>NC_134240.1:21435710-22685710 GCF_965152275.1 Natator depressus
CCTTCCAGTGGCAGCGGTTCGCTGCTCCAGGCCAATGAGAGCTGCTGGAAGCGGTGTGGGCCGAGGGATGTACTGGCCGCTGCTTCCAGCGGCCCCCATTGGCCTGGAGCAGCGAACTGCGGCCACTGGGAGCCACGATTGGCCGAACCTGCGGACGTGGCAGGTAAACAAACTGGCACAAGCGGCGGAACAAGTTTGGGAATCACTGTCCTAACTGAAAGTTTTTGAACTTTCCATTCTATCAAAAAAAGATATTTTGATTTTTTTGGCCTGATTCGGGATGACAACAAAATGTTGAAATATCAGAATTTCCTATAGGATGGAAATTCCAATTTTTCCACCCTCTCTAATCTAGGTACTTATATAGTCCCCATCACAGTAGTACCTGAGCACCTCAGACACGTTATGTAATTTATTCTCACAACTTCCCAACCCCTCTGGAAGGTAGGAGGCAGTAAGTATCCCATTTCTTTTGTGATTAAATGACTTGCCCACAGACACAAGGAGCCTGAGGCAGAGCTGGAAACAGAACACAGATGTTTTAGTTCCAGAAGACAATCCTTCCTCAAGTCTCAGAAGTGCTCAAAGCTTGGCCCAGGCTCAGTCAAATCTCATCCTAAATTCCCTCAGTGCTTGGTTCACCATCACGCAGAGCTGAGCTCCAGGGGCATGTGAAATTCAGCAAGTCCAACTTCCACTTCAACGCAATTTCTAGGTCACTGCAGTTTACACATCTGAGCCAAGCCAAGGGTGGCCAGCCTACTCACTAAAACTCAGGCCAGATGTCAGGAATCTGAGTTGTTTCTCAATCTGGGGGTCAGGAATCAGAACTCAGAGGTGGAAACAAGGCCAAGTCAGAAACCAGGTCTTGGAGCCAGGAGACGAGTGCCAGAGTCAGGAACCAGGAGTCAGAAACAGAGGACCAGGCCGAATCGGTAACTGGGTGTCAGAGCCATGAGGCGAAGTGAAGCTCAGGAACCAGGGATCAAGAGCAGCACAAGAAAGCAAGGTTTGTAGCAGCAGCTAGCTCAGGTTCTGCTTAGCTGAACAGACAAACTTCCTGTATCCTCCCCAGGTTTAAATAGGATGTATGGCCCAATAAGGAATTGGGAATGGCCCGTCAATCAGGACTTCCAGGGGTGGCATATCCTGTGGGATCTGGGTGAGCCCCGAGGACTCATAACGTGCTGAGTGTTTCTCTTACCAAAGCTGTTAGATGACAGCATGGAGGTGGGTACCACCCCGGGAACCTGCAAACCCCGGTTTTAGACCCAGTGTGCCTTGCGCAAAGGTTTGAACCTTTCGAAGTACCCTCACTGCTCCAGACGAGAGGAAGCGATGGCTATTCAAGCATAAATGAAAAAGTAACCCTTTCACCCTGTTTATGAAGTCTCCCTTTCTCTGTTTTTTATATAATTTATAGCGTATAAATAAATTGCATTCCATAGCTTTTTATGATACAATTTTCATCCAATTTACATGTCACAGCTATACCCATTACTGTCTCCCAGTAAGTTAGGATTAGGACACATTTTTATCTGGGCTTCATGCTGACACGTTTTTAGGTTCTGGTCTATTAGGAAAAAAACACATTGTGGGTGCACATAATGCAGATGAGCCCTGCAAATCAAGTCCAGCGACCCACGCAGAGCCCAGACCAAGTGCTGCCAAATGGCCAGTTCCACGTTCTACTTCACGGAGGGTGAAGCCGCCTCCAGGACCCTTTGTCTGCCTCCTTTCTGGCACTGTTTGGCATGGCGCATCTGTTGCTTCAGCTGTTGTCAAACCCTTTGGCAACTCTTGGTGCTTGTTTGGCCTTTGCCAGCCTGATTTGCATGGTGATTTGCATACCATAGCCTTTTCAGTTGAAATTGTGGCTAACAAAACATTTGGCCATTGTTATTCATGATACTTGCTAACTATCCTTCACTCCAGCCTCACATCTCCACCCAGTAGATCAGCACCATTCCCTTCATTCAGCTTCTTCTCTGTGGGCACAGCCTTCAGATTTCATTAGGTCTACTGTACTGTAATCCTTCTATCACTCTTTCAGTAGGGGCATGAACTGTCATCAATCCACCCAGTGTTCCTTTCCTTCAAGCAGACTATCCACTTAGCTCAGCAATTCTGTCCATACCACAATCCTGCCAACTGCTGCCCTAGAGGGACAGGCAGATGGAAAGCACTGATGAGAGAGCTGATTGACACTGCAACTTTTGGAGAAGAGCTGTTATAGCAGACCTGCGAGCATGTCACAGTTACTGGAGTGGCACTGAAGAAGGTGGAGAAAGTTTACATTGGTATGTCAAAGCCTAGACAAGATGGCCAAGCACTTTCCAGCTTTGTTATCACAGAATTAACTTCTGCCTCGAGTAGTGGCTGTCTTGCTTTGTTCCAGTGAATAAGCCTGATGGATGAGATTTCATCCGAGCACAATTTTGTTTAACAACGTAAAAAGTGGCTGGGGCAGCTTTACTCCTAAACTGGCTGTATTCAAGGGCAACATCCTCAACAAGGAATGTGGCACAGTACTTGCAAGGTGAGGGTCTCTTATAGCAGTTCACTCAGCGGTGGAAGAGAATGGAATAGAAGGACCATATGGTACAATTGGTGCCATCCAATAATATCAGCAGTGTCCCCAGCCAGCTCTGTTACTTTCTCATCATTTCACATCAGACCATTCCGTTAGTCCAGTGAATATTTGCCTGTCATTAGATACACATCTCATTTCAGTTCATGCTTTGCGTGGTTCAATTCTGGTCTTGAGAATGCTGCTGAGAGTTCATTTCAAAATCTTCTTCTGTCCTCTGTAACATTTGTCTCTTTTTACTAGGCACCAGTCAGTTCTGGCAGAACTGGGCTTCTCTGCGTACAAAATAGATGAACCAATCATCTGTATTAAGGTTCATTTCGAAAGACCAAGAAGAAATGTAGTAGGGATACTTATATGAAATAATGAATGATGTAAAGAAGACTAATTTGGCTCCTATTTATCCTGTCCCATAATACAAGAACAAGGAATCACTCAGTGAAAGCACTCCTATGTTAATAATAAATATTAAACAATAATAATAATAAATAACCATAATTATTTTTCTGTGTTTCGCAAGCCAGAGCTCACTACATCATTAAAATAGCAATAAAATAAAATTACAACTTTATAGTAAAAAGTACACTCTTTTTGTAAATTATCCCTTATAGAGAAGTCCTATAAAATTCATTAGAAAATGATAAATTTTCTGAAGTTTTTTGAGGAATGCAATCTTAAAAATTATATCCCTAATACAGAGTACTAAATTATGACTCAGAAAATCTACAGAAAGATTACCATACTTCATTTAATTCACTGGGCTGTGAGTAGAGTGATTTCTATAGAATTCTATTGTCCCTATCTCCATGAAAATCCGTAGGACTTTCCCAGAAGAGATCCCTTTTTGATCAGTGAGCTGGGAAGATGATGTCTAATATATCTTCACTCTCCAGTGAGACCTCAGTAAGTCTTTTGAGACATCTCTATTGACTACAGCCATAAACTATCATTATTGACTCTTAATATCCTGCATCCTCTTCTGTACAGCGGTGTTGTAGATCTGGACTTTGATTGATATTGGGTAGAGATTTACCTGAACAGATGTTTTTGCAGCTGCCTGAATTCACCTCTGGCCTTTTCTTTGATTGAGTTCTTTGTGAACTCTTTATGGTAAAGACCACCTTTACCTGATAGGAGAGCCCCAAGATAGGGCCTCCTCAAGCTCTGTGTCATTAAAATAACACCACATCTCTTTATGAGCTTGATTTTATTTTCTTTAACTTCTATATAGAACTGTCCAAAAATTACAAAAAGCGTTATGGAGTGGGTGGAGCCTTAATTCTACATGTTTATTTCAGTGTTACAAAGTATTATAAGGGGGTGGGTAGGTCTTGAAAAAATCACCAAAAAATGTGTTATGTAATTTATGGACAGCCCCAACAGTCTTGGAGCCTTACAATTCTATCTTGCTCTGCAGGGTGAATTCCACTGAAGAACACCAACTCCTTTTAAAACGGGCAATCCCTTTCTGCAAGACAGGTGGAATCCCAAGGTTCCAGGAATTTATTTTATCCTATTTACATTCTGCTTGTTTGTTTGGGTGGGTGTTTTTTCTAGCTCCCTACCACTTGTTGCTGAAAGTATATCAGCAGATAAATCACATGCATGCTTCCCTCCACATAACAGATAACCTTTAAAATTCTCCTGAAATAATCTTTGAGGATAGCCCAATTTGTTTGTAAATGGTGGAGAACAAGTTACAAGTCCTGAAGCCAGTTTTCTTGGGTGAGGTTCCCAGAGGAAATGTGAAGAGGAGAAGATGCTTGACTCACAGATGAAAAAAAAAAGAAAAAAAAAGGCTTGAAATGTATTGAGGGCTTTACTGCACAAAAGGTTAAACAAAAGGGAGTTATTAAAATAAACCTTGACTGGCCCAGGGTAGTAAATACACCGTCCAGCTCCCTGCTGTGAAGCTCTGAAGACACTGGGAGGTGAAAGCAATTCAGCACCTTGCAGGATCAAACGCACTGACAGCAAATTGGTGGTGTCTAACATGCATTCTATCAGAGCGGAGGTGGGTATTCCCAGGAGGTGGGTATTCCCCCAATATTTCTAAACCTGCATGATGACCTCTGCTGTGTTTACACAACATTTTGGAGCCAGAGTAGTTCTGCTTAAAGACTTAAAAGGTGCATTTCTAGTCCACCTGAGCCATGATGGCTGACTGTGGGGACAGAAACTGAAGGGAAAAGCTTTCAAAAGCAGTATTTACTTCAGAAGAATGGGAAGAGGAAGAAGCAACCAGCAAATCCAAACAAGTGACCTGGTAATTAACAGACCAGAGATGATCACTGGAACTCCCCCTTCCAATCTAATATTTCCGCTGTCAGTGAGAGCAAATCAATGCTGCAGAAAGATGCTCTTTTCATGGGCTGGTTTTATCTTTACAGATCCCAACGCAGAAGGCATCCCTCCCCCCATCCCAGCTATGACTATCTTAACAAGCTGCAGCAAACATCAGTGGATCTCTAAAGCTGTGATTGTTTACATTTGCATGAGGATGAGGAGAATCAGAAAGCTCATACCTCTTAGCCACTGACAGATGATTTCACCCAACACCCGCTGCTGGTATTAAGCTTTTAAAGGCTGGTAAATCTTCCGCTCTATTAAATCCAAACCCATTAATTTCTTACAGGTGTACTTCTTACAGGGAAGCGTTGGCTGTAATTTGACATATATTTTATGGCTCACTCTACCCCTCAGTTCATAAAAACGATCAGGCTTCTCCTTGCCTCACTGGTCGAGGCCACTCTCCCAAATGCCTGTCCATAATCTTGGATGAAAAATGATAGGTCCCCGAAAGGTGATGTGTCAGAGAAGCGCAAGAGGCGCTGACACACGCGCACATGCGAGGCAGCAATCTGCCGAATTAAAATTGCAGGGATAGGAAGATGATGAACCATCTCGTTGACTCGGCTTGTCACTCTGATGGCCTCGCTCAAAGCAAATAAATAAATTAATAAAAAGAGAGCAGAAATATGGTCATTATGCCGAGGACGGAAGCCACAGGGCACAAGGAATCACCCTCTCTGAGCGACATCACTAATAACATAGCTGTCACCTCATGCAGCCGCGCCAGCCTTTGTCTGACCATTGCAGTTCTGACGCCGGGTCAGATCATACAAGGTGCTGAGTACTCTTGGTTCCCTTGGCTTTAATGCGAGCTCGGGGAACTCACTCAGGAGAGGCTCAGTTCTTAGGAGAAAAGGGCCCAGAGAATCACCCTGGTCTACACTAGGGGGTGGGACCGATCTAAGTTACACAACTACAGCTATGGGAAGAACGCAGCTGAAGTCGACATACTTAGATCGACTTACCGTGGTGTTTTCACCGCGGTGAGTCGACTGTTGCTGCTCCCCCGTCGACTCCGCCTGTGCCTCTCGCGGTGCTGGGGTACAGGAGTTGACAGAGGAGCGCTCGGGGGTCGATTTATCGCGTCTAGACTAGACGCGATAAATTGATCCCCGCTGGATCGATCGCCGCCCGCTGATCCAGCGGGTAGTGAAGACATACCCTGAGTGTTTTCTCCCTTTTCAAGCACATTTAGAGTCCACAAGTGTTAAGCTGTACATCTAAGAGTCACTTAAACAAAGAAAGTGAAACTTAGCATCCTTGGGACTTCTCCACCCACCTCCTTTTATTAAGGAAGTGAAATACATAAAACACATCTGTGCCAGCTAAAGATTTTGAGAGAGGGATTTTTGTGGCATGCAGTGTAGTTGGGGTGTAGATTTTGGAAGGACATGGCAAGCAATGGCTGGGTTTCAGGAACTGCAGCCCAGCAGGATAAATAGGAAAAGAACAAGTTAAAAATTACTTGGACAAATTAAAGGTCTTCAAGTCTCCGGGGCCTGATGAAATGCATACTAGAATACTCAAGGAGTTGACTGAGCAGATATCTGAGCCATTAGCGATTATCTTTGAAAAGTCGTGGAAGGCGGGAGAGATTCCAGAAGACTGGAAAAGGGCAAATATAGTGCCCATCTATAAAAAGGGAAATAAGGACAACCCAGGGAATTACAGACCAGTCAGATTAACTTCTGTACCCGAAAGATAATGGAGCAAATAATTAAGCATCAATTTGCAAACATCTAGAAGATAATAAGGTGATAAGTAACAGTCAGCATGGATTTGTCAAAAACAAACTGTGTCAAACCAACCTGATAGCTTTTGTTGACAGGGTAACAACCCTTCTGGATGGGGGGAAGCAATAGACTTGGTATATCTTGATTTAGTAAAGCTTTTGATATGGTCTCCCATGACCTTCTCATAAATAAACTAGGGAAATGCAACCTAGATGGAGCTACTATGAGGTGGGTGCAAAACTGGTTGGAAAACCATTCCCAGAGAGTAATTATCAGTGGTTCACAGTCATGCTGGAAGGGCATAGTGAGTGGGGTGCCACAGGGATCAGTTCTGGATCTGGTTCTGTTCAATATCTTCATCAATGATTTAGATAATGGCATACAGAGTACACTTATAAAATTTGAGATACCAAGCTGGGAGGGGTTGCAAGTGCTTTGGAGGATAGGATTAAAATTCAAAATGATCTGGACAAACTGGAGAAATGGTCTGAAGTAAATAGGATGAAATTCAATAAGGACAAATGCAAAGTACTCCATTTAGGAAGGAAGGATCAGCTGCACACATACAAAAATGGGAAATGACTGCCTAGGAAGGAGTACTGCGGAAAGGCATCTGGGGGTCATAGTGGACCACAAGCTAAATATGAGTCAACAGTATAATGCTGTTGCAAAAAAAAGCGAACATCATTCTGGGATGTTTTAGCAGGAGTGTTGTAAGCAAGACATGAGGAGTAATTTTTCCACTCTACTCAGCGCTGATTAGGCCTCAACTGGAGTATTGTGTCCAGTTCTGGGCACCACATTTCAAGAAGGATGTGGACAAATTGGAGAGAGTCCAGAGAAGAGCAACAAATATGATTAAAGGTCTACAAAACATGACCTATGAGGGAAGATTGAAAAAATTGGGTTTGCTTAGTCTGGAAAAGAGAAGACCGAGAGGGGACATGATAACAGTTTTCAAGTATGTAAAAGGTTGTTACAAGGAGGAGGAAGAAAAATTGTTTTTCTTAACCTCTGAGGATAGGTCAAGAAGCAATGGGCTTAAATTGCAGCAAGGGCAGTTTAGGTTGGACATTAGGAAAAACTTCCTGTCAGGGTGGCTAAACACTGGAATAAATTGCCTAGGGAGGTTGTGGAATCTCCATCACTGGAGATTTTTAAGAGCAGGTTAGACAAACACCTGTCAGGGATGGTCTAGATAATTAGTCCTGCCATGAGTGCAGGGGACCGGACTAGATGACCTCTCGAGGTCCCTTCTAGTTCTATGATTCCATGAAATAACTACCCTGTTTTCTCTGAGCCCGAGAATGGATCTGGATACTTTAGTAAAGTCCCTATAGAAGTGATGCTGATCATTCAAGGGGGAGCGCTCTAAGACAATGTTGAGTCAGTGCCCCAGCATGGTGCTAAGGTCTGCCGGGAGTGGTTTTGAACCAGTGCCTAGTCAATCCCCAGCGGGGCACTGGGGAGCAGGGTGCTGACAGAGGTTCTCTCTTTCTAATGAGATGTAAAACCAAGGTTCTCCACTCGTGATCATTAACATTCATATAGCACTTTTCACAGGAGTAGGGGTGTTAACCACAGTGCCCAGTTGTCACAAGGTGTCCCTTCACCTACACTGTGAGTACCGCTGCCTAGCCTGTTCTTGTGATCGCCTAGCCACAAACACATGCAGGCTGTTTCCCTTTCACCACGTGGGCAAAGCAAAACAGAAGGAATGACAGGTATTGAGCAGGAGGAGGCTTTCACACAGCTTTCTCTCCTCTTCCTAGCTCATTTTGAGCCCCTTTCTTTGCTTCCCACTTCCTCCCAAACATATGCTCCCCAATCCTGAGCCAATTGCCTCATTAGCGCTGCAATTGTCACCTAAGTGTCAGTAGTCCCCAGCAGAAACTGGTTAATTGACTTCAATGAAGCCTGCAATCTTCCCGGTGCTGCAGTAACCTCCGTGCCCAGGGTGCTACCAATAGTGCTTTGCCGCCCTCTCACACCTGCCCAACCTCCAGACGACATTCTGCCTTCCTAAATCCCGCCTGAAATTTCAATTTGATCCAGTCCCAGACTGTTGTTCAGTTTTCCTGGGCGCTTTTAAACAGCTCTGGTGTACCACACCCGAGGTTGCTGCTTCTCAGTAGCAGTCACAGCAAGCCCTACAGACACCCTTTGTAACATCTGAAAGAACCTTTGCAAATCTTAGCCATTAACATTAGGCAGGAGCCTGGGCAGATGGTTCTGACTTAACTCTTCCTATTTTCTATTTCAGCCTCAGCTTCAGACTTCCCAGGAGGAAGAGAGAAACTCAGTGGCCGTTCCCAGGCAGCTGGCTGAGTTGAGTACTTATGTGCCAGTCTCCCCTGGACACAGGACACACACTAGTGGACACAACTCACTAGTCTCTCTAATAACTGACTGCCCTGGCTACCCTTTGACCGTGCTGATGTTTTTGTCAAGCAGACATTCAGCGGTGGGTTGGATCTCTGCAGTGACAGAGCAGCTCAGTTTCATTACAGGTCCCTTTTACACAATGAAAGAGACTGTCAGCAATTCTGGCACTCTGCCCCTGGCCATGTGGCTCATATGAAATGCTGAACACTCTCAAGGCAACTGGGAACAGGTAGGTTCTGGCAGTGACAAATAATAACCATGCTGCTTTGCAAAGACGATCCAACTGTGGGCCCTCTGTACAAAAGCACAGATTCACTCTACAGGGAAAGATGTATCAAACCTGCTAGCAATGTTTCAGACATGGTGAGCAGGAAATGCCTGATCATTATTCAACAGCGAATGAGCTAGGACGTCAGCCCTTCTCACTTCAGTTTTAGAGGTTGTCCCAAAACCCCTCAGACTTTATATGGATCAGGATGTTGTGACTGGCCCCTCCCAGTATAATGAAAAGAACAAACTAGATAAACTTTGGACAGTGATGTGTCTCTGAACATTGTGGTATGGTCCCATGACTCTAGTGAGTTCAGGAAAAGACAAAGTCAAGATTCTTTCTGTCTGAGGTGCTTATATGGCCCCCCATTACCATAGAATCTGAGTGCCTGACAGTCTTTAAGGTATTTTCCCTCACAACACCCTTGTGAGGTAGGTCAGGGCTATTATCCTATTTGTAAAACCACAGTCCAGCTTGGAGAACTGAGGCACAGGCAGACTAAGTGACTTGCCCAAGGTCATACTGGCAGTCTGTGGCAGAGCCAGGGATTGAACCTGGATCTACCAAGTCCTAACCGTTTCTTCTCAAGGCAAAGGGTCAAAGGCTCAGCTGGTTTAAATTGGTGTTGTTCCATTGAAATCAACAGAGCTATATTGGGTTACAGCCACAAGGATTGGGCCCTGAATATCTCAGGACTTCATTCCAATACAAAATGGGGAACAAGGGGAAAAATAACAATCCCCCTTTTTGAATTCTTTCCTCTGTTTCTAGAAATGACCTGAAGGGGAACAACTGTGAAAGGTCAGAGATGTTTCCTTACATTACCCCCATTAGCATTCATTTAGGCAAACCTTCTTCTGTAGTTCTACTTGGAACTAGCACTAGAATTACTGAAACTTCATGAGAAAGCCTAGTTTCATGTTGCATCTGATGAAGTGGGTTATAGCCCACGGAAGCTTATGGCCAAATAAATTTGTTAGTCTCTAAGGTGCCACAAGGACTCCTAATTGTTTTTGCTGATACAGACTAACACGGCTAACACTCTGAAACCTAGTTTCATGGACTTTCTAGCTCAAGTAGGTGCTGAAATCTTCTTTAGAAAGACTGTTCTGAAGTGGTTGCCAGTTTCCTTTAGCAGGTCTCAATTATTTAGATAATGGCATTGTAACATCTATCTCCTAGTATAGTCACTCAGATACCACATGGTGGGTTCTTATGCTGAACCTATTCACCCTTTCATTTTTTATTTTTCCATACATCTCATCTATCCAATGTGTTACTATAATGCCCATTACCATGATATACTATGATGTCTAATAGTAAAATTTTGGGTCCTTTCCCATACAGAATCTTTGGAGTGTATACAGTTTGCCTGTCACCAGCAGTATCTGAATACCCCTTGATCACAAATCTGTTGAATCACCACAAAGGTTATGAAATAAGTGTCTGTACAGAGCAGCTCTGCTAAGCTATACTTCTCGTGCGCGTTCTTGCTTTTCCATTGGATGCTCAGATTTCACAGGAGGAGACGGGGTGGCGTTTGTTGGCAAAGAATCAGGCTTCTTTCAAGAAAATGAGATTAGAGGCCAGAAATTGCGTTGCTTGATATATTTATAGGCATTTGACCTGTTAAAGGCCTAAGTGTGCATGCTGCTAACAGGCTTTAATTGAAATGTGCTTTTAAGTGTCAGTCACAAGGGTCCAATTGAATTGAAGGAAATATGACTTAAAGTGTGTGTTCGAATATGCAGTAGAGCTGTACACAATATTCAGTTCAAACCATACAGTCTTGATTCATTAGAACTATTTTCTGTCTTCACACTATTTAAGCCTTTTTTTGAAAACTTTTCTGCTGTGCACATCCCTTCCCAGTGTCACCAAAGTGGGGGTGACAGCCAGAGCTTTGCCCCAGCCATCAGCACATTCATTTAGCTCTACTGGAGAGTCCCTCAGAAACCAGGCTGCAAGGAAGGAAACAAGGTTTTCTCCTCCATCTAACAAGAACTACTCTGTGGGTTGCTGTGCAAGCAGCCACAGCTTCACCCCCCCACACACTTTCTGATCACTCCCAATGCTGGTCTCCCTCCCCCGTCCATCAACTATATTTCTTAGTCCAGACAATCTGAGGAAGGAGGCAGGGGCTAGCATGGCTTGCCTCACACTCACTCACTCGCCACCTGTCCTTCAGCAACAGCCACACATTGCACTCCCAGCACAGGGCAGTGGAAGAGGGCAGGACATGGGGAGGAGCCAGGAGCTGATGAACAGGTAATGATGAAATACAAGGGAGTGAAAGGAGTGAGAGGAAGAGTTATGGGGAGGAGACTGGACCATTACAGGTAGAAGACCTGGGGAAATGGAGGCGGTGTGCAAAAGAAGGAGACAATGGTGGAGAACCAAGGAGATGCTGGGCAGAGGGAAACGTAGGAGAGAAAACACTCATGGTAAAACTAGGGAGGATGGTTTTGTGGCTAATGTAGATAGGACTGGTTCAATTCGCAGCTTTGTTCTTGACTCACCCTGTGACTCTGGGTAAGTCCCAAAACTGTTCAGGAGCTTATGTTCTTCTTCCTGCAGAAAGGCATATGAATAGAGCTCTACCTGGCAAGGAGGTGAAAATACCTTCCCAGATGGAAGGAGTTCTATAAATGCCAAAGTATTATCACAACTGTAGGCAGGGGGTGACAGGCTGGATCAAGCAGTGCTCACTCACTCACACCACTTGTGAGGACAGAGCATAGACCCTCCTGCCCTGAAAACACAGGCTCCCTTGCTTGAGCTAAAGGAGAATCCCATTGGCTCTTGCGGTGCTGAAGCCTATATCCCATGTGGGCATCTAACCACTAGAGGGAGACATGATCACTTTTAACCTTGTCTGACATTACACCCACTAGTGGGCTGTTGTGTAGCTCCCTCCTCTGCTTCACACTGTATAGTATAGACATGCAGGTGAGCATGCTTTTGTGCACATGCATCTGTGCCCCTTCTGGATACACCATGTCATAATTATGTGTGAGAGAACAGGAGAGATAGAGCGCCTGTGTGAGAGGCATTTCCATTCCTTATTTCTAATTCTGTCAGGAAATTCATTTTTTTGCCCCTGTAGCATTTAATCTGATTCCTGAAGTTTCTCCCCACTGTACAGTGCGGGGATAAGGGGCCAGTTACATTCTGAATGCCATTTTGTGACAATTTACGAACAAACAAGCTCCCCATCAAACCAATTCTCAGAAGTGTCACTCCGGGCTGGCGCTGAGCAGAGATTAAACGAAGCTTCCTTTCTTATCTGATGTTTTGAATTTCACTGCTCCTCTCTTTCATTAAAAATGAACTGAGGAAGTGGGGTTGGGGGGAGAGGGGGAAGAGAAGCAGAATAAAATAGAAGCCTTTTACATCTAAAAGTCAAGGTAATTATCTCTTACATCCAGCCCACTCCTCCAAGACTTTGAATGAAGCCATCATTAAAATCTGTGTCCATCTGGCAACTTTTCCACATCTAATTAGGTGAAGAAGCCAGTTAATGGATATGTTCAAATGAAATCTTTTTTTAAATTATTTTTACTTTCAAAAGATGGTCCATGTACAACCTGGATGCTGCTCACTCTCTCTCTTGCTCTTCTCAGATGCTTCAGGAACATAAGAAAAGAAATTTGGGGAAAAGGTTCCTTTCACAGGTAACGCATCAAGACTTGTGCGGCGAGCATGGATGGGGAGAAGAAGGAAGAGAGCTGGCTGTGAAAAATGGTGCTGTGGTTTAGATTGTGAGGTGAATGAAAAAGGGGGCTGAGGGACTGGGAACTATAAAGCAAGTTGCAAAGACACAGCATGACAAAGTGAGTGGACCCAGTACACCCAGAGAGATCTCAGCCTTTTGGGCAAGTTTGAGTTCCTTCGGGTAGGAAGCCCTTTTGAAGCTAGCTAATTGTCCACTGGTACTATGTTAGTGTGTGTCCGTGGAGGGCTTCTTTTCAATGCTAGGAGTGTGTCTCTAGCCTTTCAGAAAGTTATATGCTGTATTCCTGCAGCCTGGGGAAGAATTCCTCTCATCCATCCATCTACTGCACTATTAAAGCATCCCTCACCCTAATATCGAAGGGCTGATAGGTGCCATTCTTCCACAGTCCAGAGTAGGATGGCTGGCGGGGATGGTTCCTGGGATCCTCCCCCAAAACTGTGTCTGATTCATAGAGGGGACCCAGTTTTCAGGCGAGATGCAAATTTACGGTGGGACTATAGACCCTGTCGCTGTGAGAGTTCATTGAACAGAAGACAAAGAAGAGGGGTGTTTGAAAAGATGCTCTTTTTGCAGGCAGGGTACCACCTCCCCCTCCACCCCGAGCACGCCTTTGTGGTGGAGTACGGTTCTGCTGTATACTGTCCCAGGTTTCCCCTCACTGAGGTAACAATGAGGTCCCTTTAACAGCCCAGTCAAGGAGAAGCCAAACATTCTATAGCAGTGTATCTCTTTTTAACAAAGATGTCTGAAAGGAGCATTTGTATGACAGTTTAAAGGCTCTTACCTTAGATAAAACTTAAAAGTCCTAAAACAGAAGTCCTTGGGCTCCAGCAGCAGCTCCTCCTGCTGCCTGGAGAGATCTGCAGGTCTTTTCTGGGCACGGTCTCTCCCAGGCCTTCCTGTCTGGAGAGGTCTATAATTGCTTTTCTTTCTGCTGTAGGAGCACCATTTCTGCCTAGTTCAGATGCCCAGGAAGCTTCCCTTCCTCCAGAGCTCCCTTTCTCCTCAGATGCTTCCCCAACTGAGCTCTCCTAAGTCTTTTATTAGGCCTAAGTATTGCTTACTTATTTAACTGCTTTCCAGCTGCTTAGGTAGTTAGCTATGCCCAGATGGACCTGGGTTGGCTCATTCCCTTCAGTAGCTTGTCACAGGCAAGCTGGGCATCTGACTCCCTTTAAAGGGCAAGCCCTGCCACACCACTCTATATAGAAAAGCCTCAAATTCCCAAAGCCAGACCTGTTGGCTAGCGTGGGTGACGAAGATAGCTAGTATATGTGGTGCAGTGATCCCAGAGTCCTACTTTGGTCATGGTAGCCTGGTGGGCATCAATCTCTGAATGCTGAAACTTCCTTTAAAATGACAAGGGAGAAGGATCTTTTGCAATGTAGCACCTTGTATACCCCTTAGTGAGGCCACCACAAACATCAATCCCTTGCAGACTCAACCTAAGATCACTGGAGAGAGAGAGAGAGCAAGTCTAGTGTGACAGTGTCATCATATTCTTCTCCACACTGCATGGACCAAGAACCTTGAGATTCTGAACAAAAGCCATCGCCATGATGGAAAACAGTTGGTCTAGATCAGGGGTTCTCAAACTGGGGGTCAGGACCCCGAGGGGGTCATGAGGTTATTACATGGGGGGTCGCAAGCTGTCAGCCTCCACCCCAAACCCCGCTTTGCCTCCAGCATATATAATGATGTCAAATACATTATAAAATGTTTTTAATTTATAAGGGGGGTGTCGCACTCAGAGGCTTGCTATGTGAAAGGGCCACCAGTACAAAAGTTTGAGAACCACTGTTCTAGATGGACGGACAGAAGCAGTGATGAAGAAGCCTTCTCTCTTCAGCGTGGCTATGAATGGCTGATACAGATATGGATGAACAAGAGCATCAGCAAAAAAAGCCCTGCAGAGGGCTGAGAATGACCAATAATCAATAATTGATTAACTGGCCCTGTGTCCTTCTCCTACTCTCACCTCAGGACTTTATTCCAGGCAGCTTCAGACACCTGGAACCCCTTCCCTAACCCAGACAGCCAAACCTTGACTCTCTCCCCTTCCAAATTCTTCCTTACAATGAGTCTCGTCCCTATAATCTCTAGTCCCAGAGAAGTGGCAGCTAATCCGATGACTGATCAACAAAACTCTACACTCAGCAAATTCAAATCAGAGTAAAACTGTAATCAGACCCAATGCTGTCTTCACTGCTCAGTCACATTGCTTTATATCACATCCCCAGGCCTAAACCTGATGTATATTGTGTATTTAGATTGTAAGCTCCTTGGAGCAGGGGTCTTATCTGTGTACCTGCTTGAAAACGCTAGAATGTGGTTGGTGTTGTTCAGATAATAAGGAATGGGCCAACTCTTCAGATGCACCCATGGAATGCTAGGCACAGCTGGAGTGGTTTGCTTGGGTAGTGCAGCAGTGTTCTGCTGGTATAAAGCTGCCCTAAAGCCAGCTCCAGCCCTGGGTGATCTCCTATGAGGATCCTTGGATAGCAGAGAGCCACTATAGCAGCTCCTATACCTTCTACCTCCGGCCACTGGTGCAGAAGCATTCCTGTGCCCAGAAGATAACAGGCTGCCATATTGCAACCTTGGGGATGATGGAGTCAGTGTAAATTACAACATCCTTCAGGATGCTTTATCTTGCACTGGTGGATTGTCTCAGAGAAGGGACTGATCTCATAGCCTAAGTGAACTGCTTATTTATGTGAAGGGAAGGCGTCAAATGTTGAAAGGGAAGGGGGTTTAAGGATAGTGGAAGTGAAGCTGGGAATTGCTGTGAGGAGAAGACAGGAGGTATGAATGATGAAAGAAGGACAGGGAAAGTATCTTTACAATTGGTGTAATTAGTATAGCTCCATTGAAGTCAAAGATGTCATTAAAATCAATGGCTCTATGCTTATTTACACCAGCTGAAGATCTGGCCCTATATGTTCAACTAAAACCAACAACAATCCCTCACTCCCATTCAAAAACAAACAAACTCAAACTTGTAGCTAAAAATAGAGCTGAGTGAATTTTTTTCTTCATTTTTTTTTCAATGAAAAATGGTATTTTGACATAGAGCGTTTTGGTGTGTGTGAGAGAGAGAAAACAAACATTTCCATGGTGGTCAGATTTTTTGTTGTTGAAAACGAAAAATCTTGTGGTTTCAATAAACAAACAAAAACTGGTTTTGGTTCTTCAACAGAAACTTTACAAATTTAATTAAAAATGTAGATTAAATTTGTAATGGAAAATAAAGTACATTTTTCACCCAGATCTACTAATAAGCCATGTACACAGAATCCTGATCACTTTGTTTGTATGTTGCACCTCTTTCCTCCGTTCTTTGTCTCTCTTTATCCCTATGCACTCTTTCAGGCAGAGAATCTGTCTCTCTCTGTGTTTGGAAAGTGTCTAGCACCTTTTAGCACCCCCCACAATAGTCTAAGAGAACAACGACAACCTTGGAGTATAATAATTCCCTAATTTTTCCAAGAGAAATAGTATAAACCTTGTAGATACTGACACAATGACAGAGGGACACACTGATCTAAAAGGTCTTTTCCATCTTTAATTTTTATGACTGAATTCCCCACGATGACAAAAGCACTAGAATGATTTTCGTTTTCATTTGCTTCCGAAGTCTGGATCTAAATGTTAAGAGAGCCCACAAGGGTTAATGTTCATTGAAGTTCAACTCTCTAACCGCCAAGTCCCTGCAGCTCTCAGATTAATATCACTCAGTCATCATTATAGCTGGAGATGAGAAAACCTGGTAAAATGAGGCGTGGATGGACAGTGGATTGAAATAGAGCTTGGGCAGGGATTGTAGCCAGGGAGTGCGTAGAGGTCATAAATACTTCGGAAGAAAAGGACTCTAAGAGACAATCATAGCTTACCGCAGTGCCACCCTCTATAAACTGCCATAGATCCTGTTTTGCACCTCACCATTCACGGGCATGTTAGAAAAAGCTGCACAATTTAGATGTCCAGAGTGAGTGAGCAAAGACCCCCTTCCTTTAATGTCACCTCAGCTTTCAGGAACAGTGATTTCTTCAAGGCCATTCAAAGAAGCTGTGGAGCCTATTAAAATATTTCTCATAATCTGTGCTAAATCCACCGCATCGGCATGAACTCTGCCTTGTGCATCTTCATCAACAAAGCAGTGTCCCTTTTACCTTTTTTTTTTTTTTACTTTGCCAGCAAGAAAAAGGCAATTTATAATTTTCAGTGAGCACAATCTGGCTGGGATCCAATCCAATCCAGGGAGTGTAACGTTTGCAGTGGAATTGCTCAAGACCTTAATGTCTGGCATATGGTGTACTGCTTTCATTTCTGACCTGTGCAATTAAGGTCAGTGGTGAAAATCACATTTACAGCACGTCTTTATTAATAACGTTTTATTTAGGGCTGATGATGACCTCTAGGAACAGGGATCCAGGAACCACAAACCAAGCTACAATGACACACAGAAGCAGTGCTTCTTTCATTCCGTTGACAAGCTCCAATGTGGATTTTCTTAAGCATTTTGCCCATGGCTATGAAACTATAAAGACTGATGTCATGTCTGGGTCAGAATAACAGGTGGCACCCATAGTCTATGTTACAAGGAGATACTGGTTTAACTCATGTGGTGGATTTCAGAGGAGCATGAGCATGCCACTAGGGAATTCCACTTGTTGGATTATTTGTGCATCTTTCCTCCATCACCACCTGTTGACTAGGAGGTGGTTTTTCTTATAATGGCTTTGGGTTTTTCTTTAGGTATATGACAGCACCAAAGACCAGCTGCCCTCCTTTCAGAAAACTTGGAGGTTTGCAAGATTCATGAACCATTGTTTTGAGTTTGTAAACTGGTTTGAGCTTGCAAACCTTTTCTTTGTCCATATTTTTTCCGGGGTGATACATGAAAAAAATAAATCCCACATGTTCTTCTAATTAAAGTGGAGTCCATATTAGGTATAGAAATGGAAGGGCCTTGCCTCTCCAGCTTTCAAAATTAGGCAAAGAAAGTTCACTGAGATCTCTTTATGGGTCTGATCCAAAGCCCATTGATTTCAATGGCAAGATTCCCATTGGTTTCAGTTGGCTTTGGGGCAGGTCCTGTAAGATTTTCTATTTTATTGTATTCTATTCTCATATTTATACTGCACCCATCCCTGTGATATCTGAACACCTACATATGATCCACGATGTCTCTCTGAGAGCTCTCCCAACCAATGTGAGAATCATCCCAGTAGGCCAAGAAGCCACCATGATAGACTCCTTAAACCATCATGTACTCTGTGCATCCCACTATTACTGATGCTGATTATTCTGATGTCAGTGGAACATCAGATGTTTCCATTTTGCCATATTAAAATGCATATTGTTTTCTGGCACCCAGCTTGCCAAGCAATCCAGATTGCTGTGTATCAGCGTCCTGTCCTCTTCACTATATACCACTCCCCCCAATTGTGTGTTATCAGCAAATTTTATCAGTGATGATTTTATGTTTTCTTCCACGTCATTGACAAAAAAATTATGTAACACAGGACCAAGAACAGATCCCTCCCGGACCCTACTAGAAACATACTCATTCAATGATGATTCCCTGCTTACAATTACATCTTGAGAGCTTATCAGTTAGCCAGCTTTTAATCCATTTAATGTATAACATGTTAATTTTATGTTATTGTAGTTTTTAAATCAAAACATTGTGTGGTAACAAAGTCACACACCTTTCAGAAGTTTAAGTATAGCATAGCAGCGCTATTACCTTTTAACCCCTTCTGCGATGCCACCCAGACTAGTGAGAGGTTGTGTCACCACCTGCCTCATAACCTTGGGTGCCTCAGAATGCTTTACTTTTGCAGCTCCCAACCTGGCTCACTCATAACCATGTCTGTGTATAACTGCAGTCCTGGTCCAGCAACCCTGACCCCACCAGCCTGTCAGCAACACTCTGGCTTCCATCAGCTTTGGTAACTACTTGCAGGGTGACCCCAAACCACTCCCAGTCCTGAATTTCCCCCCAGAACCTGTGTTCTGCACTGTCCAGCCCTCTCCTGGATAGTTCAGATATTAGAGGTCCATAACCCCTGTAAGGGGTTAATATGCAACAGTTTGCTACTTTAATTGGAGTTATCAAACAGTTTGGTTTAAAGAGAACCCTGGTTTAGTTTTGATTAAAGAAATAAAACAAGTTTATTTAACTACAGAGAGATAGGTTTTAAGTGAGTACAAGTATAAGGCATTAAAGTCAGAAATGGTTACAAGAGAAATAAAGATAAAACACTTTCTGGTAGCTAAAACTTAACAAACTAGACTTCAAGTATCAAGGTAAAGTCCTTACCACCTGCTCCCCAGCAACATTGCTGACCAAAATCTTAAGACAGGCTCTCACTCTCCCTAAAGTCAAAGGCCTGGTTCCTTTGTCTTCTTAGGTGAAAGAGCATGAGAAAGATAGGGAGAGAAAGAAAGAGATTCTGGGGTGTTCTGGGGTGGGCTGTCAGAATCCCAATGTTTATGGCATCACAGTTCATCCCCAATGCACGTCACAAAGACATCCACTGTGACATCACTGAGTGAGTCAGACCAAAGGGGCAGTGGATTTAAAAGGACATTTCATTTTGTAGTGGCATAAGAAATTATTCTGAGACAGCGAAAGGAGATGTCAGAGCCAGCAATGATGGAATGACCCTTGGATATTTAGAGGATGACATATTATGAAAAACAATATGTGGGGAAGAGAATGAAATAGAGGAATCCAGTCAAATGCAAGCCTGAATTTCTGATTTATGTGATGAGAAATGTACAAATACACAGGGAAAATATTCAGACCACCAAATGGCTTAGGCAGGTGCACACAGGCCCACCCATTCTGATATAAGAATAACTGAAACATTTCTTCTCCCTTTTCTTTTTTTTTTTCTTTCCTGTATTTTTGTAAGGATAAAAAAGAAAAAAATAAAACAATCTGTGTTATGCTCCATGTTATTTGTTAAAATCTCAATAAGGATTCAAATGAAAGAAAAGAAAAGAAAAGAAAAGAAAAGAAAAGAAAAGAAAAGAAAAAGAATACCATAAGCATCTTTTTGCAGTTAAGTACCCTGGCAATCTCTAGCAGTAAGGTGACAAGGAAGGCAGGATTTCAAGACAGCTGATCAAAATATGAGAAGAAATTTTGGTAAAGATGTTTGTGAAAAATATCATCCCATTTTTTCATTGACATTCACTGTTCCAATGGACAATACTGTTGAAATTGCCAATTTCAAAATTTTTCTACCAGCTGTAGATTTCATGGAGGTATTGGTAATAGTATATAGACCCTTTGTTGAGAGATTCATCAGACCCTAAGTGTGGTCAGACACTTTTATCTCTAGGTTGCTGGTTCATGTCCACCCCTTACTCATCATCACCATGGCAAATCCTAAAGGGACGTAGCCTCCTTACAGATCAGGCACCACTCAGATCGATCTCTAGCTGGGTCTTTCAGACAGTCTGGCTGGATGTTTAGTCTATGTCCATCACTGGCAGTCTTATCACACTACTGAAGCATTTGGCACCCACGTGATGGATGGCCGCAAAGTGGCATTTTTGGTAAACACTCCTCATAATTCTTGGTCTTCCGTTTTAATAATACATTCATGTCAAGAAAGCTGCCAAACCTGAACCAATGCTGATGAAGGCAGATGGTAGATTTGGCTACAAATATCCTCAATGCTGATATTGTCCTACCACATAAAATGGAGCAGCTGCCCACCCCATACTGGTTAGTAGTCATAAACATTCAGTGGATTATCAGTTGATGCCTATATAAAATATCAATCCAATTCCTAGTGATAAGTGTCTACATCACACACAGAAAACCTTCACCACTGCAAGTGTCACTAACTAGCCTCTTTGTCAGTCCTCTCAGGAGACAGACCAGTGACTGAATATGTCGTGGAGTCAGTTGTGCTTCCAGATCAGAATGGAGGCCCTGTTATGGAGAGCTGCAGGAAAAGTTTGCATTGCTACTGCATGCTGGTACCTCTTTTGTTGATTATTAAGAGGAGCTCAGACTCCAAGGATATTCATTCAGTCTATTTCAGGAGCAATAAATCCACATGAAAAAGTGATAATGAAAACAAATATGGAATGATATGTACATCTTATGTAAAATATGTTTAAAAACATTTGAAACAGTGTATGTGGGTTGGGAGCCCTTGGAGCTTGGTGTCCTCTGAATAGCCACACAATAGGCCTTCATTTTATTCCTCAGGCCCCAGATGAAAGAGCAAAAAATTGGAGGGTGAAATCCTGACTCCACTGAAGTCAATGAGAATCTCTCCCACACTGGAGCTTAAGTTATGCCAAAAATGCATGTGCCCCACTGAGTGTGAAAAACACAATTTACATGTGCAAGAGGGTGCACGCAGGGGGACATACCTGCTTTGCACAAGTAATAGCTGCATCCACATTTTGCAACAGAAAATATTTCCCTTTGGGGACTTCCACTTTTGGTGTTTGGTTTCCTTGCAACTCTCTGAAAAAAAGGTATCTTCTCTCAAGCAAATGTCAGAATTTGTTCTATTTGTCACCACTGTCGTCTTGTTCTTTTTGTAATTTCTTCATCCCCCAGGAAAGTGTAATTCACAAGCAGCATCTAACCACTCTCCAGCTGGGTCTTGACAGAGGCACAAAAAGAGGTCAAGTGACTCATGAGAGGACATTTAGTGACTCATGGGCACAGCAAGGCTTAGACCATAGAAACCGCCTCTGTGCTGAACCTTTGCTGTATGCCCTAGTCTACCCAGATTTCTATTCCTACTGCCAAATTCTCAGAGAGGGCCTTTGAATATATGTTCTCAGCCCATCTGGCTAAGCATGGGATTGAAACAGTTTATTGCTTTTAACAGAACTCATGTAAATCATTTCAAAAGTTTTTCAATATCTGCAATATTTGAAATCAATATTCCAGGCTATATTTAAAATATGTATGTATATATAAATGTAATTGTAAGCTTACTTTCAGCATTATTTGCTCTGGCTTCTAAGCTGATATTGGAAGCAGATTACCTAACCTGTTTTTTACTTTAACTAGGGGTATTTTAATTTTATAGGGCTGTCAAGTGATTAAATAAATTAATTGCGATTAATATCGCTATCAATCACTCTGTTAAACAATAATAGATTACCATTTATTTGAATATTTTTGGATGTTTTCTACATTTTCAAATATATTGATTTCAGTTACAACACAGAATACAAAGGGTATGGTGCTCACTTTATATTTATTTTTGATTACAAGTATTTGCACTGAAAAAACAAAAAAATATTTTTCAATTCACCTATTACAAGTACTGTAGTGCAGTCTCTTTATCATGAAAGCTGAACTTACAAATGTAGAATTATGTAAAAAATTTCAACTGCATTCAGAAATAAAACAATGTAAAACTTTAGAGCCTGCAAGTCCACTCAGTCCTACTTCTTGTTCAGCCAGTCGCTCAGAGAAAGAAGTTTGTTTACATTTGCAGGAGATAATGCTGCCTGCTTCTTTTTACAATGTTACCTGAAAGTGAGAACAGGTGCTCTCATAGCACTGTTGGAGCCGGCGTCACAAGATATTTATGTGCCAGATGCGCTAGAGATTCAGAAGTCCCTTCATGCTTCAACCACCATTCCAGGGGACATGAATCCATGCTGATGATGGGTTCTGCTCAATAACAATCCAAAGCAGTGCAGACCGACGCATGTTCATTTTCATCATTTGAATCAGACGCCACCAGCAGAAGGTTGATTTTCTTTTTTGGGTTCTGTAGTTTCCGCATTAGAGTATTGCTCTTTTAAGGTTTCTGAAAGCATGCTCCACACCTCATCCCTCTCAGATTTTGGAAGGCACTTCAGATTCTTAAACCTTGGGTTGAGTGCTGTAGCTATCTTCAGAAATCTCACTTTGGTACCTTCTTTGCATTTTGTGAAATCTGCAGTGAAAGTGTTCTTATAAGGAACAACATGTGCTGGGTCAACCTCGAAGACTGCTATAACATGAAATATATGACAGAATGCTGGTAAAACAGAGTAGGTGACATACAATTCTCTCCCAAGGAGTTCAGTCACAAATTTAATTAATGTATTATTTTTTAATGAGCGTCATCAGCATGGAAGCATGTCCTCTGGAATGGTGGCTGAAGCATGAAGGGGCATTCGAATGTGTATCTGGCATGTAAATACCTTTCAATGCTGGCTACAAAAGTGCCATGCCTGTTCTCACTTTCTGGTGACATTGTAAATAAGAAGCAGGCAGCATTATCTCCTGTAAATGTAAACAAACTTGTTTGTCTCCGTGATTGGCTGAATAAGAAGTAGGACTGGGTGGATTTGTAGACTCTGAAGTTTTACATTGTTTTGTTTTTGAGTGCAGTTATGTAACAACAAAAATCTACATTTGTAAGTTGCACTTTCACGACAAAGAGATTGCACTCCAGTACTTGTATGAAGTGAATTGAAAAATACTATTTCTTTTGTTTATTATTTTTACAGTGCAAATATTTGTAATAAAAATAATATACACTTTGATTTCAATTACAGCACACAATACAATAGATATGAAAATGTAGAAAAACATCCAAAATATTTAATAAATTTCAACTGGTATTCTATTGTTTAACTGTGCGATTAAAACTGAGATTAATCGCCATTAATTTTTTTAATCACGATTATTTTTTTTGAGTTAATCATGTGAGTTAATTGCGATTAACTGGCAGCCCTAAATTTTAACTAGGATTTTTTTTTTAAATGTTTCATTAGCATCCTTTAAGTCCATAAGCTCAGTAGAGGACAGTCATAAAAGGTCACACCCAATGCAACAGCCCTGCACATACTGTTCATCTGTGTATCTGTGCACTTACCCGATACTCAACCCTGTAGCCTCCTAGTGCCAACAACAGTTGTTCAGGGGGTGAGGGAAACAAAGGCATGTAGCTTGGAAGAAGCATGCTGCTTGCCTCCACACTCAGGGATGGCTGTGCCTGGAAGTGACAGAACTGTGTGCACCAGCACTGGCATATAAAGCCCGTAAGGAAATCATAGCCTCTATTTCAAATTAAAGTCTTTGCTTTCCACTGCCCCCACCACACCTCTGAGCATTTTTTCCTCTCCCCTTTTTTTTTTTAAATCTAATTCCCTTTTAAATGTTAGCGGGACGCTGTCCTGCCCCCTTACCTCCCCATCATGACCTCTTTCTGAGCCTGTTTCCCTGCTGTGTGCAGCTCAGGGCTTCTGTTATCCCTGCTCCAGGTTGATTTATCACTCTCTAATGATTCTTCTAGCCATGCTCCACAGCTCAAAGGCCAGCTTCCAGGGGAAGAGGGCGAGAGGTTGCTGTGTAGTGCTCTTTGCTTACTTTAATGGCGGTAAACCATTTGAGCAGGAGATGCGACTGGAGGGCTGTGCTTTTTAAACAGGCCTCTCCAGGACACGCTTCTTAGCAAGTGAATGCTCCTAGCCAGAAAGTGTCCTGCCTGTTCAGAATAAAGGAATGTGGCCTATACGTCACCAGTGCTTGAGTGAGCGCTCAGTGTTTGATAGACAGAAGGACCTTGTCACAAGATGTCCCTGCGAGTACCGCTGCCTAGCCTGTTCTTGTGATCTCCTAGCCACAAGCACACGCAGGCTGTTTCTCTTTCACCACGTTTCAAAGCATAACCGAACATACCACAGGCTTACAACGAGAGGAGACTTCCCCACTCGCCTTTTCCAGGCTCACTCTCTGAGTTCCCCTGTAGTTCCTGTTCCTCCCAAATATTTATCCTCCTAATTACTGAGCCAACTGCCTCATTAGCCCAGCAACTGTCACCCAAGTGTCAGTAACCTCCAAGGAAAACTGGTTAATTGACTTCAATTAAGCTGCAATCTTCCTAGTGCTGCAGCAACCTCAGTGTCCAGGGTGCTATAGATAGCGCCCTGTCAGAGACCGGTACTTCAGCTGTAAGTTCTTTGGAGTAGTAACCACCCTTTTGTTTTGTGTTTGTACAGCACCTAGCACACGGGGGTTGTGGGCTACGACTTGTGCTCCTAGACAATCCCACAATACAAATAATACATGACAGTACCAGCAATCATCCTTTTGAGAAAACTTCGACCTTTAGAGGATTTCTTTCCACCCTCAAATATTCCCCAACATATTGGGTCATATTGTGCTCTCAATTGCAGTGTTTCAATCCAGTGTAACTCCACAGATTAGAAGAGTTTCATATGCTCAAATAAATTGGTTAGTCTCTAAGGTGCCACAAGTACTCCTTTTCTTTTTGCGAATACAGACTAACACGGCTGCTACTCTGAAACCTATCATCATAGCTGTCAGCAGAATTTGGCTCGTTGGTTGTAATTTTCCTTCACCTTTATTAGGCACAATACCATGTCCATTAAACAACTGATTTATTGGGTCCTTTGAGTCCCATGATGTACAGTGTGTGTGCGTGTCTATAAAATACATTTCTGGAGATTTGGGGCTCTTATAAATGTCTGTCTTGATCTGTAGCACCAGAGACAGTACACTGCCAGATTTCCGATGTAATTCTATCAATGCACCTCACACCTGAAATGCAACAGCTCCTGCAATTCCAGTCTTGGCTCCGCATGAAACTGTCCAATAGCCTCAATCTTGACATGCATGTGACATCCCCAAGAGACTATGATGGACTGAGTGAAGACAAACTGACAAACTCATTTCACTAGTGACAAGAAATCCAATCTTGAAGTCAGGTCTCCAGAGGAAAAGGCTAGTATATTCATGTCTTACTATCCTGTAACAGATCTCTTTTAGTAAAGCCAGGATGCTTCCTGGTGCAAGTTCCAAGAGTGTCTCTGGTACAATTCCTAACAGTTGCTGCTGAGCATTAGTCATAAACCTTATCAGGTGATAGGCTGTTTGTTCTCCACAAATAAAATAACAAGTGGAGTGGAGATTGCAGCGATGACAATCTGTAAAAGCTTTGCAGTGTTCAAGGTCTTTAGGATCAGTGGAAATTTTCAGTCTTAGAAGCTGAACAGCCCTTCACGTCTCCTCCAGAGAACCTATGGGTCTATCTATGTAAAATAAAATAAAATAAAATAAGCCCTTTTAATCAATACATTAATTAAAATAAACCCTTTACGTGCAGAATCAGCAGCATCAGGTATGAGGAATGGGCCTGTAGAATCAGACCAGTGAAACAGGATTTTTTTTGCAAATCCAGTTGAGACTCTAAAATATCTCTGAGCAGCTGTAGCTTTGTCTTTTTCCCCCCTCCCTTCCCCTCTTCACATGTTTTCCAGGCATGGTAACTGGAAGAGGGGCTTTCATCTTCATTAGGAGCCATACATTTCTGCTGTCTCATCAGACTCTTTTCGCCACCAGCGCACATTTGTCTGCAATAAGAAAAATAGCTTCCCAGATAATTAGTCTGCTAAAGAATTTTTCTGTGCTCCTTTCAGGGGCTGCTAAAACTTGCATAGAGGATAAACTATTGTAAAAAAAAAAATTTGGCATCAGGCCTCCCTCCACCTGCCCCCCCCCCTTTTTTTCCTCACCAGGAGAGGGGATAGATCCCTTTACATGCATGCGTATGCTTCTGACAGCTTTTGCAGCTTGTGCTGCCTGAAGACCACATTAAGACCCCCTGCTCAGAGGACATTGTTCCTGGTAGGAAATACCTCCTTTAAACAAAATACATGTATAACCCTTATGAACCAAGTGCAAACCAAGGCCCTGATGTCTCCCTGGGGCAGCAGAGTACCGGAAACAAAAGCTCTGAGAGATGGGAACTGCCCCATTCGTCTCAATGGGGCAGTGTCTCTAAAATCTTGAAGATGGCAGATTAAATGTGGACATTAACTATTTCACTGCTGATCATTTTAGCAGAATCAATCAACCACTGTGTTATCTCACACGCAATCCCAACCTGCCTCCCATGGTATGTCTACACTGCATCTGACAGCGAGCCCCCGAGCCTGGGTCCGCACACTTGTGCTAGCATGCTCAAAATAGCTAGGTAGACATTGTGGCTTGGGCTGGAGCTCAGGCACTCAAGCCTGGTGTGGCCTCTAGGCTGAGCTGTAACCCCTACCCACCTAGTTTTAGTGCGTTTAGCATGAGCTCTGCTAGCATGAGGCTGTGGTCTCGGGCTGGGAAGCTCACTCCCAGAGGCAGTGTAGACATACTCCCTGCATACCAGACCCCCCAAGCATCCCTTGCTGAGCTGCTAAAACCTCCAACTTCCCCCTTAATAACGTCTACAATGCAGTTCTGTGTGGTCAATACAAAATCCTGGGGGAAGAGTAAAAAAATGTCATTTTCCATCAAAATACATAACATAGGGGCTGACTGTGTGATTCACTGTAACATTTAATGCATTAAAACCCCTCTACTTATTAATTTAAATGGCATGGCCCTGAGATTTCCAGTCTGCTACATCAGGCAGCTACAGAATCTAAGGGACCTTGCTGCAGTATTTAGGTCCAGCATGACACAGAGTACTGCTAAATTACAATGGGATCATTAGAGAATTATTTAATCTCTTGACACTGATAATTAATCAAATCTTCAAGCCCAATGTTTATTCTGCAATGACTAATTGTGCTCTGACAAACTAGTTTCTGGACTTCATACCTTTGTTCCTGATAAATAAGGAAATGGGAGTCTGTATTCCTGAGTTCTATTCCCAGCTGTGCCACCTACTTGCTGGGCAGTACAATTTGCCTCCCCGTGCCTCAGTTTACCAATTTGTGAAATTGAGATAATACTTATCTGCTTCACTGGTGTGAGAGGGACGTGGGTTCTAGTTATACTGGTGTAAATCAGGGATAGCTCTATTAAATAGAGTTTCATTAGTATAAAACTCAGGTAAATTAAATAAGGTATCGATAGATACCTAATAGATAGATAAAAGCATTAAAACATCCTGGATCTACCACCAAAGAAATTGAATGATCACAGTTGCACTTTATCCTTGCTGCTGTATAGTAAACTCAGATTTTCTTTTAGCTCCTTTTACACTGGAAGAGAGTAGATCTCGGCCTGCAAATAAAATCTCAGTTTCAAGCAAATCTGAAAACTATCATGCATGATATAGAGACACATATTAAAGAAAAAACACAAAGCAATCAAGCAGCAGTGTCATAAATGTACAGGCAACTGAGCACAGTTTCACTCCCCAATTCTACCCCTTCTAACCTCCCCCGCAACCCCGGTTCTCCCTTTCTCCACCCCCCACAAATGTTTGTCTCCGGATCAGTGGGAAAGTTAATTAGAACAATGGCGTTTCTGATGATAGAAGATGCCATCTTGATATGATTCCTCTCTGTGCTTCTGGTGAATTATAAATGACAGTGTCAGAAGAGAAGGACACCAGCAGTGACAGTTTGTCAGTCATGTTCACCGTGTGTATGGTTTTTGGATGAGTAGCTTTTTCTCCTCATCTCTTCAGTTCACACCATTTGCTATGTCTTCCCTCCCCTCTCTCCCCAGTCCTTTGCCTTTCATTTGGTATCCAGTGACTAAACGGTGAGACGGAGGACAATCCTTTTGTATGTATTTTGTGACTTGTGCACCATAATGGACAGATTTGGACAGGGCTGGTGAGTTAAACCTCTGAATGCACCTTTAAGATGTGATAAGCCATGATACCAAGCACACACAACATCTGTGGATTCTACTGGAGCAGGTGCAGGAGTGTGAGCTGTGTGTTGTCATTTGCCTCCAGACAGACAAGCAAAAAGGGACTCTGACGCTGATATGTTTATCACCAAGAGGAGAGTTTATTCTTCCTTCCTTCAATCCATACATCCATCACCGATAAGACAGGTAGGCTGGAGCTAGATCTACATGTTTTGAATTACAGAAGACTACCAAGGTTCACTATTGTGTCAGATCCCCTCGCTAGCCTGGGAGCACAATGGAACAGCATCGTCATGGCCTCAGCCCCCTCAGTGTATGGTGACTCCTGGAGGGCAGGATTATTGTGTGGAATGCTAGTTGGCCAGGAACTCAAGTGCCAGCAGAATGACTACATTGTCAGTTTCTTGCTTTCCTCCCACTCATTGGGTAAAGCAAATAGGTGGAGGATGAGGTTAAGAAGCTTTAGGGAAGGGGAAGATAAAAACAAGGCGAACGTTATTCTGTAGTGACCTTCCTTAGGGTAATGGGACTGTTGCCTCCTTACTAACATTCAGTGGGGGTGTTTTGGTTGCTAGCTCCCAGTACTAAAAAGGGGGAAGGGTTGATGGGGAATCAGGACCCTGAGACTGACAGCCCCCATGAACAACGGGGAGAGGCCAATGCTCCAGGTCAGCCTGAATGACAGGGCGGGCAGGCTAATCAGGGAGTCAGGGGGCCAGGGAGGTCCCGTCCTCTGTGTGAGCTGCAATTGCCTGGGTCAGACAGAGTGGGCTGAGCTAAGGAGAAAGCAGGGGCCCAAGCTAAGCTGGGGAGCAGAGCTGTGCCAGATCCAGAGGGACCAGAAAAGCAGCCCAGAGAGAGCAGATCTTGTCCTGGGAGCAGAGCTGCAGCCCCAAAGCCAGAGGCACAGCCCAGAGAGAGCAGACTTGCCCTGGGAGCAGAGCTGCAGCAACCAGAGCCAGAGGGGCCAAAGAAGCAGCCCAGGGAGCTGGAGGCAGAGCAGCAGCAGTGCTGAGACCGAGTGGTGGAGCTGGGGCTGGAGCAGTCCGGAGCTGGGTGCGGTGAGCAGCTGGGGAGACCGAGGGGGACCCTGGGCAGCGGGCCCAGCACAGGGAGACGCCTCAGCCAAGAGGCTCTGCAGGCCAGGCTTGGATCGTAACCCCGACAGGGTGGGGGCGACACTGGGAAGAAGGGTCCTACCACTTAGAGCCTGAGAGCGTGTGGCCACCACCAGAGCAAGTGTCCAACCCACAGCATCCCTGCAGCACAGCCAGGGCCGGAGAAGGCGGCCTGGGACTTACAAGGAGCAGACTGTGAACTGCCTGGACATCCCAGAGACACTGTTTGTGATGTTCCCTGCCACAGAGCAGGTTGATGTGTTTCCTTTAGCCTTTCCCATTTTTCCTTATTCTTTTTAAATTTAATTGTTGATTAAATAACTTGCCTTTGCTTTAACTTGTATGTAATGGTCAGTGGGTCAGAGAAGTGCCCAGTGCAGAGAGAGTACCCCGGACTGGGGACACCCTAGCCCCTGTCCTAGGTGACCACAGCAGGGATGGGGGTCGAGCCCCCCAGGAATCCTGGGCCCAGCCTTGCTGGGGTTACGAGGACTCTGCCAGACAGGAGAGTGGAAGGGGAGTCCTCAAGGGCAGGGAGGCCACTGGGTAAAGGAAGTGGGAGCAAGGACTTAGATCCTTTCACTAGCCCACTTCACCGGGGTAGTGCAGAAGCCAGGAAAGTTCCCCACAAGAGCGGGACTATTCCCCCGCTTACATTAGCCATGAAGATGCATCTACATGAAGTACAATTTCCATGAGACATCCAATCATGGATGCAATACGATGCATCTAGGAGAGGAAGTAGAAATACTTTGGATCTGCTAAGAAAGAGAATCCTGAGAGAGGTTTCTGCAAAGAATCACAGCAGGGAGCCTCAGCCAGCAAAGAAGGAAACATTTGCACTTGTGATGCCAAACATTGGACGAGATCCTGCAAGCTGCTCTGTACATGCAGAATCTTATGCTTAGGCATAGTCCTATGGAAGTCAATAGAGGTGGGAGCAGGTATCTAAGCAAGTGGAACAGTCTGCAGGATTGGAGCCAGGGAATATACTTCTTCTGGGGAGCTATGCTGGGTTTGAATGCAGTACTTGCAGCCCTGAGACTTGACTTGGAGTCAGGACAGGAATTCAGACTTTTAATTTGACAGGTGCCAAATTAAATGAACGGTTATAAAAAATAGTAATAAAAAAAGAAGCCAAATATTTGTGTTCTAAATGCGGGTGAACCAGCCCATGACCATGCCTGGAGCAAAGGGGCGTGGAGATTATTGGTTGTTAACTCAAGTCCTATTGAAGTTCATGTTTTAAATGGCTATGCAGCTGCTAAATAAAAACTGAAATTGATTTCTATGCCAATGTCAAGGTCATGTTTCTGCAGTATTATGGAATGCATTAAGCGTTCAATCTGTGTTCTTCAACTTACGAAAAATATAAACGTGGTTTATATTAAATAAACCTCTTCCAGGATCGCTCCCTCGCTCACTTTATCTCACTTGCCCTCGATAGTTAATAGAAAATGCATTTTAATACTGCTGGCATTTTTTCTGTATTTTTGGGTCCTCTGATGATGTCACTAGAGTAGATATGGGGACAGAGGACGCAACGAGGTTTGCTACAGGGATTGGTTTCTGGGTTAGTGTTTCTGTTGTGTGGTGTGTCTGGTGAGTATTTGCTTCAGGTTGCGGGCTGTCTGTAAGCGAGGACTGGCCTATCTCCCAAGGACTGTGAGAGTGAGGGATCGTTTTCCAGGATAGGTTGTAGATCGCTGATAATGTGCTGGAGAGGTTTTAGCTGGGGGCTGTACGTGATGGCCAGTGGTGTTCTGTTATTTTCCTTGTGGGGCCTGTCCTGTAGTAGGTGATTTCTGGGTACCTGTCTCGCTCTGTCAGTCTGTTTCCTCACTTCCCCAGGTGGGTATTGTAGTTTTAAGAATGCTTGATAAAGACCTTGTAGGTGTTTGTCTCTGTCTGAGGGATTGAAGCAAATTTGGTTGTATCTTAGGGCTTGGCTGTAGACAATGGATCGTGTGATGTGTCCTGGATGGAAGCTGGAGGCATGTAGGTAAGTATAGCAGTCAATAGGTTTCCGGTATAGGGTGGTGTTTATGTGACCATCATTTATTTGCACTGTAGTGTCCAGGAAGTGGATCTCTTGTGTGGACTGGTCCAGGCTCAAGTTGATGGTAGGGTGGAAATTGTTGAAATCCAGGTGGAATTCTTCAAGGGCCTCCTTCCCGTGGGTCCATATGACGAAGATGTCATCAATGTAGCGCAAGTAGAGGAGGGGCGCTAGGGGACGAGAGCTGAGGAAGCGTTGCTCTAAGTCAGCCATAAAGATGTTGGCATACTGTGGGGCCATGTGGGTACCCATAGCAGTGCCACTGACTTGAAGGTATAAGTTGTCCCCAAATCTGAAATGGTTGTGGGTGAGGACAAAGTCTCAAAGCTCAGCCACCAGGTGTGCCGTGGCCTCATCAGGGATACTGTTCTTGACAGCTTGTAGTCCATCCTCATGTGGAATATTGATATAAAGAGCTTCTACAACCATGGTGGCCAGGATGGTGTTTTCAGAAAGATCACCAATGCATTGTAGGTTTCAGAGTAACAGCCGTGTTAGTCTGTATTTGCAAAAAGAAAAGGAGGACTTGTGGCACCTTAGAGACTAACCAATTTATTTGAGCATGAGCTTTCGTGAGCTACAGCTCACTTCATCGGATGCATACTGTGGAAATTGCAGAAGACATTATATACACAGACACCATGGAGGTATTGTTTCATGGTGTCTGTGTATATAATGTCTTCTGCAATTTCCACAGTATGCATCCGATGAAGTGAGCTGTAGCTCATGAAAGCTCATGCTCAAATAAATTGGTTAGTCTCTAAGGTGCCACAAGTCCTCCTTTTCTCAATGCATTGTAGTTTCCTCAGAAAGTCTGTGGTGTCTTGAAGATAGCTAAGAGTGCTGGTAGCGTAGGGTCTGAGGAGAGAGTCCAAACAGCCAGATAATCCTGCTGTAAGAGTGCTGATGCCTGAGATGATGGGGTGTCCAGGGTTTCCAGCTTTATGGATCTTGGGTACCAGATAGAACACTCCTGGTCAGGACTCCCGGGGTGTGTCCTTGTAGATTTGTTCCCATGCTGTAGCAGGGAGTTTCTTGAGCAGATGGTGTAGTTTTCTTTTGGTACTCCTCAGTGGGGTCGGAGGATAGTGGCCTGTAGAATGTGGGGTTGGAGAGTTGCCTGACAGCCTCCTATTCATAATCCGACCTGTTCATTATGACTATAGCACCTCCTTTGTCAGCCCCGTTGATTATAATGTCAGAGTTGTTTCTGAGGCTGTAGATGGCGTTGCGTTCTGTACGACTGAGGTTATGGGGCAAGTGATGCTGTTTGTTCACAATTTCAGCCTGTGCACGTCTGCGGAAGCACTCTATATAGAAGTCCAGTCTGTCATTTCGACCGTCAGGAGGAGTCCACGCAGAATTCTTCTTCTTGTAGTGTTGGTAGGAGGGTTCCTGTGGGTCAGTGCACTGTTCAGTGGTGTGTTGAAAATATTCCTTAAGTCAGAGATGACAAAAGTAGGCTTCCAGATCACCACAGAACTCTATCATAGGTTTAGGGTCATCCCGAGCATGAGGTGCGTCCCTGACCATCCTGGCTAATACAACTTATGGACCTATCCTCCATGAGCTTATCTAGTTCTTTAATGAACCCACTTATACTTTTGGCTCTCACAACATCCCATGGCAATGAGTTCCACAGGTTGGCTGTGCATTGTGTGAAAAAGTACATCCTCTTCTTTGTATTAAACCTGCTGGAGTAATTTCATCAGGTGACCCTTGATTTTTGTATTGCAGAACAACAACTCCGAGCATTAACACTGCTAGATGCTTCTTGGACTAACCCTGCATTTCATGTAACATATAATATGCTTATTGCCAGAAAAAAAATCTTTCTTTGCCTCATTTATATTCCAGTAAATTCCAATAGATTCGCTTCTGTTCATCTTCTGTTCTTTGCTCTCTCTGGGCTGGTTGTGGGCAGCATGTCCAGATCTTCCAGCACTGGGCTGTCATGGTTCTTCCTAACTGATACACATATTGAAGTCTGAAAGGAGGCTGCATATTGGTAAGAGATTATACGGTGAAATACTCCCCTTTCTCCTAGCTCCAGCTTACAACATTTTTAATGCACAGGGATTCAGCTGAGCCCTCTGGTGAATCAAAGTCATTCTGTAAAACTGGCACCTCAGCCTTGCATATATATTTGTCCCTCTATGACTTCCCTGGCATATTTATTCAGTTTACTAGTCAAAACGAGTTTCATGCTACACTAAGCCCAGCAGGGTCAACACCTAACCTATGAAAATCAAGCTGTCACTTTTCTCTCTGCTTCATACATCATCATCAACCAAAGCCAGATAATGGGAAGCAGGTTTTGATCCTGGAATGATTATTGTTGCTGCTTCCTGAAGATGCAGCATGAATGGGCTGAAAGCAGGGAAACATGCACTTTTTCTGAGGTTTGACTCCTCAGGGCTGGGGAATGGGAAGAATTGTGTTGTGCCTTATAAACGTGGTATACACACAATGTGGGCAAGGCAGTGGCGTGTGTCTCCATGGCAGATGCAGCTGTGGTCTGAGGAGGTTAAACAAAAGCAAAGCACAGAGGGAAGAGAAGGTTTTGCATTCCAGGAACCATGTCAGTGTGAGCAAGGAAACTGATGTGCACACAGAACAAGGGTCAGAAGAGGAGTCAGCCAGACTAGCGTTCCGTGGCATTCCAACATCCCCCTGAAATATCTTTTGCACTTCTTTTGAGAATAGACAAGCTGATTTGTATAAAATAAGAAAAAGTTTAATCTTTGCCTAATGCTCCACCCAGGCCCCAGCCCCCCTCAATGAACCTTCACTGCAAAGTTGAAATGAACCCCATCTGAAACGTAGCCCAAACGCCAACCAACACCAAACTTGTTTGAAGAAGTTTTCCTAGCTTGGTGAAAATGTCTTTCATTTGTGCACTTCCTGGTTGCAGCCAGAAATGGAACAAGAATCAGAAAACCATGCGAAAAGCTAATCAGGTGGTATCTCTGGATCTGTGTTACAGATCTGTGGCCACTGTAATTGACAGTCAGTGTGGGCCGTCTCTCTGATGGAAAAACACAAGCCCCTAAAACTGACACTGAAGTAGAAACTCTATTAGGTTTAGTAGCAATTGATCTGACATCCTCTGAGGGCATCCAGCTACTGCAGGGGACAGCTTCTGAATACTTCTAACATGTCAACTACTAGTGAAAAGAAGTGGTTTCACATCTATACAGGGCATCTTTACCAGGCGAAGGAAGTTCTGATGAGTTCCAGGTATGCATCCAAATTTTGTATTGGAACCAAACTTCCTAACCTTTCAAGGTTTGCGCAGAACCACCGTTCTGCCTGCTGGGCCCTTTCAACATCTCTCCCGTTCACATGAGTTGTATAGGTACTCCATCTAAACCAGCTGGCAGCAGCCTCCAAGGGATCACCCAGCAGCTGAGAAGTCATGGAGTACACTGGTACTTTGGCCACACCCCTGGTCACCCAATATGCAGAGATGATGAGGGGGCTTTACCTCAGCTGAGAGCTTCCCCTACTTGGGAAATTGTCAGCTGGCCAGTTATGACCAATATCTGACATTTTTTGCAGCACCTGATCAGTGCAAAGGGGCCAGGTTGTGGGAGAAAATTTGTCCCGGAATGTTAGTGTCTGCAGTTCAGGGGAGCCCAAAGCTCCTGTTGTGTTTGGTGCAGACATGCATAGTAGCCATTGGGAGCTCAGCTCGAGGTCTTACAGAGCCTGGGACATCAGGAGCCTGGTACAGTGAGAGTGTGGGAACATTTATAAGGACACTAGGGCTATATCTTTACTCTTTTCCAAAAAATGCCCTGATGGTCTTTTAACCTCTCACGTGACATTGCTAGACAGAAGGAGCGATCCATTCTACTCCTCCTCCCCGTTCATGTTGAGCTGAAATATTATTAAAGTGTTGAAAACATAATTAAAAGCACCTATTGCTATTGCAGGGTACACGCTGAGCAGCGCTTTCAGTGCTGTGCTTTCTCCTGCCTCCTGAAAAGTGCAGCCCCAGGAAGCTTCGTCTCAAGTTGTCAGTTTTACGTATTGTTATGTTTAGCATGCAACCGGCAAGCCTCACCTGCGCTTCAATGGAACGCAGCATGGCCCCTGCTATTGATTAATTTGTGCTAATTAAAAACAGCAGTGTTTCTGCAGAAAAGAAAGATGTGTAAGTGTCAATAAATTATGGGAAATTTCACAGATTAAAGATTGCCAACTTCTGCTTGAAAATAACTAAACAAATGTTAATGACTCTTTCCAAAGAACCTGATTCACTCCCAGGCTTTATGAATGGATGGCAGCTTTGCCTGGGGTTCTCATTGAACTGTTCAGTTAGACTCATGCTTAAAGGGGCATTATGTTCAGGGTGAAGACCCAAAACTTGATCTATTTTTTTTTAATTCATAGATTCCAAGTCCAGAAGGGACCATCCCGATCATCTAGTGCTGTCTGACGTCCTGTATAAAACAGGCAATAAAACGACCTCAAAATAATTCCTAGAGCAGATCTTTTAGAAACACATCCAATCTTGATTTTAAAATTGCCAGTGACAGAGAATCCATCCCGACACTTAGTAAATTGTTCCAATGGCTCATTACTCTCGCTTAAAAATGTATACATTATTTCCAGTCTGAATTTGTCTAGCATCAGCTTCCGACCACTGAATCATGTTATACCTTTCTCTTCTAATTGAAGAGCCCATTATTAAATATTTGTTCTCCATGTAGGTAATCTAGTCACCCTTTACCATTCTTTTTAAGTTAAATAGATTAAGCTCCTTGAGTCTCTTTTTATAAGGCAGGTTTTCTAACCTTTTAATCATTCTTGTGGCTCTTCCCTGAACCCTCTCCAATTTATCAACATTCTTCTTGAATTGTGGACACCAGAACTGGTCACAGTATTCCAGCAGCGGTCACACCAGTGCCAAATACAGAGGTAAACAATCTCTATTTGTATTTGAGATTTCCCCTGTTTATGCATCCAATGATCACATTAGCCCTTTTGACCACAGCATCACACAGGGAGCTCATGTTCAGCTGATTATCAAAGTCACTGCTTCCCAGGACAGATGTGTATATCTCTTTGCAAAGTCAATTTAATGATTTAAATTTGTTCATCCTTGTCATCCTCACAAGCCAATGACTTAATGAGATTTTTTTTAATGCCAACAGCATGACAATCCTACAATAAGAAACTCGTGTCTGGAACACTGTGCCCATGAGCAACCCTACAATAACAAACCAGTGAGCATCCCAGCACTCATTAGCAATTCTACAATAACAAATCTGCTATAGAACGTGTGCCATGGAGGAAAACAAACTTTACAAAGAAAATAGTTTGGGGACAGATTCAGCCCTACTCCTCAGCTGACCTTGAAGCAAAGGCTGGGAATAGAGAGGGTAGCAACATTGGTTTAGGCCAATGCCACATTTGTGTTTCCCCTCTGCTGGGATTGCTGTAGAAAAGTTGGGACCCCAGCTCAGCTTAGAGCAACCTCAGGCTGAAGGTGTTTGCCCCTTGGTCCTTTTTTATCTCAGGGTATATGGCACAGCACTTTATGGTTTCCTTAGCCATGGGTTTTACACCATCCTGAATTTCAAGATTCAGACTAATCCAAATGACTCAAAACAAATTCAGCTGAAACCACTGAGGTCCACATAGTTTCCACCCAAAGCCCTAAACTAGGACCTCCGCCCCATCCATTTTAGGATTCTGTAATGCAGGAACACATGGACTCACCTATCTCTCAGCATTCAGCACTAGTGGGATCTGGAGGAGACTTTTGGGAGTCCTGAAGCTGCAGCACTGAGACACGGGCAGGTTGCTCATCCCCATCCTTCTCCTGAAGATCCTTCCTCAGGATTTGGGGTATTGGCCAGCCCTCCCAGAAAGCTGACGATGGAGGGAACAAGGCTGACGATGGAGGGTCCCAAAGACCCTAGAAGGGGGACTAAAGAACCAGAGATGAAAGGATAATGGTCTACCACTGCATCCAGAATATATCCAAAGTCATGGGGCAGGAAGAGATTGGACCTGTGTACAAGGAGGGCTGAGAAAGCCCAAACATGGTTTGAGGTTTGCAGAAATGTACATGAATGTTGGTGAACCCTGGGCCAGTTTTCAGGTTTGTAATGATCTTGTCTGGGCTGGGGATTTGTCCCAACAGCTTTGTCCAGCTCTAGTTATTGTAAATAGTGAGGGAAAACACATAGTGAGAAAGGTGCCTCACCCCATGTCCCTTCCACTGACTGTATGTCAAAGCCTTTTCAGAGCAAAAAAGTGATGTGCAAAGACAAAGCCATGATCAGCAGTAATTCTGTTGGTGCAGTATTTCATTAATAACTGACACTTCCTGCTCTGATGCCGTGTCTTGCAGAGAATTAATGATCACATTTCTGGTCATTACCTGATGTATATCAGGCACTCTGTGGTTTCTTCTCTGGCCTGGAGAGGATACGGCAGTCCAGAACGATTAGGTCCAGGGGTGACATGAGCAAGGGGTGAAAATCACATTTCTCTAGCATAAGATCAGAGAGGACAGAGTGAATATACTATGTTGGCACCAAGATACCACGTTGGCCTCAATGGAGCTGTGAATAGCCCCCTGGCACATGCAAGGTTAAACTGTGGAGTTTCCCTTCCATTTTCCTTTCACTGCTGTGATCTCTCTTTCAGGCATGATTACCCCACCCCATCTCGGCCTTATCCTAGCAGCACCTCTCAGTAACTCTTCGCTCTTGCAATGGCCCTTTTGATTTTCTCAGGGCCTGACAAAAGTGGAGGAGCTGGCTGAACTGTTGGATCGCATGTCTTGGTTGGGAGACCCCAAGTTTCCTTTCCTTAATAAGACATGGCGACCTCATTTAGGTGCAGGAGAAAGATGAGATGGCTAAGGGTTCTCTTTACAGAACATTGATCCTGGTAGGACAAGGTGAGAGACCCTGAACTGTCTTCCAAAACTTGAACCCAACCCAAATCCTGATCCTTTTGTGGCTATGAAAAAGCTCCAGTTAACCTTTCCACCTTGTTATTTTCACACCCCACTTTCCATTGACCAGGACCAGAAACAGAATTGTTAAGTTATGGCAAGAAAGCCTGGCTGCCCACGGTTTCCAGGAGAGTTGGGGGCCAAATCACTGCTTCCAAATCCTGGTTGGGATCCAGAGCTGTATTTCATCCATGTTCAGAGTGTTAGGACCTATGGGGGTTTAGACCCATTGTTAGTCATCTAGTAATCTTGTTCTGATAAGCGCTGTAGCCTTGTGGAGCTAAATGGAGAAGCTAGTTCAGATGAAGCCGGGTGCTTCTCTGATTCAAGTCTTTTGTGGCTTACCCTTCCCTATGGCTCTTTGTTTCTTAGGTTTGGCATCAGAGCAGGAGAGAGGACTTTTTGGACAAGCTCAGTAAAATTCTGCTCTGGTGCTTTGCTCACACCAACGTTGCAGGATCCTAGCGATCCTAGACAAGCCCAGCTGTTGGTAGAGGCAGCCTTGAAAAGCAGATGAAGCCCCCGAAATGTCCAACCCCCGCATCAGTTTAATTCAGTACGAGGGTAGATAATGCAGACAAAGAACGATGAGTGTAGAGCTGGGCAAAATTTTTTGGCCCAAACTTTTTTTTGGTGAAAAATGCAGATTCATAACATGAACTATTTTGAGAATTTGTGTTAGTTTCACCAAACTGTTTGTGCTGAAAACTCCCCTCTGTGTCCCCCCCCCCCACCACCACCATTTGTTTTAACATTTTCCAAATGAAACATCTTGATTTTTTGGTTCAAAATGATTTTTTGTTTTGAAATTTCCTTCTATTTTATTTTAAGCAATTCAAAAATGTTAAAAAAATGCTCAAGATCAAAATGAAATATTTTGGGTCAAACTTTTTTGCAACTTTTCGATTTGCTGAAACATTTTATTCTCGGCTTGACCTGAAAATATTTTTTCCCTTGATTTTTTTTGGAATGGCCAGTGAACTGAACAATCCATTATTCACACACTGCGCTCGGTGAGTGTGTGCCTGTGACTCGATGGTAGGGTGACCATATTTCCCAAAGAGCAAACGGGACACCCCCAGCCACTTGCCTGAGGCCCCCTTCCCACCAGGCTGTTGCCCATCGCTGGAACCCTGTGGGTGCCCCCTGACGAGGTTGTTGCCCATCCCCCTCAGGAGGCCGATGCCCATCATTGTAACCCTGCCCCCCCATGCTGTAATGCTGCCTCCCCACCCAGCTCTACCTCCCACCCGGGGGGGGCTGGCATCTCTGCTCACCCGCCCCCACAAGTTCCTTCACATCGCACCCCACTTTTTTAACAAAAGTGGGCATTTGTCCCGTTTGCTCTGCCAACTGATCCAGTCAGCAAGAGCAAACGGGACAAATGCCTCCTTTTGAAAAAAAGGTCGTGACGGCTGGGACAGGGCTTAAAAAAGGGACTGTCCCTCCAAAATGGGACCTGTGGTCGCCCTACTCAGTGTTTCAGGGGTTAATACGGAATGTAAGGAACCCCACACCTCTAGTTTCACTTTAACAGTCCAAGTCAATAGTGACTGAAAGTCATTCGTGCCTGATGGTGGCCTCTGCAGAATGAATCTGTGACCATGACTTGCGTATTTCCCCAGTGGAAAGGTGTCCACACTGCCAACACCACCCACAGACATGCGGTGCTGACAATCGCTCTAATGAGGCAGAAGATTGAATGAGCACTGACTGAGCACCCCTCTTGCCCTTATGCCGGGGCATGCTGGCACGGAACAATGTACGTGGGATGTCTGTGATGCTGCTGCCCATGGGGCAACCCCAATTACGTGAATAACCAGAAAATGTCATTCCCTCCACGGCTGTCAATCCAGCACCTTTGGCCAGCCCTCCACTTACTGCAAAAAATAAAGAAAGCAAAGCAAACTGTAAATGATGCTTCAGGGAAGTCTATTTGCTGGGAGGAGCCTTTCATTCTCTGCAGCACTCCAGGGACCTCAGGGAGGTCTTCTGTACTAGCTACAAATTGTGGCTAAATGTGTGGGAAGCCAGTGGGGGCAGCCGCCAAAAATCTATATGGATGGAAGTTAAGGAAGTGGCTGCTAATTAACAATGCAAGTAGCACCGGTAACAGGAGCTGTCAGTTACTGATTTTCAAGTGGGAGGAATGAATTCCCCAGGAAAGAAAAGCGTTATGATACCTGACACAATGCCAGCAAGTATGAGACACGAGGCTTTGTAGTGCAAGATCTATTTATGTCATTCATTACAAGGTTAGCTTTAATGACCGTTTCTTGCACTTTATCTTCAGGGCTGTCTGAGGGCACATGAAGGAGGAAGAGCTTAAATGTCAGCTCAGCACTGGAGGTGGTTTAGAAACAGCTGATGACCAGGATGAAGCCCCAGCACGCTGGGGGAGGGGACAGCAAACCAGGAAGGTCCTGCCATTGTCAGGGTGGGTTTAATTAACTCCCTGGTTGCTGTTGCCTTTAATTATCTCAGTGGCTCCTGTCTAGGCCTGGCAGCCTTTTGGTGGTGGACTTGGTGGTGTTCTGTGACGTGCTGGTGTGTCAGTGGAATGCTGATAGTTCTAAGTGGGCCATGTGACTAGCACATGGAGCAGTACTGGAGTTGTCTTTAGCCTCCGCATGCCTGGCAAATGGGCTGTGCTGGATGTATGTTTCTGAGTCCATAAATCACATTTTGCTTCCACATAGCAACCTGCCACATAGAACAGCGCATTTCCACCTCTCTTTCCTGTAGGTTTTGCTCCCCTATACCTGCTACATGGGGCTGCACAGGAAGTATGTTTTGTCTGATATATCGCATGCTTCAGGCCGTGATCAATTAGTCTCAGAGGGCCCAATTCTATTACCCTTACTCACAATGGAGAGCATCTTACATTATGAATAATCAAGGGAGTACTTGGAGAATAAGGCACTTCTCAGCATGGGCAAATGTGAAGAATTAGGCCCCTTTATTAGTAGTAAACACACCAGGCAGATAAGCTGTAGCTTGTCCTTTAAGGAATCTGCTGGAAGGCTTGGTTTGATGTGCCAATCTCCAGGTATTTTCCATTTGGGCTGACGCATCTGGACAAAAATTCCTGTCTGCATTTCAGCCTTCAGATTATCTGACTTAGAACCCTGGACTCTTTCCACGTCCAATTACTGAGTAAAATGATATGCACTATGCCGCACCATGGCAATTGGCAATCTCAAGTCTAAAAGGGGAGGGGGCATATTTTCCTTTTCCTACTAACGTAAAATTAAAGAGCCAGTCAACAAAGTTGCACAATCCTTTTTCCTGTAACAGACATTATTTTGAATTATTCACCATTTTTCAGGTGCGTGCCTATCTATTTTTCTGTGGTATTTTAAGACATTCTGACAACATTTCATCTATGCCTCAGTTTAGCCTCCTGCTAGGTGCCTACAGTCATCCTAACAGCTCACGCTATTACAGAACTTTTTATTCCCAGATCTCAAAGCACACTAAGAAGCTGGCTGCATTTATTAACCACATTGCGCAGACGGGGAAAGCGAGGCACAGAGAAGTTAAATGACTTCCTCAAGGTCACATAGCCAGTCAGTGGCAGAGCTGGAGAGAGAAGCCCAGAATTGGAGTAACTGGAAGTGCTGCAGCTCAGGATTGAGATGCATAAGCAGAGTAGTTGGCAGGAGGGGGCAATAAAAACTGAAACATTGGGGGCTATTGTAGGTCAGATTTGAAGTGCATTAGTAGAGATGGGTGAAGAGGAAGCTTGCACCCTGCCTTCCAGCGCTATGAATCCCCTATGAGTACTAAATTCACTCACAAAAATTTAAAAGAGAGAGAACAAAATGGCAGCATAAAAACAGCTCCATTCTGCCTGGCCTGTCAGTTTCCCTTTATTGCCAGTTTTGTCAGATTCATATCAGGAGGTTTGGAATCAGAACATCTGTAATGAAAATTAGAAAATATTAGTTGTTAAAAATGAAGTGTTAAACTCTTATTGGTTGCAGTAGACTTAAAGGTTCATTTGAGTGATTCCCCAGGCAGGGAGACAAATGCAACACAGATAAACAATGCTCAGGCAGCTCCGGGTGAGGCTGATGATGCATGCACTTGTATCAAAACTTGCATCTAATTTGCCTTTCACTCATTGTCTCCAAGACCTGTGATTTACTTCATGTTTAAAGAGGCAGCTTCAGTATTCAACAACTGGGAGTGGTTTCCAGAGCTGTTCTTCCCTGCTCAGTTCAGCAGGAAAGCTTGGCAGAAAATATGGGAAATGCTACTGAAAACGATCGGCTTCAAGACATTAATCAGATACATAAAATGTTATGGGAGGGTGTTATCTCTTATTCTTTACCCAAGGCACTGGGCCCTTCCAAGTCTTTGAAGATGTCCCAATTTAGGATCTAGGTGCTGAGGTCCTGTGAGTTGCACCTTCAGTTTTCATTACTGAGGACACTCAGTATTTTGCAAGAATAGGATATTATTTCTTGAATCCCTCCATTTCTTAGAGCACTCAAGACCCTGCACTGAAGGCACCATCCTTCTCTCTAAGAATAACCAAGCTTTTGGGGAATTCCATCACAGAATGCCAGCACTGCTGATTGGCAGGAACTGCAACATCTGGCCTGAAAATACTGCTTTCCAGAAAGCAGCATTTCTGGAGAAAACAATCACAATACAACAGCAGTTCCACAGAGTACCAACAGGCAGTTTAAATATGTGTCCATCTCTGCATTCCACAGGGGTTTTCTTTATGTCATGCCTTTCACTGTGAATCAAAGTATTGCCTGTAATCTGGTCTCCAGTCTTTTTACTGAGTCAGAATAACCTTCTTCTACAGCTACAGCTGGAATAAAGATATTTGTACTTCTGCAGATCTCTTAGCCATTTCTATCCAATAAGAATGTAGAGGTGCCTTTTAAGGTTACAAGCTGAAAATGGTGGATGTGTTTCCACTTAACCCAATATGAGCATTCTAGGCCTGAGTAATGTCAAGGCAAAGATCTGTGACCTCTGTTAAGTTTGCAGGTGATCTTCATTTTGTTATATTTTAGAGATTCAGTACTAAGATCATTTCAGTTTTACAGAAGGAAAGCTGGTTTTTCCTTCAAACAGACGTGCAATCCTTGTTGGTTGGAAGTTCAGATGTGTGGTGTGAAAGATGGCTGATTGACACACCTATAATACCCACTATCCTTTTCACTCCTAGCCTTGATTTCACACTAAAGTGACGGGAGAACTTTTGTGCGTAATTGTCCTTTACATGCCCATAGCACTTGCTGATAGCTTTGAAAAAAGTCCATAAAACCATCTCTTCCCTTTTTATTCACAAAATAGTTTTAACTTCTTGCTAAACAAATATCATTATTACTTTTTATCTCTGGAGACAAGAAAATGAAGATGTCCTGTCTAACCCATCAACTCAGTCTCCAATGCAAGATTGTTCCCTACAGTGCTCTAGAGTGCGTTTTCCATCCTATTGTAGTATTCAGTGTCAAAGGATAGGGCTTCCTCCTCTTCTCTTGGGAAACTATCCCTGGTTACATAGATTTTGTACCTCTATTTCTTCCCTCAGAAAGGGTCATTACAATGAGGTGAGAAGTTAGGCAATAATTCCAGATAAATAATAAAGAGAGCAATTAAGTGGATGACATTGGCGGTTTTGTGCTTGGGAGACTGAAAGCCAGATCTCAATCCCATTGAAGTCAATTGAAAGACACATTGATTTCAGTGGGTTTTGGATTGGGCAATGAGTGAGTAAGTCATGGTGGCCTGGAACACAAGCATCCAGACAGAGGCTGGAAGTGCAAAAGAGGCAGCACACAAAAGACCAGAGGGTGGGGAGAGAGCCTTATGACTAGAACTGATTTTGCTTTTTTTGGTGGAAATTAAATACTGAAAAATTTCAGTCAGAAGCAGGAATATTTTAATTTGGAAATGCTGCTGTGGCGCCTCATGGAAGCTATAGTTTGAGTGCTTCATACCCCCAGTCTCTTCTATAAGCCAGCTTCTTAGTCAGCATATATCTTGGAGAGGGGAGGTGGTGCATCATGGGAGTCCCTGGTCATGCTGCATCATGGAAGATGTAGTCTAGCTGGGGAGGAAGCCTATAGCTGAAAATAGGACACGAGGCAATCGAACTACAACTCCCAGGAGGTATTGTGGTAGTATTGCCTAATACATATATATTTCTGTTTTGGGCTGAAAGATTTAGGTTTTCAACCAAATATTTTGGTTTCGGGGCATTTGTTTTTTCAATAAAAATAAAAATTTTCTATGGAAAACAGATGCTTTTAATAAAAAATAATCTTCAAAAAATAGTTTCGATGACCATTTTTTTGACCAGCTGTATTGGTGACCCATCAGTTTGACTGAAGAAGTATCACTGATGGACTTTAAAAGGTGCGAGTGTGTATGGGGGGAGGGTGGTCTAGTTCAGTCCTTTGTGGCCATGAAAATGGAGGCCTTGACTCATGTATTTTAAGTGTGAGGGATATAAAGCAGCGACTTAAATCATGGCAATGCTAAAGAAATTATGGGGTTCAGGGAAAAATGTCTCTGAAATAACCATGAAAAGTGTCAGTCAAGTAGCCACTTTTCTATGTCCAGTCATGGCGATCATCAGGTAAGAGACCTGCCTTGGGGACACCTTGGGACAGCTGAGCGAACCTGTCTGTATCATTCAGTGTGCCACTGACCATGTTCCTTCAAAAGACAGAGGCACACATTCTGACACTCTTACTCATGTTGAGTGGTACCTTTCTCCCTCTAGCAGCCCATTGAGGTAAACAGGAGCACTTGTGCCATAAGATGCTATTCAAAGTGCATAAGGGTATCCAAATCTGGCCCAAACAGTACAACCTATATCAGTTCCCTCAAGCCTTGAAGCCACACACTGGGGTAGGTGTGTGTGAGTGAGAGTAGCGGGTAGTGGTGTCCTTGCCCTATGGCTGGTCTTTCAGGGTATGTCTACACTGCAATTAGACATCTGTGGCTGGCCCACGCCGGCTGACTCGGGCTCCTGAGGCTGTTTAATTGTGATGTAGATGCTCAGGCTACAGCCCAAGCTCTGGGACCCTCCTACCTCACAGGGTCCTCGAACCGAGGCTCCAGCCTGAGCCTGACCATTTACACCACAATTAAATAGCCCCGTGAGCCTGAGGCAGCCAGCACGGGCTAGCCACAGGCTTTTAATTGCAGTCTAGACATACTCTCAGATGCTCATCATTGGAAAGCAGAGAATCATCTCATCAGGGCTTCACTCCACAACAGATAAGCTTAGTGCAGCAGAGACTAGGTTGATTCCAGCCATAACAAGCAAATCTTGGCCAACCATATGGACTCTTCATCACCCTCCCTTCTTGGACTGACCTCCTCTTTTAGCACAAATCCCTAGCTCTGGAAGCAGGCACTGTGGGTCAAATATTACTGAAAGCTCCTAAACCCTCTCTGTTAGGCAGCCCTATGCAGGCTAGTCCTTCTTAAAAAAAAAAAAAAAAGCACTAAACATTTTCTATTTCAAAACAGATTTCATCTTCCATAGAAAGTAATACTGCCTCCAGCCATGTGTAACTTATTTTTTATCCAACAGAGTATATGGGCTTATAACTAGATCCTGATAGGAACCCGGGTTTAAAACATTATTCACAGCAGGTTATTTGATCTTTATTTGCTGAATGCACTCAGCTGAATCCCTATCTCCAAACAATATGAGAAATAAAATGCCAGGCATGCTTCATTGGTCAGCGAGCTCATCTTGATTTGCAGAGACGATTACATCCCTCTCAGCAGTTTCACACACATGCCACATTCCAGTCACCCCCAAGGTACAATTCCCTCTCCCCCTCCTCATATACACACTTATCCCTTCTCCCTAACCCCCTTAATTAAGTGCTTTTAAACACACTTCAGAGCTGCCCCTTCCTTCCCACTCACAGGAGTCTTTAGGGATTTTGCTTCCCTTTGCTTGCTTGAAAATGTTCATTCATTCCGGGTACAGTCTGTTATATATTAGGGGCCCGATCCTGTAAAACTCACATGAATAGTCCCAATGACTTAATGCTGAAACCACTGACTCTAGTGGGACTGGTCACATGTCTAAGGGTTTGTAGGATCATATTCTGCCTTAGCATAAGCAGGTATAACTTGGCTGACTCAGTTTAGCTGCACCTGCTCACACCAAGGCTGGGCTTGTCTCTAACTGTTGAACATCCCTGTTGCGTATAGCCAGCTGTGCCCTTCATGACTGCATAATCCAAGCCAGGACCTACAGGCACCTTAGCTGGTGACACTGTGTAGCAAGTCATTTGGGGACCTTGCAAGCAAGGGGGAACCCCAGGCGGTGTCTGTGTCCAGAAACCTCAGTATTGAACTCCCTTCATTACTGCCTAGTGTTCATAGGGACACTGCAATCCCCACGGCGAGGTCAGTGATGCGGGAAGAGATTTGCGGCCTCACAAGGGACAGTTAGGTGCCCATCTCCTTTTGGCTTGCAGTGGGAGTTGCCTTTGAAAATCTCCTCTGTAATGTCCTGAGATAATCACCTCTAATTTCTAGACCAGACCTTTGGCCCAACCAAAGCAGAGAACATTCTCCAGCGACTGCTGGCTGAGACAGAGTGCGTGCCATGACAGGACTTTGGGGATAGCTAGCTAGTCCTCTGCAGACATCCAGAGCAGCAAGATATATTCATTAAAATAGGCAGCCCTTGACATTATAACCAAGACAAAATAGGCAGCAGGACTCTTTTCCAAGGAAGATCTGTGGCTCTTGTATTCTCTTTCCCCTGGATACATCACAAAAGCTGTAAGGCCCATCCTTTGTATACTTCAGAGCTAGCCGATCCTTGGTGTACCCTGCAGGGCCAGAGCCAAGATATTTTTGGATTCCATCCTGATCCTAGAGAATGTGTTTGTAACTTATCAGAATATATAACATTCTTGCTGGGGAGGGCAGTTTTATCCCTGATCTTTGCCCTTGCTCTGAGGAGGATTTAGGGCATATGGCCATTTTTTGTAACTATGCTTTTATTACAATCTTGTTAAGGCATCCAGAGGCCTCAGGCCATGGGGTAGCAAGGGTATAATAAGAGGCGGACGTGTGCCTTGTAAGTCACAGCACCTGGGTTCTGTGACCTTGAGCAAATCCTCAAATTTCTCCTCGAGGGCACCTCTCATTCCTCTCCCACACTTTTCCTGTTGACCTTCACACTGGGATTAAAAATCCAACCCTGACGAATGCTGGGCACCCTGAACTTCTGCTGAAGCCAACAGGAAAGCAGGCTGCTCAGTACTTTGGCATCAGCCCTTTAATCTGTAGTGTAAAACTCAGGTTATGCAGTTCACATGGAAGGAAAGCTGAAAAAGATGGGGAGAATTCAGACTATTGCTTTTCTTTCCCAACCGCAAAGCCAGGGAAAAAAAACCAAACAGCCAAGGGTGTATGTTTGCATGGTTGGATAAGAGTCACCAGCTACAAGATTGGACTATCCCCTTGGGAATGCTGTTCTGCTATTAATAAAAAAAGATAAACAAACCAGTTTTTGCAAATTCATTTGATTTCACTTCTTCTGCTTCAGGGAACCTTGTTCCAGTCAGTAAGCTCTGCAACAGGAGTGTAGGAAGAGGGCTGCTCAGGCAGAGACAAGGGAGGGGAAGGAGAGAGACTCTAACTGCCTCCCTTCTTCATTCTGTCTCCAGGACTGGCAGGGGAATGTCCAAACTGCTGTCAGTGATCAAGGGAATCTAAGAGCCCTTAGATCCACACTGCAACTTGATACACCTGAAATGAGGCCATTATTTATTTATTTATTCCAACAAAAGACTCATTTCCTATAGGCTTCCAAAATTCCCTTCAGGAGTTCTTTTAGCTACTGGCAAATGACTGTTACTTGCCCCCTTGCTGGGTTTGAAACAAAGCCTTCTGCTTTCATAGGGTCTGCTTAGGTTGAGGAGCTATTCAACAGAGCATGGGGTGGGGGTAGGGGTCCCATGTAGAAAGAAAACCATCACCTAATTTTAATAAAGTATAGATGTCCGGATCCAAGACATCAGGCGAATGTTGTACAGCCTAGAGATGCATGCAGGCACAGAGATTGGGAAACCTGTTGATCGGTTCCAAGTTACTCAGGTTGTTTGGACCATGTTATAGATGGAGTTATGGATCTGGTTACACATTAACCTGTAATAGTGGAAATTCTGTATGCAAGTTAGACATACAGTTGCATGGTGCATTTTAGACACTTGCTTTGAAAAAAGAAAATCAGTCTCAGTAGAAGGGCTTGAACCTGAATCCTTGGTCTGAAATTATCCAGCAGCTTTTGCCGATTCATTCTTATCGTAGGGCAGGGTGCAGAATTTCAGCAGGTGAACAGAAAAAGTATTGGCGTTGGCCAAGGTGTAGAGCTGTGAATTATCCATTTGTGAGAGAGAGCTACCAGTTCATTGCCATCTCCAGACTTGGTTTCCAGTTCCTTGGGCTGACAGGAATTTGGAGCACTCCAGAGGCAGCTCATCATAGACCTCTAATGGCGGCTCCCACTTCAGTTCTCTGGTGGAATAAAATCCTCCTTGGTTACAAAGAAGGGATTGTAGAGGGTAGTCATCAGGATCTACCTGGGGTGTGGCAGGTTCTGTGGAGTGGGGGGATGTAGAAGACATTGGGTGTTTGTGGTCGAAACATTCACCTGGGTGCCCGCAGGTGTGTACTTCTCTCAGTATTGTTCACTGGACTCACTTGTGCTCTTCAGTTGATTCCCTGTCCCGTCCTTGTGCATTAAGATTGCCGCCTGGCTTTTGTAAGTAACTCCAGGTTCGAGGTGAAGTGATGAATGGGCCGGGGAACCCAAATTCTCAGGTCAGTACAGCGGCACGTTGGGAGCAGGAGGGCATGCTCCATTGCTACTGCTCTTGTTCGACCTGCTCACTGAGGAACCTTGCTGGGCCAGCCCAAACTCCACCTTGTTCCCACGGCCCGCTGGGGATAGCAGCTGGTGGCTCCTTCATGGAGCTGTGAGCACGGGCGGGTATCCGGCACGGTTCAACCCCCTCCCCGACACGTGCCCCTTCTTTGGCATCAGGGAGACCCTGGCACATATTTACTTGGAGTGTGCCAGGTTACAGCCCCTCTTCTGGCTCCTCCAGAATCTTCTTGTGGATGCATCTTTCCCCATACCTCCAGATTTATGTACACCCTTTCCGGGGCCCCATGAAATCGTGAGACCTCCTCGTCAACCTCCGCCTTGCTCTGGCCCAGGTGGCCATCTATAAAACCAGGAGAAGGAAGCTGGACGGGGAGCTGCTCAGCGACTGTGGGGGTCTATTTCTGTTTCTCCCTTGGTTTATGTCTCCGGGCAGAGCTCCTCTGGGCCGTATCCGCTGGCTCCCTAGACACTTTCGAGGAGCAGTGGGCGCTGTCCAGGGTTTTCTGCTTGGTGTCCCCTTCTGGATTCCTGATTTTGAACCTGTGACCTGCACTCCTGACCCTGTTTTTCATTTATTGTCCCCTGTAATTATTTGAACCTCAACAGAGGCCTCTAGTCTCCTGTGTTCTCCATCTGGTACCTTTCATCAACACTGCATTGTGCTTATATGAACATACACACACACACACACAAGTTTGAAAAAAGATCATTTCCCCGTTACTTTCTCAGTGATTGTGAAAAGAGAAAGTTATAGCAGCACCAGAGATGGTGTGGATGGCGTGTTAACGGCTGCATTAGCTGTAGAAGGGCAGTCAAAACACGATGTGTAATACCCCACCCAGGCTGCCCTTTAATTTGCTGTTACATGGAGTAGAAGATTTGAAAGCATATTTCTGGGTAATTAATTCAAAGAGTGATTCTAATGGCTAATGCTGTCATTTGTGACTGCGAGGGAGGTCTGAGGCTGCATCAGTCAGTGAAGGGAAAGGAAAACACTTGGAGGTCAGAACCAGATGTTAAAATATTTTGACAGCCCACATCCAAGAGGCTAACTTAATGAAATGCTTTAGCCAGCAGCTTCCAAGAGGACTGTAACGGAATCCATTTATTTCTCTCTAGTACGTCACTCAGTAGCTATTGGCTCGGACACTGGACTGGCCGTTAACCACCATCCCCCATTTGGTGAGTGAAGCCATCCATCACTAACAATGCCCAGCAACCTAGATGGTATCTAAATTCTGTTCCATAGCAGAGCAATATTAGGAGGGATCTGGTCTCACTTTAAATTAACTCAGAAATTTTCAGTGACACATGACGTAACCTTTAGCTTCACCTCTGCTGACTATTAAAGTCAATGCAGCTAAAGTCCTGCATTGAAAATTTACATTTAGTGGCACCACTAAAGCTCCATTCATGTCCATTCCTACATCTTTCCTTCCTGAGAGCTACTTAATCAAACCATTGAAGCTTGCTTGTGAGCCACTATGTAACTTGTGAGGTCTGTTCACTTCTGCACTTCCTAGGTGTCCACATCACATTTACTAAATGTCCAAAGAGTCCTGTCCCAGCATACACTGGGCTCAGTATAGAATCTGAAAAGGATTCCCTGGGGTCAGTTTCTTCCTTGGTTTTTCCACAGTCTTGGTCAGGAATCTGGAAGGAATGGACCCCCTGCAGCAATGCCCATTGACTTCCATCTCTTTCTTGTGGTTGAGAAAACACCAGGGGTGAAAGTAAGTTAGAGGACTTACCAGTACGCCGGAGTCCTGAGCAGGGGACGTGGCCTCAACAGGAAGAGGCGTGGCCTTAAATCTCCAGGCCCTTTAAATCTTGATTTAAAGGGCCCCGGGCTCCAGCTGCGGTAGTGGAGGCTGGGAGCCCGGGGCCCTTTAAATCACCCCTGAGCTACCAGCTGCAGAGGCGGCTGGGAACCCCGGGGTTTGGGGGTGATTTAAAGGGCCCAGGGCTCCAGCTGCCGCTACCGCAGCGGAGCCCCGGGCCCTTTAAATCACTGAGGAGCCCTGGGGGCTCCCGGCTACCACAGCTACCCCGGGGCTCTGGGCTCTGACAGAGCTTTAAAAGGCCTGGGGCTCCGCTGTGGTAGCGGCTGCTGGAGCCCCGAGCCCTTTAAATCCCCTCCAGAGCCCTGCCACCACTACCCCAGGGCTTTGGCAGCAGGGCTCCAGCAGGGATTTAAAGACCCGGGGCGGTAGCGGTAGCTGGAGCTCCAGGGCCCTTTAAATCCCCGCCAGAGCCCCGCCGCCATTACCCCAGGGCTTTAAATTGCCGCCTGGGAAAGCCGGTCCCGGTACAGCGCACCGGCTCTTACTGGTACGCCGTACAGGGGCCTACCGGCTTACTTTCACCTCTGGAAAACACCCAGAGGGAACAGACGTACATGAAAAAACTGTGACCATGAAAAATGAGTAGGAGATTTGGTTTCAGTTTGAATTTTGAAGGAAGGTTTGGGTCACGTCTTATTGTGCCTAAGCCACGTTGCCCATCTCTAGAGTTTGTATCAATTCTTGAAATATGGGGTGTTGATAAACGGGAAAGAGCATTCATCACTTGCTGTCCTAAACTTTTGTGTAGTGTTGTGGTGCACTGAAAATAGTTGCAGTATTTCATATCAACTCAGAGATGGCCACTTTTGAGTGGTAAATGAAGTGATACGAGTTTGTGTGTAGTTTTTATATGGGTTCTGCTCTGTTTTTCAGTGAACAAAACGTATGGAGTTAGACAAAAAGGAAAGCCAGTGGCGTATTAATGCCTAGGCCGACAAAGCCTAGGCCTAGGGTGGCAAATTTGCAGGGGCAGCAAATTTATAATAGCAGCCAGAGGCTGCTTCCCCCGGTGCCGGTTCGTGCCCTCCGCCCCCAGCCCCGCCCCAACTCCACCCCTTCCCCGCCCCCTCCCTGCCCCATTGGTCCCCTTCCCCAAATCTCCGCCCCAGCCCCACCTCCTCTCCTGAGCGTACCACGTTTCCCCCCCCCCCTTCGTGAAGCTGTTTCGTGCACAAGCACTGGCAGGGAGTGGGGAGAAGCAGGACCCAGCAGCGCGCTCAGGGGAGGAGTCGGAGTCAGAGCGGAGGTGAGTTGCGCGGGGGGGGGCAGCAATTATTTCTGGGTCTGGGGCGGCAAAATCATTAATCCACCACTGAGGAAAGCACAGGAAATTTACATGCAGACACAGACACACATATTATATAGATGTATACATACTTGGCCAGATTTTCATTAGATTATAGGTGTGCAAACACATGCACAAAATGTAATGCATAATTGTATTCTTAATTTACATGCAAACACTAATTTCCCACACCAATTAGGTAATCGCATGTACAACTGGCTGATCGGTTGTATTTGTGCATTCAACTGCAGTTATTGCATACCTAATTACAGACATATTTGGTGCATGTTTGCAAGCGTAAATTGCCTGAAAAGTTTGGCCTTGCCTATAGAATTTACAGTTCTGTAAGGCACCTGGTTCTATAGTGTGAAAGATTATACACATAAAAACAATCTGTCTAGCTGAACACATTTTTCATCAGCAGTGCTCCAGGAAGGCAAATAAATGACGGTGTATACATTCGTATACAATTAAACCATTACTTACACAGTATATCTCCAGGTACATGAAAAAATCAATAAGGAATGTTCCCAGATCAGCAGCAGTCATCAATCCCCTTTGCAATCAGTAAATATCTCCCTCCCTGTCCCTGCCAAAGGACACAGAAGACAGAACACAGATGCAGTCCTTATATTCCCTTCAGAATATCTGACAAAAAAACCTTTCTGCCCTCATGTGATAATAATGGAACTGACTGGACTGTCAGGGGTGTGCCAGAGCTTTATGCCTGGCTGACCCAGAGTGCAGGGCTGCTATTTCTTCACACTCCGCTGCCTTTTAGCTTCATGCAGAGGTTGCCTCAAGCAGCCCCTGCCAGACCTCTTGATATTTTGGACACAGAGTCCTGAATGAGCAATAAGAAGGCAGTGTTTGTGGGGAGTCAGAAGTGCTCTCCTTCCTCTCTCAGCTGGTCTAGCAAGGAGCTCAGGGATGGCTGGACAAATGAGACCTGCTTCCTCAGGAAAAGGAGGGAACATATCGACAACAGTGGAGGGACTTTATTTCACCACCTAATTATGACAAGGCCTGGGAAGGCTGAGAAGGATTTTTTGCACTCAATTCCTTCCTGGCAACATTCTTAAACAGAAGAGAACTTTCCCTATTGAAGGCTTAAACAAAGCCGTATTCTGATGGGTCTCCAATGTGAATTTAAAACACACACACAATATTTAACTGCTAACTATATCCTTTGACTTACAGCTTTGCTTATTCATGATAATGGTGTGGTAGAGATGGGCAGTGTTCAGATGCTGATTAGCTTTACAGTTTGAGGACCAGTCAGGATGCGGAACTGGGCTCTGGTGCATCCTGTACCAGAATATCGCTCCCTTTTGGCCCTGAATGGCAGAAATCTCCCAAGATCCTGGGTGCCCGCAGGTGTCTACTTCTCTCAGTATTGTTCACTGATCCAGTTATTCCTGAGAAATTCTTCAACCTTGGGTTGGAATCTCACCAGCAGCTCATCTCATGAAATTTCAGTTGCATCCAAATTAGAACCAGAAAATGGAGCCCTTTTCAGTTCTGGGTATGAGTCAGAATCCAAAGTGAATGGGTGGGTTCAGTTTCAGGGATTTGAATTCAGCTTCTCTGCAGCAAGAAAGCATCTGGATATAAATAACTGGTATGGTCCCCCCTTCTGACTAAAGTAAGTGAAACTGGCATAGCGTTGAGAGGAAGAAAACAGTTTGATTACTTGAAATTCTTGCCAGAGCTGAGGGACAATACGAGGCCTGATGTCCCATTCAAACACAATATTAAATAAGTGATGCAGGACATAGAACTTTGTAATGGGCCCTCAGCAAGCAGATGAATATTGCCCTTTATGCTTAATAACTATATCTAATTCTTCTATTGCACTTTTCATTGGTAGATCTTAAAGCTCTTTACAAAGTAGGTAAGTACCATTATCCCCACTTCACAGGTGGGGAAAATGAGGCATATAGAAGTGATGTGACTTGTCTAAGGTCATCCAGCAGATTTACAGCAGAGCTGGGAATGGAACCCAGGTTTCCTGAGTTCTGAGAGCTCTGTCCACGACGCCTTCATTCTGTACATTACAACTCCTTATGTATCATTAAGACATATTGCAACTGATAAAAACAATCTTTTATCTGTTACCCTGCCGTAACCAATACCGCTACAAGAGAACAAGTTCTCATCTCTTCTGCTTCAGGCATCCTCAGCAAAAATTGCCATCTAGGTTTCAGCTGCAGAGACAATATTGCACGCCAGTGATGCTGTAAGAAGTAGAAAGACCCCAGCTTGATTTTCAGATCCTGGCCGAGTTTAATTTTGCAGCATTTAGCAGTATGAAAATTTTTCTTTTGATTTGCAAACTGGGCAAATTTAGTCTAGCAGCCAGTGGAATCAAATGAAACATGGACCCCTCAATATTATTTTTAGAGTCACTTTTCTGACTGCATCCAAATGTTTTGGATAATGATATTTAAATACCATGGCCAAAATTTTCAAACCTGAACATCTTAAGTGTCGGTCTGAAGTCAATTGTTAGGCACTTAGGGTATGTCTACACTTAAAACACTACAGCTGCAGTGCTGCAGCTGCACCGCTGTAATGCTTCAGTGTAGACACTACCTGTGCCAATGGGAGGTGTTCTCACATCAGTGTAGTTGTTCCACTTTCCTAAGAGCCGGGAGCTAGGTCAACAGAAGAATCCTTCCATTGACCTAGTGCTGTCTACACCGAGGGATAGGTCGGCTTCACTACATATCTCAGGGGTGTGGATTTTTCCACCAATGTAAGTGTCTAGTGTAGACCAGCCCTTATGGTATGTCAACACTATGGAGACTATACCAGCATAACTAGGTCTCCGTAGCGATGGTGGCATGACCCCGTAGTGTAGATGCAGCTGACAGCAAAGGAAGGGCTTTTTCTGTTGGTGTAGAAACACCACTCCCCGAACGACAGTAGCTATACTGACTGAAGTACTCTTCAGTGTAGCTGTGTCTACACTGGGGGTTAAGTGGGCATCGCTATGTTGGTGAGGGATGATTTTTTCACACCTTTGACCTAACTTTTAAATATAGACCAAGCCTTAAGCAGTTGTTTTCATGCGTGCTGAGAACCCAGCAGCTCCCATTTACTTTAGTGGGATAAAGGCTTAGCACCCACAAATTCCAGTGAACTCGAAGAGTGCTGTAGGTGTCCAGCACCTTTGAAAATGAGGCTACTTTTATTTAGGTACCAATGCATGAAATGGCTTTCAATGGAACTCCTGCTCCTAAGTCTGGCAGATGGTTTTAAAAATCTCCCTCCCAGGTTTGAAAATGTTGGCTAAGTAATATTATTACTGCTACCAACCTGCTAGTGCCCTTGCTTAAAACGTTGCCTTTAACTTCTATCACTGCTGAAGCTAATGTAATGCCCTTTGCACCTCAGGCAGGGCTGTGCTTTAAAAAGATCTGTTTCTCTGATTCATGTCCAGACTATATAATCAGGGATAGGAAAAAACCTGGAACAAAGGTCTTAGAAGTTACCTCCTGGGTTGAGAGAAACTTTCTCTTACCTTTGAAAACTACAGTGTTTTTTCTACTTCGAAAAAAAAAAAAAAGGTGTCTGCAAAATTTCTACAACTTCATAAAACTACTGCAGACCTTCTGTGAAATCCCCATGCATACTCTTCTGAGAGGGAGAGGACAAAATATCAGATATCCATCCACACAAAACCTGGTAGGAAGGGAGATCATATACATTTTCCATCACTCGGATACATATGTTTTAAAAAAAGCTAGAATTTTACTTCTGATTAGTGATGGACAAAAAATTGGAATCGGGCCATCAACATGAGTGTAGCTCCCTACCCATTGTTAGGGTGATTTATCTCACATGTGCACATGCACCTGAGCCTGCTAACAGTGGATTCTGGTTGGGACTAACACTAGTGCAGTTGTGTCCAAATAAATAATGCTGAATGTTGAAAAGCCATGTCCTAAGACCATTGTTTCTTCCTTTTGGTCTTTGTGGCCTGACTGGCAGCCCTCACGGTGACTCGACAAATAGAAATGTGCCTGTGTTTTGTCTGGCACTGAAGAGAAGACCAGCCCTGGGACGATGGAGGAGAAAGGGCAATGGCGGGGAGGGGGGAAAGGGGGTGACACAGTAGCAGGAAGCACAATGCACAGGGGCTAGAGGCACTAGCCTTTCACATCTGGAGAAGGGAGTTCAGATTCTGGGTTAGACCTCAAAGAGAAATTAGTCTGGTCCAGGTCTCATTCTATCCGCCTATTTGAATATATCACAAAACAACTGGATCCTTAATATGCTCAAATTCAGCCAAATTAACAGTGAGATCATTACCCGGAATATTCGGTGTGTGGGATTCAGTACTGGAACAGCAGGGGGGAGTGGGACACAGTCTAAGAGTGAAGTGCATTGGCGGAGTTTGTTTCAGGGGACAGGACTGGAATAGCAGAGGGATTACAGATCAAGAATGAGGTGCATTGGTAGAGCTCTGCTGAGGTCTGAGGAAAGGAATAATGGATTAGGACGGAGATGCTTTGGCAGAGCTCTCGTGAGTGCTCAGGAATGGAATAGCAAGTAGTATTGCAGGTCAGAGTTAGGGGGTTGAAGGGCAGAGCTGTGTATGGGAGGCCAGGGCTGGAATAGCAGTGAGTGCTGCAGGTCAGGACTAAGCTGGATTGGCAGAGGTGTTTGGGGGCAGGAAATGCTTGCACAGCACCTGCTCCTGCTGCAACTGCCTGGAGCCACTATTAACAGTCCATCACTTTCACAAGAAGCTAACTCGTTCAAAAGCACCTAAAGAAAAAAGATTTTAAAACTTGTCAAAAGAATGATAAATAAAATAGCTGTGCAAGAAGGCCCATTTACATTGGCAGGGTTTTTAAAAGAGCATTTAGATGGAAAGCATATTCCCCACTTTTGTCTGTGATTGTAGTTTTGTCTGTGCTTGTACTTTTCTCAGGCTATCTGAAATTTCAGGAGTTAAGAAAAAAACATCGCACTGTCTATCCCAAAGAAATGCAATACAATCTGATCTCACCTCTTTCTCTCACGCCTGAATGTGCTCATTTCGGCTTACAAAGGAAAGGCACAAAAGAATGGTAAGAAAAGGAATCAGATGGTGCCGCCCGATACGGTTTCACAGCTAAAACATGAAAACGAGCCCAGCTTCTTCTGCCGACGTTTGAGTCTGGAAAATAAGTTATTATTCTTTTAAAAGGGACTTGTTTAAAGGGAAATCATTCGGAATGCAATCAAAAGCCCTGTTTATTGTGACTTAATAGAACAGTTGTCTCTTGCTCCCTAAAGCCAGCTGGAGCTGGAAGTGCTGTGGAGACAGCATACTAAGCCTCCCTAGGAGGAGAGGATGTTAGTATCATTCTACAGCACACCTTCTATCAGATCTAGCACTGCATAGACAGGCTGCAAAGGGAGCTCTATTCTATTCTACTCAGGTTCTTATACCTGGGTTCCATGCAGATGTCTTTGTTTGAAGGTCCATGATGAGGGTCCTTGAGGAAGACATTGTGTAAATCAGGCGGATGAAGTTCTATGAAGGGCCTCCCTGGCCCACTCCCCCACTCCTCAAAAGCTCCCCCTCCCCCCACTAAGTAGAAGACTTTGCATTTTATGTCCTGACAATCATTAATTCATATAAAGGGCTTGATTTTCCTTTTGCACTAAAGTCACTGAATTCACACCGGTGTAAACAGGAGGAGAATCAGGTCCCCAAATCTCGGGTTTATAGGCTCTTTGGCTGGGCATATTTCAAAGGATTGGATCCCTCGGATGTATATTTTGCAGGGCTGCTTTTGCAGGCTCCATTGCCATTCTCTCTCCTCCTCTCCCTTCTTGCACTCTAGTGGCTTCTGCTTTGTCAGGTCAGGGTGAAATCCAAAAGAAACTGCAGTATTTTAGTTTTCTATTCAGAAGGTTTTATTACTGTATTGTATCCTGGTGAAACAACAGCTTAACACAAAGTGAAAGGGGGAGAAGGAGAATTACTGGGGAATTTCCCCCCCCCCAAAAGTTTTGTCTGGCCAAACCAGGCATGTGCGGCATTTAGTTTTTACAGCGTCTGAGCAAGTTCCCTCAACTCCCCTAGTAACTGAGTTAAACTGTCTCAGCAGCCTAATTCACCTACAGTGACCCTGTCATTGCAATTTCTCATGTGTATCTGTGTGGTTTATATCTCAGTGAAGTCTCATCTTCCCAGCCTTCTTCCATAGGTCTCAAATGAAAGAAACTTGTAGCAGAAAGCTAATGGCTTCTGCCAGAACTCTTGAGGTTTCACATACCCAGGCAAGTTGATCAGCTACTCTTTAGTTTAGAGAAGCACGCTATCAACTCTGCAGTGCTGATCCAGTTCAGAGCCATTGAGGTGGTCTTCAAAAATAATTCGTTTGTAACAATATCATAACACCAGTGTGGTTGAAACTATGAGATAAATGGCCATATTATTGTACACCACTAACCTACAGCTTCCCCCACATCTTCCTTGTCCAGTTGACAAGGTAGTGATAGGCTTGAAGAAATCTTGGATCTGGCTTTGGATCCAAGTGTGCAGTTTGAACCTACAGTGTATCCTATAATAGGCCACACATGAACACACAAAACTTCAGGGAAGTTCACACTCAGATGAGAATTTTGAACCTCCATGTTCCAGGGTGTTTGGATCTGGGATTTCGGTTCTGCCATCTGTGGGGATGTGAAGTTCAGGCTCAGGGGTTCAATTCAGGTCCATCACTAAAAGAAGCCACCATTAAAAACCAGGAAGAAGTGCTGTTCAACAGAAGCCAAGAACATGTAGATTGTGCTATGTAGGGCAGGGTAACTCCTTACCTCACCCGTTTCACCAAAGGAGACTATTACTATCTGCATCCAATACCAGAATGTGTGGCTGCTGGAAGAAGACTGAAGAGCTGTGCTCTCAGATGGGATAATGGGATATGACAAAACAACAGAACTTAGGAGTGTCTTGCTGCTGGTCCCATGGAAAAGATCCATTGTGTAGGGTGGGTATCAAGGCAGTGCAGGTGTTCCAGGTAGGCCTGTATGGCAGGCTATAGTTGAGTTTTACTCCCAAGTATGAGATATTGTTCCCTCTCTGAGATGTTCCAGTCTCAGAGAGGGAACAATGCACTGCACCAAATCAAAGGTCTGCTCATATTCAGGGGAGGGATCTCACTCCTATGAACCAGGATGTGACACCGCAGCTGATGTCTCAATGCTCCTTTGCTATGGAGCTCACACACCCTTGGACAAGAGCACTATTGGCCTTTACCACGCACAGATGTTCAGCGCCGCCAGGGAGCCTCAAATTATATCCTTACAGAGTTGAAACATCGATGGGAGAAAGTCTAAGTAACGCACTAAGTAAATTCAGGAATCCATCGCTGCACCTGCCTCCTTCTCCACTTGATGGTGGATCCTGGACCAGCCTCAACAAGCTAGTCTCTGGCTGGATCAAGGTTGCCATAACTATGCACTGGCTTGGACTGGTTTCCTCCCATCTCTGACTGCGGTGCAGCGTCATGCACAATAATTCATGTGGCAGAAGAGTGCCCAAGCCAACATCTGGAGGGTTGTCTACAATGCCCAACCATCTTCTGGTTACAGAACCTGGACATCAAACTCTGACATCTGCATATGAGAGAGAGTAGTGGGGGTGACAGAGCTCCCCTCTCACTCCTCACAAAGTCAACACCACCATCAGCTGTGTGTGTCAGGGGCTGCTGGGCAACTCAACGAGGCAGGGTTGGAGCCAGTTCAAGCAGGTGCAGGTGGATATTGGTGTGGGACCAGCTGGCGAGAGCAGGCTGGAGGCCTCAGACAGGAATGGGAGCAGGCTGGAAGCCCGGGCAGTCTGTAACACCACAAGGCAGAGGGAGAGTTCCCAGCCGAGCGCTGATGTTGCATAGAATGGCTCACTGCCATTTCCGAGGTAATAAGCAGCTGCCCCGGGAGTCATCTGACTTGCTCCTGGCTTGTGGATTGGCAGCTGCAGGACACCAGAAGAATGAGTCATCACAGGTTCTGGCTGAGGAATTACCTCACAGCGTGGAACATTCCCCCCAGATCTGTGTGGTCCGGGATGTATGCGCTGCATTTACCAGCATTGTCACCAATCAGCTACCCACCTTGTCAGGAGCACACTCAGTTACCTTCAACAAACAGGCAATGTCATGCTAGTTTCCATTCTGAGGGAACCAATTCTGTTGATGAATACCATCAATGGCATGTGGTGCTGGTCCAGTCCTTGGATCTTCAGATGAAGGCATTCCCTAACCAGAGCACAAAGCAGTCAGAACACTGCCCTCCTTGGGTGGCTGTGGATTCCTCTTGTGTAGAGGTATTCCTGGGTCATGTAAAGCTGGCACAGCTGTTTCTATGACACTTAATTCTTGATTCCCATGCTATAAAGGGGACTTCCAGAATGCATGAGGGATGGGAGAGAGCATAGCTGGAGTTCCTTATGATCAGTGATTGTGAGCAGGCAGAACAGCACCCGGGGGGCAAGCCAGACAGTGAAATTTAGAGCAACCCTGAGGCTGCTCTAATTTATACCATGGCCTCCACCAAGATTGTAAACAGTGTCAAGCTGGTTTAAAGCCACCTTTCTCCATACTCAGGACCTGTAGCTTGTCCAGACCTGAGGGGCTGTCTCTAAATCTTCCCCTGTGTGGAATATAAGAGAAAAAATTGCTTGCCTTTCCCAAGGCATAATAATGGTGCAGATTTTTAAAATAAAAGTTCTCCTGTTCCAAGGTTCAAACATGAGAGCAGCCTGCCTGAGCTTAGTGCCCTCCCTACCCCACCATCACTGCTTGCTTCCTTCTGTTTTTGTACCCAACAGCTGGGCTTGAATCTTGATAAATTACTGAGCCCAACTGAATGGCCCCACCAACCTTTAAACCTTCCCTGTTTGCTTCTACACTCCTACATGGCCAGCAGGAAAATGGGGTAGGGCCAGAGAAACTATTGCGGAACCATGATCAAACCTCCGGCAGCCTCGTGGACACAGGTAGGTTGTACATCCCATCATAGCACTAAATATTGTTAGTATTAGGCGAGAGCATCTGAAATGCAGATTAGAAACAAGAGTTTTGCCCTGAGGTTCAGAAGTGGACTAATAATATCGGCAATTCAGAGAAAATTTCTTTACAGAGAGATTTCTTTATTAATACAGATTTCTTTATACAAATGATGTACTGGTGGTTTGAATATCAACCATCAAAGTCATCACTCTAACTTTAATATCAAGGGGGTTACTTTTTTAATATCTTTTAATATTCCATATGCTGGTCATACAATACATTTCTTTGTATTCTTGTCCCCTTTTATTCTTGTTGTTTGTTCATTTGATGCAGTTCACCATTCACGACTTATCTTCTGGTGGCAATTCAATTACTGGATCTATATTATTATTATATTTTTAAAAAATGCAATAAGAAGTTTCAATACAAAATACTGAAGGTAATTCAGTTTCCCTCAATGAGAGAGGAAGGTGGACACAGTCACTGGAAGAGGAGAGAATACTGGGATATAACATTTTTATTAATAACAAATAATAATAATAATTAATATAATAGCGCTTTGTGTTGCTTTAGCACCTTCCATCTGAGGTCCCTAACAGCTTGAGAAGTATTAATAGTACCTCACTCTTGTACAGCACTTTTCATCTACAGATCTCAAAGTATTTAACAAAGGTGGATCAGCAGCATTACATCTATTCAACAACTGTGGAAACAGAGGCCCTGAGAAGTGAAGTGACTTTACCAGGGTTATACAGCAAGCCAGTGGAAGCGTCAGGAATGGAAGCTAGGTCTGCTGAGTCCCAGTCTAGTGACTTATCCATTGGATAGTACCACCCCTCATGTAGTATTACAGACCCTTGCCTTGTATGATAGGTAATAAACACCTCCCTTTTCTTGTGTGCCAAACAACCATCCTCCTTTTCGGAAATCTTTCCTTAAAATGTGGTCCATCCACAGAACCTGAGGCCCAGCATTCCTTTCACAGCTCAAGCTTGGATCTCTCCCTTGTGCATCATATGTGTGTGAACTGCTTATCTGTGTCTGCATTAGGCTGTAAGCTCCTTGGGGCAGGGATCATGCCTTCTCATATGCATGTAGAATGTCTGGAGCACTTCCAGAGTTGGGAACAGTAACAGGTTAGCCAAGACTCCACACCCAGGCTCTATCTGATCTTTAATAACCTTGTATGGTTAAGATCTTGGTTTTACATCACATTTGAAAGATGATGTCTCCAGCAGCACAGTGTCTCCTAGCAAGTGCAATGCCGGGGCATTGGGTCCAATGGTAACTTGGAGGGAAGAGCCCCACCTACTGAATCACTAAAAAAGAACAGGAGGACTTGTGGCACCTTAGAGACTGACAAATTTATTTGAGCATAAGCTTTCCTGGGCTACAGCCCACTTCATCGGATGCATAGAATGAAACATATAGTAAGAAGATATATATATATACACATACAGAGAACATGAAAAAGTGGAGTAAGAGGCTAATTAATTAAGATGAGCTATTATCAGCAGGAGAAAAAAACTTCTCACTAGTACTACTTCCTGGAGCTCTTTAGTGTTTCTTGGAGTCTACAAAGCACAGCACCACCCTCACAAGGTCTGACAGGGGCAGCACAAGCTGTGGCCCCAATAATGTGTGGTCAGATCCCTGCAACTGGACAGAGGCCTGACGACGTCGACATGGGTGCACGGCTCTGCAGGATCAGGAGCTATGTACCTATCTCTTCCTGAGACTCCGAATCCATAAGTAGGTATGTGAAAGATATTATTTTGTGGTCAGCAAAGCGTTTAAAGAAAGTTTTTTTAAAAAAAATATACCAGTCAGTTTTCTTTTATGTGGCTTTTTTTTTTTTTAATGAAACCACCAAAAATATTTCCGGTCCCCAATTTATCACACAGACTCAAAATGCTCACAGGAAAATGAGAGGGGAGAAAAGGAGCTAGAAAGGCAGTCGTGAAATTGGCATGTGTCTAGTGGAAATTTTTTTTTTATTATTACCATGGAATTATTGTATCTGCGAGCCAAAACAACAGCACTCCCTGGTGCCAATTCCAGCTGTTCCTCTCTTGTAAAATTTATGAGCTGTTTTTAACAGATTGAATAGATCTTGTGACGGAACTTAGGTGTAGCCACTAAGATATTTTTAATTGTTGCGCTGTTGTCAGGTTTCCCTGTGCCACAAAGCATGCTGTTAGTTGGTTGATTAGTCTCTGAGATGCCAGCCTGCCAGGTCACTGAGCTAAAGAAAAAAGTCAATCCCGACTTCTGATCAGCTGCAAATACTTGCTGGGAACACAAACAAACAAAGCCTGCTGAAGTGCTTTTAAATAAGCAAGTGCAATAGAAGAAGAATTCGATAGAATTGTTTGTTTTTAAGCTTCAAAGAGCAATGAGCATAGCACTGCCCCCTGGGGTGACAACTCCACCAGTTTTCCTTTGCTAAGCATGGTCAGGCTGAGCCAATTGCAGGTTAGCAGTTTGGCAGGAAGTGCACTGGTGAGTCAATTAGTGGAGTCTTCTCTGTGCTGAACCCGCAGCCCATTGTTAGGGCATGCTTTATCCTGCTGCAGGGGCTGCCTTTCAGGCTGGTGTACAACTGAGGTCCTGACCACATGTTGTCATTAGTGATTGTTGGGCACTTGTAAGGACAGGAGTGTTAACTCTGGTGTCCTGGCCAAATTTCAAGTATGATCATTACATTTTGCTTTTCTTTCTTCCTCTGTTGCTTTAATTAGAGAAGCTATTCTTCAATTCCCGTCCTTCAGCAACCTGCTCTGTAGTGCTGCTGCACTCTTATGACGACGGCTGCCGCATTCTTTCTCAGAGCTGATTGCATTTTGGCTGTGGATAAAACGAGCTACTTCCTGCGTGGGCCATGTCTATACTAGACTGTCTTTTCTTAAAATCTCCAGGCGTTGCTAGCCATGCAGCTCTAATGAGTGGAGCAGTGGTATAGTCCAGACACCCACCTCTTCACCACCGTGTTGTCTAACCCTGCTCACAGCAGTGCTAAACCACATGGGTGTTAAAACATCCATGGCACCTTGCCTACATTAGTGCTCCCACGGTTGCTTGGTGTGGTTGAGCTATATGGGGGGTTGCTACTGTGCCCCATGCTAACACATCGTGGCTCTTCATCCTCTCTAGTGGCTGAACCACATAAACAGTAATGAGCCTACTACTGCCTTTGCGCTAACAGACCTAGTCCTTAACTCAGTTAGTCGGAGCTCATGCTTTAGATCAAGAAGTCTTGGGTTCAATCCCTGCAGATGAACCAACCACGGATGTGCTGCCATTTTTCACATCACCTCTGGACAGGTCATTGCGGGGACTAAAGCCAGCACTTTTAGACGTAAAATCTTGAGTCTCTAGTATTTGAGCTAAATTACCAGGGCCATTAGCTCAGCAGCGTACTCAAACCTCCACAGATTTTTCCAGGCACCAGAGTGGGACAAAGATTCACACTCCACCAACAAGGATTACAGCGTGTAGCCTTTTATCATATCTGGCTGTAACGCAAGAAACCTACAGGCCTGTATCCTGTAAGATATTAGCTGGAGCATAAGTTAGCATAAGTGTGGTTAAGTAGGCCATAACCCAGGCACAGATCAAGGGTTACCTTTAGATTTGGGGAAGTAAGAAGAGCTTGCTGAATGGTAGGAGTTAGAATGTTTCAGTCAGTGTGACCTCAAGGAATCTGGAAGGAATAACCGCAAATCCGCTCAAGCAAGGGGTGATGGCATGATCCTGCGCTGAAATGGTAGTTACTCATGTCAATATGTTAACCTGTAAAATAGGTACACCTCAGTATTATATTGGTGAAAAGGCTAAATATGGGCATAGTAATGGGCATGGAGGACTGAGCATGAGCAGATGATGCTCAGGCTCTGTAACAGGGCAGTCACCATGTGGTCTGGCACTTTTCTTTCCTGGGCCTCTTCTATTGCTGACTGTTTCTTTTCTACTTGACCCTTCAACTCGTTGGGAACTTGGACCATCGGACATTGCATGCTAGAGGCAGGGCTGATCCTTTTGTTTCTTACCACCAGGTCTTCAACTAAGGGTGTGAGTATACAATTCTAAAAGCTTATGTATAGTATGTTACCACAGATCCTATATTATCTTTATCTTGTTATGTGGCTTGGATCTTCTCTAGATTTCTCCATTATTTTAATAAAGGTATCTAAGGTTTTACTTTGCCCTCAATGTGAGTGTCCTTGTTATCCACCCGAGATATCCCCACAAGATATTGCACTCCAAAGTGTGAATTCTGTGTAGCCTGATTCTGGGGGAAGAATCTTACTGCAGTCATATCAATTGGTCATTATTCTAACATTATCAACCTTAAAAGGGTCAGGCAACAAGAATCATGAGTAGACAAGGCCTACTTCTCTATTAAGCACATTAATAATACTTTCTGAGACCATTCACAGATATGATTCAGTCCCACAGAGATCTTAGGTCAGCAAGAAAATCTGCCAAGCACAAATATGGGACAATAGCCTTAAAACATTTGCCAAATACAAAATAAGGGACATAAAAAATTTAATTAAGGAGGAAATTTGAAAAGATGTGGGATTATTAATTGCTTCCATCTAGCAAAATTGTCTATAACCTCGGTTCCCCTTGTGGCTCAGAGGTAAATTACAGCCATAAAGGAAGCTGGCCTCTTTGGGTATGTGTATGTCTAAACTACAAAGAAAAACCTGGAGTGCCGAATCTCAGAGCCCGGGCCCAATTGACTTGGGCTCAAGGGGCTGGGGCTGCAGGGATAAAAATAGCAGTGTAGACCTTCCCTCTTGGGCTGGGGGCCAGCTCCTAGACTAACCCCCCCACTCAGCCCCCAGCCAGGTTTCAGAGCCCTAGTTTCATCCATCTCTTTGAATACCAGCAGGCTTAATAAGAAACACTAAGTGGTGGGAGATTATAGATTGGATTCCCAAGACTTTGCTCCAGGATGCTGAGCTGCATTAATTGTCAACATTACTGAAGAACCAGCCCACAGAAACGCATTGCCTTATAGCGGAATCGGCACCTGGTGTAATGCCCTGAGAAAATACCAGTTGTGTTTGGATTAGGACTTAAACACTCAAAGGAGAGGAAGAATCCCTCTTAGGTTTTATGAGGACACCATGCAAGGCAGCTAAAGACTCCCACTTTTATACCAGCTCTCTCGCCCTCTTTAAGTTGTATCAATATGAGGCAAAAATGCAAAATTTCCAGTATCAAAATGTGAACATTCCAACCACAACTACTGGATGTGAAAAACCAAGCAGGCTGCTCTATCAGGTTAACAGTATCCATGTTGTCTGGATGGACTGCAAAACAATGATCTGAGAGTCATGGCTGTCTTTCAAATGAAAGATGAAGTAACAAAGAGTCTGTCAGCAGGAGACTGCTAGGAAGAGATTCCCATGAAGGCATAGCAAGTGAATAGCATGTGTTTAAAGAGCCCATAATCCTATATTTACAGAACAGTCTTTAATGGCTCATTCAGAGCCATTGCAAAGAACCAAGTAAATAGTGTGGTTAGGAAAGTCTGTTATTCTGTATTTACTCACTAGACCGTCTGCTGTGGAAACTGTGAAGTGCCCCATAGAGCAGAAAGGAGTTTTTCCTTTTCAGCAATGACAAGAGAGACATAGCAATGATACTGAAGACCACAGTTTCCATGGGATCTATACCCTCACTTTTAACCAGTGAGTGTGAACCGCCGCTGCAACAGCTGGTCACGGGAAATGGTAAATTCATCATCACTTAGTGTCTTTACACTGAGATTGGGTTCTTCTAAAATATATGCTCTAATTCAGCCACAGGTTATTGGGCTGGACTGTGCTCACGTACACAGCTGGAAAAATTCATTCCCTCCACTACAGGAATTACTGGAAACAATGATACAGCCTGTTTTACACAGGAGGTCAGACTCGGTGATGACAGTGATCCCTTCTGGCCGCAAAAACTATGAAATTACGTATCCAAACACAATTTGCACCCTCAATCATTTGTGCCTGGAGGCCCTCAGAGTTTCAGCTGCAAGCCCAAACTTGCGCACAAAAATCAGAGAGTGAAAGGTGTACCTGACTGGCAGGTCACATGACATTGGCAAGGAATACTGGGGGATTTGCATATGCAGATAATTGTAGGTGCAAATGTTGTGGCCATTTCTGAAAATATGACTCTAAGGATCTGCTTGTGCTTTACATTTTCAAAGCTTTGTACCAAACATTAATTAAATAACCCTCAGAACTCCCATGGGAGAGAGGCATATGTTGCAACTAAGTGAATAATTAATAGCAAACCATTTATGCAATGAATTTCTCCTTTTTTACTGTTTGTGACGTGTCCATGAACTGATTGAATAATGAATAAATTTCATAATTTGGCAAAATTACTCACACATTTATTGGGTCAATAATACGTGGTTTGCAGGTGGTTCACAAACTGCAAATATTTGCCATTCATGCTGTGTTGGTGAGTTTGGAGTCATGTGGTCTTGTTGCTCATCTCTGATTGGATGATTTACATAGCCAACGATAACAGAGCACTGGACTGGAACACAGGAGACCTTGGGCCTTGGGCAAATCACTTCGCCACCTCCTGCCTCGGTTTCCCCATCTGTAAAATGAGGATAATGACACTGACTTCCTTTATAAAGTGCTTTGAGATGTACTGATGAAAAGCACTATATAAGAGCTAGGTAGTATTTTACAACTGAATATATCATTTGACATTTGTTTTCAGCGACTACTCTAACTTGACATTGGCTTCTCTTGTGGATTCACGCTGACAACATTTGAGCACTTGAATGTGCCTGGGGGATGAACACAAAAGGGCCAGGAACATGGTCTGAAGTTTCCCTTTAAAACTGAATGGCTATGTGTGGCAAAAAAAAAGGACCGTGGCTGACTCAGTTCTGTCAAGTGTTATCCTTGTTTTGCACATGGGGAAATTCAGACACAGAGAGGGGAAGTGTCTTACCCAAGTCTACAGGGAAAGTCAGTGGCATAGCTGACCCCGGTTCATCTTGAACTATATTCAACTATATTCCTCACCTACATAAAAAAAATCTCAGCGGTATGATTAAAGGCCAGTGGAGCCATCCAGGTTTTCCACATTACACTAAAGCTGCTTTTCCTTGATGGCATTCACTGAGGTCAGGCCATTTATATGATGAAAATACATTTGCGTCATTGAATTTTTTAATGTATTTAATTAACACACCAAAATGACCATAAATGAGTGTTAAGCAAATTAATATGAAGCGTCTGAAGTTAATTTAGTGCTGGTGTGACAGCTCTGGAGACTGAAGCCCACTGTCTTTATAGCGAGCAGCAGCATTGCCTGCATTGTCTCCTGCTGCCAATCTCGTACAGTCCTGTCCCACGTGGTCCAGCTCTGTGGTCTGAAATTGCAAGGAGTGATCAGACTCCCTGGCTTTCCCCCTGTGTTCTGAACCTGCCTGTTGATACTGTGAAAAAGACCATTATGAAAATATTGGTCTTTTAAGTCTTAGTTTGGATATATTTATCTAGCTAGGTACCTGGATCTATTTTAATTGATTCCACCCTGGAGTACTGTATATTGGGGCTTATACGACCTGCTACCTGGACAGATAAGGAGATTGCTAATGGTAATCTATTTCTTAATGAATGCCAGGGATGAGTCAGCATTGGTTTTGTGCAAGTGGAACTAGCTCCATTACTGCCAAGCAGTACAGCAAGCTGTCACCAACTGGTCTTTGTCAGTAGCCTGTGTAAAGTGCATTGGACTAGTTCTTCTCATGCATCTTCCTCGTAAGGATAAGATTTGTTCCATGAAAAGCCATGGTGTGGTCAAAATATAACCCCTCATGCAAAGCCTTATCCAAAACCCACTAAAGTCAATGACAGCCTTTCCACTGACTTCCATGGGCTTTGGATGAGGTCCACACACTCCACTCCCAATGCGTGGAGGTTTTTGCATTGCAAGTATGTAGTGGGTTTTAGCCCATGAAAGCTTATGCTCAAATAAATTTGTTAGTCTCTAAGGTGCCACAAGTACTCCTTGTTCTTTTTGCTGATACAGACTAACACGGCTGCCACTCTGAAGTATGTAGTTGATTCTCATCCCCACGCTTCCATCCCAATATGGCCTATTTGTAGTCGCCCGATCTTTCAGTCTCCTAAAGATTGCTAATCCAAAGTAGTGGGAGGAGAGAAGGTGGGGGCAGCTGTTCTAAAACACATTGTTGTCTTTCTTTTCTCAGTATGTCTTTTCTTTTCTTTTTAGCTGACAGAAAAGACCTTATCTGAAAGTGAAACTGAAATGTCTCTATCTGAACTGACTCTGGCCTGAGGGCACACAGGCTTTAGAGATCCCCATCCACTGGCCAAGAGTTTTTGAGGATTTGCACAACCTAGGAGGCCTCTGCCACTGTACAAATGTGTGAGTGTACATGGGCACCAGTTTTGTGTAATTTCTGGTGGTGCCCAGAACGGGTCCAAGCAGAGCCGTCCCGTGATGGACCAGGGCAACTACCCCGGGTCCCGCACTTTGAGGGGCCCTGAGCTTCAGTGGGATGCAGGGTTCAGGGTGGCCTGGTGGACTAGCAGGGGGGCCTGGCACTGGCAGCAGCAAGTGACCCGGCCCCAGCCCCAGCCTGCCCCACTCAGCTCCACCCCACCTCGCCGGCTCCTGGCATCGCTTGAGGGAGGGGGCGGAAGCTGGAAAGAGGCGGGTTGGGGGGGGTGGAATAGTGGCTGGGAGGGGGCAGAGCAGGGGTGGGGTGGGCTGGGCTGGGCTGGGTTGCTCACTGCTGCTGATGCTAGGCCCGCCGCTAACCTGCCAGGCCTGGACCCAGAGCTGTTCCATCCATAGGACAGACCGGGGCAACCACCTGCACTTCGGGGCGGCCTGCACTCTGGGGGGACACGGGATCCAGGGTGGCCAGGGAGGCTAGCGGGAGGCCTGGCGCCGGCAGCAGCGAGCAACCCAGCCCACCCCAGTTCCACCCCCTTTCCCAAGCCCCCTCCCCGCCTCTTTTCGGCTTCTGCCCCCTCCCCCGAGCAACGCCGGAAGCCGGCGGGGCACGGCAAGTTGGGGCCGGGTCGCTTGCTGCTGCTGGTGTCAGGACCCCCGCTAACCCCACAGGCCACCCTGGACCCCACGTCCCCCTGAAGTGTGGGGCCCCCCAAAGCACGGTAAGTCCAAATATTGGTGGTGCCAGGCCCACGTTCCTAAATATTGGTGGAGCACAGGCACCACGGGCCCATATAACTCACCACCTATGTGAGTGTATTGTTGAAGACATGCCAATCATAGCATTTATAACTAACATAGTTAAACATTTTGGTACAACGTCCACTCCCCTTTGTGTCAGGGTCATCCCCAGGTTTCACAAATAAAGTCTTAAGAGTCTGTTCTTTCAGAAAAATCAGATCCCAGGCTTCGGTCCAGCAAAGTGTTTAAACACATGAGTTGTCCCATTGACTTCAATGGCACTACATACATCCTTAAGTGATTCACTGGATCAGGACCCTAAGCAGTGGATATTGGTGAAAGCTGGTTTCCCACTCAGTCCCCCCAAAACAGCCAAAACAAATATCCATGCCAGAAATGTATGGAGGAAATGCTGAAGTGATAAGATACTTTGCACCTACAGGGCATTGGCAGACACATTTTCAGACAATTCTATATGGTAATCAATTGATAAGGAACCAGTGGGCTAAGCAGGACTGGTTGAAAAGTTTCCATCAGCACTCTTTAATCCAATCAGGGAGAGAAACCTATACAGAGAAATGGGAGCAAGAGGCCCCCAAACTGCAACTCCCAGGTAGCACTGCCGCGGCACGGCCAAATTAAACTATTGCAGCTTTTTGATTTTTCGCTGCCCAGTTTATAGTCTCCAGGGATCCCATCCCTCATCCCCATTTTCTGATCAGATGCAGAGCCAAGTTCATCCCTGTTGTGAAGGCACTGGAAAAACTGTTCTGAATTCTGACTTCCTGGGGTGCTCAGTTCTGAATCAATAACTTCACACCTGGATTTTTTTTTTGATTGGTTTAAATTTTTTTCAAGTGCAACAATTTAACAGGATAAAATCAGACATAAAATCAATATTATCTGTACACCTTTCATAAACATGGGAACAAAAATGAAATCCTCTGGTGACTACGTATACTGTCAACCTTAATATTAAACCTATAGTGCACTTGGACATGGTGAAAAACTCAATTCATACTAGAAATTGGCCCAAACCCAGTGGTGAGCTAGAGCCAGTTTGCACGGGTTTGCACGAACTGGTTGTTAAATTTTGAAGGAGTTTTAGAACCGGTTGTTAACCCGCTTCCCTGCAGGGGGCGCTGAGGCTTTGATGGGCTCTGGCCGGGAAGTGATGTAATTCCTCCTCTGGCCGCCGGGGGCGCTGCGGGAGCCATGCGGGCTGCCACCTGGCCCTGCGCAGGAACCCTGGTGCTGCTGCCCCGACCCCTGGCCCTGGGGCTCCCACTGCTGCCTGGTGGGTCCCCGGCTGCTCTGCTGGGCCTGGGCTGCGTCCTGCTGTTCGGGCTGCTCCGAGCCGCTCTCCCCGTGAGCACCCACCACCCTGCAGCCAGCCCCTGCCTCCAGCCACCCTCTGCACCCCCTGCCTGCAGCCAGCCCCTGTCTCCAGCCACCCCCGCACTCCCTGCCCTGCCTCCAACCACCCCCTGCACTCCCTGCCCTGCCTCCAGCCACCCCCGCACCCCCTGCCCTGCCTCCAGCCACCCCCTGCACTCCCTGCCCTGCCTCCAGCCACCCCCGCACCCCTTGCCTGCAGCCAGCCCCTGCCTCCAGCCACCCCCGCACCCCCTGCCCTGCCTCCAGCCACCCCTGCACCCCCTGCCTGCAGCCAGCCCCTGCCCTGCCTCCAGCCACCCCCGTACCCCCTGCCCTGCCCGCAGCCAGCCCCTGCTGCACCCCCTTGCCTCCAGCCAACCCTGCACCCTCCTGTCTCCAGCCAGCTCCACACCCCCTGCCCTGCCCGCAGCCAGCCCCGCACCCCCTGCCTCTGGCTAGCCCTGCCCCATGCCCCTGTCTGCAGCTGGCCCCATGTCCACTGGTGCCCTGCAGTTCCCAGGGCAGTAACCCTGCACACCTGCTTCAATGAGGGGGGCAGGGAGCAGCTGGGACCCACACATGTGCACACCAGACAGCAAGTGTGAAAAATCAGGACAGGGGGTGGGGGGTAATAGGAGCCTATATAAGAAAAAGACTCCAAAATTGGGACTGTCCCTATAAAATCAGGACATCTGGTCACCCTAGCACACCCCCAGGGAGTGGCGGGGACCCACACATGTGAAACGGAGCTCATTTCTTGTTCAGGCCCATCTTTTTAAAAAAGTGCTTTAGGCAGGGTTAACATAATCCATATTTTCCCAGACAGGTCAGGCTTTTTGCTTCTTAAATCGCCGTCCGGGAGGAATTTTTAAAATTTAAAAATTCCTCCCGGGAAAATACGGACGTATGGTAACCCTGTTCGTACAAAAATACATACTGGGGCACATCCCTTAAATCAGAACTTTTTATAGGGAACCGGTTGTTAAGATTTTGGCAGCTCATCACTGCCCAAACCAATATAGCTCCCACATCCCCCGATACCCACAAAGACACATGTACAAACGTTGGCCTCTCTGGATAACATGGAAGCTGAAATCCAAACCACACCTGGTTTTGTTTTGCAAACCCAACATGACTGATGAAGTTGTGCAAAACCAAACCATGGGCTTCCCAGCCTCATTGGAAAGAAACAAAATGACAGACTCAGAATAATGCAGTGCCTCATGGTATGGAAATACTGCTCACTTACAGTGACTTTTGGATTGGAATGAAGTAGCTCTGTGAAAAAAAATGGTCCCTATTTTGTGAAGTGCTGAGTCTCGTTGCCATTAGGATATCTCAGCAATGCACAGGATCGGTTCCTGTGAAAGCTTTCCAATGTGTTCTTCATCCTGTCCCTAGTGCACGAAATAAAACGTGGAGCTAACAAGTGCACTTTGAGTTCATTTGTTCTGATTGGTTCAGTTTCCACTGTTCCCCAACAGATAATAAAGTGCATGCATGCACGCACCTTCGATACCGCTCCCATAATTAATGAACTCTGTATACAGCTGAATGTTAATTGGCTTCAGGCTTGATTGAGGACCACTTTATGAGTAAGAATCTGTGATTCCTCCACCCAGGCTTCTACAGCTGGTCACCAAGAGAAGGCTGCTGCTGCTTCCCTTACTAAATACAGCCCTGACTTCTGGGTGTCAGGTGACTCTTCCAAGCTTCGAATTAATTCCCTAATTCTCTACCATTTTTGAGAAACTGGCTCAGCTGGGTCTAAGGCTCTTCCCTCAGACGTGTTAGCTAATTAAATGTTTTAAAATGCAATGATCAAAGTTATATAGACAGAAGCAATTTTTATGAACTGGTAGCTTTAATTTAAACTCAATTCCAGCAGAGCATGTTGCAATGTTTCGCGCTATTAGCCAATCACTAATGTGAACCATAGAATGGTTAATAAAAATCCATTCAAATCCAAGACATTTTTTGATTTGCAGAATAGCTTAGTGCTCCCAATGCAGATCAAATAATAATAATAATAATAAAAAAGAAGACAATTCAAGTGTGATTGGATAATCTGATGGTTTTGCTCCCAGTTTATTTTTAATTTCTGGCAGGCGTGATGTTGGAAATTAAAAAGCTCTCTTGACGGTCGAGTGACTTGAATCTCAGACCAGAGGAGATGAAGTGACTGATGCAGCTCTGGGGCCTTTTATTCTCCCCCATCATTACGACGGTTAATAAGAAAAACCTGGGAGGTTGCCGAGCAGTGAAGGCTGAGACCCTACTTCATGTGCCACCCGAGATAGAGCAATAATTATCAGGACAGCTCAAGCTCATTTCTAGTGGAAAGGGAGTGGAATGCTGGTTAAAGGAAAAGCACTAGCTATTGTGCACCCTTGGAAAGGCACAGAAGTGGCTTAGTGATTTAAGCATCTGATTTAAAACACCTAGACTCCTTGAAGTGATAGGCTCACATTCCAGCAGGGTTGGATCAAGCCTTCTTTGTTCCACGATCCAGTAAATAAATTGAGTTCCATTCAGTTTACTTTGCATGAGTCTTTCAGATAAGACCTTAAACCCTGTGCCCTGTCTGCTTTGCATGGATATTAAAGATCCCGGGAGACTTTCCAATCCGAACCTCTCAATTTATCTTACTTCACATGGGAAGTGGGGGAGGGTGTAAACAGCTTGAGATGTGCACAGTCCTTAATAGGAAATGGCTTTTAAAGAAAAGCAGTTGGCTTGAGAGGATCTGATCCTAATTCCTACCTGAAAGGTATTCACATAAAAAACCACCCAACCATAACTGGTACTTGTGACGAAGCAGGACTGTTCTTAATGTTTCCTCTGAATAGTGTGGGGGTGCCTCAGTTTCCCCTGTGCAGTTCTTAAGTATCTAGGGGGTGGGATAAGGGTGTATGATCATTGCAGAGCCCTAGAGGGCAGGTGTGTGCAGGGGTCTGGACACAGAGAATGGCCAACACTCTGTTTCCTGGCAACTGATGGCCTGGGCCCTTCCCCCCTGCAAGGTGAGAGCTAAAGGGTTGGAGAACAAAGGAATCAGGTGACCTCCGGGCCAGGGAAAGGGGAAAGCGAGAGGAGGAGGGGCTGGAGGGAGTTTCAGTTTGGGGGCTGGCTGGAGACATGGAATGAAGGGCAGATGTGGTTGTCTGGCTCACTGCCCCCCAAAATGGACCCAGCTGAGGGGTCCGGTTCTCTCACCTACAAGCTCTGTTTTAGACCATGTTCCTGTCGTCTAATAAACCTCTGATTTACTGGCTGGCTGAGAGTCACATCTGACTGTGAAGTTGGGGTGCAGGACTCTCTGGCTTCCCCAGGAGCCCCGCCTGGGCGGACTCGCTGTGGGAAGTGCACGGAGGGGCAGAGGATGCTGAATGCTCCGAGGTCAGACCCAGGAAGGTGGAAGCTGTGTGAGCTTTGTATCCTGAAGACAGTCTGCTCCCAGAGAGGAGACTTCCCCAGAGTCCTGACTGGCTTCATGGAGAGCAGTTCCAGAGCATCGCCCAGGGACTCCGTGACAGTACTAACTGACACCCTCATTATCAACAGAGTGGCCAGGGGCTAAATGAACATATTAGATGGGGTTGCCTGGAGGCATATGCTGGGGTGAGTACTCATCTACTTAGATGGATAGATATATACTCATTGGCAGAGGACAGGGGGATGCTTGCTCTGTCATCACCTGGACTGCATTTGTTTTGTGAACAAAAATGACTTTGCTCTATGGATCTGTCAAATCTAGCAACTAATTCATTTTAAATAAAAAAAACAACCTATGAGAGCAGGTGTTAAAGTGATCTATCAGCTGAAATCTGTGTCTGCCATGTTCCAGATAAATGCTCTGAAAGGAGCAGGCCATGGGAGGAAGGCAGAACATGGCTCTAGTTTGCTGCATAGTCATCTGTTTTGCTAATGGTCCCATCGCTTGCCCTACTCAAGAGGATTGTGCTTTCAATGCATCACAGAGGCCACTGAGCATGACTTATGGGTTCGGTTGCTTGGGTGGGTTTTCCCCCCTACCATACAACTGGAGCGATGAAGGGTTGGGAGCTGTATGATATGCAGCCCCGTCACTTTCAATCACTAGTAGGAATCAAAGTGTGCATGGGAGGAATGGGGGATGGGGTGGCTGTTCTCTAGGAAGCTTACCTTTCCCAGTGCAGTGGAAATTTAGGGAGATGTTTAAAATCAGGAGATGCTCTGCAGCCCCTCCCCTAAGTAGGATCTTTCCTTTGCTAATGCCTTCAGTGAGCAACGAGTGTCCGCACCTACAGATGTCGAACTCTGTTGTGTTTGAAGGATTAGGAAACAGAGGGGGAACAAAAAGAGCAGTGGCTCCCATAATAACTCATGTGCCTGGCAGACAGACAGGCCAAGCTGGGAATGGGGGTGGGTATTTAACATTTGCCTGTACTTGAACAGGAGGGCCTTTGTCGCTAATTACTGAGAGACGTTAGAGGAGTTGGGATGTATTTAAACCCTATTGTTTGCTGTTAAAACAGGGATTCTTCTTCTTCTTTTCCAGGCTAAGTAGTTAATACATTTTTAGCAATAGCAGAAGGGCACAGTGGATTAATCACTGTCCTTGAAAATAAAAAGTGATTAATTTTAAGGCATGCAAATGGTAGGAGACAGACAGAAACAAGTGGCTGCTGGCTCACAGACCAGATCAAGGGTAAGAGCATTCATGCCAAGACTTTCCACGTTGACAAGCTATTCAGCGTCAGCCCTGACTTGGATACACTAGGGAGAGTAAAGGCCAGGGGGCCTGCCAGGGCTTAGTGGTAGAAATCTCCATAATCCCAGATCTGCCTCACCATAGTCATTCACAGGAGATTCACAGGGCACCAGCCATTCATGTTTGGTCTATTTTCCATGCCAAAGAGGATGTCAGTTTCTTCAGTCTGAAGAAATGCATCATAATTGCAGCAGCATCTTTGACCATTTACATCATTTCTATCCTGTTGAGGCCTCTTTACAGGAACAGTAACACTATACTGCCCTTGATTCCTTCTTGCAGCTATTGTGTATAAGTATCTACAGCTTTGTGTCCAGAATCACTGGCCCCAGGAGGCAGCTAGTTCCCCATTAGTCAATAGCATAACACTAACAATGTCTATAGGCCTACTGGAAATGCCTAGAATCCTGCAGCTGGTGTCTACTGGTTTTCATAGATTTAAAGGCCAGAAGGGACCATTATAATCTTCCATTCTGACCTCCTGCATAGCACAGTCCAACAAGTTCCACCCAGCGATTCTTGCATCAGACCCCTAACTTTTAGCTGAACTAGAGCATATTTTTGAGAAAGACATCCAATCTAATTTGAGGGTTTAACATCTCTACTAGTCACTACTGGCTGGTACTGGTCTCTTTTGGCTTCATTTACAAAACTGGGAGCCAATAAGCTGAGGAACTCCAGACCAATAGGTAATGTTGCTTTGCTCCAAAGTCTTGTTGGCCAACTGAAGAGAGAATGAACCAAATTAATGATTTCACCCAGAATTTCCACTGAAGAGAACTCATCACCTTCAGCACACATCAAAAACATTAACAGATTACGACGTAATTTCTCCTGTGAATAAGTGAGTATCATTTGACCTGTTTTACTGAAGAGAGTTCATAGAGAGGTGAAATGCCTTGCCCAGGGCCATCGAGAGCATGTCTAGACTGCAACTAGACGCCCGCGGCTGGCCCGTGCCAGCTGACGCGGGCTTGCAGGGCTGTTTAATTGCAGTGTAGACTTCCGGGCTCGGGCTTGAGCTCAGGCTGTAGGACCTGTGAGGTGGGAGGGTTCTGGAGCTGCAGCCCACGCCCAGAAGTCTACATGACAATTAAACAGCCCCGCAGCCTGAGCCCCATGAGCTCAAGGCAGCTGGCCCGGACCAGCCGCATGGTTTTAGTTGCAGTGTAGACAAACCCTGAAGGGAGTCAGTGTCAGACCTGTGACTGGAACTCATCTCCCTACCTATTTATATGGATTTATCACCACGCTATCTGAACGCCCACTTTTGGGATCACACCAGTCAGCATAAGCGCCTAATAATTAGGGGTAGGCAACTTAGGTTGGATCAAATAAGAAAGAGTCTGCGCCTTCAGCAGGACCGGCTCCAGGCACCAGCAAAGCAAGCATGTGCTTGGATCAGCACAATTCCAGCCATCCCTCTTTTTTTTTTTTTTTTGCTTGGGCAGTTGCGCTCTCGGAGCTTGGGGCGGCAAAAAACCTAGAGCTGGCCCTGGCCTTCAGCCAGGTCCCTGAAGCTTTTATGTCAGTTGGAACATATAGTTAATCTCTTCCTTTTGGACTTTGTGTGGCTGGGGGGAGTGGGGGGTTGCGTTTGCTTTGGTTTTTTTTTTGTTTTTCATTTCCACAAAGCCTCTGCACTTCCTGATTTCACTTGGGAATAGAAGTTTTTCCTGAGGTATTTTCAACTAGGCCATAACTTGGCCATACAGGAAACCTTACAGGAAGGCTCCATCTCATGAGATACCTTTTCTAGCTGCTCCATGTTTGGATAAACCTTTGAACAAATCTGAACTCGACCTCTGAACACTGTGAGGTTTGCCTGTTACTGAGCGAATTATGGCTGCTAACCACTTTAATTTGGGACAATTTTGGGATTACATGGCTCAGTTGCCTGGTGCCAGTCAGAATTCTGGTTGGCGTCCTTTGTCAGCAGTCACAGCCTGTTAATCAAATGAGTCAGAATGGCAATAAGCAAAGCAGTGCAATAATCGACTTGGAAGGACACAGAGGCCTGGATCAAAATCTCTGCATCACATGATGCCTAATTCTGGAAACATTTCTCAGATATACAGGATGATTGATGGGGGTAAAGGAAAGGAATGCAATGGTATGGGGTGTTGAACAGACATCTACAGCACCCAGATCTGGAAAAGAATAGGCAAAAATTCTGGGGTAGAATCACAGGGAGATCCAAAGATTTAAGTGAGATCTGTGCTGAGTCATTGGAAATGTCTGTGGGGCTTGTCTTCACGTATAGCATTACAGCTGCACCATTGCTGTAGTGTTTTAGTGAAGACACCAGTATGCCAATGGGAGAGCTTCTCCCTTTGGCGCAGTTAATCCACCTCCCCAAGAGGCAGTACCTATGTTGAAAGGAGAAGCTCTCCCACAGACATAGCACTGTCTACATGGGTGTTAGGTCAGTAAAACTATGTTGCCCAGAGTTGTGGATTTTTCACACCCTAAGTGATGTAATAATACAAATACAGGTCTGTAGTGTAAACCTGCCCTATGTTGGTGGATTACAAAATCCATGGGGGTGGAATACTTCGTTACATTTATGTTTCCCTTTTCAGGACCTTGATCTCAGCTCCAATTCCTGTATTAAGCATGGGAAGCTATGAGCCAGCATCTGATATTTTGCTAGTCACAAATCTTTAAGAAGTGGAGCCATGAACATCACCACTGGGAAGTCTCCAAGTTTCCAATCTCCATCTCTGGGAAGTCACTGGCTGGGCTTGGTGACTGTATGTATCCTGCATGTTACTGTAAGCAGGACATGAACTAGGACCCTTTGCCAGATGAGCCAAAAGGCAGTCTACTCCAAATGAGCCAGTAGGAGCTGAGCTAAAACTTTTCTCAGCTGGAAGTCACTCTTAGCATCTATTACAACAGCAGGATTATCTTTCTAGTTGAAAGTCGATGTAATGCTGAGCTGTGACACACTAATTGTGGTTTGCAACTGCTGCGGAAATTGTCACCAGCAATGAACTTAGAAAGGACACTCGGGGAATATTAACATAATTCAAAATAGTGATTTAAAACCATTCCATTCTTCCCACTGCTTTCACACCGTTATCCTCAGAAGCTTGAAACTTGAACTGGGATTGCACACACGCGCAAAGGTTTATTATTGGAGGGTTACTCACGAGCGCTGGGCATGTATTTCATTCAAGTGAAGGAAAAGGAGCATTGAATTTGTTTGCGTTAAGGAGAGAAAAAACTCATGTAGAAATCTTTTTTTTTTTTTTTTTAAGAGGGCAGGTGAAATGTTAAGCCTATTATAACAAATCCATGTGCTGGAGACAACAGCATAACTATTCCATCTGTCACACACACAGAGCTGGGATCAGAATTTTAATCTGTCAGCTCCATAAATACAGGCCTCTTTCACTCGAGCTAAAGGAGATTTCCCTCCAGTTAGCAGGAATGCTAAGGCTGCTCCACCAGCACTGATTGGTGGATTAATGATTTTGCCGCCCCTAGGCCCAGAAATAATTGCCGCCCCCACAGCTCACCTCTGCTCCGACTCCGCCTCCTCCCCTGAGCGCGCCGCCGGGTCCTGCTTCTCCCCACTCCCTGCCAGTGCTTGCGCGTGAAACAGCTCCGCGAAGGATGGGGGGAACGCGGCGCGCTCAGGAGAGGAGGCGGGGATGTGGGGAAGGGGACCAGTAGGGGCAGGGAGGGGGCTGGGAAGGGGTGGAGTTGGGGCAGGGCCGGGGGCGGAGGGCACGAACCGGCACCAGGGGAAGCAGCCTCTGGCTGCTATTATAAATTTGCCACCCCTGCAAATTTGCCTCCCTAGGCCTAGGCCTTGTCGGCCTAGGCGTTAATACGCCACTGCTGATTGGCCCCAAAGCCAGCGTAGCCAGTCATGGGAGGGTTCACCTCAATACAAAGGGATCCTTTAATGACCCAGAATCGCCACGGTGACTGCTACAACACCAGCCCTCTCTATGGCTGGTGTAGAGGGCAAGGCTGAGATTTCCTTGGTGCTACCATAATACCCTGGCTGTTATAATAATCCCCTTGGACAGCTGGCCTGGAACACAGCTGGCCCAAAGTCAGGTCAGGCTCCAAGGTGGCATAAAGCCACCTTTTTGTCCTCAGTGAACTGTACTGTATGTTCTTCAACCTCCTTTGATAATGCCTTGGTGGGAGGAAAGTGGGGGAGCTTATTGTTATTTATTATTATAACAGTGCTTCAGAGATTTCCCTAATTAGTATCATTATAAGTACAGGAATTAATCTCGAAGTCCTGGGCTTGTCAGTTATTGACAATGCAGCAAATTAAAAATTAACTTTAAAAAGAAAAATACACATATAAGGTTTGACAGAGTGTGAAGAAAACCACGTTCTAGCTACCGTCTCAGAGAATGTGGGAGTTTGGGTTTAATCTTTGATGACTGTAGCAGTTTAGAATGAGCTGCTGAAATAAAGGAGGCAACCATGTGCCAGAAAAGAAAGCCAATGCTTATTATTAGTAGCATTATATTTGAAAGAATGCATGTAATTTGTCACAGGAAAAGTTTGATGCCCCTGTGCATTCCTTCCATCACCAAATTCTTCCCTGCCAAACCCTCCAGTAATATGTGAACATAAAGTTCCGGCCAATGAACACTGAATTCTAATGGAAAGAAACCCTACAGGAGTGGGAGTGTGCCTGACATCCACATTAATACCAAAATGAGTTAGTTGTGACTGATGGTATTCCAGTGAACACCAAAGGAACTAATAATGATTAGGGCCATTATTTTAAAGCATTGCCAAAAAAGGGAAACACTTAGATGTCTTCAGTTGTTATCTTTCATGGTGTGCTTACTGCAATGATCGTAGATGTAATTTTGCTTATTAATCAACAGTGTGATGGAAGCGGATACAACTTGAGAGCACATGCATGAGACGATTCATAAAGGCACGTGTCTTATTTGCTGATGTGCCTGAGATTTTATTGCTGCAATTGGGACACAGTCTGACTTCCTGTTCTGGGAGGGAAGGAGGATGACTCAGGAGATTGAAAATGGACTGGAAAGTCATTCATAAAAAAAAGTCTCTTATCACTTGTAGGGCCAAATTCTACCACCTGTTACATTTATACAATCCCTGTTCACTTCAGTGGGACCACATGGGTGTAACTGAGGGCAGAATTTGCCATGTAGCCCCTTTTTGTCTGAAGATCTCAAAAATCTACATCATTACCAATTAATGAAGACTCATAATAGCCCTTTGATAGATGGGAAGACTAAGGCACAAGGAGGACATGAGGTCACACAATGATTCAGTAACAGAGCTGGAAATGAAACCCAGGAGTTCTGACTCCTAGGACATTGCTGTACTCTCTCGGAACTCTCCATCCTGTGCATTATTGGTTCACTTCCGTCACTGGTTGAAAATCATTACCAAAAGTCATTACCCATCTGTTCAATGGCGCTGTGCAGTGCAATGAATTTGGTGGGTGTCCATCCAGTTTTTAATGGTCAGTTGTAAACATCACAGTTGACAATAACTGGGAGTTAGTCTATGGGACCTGGGGACAGCCTCTGCACACTCCTGTCTACGATTTTGATTCAACCAAAAAGAGCACTGCCTCCAAATGATCCATCCCAAATTTTACACTGAGCTCAATATATTCTGGGGCAGGACTTTGGGAGCTCAGGTCAGTGCTAGGTAGTTAGACTGTTCCAGAGCTAGGGGGAGCTATCTGAATCCATCATGCTCTTTAGAGATGCCCCTGTTATGCTGTGACATTTGGATGACATTTTTTTCAACAAAGAACAAATGTAAGTTTCCACGAGAAGGAGCACAGTGTGTTACTCACTCAGTAGCATTCTGCATCTGAATTGAACACACACAACAGCAGCTGCCTCTGCAGCAATGAGAAGGGAACTTCACTATATTTAAAGGCACAATATATAGAAAACAGAATAATAACATCTCTTTTCAGTTACCTGTTGTACTACTGCCACTCCAGTCCAAGCTCCCAGTCTGTTCCCAGCTACCAAGGGAAGAGAAAAGGGGAGAGTTTGAGTATAGGGCAGCAATAAAATGACAGCATCGCTCAGGACACTGTCTTCCCACTTAAATTCATTTTCAACTTTAATTAACCTCTCCTACCCGTGGCTACCGTTTTCCTTCAAAAAAGTGAGCTGCTTTTGCCAGCTAGTTGTCTGTATCTCTCAGTCACAGCTTTAATGACTAATGGCCCAAAGTCCCTGATCCTGTCCCCATTGAAATTTACAACAAAATTCCCCATTGATTTCAATAGTGCAGGACGAGATCCAAAATGATGAACCAGCCCTAATGACGACCCAGTTGCAAACCCCCAGCCAAACCCTGACTAGATCTTCAGCTGATGTAGACTGGCATTGCTCCGTATGGATGGAGAGATGCTAATTTACACGAGCAGAACGTCTGGCCAACAAGCTGCCACTTGGGATGCGTGTTTCTGGGTGATGCTTCTTATGAGTGCAGCAGCCCACGCCATGGAGGTTGGCAAAGGGGGCTTTAAGCCATCTTTGCATCACCTGAGTTCTGGGCCAGATGGGGGGTGGTAAATGAGAGCAGCCCTATTTTACAGCAGCCTCCCAAGGGCTGCCTGTGGACTGTGTTGCAGACCAGAATCCCCCTAGTCTGTGCCAGGGAGACACCTCCTTCCATCCTTGGCAAAGCCCCCTCCTTATCCTAGCGCTATCCCCAGCAAACCCCCTATGCTAGGGCTTGTAAGAGAGGCAGCGACGGGCTGGTTATAATGGCCCTACACCAGAAGAATTCTCTCTTGACTTCTTGTGGCACCTTTATGGCTCCTGTAAGCCACTGGAGTAACATACAGTGGTCATGGTGGTAGAGAGACCCTCTCCCTTGGTTCTAACTCAGATGTGACTCCACCCTTTCTCAGACAAAACTCCTCTGGGTTGCTTCATTCTGCCCCACTGTGTGAATGGGAATTTGACTGGTTAACATCAGAGTAAGGGCCTCAGGATTTGTCCTTGTAAGAGCACCACTAGTTGCACCAGGGACCTCCCCAACAATTTACCCACCACAAAACATCCTGGCAGGTGAGAGGTTCAATCGTACCTCGATACTTCTGTTACTTGGGAAATGGCTTGTTAGTTAACCAGAATGTTCCTGGGTGAGGTGAACCCCGCAGTGCAGTGCTTCATTTTAGGGACCAGGCTACACATTGCAGAAGCAAAACAGAATATATTTACAGAATTAGCTGTAAGGAAAATCATCCAGGCTATTAAAAGCCACATGAACACGCTGAATATCATGCATTTTAAATGTACATAGAAAAACATCATTTTGAAGGGGATTATTGTTTAAATAGGCAATACAGGTTCTGGCAGATAAGCCTCTCGCTGGTGTCTTCTCCTATTGTCTCGAGTGCATTATCTCCCCCATACTATTCTCAGTTCTCTCCAGGAGTATTGTCAGAGTAAAATGCTATTTTAAAGGCATATGTTTATGTTTCAATAGACGTTACAATAGCAAACACATCCTGCTGAGACAGAGACAGAGAGAGAGAGAGGGAGAGACTACATGTCATCTACTGTATTGTGTGCCAGGTGACAAACATTATAATTAGAGACCAGAAGGTAGGAGCCCATAATACCTTCTCCAAACAGAGCACTGGATTGGACTCCACCTTGTTGATTTTGATAGCGTTCGGAGGAAGGATGGCTAAAGTGTTCCAGGAACCCCTCATACCCTTATGCAATCACCTTCCTCTTTAATAATGAGGTATCATCAACAGAGACTACAGGTCACAGCATGCTGTGCTACATCTCTTTCTGAGCAGCATACTGCATGCCACTTGGACTAAGGTTTATTAGCACAAGACTGATCACTGTAACATCTGACAGGTTTCAGAGTAGCAGCCGTGGTTAGTCTGTATCTGCAAAAAGAAAAGGAGTACTTGTGGCACCTTAGAGACTAACAAATTTATTTGAGTATAAGCTTCTGTGCTGTAGCTCACAAAAGCTTATGCTCAGATAAATTTGTTAGTCGCTAAGGGTGCCACAAGTCCTCCTTTTCTTTTTGTAACATCTGAGAAACCTACAAGATTAAAGATTAATCATATAATGCACCATAGGCGCTGACTTCTACTGGTGTCGGTGGGTGCTCGACCCCGCTCTGCCCCTGCCCCAACTCCACCCCTGCATGGCCCCCTCCCACCCCACCCCCATTCCAACCTCTTCCCCAAAGTCCCCGCCCCAACTCCACCCCCTGCCGCCCCCATTCCAACCCCTTCCCCAAATCCCCACCCCAGCCCCGCTTCTTCCCATGAGCACGCCACATTCCCGCTCCTCCCCCACCACGGACCTTGCTACAGCTGTTTGGCGGCGGCAAGCGCTGGGAGGTAGGCGGAGGAGTGGGGACACGGCGCACTCAGGGGAGGAGGCGGAGGCAGAGGTGAGGTGGGGCGGGGCAGGGAGGGGAGCTTGGCTGCCAGTGCTTGCAGAGCACCCACTAATTTTTCCCCATGGGTGCTCCAGCTCCAGAGCCCCCACGGAGTCAGCGCCTATGTAATGAATGCATCCTTTAGAAGCTAGAACTTTCCTCCTATCAGCTGGATTGCTATGTTGTTTAGGGCCTGGGGTTCCTTTTTTCCTGAGCTGGGTGTTTTGCAGTTTCTGGGAAAACGCTAGTTTAGCAGTGAACTCTACAGCAGGGAGAGTGGGGCTCAGCCTGCTGTCCCACAGAAGAAAGTTCCATAATTATGCACCTGTCCTTGCCCCAGACCTGAACAAGTTGAAACCTGGGCCATAAGGTTTCCATTGAGCATAGTAGCCAGGGCTGGGAGCAGAGAGGAGATACATCATGATGGGGCCTTGAATTATGGCGACTGCATAAGTTTCAAGCCTGAATTTAAAATGTAGGTGGTTGAAATCTGATTTGTAATATGCACATTTATGCCATACTATGCGAAACCTTTGGCTCCTGGCAAGCTTTCAGTGCAGCCCTGATCAGGGCAACGTGTGAGTGCTACTGATTCTGAGAAAATCACAGACACATGGAACCGTGGGGACAGCATGTTTGTGTGTGCCTTTGCCTCCTACAATCTGTGTCTGGGTATAAGTGTGCTGTGTTTGTATTTGTACAAGGAAAGAGGCGGGAACCGCCACTGAGTCTGTAATTCACTTTGGAAACTGGCAAACATCTTTACAATGTATTTCTGAAAGATATACTGTATAAGGTGAATTTCTAACAAGCTTCCATGTGATTTTCCTCTCTTGAGTGAGAGAAACCTGATAAAGATATAGATCCTTCCTCACATCTTGGCATAAAATCATACCTTATTGGTTTAGATCATTCTGTGTCTTATTTTTATAGTACTAGTGTTTTCTAGTTCTTGCAGAAAATACAAACGCTCAGGAGATCTAATTTTTCTGCTAAACGGATTTTCATTCCACATAGCGTTTTCTCTCTTTCTTTATATAGAAAAACACATACACATAGAGATTTAGCATGTGTACATACACTTGTGTGTGTGTGCACACACTGCCAAAAACAGGATTAAATGCAGTGTTAAAATAAAAAATTCCCAGACTCATACTTGAAAATGGCCACTTTTAAACATTCACAACTTTAAAAATACTTAACCAATGCTCTTCAAACTTGAGTTGATTCTCCTTCCTCAATAAAACAAGCCAAGTTGTGAGTGTCTAGGTGTAGCTATTTTTGGAGCAATGCACACATAACGGTGTCATTGAAACATATGGGATAAGTGTATTTTTATTCATGCTCATCTAACTCAAACAGCTGAGCAGATTTGGCTCAAGCTCTCAATAACAATAACAAAATAGCACACAAAGGAATTCATTTGAGAAAATGGGGAGTATTTTTTCCTTCTGTTTGAGAAAAAGGGAGGTTAGCATGGAATGGTAGCCAAATATCAACACTGAGTACATGGCAAACTTTTTATTGCATGCACACAGCCAGTTTTTGCTAACAGTTATATTAGTCCGGTGGCACCTTAAAGACTAACCGATTTATTTGGGCATAAGCTTTCGTGGGTAAAAACCACTTGTTTTTTTACCCACAAAAGCTTATGCCCAAATAAATCTTAGTCTTTAAGGTGCTACCGGACTCCTCGTTGTTTTTGTGGATACAGACTAACATGGCTACCCCTCTGATACTTGACAGTTATATTAGTGTAAATCTGGAATATCTCCATTAATTTAAGTGGAATTACAGTACCTCAGAATTACAATTGCATAGAAGTGGAATTTGTCCCAATCAACCTAAGCCAAAATGGTTAAATTTAGCTGCCAGAAGGTAGACACCTAAATCCATACTTAGACACCTAAATAAGTGGCCTCATTTTCAGAGTGCCAAGCACCCACAGTTGCAGTCAATGGTATGACTATGAAGGTATATTGGTGTAACAGAGCAGAATTTGGCCTCCAGTCAGGGGATTAAAAATAATTTTGCTCTACTGACTTCCTAATTGGCCAACTGTTTTGGATGTTAAAAACTACTGACTAGCTAGTAATTGGATGAGCCAGACAGACCAACAAACCTTAATTTTGCCTTCTTCTTCTACTTATTTGCTTTCCCCTTAGAAATAGTTGCCCAAGGAGCTGATGTCATCAACAGCACCTGCTGGTGAGGTTCAGAACTACCCATGATGCTCCAGCTGCCAGAGTGGATCATGGGATTCTCCCAGACTCTAATAAGGGAACCAATGCTATGGTCCAGAAAGGAAGAGATAATTACCTTTCAAGGATGAACCACTTTCCATAGAAATGGGTTGTTTCATCTTTGCAGCTAAGAACTGGTGTCAGAAATACCCTGGGAGGCACAATGTAGCCGCTACCACTGGGAAACTTCACAGGAGACAGAGAAGCCACATAGAAGATCCTAAGAAATGTCTGAGCCCCCAAAGTCAATGTGCTAGCTGCTGGACACAGCAAGGAAGAAAACATTTGTCATTAAGGAGAAGGCAAGTAAATAGGAAACTGGACTGGGACGCTTATGAGGTAAAGATAACAAGAAAAAACTAAAGAGGGAAGCAAAAGGAAAGAGCTAGGTGGGAAGGTAAGGAATGCGGGTGAGAAGTAGGCAGTGGGTGCACGGGAGATGTTGGAGGAAGGGTAAAAGATGAGTTAAGGTTGTGTTTCTGTCCTTTCCATTTTTTTGGTTGACACAGATTAGAGAGAGATCAGAGCTTCACATTTACAGCAAAACAGCTATCCAGTGGGTTTAAAAACTGAACTCCAGTGGGCATTGTTATTATAACCCTCGATCCGTGACTTTTTCAACCTGAGTGGCAACCGATTTTCATTCTAAACCTCAGCTGTAGCCAAGATAGATCGTACTGCCGAGCCACGCAATTCTGTGTGTTACTCCTCACATACCTAGCACCCAGCTGCAGTGTGTGTATATATACAGATTTCTTAAGATTCTAGTGTCCCCTTTTAGCAGTGGAGAGAGACCGAGAGAGAGAGAGAGAGAGAGAGAGAGCTAGTCAGTTCTCATTTAGTTTACTGTTGACATGTACAGTTTCCAGAGTGCATGATGTGATATATTGTTCCTTCTTCCTTAGGACACTGAGTACATGGGAATGTGAAAGGAAAGAAAACGCTTGTTAACCCCTAGGGTGTAATTGGCCAGCAGTGACTGGCAGCCAGCCAAAGGACCAGAGGAAGAGAGAAATGGAGGGAAGGAGAGGGGGTGCATAATGAAGTGCATGCTTTTAATTTCACTTAAGAACTCAAAGGAGGAAAACCTGAGCTATATCCACTGGGATTGTAATCAATATCAGAGCAGATAACAAAGAGCTGGCACTCAGGGTAGACTCCTGCCTTGCCTGGGCCCGTTAGTTTATTGCTCAGCTTTTCTTTATGGCTTTCTCCCTTTCTGCCTATGTTTTGGCTCTGGCTTTGAATCCTTCAAACACTAGGGAGCAGCAGCTTCCTTTGAAACCATCCGTGGCTGCTGCTGCTACCAGCCTTTGCAGTCTGCCAGCTGGTTTAAATAAAAAGAGAGAAGGGGGAAGGCGGAGGGGGGCTGGTGGTGAAATGTTCTTGATGATAATTTGATTGCATGCATTAATGATCAAAGTGTTGCAGACTAATTACTAACACTTACCTCTCAGATATTAAGTTATCATTTATTTCCCCCCCCTTACTTTGCATCTACCCCATGATCATGGTAATAATCTGCAGCCCGACTCTTCTACTTGGATGCCTGAAGACTGTCTCGCAGCGCAGATCAAGAACTTACCTAACGAACGGGAAGGTGCAAACTCTGCAAGTGCCATGGCTTTGCTGTCAGTTGGATGCTCTTTGATTCAGGAAGCCTTGGTCACACCCTGTGGACAGGTGCATGGGAGATTTTGCCAGCACCTGCAAGGGTTTAAAACAGAAACTAACAAACAAAAACAAGTTTGACTCTACCACCTCCTTGCCCTCATCCTCTGTCTTAATGAATGATCAAGCCCACACAACGCTGAATGCGACAAAGGTACTTAGCTGCAGTGAAAGGTCTCTCTCAGGAGGCACTCCAGATGGGCAGCCAAGGAGCCAGCCATGCAATAATAATAATAAAAAAATAAAATAATAATAATCCCAAACAATCAGCTAGTGATGCTGTTTCCAACGTTGGCTCAGCCTGACAAATACCAGCCTTCTGCCATCTGATAGGGAAAGGTACGAAAAGCATCAGTGAGGTGTCAGAAGGAATCTCTAGGGGTATGTAGCCCACGAAAGCTTATGCTCTAATAAATTTGTTAGTCTCTAAGGTGCCACAAGTCGTCCTGTTCTTTTTTCTAGGGGTATTGTCAGCTGCCAACAGGTTTGGGGAGGAGGAGACTTTAACATGGGGAAGTATGGGGGGGGGAAACTATCAGCAACTCCAGGCAATTTCACTGTTCGTTTTGTGCACAAGTTACGGGGGAGATGCCACCTCTGACTTTGTGCATGGTGGCAGAAGTCGGAGTGACCCTGCATCCACTGATGCCTTTATTTATGGAGGCAGGTGCATGGGTCGGTGTGCTGCATTCCCTAATGCCTTTTGCTCGGGGGTTTGAATGATGTGCCACAGCCTTTATTCATGGCAGAGGGAGTATGGGTTACTGATGCGCCTTTGGTCCAGGTTGTGCAGAGTTTGCAGCCACTGCAGTGTTTAATTCATGGCTGTGAGTGTTTTGGTGAGGGATGGGACTTCCCTGATGCCTTTTTCCTTGAGAGTAGGTGGAGGCTGCATGGTCCAGTGCTGTTTTTATTGACAGGGGTGGCTGTGAAAGCATATAGAGTTGTACTCACTTATGACTTTATTCATGATTCTTGGATCTGGGGTAAGAAGTTGCCTATGAAATAATTTTTCAAATGAAGTTATCCTTATTTGCCTGTTATTTGGTTTTACACCTTCCCTTGAATCATCTTGCAATGGCCTCTCTGAGTGATGGACGACCAATTAGCTGGGCCATTTTTCTGATCCAGTTTGGCAATTTCTACATCAACCCAAACAACCTCCTGCTGCGGTTAACAGAAATAATCTAAAACAAAGGACCGGCTCCTCAGCTGGTGTAAATCAGCTCATCTCTACTGCTGTCAATGGAGTTACATCATATTTACACCAGTTGAGGATCTTGTCCAAAGTGTTAAAGAAGCTATTCCTGGTGAGTTGTACTTTTGGTCCAATTCATACAATTAATGTCACCACCTGAATCTAGTTTTATTGCTACTGTTTGTTGCTAAATTATGTTTCCCCCTTAGAGATCAATCCTGTGCTGATTCATGATACTCACAGAGAATTGCTGGGCCCTGGACAATCTCACCAGGTTCTCCATTAAGGACATGATTCCAGCCAGGGGTTTACCATCTGCAGGGCTTGGTGTGTATCATCTCCCTGACGTTTGTACTCCCCAGCACAATAGGCTGCCTCCAAGGAGCACTTTGGAAGGCAGCTTCATTGGAGTGCGCACACAGCAGATGAGATGTCACTCTGTTTACTTACACTCACTGTGCACAAACTACCTGTTATTGGCATTGCAGTTACCTGCTGCAGGAAGCAGAGCGCTGCATCTTGAGGATGGTAATGAAAGTGGGTCAGACACTTGCCGTTCCTGGGGCAATCCTTTAGCATAAGAAGGGATTTGCGTGTGCGTGCTCCCCATTATCTCGGGTTGGTATAATCCTTCTCACAAAGAAAAGGCTTCATAATTTGACCAGAGCTGTCAAACACTCTTGTAGGTATACAAGGATGAAAATGACCTAATAGATGATAAGGAACTTCCTCCCTGCCAAGGTAGAATACAGTCCTCCCGGGAGAGGATGTATCCTCTATTAAACTGATACTACACTTCAGTTTAGCAGAAAAATTTCAGCATTTGTTATTTTGATTGGTTTTCTGCCATTCCATCTCAACCACTGCAGGAGAGGGCCTGATCCTGGATGGTGCTGAGCAGCTGCGGCTCCCACTGGGGCTAACAAGAACTGCAGATGCTCAGCGCCTCTCAGCTAGGGAGGTTATTAGCAAAGGCAGAGGTGGGTAAGAGCATAGTGGGCCAATGAAAAGTGCAGTGGGAAGCAGAGTGTGGAGCGCTGCAGGTACCACAGAGCTATCCACGAGCTCTATTAATATTCCAGGCATCAACGATCTGTAACCATTTTACTGTCATTACCGGCACCTCAGTGAGAGGTAGAAAATGGCAGCAGAATGGAGAGTGTTATAAACAACATCGTTTTCATCGCAGTCTTAAAAACTAGTATCGTGGCTGTCCTTGAAGGACAAAGTGGCTTAAAAGCCTTTGCTCGAAGTGACCTTGTCTTAAACAGCTCATTCCTCTTTGGAGAATTGAAAAGCTGGTGGAAGAAACAGGCTCTTCCCGGGAAAGCGAGGGAGACAGAGCGAGGAAATATCTATGGCCCAAAAAGAGGAGACTACAAAAAAGAAAGAAAAAAGCTTTTTAGCTTAATGGTTTGTGTTTACCTCTCTGGTTTGGAGGCAAGTCTGTTCTCACTGCAAGGTAAGATATTCTGAGCAGCTCATGGCTTGTTACTCTGTCTGCTTTCTAGGGATCCCCATGGCAATGTTTCTCAAATGGTGAAGTTGGCTGGCAGCCCCAGTGAGACCCCAGCCTCTTCTAGGGAGTTCTCAAGCAAGCCCCGGGGAAAGTCAAGAAGAGAAAGAACAGTCCTTCCTTTTTTATTTATTTCATTATTTTTGCTGGGGTCCTGCCAAAGAAATAATCCCCTAGCGAGTATCCAGAGCTGCAGGCTACACTCGCTAGATGGTTTCCATGTTGGCTGACTCCAAGGGGGAAATGAACCAGCATGAAAGAAAAAGGCTCAGGCAGCCCCTGTTCATATGATTAATTGGAGTTATAGGCAGGGAAGTGACTTTCTAGAGATGACCTCCAGGCGTTCCAATAGTTATTCTCTGTCCAGGGCTCTCTGCTCACGAGTCAAAAAGATGATCTTTCTAAATGCCAGCTCCACCAGGGATCAGATGAAAATTCCGTCTGCCTCTTACTGCCTCACTAGCACTGAAGATTCTCCAAATGGAAATGAGCAAAACAGATTTTATAATGATGATGCATGAGCCAGAAGAGAATCCAGCTCACTGTGCCATAGCTATGTGAGCTCCTTGGGGAGAGCAGGAGTGAAAATCTGTTGTGTTAGCAAACAAGATGTGTCCTGAATGCACACAGGGGACATATTTATCTTGAGCAAGAGTGCCAATTTTACAAGCATATTTCTGAACTTAATATAAAACATGTAGCCCAATTGCACAAGTCTTTTTTTCTTCAGTAAAGACATATTGCCCCCATATTCCCATATTAATGAATGTTTTGATTCCTGGAGGCATTCTGATCCTTGTCATTGTGCTTGGCAAATCTGGTGATCCCTGATCTGTGTAGAAAGGGTGACTCCACCCTCTGCCTCTTTTCCTGTTCCCTTCTGCCAAGGCTGCTTAGAATAGCAACTCCCCTTCAGCCAGGGCAGTTTGAGTTCTTGGGCTCCCTTCAGAGCCCACCCATGCCATTTGTAGATCAGCAGTAGAGCTGGTCAACATTCCCAATGTCTGCTCCATGAGGAACTCCAACATTTCACAATTTCCTTTAGTCCAGAACTGGACTGAAAAGTCAAATTTTTGAAATTTGCCATGAAATGAAAATGTTGAAAAAATTCATTTTGGAAATATTGAAATGACTTTATCAAAGCATTTTCATTTCAATAAGAACAAAACCCTTCATTTTGACTTTATTGTTTGGACGTATTCCATTATCATATATTTTAAATGATAGAGTCAAAACAAAGCACCTCAACAATTTTTAGTTCAAGTTTTAGATAAAACTGATACATTCCAGCAAAGTGTTTCAATTTGGTTGAATCAGTATTTTCCAATGGAAAACTGTTCCAACATAAATTTTTTGAACAGCTCTAATCCACAGTGGGACTTTTCTAGGAGGGGAAAGAAAAGACTGGCTCAGAGCTCTGAGGTCCTCATCTAATAAAGCCAATGGAAATTGAGGGCCTTACACTCTTCTCAAAAGGTGCTCAGCCCTATTGCATGTAACTGCCTCGCTACAAAGGGTTTAACGAAGGACATAACTGTCTCCAAGAATCTGAAGAGTATATATGTGGCACACACTAGGACAGTATGGGTCTTTGTCTCCCTCTAGTGGCTGGTCCACATAAGAGGTTATTGAGCCCATTACAGCTGCCAGGTAAGGCAATTAGTCCTTTTTAAGCTCATAAGAACATAAGAGCTGCCATACTGGGTCAGACCCCATAGCCCATCTTGCCCAGTATCCTGTCTCTGACAGGCTTCAGAGTAGCAGCCTGTATCTGCAAAAAGAACAGGAGGACTTGTGGTACCATAGAGACTAACAAATTTATTTGAGCATAAGCCCACTTCATCGGATGCATAGAATGGAACATACAGTAAGAAGATATATATGTACATACAGAGAATCATGGAAAGGTGGGAGTTGCCATACCAACTGTAAGAGGCTAATTAATTAAGATGAGCTATTATCAGCAGGAGAAAAAAACTTTTGTAGTGATAATCAAGATGGCCCATTTAGACAGTTGACAAGAAGGTGTGAGGATACTTAACATGGGGAAATAGATTCAATATGTGTAATGACCCAGCCACTCCCAGTCTCTATTCAAACCCATGACAGCAACCTGTACCAAAGCTTCAGGGGGAGTTTACAGAAAAGGGCAATTTTGGAGTGACCCACCGCTGTCTTCCACTCCCAGCTTCTGATAGTCAGAGGCTTAGGATCACCCCGAGCCTGGGGTTGTGTCCCTGCCCATTTTGGCTAATAGCCATTGATGGACCTGTCCTCCATGAACTCATCCAGTTTTTTTTAACCCAGTTATACTTTTAGCCACCACGATTTCCCATAACAATGAGATCAAAGGTTAATTATGCATTTTGTTAAAATGTACTTCCTCCTGTTTGTATTGAACCAGCTGCCTACCCATTCCACCAGGTTTTTGTATGATGTGAAAGGGGAAATAACACTTCTCTATTGATTTTTTCCACACCATTCGTGATTTTATAGACCTGTATCATATTCCCCCTTAATCATCTCTTTTCTAAGATGAAGATCCATACTCGTTTTAGTCTCTCTCCTAGTATGGAAGCCATTCCATACCCTTGATCATCTTTGTAGCCCTTCTCTGAACCTTTCCTGGTTCCACTATATCTTTTTTGAGATGGGGTGACCAGAACAGGACACAGTTTTTAAGGTATGGGCATGCCATGGATTTATATAGTGGCATTATGATATTTTCTGTCTTATTTTCAATCCCTTTCCTACCAGTTTCTTAATAGCCTTTCTGACCATTGCTATGATCCATCAATGGCTGTGCATTGAGCAGAAGTTTTTGGAGAACTATCCACGGCAACTCCAAAATCTCATTCTTCAAATGGAAAAGACTCATGCTTTTAAGTTCTGAAGGTCCCACGTTCAAATCCTATCATCAGCTCACGTGGGGCCAGTTACACAAACACGAGTGAGAGGAATTGTATAGGAGAGACAATGTGGGTGAGGTAATATCTTTTATTGGACCAACTTCTGTTGGTGAAAGAGACAAGATTTTGGAGCTCCACCAAGCTCTTCTTCAAGTCACACCTTATCTCTCTCATATCCTGGGATCAGCATGGCTGTAACGCTGCTGCAAACTGGAATTGTATAGGGAAATGCAAGAGGATAATAATTTAACAGCAATGGGATAAAATGGAGCAAAGGAAAGCTTAGTCCAAATATCAGGAAATATTTCCTAGCAGGGAGGTTTGTTAAGCTCTGGGTGAGTCTCTCCAGGGAAATGGGGGAAACCCAGTTGCATCATCATCTGAAACTAGATTGGACAGAGCACCAGAGAACATACAGAGGGAAATAATCCTGCCCTGATCACAGTAGCAGGAGGAGCGAGGGATGCAAAGGATGCACTAATAAGTCTTTTTTGTCCCTGATTTATATGAAATGGTGTCAGCTCCCCTGAATTTACAGTGACAAAGAGGATGTTGCTGCCATCTCTTTCCATTTAAATTAGCAGGTCAGCCTGGGAGTCAGGGTGGGAGAGGAGTGGGAACTACTTAAAACAACTAAGGGAAAAATAAGGACATCTCAGAGGATGAAGAGAATCACTAGGAAAATGGAGTTCACTTACAAACACCTCTTTAGCATAAAGGTACTAAAATCCAGCAAGCTGGATACGTGTCTACAAGGAGATAGAATCCAGGTGCTTCCTCAGTAATTAGGTCACTGTCTGCAGATTCATGAATACAGGGTCTCCCTCTAGTAGGCAGCAGAGCATGCTCATAACCTACCATGTATCTCCCAAATCCATCACCCATCCCCAGATAGTTTAATTCATTTAGAAAAACAATTTGTTTTTAAACATCAAAACAGAGCAGCAAATATGACAAACATAGAGCACAGAATATAGTCCTTGACAAATTCCCTGTTCTGACAATTTTTCAGTGTTGATAATTTGTGCCTGGGTGCCTTCGTCCAAAGGAGACTACACCATGCCTGCAAACTTTCAAAGTGCTTCCTTCTGCCCACCGACATCTCTCTGTCTTGTTCAGATTCAGATTCAGTCAGCTGTTCTTCACCCCCATAAGCTGATCTTGTCCAAGTCCTGAGTCATCCTGATGGTCATATGTTGTGAAGGATAAGTAGAGTTATGTGTCATTGACAACTTCCTGTGCTAACTTTTGTGCAGATGCTTAAGGCATAAGACTGCTTCCTGAGGGCCCCCTGCCACAGGGAGTAAGTCTGGGGGCAGAAAAGGTATGACAGGAGTGTGGTTGCAGCAGAGAGCACTGCAGAGATTCTAGATAAGGTTAAGGCCCATAGGACAGCCCAGGAAGGCTGCTGAAACGTAGACCGGCCCCCCACAGCAGTCCAAATTACGCCGGAGGGGCCTCTCCAGTCCCTGGGATGGCCTAGAATTCGGTGTGCGTAAAACCCATTAACCCACCTCCTAATGGGCTGCATGTTCTCTTAGAGACAAAGGAGAATCTTACCCCGACTGTTGAGTGGAGTTGTATTCTGACTCAGTGGAGTTGTATTTATTCACCCAGACAACTAAAACGCACTAAATACAATTTAGGAAATGTAAGATTATTATTACTATTTATTTTAATGTAAATTCAGAGCTGGGTCTAACACTTGTTTTCAAAGCAATTTTGCTATCAGTGGGAGAAAAGCAAATCAAGAAAACGATATTGGTTTTAAAATGCTAAATTGCTTCATCTGAGTCAGTGGGCTTGTTTCCCTGCTTGCTGTTTGCGGCTGCGCGTGCAGTTCTCCATTGTTTTTAAAGACCTGCTTGGCATTGGGTTAATTGATCCACTCAGACTTTGTTCATTAACCTCCTGACTTTAATAAAAGCACTTGTGGAACTCATAAATACCAAGACAAATGGAGATAAAAATATAATTAAATAGGATTCTTTTTTAGCTATTTTTTTCCCCTTTGGTTTTCTGTGGCTTATAGCTGTGTATAAGAAACCAGAGAAGACAGCGTGTGCTATAAAAGATTGCCTAATTACTGCAGCTAATTACAAAGAAGAGTAAGACCTGATCTAACAAAGCACTTAAGCACATGCTTAACTTTAAACATGTGAATAGTCCCATTGAAGTCACAGGCACCTTAATCACTAGGGGCTTGATTCAAAACCCATTGTCTTCATTAGATTTTGGACCAAGTGTACCAACCCCGCACTGGGCCACCAGGGGCGGACCAATCATTGTGGACCCAGGCGGCCACGCCCCCTCTTCCCTGCTGTGCATGCTCCAGGTGGAGAACCCAGATAAAAGGAGGCAGCCCAGGTCAGTTGGGAGGGGTGACAGAGGAGGAAGGATGTACCCTGTGGGTTCCCGCAATGCTTCTGGCAGTAGAGCCCGAAGACCTGGACTATGCTCCAGGTGACTCGCTGACTGCAGAATCATAGAATCATAGAATATCAGGGTTGGAAGGGACCCCAGAAGGTCATCTAGTCCAACCCCCTGCTCGAAGCAGGACCAATTCCCAGAGACTGCCGGGGAAGCCGAGCCGCCGCCCGCTGAGGAGGCTGCTGCCTGTTCTATGTCCCAGCCCAGAGAGAAGTAAGACCCATAGATGGTATATTTGTTTTGCCCTGCCCAGGGGCCATATATTGATTGATATATTGCCCTGCCCAGGGAGCTAATTCCCCCAGGGCAACTGCCTGCCCCAGCCCGGAGGCTACAGAGCCATAAGACTGTTTGTTTGCTTTGCCCCACCCAGGGGCTGCAGTCTGCTTACTGCTTTGTCCCTCCCAGGGGGGCTAATTTCAAGTGTTGCTGCCTGCTCCAGACAGGAGACTGCAGGGCTCTAGACTAGTTCTTTGTTTTGCCTCAAACAAGAGGCTCCAGGGCTACAGACTGTTTGTTTGTTTTGCCTGCCCAGAGACTATGGACTATTTGTCTAAGTGATCCTGCCAGAGCGGCTGGGACCCAGTTGCCTGAAATCACCTGCTTAATGATCCTGATGACGAGGTGATGGGGTGCACCAACCCTGCACTGGGCTGATGGGGGCACCCCAGCTTGACGCAGGGCCCCTGTCACACCAAGGCCTAACATAATTTAAAAATGATCGTATATATTAGATAAATGAATAATTAATAGTTTTATAGGTGGCCACCTCCTTGACTATCTGGTGACATGGTTTGGGACACAGGAAATGCAACTCAGCAGTGGAATACCTAGCAGAAACATTAAACTTTCAACACTGCTGCACGTCCTTTGAAACAAATTTTAATTAATTTTGAAAATGTTTCTGAAAATAATGGAATTACAATAATAACTCCATCGTACAGCCAATGTTTACATCCCAAAGAAAGAACAGTGACTTGAAAGGCCTAATGCTGACCTTCTCACTCAGACTAAACTCCCACTGGTTTATCAGGGACCATAAGTGGGGAGTAGGAATAGGGATTAAGGGCTTGAACCAAATTCTACTGAAGTCAATGGGAGGCTTTTCAAATCCTGGCCTTGTTGAAATGAATGTGAGTTTTACTATTGACTTCAATGGGATCAGAATTTGGTCCCAGGAGCAACTCTTGGGCTTAATCTTGCTCATTTTGAAGTCACTTGTAAAACTCCCACTGTCTTCAATAGGAAAACGATCATATGCCTTAGTTTCATGCAGTTTAAGGCCCCAATCCTGCAATCTAATCCACCTGGGTGGACCCTTACACTCATGCAAACTCCCATGAGAGACAGCTGATCTAAAGGCTTAGCAGAGTTTTCCAGACAGCATCAGATGCTCTTTAACATTAGCCAGTGCTTCCTGGAAAGCAGTGAAAAATAATCTGGTTAGAAACAATTCTGCTTTATCTGTCATGTTTTCTCATTCGTTTTTATTATTTGGGATATTTATATCTTAAAGCACAATTAAAATAAAAAAAGTGAGTGTAAAAATAAAATGTTTATTCTCTGCATGATTTCTAGGTCAAATTGGCTCAGTTTACAAGTCGGTTTTATATTTAAGTTACCTATGTGTATTTTTAAAGGCATTTAGGTAGATGCATGTGAAACAATTTTTAATTACGTACACAAGTCAGTATGTTCACACACACTCAGAGGAAAATAAACAGGTAAATACAGGTATACTTTTATCTGGATACAATGTTTCCTTTGACGTGGCAATTGTTATATACAGGTTGGCATGTAGGTGATTGCTGCAACATTATTATATCCCTGTAGAAAGGCATGTTTTTGCCATAGCATTTATCACAGGTGTTTGCTGTGGCATTATTATCTGTGAGGAGGGACGAAAGATGATGTTGTAGAATTGTGTAGCTGAATGTAGGGCTGGTTGGGGAAGAGTCATTCTGTAAAGCTATCACCAACATATGGATGACAGGTTGATGCCCTGGCTGGATGCAGCGTTAGTGACATTTGTCCTTGTTGTTTGAATGTTGTAAATAGAGTGTCAGCTGGCTCCTTGAACTGCTCTTGGGACTGTCAAGTCTGTGATTTGTTCCACCTCTAATTTCTTTTATTTTCTTTAGCCATACTACAAGTGTAGTACTTTCTTTCCTGAGCTGGAGGGACATTTTCTTGGAGCCATTTGATACTGAGAACAAATCCACCTTTTTGTGCTGTGACAGTTGGAGGGAACGTCCCCTGAAGGCATCAGAGGTCAAGTCTGTATCATGAAGTACGTTTAAGGTTGTTTGTAAGCTCTTGTGTACGTATGAGCAGAATGTGGACAAGCCTCAAAGCATGTGTACATAAAGACTGACTTACCCATATCCTCTCCCGATCATATATGAGCTAGTTTTACTGGTGATTATTAGGGAGTAGAATCAGCCTGCAATTGTTTCCCATTGGAATTCTCTCCCCTGCATTATGAGAAACTGGTTGTGGGGACATCCTGGAAAACGTTTGTCCAGATATCATTCTCTATGGTACCCTGGAGCCCAGCATACGTTTCAGCACGGTAATAATAATAACTATAATAATAATAATAATAAAGGTAGAATCTTGGGAGGCCATTCATTTTAATGATTCCTGCTTGGCCTGCTACATTCAGAGATAATACCAGCTATCTGTCTAAGTCGTCTTTAATCTGACCAACTAATTTGAGGTAATATTTATCATATAAGGACTCTGAGTGCTCATGAAACGATCTCTGCCCCATTCACAGGACTCAAGCTGGATTTCTTGATGCAGATTGTCCTTTTAGTATTGTAGCCTTGCTTTTGGATTTGTTCATTGCGGTCCCAGTCCCTCAAGGTGCTGAATGCTCCTCTCAGGTGCTGAGCATGCTTACCTCTCACCGACTTCAGTGAGAACCGAGGGCACTCAGCACATACCAGGATTCAGCCACTCTTAACCAGAAATGAGGCTGAATATTTGTGTTAACTGGAAGTTTGTTGGCTCTGAAGAGGCTAGGTCTGTGATATACAACACAATATCTTTGGCATACAGATATATCTTGTTCTCTATTCCCCCTCTAGTTATGACTTGCATTATTTGTGCCTTACTATAATATATGATGCTGGCTAAAGGCTGGATTGCTCAGGGGAAAAGATTAGGAGCATTCTTGTCTGGCTCCTCTATGGAGTCTAAAAGATTTTTCAGTTAGGCCATTCACCCTGACTGTTAAGAAGGGAGCCATACATGGGCATTAAGCCAGGACATCCGTGTTTTGTCAGCTCCTATGAGATGTGACGTTTTGTCCATTACTCCCTACCAGAAGTTTTCTCCGTCTTATGCTAGGTTAAGAGGATGGCTGCAGAATGTAGGTGACAACATCTGACAACTTTGTTACATTGTCTGAGCCTTCTTTTCCTTATATGAATCCCAGATCGCCCTTGTGCAATTTAGAGCAACCTCAGAGAGGTTCAAAGGCAAACTGTCTTGGGAAGATAGCTCACCTGACCTGTAGCTAACAAGAATGTTTATCAAAGTTTTCCAGAAAGATTCAGAAACTGCTAGGGGGGATTCAGGGGACTGAGGTCCCATCCTTTGCATTGCAGGCTCTGCTCTTTTGAATCCTGGTGCTATGACTCATGCAAATGAAGAGAAACACAACTTTAAAAAAACACCATAGGGACAATCAAAGTGCGCTGAATGTGGGTAGGGGAAAATGTATTTGCATAGTCATGACAGTCATCAGAGCAGTGCACAATTAGGTTCTTCCTCTCTGGTGAATTAACAATGTTTCAGCTATGGTATCTGCTCAGCACTCCCTAGGATAGTCAGCCAGTTCTTCACATTTAAGATTAACGTTTTCAAAACCAGAGGAAGTTTACATTGGAGAGACCCCCCTCAGGACGTTCCCCGAGATATAACTCCACATTTCACCTAGCCAGCTAATGAATGTCACCGCTGCTCTGCACACAGACTTCTCAAGGTGAATTCATCTGACAGTAACACACACAGACACAAAAACCCACACAGATCTTTTGCCTCCTCAACAACAAGAAAAGGTGGGGGAAATTTCTGTGCATCACGGAATCAGATCTGACTCTCCCACTTACCTTAGGAGCCTAAAACCTAACGAAGAAAAATGGAAAATGTTGACATTCTGTGGGTGTATATATAAATATATATACGCACACATATATACATGGGTACATAAAGCACACACTCAAGACATAAACATATAGTTAAAGACACAGTTGAAATACCATTGTAGTCAGAAAGATGACTGTAAAAGTCGTCACTGACTCCACATATCTGAACCTTTGTGCATCTTTGAGTCACATTTTCTCATGTTCCTGATAAAACCAAGCATTTACTCATTATTATCTTAGGCCTGCAGATGCTATACAGCTAAGGGAAACTGAGCTGGATTGTATTCTGCCTCGCATATCATTAACTTGCTGATTGCAGAATCTATATTAATGGTGTCAGAGGCAGAAAGAACATGTCTTGATTTTACTACAGTCATTGTCTGACTTGTACACTGAGCACATTTGCTCTGGAAGCTAATGAAATAGAATAAAGATTGAATCCAGCCGGGTGACATTTGCAAAGTCGCCTGTCTTAGGACAAGAGCACTTCCAGTGTGAAATGATGAAAGGCCAGTCAAGCTGACAATCCCTAACCCTATAAAGCACCGAGCACAATGGAGGTCTGGTCCATAGCAAGGGCTCTGAGGCATTACTACAATACAAACAACAAATAAAATAATAATCATGTTCTGTTTTGCCTCTAAAAGGCATCTCCGCCTAGGGAAATAACCATTCTAGGAATGTCCATTTTAAAATGTAAAATTCTTCCATTTTAAGGGGGAAGGTAGACGAAGAGTCTTAATAAAACAAACTGTTTCCTAAAGTAGCTTTGCTATTTCATTGCTTTATAACACAGTTACCACCCCAGCTGGCCTGAGGGCCCTTCTTTTCTGGCTGTGCAGTGGCACCGTTTGTTCGCGGTTCATGGGGCATGGAAGAACCCACCAGCCTTCCTTTCACAGTCTTCTAGCCCAGAACCAAGAACTCCCCACATAATCAAAACAGAGACACTCCCTTAGGGCACCATATACATTTAGAAAACAAGGACAGTCAGCGCTCCATGACCAAAGCTTATCATTGAAGGAAATACTATACAATACTCCCTGAACTGCCTGGCAGAAACAAAACAATGAGATTACATACCCATAGCTCTCCTCAGCAGAAATACTGTGAGAAGGACCCATCTACCTGCAATGAACCCCTCAGGGCATAGATTCTGCATACAAGAGAGCATCCTCCTCTTGACTGCACCACGGGAGCGTATATGGGAGATTCTGCATGGGTAAAGGCCATGGCAAAACAGTGTTTCTGGTATATAAAGCAGGAAACAAACTGGTGCATTGGGATTCCTGGGTTCTATTCCCAGTCCTCCCACTAACTGATTATGTGGAGCTTGGGTAAGTCACTTCAACCTCTCTCGGACTCACTTTACTTAATACTGTAACTGTTCGTATGAACCCTCAAGAAACTTGGTTTCAAAGCTCACCCCTCAGTGCCCACTGTGCTAGTACACACATGCAACAAAAAAAATATAGACCCTTCCCCCAAAGAGGCGGCAGTCTTAGCCTGTGACAAGAGACACCCAGCGATGATCATTCCTGTGTGGCTACAGGTTTGGCAGCTTGGGCTGGATGGGTTGTAGGTAGGGCAGCAGAATTCGGGGGAGGGAAAGGGGGCTTGCAGCCCCACAATGAAAATATTGTGGGGACTGATCTATGTTTCCGGTCCCCGTGCTTCATTCTTAAGTTGTTTTGCTACATATTCTGGGAACCAATATTCTCTGTAAACTGCATGCATATGAAGCAATCTTCCACATACCATGCGTGCTAAGCTACTCAGGCCAGGCTGGGCTTTGTGGCTGCAGGCGGCAGAGGTAAGAGTGGGACCCAGAAGAGTTGGAGTGTCCAACGCCACAGTGCCCAGGATCGGGCTGGGGAGGAGATGGGAACCAGGGTGACAGGGCCAGGACCAGGAGCAGCTACCCCTGGCGAGAGAGACTGGAACAGAAAATATCATGATGTCACTTTGTAAATCCATGGTACGCCTACACCTGTGTTCTGTTCTGGTCACCCCATCTCAAAAGAGATCTATTAGAATTGGAAAAGTTACCGAGGAGAGCAACAAAAATGATTCGGGGGATGGAACAGCTTCCACACGAGGAAAGATTGAAAAGGCTGGGGCTGCTCAGCTTACAAAAGAGAGGACTAAGGGGGGGCATATGAAAGAGGGCTATAAAATCATGACTGGTGTGGAGAAAGTGACTAATGTTAGTTATCCCTTCACATAACACAACAACCCAATGAAATTAATAGGCGGCAGGTTTAAGACTAACATGAAGTCATCACACAATACACAGGCAACCTGTGAAACTCATTGCCAGGGGTGTTGTACAAGCCAAAAGTATAACTGAGTTCAGAAAAGAAATACATTCATGGAGGACAGGTCCACCAGCTGCTATTAGCCAAGATGCTCAGGAACGAACCTCATGCTCTGGGTGTCCCTAAACCTCAGATTTCCAGAAGCTGGGACTGGATGACAGGGGATGGATCACTTGATAAATTGTCCTGTTCTGTTAATTCCCTTTGAAGCATCTGGCATTGGCCACTGTCAGAAGACGAGATACTGAGCTAGATGGACCATTAGTCTGAAATGATAGGCTTTGGCCAATTGACCCTGGCCATTCTTATGTTCTTAACCACTAGGACCCCCTTCCCAGCCTGGAGCCAGCTGCCTCCCCCGCTCCCCACCGAGTCTCAGTAGTTCCCCTTGCTCCCCATGCAGAGAACCCACCCCAACTTCCCCCTCTGCCCCAACGCTCCCAGCTCCCCATGCCTAGGATAGTGCTTAGTGCATTTAGGTTTCAGTAAGTACCTTCATTCCCTCATTCAAAGCAAACTTCAGCTGCCTCTGGTTTTATGGGGTGGGCATGCACTGTCTTCTCTGTCTATCACCAGGACAATCTGCCTATCACTAGAACCAGTGCCATGTGACCAGTCCAAGCTGGCTCAGCTCACAAAATGCATGGTGATGAGCTGCAATGAAATTGCTGAGGCCAGAGGGCGGAAAGAGTACGTCATGCCCTACTTCGCTGTTCTGTTGGTGAATACAAACAGGCCTCATCGGGACAGTTGCACAGTTCACTGCAGTTAAGTGATGTGTGAGGCTGGGTTTATACTAATCCCACTAAAATACTATTGCCCTCCAGTGCTTGGGTGAGAGGTGAGTGGGTAGGAGGTGCTTTCCGCACATTAACACCACCAGAACAGTCTGGCTGACCATGTCACCCATGACAATTTGTGAGCTTTTTAGGGCAGGAGCTGACTTTTTCATTCCATCTGTACAGCGCCTAGCACAATGGGGCCCTGCCTCCTGATTCAAGCACTCAGGCAATACAAATTACAACCATGATAACTCCAGCTCTTAGCTGTCAGCAGCTGCCCAGAATCAAAGCATGAGAGGAAGGAACTGCTGAGGAGATGGTGTTATGTCAAGTGCATTTTCCCATGAACCCTTTCTCTGCCAGAGGTTGGTGCCCTGACTCCCTTTGTGGAAAATGTGATGAACTGGCACAGTCTGGAGCTGGGGTTTGTCACTCCCATGTCCCTCTGGGTGTTCAGTACTTTGCCAGCTTGAACCCTCACCACTTGGTTTCTCATGATGACTGTTATGGATGTGTGTGCTGCTCAGGAAGCCATGGAAGAGGACAGCTCATAACGAGGAAGGAATTAAAGTGGTGATTATATATGAAACACTTTTCTCTTCACACAGGGAAGCTGCTCGCTGATTGCTTTTGGCTACATTCAGAGGTTAGTTCGGATCATTTGATTTTATGGTCATGATGACCACTTCTCACTGCCCTGATAGAGAATGAGAAGGGGAGAGAGAGGATGAGATAGGATTACAACCCACATCAGAGGCTTCACAGAAATGTCCAGCCTGCCTGTGGGACATTTATTCCCCACTGTGAAAATGACTAGACCTGGATGACACTCCTAATGTCCCAGTTTCTCATTGCTAGCAATGGCTGAACCCCAAGGTCCATCTTGTTTCCCTCGGGAGTCTGCCAAATAGCTCTTATCCCTTCCACTTTTCTGAATAGCTGGGTTTACCTTTGAACTCTGTTCACCTTTATGGACAGATGTCACGATGGGTGCAAAGAACCCAGTCAAATCTGCCTTGTGTAGCTCCACAGCTCAGTAATCTGGGAAATATCAGGGAGATTACTAATGCAAAGGCCATTTTGTCAGACAAGATTGAGGTGGAGAAGTATGACGAGGTGAATGGGGAAAACAGATCCTTGTAAAGATCTGAGTCGTGTCTGCAGATTGTGACATAGCCGATGCTATGAGAATAGATACTCCCTGGGTTCTATATTCCGTGACTTTGCCATTTACCCCATTCTTCTTTACCACTAAGCAATTTAAGCAGGTCCTCTGAACCAACCTAGAAAGCACACACAGAGCTGGGTGCCATGGAAAACACCCAGTCATCCGGGTCCTTCCCCAAGAAAAGAATAACATACACCTTCTCCAAAGGAATATTGTCCCTCATGCTGTGTATCTGGTTCCTCACCTACTACTGAATCCCGTGTATAAAGCTTCCCATCATGCTCATTGGGGGTAGATGCATTGTCTACTGACTCACAGCAAAGATTGTAGCTTTCAAGAACCCAAAAGGCCTTCAGGATGTTGTTCTTTTCATGTGCACAAACCTCACTGCTTTGCTTTCTTTAGGAGCTGAAATGGGGCTGATGAATCCGTACCCCAAGTTTCAGTACATAATGATTTACAGGTCTTTACATTGTCTTACCGACAGACTTCTTTTTACATCCCATATTTCTTCAGAGTAAGTAGACTTTGCTTTTGAATGATGTGAATATGTTAGCATGAGCATGACAGGAATTTATGATGTGTGAATTGCCTGCCCATCCCCTAGGACTCATGAAAATATTACACTGCATGAGGCTATCAGGCTGGAGCAATGTTTGCAGGCAGAGCCCAACCAAAATGGCTTTCTGGTGACTGGAGATATTTATGCATTTGCCAACATTTTAGTCTAAAAATAAGGAGAGTTACTCCAGTGTGTGTGGAAGTGAGGAACTGTAGACTAAACATGGCCATCAATCTGACTGCCTGCTGGGCCTGCCCGGGGGGGGGGGGGGGGCGCGGGGAAGAGGCAGTTAGATCCTAGCGATGACTATTTGCATGCAGTGCCTATATGGTCACCCCGCACAAGTGGGAACTCTGCAAATTGCTCTAGCTGTCCCACCCATTCCCTGCAAGCTCCACTTCCAGACCTCTGCCTTCACCAGGAGGCTTTTGTGACACAACAGTCCTTTGTTTCAGAGTAGCAGCTGTGTTAGTCTGTATCCGCAAAACGAAAAGGAGTACTTGTGGCACCTTAGAGACTAACAAATTTATTTGAGCATACGCTTTCGTGAGCTTCAGCTCACTTCATTGGATGCATTCAGTGGCAAATACAGTGGGGAGACTTATATACACAGAGAACAGGAAACAATGGGTGTTACCATACACACTGTAACGAGAGTGATCAGGTAAGGTGAACTATTACCAGCAGGAGAGCCGGGGGTGGGAGTGGGGGAGGGGACCTTTTGTAGTGATAATCAAGGTGGGCCATTTCCAGCAGTTGACAAGAACATCTGAGGAACAGTGGGGGGGGAGGGGAATAAACATGGAGAAATAGTTTTACTTTGTGTAATGACCCATCCATTCGCAGTCTTTATTCAAGCCTAAGTTAATTGTATCCAGTTTGCAAATTAATTCCAATTCAGCAGTCTCTCATTGGAGTCTGTTTCTGAAGTTTTTTTGTTGAAGAATTGCAACTTTTAGGTCTGTAATCGAGTGACCAAAGAGATTGAAGTGTTCTCCAACTGGTTTTTGAATGTTATAATTCTTGACGTCTGATTTGTGTCCATTTATTTTTTTACGTAGAGACTGTCCAGTTTGACCAATGTACATGGCAAAGGGACATTGCTGGCACATGATGGCATATATCACGTTGGTAGATTTGCAGGTGAACAAGCCTCTGATAGTGTGGCTGATGTGGTTAGGCCCTATGATGGTGTCCCCTGAATAGATATGTGGGCACAGTTGGCAACAGGCTTTGTTGCAAGGATAGGTTCCTGGGTTAGTGGTTCTGTTGTGTGGTATGTGGTTGCTGGTGAGTACTTGCTTCAGGTTGTGGGGCCGTCTCTAAGCAAGGACTGGCCTGTCTCCCAAGATCTGTGAGAGTGATGGGTTGTCCTTTAGGATAGGTTGTAGATCCTTGATGATGTGTTGGAGAGGTTTTAGTTGGGGGCTGAAGGTGATGGCTAGTGGCGTTCTGTTATTTTCTTTGTTGGGCCTATCCTACAGTAGGTAACTTCTGGGTACTCTTCTGGCTCTGTCAATCTGTTTCTTCACTTCAGCAGGTGGGTACTGTAGTTGTAAGAATGCTTGATAGAGATCTTGTAGGTGTTTGTCTCTGTCTGAGGGGTTGGAGCAAATGCGGTTGTATCTTAGAGCTTCGCTGTAGACAATGGATCGTGTGGTGTGGTCTGGATGAAAGCTGGAGGCATGTAGGTAGGCATAGCAGTCAGTAGGTTTCCAGTATAGGGTGGTGTTTATGTGACCATCGCTTATTAGCACCATAGTGTCCAGGAAGTGGATCTCTTGTGTGGACTGGTCCAGGCTGAGGTTGATGGTGGGATGGAAATTGTTGAAATCATGGTGGAATTCCTCAAGGGCTTCTTTTCCATGGGTCCAGATGATGAAGATGTCATTAATGTAGCACTAGTAGAGTAGGGGCATTAGGGGACAAGAGCTGAGCAAGCGTTGTTCTAAGTCAGCCATAAAAATGTTGGCATACTGTGGGGCCATGTGGGTACCCATAGCAGTGCCGCTGATTTGAAGGTATACATTGTCCCCAAATGTGAAATAGTTATGGGTGAGGACAAAGTCACAAAGTTCAGCCACCAGGTTTGCCGTGACATTATCGGGGATACTGTTCCTGACGGCTTGTAGTCCATCTTTGTGTGGAATGTTGGTGAAGAGGGCTTCTACATCCATGGTGGCTAGGACGGTGTTTTCAGGAAGATCACCGATGGATTGTAGTTTCCTCAGGAAGTCAGTGGTGTCTCGAAGGTAGCTGGGAGTGCTGGTTGTGTAGGGCCTGAGGAGGGAGTCTACATAGCCAGACAATCCTGCTGTCAGGGTGCCAATGCCTGAGATGATGGGGCGTCCAGGATTTCCAGGTTTATGGATCTTGGGTAGCAGATAGAATACCCCTGGTCGGGGTTCCAGGGGTGTGTCTCTGCAGATTTGTTCTTGTGCTTTTTCAGGGAGTTTCTTGAGCAAATGATGTAGTTTCTTTCGGTAACCCTCAGTGGGATCAGAGGGTAATGGCTTGTAGAAAGTGGTGCTGGAGAGCTGCCTAGCAGCCTCTTGTTCGTATTCCAACCTATTCATGATGACGACAGCACCTCCTTTGTCAGCCTTTCTGAGGCTGTGGATGGCATTGTGTTCTGCGCGGCTGAGGTTATGAGTCCTTTGTGTGACTGTGGTGAGAACATCCAGACCATCAAACACGGCGCCCCAAATACAGATTCCAAAGTGAATACGGATTCCAAAGTGAGTATCCACAACACTGCAGAGGAGGCCTTGAAATGGCTTATGGACTGTCCCGGGCTTCACTCACTGCAGGTGGTGCTTCCTACTGGCTGCTCTGGGGATTAGCGCCTTTCAGGTCTGAGGCCCTCTTCTGCTTCTTGCTACATACCCTGCTGCTGCTCTCTCGCTCTCTCTCTGTGGCCCCTCTCTTGCGCCAGGCACTGCAGCCTCCTCTTTGTGCATTGGCCCTCTGGCCAGGTCACTCTCCATGTTTCCCCCTTCCTGGGTACCAACGCCTCTCCTGACAAATGAGCTCAGTCTGTCTTCCTGCTCACTACTCTGCTGGTGCCACTTCCTCAGTGGCTGGTAGGGGAATGCAGGCCTGCCCTCTACTCCAGGTTCCAGCCCAGAAGCCCTGTGATTAGCAACCAAGGTCTGCACTATCCATTTCCTTGCTGTTTTTCCCCTGAGCCTTTCCTACCTTTTGACTCCCTCCAGGTTTGCCAGACCGAACTCCCTCCTCCCAGGGAGTAATGTGGACTTCCCTCTATAGTCCCCAAAACACCTCCCTTTACCCAGGGAGTAACTACAGACTACTCCCCTGCAGGCCCCTCTACTATCAGTCCCCTGGCTTTATAGGAGCCCCACGTCTTCCCACACAGGTGGGCTTCCCCTAATTAGGGTTTTCCTCTCAGCCTTAATTCTCCCAGCCTGCCACCTAATAGGTGAATTGGCCCATCTGGCCTCCATTGGGGGTGAGTGTGGGGTGAACACACCCTCACATGGGCCTACAACTGCTTCCATACACAACAGGTGACGTGACAGATGAGCCCAATCTCTACGCCAGCACTTATGCTATGGCTAGAACCAATGCAGCTGCAGCAGTGCTGGGAAACAGATGCAGTTTTCTGCTGTAGTCCACGGACTATGTCTAAGATTTCCAAAGGGGTCTGTACCACCATTCAAAAACGTGCAGGGGTCCGCAAATGAAAAAATGGTTGAAAATCACCGTTCTGGCATAAGCACTGCCTAGAGGTGAGGGAGGAGTTCAATCATTATGGGCCAATCAATCTTTGGTGTCTCTGCTGAGATTAGGGACCCGCTGTGGCAGTGGCATTTGTGATGTGGACTGATGCCACCAGCTTTCAAAATGACCCCCACACAGCTGTCAGAAAAAAGGTCTGTCAGTCAGAGCCTGAACCAGATTTGACCTCCCATAGCCACAGAGCCTATTATTATCCCATTAGCTATCCTGTTTGTCTAGGCTGCTTTACTTCCACATATTACTTCTTCCCATTAGCCTTTTCTCTCTCCCTTCCTTCTTATCTTCCCTCCCCTTCTCTTCCTTTACTGGTGCTTGGCCTCTCACTGCAGGCAGGGAAATGAAACTAGCTTGGACTTCTGCCTTTCAGTTCCTTGCATCACTTCCCCACTCTGCTCCATCCAGCTTTTGAACCTCTTCCACTCTATAGGCATTTTGTAGAAAGCACTTCAGGCACATATGGTTTTGGAGCACTTCCTTGTTGATTGGTGAATAGCTATTTACAATCTCCAGGGTGCAATACAGCTGCCTTTCATCTCCACATAGTTTAGGACAGGAAGTGAAGAAATTCTCATCACTGGGATTCACATCTTGACTGTTGTGAACAATATCGTGGGACATTTAATAAATGTGAAGTGGAGCTCTTGAAGATGATAGCTTCTCCATGAGCCACATTGGGGAATTGGTTTAGTGCCAACTCAGAAAGAGGAATTGCCCCAACGAGCCTTTGTTATGGCTGGGTGAGCCATTAGGAATAAAGAGGGCTGGTTGGAGGCTATCAACATTTTGACATAAAAAAAAAGGCAAAAGAATTTCATGACGTTTTTTTTTTTTGGACTAGCTCTAGCAGCAAGCAATTTACATGATTAATTAACCCTTTTTGTGAGCATGTCTGAAAATTATTTCTAAACCAGCTTTTGGCTTTTACAAATTCATGCATTAGTTGTAATTGGCGGATGAACATTTTATGTAAGCATATTTCAGCCTATGGGTTCTTCACATACTATTTGTTCGTAGGCTATGTCTGTTATTCATTATTCATGATTAGAGTTGGTCCTCTGAAATCACATGGTATTGTTTCTGGCTGAAGGACAGAAATTTTATTGACACGGGTTGGACACTTCAGATGCAAGTAGAAGACAGGGAATACCCGTGTTCATGCCCAAATACCTATGCTCGGTTCCCTTAAATGTTCTCAGGAAAGAGAACAAAAACAGACAGGAACATGGTTGATTCAACACCCTCTTGAGAATTCAAACATTCACGTGCACTGCTTTGCAGTATCTGCCCAGCACTAGACCCCACCCATTTCCTGTAGCAATGCAAGCTCTCCTGGGAGATCTCCTATCCAGGTACTGATCCAGAGAGATCCTGTTTGAGAATTGTGAGATCTGGTGGTGATCATGGTACAAAATCACACGGCTGCAGGCTCTGAACTAGCGGCAACAATGCAGCCCCTCCTAGAGACTAAGATACTTCTGGTAACAAATGGTGCCTAAGTGAACTGGAGCAACGCTAAAAGTTCTTTTGTTTTGTTTTGTTTTTTGTAACTTTAGCACCCTCGTGGCCAAGATGGAGTCTGCTCTGCAGGCAGCTCTGGCCAAGCGACGGCGCACGCAGGAATGCAGCAGGAAAAATTTCTTCCACCCCAGGGGCACCTGTTCCAAACCCCCCAGAGTGAACACACACACATAGGAAAAGTACAATGGCTATAACAAAGGGGGATATTTATTTACAGAGGGATGAGAGGAGAAAAACAACAAGGGGAAATGTAGGGGGAGCAGCAGAACAGGGTTGCATCCAAACCAAGGCCCCACAGGCCCAGTGGCAGCACAGTCCAAGAGGGCAGACACTGAGCAATATGTCCGCACACACAGTTCAGGAGACCTGAGCAAAGTTCCAGTTCAGTGCTGAGTCTTGGGTGCTCCTGGTCGTCTTCGGCTCCACTGAACTTTTCCCAACAAACCCCTCCAGTGCCCTCTTCTGCCGCTCTCTGCAAAGCCACACAGAGCGACTACCTCTCCACTTAACTAGCTACAGCCTCCCTCCTTATTCCCAATGTAGAGTCACAAGCCCCAGTACTCAAAGCCCCATGCAGCTCTGGGCAGCAGTGATGCTGGGTCCAGCTCCAGCCTGTCCTTCTCAGGCGATTCCTCCCTGGCACAGTGCTCCTCCTGGCTCCTGTCCTGGGGTGTCCCCGTTCGGCCACCCTGTCCTTCCCAGCCTTCAGGCAGGTTCTCTCGCCTTTCCTTTGTCCAGGGCCTCCAGGCTGCAGCCCCCCAGGCTCCAGAGCCACACCTCCTTTCTCTCACTGCTCCCCCTCCCCAATAGGAAAAAGATTTAAAGGGGCCAGGCTCTCTAAACCCCAAGGAGTTACATTTTCAATTGGGATCCATGTCCTGTAGCAGTGATAGACAGTCAGTTCAGCTGTTAAACTGCCCCTCACATCCTTTCCTCCCATCCCTCTGTCTGCAATCAACCAGCTGTGTATGGAGGATACAAACAACAACCTGAACAAGAGAAAGACAGGAAAGGAAGGGAAGCTATGTAGCACTCTGGGACTTGGTGCATGCAGTTGCCACATGAGATCTGAAGTGTGCCAGCTGTTGGGACCCACCTCCACAATCTGCTGGCACAATCGGCACTGCAGCCGACTTTCTTTCTTTCTTTCTCTGAAGTTGTGAACCCTGTTATTAACGGTGTTTGTGCAGATTTGACTGCCAGCGCAATTACTGACACGCACACTTTCGCCACTGCACACGAGGGAATGTGGGGCGCGCCAGCTGCAAGTGCATGTCCCCAGAGTGCAACAAGCAATTCTATTCAATACCAGACTTCAAAGACAGAGTTCTGAGTGAGAATATGCTGGGAACTTGTACAGCATTGAGCACCTCATCTCTATATACTGTAGCCAGAGTGCATAGTAAAGCACTGAACTGTAGAGTATATACCAGTGCTAGCCAAGAGCAGGTGAGCACAAAAACTGCCCTTGTGGCCAACCATGTGATTGTGGATGCAAATGGGGTAGATACTGGCTTTCTCCCCTCCCACTTTCAGAGACTGCCCATAATCTATTTTCAGTACTGCTATATTCCCCCATGGTTATAGTAGCTGAATGCATCTTTAAAATATTTTCCCTCACAATGCCCACGTCACACAGGAAGTCCATGGCAAAGTAGGAAATTGACCGTAGGTCTCCCAAGACCAGCCCTGCTCTCTAACTGCTGGACCATCCTCCCTCTCTACAAGGATAACACATAAGGACACACCTAAAGTCATGGAGACACAAGTCCAGCTCAACACAGAGGCACATGCAACAGGAAAGAAACAAAAAAAACAGCTATATGGATAGAGGAATTTTTACTTTCAGGTAGTTTACTTGCTGGTTAAAGGTCCTGGTTTGCTGGTCCTGGAGACTGACTCAAACATTTATCCCCAGAGCAGGTACATTACAGGTATCATCAGTGTAAGCTTTTAAAACACATCACGGACCATCAATTTGCCAACCCACTTGCAGCCCAATCAGCACACAGCTGTAGTCTATGTGACATCCTCAGGATCATACAGGTAGTATATATATTGTGTGGATGCGGCCCACATAACCCAAAGAGAGCTACGTACGCAGCCCACAATGGTAAATAGGTTGTAAACCACTGAGCTGGAGGAATCCTTTCTATGGATAAATGGATAGTTTGATGTCTCTGGGACATTCAGTCCTTGAATCCTTACCAGCCTGGTTTTTGTGCTGTAGAAACCTGTGAACTGGACTTCATTCAGCAATTCCCTTCCCACAGGCCAACAAACAGGGCTGCCTAGAACCTCTGATATATGGTCAACGCTCCCTTCTATTCCTCTCTCATACAATATTCTATGCTGGGTGAGCAATGTTGCTCATGAGTGATTTCTAATCAGCTGCCAAATTCAAATTGGACCTTTTCATTTCACTGCTGCATATCGTACCAGATGCAATAACAATAATTTGCTTGCTGGAAAGAGGGAACGTGACTGGCAATAAAAGGGAACTGCCCTGGCCAACCATTCACTCTGGCTGGGAAGGAGATAGGCGGTAAGAGCACTGCCATCACTAGTGGAAGGAAAATGTTTGGAGCGTAGGGTTCTTGCAGCTCTCTCCGCTGGTCGCAGAGACACAGAATGTTACAGTTTGGGTATTGGTTGTCTCCTCAAGGGTCTGGAGAGAAAGTTACTAACAAACCCAGGTCTTTCTCTCTGAATTTATTCTCTTGCATTTCCTGGTCATTCCCTGCCCTCTATCTAGAGTATATTATGTTTCTTTAGTTGTGTTTTCACTGAATAATGCCATGGCCAGGGGATCAGTGACAGATGCTGTGGAGAGCTTTTTCTCTGTTTAAAGTCCGCTAAAACCATGACAAAATTGCAACCAATTCAATATGCAATAGTGGGGGGAGCAGTTCCCCCCCCTAAAATTTCTGCATGCCAGGCACTTGCTCCTCCCTCTCTGAAGCTGGTATTTTCCTTTCTGCAGTAGGGATGTATATCAAAGATCCATGATGACTGCTGCAGCATATCCAACCCTTACCCATCACCTGCCCAGGGAATGTGTCTGAAAAGCTCCCCAGTGAACATGAAGTGTGCTTAACACTTCAGCCTCCTGCAAAGAACCAAACTACATTCGGATTCTTCTTGTGCAGAGGAACTGGAAATCTCACCTCACCTCTGGAGGCTGCTGCTTCTCATTCATACTTCTGGCATACTGGATCTAATCTGAACTCTTCTGTGTGGCACTATCGTTACGGAAAATCAGTTGTAATAGACGAGGGCCATTATTGTTCTTCAGGTCAAGCAATCAGTGCAGTTATTTCCTTCCACTCTAATGCCATTATTTGGCTGTAATCATTTCCAGTTGAGCTTGCATGAGAATCAAGTCGAAACTACTCCTGGTCACATTCACCTGGAAAATTTTCAAGATTCTCTTCTAGAAAAATCAAGTCTTCCTTCCTATGAGCGTTAATTAGCTGGGGTCAGGATGGTTAGGCTCTGTTACTTGGTGTAGATTTCTCAGCTTCCAGAGATGCACCCGAGGGAGGCTGTATCTCATTACACAAGGTTCTCTGACAGAGGGCTATTGTGGCATTGGCTCCTGCCCTACAAGTGTGTCATGTGCTTCTTTGTTATTGTTGAACAGTAATGATAAAGTAGGAAAGCCCCCTCCCTTGGTTATCGAGTTACATCAGCCCTCAGCTACCGTTGAGATTAAAGAAACACAGAACATTCTCTAGAGAGCAAACCCCAAAACACTACCAGATTTCTTCACTAAATTCCACTGTTTTAATAGCATTTGCTTTGTTTTGATTGACACCCTAGGCTGCTGGTCCATGCTGTACCCGCTGTACTGTGGCATAGTGCACGAAAGTTCTTTGCAGTCCTGTCACATTCCGGTAGAAGGTCAGGACTTCAAAGTGAACATCACCTGGGGCTGTATGAAGGGCATCACTGGTAGTGCATTTTGCCCTATGTCCCTGGTACGTTTGGTAGCAATGTACCAGGTAATATGCATAATATATACTGAGTTTGAAAACCAGAAAGATAATTCAAGCAGGCTACCTGTGTCCCACTGGTGCAACAGGATCTTCCCGCATGGAAGCAGATTTTGAAATAGCTATTATCTGTAGAAGGAGCAACTCTGACCTAATTGTTTAAATCAGCTCAGAGATTCACTCCAACTGCCTCTTTGGAAGCAGCAGCAGCAGCTTCAATAAAGCTATTGTTTGCAGAGACAGATTTGACCTGGCTTCTGTATGCCTGTTAGAAAGCGCCTTCTGTATCCGGACAGTGGTGTCCAAGAGCAGAGGGACTGGTGGAGCAGAAAATCTGAGGCACAGTCAAAGAAGCATGGGGTTGACTTTACTAACCAGGTTTCCCTTGTGCTTAGCAACAGCTCTGGTGGGCCCCTGGGAGTTTTCAGGAGTTGGGAGCCTTGTTCCTTGGCAGGAACATAATGTTGGCTGTTTAGCATGCTGCTGAACCTGTAATCTACAGCCAAGGGATGGCAGATATTGTAGCCAAGTGAACAGCAGGCTTGGAAGGGGGTTGTTTTGGAGGGTGGGTTTTCTTTGCCTTTTCAAAAGGGCAGCCTGCAGCCAGGCTATATGATTCAGGACTCGAATCAGGAGATGGGCTCACCATGGATGTGCCAACTCCAAGGCTCTGGGTGCCTAAAAATATGTACCATGTATGATGGGACTTCTGTGGGGTAGGGAGAAAATTCTGGTTTTGTATCAATCCTGTAAGCTCATTAATGTGAAAAGACCCATAGTATTGAACCACGCATTGTGAAGACAGGTGCTGTGCAAGCTTCCCAATCACAGCTGTGCCCGTGCACCTCAGTCCTGGCATATAGTACCCTCTGCTATTCTCAGTACTCTGCCCTGGGTCTCACATAACTGCTAATGACCTTCCATTCTGATCTGCAACCTGAGCCATTAGCCTCAGCAAAGTGTCTTGAGTAGTCTACTGGGACAAGACCTGAGTGTGCTGAGAGGCATATAAATAAGTCAGTGAGTGGATAAAAGGTGGGCTGTTTGCTCGTAAGTGAGCTGAACGGATTTGGGAGGGCCCTGCTTTTCAGGGTCATTAGGGTGTATATGTAATGTTACAAAGGCTGGGTATGCACCCAGAGTGCGGGATGCATGTGCAATTGCCTGCCTAAACATGACTGCATATGTAAATTAATGAACGGTGCCTGCAAATGTCAGTTATGTGTCCAGTCTGCCATTTATGTGTGCAATTAGCCTGAAGCCAGGGGTAGGGGCAGGTGGGGCGCACCCTTGTGCAGGGCCCACTCAAGGTATAGCAAACGGTGCTGGATTAGCAGCCCTGGAGAGTAAAGGCCTCTAGGAAGAGAAGGTGCAGAGACAATGCAAGCCTCCCTCACTCATTGTACGGTATTGCACCTCCCTCAGTCCTGCCCTGGAGCTACTGTCTCTAGCACTGACGGCAGCTCAACCTCCATGAACTGATCAGTCCTGGACTTCTTTAGGGTACTAGCTAGGCTACCAGCCAGAGTGTTTGTGGCTTTTGTGATGTAGGCAACTTCCCGCTAGGACTCTGTTTCCCACAGGCCAATCAACAGGTGCAAAGGGAGTTGTGCCTGCTTACAGCTGAGCTGAATTTGTCCCTTTGTCCTTATTGACTTATATGGACCTAACTAATGACTTAGAAGTGAAAGGCTCTTCAGCCACCCAGCCCTGCCTTTTCCCCTCAATACAATCTTTCTCTCACACACACACACACACACACACACAACTTTAATGCTTAACACCACTCAGTAGCAGAGGCTGCAGCACAGATGTTACTCTCTGACTGCTCCTAACTAGCACCTCCAAATATCTACAGTGAGGGTTTATTCCAGGGGCACCAGCGGTACCAGCAGTAAGAAAGGTGCATGGAACCAGAGTGGGAAAGATTTGGAGCATGGCAATCAAGCTACATGTTTCTACAGCAGTCCAGCCATCTGGAAATGTTTTTTTTAAGATGCTGACAAACATTTCGCTCTAATAGAGCTTGTTCCCTAGTGTACTTTTTTTTTTCAGCATTATTATTATGCACTGTAAGGGGCTTGAGGGAAACAGCAGTTTTGCAAAGCAGAAAGTAACAAACCCTTCATGAGACGGGCGATGACTTTCCATAAGGACCTCCAGGAAGCCCTTCGTTTAGATTTATGAAAGGACGGTTTATTTATTATGTAACAGACATATGAGGTTTAATAATATATACAAGAGGTAAATGGAGTTGCTTTGGAATTTAACTGGCCCATCAATAGAGACTGGCACCACCATTCATTCATTAAAGGAGTGAGGGAAATGCAAGGTATTCCAATTAACATTTCATAAACTGGCTGTAGCCTGTTAGTTATGAGCCGGCATGTGTCATTTTCTTTTTAGAAATTAAATGATGCCTAATTCCCTTGCTGTGATGGAGCTGTCTCCTTTGATAGCATTCAAAATTCCTAAAGAGGCCTTATCCGAAAGGTATAGAGGTTGGGGTTTGTTTTTTTTAATTAAAAAGCATTTTACAGTCTGTGAGGGCTTGCTTACCCAACATTGAGTTAAATATCCATTAGCTAGATATATCTTACTTAGCCACAGCAACTGGCCTGGTACCAGATGAGTTTGATATTTATTTAACAAATAGTGCTGTCTCTGTAGATCTAAAGTCGCGGCTTATTTGAAATACTTAAAGTGTACCCATTACTGTTTGCCCTCAGTGAAAATCCAAGTTCTGGTTACGTCCCCGCTCGCTAGGATTAGAACTGTCACAATATTTATTTAACAGGATGAGGAATGCTAAGCCATGCTGCAAACATTGCTGTGCCAATATGAAGAGGAACTTACTGTTTTTAAAGTGTTTCTTTCGCTGTACATGATTTTTCTCTCTCTCCCTTCCTCACCCTCTTATTCTTCCAACCACTGTACCCTCCCCATTTCTCTCTTGCACACTGAACTGTAGGGCTTGCTTGTCCTCCTTCATCTAGAAGACAATGCTGGGGGAAATGTGCTGCATGCAGTCCTTTTAAGTGGGCCAGGCAACCCACATGATTCTCCTCCGTGCTGGTCCCAGCAACCAGTGGGGAAAGGAGACTGGGATGCCGCTTGCCCACAGAGGGACATTTGTGTGGATGAGGAAATTGTTGCAGCAGCAGAGGCGTAGATGGCACAGGGTGGCTACCCTGGCTGCTAAAATGGTGGCCCCAATAGGGCACCAGTGGAGAGCCATAGGAGTGGGAGGGTCAAGGCTGTTGCTCCCTGGAAAAGTGATAATGCTGCAGCCTGCAGTACCTGTCCGTGGATGCTCTTACTGTGCATTGCAATCCAGATAGGTTGAGTTGTGCTGCAAGGGGCATATGGAGCCAAATGAGCCCTGCTGCCATCTGTTGTTGTCATACCATGGCTTTGTCCTGTGCTAGCTAATGCCCTCGCCGACTACATTCCCTGCACAAGCTCTTTCCCAATCGGTGTGCTGAGGTACTCCCCTCTGTGCTGAGTTACTCAGCGTGTGCACCAGCTGGATAAACCGGCTGTGCTTTTGAGCCAGCTGTTACTGGGTGTCCATTGCAGCATCTCTCATTTCTCCTCCGGCGACTGCCTGAAACAGGGCTCTCTCCCAGTCACAGACTGATCTTTGTCCCAGCACCGTACACCTGTTCCCCTTACGTGGCCAATAGACATTCACCACCATTGCACTCTTCTTGGATCCCCTTTCACCCCAGACCCACAGTAAAAGGTCAGTGCAAGCTTTGGTTTTTTCCTTCCATTTTGGTGAAGCTCAGCTCAACGGAGTCCAGCAGAGGGGAATGCACAGCATAGGCTCCTTTGTCTTGGCCATTCATCAGATCCACTTTTCCACGGGAACTCCTTGCCTTTGTGTGGCGGCACAACATTGAGGAGGACGCTGCGTTGTGGTCACTGGAATCCTGAAAGCCCATTCACTTTGGTGTGCATTGCACCTTTTCCATGCTATATGGGGAGCACGTTGGGTGGGCACACAAAAGATGTCAGCAATAGGAAAACCTGCTAGAGTCATCTAGTCAATCCCCCTTTCCCCATCTGCCATCTCTCTCTCTCTCTCTCTGAGACACAAAATGGAGATCTTGTCTTCTGTTCAGCTATTGGCCATTTGTGAAACCTCCTGGATTTCTGGACCCTGACAAGGAGAGAAAGGGAGAGGCATAAGGTTATTAAAGTCTCTGTACAGAGGCCAATGCAAGGAAAGAAAAGGGAGAAGCAGAGTTCTGAATCAAAAGGCAAAGAGGAAGAAAATGGCACTGATAAATGAACTTCTTAACCTTTGAGGATAGGACAAGAAGCAATGGGCTTAAATTTCATCAAGGGCAGTTTAGGTTGGACATTAGGAAAAACTTCCTATCAGGGTGGTGAAGAACTGGAATAAATTGCCTAGGGAGGTTGTGGAATCTCCATCATTGGAGATGTTTAAGAGCAGGTTAGACAAACACTGGTCAGGAATGGTCTAGATAATTAGTCCTGCCACAAGTGCAGGGGACTGGACTGGATGACCTCTCAAGGTCCCTTCCAGTTCTAGGATTCTATGACAGTACTCAGAACTACCATTGTCCTAGGCACTGTACAAATGAACAGAGCATTTTCAGGGGCATATATATACAAACTCACGAAGCATGGTAGAGAAAGCAGAGGAGGAGGAGGAAGAGGTGAACGTGGGTGTGGAGGAGAGGGATAGTGGTTGCAGTGATGGGGCAGATACATTTGAAGGCAAGAGGAATGAAGATCAATGAGGTGTCAATTGTGAGTGTTCCAGCCCCTTCAGGAAGAGCAGAGGTCAGCTTCAAACGTGGGGAAGAGGCTGTAGAGCCACACAGAATCACAGAAACTAGAGACAGGGAAGATAATTCAATATAGGAACAGTGTCATGAGCAAAGCAAACCCAACTGCTCCCAAATAACCCATCCCTGTCTCTGTGCAAGGAATAGCTCAGTTCAAGGGGTCAATTAAGAACGGAGAGACTTATACCTGTGCTGTTGTAGCCGTATTGATCCCAGGATATTACAGACACAAGGCGGGTGAGGTAATATGTTTTACTGGACCAACTTCTGTTGGTGAGAGAGCAAGCTTTCGAGCTACACTGAGCTCTTCTTCAGGACTGGGAAGGGTATTCAGAGTGTCACAGCTAAATCCAAATGGAACAGCTAAACAATCTGTTCCCCCTTGTATTTAGCTGTGACGCTGAGTACCTTTCCCAACCCTGAAGAAGAGCTTTGTGTAGTTCGAAAGCTTGTCTCTCTCACCAACAGAAGTTGGTCCAGTAAAACATATTACCTCACCCGCCTTGTCTCTGAGTCCTACAATAGTCAATTATTATTGCAGCCACAGAAGAGAAAACCTGATAAAATAAGGCTTGGATGGACAGTGGATTGAAATAGAGCTTGGGCATGGATTGTAGCCAGAGAGAGATTAGAGGCCATAAATATTTCAAAAGGAAAGGACTCCAAGATATGGTCATATCTCACTGCAGTACCTCCCTTTATAAACCGCCAGAGATCCTGATTCACATCTCACTGTTCATGGGCATGTTAAGAAAAGCTGCACAGTTCAGATGCACAGAACAAGTGAACAAAGACCCTTTTCCTTTAATGTTACTGCCGCTTTCAGGAACAGTGGTTTCTTCAAGGCCTCCCATAGAAGCTGCTCCATCTATTAAGATATTCCTCATATCTTGTGCTAAGTCCACCGTGTTGAAGTTAACTTGTGCTTTTTCATCAACAATGCAATGTCCCTTATACCAATTCTATTTTACCTTGTCCAGGAGATGAAGGCAATTTATAAGTTTAATGAGCACAATCTGGCTGGGATCCAAACTCAGGAAGGTAATGTTTAAAAGGGAATTGCTTGAGACTTTAATATCTGGCATATAGCATGCCAGTTTCCCTTCCAATCTATGTAATGAAGAGCAGCAAAGTGCTGATTTAGTATACTTCAGTAAAGTATACTTGGTATACAGTCCAAGACTCTGGATGACCTGTAGACACTGGATTATGGGGATCCCAAACCATGACAGAGATCAAATGGCAAGAGAGCTCTGGCTACAGTATGTCTTTCCTTTGTCCTTTTGTCCAGGATTTTGGAACAATAACGATGGAAGTCATGAGTGGGTGGCAACAATGTGAGATTTCTTCAGGGCATGCTAGATGGATGGGGCTATTAATGGTGGATTTCACAGCCATCTGGTAGATTTCACAGCCATCTCTGTAACTCACTGGAAAGCTAAATCCACTTCTAGGATTGCAGTGAGGTTTCAGAAAGACATTAGCTCCATTCCAGTTGAACTGAGCTGATCAGAGTCCAGCTCATTGGGAGCCATTTCTATGAGCCCTCCCGGCTGGACTTAATTCTGCAAGGAGTGAGTGGCAAAAAAATGAAGGAATTAAATAAAACCCTACAGTTGTTGGCATTAATCAAATGGACACCCAGAAGTGAGGAACCTCCAACTTACTTTATGGTACATGTGTCTCAAGTTTATAGGATCTGTAAAGTGGAGATAACGATATGGACTGTCAAGGCTAAATCCCCACTCTGGCACTTTGAGTGCAGAAGGTGGGGGCCCGCAAGGATTCTAAAAATTAATCCTTGCCACTCCAGGCTTGTATTATACTCCCAAGGTTACAGCTTCTCTCTGACCTTGGCTTGGTAAATGCTGCCACCACCCAAATGCAAAAAAACCCCTTGGACCCAGGAAGGAGCACTTGGGAATTCCTCTCCGTGGGGTACCCTCAAGCCCTTTCACCCTGCCTCTGGGGAAGAGCTGAGAAAGAAAAACAAACAAAATTAGCGGTTGCCACCAGCTAATTAAACAACATATGCACAAACCTCTTAGGACACCAAAAATCCAATTCCGTTCTTAAAAAAGGTAAATTTTATTAAAAACAAAAAGAAAGAAAATACATCTGGAACTTAGGTTTTTGCTAGATTTTAAAAGAGCAATTCCAAAAATTAAGCACCCAAAATAGCTTTCTTGGGGGTTCAGTTTAAAGATTACAAGCAAACAAAAACATCTGGGGTTAGCACAGAGGAGTCCACAAGCCTTAAAAAATAAACAGAAATAAACCTAATCGCATCTTTCTAAACATTCCTAATTTCCTCACATTACACAGCATTCCTGTTGCCCCATCTCTTCAGCCCAGAGAGAACAGCAGACAACAAAGGGACAGCTTCTTTCCCAATTTTAAAAAAAAAATCTAGCCTTCCCATTGGCTCTTTTGGTCAGGTGCCCACTCTTTTTTTTTTTTTTTTTTTTTTAATCTGGGGGACTTTTTAACCCTTTACAGGTAAAGGAAGCAGAGAACAGCGACCAAGAGGGATTTTACAGCTAACTGGCTGGCTGGGTGTCCATCGAAGGGAGCTACCTCCCCCCTTCATTTATCCCATGGACCTACGTCACAGGGAGAGAATGCATTTGAGACTTAATGAAGAGTCACAGTGTAAATGAAATTGGTAAGTGATGTGTATATAGATGCCATGGGTACATGTTTAAGCTCTGGATATGGAGAGGGAGAGTGTGAGGGGACGTTCACTCCACACCAGAACAGATGGGGTTAGGGTGGTAAGAGAGGCCAATTAGCCTTAGGCTGCCCCTGGTGGGGAGCTAAGGGGCAATGAGACTGATTGAGAATGCCATGCACCAGGGCAGGAATGGGCAGTGCTTCTATAAAGCCTAGGAGTTGAGGAAGGGGCTGCAGGCAGGTGAGCGTGTAGTCACACTCCCTGGTACAGGGTGGAGTAGGAGCTGAGAAAGGTAGGTGAGGAAGAAGTCCAGGGAAGCAGCAGCAGCAGCAGCAGTAGTAAGGTCTGAAAGGGATAGACCTGAACTGCTGGTCTGAGGGTCCCTGGATTGGAACCTGGTATAGAGAGCAGGCCTGGGTTCCCCTTCTAGCCACTGTGGGAATGGTGCAGTCAGCACTGTGGAGATGGAGACTGCCTGAGATTTTGGGAAAGGAGTCTCCGATAAGACCCGGGAAGGGGAGGACAATAGTGATTTGGCCAGAAGGCTAAGCCATGAAGAAGAGGCACTGCAGCTCCAGACTAGCAGGAAAACGGCTGCAGAACGAGTGCCTGGGGCAACAGGCTGAACAATCGCCGGTTGGGGCATGGCCAGTGGTGAGTTAATTCTCCAGATGGACCACAGGGAGGTGCTGCCGAGCAGTGAGTAGATGACCTCATTATAGAGAGATAAAGCTATGCAGCTGTATATGTAATGGGATAGATATCCAACCTGAGATCTAGATATATGCATTCAGCAGAGTAATATGTGTCACAGTCCATATTTCATAAAATAGAGTAGCCAGAATGTGATCAATTCAGTGGCTCAGATTACGTAGCAGCTGTCTACTGTAGATTCTACTTGCCTGCCAATTTGAGATTTAATGGAGTCACTGTCCCTTTTTAAAAAAGGGTGTGGAGTGTAATGATCCTTGGTGATAAACACTCCAGCCTGAAACACTGCATGGTGTATAAGCTCCCCCCCCACACACACACACACAGACACGTTCTTATAGCTAATTTTCTTGTTGATGGGTTGAAACAGTTCATTTTGGGTTTTCGCTCTATAGATAATGGAAACAGTATAGGAAGATTATACCTTTAAAATTCCTATTTGGAAGGGATTTATATTGCTCCCTTCTCTACACAGCCATGGGAAAGGTGGACCGACAGCCTTCTTAGATAATTTGTGAGGACCTTCATTTCAGTCATGGTACACATCCATGATGCTGGTGGAGAGCACTGTATGATTTAGGTGGCTTAATCTCAAAGCCATGCTCAGACAATGTATGCCAAAGACCTTGTTGCCTTACCATTTCCTAGGGATCTTAGGAACACAAAACCATGAAAGTCTCTGGAATAGACCGTGGATCCAATATCCAGGAAGAAGAAACCCCCTCCATGGTGTACCTTGCGAATTGTGCAATGCAGCATGTCAGATGAGTTCCTTCCTGATGCCTCAGGTGATCAACTAATGCCCCAAACAAAATGTATTTGATTTGATTAGCCTTACTACATACATACAAATATTACTGGTTATAAAATTATCCAACCCATATTTAAATTCAGACACAGCACATGGCTGTCTAACCTCCCGCAGAAGGGAGTCCCAGTTTGGCATTTGCCTTTACATGTTCTACATTTATGAACGATTCATTTCAATGAGACGCCCTTTGCCGTCCTAGGAAGCAGGATGGTGTACAGAAGATGCCCATCTTGTGTAAGTGCAATTGTGCCACGTTTGACATAAAATGTCCCCCCAAATAGACTGGACATTTCTCATATAGCCCCTTTGGTTTGTATTGCTTTGTTGGTCCAGGTCTAGCTCCACTGGTCACGTGACAATTCAGGGATTTAGGTTTTGATCTCTAACTCCTTTCCAAATTCTCAGGCCAATATGAGATACCAGGTGTTCAGTCTTGGGGGTGGGGGTTCCTGCATCACACTCTGGACACACCCCATCCAGCATATGCATGAAACAACGTTGATGGAGTCCAGACTGAGTAGTGTCCAGCTGTCCTCCAGTGGAAGGACGATTGCTGCGTCATGGGGCTTTTAAAGTAGAAAAAGTAGGGGGAGGGGAAAGAGATTTTGATGGTTTGACATACATCTTAGAAGACTTTTCCCTCCATTAGAAAAAAAGTAAATTTGTAGGCTAAGCCCACCCAATCGTTAGAAGACAATTAAGTTGGGTTAAGGCAAGTTTTTGCTGTATTGTTAACATTATTTCCACTGGAGTTGCATGCATTGCTTGCTGGTTAATGTGCAAATCATCTAAGTCATTAACTACTGAGGGAGCTCAATGGATATGTTGCTACCTATAGCCTGTGGAATTCTGCTTTGTCTTGACAAAAACCAGTCCCGTCAGAGAATAGAACGTTCAGAGTTTTTTGGCACCGCGCACCATTTAGTGTCATGGAAACTAGAGAGGGAAAGGACCCATTGAAACAGCTGCTCCTTTACCCCACACACACCAGAGAAGCCAGAAGAAGATTCCAGTTAATGCAGGTGTGACCTGGTCAGGCTGAATGTTCAGTAAGTGAGAGTGGGTCTAAATAAAGTCTCACTAAGTCAAAGGGAGTGTTTGGGGAGGACTGGAAGAAAGGGCAAGTACAACAATTTAGATGCCTTCTAGACTTATTTGGATTCACATATTAATTTGCTTACAGGTCTTTCTCCTCTAATTTCTATGAATTTGTCCTTTGTTCCACCGTCTAGTGGACATCAGTGTGAGGAGGACCAATTTCCCTGAGTCTCAACCTAAAGTTGTCTTTTGCTCAGTCTCACTACTTTTCTCCGAATTTTTCCCAACAGGGGTATGTACTCCCAGCTGCATCCTTGTCGCAGGCAAACAGGGACGTTGGACCTCATTGGTGAGGGAAAGGGAAGGAAATTTTTCCTACTGTAGTTTATCCAAACCCAGAGAAAGAGCTTAGGTCCTGGCTTGTGCAGAGCCCTGATGTATGCAAATCCCTCTTCTGCTTCTGTGGACCTCTTCTATAGTTTTCTTCTCTCCTTTTAATTCCAGATTTGAAAATAAAATGCGAGTTGACTGCATGGGGATCTCTCATGTGTGCAACTTCCCATTGTGGCAAATTGAAACTGTTGATGCAAACAGCTTGGATTTATTTATATATTTGGGGGGGGGGGGAACCAGATCCAAGCAAAAAGGGATTTGAGTCTCAAATACCTCTCCCTGGCCCATATTAGCAAACACCCTCCAGCCCCATCCATGGCTGTTTCTTGCCTGTTTAAAAACAACAGGCAGGAAATCAAAAACCATTTTTTTTTCATACACCAAGTGTTGTCGAGTTCTGCAGCTGCCGTCAGCCAACCAGAGTCTAGTGCTGAGGCTGATACAATTAATACTTGGTGCTTGAAAACATTAATGTAGCTATTTATATAAATTAGTAACCCGCAGCCCAGGCGGTAGCATTATTACAGCATTACTAATTAAATCACAATAAGCTTAGTTTGCAGTAGTATTAATTATGAACCTGACAGAGTGATACTGGAGATCTGATTGGTCCACTGCCAGTCATTACCCTGTCGGTAATGAACCAGGCAGGCAATGAAAATCAAAGCAGCCTCTCTGACAGAGCCTTTATGGCTTCCCAGGCAGAAGGACAACAATTCCAGCAGCAAACGCATAAAGACCCTTGATCAAAATAACACTAAGAATTGTGCAGCATTAATTGTAGCTAAAAGACACAGGGTTTGTGAGTGCTCCATCTACCACTGGGGTTTGCCTGCTTCTTGCCAAAGGGATTTCCTCCCGGAGCCCTGACTTCTATTAGATTCTCAGGTAGCAGAAGTGGCTTGTGCCCCTGTTTTCCACCTGTGGTTAGCTAGGCTGTGGGCTGCCTGTGCTCGGGCAGTCTTCCTTGTAGTGTCACAAGCCTCTGTCCACTCTCATGGCTGTTGAAATGCAGTCCTACTGCACTAGGGAACCTCAGTGGGGTCGTTATTACAGTTGGTTGGGTTTCGTTCAGGGAAGGGTATTGTTCTTGGTATCTACTGAGGGAAGCTCCTTGCTAATGTGTAACAGGCTCTTACACTGAGCTGGTCAAAAATCTTCTGCCAAACCAGTTTCCTGTTGGAAAATGCTGATTCGATGAACTCAAAAGGTTTTGCAGGAACATACTGATTTCATCAAAGTTTTAATGGGAAATTATCAAAACGTTTTGTTTCAACTTTAACATTATATTGTATTCATTTAAAAGGGATAAAGTTAAAATGATATATTTCAGTAAAATCAAAAGCTAATATTTCCAGAATAATTTTGTTCTGCAAAAAATTCTCAGAGTTCAACTTTTCTTCCTGATTTGGGACAAAACCAAATGTTGAAATCTTGGAATTCCCCACAGGATGGAAATTCTGCTTCCCAGCTAGTTCAGTGCTAGCTCAGTGCTCAGAGGGTGCAGGGAAGGCATCCAGTTGGCTTTAGCCATTCAGCGATGTGGAACATCAAGCTCTCTGAAGCACATTTGCATTAATACAGAAGTAACTGCAGCAAGAGACTTGAACTTACACTTCCATGGATCAGTCACCATCTCTACCCAAGATATGAAGCAACAGGATTGTGCCAGAAACACGGGCTCAGCTGGGAGATTCCTGGGCTTGAACCACTGCAGACTTACTTTGCTAAGGTGTCCGGTGCAGAGCTTTTCTAGCAGCAGCCCTCTCTCCTGCTTTACAAAAGCAAGAGCTTCTGAGTGAGTAGCCCATAAAGTAGAACAAGAGTACACTTAATGACAACCTATGACTGTTTCATTAAGCAAGAAGGAATATGATGGGACCAATACTTAGCATAGTCTGCTCCTGCGTTCCTTCCTCTTGTATTTCTCTTTGTACCTACACTGATGAGCATACCATGGAAACTCAAGCAAGAAAGAGCAAAATCCTCCACTTCCCCATCGATCCAGCACGCTGGTTCTATGTCACAAAGTATTTAGTGCTAACTGGGCTGGATCATTCCCAGGTTCATGAAACCAGTCTAAATCTTCACTCACAAAAGGTGAGACCCAGATGAAAATGAACTTGATGTGATCCTCCTGGAGCAGGGGGGGCTCAGGGTTATTTCTATATAGGACAAGAACGATGCAGCAGTTGGCATCCAGAGCAAAGGGAGAAAGACTCTTTGGAAGAGCCAACAGAGCAACATCACCTCTGTGCCACTTGATCTCAACAGCAGGAGCAAGGCCCTATGTAGTCCGTGATCTTCAGCCATGGAATTTGCTGTGGATCTTCCCCTTTTCCCCCACAGCAGAATTGTCACAGGATATGCATAACTCTCCTTAACTTCAATGGGGGTCTTTGTCTCCTATAGGGGGCAGCATAGGGCCCCATGTTTCTAGCCTGCATGGCTGTAGAGATAACTTAGCAAAGAGGACTGAATATAAACCAAAGCAAAGTTGTCCCCTGCATCTGCAGGCATCCTGAAACAATAGGTCTGAGAGGTGTCATCTGCCCCGCTCCTCTCAGTGAGAAGCTCATTCTGAAACCTATAGATAACCTAACAATCTCAGTACTATTAACTATTTCACTGCTGGTCATTTTAGTAGAAGCCTCCAGCAAATGCCCTCCCAGATTACCCTAGCTCCTGCTGTCCGCTGCTCACCTGCTGAATCCGGCAACCTCCCCACAACGTCTTCCACACAGATCTGCACCATCAATACAGAAATCGGGGGCATGTCAAAAACAGGGAGCAAAGTCAAATAAATTGAATTTAACATGACACTTAATAACACAAGGAACACTGTATGGGTTGCATTATCCAAGGTTAGACCTACTTCATTAAACATCTCACCTGTTTTTAGAATGTAAATGAAGCTGTCACTGTCTATTCCAGCCACCTGCATCAGCGTGCTGCAGAATCCAGCCACCCTGCCGTGCAGAGTCTCCGGGGAGAGAACCTCAGCTGGTGTAAGTCCGTGTGGTCACTGACTCCAAGCAGCGCCACCTGAAGTTCTGACCTTTTACATCCAGCCTGTCACAGAGCTCATGGAGCCTTGACTCTCAGGGTCTGGCTGCACTTGGAGCTGGGAGCGTGAGTCCCAGCTTGCAGAGGCGGGCCCATGCGAGCGCTGCTCACGCCAGCATGCTGACAAAAGTAGCGCAGTAGCACAGACAGTGGCCGCACAAACTGGATGTCCCAAGTACAAACCCATCTGCCCCCATGGGTATGCGCTGGGGGCAGCTACCCGGCTGGTTTTAGCTCCCTGGCTGGAACAGAGCGAGTGTGGGTTCCTCTACATGCTGGAATCACCCCGCCCCCCCAGCTCCAAGTGTAGATGTAGCCTTTGGCTATATAGCAGGGGTGGCCAACCTGAGCCTGAGAAGGAGCCAGAATTTAGGGCCAAAGAGCCGCAGTTGGATGGCAGCAGCCCCCCCCCCCCCGCTCCACACCCCCACTCCCCTGCTCCCGACGCCTTCCACCCACCAGCAGCCCCGGTGATCAGCGCCTCCCCCCCCCCCCACCGATCAGCTGTTTCATGGTGTTCTGGAGGCTCTGGAGGGGAGGAGGGACGAGCGAGGGCACGGCAGGCTCAGGGGAGGGGGTGGGAAGGGGTGGAGTGGGGGCAGGGCCTGTGGCAGAGCCAGGGGTTGAGCAGTGAGCACCCCCCAGCACACTGGAAAGTCGGCACCTGTAGCTCCAGCCCCAAAGTCGGTGCTTATACAAGGAGCCGCATATTAACTTCTGAAGAGCCACATGTGGCTCCGGAGTAGGTACTATGAAAAAGGGACACAATGTCCGCTTTTCAGGTGTAAGTTATTGATATGGCATGGGTCAGCCAATGCCACTGTTACACCTAGTCTTACAAGTTCTCTTTCTTAGCACATGAGCATGTTTTAAATCATGGAAGAAATCTAGTGATGTTAGATGCTCTTGGTTCTCTGGGGGAGCTGTGGCAAGCAGCATGGGAGTTCAGCCTCTTCCTTAATCTCACTAGCTAGCAGGGCTTTGGAGCTGTGCTCCGGCTCCGCTCCAGCTCCAGGCAAAAACCTGCAGCTCCACTGCTCCGGAGCTGCTCCGTGCTCCAGCTCTGGGCTCTGCTCCAAAGCCCTGCTAGCTAGAGTCAATTCTTGAGGCAGAGCTGCTCCCTGCAAACTGTGTATTAGTGTTTGGGCTGATATCTCTGAAAGAAGGAAGTGTCTGCATGCTGTATGTGACCACCTGTGTTCCAGGACTGGTGCATAGAGCATAAATAAAACATGTTACACTAAGAATATATCCAGACTCCATGTCACTGATTTCTCCTCCAATGGAAAGTTGACTTACAAGACCTCAACATCCACTGCCACTTAACATGGGGCAAGAGGATTTTAATGTAATTTTTGATGTTGCAATAGTGTCCAAGAATAGGAAGGAAGCCATGGGAGGTGGAAGATGGGTCCCACAACAGGAAAATAGGGAGGGAGGAAGGGGAGAACAGGAGCTGAGTGAGGAGAAAGAAGAAACGAACTGATAACACAAAGCGCATACTGCCTCAGCTCAACACACACAGTGTTTCCTGCCAGTATGAGCTCTATTTGCAATGATGTTATAAATTGTAATCCACGTGGGTGGATAAAAAGCCCCTTTGCAGCATGTTCTGCCAGGATCAGGCTGTAGCATGGCCCAGAGCCTGAGCTGCTGGAGATGTGAGGAGCTGTCTGAAGACATAGGCAGGCATTTTAAGGCAGCAAAGATTGAAAGCAAATAATAATAGGCTACCCAGGTGGAACCTACTGCTTTGTTAGGTTTGAGTGGGAAGAGAAGGTGAGAAGACCCTGAAGGGGATGCCTGCACTGGCAGCTCATCAGGTGGGATCAAAAGAACGGAAGAGCCGTCTGCAGGGACCTTTGCTCATCTAAAACCCGACTGCGAGCTAGTGAAGTCCAAGTGAACTGGTGGGTGGCTAGACTAGCATCAAGAGTCCTGGGGAGAGTAGGAATGGGCTCACCTACAAGCCAAAGATGAAACACTGAGGGGACTTAGGTGAGGCAAAGGGCAAGGACTGAGGAGGGCGGCCTCGGCGTCTTGATAAGAAGCGAGCTCATTCCATGTCACGGTCAATGAGTTCTCTCAGAGGTGGGGATGAGGGAAAACAGGGTACTGTCACAAAGCTACCACAGGCTCTAGGGATGACATCCCATTGGCTGCAGGATATGCATTGGCATTGTCTGGAAGCTACTGCAGTCAGAGATGTGCCTTGGAAAGGCATAGCACCAGTCCAAGCCATCAGCAGTGTCTGCCTAGCAAGGGGGCAGTTCAGGGCATGTTACAACAAACACATACTCTCTCTAGTGGGAGCAAAGCATGCTGCAGCAGAAGGGATACAAGTGCAGGGCCAGGCGAGGTTCTCCTCTTCCCAAAATGGGATTACTGTGAAGGCAGTCACTCAGTATCTGGGGAGTGCCTTGCTTTACTCTCTAGTGGCCCCTCCTGGCCCGCTGAGGTAGTGGCCGGTCTCTTCAAGTAGCCACTATCCAGCTCTGCTCAAACGGGGAGAAAAGCCACTGTTCCGCAGGGGCTGTGTGAACCACAGAAAATGGGAGCAGTGTTTACATTTCAAGAGAGGCTCTAAAAGGGATGAGCAAATAAGTTGCATGGGACCGTAGAAGGAGAAGGAAACAGTAGAGAGAAGCCCCATAATGAGGAGAAAATGATGAGTCCCGGAGGATCCCTTCCCCCTCTCAATAAAGGCGAGACCACTGTGTGTATGTAATGACCTATTTACTTTCCTGACGCCGAAGAGCCTGCCTGTGTATGCAGGGGCATCAATAAAACCCATTTCCAGTGCAGCCCCATGTAGTAGGTACTAAACATCTCCCTGGACCATCATCAACCCCAAAGACTGTCACCATGGCCATTGTGGGGAACCCACCACAAACAGGCCTGCCTTCAGCATCTTGGGCAGGGATTAGTGCCCAGCATTCCTTGATGCTCTTTGCGAGCTGCATGTGTAGGTGAGTGCAAAACTCCCTCTGCTCACCATGAAAATTACCCCACCTGCATAGTTTAGTTCTGTAGATTACAGCAACAGGAGGAGCAAAGCAGCCAAAGGATTCAGTCAGAATCTGGGTTGAAAGCAGCAGCAGCTGCTGGTATAATAGCAGGCAGCACCCAGCCAGGAGTGACCACACTGAGCTGCTCTACCTCCTCACGTGGTCACATCCCAGCTAGAGCACTGCCAAGCCAGGCTGGAATGGCCAAGCCTCAGGAGGAATCCGCCACCACTGCATTATCCTTCACAGCTGCTGTTCATGTGCTCATTCTCGCTGGGAGCAGAGGCGGGGAGGAGGAGGGGAGCCAGAGCTATTTTTAAACACCCCGGGGCAGACCATGGAAAGCACAAAGTGGTCACAAAAGCATGGGCCAGGTTTTCACAGATGACTAGAACTATGAATCAGGCTGGCTTGGGAGAGAGGGTGGTGGCTGCGATAGGAAATGAAAGGCTGCAGAGAGAAGCATTGCAGAGCAGAAATAGGTTTAGAGTCCCATGGACGGTACATTAGTTATTCTGTGCAGGCTGGACCCAAGAATTTGTATAAGAAATCATGTTTATTACCAGAGATGGGCTCAAGCTGAAATATTCAGATCTGGATTTTCAACACCCCAGAGTTCAGGGATGATTGGATCCACAGTTCTATGTAAAAAGTTGGGGCCATTTGGAAACAGATCAGAACTGGATAAGAAGGTTCAAATTTCAAAGTGGAGGAATGTTTGGATCAAGGGGTTTTCGTTTGCGCCTATCACAATGTATAGTCCTTTACAAAACACAGAGGAACAAATACATCCATGGTGTAACTGCACTGACTGAATTTGGTCCATGACTTAAGCCCAAGTTTATGCTCTGAGGAGCTGAGTGTCTAAACTCGATGGAAATAATGCAGACAATTATAGACAGGGTTTGAGGGAAGGAGCAGCTGGAGTTGTAATCAATCAGAAGTGAAGAGCTAGGTGAGAAAGGATGGGGCTAGGGAGAGATCTCAAAGGGGAAATGAAAGAGGCTTGGTGTACAGGAAGTGGAAGACTTCAAAAAGACAGAGCATGGGGTGGAGAAAGAGCATTCAGGACTGGGAGGGGCACAGGGTCAGAGACAGATGGAAAACCACACTGTGCCTTACAGGTGAGACAAGGATCTTGGATTTCACGGGCAAAAGTAGAGGGATCTAGAAAAGGGATATGAAAGTTCAAATCTCCTTACAATTCTTGCACAGCTCCATTGACAGAACTCTTGATTTAACCACTTTGGTGCTGCAGTTTCCACACTGCAGTTACATTAGAATCGGTTATCTGGTGCCAGCAGTGGAGAAGCTCAGATACCATGGTGACAGGGGCCGGATAAGAGCTTAAATAGAACAGAACTGAATATAATGCAGGTAGCTGTGGAGCAGTGACTGTCACCCATAAAACCTGGGTGAACTGGTGTTGGTAAAAGAAGGGAGAGATGAGCTGTTGGGTCCATGGAGGAAAGATGGGGCTAGAGAGAAAGAGATAGGGGAAACAGCTCTTTTCCTGAGCTCCTTCTGGAAAGCAGCCTAAGGGCACATGCTCTGGGAGCTCCTGTCTATAACTAAGTTGTTAAACCTCCCATAAACATGTCTTTAATAGGCAAGCAGCATTTAATTACCATACAAGCAACTACATCCCTTTACAACTCTTCCAAACCCTTCCTGTAACACTTCCTCCCTTCGGCTGACCAGCCGTCTCCTCCATGCCCTGCCATGCCATCTGTTCTGTAACCCCCGCCCTCCCTCGAACAAAGGAATCAATAAAGATGACCAGAGCCCTTAGTCAGCTGTGGAGGAAGGGGAGGGAGAAGGGGGATAGATTTTCAAGACAGGACAAGTGTTTGCCATTAATATGCAGAATCCCAGTACATCTCAATTACACACCTCCCCCGGGGGCTTATTACAGCTATCCTGGGCAGCGAACATGTGTCAACAGAGGAAACAGCGAAGACTTCTCCAACACATTCCAAAGTGAAATGCAGGAAAAATGGGATCTGAGCCTGTCTGCAGCTGCTGCTTTTTCTTTCTTCCAGCATTTTTCATGTTTAACAACCGTGTACCCGCCCAACACATTTGACATTTATAGGCTGCGGTTGCAGAGTTTCCATCTCGCTCCGCGTGGGGGAGTCTGGGACAGCTCTCCCACCACATCATGGTTCCATGCAAGTCATTTTGTGGCTTATCTTACAAGCCAACTCACCCTACTTTTTTCCACACAAAGCATGTAAAGTCCCAGAAAGGAATGGCAGTACAGAGGGTATATGTACATATAGGAGGGAGGTATAATTCCTCCTTGAAAAAGCCTTTCTACCATTAGGATGACAAACACAACACGGACACTCCCTCTATCACTGAACCCCCCCTCCAACCACACAAAGAGAACATTAAAAATCTGAACAAAAACCCTACCCCAAGCAGAGCTTTGATCCTGAAAAGGGAGAAGTGAAGAGACCCCATGAGGTTCACTAGGTACTTGCTATTGATTTTACACAGAAGGTACTCAGATACTTTGGTGATGGACAGCAGTATAAAACCCTGAGAGAGACACAGAGAGAGAGAATGCTGAGAATTAACATCTTGTCTGCTCCTGTCCATTCCCAGTTTATCCACTGGCTGTACTGTTGAATATACCATGTGCATCCAAGAAGAACATACCTATCGGGTTGCTTATAGGGGACCAGAATTTCCAAACTGTGTTTTGTCATGTACACCCTGATTTGCATGCATATGTACCTATGCACTGGAGTTTGTGCGTACAAGTCAGGCATGCACAAAAGGGCACACACTCTCAAGAAACCCTGTCTGTACCAGGAACTGCCAAGTGGAATGCATTTCTCATGCTGTTGAATATACCTGCTAAAATCTAAGTAAAACACACCCTCTGTGTTGCTTACCGTACAAGATACAGCCAGATAGAATGCTGCAGAGGTGCTGGTGAAATCTGTCAGGCATTCCAATGAGTTCAATGGCCAACACCAGTCCAATTGACTCCATGACTGAAGGGTTAAGAATGGAGAGATGGATATGGCAAAGAAGCTGCATGATTTTCATTCCTTTTTTGTTTTAAGTCTGACTTTTGGGGACCAAATTCAGAAATGTGGTGAATAGGTGCAACTCCAGCTGAAGTCAATGGAGTAACACCCAGTCTGAATTTGCTCAGTTGATACTCTGTGGCCCAGGCATTGACTCCAGGCTTCCAAGATATTTTTCTGACAAATCATCTATGTTGCTGCACCTTCAATTAACTGTATAGCCCATTCTTTCACTGTTTGCTTGTCTCTCTTTCTATTATCTGAGAATATTTGTTGCTACAATTAGCCTGATGCTTATCTGGTGTTTACCTTCTTTCCTTTATCTTACCTAGTCTAGTTGCATTTCCTATCATGCAGGATGGTGTTTGTTGGTAAGAAGTACTTATTTCTATCTTCATCCTTGTCTTTAATATAGCGAGTATATTTTTGGTTGTTGGTTTCTGGAGGGCAGGAAGTTCCTTATATGTAATCTCCTTGCATATAGCACCAAGCTTGCAAATGAGTTCATCTCCTGTTTAAGCACTTAATTAAGGGCCAGATTTTTCAAAAGAGATCAGCATCCAATATACTGAACTGTTTTGCAAATGTGCCCTCTTATTTTGATGCCTAAACAGGCACTGAGATCGTTTGAAAATCTGGCTGACTGTCTCTATCTAACCTTCTCGCAACATGACGGACAAAAAAAGAACTATTTGTGGACAGGTTTTTATAAAGAGGAGACACCAGGTTATGTGCAGACCTAACTTGTGTCTGCAATCCCCAAGGTATGCCGTATTGCAAAGTGGACCATGTTATATTCTGTCCCCTGGCACCGAGAATGTCTGTCAGCAATGAGAAAAGGAGTACTTGTGGCACCTTAGAGACTAACCAATTTATTTGAGCATAAGCTTTCGTGAGCTACAGCTCACTTCATCGGATGCGATGAAGTGAGCTGTAGCTCACGAAAGCTTATGCTCAAATAAATTGGTTAGTCTCTAAGGTGCCACAAGTACTCCTTTTCTTTTTGCGAATACAGACTAACACGGCTGTTACTCTGAAACCTGTCAGCAATGAGAAATTCTACTGATGTGCATATGCCAGTCTGTTATTACTACATTACTAAGTACAGGTCTGAATCAAAATCCTGGATCCAAACAGCCTTGGAATTTAGCAGATTTGGATGTGACCTTCACAACTGGTTCCTATTCCTATAAGGGAGCAAACCAGATTCCCACTTTTGAACATCTCCAAACCTTGTGACAGTCCAGATCCAGACTGCAGTTCAGATGAACTCTGACTTGACATACACAGTGATGCTTGGTCCTCATACTTATTTCATCCACAGGCAAATCTTTCTTGTAAGGAGTGATTCTAACCTGCTGTTATTTCTGATTCTGTTTTGAGATGAATGCCACCATCATCTCGTGATAAATTGGGGTTATAGCTGTACAACTTATGAATTCTGACTGACATTGTGAAGTTGTATTATGAAAATGCTTTGTGTCGTAAGTGTCCATATGAAAGGGGATCCACCATTGCTGACAAGTCTTTAATGTGTATGCACCAAACAGATACAACAGGAAGTGCTTAAGACTCAATTACCTTTGTCAGGTGCAAACATCTGGGACAATGGTTGAAGTGCATCCTTGGAAATCCAATTAGTTGGCCCACTGAAGGGAGGGAGGAAAGGCAGGAGCAATGTAAGTTACCAGGAGGAGAACAAAAGACACCAGATGGCCAGGAGGGGGTTGAAATAAAGGAATGCACTGGAACTGGGTCCAGACAGAAAGTGGGAACACGGGGAAGACAAGAGCAAGGTCACAGAAGCTGGGTAAAGAACTCCATATGAGAGTGAGACCAGTTAGCATGTAACAGCCTACATGAGAAGGAGGGACCTTGACTGTCTGCTTTCCTCGGTCTGCTTTCCTGAACTCAGATGGTTCCCCAAAGGCTCACAGGGGAAGGCTGAGATTGCGGGTCCAGATGTTTTATTGTTTTGAATGATCTGTACTCTTCTGTGCTTTACATGATTAAATATAAAAAAGCATAAAGATGTTCGACTGGGCAAAGTGTGTGTGTGCTGTTTAATGCACCACAGCTGTTGTGTGCCCCTGAGAGAATTACACTGTAAACCAGAAGCTTCACACCTTTCGTGTGGAGTTCTGGGAGAAGGGTGCGTTTAAGTGCCAGGGTGTCTGAGGGTATGTCTGCACTGCAACTGGGAGTGAGCCTCCCAGCCAAGGTAGACAGATTCACCACAGCGGGGCTGGAGCTTAAAACTAGCAGTATGGGTGCTGCAGCTCTGGCAGAGACTCAGCTAGTGACCCGAGCTCAGACCTAGAGGGCCGGGAGGGCTTGGGAGCTGGAGCTGCTACCCAAGCTGCAACGTCCACACTGCTATTTTTAGCATGCTAGCTTGAGCCCCACTAGCACGAGTCTATCTATCTGCCTGGGCTGAGAGGCTTGCAGCCAGCTGAAGTGTAGACATACCCCGAAGGGTCAGTGCTGCATCCACAGCAAGCCCGACAGAGCGTTCCAACACTCAGAGGGGGTGCCAGATAGAAGGTCTGCATTCAGAGTGTGCCGAGGGTCCCCAAGATTTGAGTAGTGGCTGAACTCCTTTCAAGCTCCAGGAGCTTGAAACACCCCAGGGACCCAGGTTGGTAGAGTCCCCTCACAACAATCCAAGTGGGTCACCAAGCAGGGAGTACTCAAAAGAAACTGTGACACACCTATTTTCCCGCTAACTTGTGCTACCCTGCTATCAATTTTTTCTTCTTATTATAAATGATAATGAATTACAGGACTCAAAGTGAGGGACTGATAGCCCCAACTAGACTCAGACATGTGTTTATTCATGAATATTTGGATAAGTGAGTTTTTATTTCAAGAATATTCCTGGAAAGAAAAGGAATTTTCACAAACACTGGTAAAATTAAACAGCTGTGAGAGTATTCCTGCCGGAAATGCACTCAAGGACATTTTGAACAGTTCTATATAATACTCACACAATGGATTAGTTGAGCAATTATGCTTGTTTGCAGATATTTTGTGAATGGGAAAAAAGGGATAGGTCATCCAATCAGGGGAAAGATACAATACCATGTGACTTAGGTGACCAACTATATAGAATGAATAGTAAATAAAATATAGCAAATACTCATTGCAAGTAGTTTGCAAATGAACCATCATTTAAATTTATTTTTACAAATTATTCCGAACAACTGCAAAATTGTAAGTAATAAATTAATAAAAGTCATGACCCATTGGTACATAATTTGGTGAACAGAAAAATAAAATGGGGCTGAATTAGTTGGATACATTGCTTGTGATGGATAACTTGATCAGCTCTCTTCAGATAACATTTATGGACACAACTCTTATCCATTCAATGGAAAGTGCTTTAACAATGGTCTGCTCCAGGGCAGAATATCTCGAGAGGACCTTCCATCCCCTTAGATCAGAGATGCTTTGAATGGTCAGTTTTGTGGATGAATGGTACCTTTGGATGACACCTACCAAAGATAAACTTTTACTTGAACATACCATAGATTTTGAATACCATGAAAGCCAGCCAGTTCTGTAAAATCTGTGATGATTTTTACACAGTGTCACATACGTTCCCAGGACATGTTAAAATGTTAGTTAGTTATGTTGTTTATGAAATCATACTGAGTTAGATTCTCATTGAAGTCAGTGGGGATGCATCGATTCACACCAGCTGAGGATCTGGTCCAAAACACGTAAAGAATAGCTTAGAGGGAGACTCAATTGTTTTGGAAGGATTAGCACCTAGAAATGGAGCCTTTATTCTCTAAGTATTTTATTTAATTCCACCCCAAATTTGCAACTATCTGATGGGCTGTTTGGTGGCCGAACAGAAATAAGTTAGTGGCTTCAGACCATGTTCTAGGAGACATACATCCACATCACACACTCACAACACCCCGCCACCACAACAGATACTGTTGTTTGTAGTTGTAGCAGAGGAACAGGAAAGCTTAGCCTCCATGGCCCATTTAGGTACTGACCTCTCTGCTGAGACAGCAAATGTGAAGACCAATTGTGCTGTTAGATTTTGTGATGTGGACCCAGAAACTGGACTGAGATCCACCAACTCATTTCACATAGACCACACCAAGCAACCAATGGATATCAGTCATTGTCAGTTTGAGCCTTGATTTAGTGACCTGAAAGGCTCTGTATCTCTTACCAATTGTCTGGGCCATCTTGTCTCCTGCTGTGGTATTTCCAATTTCCTTTCAGTCTTTGTGCTAAGCATCAAAATTACTACAATACCCTCTTTGACTGGATGAATTTGGTTAGCGTGCTCTACTATTGCTTTGATCTTTTCGGTATTCTGTCATTTGATTGGCTTGTCATTGCACTCCTCCCCCGGCGGAGGATGAGAGTGTGGAAGAGCAGAGAGCAAATCAGAGTAAAGAATACTGAAAAGGTCCATATGGTAGAACACCCAGCCATTATTCATGGAACAGTATAGACTGGAAATAGTTATATGCCTGTATCTTATTTGTGTATCAAAAATGTAACTTGAGCAGAAAGCTGCAAAGAGCCTATACATTTCTCAGGGCAAGAGGAGGAGAATTGAAGAGTCTAGAAAATAAATGTAGCCAATGGTTCCACCTTGGAAAGTTGGCCTTTCGCATGACCAACCAACCTTTAGAGTTGCAAGAAAGGCCAGCTACTAAGAGAGGAGTGGCAGTGGTACACAATAGATTAAAGGATGCACCAGTTACCCCTGGAGAACTGGGTTCAAACCTGGAAGACATAAATGACACGAGGTGCATGGAAATCAGTCTACATTACAAGACTAACACACCAACGTGGCACAGTCCATACTCAGCAATAATTGTGGGCATCACGGGTCAAGATTAAGTGGTATTGGCAGAGATGTGAGAAGAACTGAAGGAACTCCTGCAGGTCAGGTGCATCGAGTGTGTGAAGGGCTGATGACTAGCACAACAGGGATTGCATACATCAGGACTGAGGTGCATTGGCAAAGCTGTGTAGGAAACCCTGGACTGGAATAGCAAAGGGTGCTGCAGATCAGAATTGGGGTGCATTAGAAAACCTGTGGGGAGCACATGGTCCAGGCCTGGAACAGCAGGGCTGCTTCCAATCATGGCTAAGGTGTATTAGGAGAGCTGTGTTGTTAGCCCCATAAGAATCATGGTTTCCCTTTCCTTTACTAGAGAGCCATTGAACAGACTCATTTCTGTTTCCTGACACGTGCAGAAAAAGCAAACAGCTTCTTTCTTAACATTCATAACAACTGACTTTACTGAAGTTGTGTGAAAATTAAAGAAAATAAAATATCCCGTTTACTTCCAGACTGAGAGCTTATTGGTGATAGTTGAGTATTTAGAGCCAAAGTAAATAATCCCACAGCACAGAGGGCTGAACAATGGAAAGGACACTGATCCAGCCTCTGCATTAGCTGGCTGCCTGTCACCACTATCATATATGTATAGCAGACTACTCACAGGAAGTTTCAATCTTTCTCTGGACATAGAATTACTCTGCATCTGAAGAGCACAGCAAACCAACAGGAGCTATGGTGCTGCAACAGTTCTATTTATGAGGGCCAAACATTTCAAAGGTGGCCTCTGATTTTGGCCACCTCCATTCTTGGATGCTGAACTTAAAGACTCCTTAAAATTCATCCAGTCGGAAATGATCTCCAACAGCAGTAATGATGAGTGCGCAAGAAAAGCCGTAAGCCCACAGAGCCGTTGAATACTCATAGATTCATAGACTCCAAGGCTGGATAGGACCACTGTGATCACCTAGTCCGACCTCCTGTAGCACACAGGCCATATAGCTTCTGCAAAATAATTTATAGAGCAGATCTGTTAGAGAAACATTCACTCTTGGTCTAAAAATGGTCAGTGATGGAGAAGCCACCATGACACATGGTAAATTATTCCAGTTGTTAATTACTCTCACTGCTAAAAATGTACACCTTATTTCCAGTCTGAATTTGTCTAGCTTCAGCTTCCAGACATTGAATCATGTTAGACCTTTCTCTGGTAGATTGAAGAGCCCATTATTAAATATTCATTCCTTATGTAGGTACTTATAGACTGTAATCAAGTCACCCCTTAACCTTCTCTTTGTTAAGCTAAATTGATTGAGCCTCCCATCACTATAAGACATGTTTTCTAATCCTTTAATCATTTTTGTGGCTTTTCTCTGAACCCTCCCCAGCTTTTCAGCATCCTTTTTGAATTGTGGACACCAGAACTGAACGCAGTATTCCAGCAATGGTCACACCAGCACTAAATCCAGTGGTAAAATAACCTCTCTACTCTTACTCAAGAGTTCCTTGTTCTTGCATCCAAGGATTGCATTAGACCCCGTTTGGCCACAGCATCACACTGGAAGCTCGATTATCTCTCAGAACCCTCAAATCTTTTTCGGAGTCATTGCTTCCCAGGATAGAATCCCTTATCCTGTGAGTATGACCTACATTCTTTGTTCCTAGATATATACATTTATCTTTAACCATATTAAAATGCATATTGTTTGCTTGCCCCCAATTTACCAAGCAATCCAGATCACTCTGCATTAGTGATCTGTTCTCTCCATTATTTACCATTCCCCCAATATTTATGTCATTTTCAAACTTTATCAGTGATAATTTTATATTTTCTTTTAAGTAATTGATAAAAATGTTAAAAAGCATAGGGCTGAGAACAGGACCCTCTGATACCCCACCGGAAACACAAATGTTCAATGAGGATTCCCCATGTACAGTTACATTTTGAGACCTATCAGCCAGCTTTTAATCCACTGAATGTGAGCCATGTTAAATTTATGCGATTCTAGTTTTTTAATCAAAATATTGTGTGGTACCAGTCAAACGCCTTTGAGAAATTTAAGTACATCAGCACTATTATCTTTATCAACCAAACTTGATATCATTTTTTGATGAGATTACAAGTTAGTATGACAAGATCTATTTTCCATAAACCCATATTGATTGCCAATCATTATATTCCCCTTCTTTAATTCTTTAGTAATAGAGTCCCGTCTCAGCAGCTCCACTATCTTGCCTGGGTTTGCTGTCCGACTGACAGGCCTATAAACACCCCGCTGATCCCATTTACCCTTTGTAAATACTGGTGCAACACTCCCTTTCTTCTCGTCTTCGGGAACTTCCACCGTGCTTCAAGACTTATTTAAAATTAACACTAAGGATCCAGCAAGCTCCTCAGCAGCTTTTAAAAAAATTCTTGGATGCACGTTATCTGAATCTGCTGACTTCAAAATGTGGTGCTTTAGTATATGCTGTCTAACATCCTCCTGAGACACGAGTGGAACGGAAAGAGTGTCATCTTCATAGGGTGAGCCCAGGTCATCTGGTTTTCCCCCCCGACACAGAACAGAAATATTTATTGGACCCTTCTGCCTTTTCTGCATTCATTCTGCATTGATCATTCTACCATTTCCATCCAGTAATGGACCAATACCATTGTCAGGCGTCTTTTTGTTCCCAACACTGTATATTTAAAAAGCTCTTTCTTATTGTCTGTAGCACCTGGCTGTTCACTGCCTCCTGAATGCCCTCTCGTCACTAGGGGTGCCTGTGCAGTGCCTGGCCCCTGTTTTCTCCTTCACACGGCGCTCCTTAAGCAAACTCCACACAGCCAAAGGAAAATCAGAACATTCCCACTTGAGGTCCAATGCATTCCGTCCTCAGGTAACACATTGGCCCTCCAGGCCCCAACCAGTTCAGTATTGCTGTCTCCTTAGTTGGGGGTCCATCCAGCCAAAAGATCCAGCCATCTTTTCCAGAGCTGGGTCACAGTTGAATGTCTCTGTAGGAGCCAGCTACAGCTTCTCAGTCTTCTGTTTCCTGAGCATCCTCCAGCTTACTGTCAGGCTTCCTACCTCTGGCAGTCTGAGCTACTTTCCCTCAATCACCCCCCCACACCCCCTTCCATGCAGCTTCTTTCTGCCTTTTAAGCTGGAATCATCTGATCTCCTCTTAGGTGAGGCTCATCTTGTAACCTGAGGTGTCTTAGATCCAGGCTCCAGCACCCAAGGGCAAGCCACACTGGCCATAGACTTCTCGTTGGTCCCTTTGCCTCCCTTATCAATTTCTTACAGTTCCTAACTTCTCATTTCTATTCATTACTATCAACTTCCCCTTTCTACCATTTTTATTACACTATAAAGCATTTTATTGTAATATATAGCATGGGGAGAAACTAATGGGTTTAACTGATTTGGGGCAGGATCTGGGAGAATAAAGGGGGAAAAGTTGTTTTCTGACAGCTCTATGCCCCCTGCCCCTCCCCCCACCTTGATCCTGGGGCTAAACAAGAGATGGTTTGGGACCTAGCTCAAATTAGATCATCTTAAGTGGGGCCATTAAGCCAACTAGGGATTGCAGAGGTACTGCAGTGATCTGGTTATGCCCTTTCCCCCAGCCACGCCCCAGCATCAGGGTTGTAAAGTGGAGGCTGTCATGACCGAATTGCCAGTTTATGCTAACTGGGATTTCCCCACACCAGAGGAATCCGTAGCTGACTGGTTAAGCCAGACTTACATCTGCTTGGGGCCGCTGAAGTGATGCAGAGAGGACACAGGAGGGTCCAGGAGCTGGCTCATGCAGCATTTACAGGATCAGGCCCTATATCATAATAGCAGGCGGAGGACTGATGGACTCCTCTCAGCTGTGTTCCTCTAAGACACCTCTCTTTCTCTGCATGTCACTCCTGGTAAGTCTAATTGGCCTGTCACTAGCAAGCCACCTTAAAAATTATGGGATGTCAACAGCCACCTTAAAGCTCTCTCTCTAGGGAACAGTAACAAAGAACGGGGTAATTGGTCACCCACAGCTGGTGTGTTCATTTACTTAAGAGCCGACATAGGTTCTAAGTTTGACAGAAATAACAAATGTCCTCCTGGCTCACACTGGCATGACCCTCCCCCACACCCCTACCCCCGCGGCCCCCACCCTCAGTCCCTTACTTATGGCAATTCCTAGAGGGATTCTCATGACATTCAGTTGGGGCAGTGGCTAGGGTTTGAGACTGTCTGAAAGCCTGATATACACATGCAAGGAGGTTCCCTTCACTTGTATTGATACACGGGATGTTGGTATTTTTATTTGCTAAAGAAATTAAGGTGTCATTTCCTGCTGAATTTTAAGCAGGCCAATAGTTAAAGGTAAATCAATAAGCCAGTTAAATCACCAGCCATATGGCCTGGCACCAGCCTGGGGTATTGGTCCTTTGAACGGTCAATCTTTTAAAGCACTGTTCAAACACACATGCATTGCTATGGTAGAGAAGGGTTGAAAGGCCTGCTGAGCCTTATGGCACCTCCGTCAGCCCAGAACCCTGTCTGCCCCAAATGGAATCATGCAAGCAGCTGCCAGGATTCTCTGTTGCAAAACAGGGTGAGCGTTTCCTGGAGTCCTGCAGTGGCATTCAAGAGGGTCTGTCAAAAAGAGAGCCAGAGGCTAAGATTTCAAGCTGCATAATCCCTCACCTGCGAGGTACAGCCCAACCCCTTCCTATAACTGTTCGCCTCTTGCCTAGGGATTGGTGAACCAGTGGGAATAACCCTGGGGCATTCAGTGATCATTCTGTGCCCAAAGTGCTTCCAAGAGTTCTGGTTTCTTCTGTGTTTGGCCCGAACTGGCTGTGCATAACAGCAAGAGCTTCACAGCACCGCACCCAGACTGTGTCTGGGAAGCTCAGCCCTCTGTTACAGATGGGCTCCAGGTGCAGAGTTCCAACCCAGATCTGGATCCAGACTTTCATAAAGATCAGATCCGGGGGTTTGGTTTGGCCCACAGTAGAGAAAGGGGCCAGCCCTGAAGCTGGGGTGTAGATTGACATCCAGTCTGGGATTTTGGATTGGGCCTGACGCTGCCTTTTGCGCTTCAAAAACGTTCTGAGGAAGTGTCACCCTATGCAGTGTCCAGCTCAGTTCTTCATGGCTGCTTTTCAGCTCAGCACCCAAACATTTGGAGCCCTTAGCCTGACTGAACCGCTGACTCCATCTAACTCTGGCCCATCCCTGCTCTTGCTCGTCTACCCTTTCTCTGCTCTATGATGCCTCTGGTTCTACCTCGCTTGCTTCCTTCTCTTGTTCCCCACTCCCCAAGGATGGCAGCACTTCAAAACAGCTTTAGGGATTCTCTGCAAGGAGAAAACAAGGAAACCCAGCGACAACAAGCTAATCAGCAAACAGCTGAGCCGGGGATAAATTCACATGGAAAGCCTGTGTTTGTTTATTACTAATGGGTAACGAAGATGATAACCTTTTAATCCAAAACCATAATGAAATATGCATATTTGTTAATGTGCAACTCTAAAATGCAAATCTTGCAAACACAATGAGGAAGGGCGAAGAAAGCACTCGGCACCAAACCTAATTTATTCCTTTGGCTTCAGACATTTATCCAAATTGAGTTGGGTATGTAATATGAAGTCAAATGAATACGTAATTGTAATGTATATGTATAGCCATTTTCTTCTCGAATATGCCAACTGTTTATCATAATAGGAAGTAATACATATTTTGCAGGATAAAAGGTTACCTATTAAAATATTTTATACATCCCCCTTAAGCTTTTATATGTATAAAAGCTCTATTTACATAGAGACAATATCTGGTTTCCCTTTTGAGATACAGCCTGACTTCAAAAGATATAAAAGAGATTAACAAAGTAAAACCAAGATTTTTATTCAAGTCCTTTTTCTTTTTCCCCTTTATCCAACTGCACTGAAATTAATGAGCTTCGCTGGAGTTGTTCTAAATGGATGTTTTCCCACTTTTTTGTTTTCGGCCCCCCGAATAAATGGCCTTTTCCTGTTGCTCTGTGTTCCCCTCTTATTTGCATATTTATGCACTAGGGACTCAGCTTTATTTTTAACCATGTTTGCCATTGCTTCTGTAAAGCTCCTCATTGCAAGCCCAGCAATTTGCAGGCTACAGCACAGTGAGCTTGGTGTATGCGAGGCTGGCTAGAGCCAACTTGCTCATGTCCCAAGTTGAGATGAATAACAGTAAAATGAGAAAAATAAGACCCAGCTTGAGCCTTCCTTCCTGAACTCAAACCAAACCGGAATGGAACTTATTTCTGCGATGTGAAAAAGCTCAGGAAACTTTCTCATCTTTCTAGCTATCTCTCAGGTTCTATGGCATCTGAAGTCACTAGTTTGAGCCTGGTCCAAAGCCTACTGGAGTCAGGGGGAGTCTTTCCAATGATTTCAGTGAGAGCATTGGATCAGGCCTAGGGTGACCATATTTCCTGATGCTGAAAACGGGACACCTGTTAAGATTACTCATATTCTAGCTAGTCCAAAGGCAATCCATCAGAACTATGCAGTACAAACATTTAACTCAACTTCAAGTTGGTTGAGCCCTTGTTAAAAAGAAACACTGCATAGTTGGATTCTTTTTATTTACCTTCTTATCTTTAAGGCTTTCGGGTTCACACGGGGAGATGTGACACACACACAGTCCCATACACCTCTCTCACATGGGGGTGGGGGACTGACCGACCCTTCCTGCCCAGCACTCTTGGCCCTCTATGTCTGGCTGGGCCACCAGGGAGGACCTGCCAATCCTGGTACCTGGCTCCATGTCTTCCCGAGGCAGCACATGGGTCGGGGGCATGCAGGGTCACATGCCCCTTCCCCCTCTCCCCCGATTTCTGTCAGAGTTCACACCAGAATGTGGCCAGCAGCAGCCTTTCGGCACTGTGTGGGAAGGAAGGGAGCCAATTCCAGCCACAGGGGAGGAGATGGGGAAGGGATGACCTGGCCCATGTGTTCGCAGAGGGGGCAGGATATGGAAGAGCAGTGGGGCTGGGGGGGGGGGGGGTGAAGGGGCAAAACAGGGAGAGGAGAGAGAGAGAGAGGGAGCATGTAAAGGACCGATGGATGGGCAGCAGATGCAACACATAACCAGCTGCCGCCTGGCGCCTGCCCGCACTCACCAGCTCGTAGTGTGCAGCCAGTGCCGGCCGGAAATTGGATGGGGGGCGGGGGCCTGCTGGCCAAGACCCTGCATTCAGTGCGGGCTGCACTGACCAGCGGGGGGGTGGGAGGGGTTGGCCAGTTCTGAGCTCTGCATCTTCACCCCACCACCAGCGTTGCACACCCACCCCCATTGTCGGCCACTGGACCCCCCCCACTCACTGCTGGTGGGCAGGTGGCTGGCGAGCAGGGATCCGGCTAGCAGCAGGACCCACCAGTACTGATGTGGGGGAGAGAGAAAATACAGGACAATTTGCCCATTTTAAAGAAAAAGTCGGGACACCTGCAGGAGGGCTTAAATACGGGACTGTCTCTTTAAAAACGGGATATCTGGTCACCTAATCAGGCCCTAAGCAAGAAGACAAGTAAGAATAAACTGGATTCTCTTTTAAGCCATCTCACAGCTTCACCCACCTTGTTCTTCCCTGTCTCCCAATTCCCTTCTTAAATCTCCCTCTAGTGTTCAGTTATGTACTGCATTTACTCATGCCTGACCCATCCCATTGACATTAAGTACAACAAACTTAAAGTTCATATGAAATAGTTGTCACCTCATTGTTTTTCTTGGTTCTCTCCAGGAGCAGATGTGCCAAATGAAGGGAAGAAGAGGTGGAAATAATAGTAATATTTAGCTGTTGTCAGTACATTTCAAAACACTTTACAAAGGAGATCAGTCTGATTATCCCTCTTTCACAGAGGGGAAACTGAGGCACTGAACAAGGAAAGTGATTTGTCCAAGGTCACCCAGCAGCAGACCCTAGGTCTCTCAGTCCAGCATTCTATCCACTAGGCTACACTGAAAGGTAGCAGGGAATGCATGACAAAGCCTGTTCTTTACAGCCCCAAATTGTGCAAACTCAAGCGATTTGGACAGTACAGAGAAGCATCCAAAAAACTGGTTGCTGATTAAAACTGAGTGACTTCCCGACATTTTGAAGTGTGCCTAGCATATTGTTTACAAGATGCAGAAAGGAATATTTTGAAATGGACTTCTAACGCATGAAATAAAGTAAAGAAAGTCTATAGATTTACTCCTCCTCTCTCTCCATTTCCCTGGGGAAAATAAAACAGTCTTATAAAATATGGCCTGGAACTATTCAGTGGCTCATCCACCCATAGGCTGCAGGTTCAGTTCTCTTCCCTGTCAGGGGCCTACAATTCCTTCCTCTAATAGAATTGATCTCAGGAGGCCTGTGGAAAGTTCTCTTATTAAAGTCTTAGTAAATGCTAAGAAGACATCGGTAGGAACCTTCCTGCACTGCTAGATTGACTGATTCTGCCAACTTCAATAGCAGTCAGTGCCATAATAGGATCAGAGACCTTGAAGTGAAGCCAAAGTTGGAATCAGTCCAGCTACTAAGGATTTGCAGGAGGGGAAGGGGGTCTTTCTTCTTCCTATATTATTTGAGACTTAGATAAATGGTAAAGGAATAGCAGCAAGAAAGCAGCAAGCTTAAATATTTCTTTCAATGCCAACCATCAGTGAAGACCCCACTCTGTGAAAAGGCAGCATGGGGGAAAAGACACATTTGCTTTCGTGGAGATCTGCGGGGGGAGCCCCTGGCAGAATAAAAAGTGTTTCACTAAGAGTTTCCAGCCATTTTAGACTCACAAATCCTGACACACATTAATGAGAAATTAATGCAGTGCAGAAATTACTGGGTGTGAGAAACCGTCGGTCAACATCAGGAGTGCCTGCCTGCTCGTGAGGTGGGGCGGTGGGTCTCCAAAGGTGAGAATGTTCAGCAGTCCGTAGCTGTAGGAATTAAATAGCCTTATTCTGTAGTTTAGTGAATGTGGAGAAGTGGTTACCGTACCTAAGGTTCGTTGGGATGATTGACATTGAGATCCTGTTCTCCTATTCATATTTCCAATGCAAATTGCTCCAGCACCAAATCATATTATCTTAGCAATTTAACGAACGAGAGTGGGAGGAGAGAGAGACACAGAGGAAGAGACTAAAAATTACAGAGGTAAATTTCACTATTCATCTCTTCTGTTTGTAAAAATGAAACTTAAACAAGGGGAAAATCACCCACTTTGTTACCTGTTCTCTCCTCTCAGATCCTTGGGTGACATTGTTTTAAGCATTTAACTTTCGGAGGGTTCACTCCATTTATTGGCAGCTTTTGAGTGTATCATTTACTGCTGCAATAGAGAATTCCGCAAAGACAACTTTCTCAGATATAGGTGCATGAAACAGCTGGAGAGGCTGATTTGTCTAACCAGGGAATTTGAACCCTGGACCCTCAGCTTAAAAGTCTGCAGCACTACCAACTGAGCTAGTCAAGCTCACTGGTAAAGCAATAGAAGTGATGGAGCAGGCATATGATAGATGGTCCCCTCTCCTGTTGTCTGGGCATCCAGGGCCAGACGGAGATTATGATGTTGCTTGCTTAAGTGTTTTGGGAGCATTCTTTGTAGTGAGCCGGGAGAAGGCTGAAATGTAACCCTCTCTCTCTTCTTAATCTTTTTAAAATAATGAGATCAGGTGACTACAATAATCCTTTTCAAAGTAAAAATATGTACAGGAGAAGAAAGTGCTCTGAAGTGTTAATGCAAACAAAGAAACTGTGACCTCATGTCCCAGCCAGTCCATGCAAATTTGCAATCAGAGCAACAACTTGTGGGTGTGGTTTCAGAGGAGGTGGACTTTCCATAAAAGGAGTAGGGAAATCTTTTTGCAAATGCTGCAAAAGCACCTTCCTGTATGGCTTCTGTTGATCCCACACCCAGCAGAATATCTATAACCATCGCAATAGGCACTGAAGGGTCTCTATTGTGTGTAGAATGGATAGTGGCAGCTGATGGTGTCAGCAGAAAGAAGTATTCAGACAGTACAACTGTGGATGATGAGTGGATGATGAGACTGCAGTCCCAAATCCCAGGAAGATGAAAATCCAAAACAATCCAGGTAAATCAGGTAGGCAGCAGAACTCAGATACCATGGAAATGGGCATGAGAGAAGAACCTGAGTAGAGCAGAAGTCAGAGGTGTATAAGAACAAATGTTCAAGCTAACTCAGATGTGACTGAGACATCACTACATACCATTTCTAATAGAGCTGTACACGCAATCTTCTTTCTGCTCAGTCCCGACACGTCCTTCACTGGAGTGGGTTTGCTGGAAAATCAGATTGTGGTCATATTCAGTCAAGGAATTTCAGCAGCAGAGCAAGAAGAACAGGAATCATCTTTGTAACAGAGACCTCACTGATTCTGAGATGGATCAGTAATGGAGACCGTGCCCCCACAACCAATGACACACGCCTGAACACCACATGATCCATCTCCCCACGCATGTTCCGTCATATGCATATTCTCTACATAATAGCAATATGACAACCATATGATAGTAATAGGACAACCCAGAATCTCTCAAGGATCTGGGGCCCAGCACTGGGCCTATGCTCTCCTACATTCCATGTGTGGAGTGGTAGAGGTGCACATTATAGATAACTTGACAGCTGTAACTTGCAACCTGGTTGGCACTCTTCAATTCTAGGAGGGGATCGTACTGAGTGAGAGATTTGGCCTTTACACACTGCTGTGACATGTAGGAAAATTTCCTGTCTGCCCCGGGTGAGAACTCTCCCATACCTATACCCCCAACACATTCACTGCAAGAAAATAATTATTAGAAATAAGGCTGTCAATTAATCGCCGTTAACTCATGAAATTATCGCAAAAAAATTAATTGCGATTAATCGCACTGTTAAACAATAGAATACCAATTGAAATATGTTAAATATTTTGGGATGTTTTTCTACATTTTCAAATATATTGATTTCTATTCCAGAGGACAGGCTTCCATACTGATGATGCTCGTTAAAAAACAATGCATTAACTAAATTTGTGACTGAACTCCTTGGGGGAGAGCTGTATGTCTTCGGCTCTGTTTTACCCGCATTCTGACATATATTTTCATGTTATAGCAATCTCGGATGATGACCCAGCACATGTTCATTTTAAGAACACTTTCACAGCAGATTTGACAAAACACAAAGAAGACACCAATGTGAGATTTCTAAAAATAGCTACAGAACTCGACCCACGGTTTAGGAATCAGAAGTGCCGTCCAAAATCTCAGAGGGACGAGGTGTGGAGCATGCTTTCAGAAGTCTTAAAAGAGCAACACTCTGATGCGGAATCTACAGAACCCAAACCACCAAAAAAGAAAATCAACCTTCTGCTGGTGGCATCTGACTCAGATGATGAAAATGAACATGCGTCGGTCCGCACTGCTTTGGATCGTTATCGAGCAGAACCCTTCATCAGCATGGACGCATGCCCTATGGCAGGGGTGACCAACCTGTGGCTCCTGATCCACATGCGGCTCTTCAGAAGTTAATAAGGGGCTCCTTGTCTAGGCGCCGACACCGGGGCTGGAGCTACAGGTGCCGACTTTCCAATGTGCTGGGGGGTGCTCACTGCTCAACCCCTGGCTCTTCCACAGGCCCTGCCTCCACTCCACCCCTTCCCGCCCCCTCCCTGAGCCTGCTATGCCCTTGCTCCTCCCCCTCCCTCCCAGAGCCTCCTGCATGCCATGAAACAGCTGATCAGGAGGTGCGGGGAGGGAGGGGGAGGCACTGATCCACAGGGCTGCCGGTGGGCGGGAGGCACTGGGAGCGGGGGGGTGAGCTGATGGGGGGCTGCTGGCATATTACTGTGGCTCTTTAGCAATGTACATTGGTAAATGCTGGCTCCTTCTCCAGCTCAGGTTGGCCACCCCTGCCCTATGAAATGGTGGTTGAAGCATGAAGGGACATATGAATCTTTAGCGCATCTGGCACGTAAATATCTTGTGATGCCGGCTACAATAGTGCCATGCAAATGCCTGTTCTCAGTTTTAGGTGACATTATAACCAAGAAGCAGTCAGCATTTTCTCCTGTAAATTCTCACCGAATTTGGTTGCCTGAGTGATTGGCTGAAGTAGGACTGAGTAGACTTGTAGGCTCTAAAGTTTTATACTGTTTTATTTTTCAATGCAGTTATTTTTTGTACATAATTCTACATTTGTAAGTTCAACTTTCATGATAAAGAGATTGCACTCCAGTACTTGTAGTAGGTGAATTGAAAAATACTATTTCTTTTGTTTTTCACAGTGCAAATATTTGTAATCAAAAATAAACATAAAGTGCGCACTGTACACTTTGTATTCTGTGTTGTAATTGAAATCAATATATTTGAAAATGTAGAAAACATCCAAAATATTTAAATAAATGATATTCCATTATTGTTTAACAACGCAATTAATGGTGATTAATTTTTGTAATCACTTGACAGCCCTAATTAGAAAGAATACCTAGCACTTTACCAACATTAACTATCCCAACAACCCTATGTGACAGGTAAGTAAGTCCTGTCCTCGTATAGATGAAGAAACTGAGACAGAGAGATTAAGTGACTTGCCCAAAGCAACTGAGAGAGCCAGTGTCGGAGAACCAGAATTAACACGCAGGAGTTCCTGGCTCCCAGTCCTATGTCCAGACCTCTGAACCATGCTTCCCTCTCAAATCATCTTAAACCCTCATTGTTTCCAAGCTCCTATGCATAAAATGGGTCATCTTCCACAGCTTTGATGTCAATATTTCCCTGGGCTTCTACTGTTCCTTGAGTAAATATGGATAGATCTATTCCAGAAACACTGCAAGTAGTTACTGCTGTCAGTGATGACTGATCCCTCTGTCTAGTCCCAGCGATGATGGCTCTTGAAGTGTGTATATTGATCCCAAGCTTGCCATAGTCATGATGTGGAACATCAACTAGTTTGTGGAGTGTATTATGAGCCGAGTTGCATCACAAATACCTTAATAGCACAAGTGGGTCACACAGTCATGCAAACCGCACCTCTCTGGCTGTTCCACTTCCTTTTAACATGCACATTCTGTAATGCTGCACCACTGTGCTTAACACACTTTTTTTAACCTCCTAAAATGAGGATGAAATGAAAAAAAAAACAGAAAAAGAATCCTATTTGTCAAAGAAAATAATGGCTCAGTGGTTGCGGTGAAACAGAGATATTGTTACTTAGTGATAATAAGAGAAAAAAACATTGTGGGAGTGATAAGGCCATTTCTGCTGTCTCCCCAAGTGATACTATCTCTGCTACCACAAGTCCCGGAATATTGTTAGGATATTTCATGAAGTGTCTTAGGCAGAATAAACAGACCAAGCTTATAGTTAACCCACTCCACCTCCAGCCCTCCTCCCGCTGCACACGGCAGCCTCTGCTTTAATATCATTGTCGTGCTGGTTTGTGTTCCCCAGTGCTTCTCTCCCACTTCATCCTAAATGTGTTGTTGCTCCATGCTTAGCAGATGAGGCCCCTTTCTCTGATAAGCAGCCCAACTTTGTCTTGCAATAGGTCCTCAGCGAGCCTGACGATCACATCTTGGAAATGTTATTAAAAGTGCCAGTGAAATGAGGTGTGGGGAGGGGAAGTAATAACACTGAAACAAGGATACAGGGATCCACTGAAAATCTGCTGGCCCAAGGCCTGATGTTCTTGTAGAGCTTGGAGATAAAGCTGCTTACCCTTATACTAAGAGGCTGAGATTTTCCTCTCATGCCAGCTTGACACCTGAGTACCGTCAGTGGAGTAACTCCAGATTTATACCCGTGTGAGAGGAGACTCAGACCCTATCCTAGTCTTGGGCACCCATCTGTGAGTGTGTGTGTGAGTCTCATGTATATTTGCCTGATGGTCACCACTGCAAAGTCAATATCTGTCCACAAAGTGGTAAGCTAAGGAGTTATCTCCTGTCCTAAGCGTAGGGGAAATGGTGTCTCAGATACTGCAATGTAACTCCTGGCAGATGTTCACTTTTTAACAGTGACCCCAGTATATAAGGATGATGATGATGATGATAATAATATTTCTTTAAACATAGAAGTTTCTCTTCATGAAGGGTCCAAAAGCATTTTACAGACTTCAGGCTTGAATCTGAGTTCAAAGGAGTTGATCCTGACTTAAGTGAGAATACTTAGACGAGATAGTATCTGTCTAACAACCTCCACCATAGAGTGATCAACTGTGATTGAACTTGGGACCTTCAGCACAGCCTTCTACCAGTTGAGCTAACTCTATTAGCTGGTAGCAATAGCAGGATCTTATTCTTGTAGGCCTAACTTGACATGAGTAAGTTAACATAAGTAAGACCTCATTTCTCAGTGGGCATGACTGGAGAGGCGAATGGAAGATTAAGTCCTAAATCAAAGTATAAAAGCATTAGGCTGGAGTCGGACTAGCTAAGATAAGCAGGAACACCCTGGTACTAGGGACAATGGATAAGATAAATGGAATGTATCAGGTTATATAGGAACAGCACATGGACAGAGTATGCTGTACGTGGATTGGTTCCTGAAAAGTAACAGAGCCAATCAAGAAGTGCATGATGCAGTGTATAGTCAGGAATGCAGGTGTTAGTAAAGATGTAGATAAAGAAAAGTTTTGCTGTGTAACTTTGGATTTGTGATATCCCCTGTATCCACCCTCTGTCTGAGCGTGGCCAGCTTGGGCATGGTGTTGCTGTGTGTCATATAAAGGTATTTGAGTGATGAATTCCAAAGTCAAACTGAAGTTTTGGGAACCAAGTGGAAGAGGGTCTCAGAGGAACCCAACAAACCTCTGTATGGACCAACCACCAGAGAGAGGACATGACACACTTTCCCCAAGAGGTACATGCCTGACTAATGTTTATTCCACCCTACTGTAGAATGTTATCTAAGGAACAAATGAAAGACCAAATCCAGGGACCTACATCTGCTTGGCATGTCTCAGGGTTGGACTTTCGGCTATTAATAAAGATATGCCATTGCCATCAAAATAAGGACCACATTCTTCCGTTCTGCCCACTAAGTTATGTCATACCAAGGAAAGCTAAGGAAAGGGAAAATCATGCTGGCTATTCTGCAAATCTTGATCAAATCCTTTATTCAGAGAAAGCCTTTCCAAAGGCTAGAGAGGCGGAGGGGGAAACATGCTCTGAAAGAGGTGTGACACGAATATCTGCTTGCAAACAAAATGCAGCCTATTGCTTCCTCCACCATTGAAATGCAGCCATCTCTGGGGTGTAACACAGAAGCTACTTAACAGCACTGCAAGCAACAGTTTAGAGCAAGAAGGGCCCATGCATATGTATATCTACGATGTATGTTTATTAATTTATGAAATGCCTTTCACTCCTTCTTTCAAAACCACGACTGAAGCTGCAGGAATAAAGATGATCATAGCTCCAGAAATTCCCCAGGAAAAGTGAAGTCAAAATCTTTGGAGTGAAAGTCTGTGGAGAAAACAGAGTTTCTTTTTTTTTAAAGTCAATATTTGAGGCACACCTTGTGAGTTGAGCAGCTGTTGTGGTAAATATATCAAATGCAATGAATCCCCAGATTATCAGCTTTGAAGGCATTAGCTGTTGGAGGAAAACATCCATCCCCAACCTGTAGAATTAGAAAGGGCTAGAGAAAAAAAAAAAGTCTTGTGAAACAGTGAAAAAATCCCTAACAATCCATCTGAATAAATAGGGCACAAAGTGTTGGCATTCCTATTAGTGTCTGTCGGTCTCGCTTGTGTGCCTGGTTCTTTTTCCTCACAGCTATTACCTGCTCTGAAATCAAGCTGACAGAGAGCTACATAGCTAATCAAGATGGGGGGCAGATGCTCTCTTCAAACATCTCCTTAAATTCCTAGCTAGAGTCATCCATCTCCTCTTAGGCTCTCTTTTGTATCTTCCTGGGGCCCTTATAGAAAACGGTCTTTTGCGTGGAGTATAACAGCTGGCAAATGCTGATTTTAAGTGCGTTCCTACCTTTGTGGATTGATCATAAAAAGATCAAAGGTAAATAATCTCCCTGGTGCTCTTTTGAAAAGAAGCTAATCAAGTTTGGAGGGGAGAGAGGGGAGGGGTTTAGATTTTTAAAAAATGATTTCATTGTTATTAGTAGGAACATCTTATCCCACCCTTCCCCACACTCCATTTCTCCTTTACTTGCGATTTCCTTGTTATCCGTCTGCAATTTTATTTTATTTTTCATTTAAATAAATACTTCAGTTCTCCAGCCAACATAAGGGAGGGACTCCTAAGCAATCCTACAAAACCACCACATTCAAAATAGAGATGGGTATGAACCAAGCATCCCCTCATTCCTATCTGAACACCTCCAAACTCTGGAGAAGCCTATATCCAGGTTCAAAAAGTGGATCCAAGCTTCACAGCTGGTTTATTTCTTTGTAAGGGACAGGTGCAAAATCCCAGGAACAAACACAGCTCCAAACTTAGTGGAAAGTTTGAATCTGTACTCAGATCCAAACTTTGCCACTTGGGTCAATATCCCATTCAAATACACGTGAAAAAGTAAAAAAGTTAGCAACAACACTTCAGCCACAAGGCCATCTCCCCAGTCCCAAAGGAAAAGGCAGAGTAAGCCAAACAGCAACTGCTTTGTTCTTATATAGCATTATAGCCACTTACAGTCTGCAAATATGCATGACACTCTGGTCTCTGTTGAATTTGACAGGAGCTGTCCAAACTCCAGCAGTCGGCCTTGAATATTGATAGGCGAGTTTTAGTCGAAGCATTCAGATAAAAACAAGCCAACGAAAAACAGGAAAAAAAAAAAACCATTAGAAAGGGGTCACGGCTGGATTTGCTGAACAAATGAGCTCTCTTGTGACTAGGAGATCTCATCAAACTCCTCTCAATTTTGTTATAGGAAGCAGCATAAGACAATGGCTGACCTTCAAGTACAGCGTGGGAACATGCAGGCTGATGCTCAACAAGAAAAGCCCACCTAGAAGGGTATAATCATAAATTCCCGTAGGAGATCTTTTCCATACCGGTGCTTAATCTCGCCTACAGTATAGTTGTGCACACATTTCAAATATATCGACTGCACAGCTACTTTCCAATAAGGCCCCAAACATATTGTAGGCTGTTACTGCAATATGGATTGATTTTGCAGGGCGGGGGATGAGGGGAGAGGGAGAGGGGGAGGATGGAGGGCTCTACTGGCCTGCAATATATTTCTGGGTTATTTGGTGTACAGACGTCTTCCTTTAACAGATCTGGGCATTGTTGTTATTGCAGTAGCACTATGAGGTCCCACCAAAGGCCAGGGCCCCATTGTGCTAGGTGCTGTACAAACAGGAAGAGAGAGGCCCCGTACCAAAGAGTTTAACATCTAGACAAGAGAAAGGGTGGGAGAAAGGGGGCATTATTATCCCAGTTTTACAGATGGGAAGCTGAGACCCAGAGATGTTCAGAAGAGATTTTCAAAGTGACCTAAGGTGTTTTTAATAGGAATTAGGCTTCCAAATCCCTTAGGCGTCTTTGAAAATCCCACCCTAAGTGAGCTGGTCAAGGTCACAGAGAGAGTCTGTGGCAGAGCTGAGTCATGAACCCACGAACCTAAGACCCAGTCCAGGGCCTTAAGCATAAGACCATTGAAGTCCTTTTGGGAGAGGCCATTGACTTTGAAGTCAATGGGGATCCACCTGCTTGGACCCAGTTATAGGATCAGACGCTGATTTCTACCAAATCTAGACACAAAAGCCTGTGGCTCCAGCCCAGAAGCACTCAAGATCCACTTCCATTTCAGAAGGCTTGCATTGCCATGGCGAGTGGAATAGTGACAACCAGGAAGCTGAATACATTTCTTTGCAAGGAGTGGATATTTCCAAACAGCAGGCTGGCTGAGCCTCTCTCTCAAAGGTTTTTTATCTACCTGTACTCACTGTAGACCTAAACGAGATACATCACTGTACAATTAAAAGTTAAACCCCGTGCCGATCAGTGCTGGATCTGACAGGGACACATGTCTAACTTTATTACCATGGTTTTGTATTTTTTCAGCCTCACCCTACAAACAGGTCACAGTTTTGATTTATATTTTGCCATCTGAAATGCATAAAAGATATGGCGCTTTTGCTTCCCCATTAATCTTCTGAGGGTTTGTTTGAAATTTTATTGAAGGTGACATGACAAATTACTGCCGGAGTCAATCTGTTCTTCAAGAGGGAGTCATTTAAAAATAAAAGAAGAACAGAAAAGAAACGGGTGAATGGGGGGGGGGGGGGAAGGATGCACTAATGCAGAGTAAATGGCCTCTCTGAATATGTGCTTCAGTTCATATGCCAATGGAGCATCCTTTCAAAGGCAGCGCTGCCGGAATGAGAATGGCAGGCCAATTACCCATACGGCAGGTTCATAGATTCAGAGATAGCAGGGCCTCAAAAGACCAGTTGGGCCATTCAGGAGAGTAAGACTCCTGCATTTATTTTTTTGGCAGAATGGCTCACTACATCATCCTCAGCTGAGGCTGTCTGCAACCTATTCTAGAATCTGTGTAGTGACTGCTTCAGCCACATCCTCTGGGAGCCTATTTAACTGCCCAGTTGTTCTGACTGCTGAGAACATATTTCTGCTGTTTCTAGTCAAAAAAACTTTTCCACAGGGGCTGTTGCTGTTTTGTGAGGCTGAGAGCTAAGGTAGGAGCACGGTGGGTGTATCTACAAATATTCTGGATGTTATTCTGATGTATGTTGTCATGTGACATGTCTCGAAAGCTCATCTTTCCTCGTGCATTTATGCCGTGATCCACTGACTTTAATGGGAGTTGGATGGCACTAGGTACTTTGCATAATCAAGCCCCAAATAAACCCTGTCTCAGAAAAGTGTGCCCATTTAAGATAGCTGAGAAGGTAAAACTATCCTCCTACAGCTTGTATTCTGTCAGGAATGCGCAGCAGAGATGGCAAAGGGCCTCTAAGGGTATGTGTTCACTGCAGAGTAAATGGGGGTGACACTCATGTTTGAGCACCCAGCTTAGCCCTGGCCCGGGTCTGAGCAGCCATACTGCAAATCCATGCTTGAGTTACCCTGTTCTCACTGATGCTGCACTCACCCGTATGCATTGCTAGGACTTCTGAGGTTATATCCCATTGGTTCCTTGTGCTGCTGTACGCTGATCTGATCTGTGAGTCTTTCCCAATGAATTGTGGGAGAAGTTTTCTGTCTTTCTGGACAATATGGGGGAATTGTGGGAAGGCACTGGAGGATGCAAGTTGTTTAGTCTGTGTCTCACCGCCGAATAGACCAATAGCAGCTCAAGTGGAAGTGGCCCCTGAGGTCTAACCCACCCCCCAGCTGGGCCAGATAGCCTAGTTGAAAGCACCCACAAAACTCAGGTGAGAGAGATATGTTTGTAGATGGGACAGGGGCAACATCCAGGTAAGAGCTAAGGCTAAATCTGCGGTGAAGACAGACCATTAATCTTGTCGGTCCATTTTGTACTCTTGGGCACTGTTTCTAGGATCTACTGTGCTGAGGTCAGCCAGGAGAAGTGAACCATGAGTGAAGTCTGTTAACCTGTTATGCAAGGTGAGATGAGACTAAAAAGGAAGTCTGCACCGGAGAGATGTCTGTGCATGTATTATTGGAGATCCAGTGTTCTGCTGCCTTAAAATATGGAGATGACAATGGATTTATCATCCCTCTGATAAAAGGGATCCATTAGAGCACCCCATCTCTGCCCCTGCAGCAACTCATGCCATGATTCTTAGAGATAAATAGCAATAATAAAAAGCTACAGTATTCAAAATGGTGCATTTGTTTCCTTTTGCTGTTTTATTAATTCAACTAGCTGCTAAGTAACTCAAGCACCGTTTGCCTCAACCTCTCACCCAATGGCAACTTAATTAATTGTTAAGTGCCTAGGATCAGAGGCCTCCTGAGCATTGTCTGTTTTGGAAGAAGTGGGAATACCAAGGAGCTTGCCACAGAGCTCTCTTTGTATGTGGCATCTCAATAACTCACTCAAGTGTTTGACTGTCTAGCAATCAGGTGGCCACTCATTGAAAGCAAGAGTTGACAATGAAAAAACCTTGCATTTTTCTCCTTCTCACTGGGATATGTATAGAGCGGGACAAATAGTACAAAAAGCATTTGTTGAGAACTTTAATCAAATCATTTTGAGGTATTAGGTGGTTAAATATTTGACCTGTACAGTTCAAATGTATGTACAGGTTAATAAGGGACAAGGTAGTAGAAAATAAGGCCCTATAGATGTAGAGATCAAGGGGTGAGAAGTTGGTGCAATGGTGGCATTTTACACCCATTGGGCGGAGAGATAAAGGACTACACAAGGTGCAAGGCAGTGGAGAACCAGGCCCAAAGTTTGTGAGACAAGCACTCTGAAGAAAGAAGGTACATGGCAAAGGTTTGGATAGAGCAGGTATCTCCTGTGACCTCATGGACTGAGATCCCAGTCATTAGTCAGCTGTAACACAAATCTACCCCAAACCTTTTCATAAAAGCAAAAGATACTTCCATTATAGCTGATGACTTTTGACCTCTTTTCGTGAGGTGAAAGAAGGCATGGGGCTTTTGGCTCCTATCACAACACACTCAAGATGTGCCGGTGAGTTGGTATAATCAGATTAATGAATGCATTTAAGGTCCCTTTGAAAAAAGACAAAGCTCTATAGTAAGTGTTAAATATGATTATTAATAATATTCACACTTTGCTACATGTTACGTCTCCTACATATTTCAAGATGTTGGAAGGGGAGTTTATTTACACAAGGAGTAATGCCCCTGGTGTTTGCTTCCATATCTAGTTTCTGCAGCCAGAAAACTATCTTCTTGTTGCAAATATAAGGATATTTATCTGCATGAACAACCATTTTCACCACCTCACCAGGGCCAAATTCAGAAACACTTGTGAAAATCTTTGATTTCACACATGTCCTGGTGAAGCAAATATAAGCTGAATCATGCGCAGCTCTGGGTAACATGTTTTTGCCCTTTTGGTCTGAACTGGTCCTACAGGCAGGTTCATACAGTGAATTTATACTAGAGACACAGCCATTCTGAAGAACATGAATTTGTGTTAATTTAGTATTGGAATCCTTATCTAGAGACAAGTCATTTCAAGTGTGACCTTGCACTTCCTCCTCCATTTACTGACAATATAAGTCAAGGATATTGCCATTGCACACAGAATTGTTTGTTACAAAATTACAGCTGCAAATTATTGTTTCCATTTAGACTTTATTTACTGGGAAAATAAAACGTGACAGAACATGCAATCTTATAACAAGCAGAATCTAACAATTCTTTTAATCACTTAGCCAGCCTTTCCAGGTGCATCTAGGCAGAATGCACCTGCCGTACTGCTGAATTTTCCATACACAGTATGTCCAGATAGAAAACACCTACTATTTTAGATACACTTACGGTAGAATGTACCTGCTGTGCTAGTGAACATACCAGGTGCACCCAAGTGGAAGGGGATTGGCATGCCACTAAAGTACGGTACATACAGGTAGAGCAAACCTGGGGTACTGCTAAACATTCCCTGTACGTGGGATTAGGATATACCTTTTAAACTCCTGGATGCTCTGGAGTTGTTCTAGCAACAAAGCTATTCCAGGTACATCCATGTTGCACACACCTGCTACGCTGCTAATGTTCCAGGGATGTCCCATTAGAACACACCTGTTATGCTGCCAGATGTTCTAAGTACCTTCTAACAGTCCATTGGTTTCAATGGAATGCTAATAGTATGACAGTAGCCCAGCAGGTGTGGTGAGCATCTGGCAATGAAGGAGTTAAACCTACAGTCAGCTGCAGAACAGCAGGCTGGGATGTGATTTGGGCATACCTGCGCCGGAGTGACATAACAGAAGCAGCATTTGCTCGGGAGGAGGTATGCGTTTTTGCCCAGTTGGCTGGAGAAGTGAGTGATCTAGAGCGGACAGAGTGAGCATGGAGGTCATGGCTTCTCTCGTTCCAGGGTAGCTACTGTTCTGGGTTTAGGTTTTGGACAGAGTGGAGAAGTTCTGTATCTTAAGGCATTCAGCACAGGGTGTGGAAATGCTGGGATAGCAGCTGGTTGAGGGGCTAGCTCAATTAGTACCAGTTCATATAGGAGCCATCTGTGCTAGTGCAAATCATCAACAATAAAGGCCAAGTCCAGGGACATTTGTCTGAAAATCTGAATAAAACAGCAGCGATTTGACCTCCCCACAAAGTGGCTGAGCCTGGTGAAAAAGCAGAACAGAAAAACAGGACCCACTGAGATGAGGGTCAGGGTGAGGATCTGAATGGGACTCAGTCTGACATCCATCCTGGGCAGACACCTTACTAGCACTCTCCTTTTGCTGGATCTTTTTCCTTCCTGGTTTGTCTCCTTATCTTCCTCCTTCTACTTTTACATTTATGATGATTGAATGTAACACACAAGCCATCCCTTTACTGTCCTTTCTGCTCTATACTCTCCACTCTTGTATTCCTTATGGCCATTAGCGTCATTTTGGGAATACAGGTTGAGTGAAAGCTGGGATACCAGAAACAGACTCCAATTGACCCAACAGGCTCCAGTAGCCGGTTTACCCACTGAAGGGCTGAAAACGTTTTCCTCACTCCTTTCTGAGCAAAACCTGCCTTTGTGAGCTAACAGCAAGCAAAGCCTGATAAGGAAGCCTCTTCACAGTAGCCTGGCATCTCCCATTGTTCCAAATATCTCCTCTCTGCTCTTTCAAATCCCTCAGTTCTTTTTCCAAGGCTCTTACAGTGACCTCCTTACAGACCACATCTCCCACACCGCCCTGCATTTGAGTGAAGATCCCGTCTCTGCTACGTGTCTGCCGTGGAGTGCAGACTGTAATCTTCTAGAGGCATCAGCAGTTTTGTCTGTCCCCTGCCAGTCTGCTAGTCTAGTTCTACCTTGTTTTATCTGCTCTACACACATCTAATAAGAATGGTAGGAGCTCAGTAGCTAATTCAGTCACCTCTGGTAGCTGGCTGGTGTGACAGTAAGTAAGTTGGATAGTGACCCCTACCATGTGACCAATGACCTTTTGGAACACACACGCAGATGGCTGGGGCCAGGAAATTAAGAGTAGTCTTTGGCCAGGACGCCTGTGTTTCACACCCTCGTTGCTGCCAGCATGTCGCACGCATGTTTCTGCAGTGGACCAGTTTTTGAGTTGTTGAGGGGAAAAGAAGTTGAAAGTCTGAGAATGTGCATGAATTTAAAGCTGGATATAAGGATGCACACCCACTTGCCTATCTAATATCTGCCCTAGACAGCAGCTTGGTGTTTCAGAACTAGCAACTCTGGCATAAAGAGCAAGCTAGGCACTTACAAAGGGGAATGTTATCAAAAGATATGGCCCCTGTTCCCCTCCAAAATATGAGTTACTTGGGAACGCATCCATTACTTATTCCCCTCATCCCCCTAATAAGTGCAGACAGGAAGTCTTTTAGAGGAACAGTTGATGTCTTTGGAGAGGCTCCTTTCATTCTATGTTTCTATCTGAAATGCATTCCAAAGGAGATACACAACTTCAGTCACAGCAATGGAGCTGGGAACCGTACAAGAGTATGGGGACAGTGAAAGGGGGTTGCCAGAGACCTATGCACAGTATAGAGGACCTTGCACCATTGAGTTCAAATCCATGCTCCTGCAAAGTTTAAGGATATTTAGGTCACATTTTTGGTTTACCCATTATATAGATGGGGACCATCTGCCAAGTCCAGATTTGGTTCCAAATTTCCTCAAAGTTCAGGCACATTCAAATCCGAGTGGTTCATTTGAGCTCATGTCTAATTCGCACAACTGTTGATAATGCCCGTGTAAAATGTAGTGAGTGAAATCACCCTTTCTTGTGAATAGGAACTGGGGGACAGATTTTCAAGAGCGCTCCCTTTTAGACACCTGGTTTTCAAAAGTGCTCAGCACCCAAGGAGCACCTACCATTTTTCTGGAACTTCTGGTCTATGTGTGCATAACTCCTAACCCCTGATACCCAAGAGAGTGCCTGTCACAAGGGGTTACGTGTGACAAAAGCAAGAAATTCACATACTATCTATTCTCACCAGCAATGCCACACAGGTAGCCCTCTTTAGAAGACACAGGTACATGAGACACTCTCTGAAAAATACAGTCTCCTGGTGGGGCATGTGCAGGCCAAGGATTTTGTGACCGGAGAGCAACTATTACAACCGCCCTTCTCCTCTTCTGCTTGCTTACTCCCTCTCTTTTTTTAAAAAAGAAGAGCAGCAGCAAGATCCTATGGATAGCCCTTCTCCTCTAACTATCCACTTGACTCAACCCAGGCCACGCTCTTGAGGCTTGTTAGGGAAGGAAAAAATTCCACCACTGTTTTCTTCCTCCACTTTCTTCTTTTTTTGATTAAAGAAAAGCAAGCAGCCCCCTCCTCCCTACTCTTTGGCTTGCTTCACTATCTTCCCAGCTGGCAGATGCTCCAACATTCCTTGCACGTAAGTGTTTTGCTTCAAAAGTTAGGAGACGAGAGGGAGAAAGAGAGAGGACCACATTGTACAGTCCCTGTTGATAAGGTTCAAAGCAGAGACGCCTCAGAAGCACATGCAGTTGCTTGTTTGCGCTCTTTAAAAAAAAAAAAAAAGAGCTAAATTCCACGGTAGACATTGCTTTCTCTTGCTGCCATTATCTATCCCTCACACAAGCTAGAGGTAGGGGGAAGGTAGAAATTATCCTGTTTACCTGGCATTATTTTTACCCCCACCCACTCCTTGAAATGTCAGCTCTAAACTGCTTTGCACTCCCATCTTTTCAATGGCATTTGTAAAGAGGAAAAGAAAAAATCCTGCACATGAGGTTTATTTATTATTTTAACACACACACATATATATATATATATATATATATATATATATATAGCTACAATAAAACCAGCTGGGGCTGCCTGAGAAAAAACCCTACCTACCTTCTCTTGCCATTAATATTTTCCCCCACCTTGTAGTTCTCTGGAGCGTGTTTTTCCTTTCGCCCTTAGTACCTCCCTGTGATTTTCCCCTTCTAATCTAGCACTGGAGTGGCAAGTGAGTGATGCCACATTATTACTCATGTGGGGAATCCAGCCAAGAATTTCTAGGCATAGCAAAATACTCAGAACCATCTGTCTGTTTTGCTAGAGGAGAAATAGGCAAAAACAAATCCTATTAAACTAGCCATTCCAACCTACAGTCACTGGGGACACCAAGATAACATTTCAGTCACTTCCCTGGGATATTTTGGGATAGAAAGCTCTCCTTTTATTATCTTGAAAGGGGATTTCTAATGGTAGAGAAAGAGGTGTGGGGATCCAGTAAAAGTTAAAGAGACCAGGAAAGATTATCCCCTCACTTCCCAGCTGTTTAATATGAGCATTAATGTACTCAAGATACAATACCTACTCCACAGCCCGCCCCCCAAAAGCAATCACCTCAGAGAGCCCAATTTATAACTTTCCTCTCCTTAGGTGGGTGGGCATTTAAGCAGGTACCTTGTGACCTACAGGTGAAAAATGTTAGCTCCCAGATGAAATAAGAGCCTCTCTACCTCGCTCTGAGGTACAAGGTTTGTTAGGATCTAATGTTTTACACCTGTGGCGGTTAAAACCCAGCCGGAATGTCTTTTCCTCTTTCCTAAGCAATTCAAAGCCTTTCAGCAACAGCTTTGCTTTTGTCTGCTCTTCAGGTGAACCATGCTGCTTGTGAATGTGCCGTATGCAAAGTGAACACCTGTTCAGATTGTCAAGCCCAGTGGTAATAAGGCTCAGAGTGTCTCATCCCCTTGTAGGTGATGGATTGGGGCAGTTGCTCAGTCCCTTTTGGAGTTTTTCTGGAATACGGCAGCTATAAATCCTCAGCTCAGACAGCCCTTCCTTACTCTCTACAGCATAGCTTCTCGTGGGCTTTTATAGCAAAAGACACATTGGAAAAGGGGGGAGGATTATGGCTGGGGAATGTTGGAGAATAGGCAGGAGACGGGAATTTATCTCAGTGGTAAACAAAGCCTGTTTTCTTTTTTCCCCTGATTTGTGTCAGGTTAGCCAACGGAGACAAGTTAAGGATTCAGAGCTCTTCTGAAGGTCTGATCTAGTCTTTTTTGACTAAGCCACAAAATGGACCCTCTGCGATATTTGGATTTTGTGTTTCTCCCTAGACAAAGAGCAATTGTCAGTCTGAATGACATGTAGATCAAGAGAAACAATAAACCAAAAAGTGTGCACAAGAAAAGTCTCCATGTGTGTGAGAGAGAGAGCACAGTGTGTGTGTATCACAACACCACCCCCCTGAAATGTAATGGGGCATAGAAAGCAAGATGGCAACAGTTACATAGCAACATACATCCCATGGGTGGCTTCCCTTTTTAAATCTGAAGCTAGAGATCAGCCAGGGAAGTTCAGATTCAAACTTTATGGTTCTAGCCCATTCTTATAACGGAACAATCGTGGACTGCCTATGTGAGCCCACAGCCCATGAGATGTAGATCAGCTTCCAGATTTGACCTTCCTGATTCAGACCATTTCTCATTGTAACCGCTCCAGAGTGTGCTCTTTTACGTACCTGTTTGGGGGTTGAGATAAGTCTGCCCTGTGCATTACATAGCGCCTGATGACAAGACACCAAAGTTCCTTTCTGCCACATGTGAAACAGACATTTCAAAGTTAAATATCCCGTCCAGTTTCAATTTTTCTTTCCAATACCCGACGAGATTGTACAACAGTATGGACTAATCACCTGTCAAATTTAATTTCTTAAACTGAAGGTGCTTTAGAATCATGCGAATGAAAGGGAAAATACACCATCCAAACCCATTATATTATTATTTTTCATACTAGGACAAACATCTAAAAATAGCAGCACTGGCTTTCCCTTTTGTTTAAATGGACAGTAAATATGTTACTGTCAGGCTAGGACATTCTATACAAAGTGTGAGCCTCCAATGTGTGTTCATAGCTAAACTGTAATCTCAGGAATGTCATGAAAATACCAGTAGTCATAGCTAGGAATAATTACCACCTCTCCCCGGGGACTGCATCCCAGCATTGCAGGGGACAGACCTAATGATCTCATCAGTCTTTAACCTCTCTAGACACTAGGCTCATTACAAGAGGGGCTAGTAGCACCATCCCTTGTACAAGTTGCCCAACACTTTCATATTTTTTCAGGAGCTTTTAACTTTGCCAAACTTCAAGCATTTGGGATGAAATTTTACGTGCTGGGTGTCTGCCTCTGGCTGAATTTTTTGGAAAGTGGCATCCAAAAGAGTTCAGCCATTTCCAAGCTGAACCTAGGCAAAACATGTTGTTTTGCCATTAAAAAAAAAAAATCCTGGCAACCTTTTCTTTGAGAAGCTCTAGCACCCCCATTGCTTTGGAGAAAGAACTTGAAATTTGGCAGGGAGGTGACCTTTGTGTCATAGATGTGCCTTTTTCTGTTCCTGTGAAAATATACCCACATTTGGCACTGTTTTAAGCCTTTCAAAAATCTACATACTCAGCTCCTCAGTCAAGTTCTTAGAGTTTAGCTGCTAAAATCTTGGAAGATTCCATACTCTCTGAGCATGCTCCAGCCTCTCACAGCTCTGAGTTCTGACTAGACTGACATGTGCCATCCCCACAGAGTGAAGCTGGACTCTTCTGTTGTAATTGATGCTCCTGGCTTCTCTGGGCTGGGGTGGGGCCATGCACTGGAAGCGAGATCAGGAAGCCTTTCTCTTCTGTGCTCTCAGCTCACCCTCTCCCAACCCTCCTCCCTCCCCCCGGTGCTCAGGCAGTGTAGAGGAGGCATCTGTCTGATTCAAATGCAGAGGGGACAAGAGCCAAACTTGGGGAAGGGAAAGGAGCAGATTGGAATAAGGAGCCATGTGAAACTGGGGCTCAGAGCCAAGGGAGAAGGGAGACAGATTGGATGAAGAACCAGGAAGGGATAACTGCAGCTGGCTGGGCAAAGAGACTGAGGACAATAAGTCGGGACAAGGGGAGGCAACTGGGCCAGGATATCGAGACTGGGAGTGTAGGGGAGGCTGGTACCTGGACAGGGAGCCCAGAGAGGGAGATTAGGACTGAATGGGCAAGGAGACTAGGACTGGATGAGAAACATCAGAGGTGGAGACTGACACTGGGTAGGCAAGGAGGAGGGGACTAAGTCAAGCAGTGAGGAGTGGGGAAGAGATAGAGCAGGAACAGGCTGGAGCCAAAGGGATCAGGGTTGAGAGGAACAGGCAGAAATGTTTGTGACCACTAGTGAACACTCCCCTCCAGAGGCTGGAATGGAACCCAAGGTTCCTCAGTCTCATCATTCCACTGCTGTCAGCAAATATCAGTGAAACACACTGGTAAAGTATGTGTCTCATCCTCCTCTAGAGCTGGTCCAGATAGTGGATTACAACCAACTGCTACTGTCATGGTATGGTTGAGTGACTTGTTTAAGGTCACACAACACTACTGGAAGAGTCAGACCTAGAACCCAGGTCTCCTAACTTCCAGTTGGGTCTAACCATTAAGCCCTATATATATGGCTGGTTTGTGTTTTTTCCCCTCAATCACGAGTATATATCTATATCTATATATAGATATATACTCGTGATTGAGGGGAAAAAACACAAACCAGCTTAAAACAGCCTTTTCTGACTCACTGAAATCAATCTAAACATCATGGTTTACATACATACACTCTTACACAGGGCACGTTTCTGCTCTCACATTGTTAGTGGTGTAAATCAGGAGTAACTCGACTGAAGTCATTGCCGCTGAAGGGGTGTAATTGAAAGCAGAATTAGTCTTAAGACATGTGTGTTTCCACTGAGTCTTCTCTGCTTTGTAGATAGCCTCACGGGGCAAAAGCAACTGGAGGGGGGAAGCATTTAAATAAACTCCCTGGGTGCTGAGTGATCCCTCCCTCTAGCATCTGTGAACAGGCTTGTAAAATGGCTGGAGTCAGCTGAGCAGATGTCCCTATAAAAGCAAAGAATGGCATAAATTAATTCATTCATTAAGGTAAGAATGCGCTGCCTTTGAGCAAACTGGTGCTAATCTGTAGTTGCTATTTAAAGGAATTGCGATGGTGCACAGAGCAGTTCAGGATGGGCAGATATGAGGGAAAGGGGCTGTTGTAACCATGGGGTTAGTGGGTGCTGATGAAACATAAATCACACCCATCACAGGAAGGATTAACATGCTGGGAACATGTTCTTTTTTCCTTTCCCCTTTTCTATTTCTGCACACACAGGAGCTGATTGTAATAGATCAGCGCTGGAAAGGGAGCAAGCACAGCAAGCGTGAAGGTCTGAGTATTAGTCTAGAAAAGAAATGAATAAATAGCCTTGGGATGGTGCTCATCTGCGCTTTCTCCACCCACAGCCCTTTCCCTTGCAGTGGGTGCTTCTCCATGCAAATACTGATTGCTCAACTGAGACCACTTGCCCCTTCATAGGTGGCTTCTGTCTCTCTCCACCGTACGAGCTCCACACCCCAGCTTTCTCCAATCCGGGGCGAGTGAGATGGGCTGTTCTCATTTTACTGTCTGGTAGAAAAGGGACAGGTCCTGCAATGTGTCCAAGTCCAAAGAAGCTCCTTACTCCTGGAAAGGGATGCAGAAGCTAAGGGCCTGATTCTCCACTGCCTTGCCCCTTGTGTTGTTGTTTATATCTGTGCAAAATGGGCTGGATCCTGGGCTATGCCGGAGCTGTGCTTGGCACAGCTTGGGGTAGAGGGGTGAAAAAGTGATTGTAAGTCACCATTAGGCTTTCTTCCTACCTCTGATCCATTCCCCTGGGGCAGGTTAGAGACACCTCAGGGCTGCTATAAGTTATTCCTGTTCTCCATGGCCCCAGGAGGGATTGCTGGATCATGCCCCCCAATGCAGCGGTTGGGAGAGATGATGTCATAGAATTGTTATGCCAGTTTTATGCCATCTGGGGATTCCTCTTATGCACATGGATTCCTAGGGGTGAGGGGGAAGCCATCTTTCTGGCTATTTGCACTGCTGGAGTAGTGATAAGAAGCTGCACCAGAGGGAGGGTGAGAATAGGCATAATGTGACTTCTGCATTACGGGGGAGCAGCTCCAGTCAGGCCAACGGGGCTGCGTGTGTGTGTGTGGGACAAATTCCATGCCTGTCCAAGGCTGCCCCCCACCCTCACCCCTACCCCCAAACTACACCCATGAGGGTGAGGGCTAAAAAGGTGTAAAATGGTCCCACCATATGAATAACCAATTCTGATTGGGTAGTGTTTGCCCATGTGTCAGTGATGAAACAAGGTGCAAGGGAGTAGAGATGCAAGTCCTGGGAGTGTATAATACACCAGGTCCTGGGCCGATGCACATGTCAAGATTTCTCCTTTTCAAGATTCCCCTGACTCCAGTTAAGGCTCCCTCCTATTGAAGTGTCTGAGTATTATGTCTTGCCTGCATGTGAAAGTTAATCTAAGGGTAAAGAGCAAAGGCTGAGTTTTGGGAAGCCAGTCTCATTTTAACACTGAGATCTATACTTGGCTGTGGAGGGGGTCTCTCAAGGGAAGAGTTGGCAGCAGTATCTCCTGAGCCATTTAAAACTGGACCAGAGAGATCAGTGGAGAATACAGTGCGGGGAACAATCCTCTACTGGCCCCCGGGGGGTTGAACTAGATGGGACCTAATAGGTCTTTTCCATCTCTGATTTCTATGATGTGTTGTACACAAAGCAAGAAGCAGCAGCTAAAATCGATGCAGAGCCGGAGCCGAGCTGAGGGGCTTTAATCAATCTCACAAGTCATTTATTGTGAGGATGCAACAAAGCGACAGATTATCGCTATTACTCAAGAAACCAGAACATGGATAGCAAGAAAGGAGCATTGAGCTCTTCCCAAGCCAGGGCTGGAATGTGCTGTGGCTGCCTCTTTCTTGGACTTAATAGCAGCAGAGCTAGAATGAATAGCGGGGTGGAGGTAGGGCGTATGATTACATACCAGCTATTGATCAATGGTGGATATAGAAAGGGAATGATTTCTTTAGCTCCATAAACTAGAGGGGACTAGGAGGGCATCAGAGACAGCTTGCTCAGCCCCCAGGGTGGAGGGAGTACCTTGTGTCACTCTCTACTGACCCCAGTAGCTGAAGCTCAGAGGAGCAGCGAGCAGATCTCGGAGAAGCCCTGTCCACAGTCAGAGGGAGGGTTATTGTGATGTGAGTGTTTGGGGGTATCGAAGGAGGAAAGACAAATAAGGGATTATCCCAGCAAAATGAGCTAATTAGCGGGGGACTGCGTGGGTTTCAGGACCTGGGCAGGAGTCTTGGTGGAGGGTTTCAAGTGATTTCCAGCACCTAGAAGAAGGTCGGAGTGCCCCATTTGTAGAGATGGGTGCGCAGCAAAAAGTCTGCTGTAAACATCCCTAAACTTGGAGAAAATTCAGATCTGAATTCCAACTTTGTGTCTGATCATATCTGTGTCATGGGGCCCAAACTAAAACCTCAGCTCTGAGCACCTCTGAATTCAGAGGAAAGTTGGGATCCAGATCCATACTTCATAGCTTGGGGCCATCTCTCTCCAGCTGTTACTAGACACTTAGAGCAGCAATAAGGGTTTTACTGGTTGGGGGAGGATAATTGTCATGTTGTCTTGGTTGTGACTGGCTAAAATACTACTTGTATAACAGTGGGTAAATGCACTTCAAAACTGATGCTTTTATCAAGTATCAGTGCTTGTCATGGCACGGGTACCAGCTGAGCCTCACAATTTCACGAGTACTGTAATTATCATTACATAGAACAGCATTTGCTAGGGCTACATCTGCAAGGGAAGGGATTGCATATCCTAAGAGAGATTTTCCATCCTTAACTTGTATTAAGTTCAGAATGCAAATACGCTATGTCAGTATGCAAATATTCAATAAGTGTGTGTGTGTGTGTGTGTGTGTGTATATATAAATATATAAGAATTGCCCAGGAGAAGATGTGGGGAGGGACTACTAAAAGGAGCCCTTCATTCTTTAATGACTTCCTTCACTTCCCCCCAACCAGAAGACTCCCACTGATGCTCCCACACTGTCCTCCCTTCTCCATCTCCTGCTGAAAAGCTACAAGGCTGCTTGGCTGCTGCCACACCCCACAGCTGAGAACATTCCACAGGCAAAAGAGCATCCAGGGTGATTGCAAAGTTTGCCTGGCCCTAAGACTGACTCTGCTGATGGCTCCAGCGCTTCTGCCCTGTCTGGAAACCCTCCCAGTCCTCCTAACCAAATGACACCCCCATCTGGCACCTGATAGAAATCTCCCTTGTTAACCCCTCCTGAGATAGACATGCACTGGATCCCCCCACCCTGCTGCCAGAAACTTGCCCAGTCAAAATGCCCACTGCTCTCCTGGCTGCCAGAAACCTAGCCCCCTTGACTGAAAACACTTACTTTCCCAGCAACTGGGAACCTCAACTCCTCCCACCCTATACACCTGCCCAACCCCCTACTAGAAGCCAGCCACATCCCTTCTGACCCAGAATCTCCACCGATCCAGCTGCTGGAAGGAAAACATCAACAGAACTTCCTTTATATTGTGGCGGTGCCAGCAGCTGTGCCCTGCTCTTGGTGTGGATAGAGATATTAAGTAAGTGTATCAATTTAATAAAGGAGCAGATCATGGCTGTCCTATGTGCCTGCACAGCCGAGTAAGGGAGGTTAAGGTGCACCCTAAATCCCCTGGGCCAGCAACCTTAAACATGAGTAGCAGTGTAGGGGACAGACCAGACTCCACGGGGCCTCTGTCTCCCCACTACACATGTGGGCAGAAAAGGGACAGAAAAGGAGTGGATGATGGATCTTTGGCTCTGACTCCAAATGCTTAGACAAGGCCACGGGGGGGGTGGGGGGGGGAGTACACTGCACCAGGTATAGGGGCTGCTGCAGGTTGGGCTCATTCCACCTAGAGAAGAGGGAAACTCTGAGTCACAGTCTGCTCCCTGGGGCCCACTTCAGGGACAGTGCAGCAACAGACTGCCCGATTGCACAGGTCTGTGGCAAAGCCATGATTTAGTCCTAATTTTAAAAAACCATAGTAAGTCCATGAGGACATTCCTGCCCAGCAAAGGGGACAGGGAGGAAGGCCAATTTTTCCCCCCAGTCATTACCTCATTGTTTTCAGTGCTTGTGTATTTTGCATCATCATGTTCAGTTCAAAACATCCATGCCTTAACTGTGAAAACTGAACTGAATGCATAAGCACCTGAGAGGTTCAAAGAAGAAACACCCACACAAACAAAAATAATCCTTAATATTTCTTTAATGTCTTTTTTAAAAAACGGAGGTGGAGGAGGAGAACCTAGCAGAACAACCTAACTATAAAAACGCAACGGCAGTTGCTAAAAGCCCAATCTATTTTCAAATGATGTGCTCTAATGGAATGTTGCTGTACATCTTTTGATGAGACAGGAGTCTATTTAAAAAGACAGGCGCCTTCGAATGTGCTTTTAAACCCTGTCTGTCAATTAGAACAACATCAAGGGTTCAGTGGCTGGGAAAAAAGATGACAGTAATGAAAAGCTGGGAGGGCAGGAAAAGAAAAGAAAGATAAAGACAAAAAAAGTAGAAAAAGAGGAAGAGAAGGAGTAAAAGGAAATGAGATCACAAAAAAAGAAAGGTCGGGGGAAGGGGGAGGAATAGAGCAGAATAAAGATTCATGCCCAAGTTAAAATAGATTTCGTCATTCGTCCCCTAAAGAATATGCTCATTCATGGGCCTGCATTGTGCTGTCTACAGGGAGAGCAGATAACGCAGTTGCTCTCATACAGCCTGCCCCTGTTGTTTTTCAAAGTTGTATAACTTTACAGTGGGGTGGCAAAAGGCACACCTCTTACGCAAAGGCCACTGCCTTGCCAAATGTTAAGTTCCTGCTCCAAAGCATGGGGGTGCTAGAGCTTCTCAGAGAAAAGGTTGCCAGAATGTTTTAACATGAGCAAAATAAAATATTACTTCCTAGCCTTATTCTCAGAAAGAGGCAAACTATTTTGGCTGAAAATTTCTAATAATAATAATTAATTCATTAATAAAAAGAAGCCTGAGGGAGACACCTGGTGTGGAAAATTTCAGCCCCAAATGTTAAAGTTTGGCAAAGTTATAAGCAACAGAAAACAGGGTCCTATAATGGGACTTGTCTGGTATCCTTAATACCTGCCCTGCCTCTAATAAAGTGCCTGTCATCTGAGAACTCATATGACCTCACAATGAGGTAAGTCAGTATCATTACCTCAACCTTACAGACTGAGGAAACCGAGGCACATAGAGGTTAAGTGATGTGCCTGACGTCACACAGGCACTGATGAAGCAAGGTACATAAACACATGCCTAACTTTGAGCACATGCTTAAAAGCAGGCAAGTGCTTAAGCACTGTGCTGAATCTGGGCCACAGTGAGAAAGCAAGGAAGAGAACTCAAGTGTCCAAATGCTCTTTCCCTACTGTAGCCATTAGCCCACGTTGCCTTCTACATCTCACTGCAGCTCGTCTCTCTGCATTCCTATTCCCAGGTGAGGAGAGCTCTTGGGAAACTGCTTGACATTTGCAATTGACTAGCTACCTAGACAGCTAGGAGAGAAAGGATGGCCCACTGTACCTCAGTTCCATCTGTAAAATGGGATATTAGCACTGCCCTATCTCACAGGTGAAAGTAAATACATTAAAGACTGTGAGGAGCTCCATATTAAAGTAATGAAGGCCATATCAGTATTGTAGGTTGCTCACTTCTGTTGCCATTAGCATTCCCTGTTCAGCAGAGGTCATCACAGTTTCTGCAGGTAAAATGGGAGGGGGGGTTTAAAGCAGAAAAACTTGTTGCTTTGTCCCTTTTATTGTAAAGACCAAGAGCAATCACAAGTAAATGCTCCAAACTCTCACTCACTCTGCTGTGATTTAGATTCTTTGTTTAATTAGTTTCTAGACTGTGCATTGTTTATAGCCATTATTTCAATGTGCCTTTAAAAGTTAGAACATCTAACCTACTCCAGTTCTCAGACAAACTAAATAAATCCTGCTCCTTCCCATTCTATCCCATCACTCACTCTGCCGAGGTAGGGAGGCATCCTTCTTACACGCTGAGTTGTGTATAAAAGGCAGGACATGACTTCTTGAGATTTCATTACAGTCATTTGCATACCATGATCTCACCATTGAATCCCTTCTCTTGTGTTAAGTATTATTTTAATTATTTGTATGACTGTAACTCCCAGAGGTCCTAACCAGGACTGACACTCCATTGTGCTGTCTTCAGGAGCAAGGCAAAGCCAAACAGATGTAGGCTCCTTGCAGATGCAGCACCACCTCGGTAGAGCTGCAACTAGGTCCATATGACTGGCTGGCTGGCTGTTCCATGTGTACAAACCTACAGCAAGACAATAGAGTTACACTAGCCTAAAAGCAGTGTGACAGGAGACTTCTATCTCTATAATGGGTCAAACCAAATTCTACGTCGCTAGCTCCATCCCCACACAGAAAGGCATTTGGGAAAGTTTGTCTTGGGTTCCAAACTTTCTGGCTCAGTCTCATCGCAAAGCAAAAATGTACCAATGTTCTACATTTCTCTCTGGAAGGCACTTTGTGACTATTGAGTCATCTTAATAACACTGGGTGCTAATTTGGTGCTGAACATTTAGGGTGGGATTTTCTAAATTGCCCAAGGGAATCAGGAACCCAAATCCCACTGGCACCTAACTCCCTCCAAACCTTTGAAAGTTCCAGGCTTAATAAATGTTATTATTGCAGTTCCAAAATACCATAGCAAAATAACTAATGGCAGTGCTGGCCACTCGTGAATATTAACAGGCTCAGCAAATATTCTCCTATTATCCCCATGACATATTAGTCCTTACTGGCCAAATCCATCCTTTCAAATTCATTGAAGCTAGTCAATTCAGTCATATGGCTCCGAGGTTCAAATTAACCACTGGAATACATGAGTGCAACTTCACTGAAGTCCAAGGAGTTGCACCCACTAGGACCCTGTGTGTCCAGAAGGGAAAAGGCTGGATAAGTCTCAACCCTTGAGAGGAGAGGTTACCCACAACAACTCTGTTTTGACGTAATGGGGTATTTGTACATTTAACAACCACATCCCCACCTCTATGTGTTGGGTGGAAGTCACGGCATGCTATACCTCTATCCATTCAGATGGGGGCAGAGAGGAAGGACAGTTTTGAGGTTAAGGTACTGGGGTATAATTCAGGAACTCTGGGTTCAATCCATAGTTTTTTGCTACATACTTCCTGTGCATACAATAGAGAAGTCACTTAAACTCTCTCTGCCTCAGTTCGTCATCTGTAAAAGTGAGGAAATATACTTCCCTGGCTTATGCAGTGTTGTGAGGATAAATTCATTAATGTTTGTGAGGCACTCAGATGCTCCAGTAATGAGGGCTATATAGTACCTAGATAGAGTGGGTACATTTAAGCAACCACTGCATAAATCTCCAGTCATCATTACCCTGAGAAACCTTCTGTTCTTCTGCTATTTATGATCCCCTCCTCCCAAACCTACCCTGACTATGACTCAACCCACAGTCTTTAAAGTGTGCAGTCTATTGGCATTTATATAGTACATTTCATACACTTCCTCTCAAAGCTTTTTACAAAGCCATGAATTACATACCTGTCACCCACTGAATTCATTCATCCAAAAAAGATGCAGTCATTACGCACTCAGCAATAAGCCTCATAATACTACCCGCCATTGAGTTTTTATATGTGTGCACCAAAGAGATAAAGTTACTTTAATGCCATCGCTGCTATTAATGCAAGAGAGAGCATGGGGTGGGGGGAGAGAAGTAAATGATGGGTGGGAGCGCTGGGGTCTCTCTCCATACCAGGATGTGAAGATGCAGCATATATTAACTTCTTAAGAGGCTGCAGCTGTAGAAACTTAATTGTGTGAGTAGCAAGGCGTCCTCATTGTAGCCTATAGGGGAGATAATAAAACAATAAAATACTTTGCATTTATTTAGCTCCTTTCATTCAGGGATCCCAAAGTGCTTTTCAGATATGAATTAATTCCCATAAAAACTCCTGAGAGGTTCTCATCCTTAGGACCAAGGTGCAGACAGGTTAAGTGACTTTCTCCAAGTTGCACTGTGAATCAATGGCAGAAATAGAACCCAGGAGTCCTGGTTCCCAGTTCACTTCTCCAAGGAGCAGATTTACTGCACACCCATCTATTTCTGCCATACCGAGGATCAGCAACTGCTCTTTGTAATCAGTAGTCTACTGGGCCAGGTTGCCTTTAACCTTTGTACTAATAACCGAACATGTGCATAGCAGCTAATTAATATCCCTGCTCAACCGAAAACCCTAAAGGCAGACAAAAACCTTCCCGGATTCCGGTGAATTGGGGAGATATTTTTAAAACTCTGTGAAGCCTGTATTTATGAGGGTTCCTGCTTCAAGGACTAAAAATTCCAAATTCATAATGATACAGCTGAATATGCTTCCCAATAAAATCCCAGAACACTCTATAACACAAGATGGCGTGTGGGGGAACAAGATGCAATTCTCGAGGGGGGCAGGTGGCTAAAACACAGCAGGTTTCATCCCAGTAAGGGGAAACCCAGGAGTTACCCAGATATAGAGACAGTTGCAGCATTTTCCAGTCCTTTAAAGGCCTGATCTTAGTAGGTGCCCAGCATCTGCAAATTCCCATAACTTCAGTGGGAGTTGAAGGTGCTCAGCACCTTGCAGGATTGGTGCCTTACTGACCTACACAATCAGGGTTCCATCAGAACCTAAAGAGCATTTTCTTTCCTACAACTCCTGACTGTCTCGGAGATTCCCACTTCTTTCCCAAGTATAAAGTATGAGGAAGGATGCACACGGCCAGCTCTGCTAACTCCAAAAAGTGGTTTTGCTCAGCAGCTGCTCCCTCAACAAAGCCGCTCAGGGTTTAGCCCCTCCCACTCACCTGAGTAACAGAGCTCCGCCTCCTTTAAAAGCACAGCACCCATGTTCAGGGAACAGAATGACCAATTCACACTGCTGAATTGGAAACCATTTTTCCTGCTTGTGCATGAAGACTCTCTCATAATTACTGTACATGGGGAGAGGGGGGAATCCTGGCTGGAGCTATTGATGAAATTCATTGAGTGGGAGAACAGGAGCATCATTTCAGAAAGAATTGGATCGGGAACAGGGAGGGGGTGAAGGCAAAGTTGTGTCAGCATATAGAACGTTATATGTGATTATATTATATTCTACAAAGGCGGGGTTGGGGGATGGCAGCAAAAAGTGGAAAACATAAGGGAGTATATAGACCTTTGAAAAGCTGGGCAGGGGGAGGAGCAAACCAAGCTCTGTGGGTAACTGCCCCCCTTCCCCCATAGCTAATGATGCTCCTGAAGGAGAAGTCAGAGGTGGGAACAGAATTTGTGTTGGGCCTCATTCAGCCAGGGAGGAGATTGGTATGTCAGCATCAAGTCTTGGGTCCTTTATTTGGCAGCTGGGCTGAAATTTTCAACCTCAGGCTCCATCAGTGTGAAGGCTCAGTCCTAGCATAGCTTCTGAATCCAGGTTTAACTGGGGAGAGGCAGTGCGGCAGACAAGCACCTGAGATAACCTCCCTAATATCTCTTCTTCTTTCATTCCATTACTACAACTGTTACTACTACCTGCAAGAGAGGGTCTTGTTAGGTTAGTCACTTTTACCTATCTGTATGTCCTGTCACTGAATCCTACATTCATTTATGGTGCTGCTCTAGTAGAGAAGAAGACAGAAAGAGACAGAATGGAAAGAGAAACTAGGGAAAAGAAAGGAGGGCACATCAAGGAGGAAAGGCACTCTGGCTGAATGTTCACACTCCACCCACCTTTCCCATTCAAATAAATGAGAAGCCAATCAGAAAATAGTCCTCTCGGTCATATGATCAAGCAGGGGCTATGATTGCACCTGAACAGTTTCCAGTAGGCTAGCTCATTCTGTAGGGGAAGGAGTCTGGTCACCAACTCAAGAGAGTATCTCCTGTGGAATCCACTCCAGAAATACTGGTAGCCTCTTTCTTCCTACCCCATGACCCACTTTCTTAATTATTTTGCTAGTGGTTGGAGAACATCAGGTGTTCCCAAAATGCTCAGGAGAATGTCAAATTCTTAGCTTGGGCTTCATTGTACCAGACAGAGATACAGAAAGAGCACTCAAGAGAAAGGGGTGTGTCTCTGCACTGAGAACAACTGAATTCTGATAAAATAAGGAATGACCTAAACATTCCTTCTCCCAGTACTCAAACTGAACCTATCTCTGGAAGAATCAAAATAGCAGTAACACTTTGACTTTCTTGAAAGTCTCCCATCCAAGTAGTGAATCAGCCCAATCCTGTACAGCTTGCAAGATTGGACACTATCAAGATAGTATGTCTGCATCACTTATACCAAAGGGAACTACCTACCACAAGTGATTAGGCAGCCAGGCCGAGAGATGAGTAGACATACGTACAGACTGACGATATATAGACAGATGTCACAGATTGGATGTAATTTACATCCTGTCCTAAACTGTTGTGTAATATCATCATTCACTATTAAAGAGTTGCTGCATTCCATCCTAGGTGGATGAAGTCTGTGCTGTATGTACAGAGCCTGGTTCTGGTCTTTCATTTAAATAGATCAAGAGTAACTACACTGAAGTCAACCATCTTATGCTGAAATAAAACCAGTGTAAGTGGGGGTGAATCAGGCCCAAAGTTGGTAAATCAGTTTGTAAATATCTTTTTGATTTTTCTTAATAAAAGGCACCATCTAAATGCAAGTCATTAACTTATGTTAAAATGATACTAATGCTAATATCGCCTTTAGCTCCCTTCCTCTACTGTGGTGCTGAATGCTGAAAAGCTAAAAAGTGATCTAAGCCCCCCATTCAGTTACAATTCCAGGAAATTAATTTGGGTGCCAAACACTTTACTGAATATATAAAAACAACCCAGTGAACACCCAAGTTCTGCATCCTCTGACCCTCACGTACCTTTCAAACACAACACCATGCAGCGAGGAAAAATCCTTCTGCCTCCTCTATTTATAATATCTAAAAAGGGCAAATGCAGAACTGATTTTGCTTATGCTCATAAAACCATACTTCTCCATGGGAATGTAGAGATTAAATACGCTTTTAAAGCTTTCCACAAATGGCAAAGTAAAACATTATGATATCAAAGCAGCAAAGAGTTTGTTACTTTAAGCCTAGTTTTCGTAATAATAGATTATAAAGATATTTATTCTACATTTCTCCAGAAACTTTCATTCCAAAGTATATTATGGAATATTGTTGAGATTTTCAAAGCAAAATCGGGGATTTAGACATCTAGTTACCTCTAATTTTAATGGAAAATCGAGATCAATGTCTAAATCTCTTATGTCGTCTCTCTACACATATACCCACTCACCCACCCTTTGAGTAACCACTGAAATGCAGCAGCTTCTAGTGGGAACCCAGTAGTTGTTTATCAAACTGCAATGCCACACATCAATTTAAGACAGGAAGCCAAGAAGGAGATATCTAACTGGAACTGCAGGAGAAGTTTAGGGAGGCAGGATGCTCTACCTGATATAACCAGGACAGCAGAATGAACATCTTAACTCTCACAAAAAGTCCCATAAGTTCTTTGAGAGCCAAGAGTTGTCAGAAGCTTTGTCTTAACATCTCATAAAAAATATATCCATGAGACAGAGACTCTAGAGCCTCCATTTGGTTAGTACCACCAGCCTGTGCCATGACCAGCATTTAGGATGGTATCTTTGTGGATAGTCTTACTGGATGATTCCTCAAAGACCAGCAGGTGTTTCAACTCGGGCTAATCCCACCTGTTAGGACATTATAAACTGAATGAGTTACAAATAGTAATACCACTGCACGAAGCACCTGTGTGTTGCAGATAGAGACAAGGTGGGGGGATAAAAACAGCAGGAAATTTAAACCTGGCTACAGTTCACAGTGATGTCAAGCTACAGGAAATGAAAGAAAAAAGTGAAGATTTATGAAAAAAGTGGTGAGTGTAATTATTATGTGTGCAGTATTGATTAGAGAAGATCACGCTGCCCCCAAATCGAAATGGCTTTTACGTGTTTGGGCCCATCCCTGATAAAAACACTTTCTTCTCTGTTGACAAGACCCCGTTGCCATGGAAATACAGGGCTGGATGCATTGGCAAAGGCACGTTTCGATAAGGCAGGCCTAATGGATGTATTTTCACAACATTCACAGTTCTTTTCTGCTCATTTTCTCCAGGGCAGACTCATCCATTTCTTCTATTTTGCAACTTGATGAAAAAATATCTTTTTAATCTTTTAATTTAGCTTAGATTTCCCCTCCCTCCAGCACTCCGGGTTGGCAATTAAACTACTTATCTGCAGGCGCCACACCAGGGCCGGATCCCTGTTTTACATTATCAGGCTTTTTTTCTCTGAATCTTCTTTGCTGCTGCCTGTCCATTGTGGTTCCTACTGCATAAGTAACCTATGGCTTCGTGGTCCTTCTACCAAAGGCAAGTATGAGTAGAATTCATTCCTGGTGCAGCTCCACTGAAGTCCTTAGAGCCATAAAGAAGACTGTGGATAGACACACACTTGCGTACGTAACTCACTGGTGAGTGTGTGACAGATCCTCTCTGTGCCCAGTCTACACAGGGGGTGACTCTGTTACAGACTTTTAGCTAAAGGTGTTGCAACTCAGGCCTGTAACTCTGCGGATCCCTGGTTCCCTCCCCAAGTACCTTAGCCTTCTCTTCATGTGTCAGTATAATAATACCTGCATCTGTAATTTTCACTCCATGCATCTGAAGAAGTGGGTTTTTTTACCCATGAAAGCTTATGCCCAAATAAATCTGTTAGTCTTTAAGGTGCCACCGGACTCCTCGTTGTTTTTGTGGATACAGACTAACATGGCTACCCCATGATACTTAGCCAAGATGGTGGCCATCACACACACATATCCTGCAATTTGATACAGTAGGCTACCCTCGACTAGAGTCACTGATGCAAGTAGAGTTACAATGGGGTTGTGTTTGTCCTAGAGTGTGATTTCCTGCTTAGTTTTCAACTGGGATCATCATTTTGCAGATTTACACTTAAGAGGATGGGACTGCTTATGTGAGAAAGTGCTCACCAATGTGAGAAACGGGCTCACAATATGGACCTAAATGAACCTCTTTGTGCCAGACTGTCGCCTGCTGGAAATGGGCACAGTTCCATGGATTTTGGTGCGGCTGCATCCCATTTATACCACACGAGGCTCTTCTATACACATTGCAACATTTTCATTCCTTTTAAAATAACACGAGGACAGGAGTAGAAATGGGCAAATTTTGCACACACGCATACATTGTTCCACGCTCATTTAAATTTTGAAATGGATTTGTTTTCATTGACTTTGAACCCCTTTTGAGTCTGTTTTCCATGAATATCCTACTAAGCATATTCACCAGGAAGAATGTTCATGGAAACATCACATTTGAATGTGTGGAAAGGGAATTTTGAATTAATAAATTCAGTAATTGCACTGAAAAGATCAAGTAATTGCACTAAAAATATACACATCCTACCAGGAGGAGAGAAACATGCCATTTGACGGATGTGTTCAATAAAAACCAACCAAAACACCTTGAATTCTGAATGCTCACAATGGACTGCTCCTGAGAAAGAGTTACAGACCCAGAACTACTACTTGCATCAGCAAATGATTTCAAATAACCAATTAGTTTGAGAAGAATCTACAATCTGCCCAGGAATAATTCACAAACGTAAAAGAGGCAACATTCATCCAATAAATTATTAATTGTGAATTATTTGCCTAGCTCCAGTCAGGAGAAATGGCTCAGGTTATTACTAATTAGACATGGACCCTAGGTCAGTTGCGTGAATCAGGCACCATTATGGAAGTGGCTGAGAGCCATTACTGTACGGTGTCTTATTTTAAAGGAGTTGGGGTTTCAGGACAGTTCCTAAGGGACAAATGTAAACATCACAAAACCTGCCATCACAAGTGTCTGTAATGGATTCTTTTGTTGACAGTGTCAGTGCAGAAGCCAAGGACTGAACAGGCATGGACTCTGGACTGTGCTTTCCTATTTCACTGGGCCAGAGTTGCCGACTTCCTGTGTTCCTGGGTGGGTTCTCGATCCACACTGCACCCCAGACCCCAGACCCACTCCACCCCTTCCTCCCAAACCCTCACCCCTGTCCAGCCTCTTCCCACCCCGTTCCACCTCCCCTGCCTCTTTTTGCCCCCACTTCTCCCCTGCCCCTCCCCACACCTCCTCTACGCCGATGAAAAGCTGATCACCGGCGGGTGGGAGGCCCTGGTGTGGGGGAGGGGAGCTGATCCATGGGGCTGCCGATGGGTGCTGAGCACCCACTATTTTTTTCCGTGGGCGCTCCAGCCCCAGAGCACCCATGGAGTTGGCACCTGTTTCACCCCTAGAGGTCAGGGTTCACACACACTATTGGATCCATATCAGTATGTCTACATGGCAAAAAAAGACCTGTGCCAGTGAGTCTCAGAACCCAAGGCATCTGACTCAGGCTCAAAGGCTGGAGCCAGGGCTCTGTTGCCGGGTGTCAGAACTCAGGCTCCAGTCCAAGACCAAACATCCACACTACTATTTTTAACCCCATAATGCAAGTCCAAATCAGTCGACCCAGGCTCTGGGACTCACTGCTGCGGGTCTGTTTTGCAGTGTAGACATACCCTCTGTGGGAAACTTGCACTGTTCTGTTTGTTGAGTGGCTACCCAGAGGACTTCAAACATCAGGGCCATCAATCAAATGACTTTAAGCAGTTTTTTTTTTTTTTAATATAAACAAAGTTCTTGAAAAGTGAAGAAACAGGACTCCTTGGTTCTATCCCTGGTTCTGCCTCTCTTGGTACAGCACCCAGCATAATGGGACCCTGGGCCATGACTTGAGAAGAGAAGGCAGAGAGGGAACATGATAACATATTCAAATATGTAGAAGGTTGTTATAAATAAGATAGTGATGATTGTTCTCAATGTTTACCAATGGTAGAACAATAAATAATTGGCTTCGTTTGCAGCAAGGGAGATTTGGGTTAGACATTAGGAAAAATTTTCTAGCTATATGGGTAGTTAAACACTTTGCCTAGGGAGGTTGTGGAATCCCCATCATTGGAGGTTTCTAAGAACTAGGCAGACATCTGTCAGGGATGGTCTAGGGATACTTAATTCTGCGTCGGAGCAGAATTATAGTGATCACTGGTCCTTCTAATCCCACATTTCTATGATTTCCATGCAACCCAAAGACTAAGAATCACCACAATAATAATAAGAAGAATTCTTTGTGACTTTGGAAAGTCATGTTATCTCCCTGTGCCTCAGTTTCTCCATCTGCAAAATTGGGGTCATGATACTTACCCAATTTTGAGAACTTTGGATGATGAGTATTGAGAAAAAAGCATTATTGTATTATTATTTAAGGTAATATTTTAGACTACAGATTCACCGGCGGGTATTTAGAATACAACCCAGGATCAGCAACAGATATCAGTACTGGAAAAGCCATAATGGAGAATGGGACTGCAGTGATGTGACTTGTGTTGTGTTCCACCACACCCCACTCCAGTTGTTATTGACAAAATACTGAACCAGCTTTCTGTAGTATCCTTGACAGAAGTGGCAAACCCGAAGGAGTATTGCAGTCTCTCCCAAATGCTCCTGGAAGAGTTGTAAGGGTGGGAATGGACCTGAGTAAACAGTGTAAGGTTCTTTCTGAAGTGCAAGAAGGCTGAGGGGGTACGGGGGTGTTTGTGCACATTATGTGTTTGTGTGTGTGTTGTGCACACTAGGTAAGCACTTCTGGCCAAGATGGTAATGAAGAGTAAGAATGGGAAGGAGTCTTATTAACTAGTTATGCCCCCCACCCCTTGGTTATCTTGCACACCTGAGAAGACAAAGGGAGCAGAGCTACATGAGTTACATGAAATGGTCTGAGACCTTGATGCCTGCCTTATAGCACTCCTTTACTGGTGTTTCATGTGGCCATGCTTCATTGATAAAACTAGTCCCAAGAAGATTTATTCGTTTTGCAGGCATATTGTTTTCTCTAAAAGGGGTGATCACTATAATTAGGTGTTTTCCGGTTACTCATATTCCCTCTGTCTCTTTCAGATGCTTCTTGCTACAGCAACACAGTATACTGTTTAGAGAATGAGTGAAAGTGAGGACTGATTCTCTCATCTCTAATTCCATCCTTATTAGACCAGTGAAAAGTACAGCCTCTGCCTCTCACAGCTCCCTCATTCTTTGTCCTTGGCTGGCCTGATCTAAGGGCTTACAGAATATGTCTCCTTCTCAAACACACACACAGACACAGACACACACACACACACATATTTGTTTTATACACCTCCCCCTTACAAATACAAAACAAAAATTTCTGTAAAACTATATCCCCATGGTATCTTTGTCTATTTATTCAGCTCCCCACCCGCAGTGTGAACATCTGGAAGTTGTTCCAACAAGTATCCATTTAACATGTCACTTCCCCCCTTCTCCCTCCGCTACATCCCATACACAGTTTGGAGATCAGTGAGTAGCATCACAGAGTCCTGAGGTGCACTCGGGTAGGCCTGTCCTAATCTGTCTCACCATTTTATTCAGCTCAGTTGGTGCTGGGTACATCACACTCAGCTCTATTGCTGATCTCTGCGCTACCTCACCATGTAGCCAGTTCCGTCACATCTTTTTGCAAAGTCATTAGTGGAAATCGGTGATATTGCACTCTTGGCACTGGGGCCGCAACAGACTCCTTACGCCATATCTATTTCACTTCATTCCGACTACCCCTCCAATTTGGAGTTTGTATGTAGTTCTGGTGACTCCCCAAAGCATCAGTTGGATGAATTCTGGGTAGAAAGCTTGTGCAAATGAAACTCTGTTCCCCAGGTTCACCAAATGTGACAAAGATCCCCTGTTCACCAACAGATGGTAGTAGCAAGCTTCCTACCCTCCATACCTTCAGGCCACACACACACACACACACACACACAGCTACTGTCTATACAGCAGGGGTCAGCAACCTTTCAGAGGTGGTGTACCGAGCCTTCACTTATTCACTCTAATTTAAGGTTTTGTGTGCCAGTAATACATGTTAACGTTTTTAGAAGGTCTTTTTCTATAAGTCTATAATATATAACTAAACTATTGTTGTATGTAAAGTAAATAAGGTTTTTAAAATGTTTAAAAAGCTTCATTTAAAATTAAATTAAAATGCAGAGCCCCCCGGACTGGTGGCCAGGACCCGGGCAGTGTGAGTGCCACTGAAAATCAGTTGCCTACCCCTGCTATACAGTATATATATTTAACTTTGTTGTTAAGTTCTTGGTTCTGTTTTTGGAAGTTCATGCTCAAAGCTGATTGGTACCAACTGAGAACCAAACACAGACTGACTTGTCAGTCCTTTCTGGCCTCTACGACACCCAGTGCTGAGGGTAATGAAGAAGGAGATTGGAGTACAGGTTGGTTATTATGATTGTCTCTGTAGCAATAATTAGTTGTGACTTAGGACCCTGAGGCTGCTGGGATCATCAGCCACATACATAGGGAACCACCGGGTGTTTTTCACACAACTGAATTGCATACCGTATTCTAGTCAAGTAGCTAGATGCACCTGAGTGCATCTTTCCTTTCTGCATCTGGCACCACCAGGAGCGCAAATGTTCTCCTTAATTGCCTGGACTGAATTCTGATTCTTTTACTGAAGAATGTTTTCTGTCCCTTAAACAGCGCAGTGTGAGCACACCTGGAATGGGCCTCATGACAGATTACATTCCTCCCCCATGGGTTGTTCCAATAATGTGCATTTAAAAAAAAAACATTTTTCATTCTTAAAACTTCAGTTGAAAAAAATGGATTCTTCCACAATCTGTACAATTAAACTCCGTAGCAGTGTACCAGGTTAGGTCTACTCTGAAATTTTGCTATGTTCTTTAGAAAATTTGGCCTTTTGAGGCAAAAATACAAAATTTGTGAAATGCCCCTGGCTCATCTGATCAAACCTGTGAATTTATCCCAAGAAGTTCATCCTTTTGCAGCAAAAAGCTGTTTCTGTTTTCCCTGAAGTGGGAAACCTGTGGTGACAATTAAAAATGGATTGATCCATCCTGAACATTTAAAAATAGAATTTTTTTAAAACATTATTTTCTGCTAGTTTCCTTGATTCTCATTGTACAACATGCCAAAAATGTGAACTCTAACAATATCTTGGAGCAATTCCTTCTGGGAGTTACCCAGGGTGCACTTCAGCTGTGGTCTCAAGCCATGAACATTTTGAGGGTACCAGGCCCAAACAGTTGCTGAGAAAACAACATGTAAGGATAACAACAGTAGGTTAGGTACTCCTTCCAGTCAATAGAAGCTAAATTCAGCCATCATGTAATCAAGCTCAATTCAACCAACTGCAGTGTTACTATTATTATTACTTATTATTTGAATTATAGGAGCACTTGAAGGAGCCCACCCATACTGACGACCCATCATGCTAGGCACTGTACAAACTGTCCCTGCTTCGAGGGGCAGACAATGGGTGGAAGAGGAAAGAGAGGCACAGTGAGGTGTCAATAGGGTTGTTCCTGTTTGCATCAAGTCTGAATTGCCCCTGTAGCAGCCAATGACATATCTTGTTGTTCACATCCTTTCCCCCACACATATGCATCCTTCCCCATGTCACCTTCCCTGTCATTTTCAATCCACGAGTTATGACCATCCCAAGTCATACATCTCTCCTGCTCCTTCTCCCCCATCCCTTCTCTCGCAAACTTTCCCACATCCCCATGTCTCTGTCTCATATGCCCCCTCCCTCACTCTTCCCTGTTTCCCTTCTACATACACTCTCCCTGTTTTTCATGTCCCCCAATTCCCCCACATAGCCAAGAAAGATGGCTCACATTCCTTGACATGTCAATTAGGGTTGAGGGGTGGGGCTTCCCTTCCATTTCAGAGAGACCAAGCCCACACTGCCTGTCATCTGTAAGCAATATGCTAGACATGTTTCTTTCTTCACTAAAAAAAAAAAGTAATTTATTTTCTAATTACAAAAGAGTATAGGATAAAAAAGAAATGATGACTGCCAGATGGCGAATCACCGTTTAGCAGGAGCAGGAAAAGAGAGGACTCAGTCAATCACAGGGTAAGTGATAAGACACTGCAGTGAACTACCGAAAAGAAAGGAAGCTCATTACACGAGGCACTAAATTATTCTTATTGAGACTTCTCCTCCTTCTTCCCTTCTTCTATTTTTTATTCTGAGCCATAAAGCAAGTAATTCTACTGAGACCCTCTTTGAAATGATTAACATTTCCATTTTAACTTTTGTTTTTTGATTGTGTCCCTGCCATTAATCTCCCTGTCTCTTTCCCTGCCCTGCTATTCACCCCTCCCTCTAACATGCTTCTTCATTCTACTGCTGGCCTGCACCCATGGACGCAGTAATAAAACTTCCTGAAGGTGAGGGGCGCTGCGAGTATTCTGGGGATGGACGGTCATGTGCATGGGCGGCGGGTGGACCGCTGGCTCGGGGAGGCTAGCCCCCAAACCCCGCCCCTTCCACCGAGGCCCTGCCGGAGCCCTCCCAAGGTGGCTGCTGGCCCCTGCTCCCAGCCCCGGAGCGCCCCCAACCCCAGGCGGGCAGTCTCAACCCCCGCACCCCAGAGCACTGGGAGGGCAGGCTGTGCAGTCCCAGCCCCGGAGCACTGGGAGGGCGAGCGGCGCGGTCCCAGCCCCCCTAGCTCCGGGAGGGTGGGCAGCATGCACAGTGCCAGTGCCTGCCCCAGCCTGAGCCAGAGCCCGGGCACAGGGGAACTGGGAAGAGCCAGAGCGGGAACCAGGAGGGAGCCTGGGGGCAGAGCGTGGGTGGAGCCACGCCCGGCTGTTTGGGAAGGCGCAGCCTTCCCCAGCCTATGATCATGTGGGTTCACCACCCTTGCCCTTTGGCTGAAAGCAGTGCTGACACAACAGCAGGTTAGGTTGTTACCAGAAGTACTTTCCCTCAGAGGAGATGTTTAGCTGAGGTCCCTCCTGCACGTGAGTTGCAATGGATGTCCAGGGGCAATGTAAAAATCCCAGGTAAAGAGATAATCCCAGGACTCTGGCCAGCATTCTCTGTTTCAGTGAAAGAGACTCTAACAACATCCATGGCCATGTGTGAGCTATTTCTGAGCGGCTGTATTTACCCCCACTGCAGTGCCAGTGTCTAAGTCATCATGGCCACATAAAGCATGTCCCTAGGTCTGAATAGCACTCTATACAACCAAATTCTACTCTGGTGCTGCATCCGCCTATGCCCTCCCGCAGTACAGTGTTTCAGTGAGACTGAAGTGAAAGTACAGCCCCTGTTGGGAAATTGCTGTAGAAATGAGAGTGGGTTTATACCACATCTGGACCGAAGATTTCCCATTTCCTTAGGGAAGTTACAGGGAGGCCTGCAAAGATCTGGATGGCTCCAGAGATGGATAAATCAGATTTGTGTGTGTGTCGGAGGGTGGGAGAACTGATATCTCTTGCGTCTTTAATCTGATGGGTGGTGCCCTGTTTGCAGCCAGCAACCCAAGAAAGATCTGTAAGGTAGTGTGATCTAGTGGCTAGGGCACTGGACTGTGAATCAGAAGGCCTCTGTTCTGCTGCTGCTACTGGCCTGCTGTGTGATGCTAGGTAAATCACACCCCTTCTCTGTGCCTCAGTTTCTGCATCTGTAAACTGGGGATAATAACTGACTTCCCTTTGTAAAGCACCTTGAGCTCTACAGATAAAAAGTCCAGTGTTAGAGCCCTGCCCCAGCTCGCCCCCGCCCCGCCTGCCATTCACAGCATCCCTCCTCACTCCCCCACCAAACCCTCCTGCCCACCATGAGACCCCTTCGCTTGCTGCTCGCCTCCTCACCCCCCGGCCAGATCCCCCCACCCGCAGCAATACCCCCGCTGCTCGCCTCCTCACCCCCCGGCCAGATCCCCCACCCTTAGCAAGACCCCCACTGCTCACCTCCTCACCCCCCAGCCAGATCCCCCCCACCCACAGCAAGACCCCCGCTGCTCGCCTCCTCACCCCCCGGCCAGATCCCCCCACCCGCAGCAATACCCCCACTGCTCGCCTCCTCATCCCCCTGCCAGATCCCCCACCCTTAGCAAGACCCCCACTGCTCACCTCCTCACCCCCCAGCCAGATCCCCCCCACCCGCAGCAAGACCCCCGCTGCTCGCCTCCTCACCCCCCGGCCAGATCCCCCCCACCCGCCACAAGACCCCTGCTGCTTGCCTCCTCACCGCCTCGCCCGCCAGCCTCCTCACTTCCCTGGTCTGCATCAAGACCCCTGCACCAGCATGCTGATTGCCGCCTCACCCCAGCACCTGCCCACCACTTGACTCCTCACTCCCCCACCAGACATTCCCCCCTGTCTGCAGCGAGAGCCCCACGCCAGCCGCTGGCTCTCCAGGTCCCTCCTCACTCCCCTGCCTGCCGCTTGCCTCCTCACCTCCCCACCCGCCACTGGCTCGCCGCATCCCTCCTCCCTCCCGTTCCTGCAGAGGAGGGATGTGGCGAGTGGCGGGGACCTCAGGCATGGAGTAGCTGTAGTGGAGGAAGACTTACCAGGCAGCAGCAGGCAGCGTGAGGGCCTTGGGGAAGGAGTGGAGCAGGGAGAGGAAGAGGCAGGGCCACCACACCCGGGTGGCAGGTTGGCAGTAGCTGTGCCAGGGAAAACTTAGTCTTCCCTGGCCTGTTATACCCGCCGCCCATGGCCTTGCTAAACTGGCATTAATATTAATTGTGTCAATGGGAATTTTAAGAAGCTTTACACTAGTATCGTTAGCCTGGTATTTTACTACCCATATTTCTCTGGTCTGAATCATAGACTGGACACAGCTTTGAAAATGAATCAGGCTGACAATGAATACTTTTGTGACACTAATCAAAATAAATCTAGTGTCTACTACTGAAGAGGAACAAAACCTCTGGCACTCTTTTTAAGTACAGTCTGCTTTCCAAATTAGCTCCACTCTGTTGTCTTTTGCTGCAGAGAGAGATATCTCCATTTGGGTGTAACAGAGCAAACTGGTTCTCCATAACTAGGAACCGATGATTTGTAACTGTGGGACCCTGGGGAATGGGTTTTGTGTTACACATCTGTTTCTCTTTATAGGTAGTACAGGAGTGGCTGTGGGAGTTTTTACCTAGAAAGGGCTCTTGGAGGGATTGAAAGCAAGTGGTAAGGAAGTCCTTAAGGGAGACTAGAAATAGTACAGCATAAGGTACTGAATTCTACAAAGACTGTAGCAGTAATTTATGGCAGGTTGGTCTTTTTCATTTTTGAAGTTGTGTAGGCAGTTTAATAAGGAAGCAGAGATTCCAGTCCATGGGTATATTTTTATTAAAATAGGAGGGGTTTAGCTTTTAGTGGTAAGGGAGACTGTTAATTGTACCAGATCATGAATATGGATACTTTGTTATCAATAAAAATCAAATCTTGCACTTGAAGAGAAAACAAATTACAATTAATTAATCAGTGGAAAACATTTCATTTGATCCAGGAAAAACAGCTGGAACTATCAAATCTAGATGGGCAAATAGGATAATCAAATCAATACCCCCACTTTCTTATTGGCACAGAGCCACAAGCTATGAAGCAAACGCACATGTGAATCCACTTCATTTCTATTAGCTGATTAGTTATATAATGAAGTTGAAGTCAAACCTGAATGGGAGCCAATCATTCATGTCATCCCCTGCCTGGATCTGTGTCTATACAAGAGGGATGAACCTTCCATGCTGTTATTTTACCCATGTCTGGCACAGCTAAATGTCATTTTTGGTACAAATTACACTCCTTCCAGCTGGGTTCCTAGTATCTACTTCTTGCCAATAGGAGGCTTAGTTGCTCTCTGTCTTCTCCCACCTCCACCTTCCAGTTCTATCTTATGGTGGCAAACCCCTTTCTTTACAGCAAACCAGAGCACTCTGTGAAATGTACAGTGTAAGTGGGGGCAGGAAACCAATAATAGCCCCAAAGTGCCCTCTTCCCACTAATCCAAGGTTAGAAGCACAAGGGATCAACCCAGTCCATTAATATAATCTTTAATCAGTGCCATTGTCAACAAGAATAGCTGTAAATGATCAGGGCCAGACATGCAGTTTAGTTAATGGGGTATTAACTGAGACTGGATTATAGTGCCCCAACACAGGGTCAGGGGTGCAGAAGGGGGGGGGGGTTGGGTTTTTTTTTGTTTGGTTTTTTTTTTTGGTGGTAGTTGTTTTTAGTGAAGTTAGCACTTGTTAAAATTACCAGTTGGACAGCTGTGGACTGCAGACCTCTCTTTGTCAGACTTCTTCAGTGGATAAAGGCTTCTGCAAGGAAGGCTTTCCTCCCCCAGCTCCCAAGTCCTTCTGCAAGCAAACATCATCCTTGTTCCAGAGGGGAGTTCAGTCTCTGGGATACAGTCCTTGGCCTCCCTGGTGAGATTTTCCCAGCACTAACTGGCCCTTCTGTGGAGATTTTTGGCAGCTTGGGCACCTGTCTGCTGGGAACTGAATGCACCAGCTCAGGTTCACAGCCATTTAAAGAGCCATCAGTATGGAACTGGTTTTTAGTCAATAACAACCTGAGGTTCACACCGCTAACCTGGAGATTAAAAAAAAAGCAAACAAACCCATCTCCTGTTACTACCCACCCTGAGCTGCCCAGTCTCTAATGGGGGAGAGTAACTGTGGCTGAAGCAGAGTCCACTGACAAATTGAAATCTTTAGGGTTTTATTTATCTACAGTAAGCCAGGATGAGCCCATCTACTCCTAGATGCATTAAATAGGCTGATATTATTAGCATTATTCACATGCAAGAAACTCTGCCTCTCTGTGGTTAGAAATACAGATTTCGAAGATGGGCAGTAGCTCTCTTAAATGAAAAGGAACAGGATTAGTGGCTTTTCCACATAAAAAGCCAATGGCTCCAAGTACACTGATATCTATGAGTGCCATCCACTTTTATGTCTCATATGGTTGTTTATTTTGGAACCCACTAGTGAATGAAGAAAGATGCTCCTATGGTTAGGGAACTAGTATAGGACTTGTGAGAGCTGGATTCAAGTTCCTGTTTTGCCACACTTGCCATGTGATCCTGGGCAAGCCACCTAGCCTCTTTGTGCCTCGGTTTCCCATCTATCATTTGGAGATTAAAGCATTGCCCTACATCACAGGATAAATGTTAACGATTAGGAGGTCCCCCAATACTAAGATATCCTGTTTGCCCACCTAGATTTGATAGTTCCAGCTGCTTTTCCCTGATCAAATGAAATGTTTTCCACTGATTATTTAACCCTAGACATTTCTCTAGGGTTAGATCTGTTATTCCCAGCATTCTGTCCTGTAAACTGGAATAGCTTCTGCCACAAATGATCCTGTCTCTAATTGGTGACTTTTATGTCTCCAGAGTTACATATGGATGCCAGAGTTCTCAGCTCTGTAACATAAGTATCTATTCTCTCTTCTGTTTCTTTGTTTCAGATAAAGACATGGTAATTCTCTACAGTCTCATTCTTTCTGGGGTCACAGTACTCATCAAACACCTTGGTCAGCTGCTCTAGTGTTTCAAGAATTACTCCTGGCAACAGTGTTTTCTCCCCAATGAGAAATTAAAGAAGCTTTACCTTTAGTTTCTCATCTTCATCCCCCTTCATCAGCTCTATAAACAGACTTAATTCTTGCTTTCATTTCTTCTCTGCTTGTGCAAGGTTTTTTGTCTGGAAATCCAGCACTCTTGGTGGTCTAAGTCCCTCTGTTTGCTCTTTTGCTAAGTGCTGCTTTGTTTGCCTGTTAATCACACTATCTTCTTTGCTGTGGGTCTCACTACACTGACCTCTGCCACCATGTTGCATGTTTGGATACAGATATTCAGGCCTGTCTGCAAAGGCCTATACTTTAAGAATTTAGGTGTGTTCTTATCACTTAGCTAGTTATAGAGGTATAAAAGAAAGAATCAAAATCACTGTCTGCCGGTGTAAGGGCCTTCTCTTACTGTGACAGTCTGAGGCCCTGTTCTGTGGCTAAGATCTTTGGCTAAACATCAGAGGCAGCCATAAGCTAGGAAGTGTATGGTCACATCCTCACATTCCAAACTAGTCACATTGGATCACCTTTCTAACAGCCCCAGATTGCCTTATTTCAATCTATCACCTCCAGAGAAAGGGAAGAGCCTAGAGGATATAAAAGGAAGTTTAGTTTGATAGTTTTCTGTTCGGTAAGTACTCACTTATCAATAGACACAGCTGGGAAACCCTTATGTCTTTATAGATGTAGTTGTGAAATCCTCAGTTCTGCATTGTTTTGTCATTATAGTTCCCACTTTGCTATTGTTTATTTGCATGGTCTCTGACTGGTTCTGTGATTGTTTCTGTCTGCTGTATAATTAATTTTGCTGGGTGTAAGCTAATTAAGGTGGTGGGCTATAACTGGTTAAATAATCATAATAGACTGTATATTTGCATGTTACATGTAAATGTGGAAAAATGACAGACTGTAGTTATTTGTCTTTGGAAATGCATAAAAAGATCCCAGCCTACATACAATGACATGTATTGGGCAGTAAGAGGAAAAACAAGTGTGAATTGAGACACAGAAGAGACAGGTTTTCTATAGTCGAAGGTTTGTGCGATCATGATACTTCTGGAAGGGATCATCAACGTACAGTTTCTTCTCTTCCAGAAAGAAGTGCTCATTTGATCAAGGAATTTACTTTGAGTTTTATTGCAAAACACTTGTTCCCTCAAGGGTCTTTTCTGTGGAATAGACGTTTTCCATAATTTTTTCTTGTAACCAGCTTTTTTCCTTAACCAAAGACCACAGTGCAGTCAGAGAAATCTATAGACCACAGATTTTCTCTTTCCTTTTTGAAGGCTATAATATGTGAGAGTCCTCACTGGCTGCTGAAGGACATGTGGCAGTAAGGGTGTTGCACAGACTGGCAAGATGGCGGTAGCTGTCGTTACGCAGAGGCTGTTGGGGATTTTAAGACCTCTGAATTTTCTGGTCCCTTTGGCCTACAACAGCTCCTGCAACATCCGTCTTATTTCTGGACTCTCCATATGATGTTTCAACCGGGTGCAGGCACCATTAGCTTCCTCTGTTACAAAACCTCTGCTGTCTGTTGGTGATCAGTCACGTGGGTGTCCTCTCTCCATCTTTAACAGTGTAACACCCTTACTGGCACATTATGTTGATGCAGGAGCTGTTGTAGGCCAAAGGGACCAGAAAATTCAGATGTCTTAAAATCCCCAACAGCCTGTGAGGACTCTCACATATTATAGCCTTCGAAAAGGAAAGAGGAAATCTTTAAAATCTGTGGTCTATAGATTTCTCTGATTGCACTGTGGTCTTTGGTTAAGGAAAAAAGCTGGTTACAAGAAAAAATTATGGAAAAAGTCTATTCCACAGAAAAGACGCTTGAGGGAACAAGTGTTTTGCAATAAAACTCGAAGTAAAGTCCTTGATCAAATGACCACTTCTTTCTGGAAGAGAAGAAACTGTACGTTGATGATCCCTTCCAGAAGTATCATGATTGCACAATCCTTCGACTATAGAAAACCTGTCTCTTCTGTGTCTCAGTTCACATTTCTGTTTTTCCTCTTACTGCCCAATACATGTCACTGTGTAGGCTGGGATCTTTTTATGCATTTCCAAAGACTAATAACTAGAGTCTGTCATTTTTCTGCATTTACATGTAACATGCAAATATACAGTCTGATTTGAATTATTGTACAAACACCTTAAATAATCATGATACAATATGTTAGGATTGGTTAGTTAAATTTAAGTAAAATGTTTGGTTAAGGTATAGCTAAGCAGAACTCAAGTATTACTATATAGTCTGCAGTCAATCAGGAAGTGTGGGGGGGATTGGAATCGTGTTTTGCTAAGGGGGGGAATGGGAACAGGGACACAGGTATGGCTCTGTAGTGTCAGAGCTGGGAAGGTGGACACTAAGGAAGGAAATTGGAATCATTGCTTGCTGGAAGTTCACCCCAATAAACATTGAATTTGCACCTTTGGACTTTGGGTATTGTTGCTCTCTGTTCATGTGAGAAGGACCAGGGAAGTGAGCGGATGAAGGAATAAGCCCGTAACATTGCATATACCATATGCCGGGTAATAACATGAAAGGACTCCATGCCCATAATTTTAAATAGTTCTCTTAATACAGAGCCAATTTACAAAGATGCTGCAACTGCAGCTAGCATTCCAGCCATGTGCACACAGACCGATGTTCTGGTGTTTCCTCCAAACTCCTGCAAAACGTGCTCCTCCCTCCATGTGTCATGCAGGTTGTTACACTGGGCACACGTAGGATTGGGCTGTTCATCCTACTTTAAAGTTCTTGCTCAGTTTCTCTGCTGTTAACTACTCCTGGTCCTATTGTAATTAATGGGAATTTTGCCATTCACTTCAATGAGCCAGAATTTCGTCCTCTGTTTCTTTCTTCCTGTTGATCAGGACAGAGCTCTCCATACCTTCCTATTTGGAATCAGTCCGCAACTAGGCAAGTAAACCCGCTCCACTGGCTTAGTGGATAGAGACTGAAGTCACAATTTCCACCCCTAATCGTGCATGTTCATGACAGGCCAACAGCTGTGACCTCTGAATCATTAAAATCTGACAAAGGACTTGTTCTTTGGAGAGAAAAGGCTGAACTTTTATCCTGGGATAGAGACAGCTACCCTTGTGGAGAGAAAAGACAGAATCACTCTCTAGTCCCTAAGGAAGCTTTCTGACCATCCTTGGTTACGAAGCTCTATGTAAGCTTGAAAGCTTGTGTCTCTCACCAACAGAAGTTGGTTCAATAAAAGGTATTATCTCCCCACCTTGTCTCTCTACACTATATTAGGTATGCACAGATATTGCTACGTCTGTTTGTGGGCTGAGCATTTCAGAGTAGAGGCACATGACAATGTGCGCTCTCTCTCTTTTACACACACACACACACACACTCCCCCTAGAGAAGCTGGCCAGATATGTGTGTGTGAATCGGCATTGTACTCCCTGCTTCAAAGGAGCCATCACCATGTCAGTGGCTGATGCAGAGCTGCCCTGACATGACAGCACACATTCAGCTGCGCTGCAAAATGTATTCATTATTACACAGAACACCAATGCAAATTAAAACACCGTTAAAGGGGCAAGTTCTCAGGGGGCTTCTGTTCATGAGTTCATGTGCTGCAGGGATGTGTGCGTGTGTGCACACAGACACATGCACTGTACACACAGCCTAACTGGGGTCATGAGGAGGCATTTGCATGTGCAGTTCAATATATGCACATCCCAGATGAAAGGGATATGCCTGCATTTTGTGTGTGCTGAGGCGTACTGACTCTTTAGCTCCCGTTCTTTAATCTAAATGGGCCCAAAAAAAGGTAATTTCTGAATGAAAATGGGAAATTTGGACCAGATCCTCCAGTGCTTTGAGATTGCACTGCTGGTGTGCTTTGGCCCCAGATCTGGGTAAAAGGCCCCATGGGGCTCATCCGAGCCTAAGGGTGGCCTTTCAGTGGAGTGCAGCCAACGAAGGGATTTATGCATTGCATAGGCTTCTTGCTGCCAGTGTAGTGGCCAAGAGTTGTGTGGCTACTGAAAACGGGAAGGGAGGTCAGTGTAATTACAGCAGTCCTCAGACTACTATAAGAGCACACATGGCAGAGGTACAGAGCAGCACCATGCATAGGGAGGGGCACAACTGGATGTTTTAACCCATCTTTAGACACCATCTCCTGACGTGCTCTGGGCATACTGGGGGTATTTGAGCATCTGACCCTTTATCTTCAGATCACTCGCTTCTTCCTACCGGGACAGCAAATTCTAAATACCGGGGCAGTCCTTATTCAGGCAAAAATGGGAGTGTTACTGACAAATGGCAAGGTAAAAATGGAGTAAGAATCTCAGGATTTGGCCTATGGGAGGTTTAAAATCCCCTGGCACGGAATGGTCCCCCTGGATTATCTAGCCACAGCAGGGCCAAGGAAGGGTGGAAAAGTAGCCTCATCTCTGAATTTCTTGGCTTTCCCCGCCTCCATTTAAACTCTCACTGTTATTTATGTTCATGTCAATTTTTGCAATTACTTATAAATGTAATCAAGACCTCTTGCATGTTCTATCCGTTCCAATAACTGAGGTCATTGGTCATCTCTCTAGGGGGCTGGGGCCTTTGACCTGCCCTTAGTATTGTGCCAGCGTTCTCCTGACATGCCAAGGGACGATGCTGCGGCAGCATGGCTCTCAGTAGCGACATTTCCCCGCACTGCTGCCTCTTCACCATCACATGGCGAGGGGCCATCGCGCCGCGACGCAGAAGGGTTGTGGTGCTGTGCCCAGAGCATGCCCAGTGGCATTTGCTGAATGAAAAATTCAGAGACGTCATGCAGCAGATCAAATTAGAGCACTTTGATGTTGTTAGTAGGTATTTGTATCGCTGCGGCGACCAGGCGGGGCCCCAGTCAGCAACGAGGCCCCATTGTGCTAGGTGCTGTAACACATACATTCCCTCCCCAGAGATCTGACCGTATGACTGACGGACAGGTGGAGGAAGTCCATGCCATGGCGGGCTGCCCTAGCTGGTGGTTAGCTCCAAACTCCCACCCCGTGCCTCAGGATAGAGGCCCCTCCTACAGACTGTGGGGAGGCAGAAATCGCTCCAACACCTTTATTAGTAACAATCCCCTTAACCAGCAAAGGGCACTTTTATCAGCACACATAGCTCGAGCACTCCCCAGCATCAGTGCCTCAGTCACTGATCAGGGCACCTCCTTTCCTGGAGCTCTGGCTTATCCTCACATGAGGCTCAAGCTCACAGCCTCCCCACAGACTGGCTCGTCCCTGGGCCTGTCCTCCTAGCCCTGTGCTCAGACTCCCAGCCGGCTCCAGTGACAGCAACATGGGCCGCCTCCAGCAGCCTGCACAGTTCCTTCCCAAAAAGCATCCCTGGAGGAGAGCGGGCAAGTAAGGGTGGGATTTCCTGCCAGGTCCCTAGCCAATCAGGACTCTGGGGTGTGGGGGAAGAGAGGGCTCCAGCTGCACAGCAGAGGTAGCGGGTGGGAGGTGGGAAGAGAGGTGTGACTATAGCAGGAGTACATGGTGACACAGACCAGTTACCTGCCTCACTGCAGTTGGATCTGACTGGTTTTCGTATCGGTGTCCAGCAGGCCCCCATCTCGTTGTTCGGGTACTGTTGTCACTACAGTAGAGGCGAGTCTGGAGAAGGGATTTGACATAGGACCAGGCAGTGGTATCCAAGCGTAAGGCGGGAGATGGAAGAAGATGCAAAGGCACTTGCAGTGCCAGAGGACAAAGGAGGCTGGCATGGTGGCAATGTGGAGGAAGGATTGCAATAAGACCTCAAGCAAGTATTTTGGAGCTGAGTTTTGAAGGGTCTAGAAAGGCCCTTGTGTTGGGTGCAGTGGAGAATGGGGAATTGAAGAAGGGGTGAAATGGTCAAAGCTACAGAGCCAGTAGATGATCTTATCAGCTGCTTTCAGACTGGATCTGAGTGGAGAGGGATTTATTTATATATTCATGAAGATTTGGCAAATCTATCCTAGCTGTGACGTACGGCTGTACACAGTGTGACTTCAGGGCTCTTGAATTCCCCTGTGAATTCATCTTGACAGGCAAAGGTCAGATGCATGAAAACCAGATGGCCCCACACATGCAGGGGACTGGACTAAATGACCTCTCCCGGTCACCTCCAGTCCTATGATTCTATGATTTGGGAAGGGGAGGGGATCATAACTATGACGAGCACTTTGCACTTTAATCCCACTTTAAAAGAGCCACAGCACATTCATTAAAATACAGAAATAGCTCTGAGCTGCTTGTACAAATTCAGGTCCAAACTTTCTCAAAGTCCGAAAGTGTTAGGATCCAGGGGTTTTGTTTGGTCACTTAGAAGGTCAGGGGGACCTGTGCTTTCCCAGCCTTTTGGGGAGTTCGCAACAGGGCTTTTGCCAACTCTGATAAAGGCCTCAATGAGGGGGCCAGTTAGTACCAAACGAGCAACTCAGCATGTTGTTAGCACATTGAGATTGGTTTTGTTGAAACTTGGTAATAAGCTAGGTGCTAAAGAGGCAAATAAGTTAGTGCTGTCTTTTCTGTGTGTGTGTTTTCATACTGCACTTATCACAATGGGGTCCTGGTCCATGACTGGGGCTCCTAAGCAATCACTCTACCAGTGATAGTATCTAAGGGCAGCCTAATTCGTTAATGAATGGGAACTCTGTTCTTGTGCTTGTGTTTACTTACAGAATCACCAGCTTTCAACATGTGCCTTGACATATCTGAGGAATAAATATGCTTATGAAATGAATCACATAATATGTGTTTCACTTCAAAACACCTTTCGCTGGGATTTTTCAGGCCGAGGAAAACCAACACAAATCTTTCTTTTAATGCAGTCAGAAATCAAGTGGCCACCTTCTCATTGCTGTATGGGGCAGTGCCATGCAGGTACTGAATGCTGTTTTGGAAGCCTGGCTATCCACCTCAATCTCCCATTCTCTCAGATTCATTGCACATGGGACCATTGCAGTTACCCCCTACCCATGTGCGCACGCACACACACACACACCCCTCCTAGCAGCAGGGCTGCCAGCCCCTGAGCCTGTGATTAAATGAACACGTGATTCGGATGTGTGATTATGCTTCTGTGCCCCTATTAAAATATATTAGCAGCAACTGAGAGGCCCGAATGGAGATTTAGCAGGAATTTCTGATGAGGAAAAAGTCTCATGTCTCATTTGTCAAGCATGAGGCTAAGCCCATGTTGGTTAGTCGATGCAAAATTTAATTTACAATAAAATAAATGATAATAATAGAGTCCAAACATCAGGGTTTCTTAGGTGAAAAATGCTGCAGCTCATTCAGTGTTGATACATTCAGCTCCCATGTAAAAATAAAAGTAAATATTTCAACACTTTGGGACTGACGCCTGCTGAGATTTAAATTCCAGGGCTTGCTTTGTACATAGATTAGATCCTCAGGAGCTGTCTTGGCCTCTGCAGCCACTGGATCAAGCTTAGAATACGTTCTTCCAAACAAAAAAAAAATAACCCCCCATATTGTCCCTCGTGTAGAGAGAGAGCTTAAAGGGTTTGAGAGTTCAAGGTCTCAGTCCTTATCTTCAGTGTGCTATCGGCCTGGGCCCAGGGCATGGAAAAGATTTCCTAAAGCTCCAGGATGTAAACTGAGTTCTACAAGTCTGTTCTTCTGCCACAATGGAACTTTGTACCATTAGGGTGAATCTCATCTGTGCAAGAGACAGAGCTTTCTATGGGGCTGGTCCTAGACTATGAAAAGAACTCCCCCAGGAGCTAAGGACCATCACAGACCTCCCCACCTTCCTCTCCAAGTGCCAGGTGCGCTCCTTTGACCTGCCTTTTCTAACATGGACAAAGAATAGAATGTACACATCTAAAAACAGTACCAAAACAACACAATCCACTGCACACACAATTCTCCTCCTGGCAGAGGATGTGAGAGAGAACAAACCAGGTGTGATAGGTGGTAGTCAGATTGCTTAATGCAACACTGGAAGGTGCTCAGATACTCCAGCGATAAGGGCAGTAGAAGAACCCACATAGACTAGAACAGAATAGGCTCCTGCACAGTACTCAGAGGAGCAGGAGGTGAGTTCCATAATGATGCTCAGGTGGCAGGAGTCCTAGCAGAGTGCTTGAAGCAAGCAAAAGTTGAAGTTCAAGCAAAGTTTGAAGACCAAAGAGAACATCAGGACTTAGTGGCCAAGTCCTAGGACAGTGCTCAGTGGGAGGACTTGCAGACTGAGAGCTGGGGCAACGCTCAGAGGCAGCCAATGCTCATATCTGAGCTGAATCCTACCTTAATGCTTATGGGTAGAAAGAGATTGAGGAGCCAACTCCTGGCATGGCCCTCAGGGGGGGCAGGAGCTCTCACAGCCCAACTCTAGTGACCATTTCCCCTCTTTGCCGAAGTGCTTCTTCCCATGAGTCATGGAAATAGATTCAGTGACTTATCTACAATTACAAAAGGATGCTCTGCCCTGCCTTAGCCACACCCCATAATGCAGTTTGTTACATAGCTTGTGAGGGGGCTCTGCTGCTAGATGTCTACTGATTTGTATTTTTCAGACTCTTTATACCAGTCCAGGTCAGTACCCTGAGGTAATGGGGAGAAGCCATTGGACATAGCTATGGAGTAACCAAAAAAATATGGTTTATAGCAGAAGTGGGCCTAGAATCAGGTCTACATCCAAATTTTCTCAAAATTCATGAGAGTTTGGAGTTGTGGTCATGGCTCAGGCTTATGGTCTTGAGTCATGACATTCGGGGTTATATCAAAGTTAATCCAGAGTGACCTCAGTGACTTCAAAAGTGTTCTTTCAAGTTTACACTGCTGTCACTGAGATGAGATTCTGGCTCCAGATCTGGCTCTGAATTTCCCCAGAGTCTGGATCTGGTGGCCTGCTCTAGACTCCAAAAGCCAGTAGTCGGGCCCTGGAAATGGCTGGCAGCTCAGTCAGGAAGGCAAAATATAAAGCCCCAGCATCATTAACAATACCAGGATTTTCAAAGCCAATCCCAACCCCCACATTTCCCTGCTATTTCCCCTTTTTCCTTTCTGAAAACAAACAAACCCAAACCAAGGGTTGCAGTATGAATGCAAAGGAGGGAGAGAGAGAGACAGAGAGAGAGCAAGTGAGTGAGCATGCTTGTTGGAGAGAATCTCTTTCCTTTGGGCACTGAAGTGTTCTGACATCAAACCTTCTGTCCTCATTAAGAAGCTGTGTGTGTGCCATTGTGACATCTTTATTCACACACCCCAAGACTTCAAAGCCTTCAGGAGATTTCCTTGGTGGGTTTAACATAAAAATATCAGGAGATGAAACAGTGCAAAAGGCAGCCCGGTGCATTCTTGTTTTAATTAGACCTCCGGTGGAGGGGAATAAGGAGAGAATGGTTCAAATGATATGCACATTCAAGCAGACACACACACACACACTTACGGATTGCACTATCATACACAGAACACACACAACCTGATCAGCTCTCACCTTTCTCACATGCCCACGTGTCAGGAATGTGAAACAGACGGTGAATTTAGCAATATGATTTTTAGGCATATCAACAGACGCACTAATGTCAGGAAGAAGACATTGCTGCAGATGAACTGAATTTTACTGTTACACTTCATGCTTTATATTTAGCTAACTGAAAAATGAAAAAGAAGCAAAAGTAAGAGAGAGTGAAAGAAAGAAACTAGTGAAGCAAGCCAGAGAGGTCTTGGAGATTTCGGATAAGAGAGACTAGAGCTGGACAAATGATTAGTAATGCATCATGTATTTAAATGACGTTTCCCTCTTTTCTGTTTGTGATTTTTCCATGAACAGATTACTTTTGTTGTTGTTTATTCATAGTTTAAAAGTATTTTCCAGTTAATTTCCATTAATAACTCTCAGTCTGTAGCTTGTTCACAAACAATTGGTGGTATATGAAGTCTGCAATTTGAGCTGTTTTGATTGTGCATGTAGGATGTGGTAGGTTTCTGGTCCCTGATTGGGTGACAATAACTCTTTAGAATCCAGTTGCAGGTGAAAATGCTCTGAATTACAAATGCAAAATGTAATACTTACTGTAAATGTTCTCTAATATTCACTTAACATTTTCTGTTTCTTTTAATATCCCTGCCAGTAAACTCATTTGCTAGAATGCTCGCGGGAGGCAAACACAAAGGATTGCATTGAAATGAATTTACTTATAATTTTGAGTGAATATTCACAGACATTTTGTCCTCAGTATTTAGCCAGCTTTATGACTAAGCCAATTTCTCCTTGCAAAGAGTAAACAATTAAAAAAACCTCTCTCTGAAAAGGTTCTCTTCTCCTCTTTAATTTGGTGACACATGGGGAAGCTTTTTTATAGGAGTCAGATCTGAGGAGACAACCCCAAATCTTACTTACCTTTGTGTTTCATATATTGGAACCCAGATTCATTGGGGGATTGCAGCCTGATCCAAAGCCCACTGAAGTCAACAGTGGCCCTGTCTCTAAGATCAGGACTACTGCTAGGTGGTTCAATCTATCTAGATATCTTAGGTAATGGATCAAAACAATAACAGACCCAAGTGCAGAACAAGTACACAGGCTCAAGCTAAAGGAAACCAGGTGGCAGAACAGACAAACACCAACCAAGATTACAGACATCACGGTCCAGAAAGCAAAACAAAAGGCAGAAAGAAAAATGCTTGGCCTATGGGCAGTGGTGCAAGGGGTAAGGAAGATAGAATCACTTCATCCCAATGCTGTGGCCATCCCAGGAAGAGAAAAGCAGTGACTGAGGATGTAGAAATTTCCAGTAAAGAGGAGGATAGCTGCAATGTGACTTCAGTGTACACACACTGCAGAAGAAGGCTGCCAGACATTCTACTCTCATATTTGCAGTTCTGTTATAGCTAGAGTGCGGCGCCAGCTGCAATCCCAGCAACGCCGGTAAGCAGCAATATTAGACCGGAGAAATGTGACCAAGTGCTGGTGACGTACAATAAAATCATTCTGTGGCCAGTGGGCAAATGCAGGATGTTGACTAAAAACCATGAAAGAAGAGACATTATGGCCTTGAGTGTATAGCAGTTGACCTACCGGAATACCACTCACTGCTGGGCATCACTCTTTGCATACCTCCACTGGCCCCTTCTTCTCTGCTGTATGGAATGTAAGCTACATTTGATGTCTTCACTTTCAAGGCCCTTCGTGGCCTATCTCCACTTTGCCTATCATCTCTCATTTACTAGCGCCATGTCAACGCCTGCCTCCAATTGGCTCATGGCACTAGCCATCATCACCCACTTATCAGATGTTCAAACAAGCACATTTATGCTCTTTCCCACATTGCCCCTTATACCTGGGAGGTGCTCCTTGTAAACCTCCACAAAATCCATCCCTTATCCTCCTTCAAAACCTCCTCAACGCTCTCCTTTGCTGGGAAGCCTATAACTAAATTGGCAACAGTAGAACTGATACCACTGCTGATCATGCTGCCCAATGTTGTCTCATTGTCTCTTTGTACTCCCCTCTTGGGTCTGTCTGTGTCCGTCTGTTGTCTTGTGAACTCTTTGGGGCAAGGCTATCTTTTTGTTCTGTGTTTGTACAGCACCTAGCACAATGGGGTCCTGGTCTGTGACTGGGGCTCCTGGGCACTATGGTAATACAAATAAATGATAGTAATAAAAAGAGTAGATTATTTCAACGACACCTGGGATTGGACAGTTCATCAATTTGCACATACTATGTATACATGGGGCCGGACCCTGATCTCAGTGACACCAGTATAAATCTGAATGAACTCCATCAGCTTCAGTGGGAATATTTTGGGTTTACACCAGTATAACTGAGCACAAGCTCAGGGCCATGCCTTAGATATTGCATACAACACTTTACACCTCTGTCAGCTCTAGTAAACTCTGTTTAAATCCCTTCCCCAGGCCCGCAATGAGCTGTCTAAATGTCTCTAGGAACTTTTCCACTGCTTTCCCAAACTTCGCTGCAACCTCTGGCAGCCAGTTCAGGCTTCCTGCATTGCGGCATCATTCTCTTAATTCTAAGAATGGGCTGTTTACTTTAGCATGTCTTTGTGTGGCCTTTATTGTCTCTGAGGATGAAATAGGCAATTTCCCCCATCCCTCCTTCCCCAGCAAGCCAGGCTCACGATGCCTGGCCCAGGGTTAATCGTAGGGTTAAACAAGCCATGAAAAATACTCTGGGAAAATGCAAAAGATTTCTCGCTTGGCTGAGCTGAGCAATCTTTCTTTTTTAACGCTGGTGTCATGGGGTAGCCAAACAGACCTTTCTCCCTTTTGTGCAGGAGCTTCTGCTGTGGCAGCGACAGCCCAGGTCAGCTACAGAACGTGTCTCTCTTTCCCTGGAACTCCCTGGCAGCTGCAAAGTACTGCAGTTTGCTCCAGTCCTTATGGAATGCTTACTCTGTCTTCCTCCCACTCCAGCACTGGATCGAGGAGCAGCAAGTCACAGCTCACTTTGAATGCGCGGTGGCTCATCAGACGTATCTCAGATGATGCATAGTGTCAGGCAGCAAAGCAACGGACCAGATTTCTTTCTGCACCAGGCTCGATTTGATCCTGCAAAATTCAGAAGCTGATTAGATGGTCCACCTCCCAAAAGCCAGAGAGGTCTTGGGCAACCTTCTGACTTTGCCTGTGTCTTCCTCCTTCCATGTTAGTGGTGCTTCTTTATGCCTGTCTGGATTCCTTTGTATATAGAGATACCACGGTGATGGGCATGGGATAAAAACCTGGGTGAATAGAAGAACGCATGCAACCTGTAGGGCCAGAATCACTGAAGCTGGCGCAGGAAGGTGCAAAATTACATCTCCCTATACCAAGGTGACCCCTTGCACTCTGAGCAAGGGTAAGCAGTGATATGATAACAACCTTCCCTGGGAGGTAGGCAGTTTACAAATACAGCTGAGGGAATACACTGAGTGTGCACACCTCCCTGCACCCCTTCCTCCAACCATTCCCAGCCAGTGGGACCAATAGAGGGCACGGTCTCTCTCCACCTCCCTCCCTGGTAGATTTCCCATCATGAAGGCCAATTTGCCTGGGGGTAGCCTAGTCCTCTGCTGAATCTGGCCCTTGGACTGGCTGTAGCCTTTTCATCTTCCTCTGTTGTCCATATCTCTCCTTCACTGATTTCTCTTCATTGTCTGCACCCTGCCCTTCTCCTGCGCTGCACCTTCAAGGCTCTGCATAGCTCTGATCCCTGCTCCCCTCCTCTCTGCCCCAGCCTTCCTCCTGCAGAATTTGATGGCCCAGCCCCAGAGGAGGAGCAGGTGTAGTTTACCTTAGCCAGCTGGAATGGGAGGGTTTAATGTACTGTGAGGATGGATGTTCTGGGCATGGAAATAACTTCCCCTACTTTCACATCACACTCCAGCAGGTGTTGTTGAATATCACTTCAGCCAGCAGTATTTTCCTGAGGTGCCCCTGGTTGCTATGCAGCCAGGGAATATGAAGTGTTAAGGTGGCAGTCCATTATGTGATATGATGGCTGGATGTCATTTACACCTTCTCGCTACCTCTTAAGGATCTGCCTGCTTAGGCAATCCATCAAATTAACCAGAAAGAGCAGCCATGCCGGCTCTTCTGGCTCTCGGATCAGCATCACAGACACCTCCTGACACTCCTCCTCAAAATGTGCCAGAACAAACCACTTGTGTTTGGAAGTTCAGGCTGTGTAGGCAACCAGCATTCAGCACTGGACCATTTATCAGTAGGCAATGTAGGGAAGGGGAGGGGGGGCTTGCAGAGGCAGCGTGCTCGAGACAAGGAAGGAAGGAGAAGGCCCTGTCCCTGGCTCATGGCTGCGTTCGACCAATATCAACAAGCACTGTTGGAAGGGTGGGTCAGCTCAGCATGGAGACTGAGCAAAATGAAGATTAAAAACTGGTGGGTTGATCCCTCCAAAAGAGAAAATAGTCACTATTAAAGTTCTGATTTAAATCCCTTAGATAGTCATCTTGTTGTGCTGGGCTAGTGCAGGGGTCTGATATCAAGATGTCAGTGTGTTTAAAAAGGCAGCTTATATCTGCTGTATATGTAGATGAGTTCATGGTATATAACAATCCATATCAGCCACGGTGCAGCACCTGAGCACGCTGGAGTCAGGTCTTATTACAAAGGGTATAACCCACTCCTATGCTATTGAGCAGTTTATTCCCCAAATTGAGCTCTCATTACATTGCCATATAATTTGGTGGAGTTTATCTTACAGGTGGTTTTTAATTAATTTATACTATTCATTCTTTTTTTCAAATTGAATAGTGGCATGTTCACTTCCTGTCCCAAATTGTTGTACGATGTTGTTACACACTGCTAAACAGCTATCATATTCCGCTCCAGAGGTGGCTGTATGTTGGTGGTGGATGAAATGATTCTTGTGTATTTAGTTTATTAAATTCTTTGGGATCTTCCAGGATAGAAGCCACCAGAGATATGTAAGGTATTAGTAGCAGCACCCCTGCGTGCAGACAGACAGACAGACAGACAGACATATGCATATTTTCCATTTCATATGCCGAGACAGAACATCTCCTTCTCTGATGAAGGAGCCTAGATCTTTGGAGCAGTAACATCCATGAAGAGGAGAATCTTCTGAACATGTGTATAGAAAATGCAGTAGAAATTAACACAGTGGGAATGTTATTGTTGTGAGCTGGATAAGCTATTGTGATTGCCTGTAAGACCAAGGAGACCACAGAAAATCCACCAGCAGGAAGCACTCCTCATATCGATGCATGCAGCAGTCACCTTTGTGAATGTTTGTCGTATTAACCCCTATGATCAGAGAAAACAAACTGATGTGGCTTGGAAATACATTATGTAGGATTAAATAATAGAGTGTACACACACATAAACAAGCAAGAAGCTGAGTTTTAATACTGTGTATCATTATTGGCATGCTGGACCTTAATGGCTGTAATGTCAATGGGCACTCTGGGACCTTTACTCATGGATTATTAAAGTATTAGACCACAGCTGTTATGGGCTATTGTGTCAAGAGCAATTTGAAGAGATGTCTATAGTATGTGGACAGAATAAATACATCATTTAATCAGTGTTGTATGCACTGTAGGCATGTGAATTGTGCACCCTAGCAATCCTTTAGACCATTCTGTAATACCATCTCTTAGCAGGTAGTGTCTTATAGCAACATTGTGAATGCCAGATAAGAACAAGAGGGAGATTGGAGAGAGACCCCGTCAGTTCTTCAGAGGAAGGTGGGGATCCACCATAATGTACACAGCCAGTTGTGCAATACTGCCCCATGATGTGGGGACACCGGGTGCTGATCATTTGATACCCTGAAACATGAAGATTAATAGCCTCATTTAGTTAGTTAGTTTGCACTGGGTAGGATAAAATAAACAAACTGCAGGTGCAACTTTTAGTCCTGTAAATGTGTGCTCCTTTCCTAACTCTATTTGCTTTGCACAGTTCACCCCATGGGACTTCAGTGGAGCATAAGGTCTCATGTTGACCCTCTGCGCTGCAATGAATTTCATACTAACGTCCTAATCTTGAGTGGTGCTGAGGACCCCTCAGGATCTGACCTTATTATATTCCAATGGGCCTTTCTGAATGCACTGTAATGCACTGTAAAAGCTGAAGCAAGCAAAGTAGCTGGAATCTCTGTGTGATTAATTCCAGGTGAAGAAAATGCATATATTCACCATATCTCTGCTGCATGTTTGGTAAGATATATTGGTCAGATCCCACAGATGAAATATAGGGGACATAATAAACCGGCTAGGACACTCGGAGTGTAAGAGTTGCTGCGGGTCAGAAGTGAGATGCACTGGAAGAGCTTGGTGTGGAATCAGGCCTGGAACAGCAGGGAGTGCAGCCGGTCAGGAGTGAGATGCACTTTTAAAACTTTGTCATTCTCCCTGAGGTCAGCCCTGTTTGATCCTTCATTTTCCTAGTCACTAAACTCAAATTCTAGGGAAGGAAAAGAAATCCCCTGATTTTCCTGACAACACTGAATAGAGTTAGACTTTTCATCATGTCATATCTGGGCCACGGAAAGGCCCCTGCTTTTATTGTGTGACGACATGTAAATTACCGAGTAATTATAGGATTATGCAGTACCCGGTAAATTAAATGTTACCTCTTTACCTTTTATAGAACAAAAAATAACCATGTAATTTCCTAGTGAATTGAGCTGTTAAGGTCTCATGGTAATTATACTTGGAGTCAAAAGCTCGGAGTTCTTCTGGTAGTTACAAGTAAAGAATTATCTTTCATTTTTAAACATATGTTGCAGTCGGATCCCAAACCCTGCATTTCCATTTTAATAACACTATGCCATGCCGAAATGAAAGCAAGCATATGTTTCCTATTGATGTGTCCAAATATAGTGCACATGTTATGTAAAATAGATTGGACATATGCAAAACTGACCCAGATTTGTACCAGAAAAAATTATATGGAATGACACGAAATACAAATAGAGCTAAAATATTATCAGTTGGATCATAATGTTTAAAATCATGCCTAGTTTCACAGCATGATGGCTAGTTTTCACAGCGACCAAGTCAGTGTTGGGATGTTTTTTTAACATATGAGCAATATCTTCGAACATAGACGGTGGAACTGGCTGGTAAGAGGCTTGAATATAACCCAGCTGTTTACAAGGAAGTTTAATGAAAGCCCTGAATCCTTTCAGTGTGTAGGTGCATCTCCCTGTACATTGCCCACAAGTAGAGAACAATTTTGTGTGGACTGGAGTGTGAGGAGAGTATCGTATAAACAAACGAAATAGTGCAATAAGCCATTAGGGTTAAACCCTGGCCGTGTCAATGGGAGTTTTGCCATTGACTTGAATGGGGCCAGGATTTCACCCTTGGCCCCATATCTTGGGCCTCCTGTTAGAATTCTCAACAATGTTGGACAAGGACTCAGTCTTCTTCAGAGGTGGCTTGGGGCAGACTCTGTTTCAAATGTCCGCAGGAAGGATATGCGTGAGAAAACAGAGTCTGCTGCAGGGCTATTTATTGATCACAGCTCAGAATAACCCTGTTCAAGGCCGAATGCAGAGCTTGTACAAGCTCACTCAGCATTGGGGGATATGACAGCCATCCAGCACAAGGGAGCCCATATGTGTCTGGTGTATACCAAAGAAACAGGGAAATGTGGTTTTCAGGCTTAAAATACATCCCTTGAGAGCAGACTTGAACAAGTAGGCAGCTTGGATAAGACACAGGAGCCCCCCAAAATTCACAGAACTCTAGCTATTCCCAGATAGCTTGTCCAGTACTTTTCAGGCTACCTAGCTAGTCTTGCTAGGGTAGATTTATTTTAGGGCTGGAAGGCAGGAACTGATCCCAACTCTGTCACTGACTGTGGAGCCTTAGGGAAGTTATTTTAGGCTGTGATTAAACTGAAATGGACGGGGGAGCTCTCCTGGCCCCAAACAAATAAGGAAGGAAGATATGGGGGAGCTTATTTTATATACCAGTATTAGTGGCCTGGTTTGTAGAGGTGTTGAGAATCTGCAACTCCTTTTGATATCTACTGTTGTTCTGTGAGCTGGTAAAAAAAAAAATGCCTCTTGTATTAAAAAAAGTTAGTGCATTTTTTTAAAATTTCCTGCACAACTTTTTTGGTTTTGTTTCCATTTGTTTGTTTTTGACAAACAAATAAAATAAAATTAAATTAAAATAAAACTGGCTTTTGAAAAACATTCTCAATAAAAGTTTTGGTAAAATGAAAACTGAACATTTTTATCTGAAACCATAAAATGTTACTTAATCCTTTTCCATTTCCAGTTTTTTATCAACAAAATGGAAAATTTCAACCAGAATCCAAAAGCCATTTTTCACCAAAAAATGTTTTGATGAAAAATGTTGACCCGTGCAGGTGCTCAGAACCACTGATAAACCAGGCATTTATATAGGTGCCTAAATATGTTTTTAAGACCCTACCTTGAAGCCTCCGTGTTTGAAAAAATAAAATGACCTCAATACCTCTGCCTCAGTCCGACAGGGACAGTGCAACATTCTCAGCTGCAGTACTTCACAGCGGCGCTGTGTGCATTAATTAGCTAATTTTATAACTTGCTTTTAAATATGTAACATGCTATATAAGTGCTAAGTATGATTATAGCAGCATTACTGCAGACTCCTTCCTGGGGAAAAAAAAAAAGATACAGAACGACTGTCAGGGTTTTTAATGAAGGTTAACACTAATGTTTTAAATGTTAACATTTGAGTCTGCATTTTTTAGCACGGATTGAACAATTTCACCTACAAGTCATAGCAAATCCAAGCAGTAATTGCTGTGGGTACAAATTCTGCATTGAAATGATTATCCTCTGATCTTTTTATTTTGAGTTTTTCTTATTTTAGTTTAATATTAGCTGGCAGCTCTCAGACAGCCGGTGTGTATTTTAGCGTACCAGCACTTTGAATCTTGTACTAATATTGCACAGTTCCATTGCACGCTGAAACCAATAACAGGCACTTATTTAAAGGAGATTTCTGTATCCCGCAGTTAAGTATGTCGCAGTTGCTATCGATATGCTGTGGCATTTTGGTGCAAATGAGCTTTTTTATATAACTTTTCCAGGCTTTTTCACAATCTGCCTGTCACTCTTAAAGCTCCATATTTTGCCTCTTGACAAATATTAATAGCCACTCTTTGGTCTTTGATCTAAGAGTTAAAAAAACCACTCTCTAATCTATCTCATCCCTAGTCTCTTGCATATCATCCCTGCAGCCTGACACAGATTATTGCTAGCATTGTGCTTGCCTGGTCTCTCTCCCCTAATAGCCTTACATCTCATTCCAAGAGAGATGAAAGAGTGAGTAGTACCAAAGGGTTTACATTCAATTAATGGAAAAGGGGAGGGCCTTCAAAGTGCTCAATGCCAACTCTGATTGCAGCAGGCTGCTGACTGCATATCCTGTATCAGCGCTGTCAGGATGTGTAAAACCAGCACTTTCACCCCCACACTTAAACTGAACAGGGCGGGAGAGAAAAGCAGAGCCTTAAAGATAACCTACAAACAAGATGATCATATTTCCCAAAGGGAAAATGGTACGCCTCCAGCCACTTGCCCTCCCACCCACCCCCCACGAGGCTGTTGCCAGTCGCTGGAACCTTGCAGGCCCCCTGCATGCTGGAATACTGCCTCTCCCCTCCCCCGTAGAGGGCTGGCATCGCCTCTCACTGCCCCCACCCCATGCTCCTCCAAGAGCAAATGGGACAAATGCCCACTTTTGCACACACAAAAAGTTGGGATGGATGGGACAGGGCTTAAAAAAGGTACTGTCCTGGCCAAAACAGGACATATGGTCACCCCTACCTACAAAGGAAAATTGGGTTTATGGGCTTTTCTACTGCTTTATGGGTGAAGAAAACCTGAGTATTCCACACAGGACCACAGAATACTTTTTTTTCTTCTGCTTGTTTTTCACCTTAGAAATATCAGGAGTATCAAGTCTTATCGTCCCTAGTTTTGCAGGCAATCTCCTTGGAGATCTGGATCAGGAATTCTCTCTCAACCCTTGGCTGAAGCATTGAGGAAGTTCAATTCTGAACAAAAGAGAGCTTTCTGTCTAACTTTTTATTCAGGTCTTTGGTTTAAAGAGGCATTATTCACAACAAACAGTGGGCCGAAAGGTTTTTTAAACAGCCTGTTTAAGCCAACCGATTTATAAGGAAATATTAGAGGCAAGTTGTTCCATAATTGTTCACTGTGGGAGGGAGAAGGGGGCCAGAGGGGGCGAATTTCCTTGAAGCACTTGGTACTAGCTACCGTTATACACAATGCTGAACTGGAAGACCCACTGGTGTGGTTCAGTATAGCAATTTTTGTGTTATGATTTCTTTGGTCCACACTGTTTTATGGAGAATGGCTATTTGCAAAACTTAGCCCTGGATCGGGATTTGAATTTTGAACCCTCCTGAAGTGTGGGGAAGGTTTGGGCCCAGGTGTTATATGATACATATTAAATATGTCACCGTAACATACAAATGCAGGGAAAAAATGGTGGCTTCAGTGCACCAGGAGTTAAGCTCCAGCTAAGAGTGAGTACGTACTTCTGTGTGGCTCAGGGTTTGTTTTGTATTTAAGAGCTCTGACACAGGATAGATCCATGCTGGAATTAGACTGAGCTCTCTTGAGTGATGCTGAGAGATGACCTTGCATTGGGGCTGTTTGGACTTATGGCTATCCAGGCGTGTTTGTTTATCGGGCTGCTTTGCATTTGCCTGAATTTGCTTTTCATATGAACCTTGGAGAACAGAAAGTTCTTGCCTGAGACCAAAACCACCTGCTCCCTGGACTCAATCACTGCTTCATGCCAATAATATCCTCCACTACTTTAACCTTTTAAAATTCTCTGCATTACTATTGGATTTGGCCACTCCACTTATTTCTCACAGGTTAACAATGCTGTAAAGAGCCTGGCTGGTCAGTAATCAGCAAACACTGAAAAGGTCAAGGCATGCTGAGGACTGCAGAGGCTCTCCTCTAATTTAGTGTAGCCTGTGACCTTCACTTACCCCTTACTTTAAATGATTGCAAATTAACTCAGGCAGCATAACGGGGGCTTTAGCAATCTAAATGAATTGAAAGAGGAAACTATATCAAAGAGCTTTCCATCATTGTCAAGCGGCACTATCCAGCACAGAGTACACCAGATATGCACACAGACAGAACTGTCTTACTTAGCCAGCTGGGCTATAGCCCTCAGCATTCAAATAAAGCCCCATTAACTTCCCCGATGCTGAGCGACGTTCTCTACACATTCATATGTTGGTACCGTATCACATCATCCTCTCAGAGAAATGCTCACCACGGCACATCTGGCACTCTAGGCCAGAGATTTTTCTTCCTGGTGCAGGCCTGGGGCCTGCATGGTTTATGTGTATGGAGTACAAGTGAGGAATTAGACATAATAAGCCCAGGGGTCACAATATAGCATCCTGACCGTGCACCCCCTGAAGTGAATGGCAAAGCTTCCATGGACTTTAATGGTCCAGCATCAAGCCCTATATGCTCATGGTGACAAAACAATCCACCACCAAATGTCAGTGATTAAATTTCTGATAAAGTAGCAGATAATAAGAGGTGCACAACAAGATGCTCTGTGACACACATGTGCTCATGCTCGCTCGCTCTCTCTCTCTCTCTCTCAACCCTTTCCATACTGTGACCGCATGTTACAGTGGAATAAAGTTTCAGGATCCTCACCACTCTCTTTTCTAGCCATAAAAGAAAAGGAGGGTGAACGCAACCTCAGGCTGAGAACTCATAATCTAGGTTCTTATGCAAAGCACATTGCCAGGTTTTGAGCCAGCCGATGTGTCCAAGAGCTACAGCAAGAGTCAGGTAACACGGCTCCCCTTGACACACGCCTTTCTAATCCAACTGAAATCACAAGTGTTAATTAGCAAACCAATTACTGCAGAAAGAGGAGAATGTGTGAGACTTGGATGTGCATGGCTTTGGCATCAGTTCTTGCTGCGTCCAGGAAACAGGCATCAGTTTATATTAAGGTGGTTGTTTTCTTCTGGGTCCACATTTAGCTGGCGCTTTTTATTCCAGGCTGGCAAAAATGGAAAGGGAGCCATTGCTGAGGGGAAAAGGTACGTTTCCCCCCGCAAATGTAAAGCTACTTCCCAATAAGAGCAATCCAAAGAGAGAGAGAAATTCAAAGCAAACACCCACCAACGTTCTCTCCTAGCAGCTCCACTGAGAGCCCAACCTTTTGCCAGCTTCACTGGTGCTAGGGATGTTTCCCAGCAGCTGCGTTCTGCCATATGCTCAAACGTAGTTAAATACCTTGGTCCAGGAAGGGCTGCTCAGTGTGATTAGCTGGCCGATAGTATATACTACTCAGTGAATTCCCATGGAGATGGCCTGATTTCCATAGCAACTGAATTCACCCTCTTACCTTTCCCTTAAACAGGCATAAGTGCAATGATGAAAAATACACTCAGGTGTTCTGTAGTCACGGCCCAGTGCACTGCAGAGGCACCATCATGGACTGTAAGAGTCTGGGCTATTACTGCCTTCCTTTCCTTAACTTTTTATAGGGCTACCTGTAGCAAGAAGTGAGTACTGACTGAGAAAGCTATTGGGGGAAAGGTGGGTTTGACACTTCACTCAGAACTTATTTAGATTATGGCAGTACCCAAAATGTGCATGGTGCTTTCCAAGACACAAAGGTAGACACAGTCTCTGCCCCGAAGAGCATACAAAAACTGATGAAGACTTGGGGAAAGGGATGCAACATCACAGGCACCAACTTTCCAAAGTGCCGGGGGGTGCTCGACCCCCGGCTCTGCCCCAGACCCCGCCCCCACCCCACCCCTTCCCCCAAGGCCCCACCTCCACTCCACCTCTTCCCGCCCCCACTCTACCCATGCCCCACCTCTTCCCATCCAGTTCTGCCCCCTCCCCCTTTCCCCCCCCCAGAGCCTCCTGCATGCCACAAAACAGCTTATCATTGTGGGCCGGAGGCAGGGTGGGGGAGGGTGCTGATCTGTGGGGCCCACCAGCGGGTGGGAGGCTCTGGGGGTGGGTTGGAAGGAGCTGATAGGGGGGCTGCTGGTGGGTGCTCAGCACCCACCATTTTTTCCCCATGGGTGCTCCAGCTCTGGAGCACTCAGGAAGTCAGCGCCTATGTGCAACATGCAAGCAAAGAGATCAGCGTAGTGACAGGCACAAGTTTGTTGTGAGGTTTTTTTGGTTGTTTTTAGTGTTATCAACAAACAAAAGTTCCCTCTTCCCACTTCTGTCCTCTCTTCACACAGCAATTCCCAGGTTCACTTCCACTGTCCTTACCCCCTTCCTCGCTCCCTCACCGTTTTCCTCCTCCTTCTTCCACACAAATGAGCATAAGGGCTAAATAAATGAATCCATACATGGATGACTTTGTCAGGAAGTTTCTTCTCGGCGTCATGGAAGAAGTGGGTCTTAAGGAGGGAGTTAAACAAGACAGTAGAGACTTTGTGGACCTGCTCAGCAGGCATACAGGACAGGGTAGCATGGAGGAAAGCATTCAGATGGTAATAAGATCCTATGTCAATCTGATGTCTGGTGGAAGGGGGTTCCATAGTCATTGTGGGCCAGCCACTGAGAAGGCCCAGTTTCCCACTCCTGCAAGTTATTTTCTTGGCACTTGTGACTCCACAGTGCTTGATAATCACATTTCTCATGGCAGGAGAAAGTGACACCATCTGAGATAACCCGAACCCTCTCCATTGAGGTCCTGGTAGGTCAGAATCAATAACTTAAAGTGGATCTGGAAGGGAAAAAAGAGTCAGTGCACAGTGCAAAACACATAGGTAATATGCAACCTGCATTGTTTAGAAGACTGGTGGCCACATGTAGGCCATCAGAAATTTTTGCATGGCACACCATGTAGGTACAGGGCTTTGCAGTAGCAGAGGCTAGCAGTGATGAAGGTGAGCACCACTGTGGCTAGGTCAACATCCAACCGGACGTAGCACAGTTTGCCAGCAGGCTGAAGATGGTGAAAGGTGTTTCTGGCTCTAGAGGCCAGAACAAAGAAGAATCCTGAAAGAACCAAGCACTGATCCACTGGGCTGATCAGGGAGCAGGCACTCACCGTCAAGGATGCAGTGTTGGGAAAGTGATGTCTGTCAGACTTTCAATGCATACGTGCAAATGGAATCTAACACACTTTCAGATAGAGCTGTGCTGAGTGTCCAGATGCTCCTTCGTGTTCACAGCTGCTCACTTTGGGTGGGTGCAACCTAGGCACCTCTCCTGGAGAATGCTGACCCTAATTCCATATGATTATTAGCGTTCATCAAGCTTCAACAGCCAGCTCAAGCCCTGTGCAGGATCTGCCATGAGGCGCTCACAGCACTTGCAGATTTATTGAAATCTGCTGTGTTTAAAATATCAGGTGTTATGTCCTAGATTTAAATCATCGTAAAGACCAGCCAATTTCCTGCAACCGTTGCAATATATTTTACACCCTGTATAATAATTTTGAAATCTAAACACAAGGCACCACCTGAAACTCAAACCCTGGGTTTGGCAAATCTCCTGTATCACATCTCCCCATCCCCGGTACCAGAGCTACACATTTCCACATGGCCCCATCTCCCTTCTGCACCTCCCTTCCCCTTCCGGCCACCACGCCCCTTCCACCCGCCCCATCCATGGATTTCGTTTTGCACTCAACAGACATAATCATTCCTTTCTCCTTTCCCCCTTAGTGCTGAAAACCAGGGAGAAAAGCATAGCAAATTGAAATAAATGAGAGCGAAGAAAGAAAAGGAGAGGAGGGGAGGGAGCAGGAGTGGGCTCCCAGACCTCTTCAGTTTAGCAGCCTCAGGGGGCAGGGGGATAAGGGGAGGCAGGCTGGTGATAATCAGACCAACGCTGGAGCAGAGCGTGCTTCTTGGCAGTGAGTGTCAGGGAGCTTTATTGCCCGTGACCTTCAGAGCACTTAGTGCTGATGAGGGACCAGTGAGGAATGCTCAAATTATCATATTATGGTTGTCACGCGGGATGGAACAGTGTGTTTGTGTGAGGGGGAGAGGGCCTGAAGGAGGGGGAGAAAAGAGAGGCAAGCACCCAACTTTGCCAACAGCAAAGGATGCGGCACACACAAGTGAATCTGTTCCCCCTCCCCCACGGAATCAGGACAGGACCATGTCAGACGCAGCCACCGTCCAGGGGCGGGTGGGCTCATGTGCCTTGTATTTATTCAGCCCATATGGGGAAGACAGGCTTAGTTGTGTACTTGACAACCTTGTGAAAAAATGGCATCCCTGGAGCCTGATGTCCTGCATTCATCTCCAGGATGTGGGCACCAGGGTGACGGTGGCAGAGCATGTGTTTTCATGAGCCTAAAACAGACTAATTCCGGGGGGAGGTGAGTCTGGGTGACCCAGATGTTTCCCGTGGTCCTGCTATCTGTGTATCCACATACCATTTCTTCCCCCTCTTCTTTGGTCCTCCGCTGAATTGTCAAGAATCATGGGAGCTGGCTGGGGATTCTTTGTGTATTTCTGATCCTGAAGGAGCAGACGCTACCAGAGTGTCCTTTTGGTTGCTTCCCTGTTTGTCCCAGTGCCATTGATTGTGTGTGCTAGGCCAGCCTAGTTCTGGGATCAGTGCTAGCTGGTGAGCTGGTCACTGCAGATCGTCAGGAGGAGCTCACAACACTGCACTTTGCTGTCCATTTGTTTCGTTTGGGGGATTTCTCAGCAATAGAAAGGCAGGTGTTTGTAAAATTGAAAAAACCCCTTCCAGAGGAGATGAGGTGGGTGGCAGCTGGAAGATGTCCCCAGCTCAGGGGCTAGGCTGTAGCTTTAACCCACAGCATTTGCTGGGGAGGGGCTGTGCTGGCTGACTCTGCAAATTCTTGATAGCGGCTTTCGGGGGTGCACGGCACTGTGGCAGCTCCGCTACCCTGGGGCAGTGGGCGGGCACGTGCTCTGCTCTGAGCTGGCTGGTGCAGGACTATGGAAGAAGTCATGTCTCCATCTCACACCTCTCTGCCCCTTTTGGAGAGGCTAGTGATCATTGCCTGCACTCCCCAGCCACATGGCATCTGGCCCTTGAACAGTGGCATGATGGTTCTGTGTGTGTGTGTGTGTGTGTGTGTATAAGTGTCAGTCTTTTGCACCCTATCCCCCTCCCTTATGCACCTGTCCTCCCAGCCAGCCCTGATCTAGCCCTTAATGAGGATGTTGGGGGAGTCTGTCAGGCTCTAGCTCTCGGAAGGTCTGCAGTGTCTCTTTAAAGGAAGTGTCTGTAATAAAGATTTACCTCCAGGTTTAGGAAGACAATTATTGCACGTTAATTAAATATGAAATGACACTTAAGAGCATATCCATTGCCTTAACAGCAACTGTCTGTAATAATAATAACACTTAGCGCTTACACAGCTCTCTCCATCTACACAGCACGTCACAAACATTAACTAATTAATCCTTGCAACCTCCCTATGAAGCAGAGAGGAGACCACTGGGATGTGTCAGGGGAGTAAGTCTCCTTTGCCACTTCTTACTATCCCGTTGAGGCTCCTTTTCACGCAGCTGCAGCGCTAATGCATTCACTCTTCCCGTCACATTCCCCTAGTTTTGTCAGGGGGCTGTACCACTGCTGTAAGACAGGTAAGCCCTAGGATGAAAGGGAAACCAAACCAGGGAACTGACGTGGGCTTGCCCATCACCCCTGATGGGTCGGGGATAGAATTAGAACTCAGGGCTTCCTGGCTCTCAGGTCAGTGCTCTGTCCTCTGAACCATGTTTCTTGCATTGCCACCCTTGTTAACATGCAGTACCTGGAACTGACTACTGACTTGTGTGGAGAAAGGCCTCAGCTGCAAAGCTTGAATGCAGACAGTGAAATGTGAGGGCATTTGGACCTGGGATTCCAGGTCAGCCCACTAGAAGGGTCAGTCACAAGGTTCTGCTCTGAATCCATACGGCCATAAAATGTGGGGGTCCAGCTCTGTAATGTATATAGTTATTATATCTTATGTTAAGTATGAAACTTTAAAACAAGGCCTGAGTGCACCCCAAGTCCTTCTATGCTGCCATCTGCCAGCTAGAAGGTTGCTCTGATTCCAGCCCCTTCACCTGACTTTGAATGTGATTCGGACCATATAACCCAGCTTCCCCTACAGTATTGCCCTTTAACAGTGTCATAGCCTCTGCCATGGGCAATGGACCCAGAAGAGCTGCAAATCGCAGCTGCCATTTTGGATTCCCTCTTTTGTTGGGCTTTGTCCACATAGGCTGTGGTCTTGGGATACTCAGATTTTTTTGAGTCCAGACCTGTTAGAGATGGAGAGGTAGATCGCCTCTGAAATTTCCTGATGTTATGAGGGGTTTGGATCTAGAGGTCTGGCTTGGGGCCCATCTTTAGCTTACCTAAGACAGCTGCAGCACAAGTACCACTAATGTGATCTTCCCACACACTGCCCTGACCAATGAATCTCCACGTTGGCCTAAAGAGGCAAGAGGGAAGTTCAGTCTTCTATTCTGCTGGTAAATTGTCTGTTGCTTGACCACACTTTGGTCTGTTATAAAATATACTCAAGAGACCAAATAACCAATATCAGTTTGGTTTATGGCTTTAAGTCAATAATAATAGAGTACAAGAAAAAAGCCCTATACAATACCAGTCTCTGGGAAGCTGCCTTGTTCAGCAAAGTTACATTTGCCTGACGCAGAAGGTGCTCTCCCAAAGTTACACATTCAGCGAGTATTATTTATATGACGATTTTACAAGTTTTGCATCTCTTTGTACATCACTAAAATCCTACCCATCCATTTGTCCCAGTTCCCTGACTTATTGTTCTGTTCCTTCCTCATGGGTTGGATACTAGCTTTCCAAGTACTGATCTGTGAAGGTACTTCTCTAGCTTGTAATAAGACATAGAAGGAATATATCTTGATTTTGACAAGTTTCTTATCTGCAAATCCAAGGTGTTATGGGATACTTCGCGTAAGTGAACAGGGCAATAGTAAAGGTGTCAGCCAGTTTAGACTATACAACTGATACACTATTTGTGCTGAACGCTATTTGTGCACTAATATATATGGTGTAGATAATACACATTATTAATATGATAGATAGATATGCTAGCCCGCATATGTTGGTCAATAATTCTATTCCATTCTATTCTATGTTGTACTCATCACCTTGGCATCTGAGCTGCCTGGGACCATTCCTCTCTTGCTTCTCTGCTGGGATGGCCAATAAAGGAGGAAAAGGAAGGCTCCTTAGAGGCTGAAATCCAGAATGGTGGTGGAAGCTGCTCCATGAGGCTGTCACTGTGATGCAAGGCCCTGAGTGAGCTGCTACTAATGGAAGGGACGCATACCCAAGATTGAGCTGCTGTAAAGCATTGCTGCCGAAACCGGTCAGAGCAAACTCCTCTCTTGTTGAATACCTGCCCTGTATCTGCCTCCCCTAGCACTGTCTGCCTGGGAATTCTAGAGCCACCTCTAATGCTGGGGCTGTCTTTGTGTTTGTGTCCTGTACAGCACCAAACACTTCGCTGGCACTTAACAGCTTAGTATTAACAAGCCGTAGTGTGGCCCTGTTCACATCACTGCCCAGAATGCTTTTCCAGCTCAGAGATATTTCATAGGTGACTAAACTAGCGGAAAAAATATGCAATGTTAGGGCATGATGTGCACTTAGGGCTGCAATAAGGAGAGAGGCAATTATGTGTCCCTTTTCAAGCTGGCTTTGTGGGAAGCTTTCCCCATGTTCCTCTTTCAGACCTGTATTCAGCATCAGTTTCCTTAAATAGCCAATGAATATTCAAAAGCTCTTTATTTAGATTAATGGCCATGCACTAATAGTTACACCATCTACAACACAAATCCCTGTGTATATCTGCTAAGCAGTTGTCAAGCCACAGCAATATGTGTTCAGCAATAAAGTCGTGGTGAAGGCATCCCTTGAAACATTTAGGACTAGACTGGAAGGAGCACTAACCACTGCACAGAGCAATTCTTCAAGGGAGAGAGAGAGAAGATAACCTCATAAATGCTTTCTGACTCCAAGTTCTGTGATTCAACTGTGATTTAACATACAGCTCCATTCTTGAGGCCCTGGTTTTTCAGAAGTTTCTCAAATGAGCCTCCAATTTTGTACCCACTAATTGTTGCCTGTGGCACAGTTTTGTGGGTGCAAATGATTTCAAGTACATTTTGTGGCACTTAGATATCTAATAACAGTTCCTGTCCATGTCCTCAAAGTAGACTTCCAACAGCTAAGTGATGTACCTAGAATTATGCAAGGGCATAGAAATGTGGGTGCAAAATCAGAGGCAGTCTCTGATCATCAGGACCTAAATCTCTATGGGCCAGATGGTGAATCATAGAATCACAGAATATCAGGGTTGGAAGGGACCTCACGAGGTCATCTAGTCCAACCCCCTGCTCAAAGCAGCACCTAATCTCCAACCAAATCATCCCAGCCAGGGCTTTGTCAAGCCTGACCTTAAAAACTTCTAAGGAAGGAGATTCCATCACCTCCCTAGGTAACCCATTCCAGTGCTTCACCACCCTCCTCATGAAAAAGTTTTTCCTAATATCCAGCCTAAACCTCCCCCACTGCAACTTGAGACCATTACTCCTTTTTCTATCATCTGGTACCGTTGAGAACAGTCTAGATCCATCCTCTTTGGAACCCCCATTCAGGTAGTTGAAAGCAGCTGTCAAATCCTCCCTCCTTCTTCTCTTCTGCAGACTAAATAATACCAGTTCCCTCAGCCTCTCCTCATAAATCATGTGCTCCAGCCCCTAATCATTTTTGTTGCCATCTGCTGGACTCTTTCCAATTTTTCCACATCCTTCTTGTAGTGTGGGGCCCAAAACTGGACACAGTACTCCAGATGAGCCCTCACCAATGCTGAATAGGGGAGAATGATTACATTCCTTGATCTGCTGGCAATGCTCCTACTTATACAGCCCAAAATGCCGTTAGCCTTCTTGGCAACAAGGGCACACTGTTGACTTATATCCAGCTTCTCGTCCACCGTAACCCCTAGGTCCTTTTCTGCAGAACTGCTGCCTAGCCACTCGGTCCCTAGTCTGTAGCAGAGCATGGGATTCTTCCATCCTAAGTGTAGAACTCTGCACTTGTCCTTATTGAAACCTCATCAGATTTCTTTTGGCCCAGTCCTCTAATTTGTCTAGGTCCCTCTGTATCCTATCCCTACCCTCCACCGTATCTACCACTCCTCCCAGTTTAGTGTCATCTGCAAATTTGCTAAGGGTGCAGTCCACACCATCCTCCAGATCAATAATGAAGATATTGCAGCCCCAGGACCAACCCTTGGGACACGCCGCTTGATACCGGCTGCCAACTAGACATGGAGCCATTCATCACTACCCGTTGAGCCTGACAATCTAGCCAACTTTCTATCCACCTTATAGTCCATTCATCCAGCCCACACTTCTTTAACTTGCTGGCAAGAATACTGTGGGAGACCGTATCAAAAGCTTTGCTAAAGTCAAGGAATAGCACATCCACTGCTTTCCCCTCATCCACAGAGCCAGTTATCTCGTCATAGAAGGCAATTAGGTTAGTCAGGCATAACTTGCCCTTGGTGAATCCATGCTGACTGTTCCTGATCACCTTCCTCTCCTCCAAGTGCTTCAAAATGGATTCCTTGAGGACCTGCTTCATGATTTTTCCAGGGACTGAGGTGAGGCTGACTGGCCTGTAGTTCCCCGGATCCTCCTCCTTTCCTTTTTTAAAGATGGGCACTATGTTAGCCTTTTTCCAGTCATCCGGGACCTCCCCCGATTGCCATGAGTTTTCAAAGATAATGGCCAATGGCTCTGCAATCACATCCACCAACTTCTTTAACACCCTTGGATGCAGCGCATCCGGCCCCATGGACCTGTGCTCATCCAGCTTTTCTAAATAGTCCCGAACCACTTCTTTCTCCACAGAGGGCTGGTCACCTCCTGTGCTGCCCAATGCAGTAGTCTGGGAGCCAACCTTGTTCGTGAAGACAGAGGCGAAAAAAGTGAAGATATGTTGGTTCATGCAGAATAGTGCTTTATGCCTTGAGTAGCCCCAGAGATGTCAATAGCACAATTTGGGCAGTGAGGTAAGCAAGGATACAAGTTACAGATAGAGACAGGGCAAACCCCAAAACATTCATTCACACGTCAAGCCCTCCTTCCCCCAAACTGTGAGGTCTCAGGTAACGTAACCTGGCCCATCCCGGCTTTTGACTTTGTTTTGCAAACCCAAGCTTCGACTGATGAAATCTGATCAAACAGTGCCACTAGCACTGCCATCCATCTCCAGTTACAGGCCAGCAAAGAACTGAGTGTGTAGGTTTCAATCCTCCAGCTTTCTGGTCAGTTATTTGTAAACGTCATGCATATATTGTGCAATCATGTAAATGCTGTGAGAAACAGTGAAACACACCTAGGTAATTTGGAGCCAAATTGCAGCAGGGAAGAAAGATCACTGTAAATAATTCTGAGTGGGCTTGGCAATGCCTGCCTTGCCCACGCGCATGCTCCTGCTCTTGGGTTAGCATGGAGTCACTAGAATGCAGCGGTCCCACATCGCTATTCTCACCCCACTCAGTCCGCATCTGGTTCTTTCTCCTTCTCACTGGTTAATAAATTGGCTGTTCCCTGAGAGCGGTTAATTTCTTATTAATCGCACCCATTTCTCACCACGTACTTTGGCTGCCAGCTTTTGAAGGTAATTGCATTGTTATTTAGAAAAGTCAAAAGTGCATTCTTCCGGAGAGATTGTAGCTGTGATCTTGTGCACTGAAGTCTGCGGCTTGAGATGGGGCCTGCATGCGCTTGTTAGCAGCCAGGTGTCACTGCAGGCAATGGGAAGACAAGGATGGATTCCAGGTCTCCCCCTCCCTCCCTCCCCCCACACACGCAAACACACACAAACAGAGAAAGGATTAATAGAAGCCTTTAAATAAAGAAGAAGGGAAAAAAGAAAATTACCGTTTAAAATACATAACACAAAATGTTCCTTTCTGTTAAGAAATTGATGTCGCAAATGACCTTATTAAAAAAAGGTAAAAGGCTTGTTTACTTAAAGCTCGTACTCACAGGCAGAAGGGGAAACGTGGCTTTAGGACATTTTTCTTTCTCCTTTCTCTTTCCTCCTAAATGAGATTGAAATACAGTTTCACATTTGCAAGGGCTAGTGCCCTTTCTGCTAAGAAATCCATTGACAGTCCAATCAACAGACATGTTCTGGTTACAAGAATCAAGCATCAGTCAAACACTTGAAAGCCAGATCCAGCAAATACAGGAGATAATAGTATCGAAAACAGCCAGTGGGGAGAGGGAAAAGTCATTGCAGTATAGGCAGAGGCGAGTGTAGGCAGGATGGATTGGCACATAGCAGAGGATAGAAAGGGAAGGGAATAGTGGAGGAAGGCTAGTGAGATGGGTAGTTTAATGCATCAGGCTTTTGTCTCTGGGGATCAACATTCAGACTGTGCCATGGGCCACAACTGGTAGTTATTTGGATGGACTCAGCCTATCCCATGGGATTTGTATCCCATCCACTCCATAAAAACACTGCAGCTTCTGGCACAAGTTCAACAGACAACACGACTCAGCCAAGACTCCGGAGTAGAACAACATGTGGATGCTTGGCAGAGCAGTGTGGGGGCTTGGGACTGGACCGGCAGTGGGCATTGCAGGTCCACACTGAAGGGCTTTGGTAGAGCACTTTATGGCGGAGGGATCAGGACCAGGATTAGCGAGGGGTGCTGCCGGGCAAGAGCCAAGTGCATTTGGCAGAGCAGTGTGTGCCTGTCAGAGGGGTCAGGCCTGAAATACGCCAGGAGGTGCTGTAAGCGAGAACAGAGGAGCATTGATAGAGCTATAGGAGAAGCTTTGCAGGCAGCCCCACATATGTGCACTTTGTGTTGCTGAAACTAGCGATTTCAGTCTCTCACAAGCCCCAAAATTTGCTGATTTCATCCCAAAATGTAAAAATCTAAAGAAGATGAGAGCAAAAATGAACAGAATAGAACTTGATTGTATGTACTGTATTATTAATGTATTCCAGAGCTCTAGCTAGTAAAATACCCAGTGTCTGATTAGAATGGTGAGCCCAGTAGAATTACTTCCTTCCCATGAGTAACATGGCCAGCAAATTACCTGAACTACCTGTAAATCTGTAATCCTCCTTTGGAACTCAGTTCCTGACAGGGAAATTAGGCAGGTGGGATAAGGGAACACTAGTCTTACAAGCCCCCAGTTTTCAGCCTGGGTAGGTTTGCCCAACCCTCCAGTTTTTTGCATCTCTTACCGGAAGCCACATGCCCCTCCCCTCGCCCACTCAGTACCCCAGTTTTATTGCATCACTGAGGAAGGGCAGCTTGATCAGGACATGCCATTTTTAGAAGCATCTTCTTCCATAGAAAAAGCTGCTTTTACATGCAGAACAGAGGAGGGTTTAAAAAAAAATCCCAAAAAACTTTAACTCTCTTTTAAAGAAGACACAAAATATTCCAAAGGAATACGGCTCTGATTTGAGCAAATGATAAATGAAAGCAGCATGGCAGCGGCAGGTCAATCAAATATTTATAGGAGAACTCCATCCATTAGCATTGTTGCTGTAATAAGAATGACTGAATGAAGTCAGAAGCTTTTTCAGACCTGTGGGAGGCGCACCCAGCTTTGCATCCCAGAGATCAACCTTGGGAGTCTAGCGGCTTCGCCTTGTCAAGGCAGGGGGGTGGGAGTGGGAAAGGAGAGGCAAAGAGGAGAGACGGAGGGAGACTGTTGGAACCACTAAATATAGTTTGGATTATTCAGAGCCGTATTTTAGAATAAATTCTCCTTATCTCCTCAGGCGGCTGAATGTGTTTACATACTATCGAGGAGATCCATGCCCTAAAAGGATGCATCCAGGGGAGGCAGGGTATGTCTCAGTGTGTGTGAGTGTGTATATATAAGAGGAAAGGGCATCAAGTTTTGCATTCACTAGGAACGCAGTTGTTACAATCGGTGAAATGCCAGAAAAGGTTAAGCCACAGCAGCTGAAAACCATGCAGGAAACCTTAGGAAGAGAGCGGAATGGAATGAGGAACCCTATTTTTAGGATCACGTTTTTATGATTTGATTAATATTTTAGGTGGCAGTTATCACATGTTAAAATACCAAATGATCATTAGCCGCCTACTCAAGCACATGCTGCCAATATTTTAACGAGAGAACCTCTTCCAATGTTCCACCCCCCTCGGGTCTATGATTAATACCTGTGTGCCAGGAACAGGGGTGTAATGTGCTTGCATTGAAAAGGGGTGAGGGGCTGGGGAATCTATTCATTTGCTTTCACATTCCAGCTAAGACACTACCTTGTGGCCATGATCAAGGAGGGAGGCAGAACTGCTTTGCACACCACATTTAGATGAAGCTACACATTGCTGGAAACGTTTATACGTTGCCAATGAAAAATGTACTCTAAGTCCATCAATAATAGCAGTAGGCCAAGCAAGAGAAAATCAGGTTTGTGGTTAAAAGGGCCACATTTGGGGTACAGTCTAGCCAAGCATTTAAGCACATGCTTATCTTGAAGCATGTGAGCAGTACTTCCTAAACGCTGAATCACACCATAACATGTTATTCTAAAAATAGGCCGGCTGACTCCGTTACACACTCTTTCTAAGGTCTCCTGGTTGATTTTAGCTGTTGTGACTTAACGGCTTCTCCTATAAGCATAGTCCTCTGAGACTAGTCATGTGCTTAAAGTTAAGTATGTGCGTAAGCGCTTTTCTAGATTTGCTGTGCTGCCATTTGTGGGGATCAGATAACTTGTTATTCACAAGTAGTTGGAGCACTGAGTTCATGAAAATGTCCTTGAACTTTGAAGCACCAAGATTTGTGAGTCCAAAACCTCATCATGGAAACAAGTCTTAATTCACTAATATCTTTACAAAGTTTAATTCATCCAGTCTGGGAGCAGCATCAGTACCATGTAACTGAGGTGACCAATCAGACTGTTCCCACACCATACTTAGGAAGGGCTTGATATTCGTGAACAACCCATAACGCTGAAAATTGATTGGCCAAAGTGTTTTGGGAATTAGTACTAACTGCAAAAAGGCAAGCAGTAACTGGAATCAGTGGGTGAAGTGTTAGCAAGAGATACACTGGTGACCATGATAAATGACAGCATAGCAATGTTCCCCTTGTTTGATCTGGAGTAAAGGATTGGAGCAAAGTCCGTGTAAAAAAGCACCAGACTGAGGCAGTGTCACCTAATGGATAGGTCACAGGACTGGGACAAGGAGACCTGTGTTCAATACCTGGCTCTGTCACTGGTTTGCTGGGTGGCCTTGGGCAAGTCACTTGACCTCCGTATGCCTGTTTCCCCATCTGTAAAATGAGGCTCATGATACTGATCTCCTTTGTAAAGCACCTGTGGGTTCTGTGGTGAAAAGCGCTATATGTATATGAGAGCTGGGGATTATTAGTACCCTTGTTAAGGACCTTCGTAAAAACACTGGCCATTTGGTGCGATCGGGTCCATTCTGAAGGCTAAAAGAAAAAGTTCTTCACGAGTATTTAGCCCGACGGATACGTCATCTCTGGGCAAAGATGATTTGGCTGTAGACAGAAAGGGGGAGCTCCATTAGTGGCAGGGGAGTCACTCTAGTCAGGCTGGTGATGGAATCTTTGTAAGGGGCTACCCAGACCCTGCTCTCATACATCCCTGTCCCAACCCCACATTCTCTAATGGTGTAGATCATCCTGGCTCCACCAAAGTCAATGGAGCTACACCAAACTGCATCCGCTGAGGATCAGGCCCATTGTTGTATTTCCTGAGGTTTCAATGCTGTATTCCAGCTGTGCCTCCTCTCTGCCAGTGCTGCAGACTCAGTGAAGCATGGGAGAATCGCACCAATGTGTTAGTTCTGCTCCACAACCAACACCAGCGCTAGGGGGTCTGGAGTCCAATGTGGTAATTCTGCGGGTGATAGTCAACGCAGCACTGAAAGCTGATCTCCTCTTCTGCCACTGGAGAATTGCCCATGCAGGGCTGGTTTATTTTTGTCAGTAGACCAAGCAGACATGACTCAGAAAGGAAGGTGCCTAAGGAAGCAGGTATGTGCAATAACAAGGTGCCATTTCCAGAGTCGTCATTCTGGCCGCAAGCAGCACTTCAAACGTGTCCCAAAGGTACTTGGGGCCCAGGTGTTACCAATTTAGAAACGTTCACTTTGGAGAATGGACTTGGTCATGGAGATTTTCTTTCCCCTTAGGCAGTTTCTGGAGCTTTGTGACTTACAGGGAAGTTAACGGCTTCGTTGATGAAGCATATGAGATAGCTCCAGCAAATGCAGATGTCCAGTGCATATGGCTGGCTGTAAAGGAGCTGGGATGTGCCTGAGGTCCCATTCGTTTGACTGGCTGTTCCACAGAGAACTGGCTGCAGGACACAGCCACACAGGTTCTGCTTACTGGTGGGAAAAATGATCTTTTGCCCATAGCTAAAGGAAAGATCCTGGAAAAGTATTTGGTTCCCAGCAGGGTGGAGGCACTGGTTTAATATATCTGAATACTGTATATTTCAGTTACTCCCTTGCAAGGGCAATGGAAGTCAGTGGAAGTCAAGTTTACTTCTGTTATTCGGTCTAATACAGACACTGATAAATGTTATGAAGTTTTAAAAATTGAAATTAATGTTAGTTTTCTTTGACTCATTTTAGATTTTCTTTTTAGCTTTTCCATTAGCAGTTTAACCACTCAGGCTTTCTCAGTCAGGTTCAATGCACAGCTCAGTCTAACTGGCACTCTCTACTTGGGTGGGCACACAGGACTGGAAGCACACACAGGCCAAGACTGTGGTTCATTGGCAGAGCTGTGGGAAGGGTGATCGGGAGAGGAACCAGGACTGCAATAGTAGGGGTTGCTGTGAGTCAGAGGGAGGTGCACTGGGCAAGCTGAAACGGGGAGGCTTCCAAAGTGTCTACCCACAATATGCATGTAACTCAACTCTGTGCTGTCAGTCTCTCACTTTCATCATGACTGTTGTGCACTGGGCCTAGTATTTGTGCTTTGCATTTTTCACCATATTCCCCCTAGTGATTCAGGGAGATATTTATGGGTCCAAAACCCGTATAATAAAGTTATTACTGTGTTCTACAGCAGTGGTCCCAAACACTGCAGCTCCCAGTCATGCTGCTGCAGCAATTTGTTCGGTTGCTATATGACATCAGTGGAAATTCTGACCTTCCCAGGACATTTTATTTTCTATAGCGTGGCCGCATGTTGAGGACACCAGGAGAGACTGGAGATCTGGAATTGTTTGAGGCAAACAAGACTGAAAGCCCCAAGGACAAATGCAAACACGAAGGTTTATTTGGCATTTCTGGGGTAGCAAGATATTCAGGCTTGTCTGGGCACCCGCTGGCAATGGCCTGATTCTGATCTCATTTACACTGGTGTGAACTGGGAGTAGCTCCACTAAAGCTAATGGAGTAACACCGGTGTGAAACTAGAGTGAGCTCAGAATACACATGTCCTCTGAGAGCCTGATCCACAGTCCACTGAAGTCAGTGGAAATACTCCCATTGATTTCAGTGGGTTTTGACTCAAGACCTGAATGCATAGTTCTAATATCATAAGCAATAGTAAAATAATCCAAGTTTCCCCTGGCCTATCCTGAATGCTGCCTGCCACATGCCATTTCATTTTACATGTCACAGTTTTTAATAATGCCTCCAAATTCTCTTGGCTAAAGAGGATCTGGAGACACATCTGAAATAAAAGATTTCTGTTTTCTCTTCTCCTTGCCTTCAGGTGTATCTGTATCGCAGTGAACTCTTCCTAAACACTAGTCTCTTCAGAGACACTCACAGCTTCATCTCCCCTAATCTAGATCCACCTTTGCCATCTCTAAATAATAATGCAATTACATAGTAAATGAGTAGTGGGGGTTGTGCAAGCAGCAAATCTCTGTTCTGGTGATTAAAAAAAAATTAACCCCACTTATAGCTCAGTTCTGAGGCAGCAAAGCTTCCCGGACTGTAGCCAGTATGTTTACAGAGTTCCCATTAACTTAAATAGAAAATCTATGCATGGAATAGCTGCAGTACTAGACCCTATAGATACAGTAGAACAAGTCTGCTAATATTGACTCGCTATACATTGATATAGTGACTTCCATCCTGAAGGATCTACATTCCGGATAAGGATTTATACTCCTAAATGAGCCACCTCCTTGGCTGGCACATCAGAGGACTGAACTGGGGAGCCCCCGAGCTAAAAGCAAGAATTTCTACAGCTTAAGCTAAACACTAAACTGGCTGTTGCAACACAACCATATCCTCTGGGATAAGGGACATGTAGCACATGCTGACCAGTGGGTTACAAAAGTAAGCAGCATCCCACATTGATCCTGAGATATTTTATAGTCACCTTCTGGGGAAGAGATGGAAAAATTCCTTGGTTTCACCAGCCTTTGTATTTGGCCCTAATCTTCCCCAAGTCAGTGTTCCCATCCCCAGTCTTTATTATTTGAAGGGGATTGGATAGCTTGGTGTGTCTGACTGAACCTTGAGCAGTTATTTCATCTCGGAATACAGAACCAAGGCAAATTCACATAGGAAAGAGCACTGGGTGGCAATGCTGCAGGCTGGAATCTGATCTCAGTTATGCTGGTGTAAATGAGGATTTAAAACTCATGCCAAGGAGATCAGAATCAGAGCCAATAGGAAGTTCTACATAATTTCCACCCTTCAGGCTGGCTCACTACTCACTGATAGTTTTACACCAACAAAACCACTGATCTCAGCGGAAGTTGTAAAGCTTGAGTCGTCAGTGATCCCTCGGATTTTGAGGATGATGGTCTTCCATAAAATGATAGCCAGTTATCGCAACAAGATGATTGGGTCACAGTGAGGAGACGCTGCTTTGTTGCTGGTGATGAGAAGGGAAGATGCAATCTTGTGCTGGTCAACGAGATGGCATTGGGAATCACAGTGCATTGTGATGGGATGATGCACTGTTGACATGGGATAACCTAGCGTTGGGCTGACGCTGTATTACCATGCGACAGTGATGCCTTGAGGCGGATAATGCTACAATGTGTTGGGTCTAAGCTGCACTATAGCCATGATTCAGCAAAATATTTAAGCATGTGCTCAAGAGCTTTGCCAAATAGGGGCGGACAAGCATGTGCTTAAGCAATTCGCTGAACTGGGGCCGATGGTAGAATAAAGCCGTGTTCCTATTGGGTATTATATTGCCTTGGGACTGCATTGCACTGCAATGACACACAAGTGTGGCATATCATCCTTAAGCAAAATCTGGGACTTCTTAATGCCCTGCAAGACAGTATGGCTCAACATGAGCTAGACCCAGTGAAAGCTGGATTGTCTCACCAAGGTCAGGGTGGGTGGCAGCCATACTAGTCTCCATGCTAACACTCCCAGATCATCTGCTCCTATAGCTGACCCACAGCCAGTTTTGTTTTCCAAAAGCTCTCTGCAGCCTCTGATGGGCAGTCTATTTCCTGGAACCCGGAGGAATAATGCCAGCTGAGAAGATGAATTACCAACCTCCAATGAGGTGGTGGTAGGAGGTGGTGTATATATTACATCCCTAGATGCAGCATTCTGCCATTCAAAACAGCTCTCACGCATGGATAGCACAGGCTCTGCTCAGAACAGTACTAGGTGGGGGGATTTTATTCAGGCAGTGTCTGAAACTTATTTTTTGTTAAATTTAATGTTAATTAATTGTGCTCCCAGGGGTGAGCTGAAATGACCTCTATTTTTAATTTTTTCCCTTGAGAGGATGTCCTTAAACCCCTTACCATAATGATATGTTCCAAGCCTGGTAAAAAGCCAGTCTGGATTTATTATTCTGCCTCTCTCCTTGTCCCTTCTAATCCTAGTGAGAATGTTGCAATGACTGCTGGTTAGAAAATTAGTTAAGTGAACTGTACACTGTATTCTCCATCTGTATTTTTCCTTATTAGGAAGAAAATGTAGCTCTCGTCCCCTTCTCCTACCCCCCTGGTGGGAACCTTTAACAGCCTGTCGCACCTTGCTTGCAAAATGACGCACACCCCAAAGCCCTAAGGACACCTCCATTTCTAGAGCAAATGTTTTGTATCATGTTTGTAGGGAGAGGTTTGCCGGGACATGGGAATGGTTTGCTAATGATTGACTAGCACTAAAATAATATACCTATAGGGGACAGTTCTGCACTGGAGAAGTGTGGGGCATGATCAAGGTGGCCATTCTGTTTGGGAAAGTGCATTGCATGGGTAGTTAAACACCTCATGGAATATATTTAAAACATTGCCGAAATGGACCCTTTTACGTGATTGGTGAGATGCAGGGTATGCTATCATTATACAATATGATGTATTTCAACATGTTGTAAATCCAGTGGAGTCCACTTGTTCATATAGACCAGTTAAGGGAATGAATTTTCCCTGAAATAAGCTAAATCATTGTACAGTGCCCATTTTAAAAGAATATCTGACAAAAGAATAGACCCGTTAAGAGAATAAGCTCCTCAGGAGTTAAATAGAACAATTCAGGAGGAGGCTGACCTGAAAAGAGCAGAGAGCTCTATTAAATGAAGCTATTCTTTGTACTCCAAATCCAAATATATCTCATAAGGGAGCAAAGCTTTCTGAAACAAATCCCTGTGACAGAAATAGAACTTAGGTGCAATGAGGTTGTCTGTTTAATGAATTCCCAGTATTCCCTCTATCGAGGGGGAGGACCCAAGCCTCGAAATTCAAAGCCAATTGTGGATCAGAATGAACACAAATAAAGTGTGAAGGGGCTCAGAGCAGGCATTTCAGTGTGTAGTCCCTCTCCAAAGCTTTTAAGATATACCTTTTAATTAGAGGTGAATGGATAATTCACTGCAAACAATGTATACAATGATTTTAACTTCTCTTTCTGGCTTCCTAAATATCTGACTATGAGCCATGATGCAGGCCATATTTTTGACAACTAGTGCCTAAAATGCATCAGCAAAACCTTCTTTTGCCCTTGCAAACAAGTTATAGTACTTACCCTTGCAGTCACCCATTGGCAAACGTATCATTTATGGGCACAACTAAAGCACCAAGTCAGCATTTGAAAAGCTGGGTTCTGTAATAAGCCACCTGCTTCATGAGCAGAGCACAGTATGTGTCCTTTTGTTTTGAAAGAGATGTACTTAGGCGCCAATGGGGGCCCTGCATGGAGGGAAGGCTGGGTGGGTTTGCTGACCATGTTTTGAGTCAGATCTTGAGCTCAGTGCTGTAAATTGTCTGTGAAATAAGGGTCAGGAACCTAGAGCTCAGCCTAGGGCAAACCACGAGTGTTTTTGTCCTGGGAGCATCCAGGCTTGCATGTATAAATGTATTAGCTAACTCACAGTAGGTGGCAATCAATTAACTCAAATTAAAACGCACCAGCATGGACAAACCCATGGAATTCAAGGCCTTGCAAACTTCTTGAGCTCTGTTCTGGGTTCAAAATATTAGTCTGAGTTTAGGAACCTTCTTGCCCTGTTACTTAAACAGGCAATGGGGCCTTTTACCAAAGGTGATTCAATTATTTTTATAAACATAGTTTTACCCAAATAGGCAGCCTGTTCTATGTAGTAGGGATAGAATAACACTCCTGACCACCCCAAGCACAAGCTAGGCTGGCATGACTGGACAGACGGTAATAACTGCTTATGTCATCATTCACATTTCTCTTGCTTACCCCCAGCTGCTTTATTACTCCACTGGATCTTTTCTCACTCTCCCTTTCCTTTCCTTTTCTATTCCTCCAAAGCAGAACATAAACCCCACAATAGTAGCATTCAAGTAGAGCTTAGGAACCTGTAGTGTTCAGATGGGTTTGTTGTTAAGCCAAAATCATTTCCCCCTAGGAGCCCACTCTGAACATCCATGTTGTGAATGTTACTACGCTGATTACTGTTGTCTCACTGTTACCGTGTGCTCCCCTGGTCTGTTTATTGCACCACGTGTTGTCTCTTGTCTTACAGTTGGTTTGTAAGTTCTTTGGCACAAGGAGCATCTTCTTGTTTTAAGTCTGTACAGTGCCTAGCACAGTGGGACTGGGACCTCTAGGTACTCCCAGTGTAACCCACACACCTTCTGGGTATGGTGTTCTGTCCCATCTAGTGGCACCGAGACCACTTAGAGAGAGATGTAAAATGAGTCTGCTCTACAGCCTTAGCTAACAACCAGTTGGCTTTTAGCTCATGCTGTAGAGGCTCATGCACTAAGCTCCAGAGATGCCAGGTTCGATCCCGACGACCGGGGTCTGTCAGTGTTACACCAGTACACATGTAATGGGCCAGTGCTGCATCGCCCTTTTAAGGTTCTGATCCTGCACCTGTGAAGTTAATGAGAGCTTTGCTATTATTTCAATAGCAACACAATCAGACTCTGAATATCCCCCACAAGCCTGCCCGGCAGTGGGCACTGCCTGAGCCAGCCTCTGAAAAGGAGTTGGTTTTATTGAGCGGTTTCAGAGTAACAGCCGTGTTAGTCTGTATTCGCAAAAAGAAAAGGAGGACTTGTGGCACCTTAGAGACTAACCAATTTATTTGAGCATGAGCTTTCGTGAGCTACAGCTCACTTCATCGGATGCACATTGGAGTGAGGATAATTGAAGGACTGCTGAAAGATGCCAGAGTGACCACTCTGGAGGCTTCCAAACAGGGACAGCAGCAGCAGGGACACACACACACACACAAATCCTAGCTCCCCACCCCTCATTGTCCCTGGTTCTTTAGAATGAAGGGATAAGACTGGTAAAGCTTCCTAATCGGTCACCACTGCTATTGTATGCATGTCAACAGTAATTCAAGGGCATGACCTTCCTCCTGCTGGTATGTCCCTTTCCTGTCAATTGCATCAGCCCAGGGCATTTCAGGGGGATTGTTGTACTTCTTGGGCAGCTTGAGGTCACTTGGCTTTTGGCTTCCTACTTCACACCACCACCAAAGGCATCCCTAGGAAAGGCATGGCCTGTCAGGTCTTATAACTTAATTAATTTCTGATTGCTGAGCAAAACATAGGCCCACCTCTCCCGGAACACCTCTGCTGCTCTCATTGGGGGGGAGGCGGGGAGAGACTGATCTGTGTATTTGTATTTCACGTGCTGGCATTTGTTTGAATTTTGCCTGATTTCTCTGGCCTTAATGCCTCAGGGAATAATGTATGGGTCCAAAACAATATAGACTCCTAGAAATGTAGGACTGGAACGGCCCTTGAGAGGTCATCTAGTCCAGCCCCCTGCACTGAAGCAGAACTAAGTATTATCTAGACCATTCCCGACAAGTGCTTGTCTAACCTGTTCTTATCAAATATGAGATCACATGTCCTCACAGAAGCGTTCCTGGATGGTGGAATTAACATGGTGAGACCAGATCATGCATTATTTTGTGCTGTAAAAATAGTTTCCTAAGGCAAAAAAAGCCCATGGTTAACATGAGTGCAATTGGATACCAAGATATTTGGGCTTATTCAGCTCCTGTGATGGCTAACTGCTCAGCCCTGCATTTTAGATACAATGGGAATCTATCCTCTCTTGTGCACAGGGGAAGACTCCTTTGCACTGATCTCCATAAAGTAGCAGAATATTATAGACAATCTCATGAGATTTCTCCAAGTCTGTCATTTGTTTCACTCAGAGATCCCATAAAATATTAGTACCGCTATGTATGTCCCACCCAGGATTAGACTCTGATTACCCTGGGCTCAGAGCCACCAAAACCCTCCCATTTGTAGCCAGATCAGCTATATTCACATTATTGTGCAACATTTGGTACTGGCTCTTTGGTTTTACCCAGCAGCAGAGCAGAGGAGCAGCTGTCCACTACGTGCTTTCTGAAGGGACATCAGCTCTCTCGGGCATTCTGTAGTCAGTCTTTAGTGGCAAGAGTCAAGGCAAAGTTACACTATACTTGTGATGCTGGGTGAGGAGAGGAGCAGGTAGCTGAGCACACAAGTTATTCAACTTGTTAGCTGAAGAGAACTGGATAGTATCACTGAGATTTACCCAGGGTTTCCCATTGCAGCCCCATGAGAATTACTGCAGAGTGGTTACCAGTGGCGTGCCATGACAGTTCTAGCAAAGTATTCAACAACTCACTTGCATGTCTTAGGTGATCCAAAATGGTGTCCTCCACCAGGGCTAGATTGAATTGTTCCACAGGCTGGATCCGACCCATGGGCCAGCCAGTCGGGTGTGCAAGTCATGCCTAGATGGGACACTACCAGTTGTCACAGAAGCCCACAAACTGTTTCCTACCAGCAACTAGAGATGCAAGTTGTTTCATGCAAGCAGAAGTTACTTATCTTCAGTTTCAAAACAAGAACTAGTGAACAACCCTAAGCAGTTTTAAGATGGAGTTTGATAAGATTCTGAAAGTGGTTATATGCTAGGGTTGCCTGTGACAGCAGGGGACTGGATGGCCCGTAAGGTCCCTTCCATAGGTTGCTAACTGCTCCAGACTTCCCACTGGCCTTCAGCTGACCTGAACAGGATTTTTTTTCTCTTTAGATTAAAAAAATTGCTTGAGAAACTGTTTCCTTTCTCTGTAATGTTCACACACCTGCTCTCTTCCTGGTCCCCTTCCAAAGCAGAAATACCACCAAGAAATACTGTGCATAGCATATTTCTAAATCGATCGACATATACCTCAAGATTTCCATCCACCTAGGCACCTTCAGAGTCTGATCATGCACCGTTTGATGCCAATAGGAGGTTTACCATCAGCTCTCAATCACAGCCACTGAGTGCCCATTGCTGCAGTATCCCAGTGCTAGATACAGAACTCCAAATGTAAACATAATCTCGCCTCCTCTCCTCGCTAATTCAGCCAATCTCATATCATTTTCATAAAATCATGGAATATCAGGGTTGGAACGGACCTCAGGAGGTCATCTAGTCCAACCCCCTGCTCAAAGCAGGACCAATCCCCAATTTGTGCCCCAGATCCCTAAATGGCCCCCTCAAGGATTGAACTTGCAACCCTGGGTTTAGCAGGCCAATGCTCAAACCACTGAGCTATCCCTCCCCTTTAAATGTCATTGAATCTAGCTACGTGCATAAACTATGGTCCTCTGCACCCTAATCTCTGAGCACCTCACAGTCATTAATGGGTTTTACCCTTATAATATCCTCATTTCACAGCTGGGAAAGTGAGTAGCCCACAGTCACATAGTCCACAGGGAGCCTGTGTCAGAGCTGGGTATTGAAGCCATGTCTCCTAAATTCCACTGAAACACTATACCCAATACCCAATCCTATCTCCCCTGATCTACCCAATACCCAATCCTATCTCCCCTGGTCTTCCTTCTCCTAGTCCATTTCCTCCTCCTCTTTATCATTTGCCCATCCCATTTCCATCTCCAGACAAGAGAGGTCAGGAGACGCTTGGAATATGCTTTGGCATTCTGGGCTCATAGGTACTTGAATCCAAACAGAACCTCCCAATATCTTGAGGATGCACATCCACAGTCTGTCTGCTGAGCCACCAGCCTACCGAAATGTCTCATCTCTGATACAGCAGATTAGCTCCTGGAAATGTCAGAGAGAGGCTACAGATGGCTGCTCTGTGGGGAGAAACTTCCCTGCTAGCCCTGGAAGTCGTTGAACACTGGACCCCAAAAGGGATGCTCCACAGTTCCTGGCATAAAGGGAGTCGCCTTCTAAGGCTATTACTGCAAAAACACCCCGATGAGTTCTGCTCACTGCAGTCAGTTAACAGAGCATCCACTCAGGCAGACAGCCTCTTGGTTCAGTGTTTCTTTTTTTTAATTTTGATAACGGATTGGAGTCAAATTAACAACATCTGGCAATTAGTGCATCTCAGTGCTACTCACCTCTGCAGCAAAGTTCTCGATGTTTGACTTTAATTTTAAATGGGTGGCTGTCAGAGAGAATTAAATGGTGCCTAAAGAAACACACAGACATTATAATTAAAGACACGCCAGCCTTGACAGGTAGCTAGAACTAAGTTCAGAATTTCAACTTTTAATAGGAAATCATCTTCAATATACGTGTGTGAGTGCATGTGTGTATGCACACACTTTTCTGCTTCCTTGCTGATCTAGCCCCAGACATTTTTTATGGCTCCACACTTGCAATTAGTTTTCTCTTCGTCTACTAGGTATCAACTGTGATCTGGCCAGTACTGCAACAGAGGCTCTTTTATCTGGGAAATATAACACAACCCCATTAACTACAACTCTGCATGTTTCTGGTGGTCTGTTCTGAATAACAATCATGATGTTAATTAAAGGATAACACACAAGGAGGAGTGCGTATGTTCCAGCGTATCAATGCACTCTGGGGGCTGCATAGGTGCCAGTCCGGGGCAACAGACATGCTTGCTGTAGCAAGTACCATTGGCACCATCCCAGCACTGGGCAACATGCTCGGGTAGAAATGAAGTTCCAAATTATTAGGATTTCCTCACAGGGCACACACTTCTCATGGTGTCATACCCACCCTCTAGCAGTGTGTTATCACTTCTCATTATGCCCACCTGTCTAATTTAGGCAGGGCCTAATCCTTTTCACTTCAACTCACAGGTATCCACGTCATCAAAATCACCAGCATAGCGGGTACCGTGAGGAGACTGAATAGGACCAAGTCTGTGCTCCCATGTCACCTGCTGAGAATGAGAGAGTTGCTTCAGAGCAGTGTTTAATGGAGGCGCTGCATAGTGGAAGCCTGCCTTGTCACTGACCATATGATTAAAAAGAGGAATTCAATCTCGGGGCTGGCAATCAAGTGCATTCCATGTGGTTGGCTTGGAAGTGTATAACTCTAGAGTATATGAGGTCCCAACCTGGGAAAAACTTCTTTTTTTGCCTGAAGAATGCAGATTCAGGTCCACCAAAACCTTCCACAAATTCATGTCAAATTTCCTAAATTGTTTTGGTAAAAAAAAACCCCAAAAAACAGAACATCTAAACATTTTGTTTCAACACTTTTGAAATTAGCATGTTGATTTTTCAATTCAAAATAATGTTTTTGTTTGGAAAGTTACTTCAATTTCATTTAAAATGTTTTCACACGTTTTAAAAAGCTTAAATGAAATGAAACATTTCAGGTCAAACAAAATGTTTTATTTGACTCAAATCAACTTTTTTTTCAACTTTTGGGTTTGCCAAAAATATCGAAACATTTTTGTTTGGGGTTGACCTGAAACAATTTTTTCCCCAGCTTTTCAGAACAGGGAGCAAACCAAAAAAATCAGTTATTCAAACAGTCTTAATGAGGTCACAGGTTCAAATCCCCTGAAAGTCTCTTAGAAATAGGTGTTAACGTTATGCCTTTTGTAGCTTTTCCATCCACTAGCCCAGAATTTAAATAGCCTAGCACCTTGTAACACTATGAAAAGCCAGATGGCACAAAGCTGTGAGGTGCTAAGTATCCCCAGCTCCCACTGACTGAGCCAACATCTTTACTGGCATTGAGCAGCAACCTACTCCATGAGTAGTCCAATTCATACTCTTGAGGGCATTCTGCACCAAAAAAAAATTTCTGCATGCAATATTTTAAAATCCTGCAAATTTTATTTGTCAAATAAACGTGGAGGCTTCAGCATGGCAATGGAGAGCACAGGCCACTGGCTACACAGCTGTGGGAGATCACAGTACAGCTCCCCACCCCCACCCCACCCCCGGGACACGGATTCAACAGTGAGGCTGAACCCAATCCTGACACAGCGCAAGGATCAGGCCTGCCCCAGAAACACCCCAGGGCCCTGCCCTTCTGTGCCAGGTGCACCAGGTGTGGGCAGGCAGGCTCAGCAAGGCAGGATCCCAGTGTGGAGGGGCTTAGTGGGGGGGATCCAGTTGAGAGGATTCTGTGTGGGGCAATCTGGGTGCAGGTGGCTCAGTGGGGGATCTGGGAGCGGGGGGGTCAGGCTGCACAGGGGCTTGTTGGGGGCTCTGGGTGCAACAGTCATGGATCTCTGCAGGGGAATCCAGGTGAAGGTGGTTGGGGCTCAGCGGGGGGGGTCTGGATGTGTGGGGTATAGAGCTCAGCAGGGGGGTCTGGGCGTGGGGGGCTCAGTGGGATAGGAATCCAGGTGCAGCTGGTTGGGGCTCGGTAAGGTGGGGATCCGGGTGGCTCGTTGGGGTGGTCCAGGTGAAGGGGGAGTGGGGCTCATCAGGAGCGGGAAGGGGGTTCTGGCTACTGGGGTGGGGGGTGAGGCTTAGCAGGAAGGTCTGGGTATGAGGGGGTCTGGATGCACGGGGGTTGGGTGGATGGGGGGACAGCTCCCTGTACAGTGATCCCTCCCACTGCAGCTGAGCAGTGATGGGTGCAGGAAGCATGGGATGGGGGGAGTTTGCAGAGCTTCCTACAGCTGAGGGATACATCTGGGGGTGGGTCTGACACAGGCCCAGATGCTGTGCAGGGGAAGAGGAAGACCCATCCTCCCTAGCCCAGCCGGGATTAACAGCTGAGCCCGGTGCAGGGTAGGAGCCAGCAGCCGGGTCTTCCCCAGTCCCTCCCCTTTCCCCACAGTGATTTACGTCTCTGCCGGCTGCCCTGGGCACCCGAAACATACTGCTGGGGAGGGTCACATGACTGCTCTTGTGGCTTCCCTTTGCTTCCCCGTCAGAAAGTTGTTTTTCTGTAGGGAAGCAAAGAAATCTGTGGGGAACATAAATTCTGTGCATGTGCAGTGGTGCAGAATTCCCCCAGGAGTAAATTCATTTCAGTGAGGCCAGTTCTGAGCAAGGTACTGCTGACCTTGAGTAAAGGTGTTAGAATCTGGCTCTTAACTTTTAAGGTAAGGCAAGTCTTTGGCGTAATCACCCTTCCTGGTGCAGCATGGCTTACACTGAATATGCAAGATGCCTACCGGGCTTGATTCTGATCTCAGGCCAGTGTAAATGGAAAGTACCTCCACTGAAATAATTGGAATTAGACTGTTGTAAAACTTGCATGAGATCAGAATCACGTCCATTTAGTATAACCCAGGGGCTTTGAATACAAGATCGAATGGTTTGAAAACTTGCTTTTATTCCCCTTCCTTCTTCCTGCTGTCTGACTTCTTTGGCAAAAATGTAAAGTGAACGTGATCCAATTTTTGCCTGGCTCCCTAGAGGGGAGAAAAAAACCCCAACAGATGATGGGCATCTGGGGGTGTGTGTGAAGGAATGAGGCGCTTGTAAAGTGAGCACAGTCATTTTCATTTCCATGAATGTCTCCTGGTCAAAACATGATATTTGCTACTGATTTCTCCGCGTACACATGGTGGTGACAGATCTAATTATAACATAAAATAGGCCTGCCTCAGAGAAGCAAAGAGCCAAATTTGTCATGAGTCCAATCCAGGATTCTCTTCATCCCATACATAGGGTTGTGGGAAGTCGTGGAGACCAGGCATTGGGGTGTCACGGGGTTTGGTGCAACGAAATTTAACCAGCCCATCATGCGGCAGTCAAGCAGGCTGAGATATCACCTTGGCAATCAGAATGTCCTCAGCCAGCTGTGTTCTTCATTAGGGGAGAACTCAGAGCTAAGCAGATCAGTGGGATGATACAGCAGAGTAATCATCCCACCATCTCCCCGTCTCTCTGCAGCCGAGTGGTAGTAGGGAAGATAAGATGTGTTTGAAGGAGAGTGAAGCTAGAAAAAACACTGAGGGATGGAGCTTCCCATCTCTCTTTCTCTCCTACATTTTCGTGGGCTTCCTACCTCCAAACCCTTTCATTTGTCTTCCTCTCTTTCTTCTTCCCTCTCCTTTTTTCCTACGCTCCTCCCCACTTACTCACCCTGTCTCTGACGGATGGAACCATTAGTGGAATCACTGTAAATAATGTGTAAAGTTAGAAGTTACAACAAGGTATCTCATTAAAGCCGCTTCACTCATCTTACTTCCCAATTAATGTGTAAGGCTTCACTGGAAAGCAGTGACAATATGTCACAGCGGATCACTGTGGCAGGCGACAGAAAGTTAATAACCCACTGGCCCTTAAAGGGACCCTATATTGTCAGCAGCAGAAGAGAAAATAAACCTGGGTTTTGGGTAGGCTTTTTGGTTTAGTTTGGGGTGGGGTTTTTTTCTTTTTCCTTCTTCTCTGACCTCAATTCATGGCAAGAATGAATGAGTTTGTGCCAAAATAACATCTCATAAAGCAATCCTGCCTCTGAAAGCAAGCGAGACCGGTGTCACCCAAAGGATGCTGGGATTTTCAGCAGCATGACAGAACTGATCCATTCTCCCACCCTGTAAATATCAGAGCTCAGGAAAACCCTGCCTCCTTAGCTCCCGTTCTGCTTCTCACCTCCGCTCCTGCCCCCGCCTTTTTTTAATATATGTCCCTCGTGCTCTTTTCTTCTTAGGATTTTGTTTTCTCTGAGCCCTAAATGCAACTGCACAGCGTCAGTCTAGGGGAAAGGCTCCTTTCATGTGTAGTGGCTTGATTTGTCATTACTGTCACTTTCCTCCTTTGCGGGGGTGAGGTTATGTCTGCCTTTCATTCCTCTAAGTATCTTTTCCTTTTTCGGGTGCATTTGGAGTTCTTTACTGGTGTGTTTGCAGACAAGGGATCTGGATCAGGGCAAGGTCAGGAGGAAGCAGGAAGTTACTTAGTGGGCCAAATTCTGGTTTCAAACCCAATGGTGTAAATCTAGAGTGACTCCACTGAAGTCACTAAAATTGTTCCGATTTACCCCACTGTCACTGAAAGCAGAATTTGACCCATTGATTTCATCAGTGCTGTTTCTGCAGTGTAACTGAGCTCAGAATCTGGTCTACTGTGTGAATTGTCTCTTCTAACCATGCTCAGTATTGAATAAACAGCTTGTTACCTGAGCTCCTGTCTCTGTACTTATATCCAACATAATAATTGGCAGGGGGTATGGAAAATTTACACACACAACCTTTGTTTTAAAAGTTTCAAAAGTTGTCTAGTGACTGGAGGATAGGACTGAGGAGCTAACACTATGGGTTGTAAGCCCAGTTCTGCCACTGCTTCGTTGTGTGACTTTAGGCAAATCATTTATTAACCAGTTTTGGTCTCAATTTTCCCATCTGCAAAAGACTAAAAAGGCTCATCCATGTTGCCTAATTATTGCTGTAATGTTTGTAAAATTCTTTGAGCTCTTTGTCTCAAGGGCACTATAGAAGCACAAGGTATTATTGTTGTGACTATTTGGATATGTTGTTTATACTGATAATACAAGGATGAGTATAAATGTGCCGTTATAAGATAAGGTAAATTCAGGATGAACAACAAAAAAGGCTTCCCAGCAATGAAATCTGCCAGTCTCCAGCATAGGCTCCTGAGAGAAGTGACAAGTGTCCCCATTTAAGTCCCTTTAAAATACAGCTGGACGCAGCACTCCAGAATACACAGAAGATGCACTGCCCAGGGAGGGCGGACAAAGGGAACCTAATAGATCTTTGCTGTCGCTCACACCTAGGAGGGTCTAGTAACCCTTTGCAATTGCATGGTTGGCATCAGTAGAGCCGTTTATAACTCTTGTGGTCATGATTGCCGCCTCCAGCAGAACAACAACAACTTTAATATAGCACTTGACATCTTCAGAATGATCCTCACACATTAATGGGGCAGCTGGGAGACGGGGTGTACTAGCCATTTGCTGCCCCTTGCCAGGTCCCACCCCCTGGGCACACCCTGCCATCTGACGGTCTCCTGCTGGAAAAGAAGAGAAGTGAGTTCAGAGCTCCAGGGGATGCGTAGAGAGGCCTCCCATTATCAGCTGCAGGCAGAGCTAGCAAGAGCTGATCCTCCAGTCAGAGCCCAGCAGGCTAGATAAAAAGGGCTGGCTGCTTCTATTGGGGGCCTGTGCTGGGTGAAGCCAGAGAAGGAAAGGAAGGATCTCCCTGCCCTAATCCAAGTAACCTGGCCCAGTCAAGGCCTCACCTTGACAACATTGTCTCTGTGAGCACTAGTGTTTATATTATGGACTTTATTGCCTGTGTGACTATTTTGAGTTGAGATTTAATTTGGTTTTCTGTATACTTTCTGATTGTGTTAATTTGTTTTTCTTGTTACAGTGGGAAAGACCTTGCTGAAAGAGACTTGTTTTTTTCCTCTGAGTCATTGGCTTCTACTCACATACACTGACGTAGAAACACCCCTGCCATGTGCTGCAGTGGACAAATGGTAATTCCAGCTGCAGGGAAACTTCCATTTATGGGGAAATTATCTTGAGAAAGAAACTCTAGAGCAGGGATCTCAAACTCAAATCACCACGAGGGCCACCTGAGGACTAGTACATTGGCCCGAGGGTCGCATCACTGACACCTTTTCATACAACGATACAAAAGTACAGTCAAAAATGAAAAAAGTGAAGAGTAATATAGTATGCTATTAAAAATCAATGTATTAACTTTTTTAAAACTGTAATGCCAAGAGGGGTTTTAATAAAATATAAACAGTAATGCACCTCACTCAAACGACAAAACATGCATTTACTTTTAGACTTACTTCGGTTAAAGCCCCCCACCGCCCCCGCCCCCACTGCACCCCTTCCATGAGGCCCTGCCCCGCCTCTTGCCACCCCTTTCCCGCCCCTATTCCAACTCCTTCCCCAAAGTCCCTGCCCCAACTCCGCGCCTATTCCAACCCCTTACCCAAATCCCCGCCCCATCCCTGCCTCTTCTCCGCCTTCTCCCCTGAGCACGCGGCTCCCTGCTCCTCCCCCCTCCCTCCTGGAAAGTCCTAAGCGCCGCCAAACCCCTGCTCTAGGTAAAGTTCCCTCTCAGAGGATTGAACTGCACACATGGACAAGAGCCTGGAGAGGCCATAAGTAGACTCTGGGAAGGGAAGAAGGAAGGTGGGCCTGACCTGCAGCCCCAGAGCCCTTACAGGCAATCACACAGCGACATGAAGATGGAGGGAAAGGGAGACTAGCCCTCTATGTTAGAAGAGCATGTAGCAACTCATGGAACAGCCAGCAGGAAGAAGAGGTCAGTGCTGGGGCGCAGAGTCAAGCTACATCCTTGGCATACCATGTCCCAAGAGCACGCCAGAGGCATTCGCAATGCCAGGAAGGGAATCGGAGCTCCTTGTGCCGCTGTACCATTGGCATTCCAGTGCAGACCTCACGCAAGAACAATAATGGGAGGAAGCACCATCTAGGGTTTTAAAGCAGAGGAACTGATAAACAGGCCTCCTGGGTTCTATTCTATTCATTCACCCACCATGTAACCGGAGGCCTCTTTGTGCCTCTGTTCACCCATCTGTGTATGGCAGTTGATGATACTGACCCTACCTCCCAAAGCTGTTGAGGTTAATTAAGGAGTGTTTGGAAGTTGCTTTGAGATCCCCCATGAAAGGCACAACAGAAATGCAAACTGCATACAAAGCTTTTTTCCCTTCTCTCCCCAGGCTCAAATACATTATTGATTTGTTCATTTAACAGGGGCCACTTGTCAAAAGCATAATAGCATTAGCAATACTTGACGTAATAGGGGAATGGAGAGGTCCATGATTAAGTTTAGACAGTCTTGTCTGACTTAGCTAATTGGTTAAATACATTTGGTTACACGTGCAGCTTTGGGCTTTTGGCTTCAATAAGATACAATATTAATTCTAATTAAAGCTCAGAGTTGGCCAAATATTTCTGTTTTCTGAGTATTTTCTTTAATCACGTAATTCATATTCTGCTGTGAGAAGGATTCCGGGAACAGTTGAGGCCTGGAATCTTTTCCCTATGGAGAAAGATCTGGGGAGATTGAAAAGGGCTAACATTGAGAAGAGATGGTTTTTTAAAATCCTTCTAATCAGAGGGGGAAAGAAAATGGACCGGGGTGGATTGAGAGAAGATGGAAACCTTCTAGAAATCTGGGCCTAAAGCAGAATCAGCTCCATGGTGAGTGAAAGGCCTTGCAAGGCTGATGAAATATTTATTGAAGTGATTTTTTTCCAAAGGAGGAAGGATGGCCCAGTGGTGAGGGCACTAACCTGCTCAGGAGACCCAGGTTCAATACTCTGTCTCAGATGCCCTAAGTGACCTTGGGCATTTTGCTTAGGGCCATATTTTTAAAGGTCTTTAGGCACCTACTGGAGTTTTTCCAAAGCACGTAGGTGCCTAACTCTCATGCCTAGGTTCTTCTGAAAATGACTAAGTACTGAGCTGCATCTTTGGGTGCCTTTAAAAATCTGTCTTAGTCTCCCTGTCCCTCGGTTCACCATTTGTAACTTGGGAATATAATAGCACTTTCCTACCTCACCGAGTTTGAGGATAAATGCACTACAGATTGTGAGGCACTCCGACACTGTAGTGATGGGAGGGCACATAAGATAGAAGGGCAACCTGGATCTTCAGTTTGGTTGTCTGACAAGATAATATAGTTGTCTCAGATGTTTTCCTGTAACCATGCTGTTCGCAAATAGCCAGGTGAACTCTTCCCAAAATTCAGCAAGGGGTGCAAATTGGCTGAGTGGAGCTGCCAGAGGAATTTAACATATAAGTGGATCAGACAGGCAAACCATCCATTTTGTCTGCCCTCTGTGACATTTCCCAGGAGAATGAGACAGGTGGGCAGTTTTCATGTTTAGCCTTGGGACTGGTGCACTGGTCAGTCAAAGCACCCAGAATGTTCAGTAACTCGTCTGGACGGTATGAATAACTAATTCCACTTCTCCAGGCTGGAACTTGGTTGTCCAAGGTCATTGACAGCAATATTCTTCTTAGCTTCTTTCTCCTAGAATTGATACCATTTAGACTTTATCCTCCAGCACAGTCACTGTGTCAGTCGTAGGGTCATGCACAGATGCCATGATGTCGTCGTGCAGTTGTCAAAACACAATGCAATGACTTTTTCCCAGGAGGACATTCTTGGGCTGTTGTAAAATCTTCACTCAATCATGCTTCCACAGAGCCACACTGCAGGAGTCACATGCCTGGCCACATGGCCACAGAATTGCTTTCAGCCATACTTGACAGCTAGGGGGTATGCATATCCCTTGAGCCCAACATTCTCCTGTCCATGGGTATAAATATAACATGTGATCTGACCACCCCAGCATTCTTCTCTTCCTACGGGCTTGAGGAGTTGAAGCAGAGGGGAAGGGTGGGGGGGTCATCATGCCATGGCTCTTTGGAGGCAGTATATTCAGAGAACAAGAGTTAACGGTGATAAGTAACACCTCTTGCTAAGCCTAGTTTACAGGTCACAGGCAAAACTCAGATCAAACCTAGGCAATGCCTGATTGCTGTTCAGTGGTCTCAGTGCAGTTCCTAGAAGACATGAATCCATGACAACAGGAGTGCTAATTGGCACCTTTATCAGCTGCCTCAGCCCAGGGTCCCAAAGACTGGAGCATGAGTATCTTGAACCCATAACTCACACAGGAATCTTATCAGGGAATCTCATTTGACATCAGTGATAAACACCACATTCACTTCCATCCACTTTGGTTGAATGTTGAGTTGATACCTGTGCAAGGGATCTGTAAATAACAGATTATTAGATCTGCAAAGGATAACTTCCATTGGAGAGAAACTCCCGACGACACCCTCCTGCCCCCGCCCCCAGCTTTTGCCTGGATTGACCTCTCTCTGGCTCATTCAGCTGCTGCTCACAGAGCATAAAGGTCCCTATCCAATGGTCAAATGCAGCAGTAAGCCAGTTGCACATGTCCAGAAAATCCAGCCACCTGATAGGGGTTACTCCTCTAACTGGCCCAGACTAACCCAAGGCTCTGCAGGACACCAATGGGCAGGCAGTCTCAAGAGCACCCAGCAGGTGTTAATGGGGGTGGGGGCTGCCTCTTGTGAACTGTGTGGACATAATAATTACAAGAGTTAATATTGCCTTTTTAATGGCAGCAATTGGAAGAGAAAATGCAGCCATAGCACATTAAAAATAACCCTCTGCTCCCACGAAGCAGCAGCTGCATTTGGAGGACTTTGCTCAGTGCAGAGAATTATGGTCCAGCCCCTTGGTTTTCCTGCCAACTACCCACTTTCCCACTTTGCATTTTGATTTTTTCCTCTCTTTTTCTGTCTAATGTTAGAGTCAAAGATAAAAAGGGAGAAAAATGGAAGGCAACGGTGGCTCATGGGTAGCATATGAGCAACTAACAGGATTGCTTTATAGTACACACATGGAATCTTAATATCAAAAGTTTTCTTTAGGATATTGAGACTCAAACCTGCATGTCTTAATTAAAGTGTGGGTGTGCTCAGCCATCTGACTGTGCAGCGACAGCACGTTCTCACTCAGCAGATCAGTCCTGGATGTATTCAAGGTCAGACATATCGATGCTACCGACAACAATATGCTTTTACTACTTTCTGCTCCCTTTGGCACAGCTACTGGGAGAGGGAGCTGGATTCGATTCTGACTCATGCAGCATCACTGCCATAGTTAACTAAGTTTTTCTGACCCATTGACTTCAGTAGGCCTTAAAGTTAAGCATATGCTTCAGTGTTTTCCTGAACTGGGGCCCAGGTTCTTCTTGCAGAATCTATGGTCACACTCTATATTCATTTCCACTGAATGCAGCCGATGAAGTGAGCTGTAGCTCACAAAAGCTTATGCTCAAATAAATTTGTTAGTCTCTGAGGTGCCACAAGTCCTCCTTTTCTTTTTGCAAATACAGATTAATACGGCTGCTACTCTGAAACCTGTCATTATGCAAGGCACTGAATTTAGCCGTATGGAGTGGAAATCTGTCAACTTCATGAAAAAACTCGTACAGATACAGACAGACATCATCTTCCTTTCCAAACGCAAACAGATGGACATCGTACCAAAAGGACTGAAGGTAAAAAATCCATTACAATCTACACACCACACAGACTATGCTGACAGCTTGTGCCACACGCTCTCAAAGAAACTGCGGAATCACCTGATCAACATCCTCTACAGCAAAGAGGAAAAAATTAAGAATGAGCTCTCAAAACTGGATACTCTCATAAAAAACCTACCTTCTACACAAACTTCCTCGTGGCTGGACTTTACAAAAACTAGACAAGCCATTTACAACACACACTTTGCTTCTCTACAAAAGAAAAAGGACACTAAACTATCTAAACTACTACATGCCACAAGGGGCCACAACAGTGGTTCCCTTAACCCACCCAGCAATATTGTTAATCCATCCAACTATACTCTTAGCCTGGCAGAAGAGTCTGTCCTATCTTGGGGCCTCTCCTTCTGCCCCTCCACACCCACGAACACGATACAGTTCTGTGGTGACCTAGAATCCTATTTTCCAACATCTCCGACTCAAGGAATATTTCCAACACACCTCTGAATAACATACTAACCCACAGAGACCTTCCTACCAAGACTACAAAAAGAAGGATTCTGGGTGGACTCCTCCTGAAGGTCGAAACAGCAGACTGGACTTCTACATAGAGTGCTTCCGCCGACGTGCACGGGCTGAAATTGTGGAAAAGCAGCATCACTTGCCCCATAACCTCAGCCGTGCAGAACACAATGCCATCCACAGCCTCAGAAACAACTCTGACATCATAATCAAAAAGGCTGACAAAGGAGGTGCTGTCATCATGAGTCGGTCGGAATATGAACAAGAGGCTGCTCGGCAGCTCTCCAACACCACTTTCTACAAGCCATTACCCTCTGATTCCACTGAGGGTTACCCAAAGAAACTACACCATTTGCTCAAGAAACTCCCTGAAAAAGCACAAGAACAAATCCGCACAGACACACCCCTGGAACCCCGACCAGGGGTATTCTATCTGCTACCCAAGATCCATAAACCTGGAAATCCTGGACACCGCATCATCTCAGGCCTTGGCACCCTGACATCAGGATTGTCTGGCTATGTAAACTCCCTCCTCAGGCCCTATCCTACCAGCACTCCCAACTATCTTCGAGACACCACTGACTTCCTGAGGAAACTACAATCCATTGGTGATCTTCCTGAAAACACCATCCTGGCCACTATGGATGTAGAAGCCCTCTTCACCAACATTCCACACAAAGATGGACTACAAGCCGTCAGGAACACTATCCCCGATAATGTCACGGCAAACCTGGTAGCTGAACTTTGTGACTTTGTCCTCACCCATAACTATTTCACATTTGGGGACAATGTATACCTTCAAATCAGCAGCACTGCTATGGGTACCTGCATGGCCCCACAGTATGCCAACATTTTTATGTTGGACTTAGAACAACACTTCCTCAGCTTTCGTCCCCTAATGCCCCTGCTCTACTTGTGCTACATTGATGACATCTTCATCATCTGGACCCATGGAAAAGAAGCCCTTGAGGAATTCCACCATGATTTCAACAATTTCCATCCCACCATCAACCTCAGCCTGGACCAGTCCACACAAGAGATCCACTTCCTGGACACTACGGTGCTAATAAGCGATGGTCACATAAACACCACCATATACCGGAAACCTACTGACCGCTATTCCTACCTACATGCCTCCAGCTTTCATCCAGACCACACCACATGATCCATTGTCTACAGCCAAGCTCTATGATACAGCCACATTTGCTCCAACCCCTCAGACAGAGACAAACACCTACAAGATCTCTATCAAGCATTCTTACAACTACAATACCCACCTGCTGAAGTGAAGAAACAGATGGACAGAGCCAGAAGAGTACCCAGAAGTCACCTACTACAGGACAGGCCCAACGAAGAAAACAACAGAACGCCACTAGCCATCACCTTCAGCCCCCAACTAAAACCTCTCCAACACATCATCAAGGATCTACAACCTATCCTGAAGGACGACCCATCACTCTCACAGATCTTGGGAGACAGGCCAGTCCTTGCTTAGAGACAGCCCCCCAACCTGAAGCAAATACTCACCAGCAACCACACACCACACAACAGAACCACTAACCCAGGAACCTATCCTTGCAACAAAGCCCATTGCCAACTGTGTCCACATATCTACTCAGGGGACACCATCATAGGGCCTATTCACATCAGCCACACTATCAGAGGCTTGTTCACCTGCACATCTACCAATGTGATATATGCCATCATGTGCCAGCAATGCCCCTCTGCCATGTACATTGGTCAAACTGGACAGTCTCTACGTAAAAGAATAAATGGACACAAATCAGATGTCAAGAATTATAACATTCAAAAACCAGTTGGAGAACACTATCTCTCTGGTCACTCGATTACAGACCTAAAAGTTGCAATTCTTCCACAAAAAAACTTCAAAAACAGACTCCAAGGAGAGACTACTGAATTGGAATTAATTTGCAAACTGGATACAATTAACTTAGGCTTGAATAGAGACTGGGAGTGGATGGGTCATTACACAAAGTAAAACTATTTCCCCATGTTTATCCCCCCCCCCCCCTCCACTGTTCCTCAGACATTCTTGTCAACTGCTGGAAATGGCCCACCTTGATTATCACTACAAAAGTCCCCCCCCACTCCCGCTCTCCTGCTGGTAATAGCTCACCTTAAGTGATCACTCTGGTTACAGTGTGTATGGTAACACCCATTTTTTCATGTTCTCTATGTATATAAATCTCCCCACTGTATTTTCGACTGAATCCATCCGATGAAGTGAGCTGTAGCTCACAAAAGCTTATGCTCAAATAAATTTGTTAGTTTCTAAGGTGCCACAAATACTCCTTTTCTTTTTACTCTATATTAAGGGTACATTTATAAATATTTTATAAAGGGTTAATACTAATACATATTACTAGATGTAAATCAGGTGTATAGAGCCCAGCAGATCAATAGGTTGCTTATAACTATGGCTAAAAATAAACACATCAACAGTTGGTATAATATAACTATGTTACAAACATGAGCACTGTGTAACACCTATTACTCTCGTATTACGCACTATAAACTATTTATAAATACCTTCTTAATATAAAGTGCAAGCATAGGTTTATTCCTGGGGTAGGTTGTCACAGTTCAAGGCAACTGCCCCATATTCCCCCTCCATGGTCCAGCAAGAGGACACACTTTCAGGCTTCCAGCTCCCCAGCTGTCACACCTCTTGAGAAGAGAACCATGTCTCTCTCCCTCTGGGTGGTTTTTTTTCCCCCTAGGCTACACAGTTCCCTGCCTACACTGTGTTATTCCTAGCAAGCCAGATGACCTAACCAGCCCAGCATCTGCTGCACTTTGCTTACTCTTCAACAGCTACAGACAATGTGATTGCCCACAGTTGTAAGTTACCACAAAGCCCTTTCCAAGCAAGCTCATTTATTCCTAAGGTAAAAGCATTACAGAAAAAAGCAATAAAAATGTACATTGTAGTGGGACGGGACGCACCCCTGAGGTACCTCCTGCTGGTCGTCCAGGGAATTAGCATTTCCAGCCTCCAGAGAGCCCTCTTCAGGCCAGTGTCCCGCTTGCTGCTGGGCCCAAGTCCCTCCTGGACCCTGGTGCCCCTTTCAGGTCAGGGTGCTGCCCCCTGGCAGTACCCCTACAGATCTGGGGAACCCCCAATCCCCTATCCCCACCTTGCCTCAGTATAGGGCTAATGCCAGTCACCATCTAGCCCCCATTCACTGGGGCAGACTGCAGTATAATTGCCACTCATCACAGGCAAAAGGGGCTTGGACCTGCTGCCTTTGCGTACCTTTGGCTGCCCCCTGCAACCCCAGTACCTATTTGGCCTTACTCTAGGCCTGCAGCCTGGGGAGAAGGGTGTTCCAGGCCGGAGCTCCCCATCTCCTCTGGCCTTCCCCCAGCCCTGCTCCACTCTTGGTACCCTGCTTAGGTCCTAGCAGCCAGGCCTATCCCTCTCCACATCTAGAGAGAGAGTAAGTGTTTGCTCCTGGCCCACTGCCCTCTTATAAGGGCCAGCTGGGCCCTGATTGGGGCATGGCCGCATCCGCAGCTGGTTCCCCAATCAGCCACAGCTTGCTGTTGTTCCGAGCAGCAGCCTTCTCGACGCCTCAGCCCTTCCTCGCTGCAGCCCTCTCCCGGGCTGCTTTAACCCTTCAGGGCCAGAGTGGGGTAACCACCCCACTACATACCTGTATTCAAATATGCTTACCGGAGATCAGCCTCAACTCCAGCAAGGGCATTGGTAGGTAATCAGTTCTTCAAATCCCACACAGGGTTTTCTGTGGTTACAAGTTCATAATTGCTTTTGTTCAGAACAAGAACAACCATAAAGAGTTCACTCTTTCCTTTATATAGCTTGGGCCTTTGATCTTGTTCTCATCTAACCAGGTATGAGCAGACAAAGGTCCTTTTCTCAGGGCGTAGCTTCAAAGGGCTGGGTTTTTGCATAACTACAAGGAGGTAAATTTGCATTCACCTTCCCCTAGAGATTCCCACTGTGCTCTGTTTATCCCAAAAGTTCCTTCTTCTCTGGTCCATTTTTCAATATAGTTTTCTGAAGCTTGTAATACTTCTCAGAGTTTTACATTGGCCACACTCTCCCCCCTTGAGATGTTACATACAATTCCACAATAATACATAATATTTGCATTTTTAATATAATGGACCCCAAAGATACTTAAACTTAATTCAATAAGGTTTTTCAAGGAGATTGCAGGAAACGTCATGTCAGTCACAGAGCTGATGATGCATGAGCCTGAAAGCACTCAGCCTGCTCAGATCCCAGGGTGAGTTCCAATCCCAGCTGCAGTATCCTTCATTTTGCATGGAGCAGTGTTGCTGTTCAGACCTCCTCTTCTGGAGGAATGATGGATGTGATGTGTGGCTTCAGATGTGGGTGGAATCCTTTGAATTTTGTTATAGATTCTGGGGCACGTGGTCCCTGGGCGAGGAGGGATTTAGTAAAATAACCTCATTATTAGTACTGAACCATTTATATTGGGATAACGCATAAAGACCACAAGCAGGTTGGGCCCCATTGTGCTATAGCTCAATAGACGAATCCTGACATTCCCCTTGTTTTACTTGTATCAGAGAAATCAGACTTAGGTTTCCCAAGGGAATTCGTTACAGGACCAGTTCAGGAGTGACATTTAATTATGGAATAATGTATGTTCTTCCCCTACCCCATTTCTAAATTAGCCGTCATGTCACTAAAAATGTTTCTGTGTTCCACAATCAGTCCACTTAACTGTAACAAAGCAGCACAGATCCATCAAACTCACAATGAGCTCAGCTAATGACTGCTGAAATTACCAAATCAGCCCTGCTTCCCAACACCCCAGCCTTTCTCCTGTGTCTCTCCTCAATCATCTCTCTGCTTGTGGCCAGGCTCAATGGGAAAGGACCATAGCAGGAAGCACTTGAGCCGAGGTCCCAGAACCAAATGCATTATCGTGTTATCCTTTTGACTGATTATTCTCCAAGCTATCCATTTTGTTACGAGGCAGTGGATGGGAGGCAGGGGAAGGGAGGTGGCAAAGCTGAGGCCAGCAATAAAATACCAGTATAGTGCATTGTTCCCATTCCCTGATTATGCATTTAACTGCATTTCTAAGCATACCCTTTTTTTTTTTCTAAACCAGTGCTCGGAAGTGCAATTTCGTTGCTATTCAGATACAATGTGGCTTCTATTCTCTCGCTCGGTTTTAATTATGTGTCCACTGCTGCGCCTTCTCCAAGCTGGCGGACTCCGAGATTCATAATTTCAGCCTGACACCATAGAAACCACTTAGTTTGATTCAGGACTCTAATGTCATCACTGGCTAGTCTTGAACAGAGCAGGGAGAGAGGGTGTAATTTGAAGGCAGCATCACACAGAAACTGCAATTATTTCTCCCTTTCAGAGGGAAATGTAAACAAAAGGTCATCACTGGTCAGTGCTCTTCATTTCCATTCCTACACACTGACAAGCTGACTTTTTTTGTTTATTATTTATTTCCCCCACCCAACCCACATCCTGATTATTCCCCTCCACACGAGGGCTTGAACTAAGCAGTAGCCAGTGTTACCACACAGCCAAGGGCATAGACTGCACCCCTAAATTCCCCCTGGCAACTCCCCATGCTGTTTGAACATGGTGGCCTTACAGAGCTTGTTACAGCACTCCACGTTCAGCACTGGTGTAAGCCAAGAGCACGACTTTTGTAGCACTCTGCACCTGGATACTTCAGAGTGATCAGCATGATAGACAGTCCCATCCTCCATCTTGAGCCCAGCAACCTTCCGCTCCAATCAAGATGGAGTGCTGCCTCATGGGCTGCTGGTCGTGGGCTGAACCTAAATACTGACAGGGCTACATGGTGCAACGCCATGTTATTAGCCGGTGGTCTGCAATTTGGCCACATTTCTAGGCTAAACCTCGTCTGATCACGGTAGGAAAGAGAGAGATGCTTAGAAAGAATATTGGCAAGGAGAATTAATACTCGCAGACGGTGGAATACAATTTGCTGTCCACTGTTCTGCAAATCCTGCTGAACTAAATGAAGCTCTCCTGATCTCCCCCTATGGCTCAGTGATAGAAAGGAGTTAAGTGAATATAAATGCTCATATCAAATCACAGGTATTGATTTTCTGAGCTGGTAAATGAAGGCGCTTTATCTCCAATGGGAGATTGAAGGTCTGTGTGCCACACTTTGCTCTATTTTCATAAAATGCCGGCACAGTGAAATTCTTTTACCTGACACCTAATAAAATGAAGGGGGACCAGATCCTAACGTCAGTCACATTGGTGTAGACCCAGAGTGACTCCAGGGCAGCCAACAGAGTCGTTCTGGATTTACATCAGGGTAACGGAGAGCAGAATCTGGCTCAGGAAGCCAGTCTTGCGTGTAGACCATCCATGCAACAAACATGACAATGCCTTTGCATTGCTACAGCCCTCCAGAGCCTGTTGGTGGGAAACAGGAAGGGGTGTTACAAATACACATGTGTGTATACACACACACACACACACACACACAGGCTGCAGTGTAACTCAGTAGGGAGGGAGGAGCTATATAACTCAGAAAGCCCTCTTAGAAAGATAACCTTTGTGGCATTATGCCCCATGTTCTTCATAGAGACATTGTTATGATTTGATTATGGCATAACGATGATGTATCTTATGCAAGATAAGGCACGTGAGATACCACTGGAAAGGTTATGATTTACTGAATATGATTTTCCTATTTGTAGGCATGTATCATTTTTGTGTCTGAAGTTAGGAATATTGTCTATACATCTTTTACAAATGTGTTTACACCTGGGGAAGGCCCACTAGACAGAATGCAATCTGTCTAGATGGCTTGCTGGGAAGGGCCATTAGGGAGAACAATAGGTCTTAGAACAGCAGTTCTCAAACTGTGGGTCAGGACCCCAAAGTGAATCGTGACCCTGTTTTAATGGTGTCTCCAGGACTGCCGTTAGACTTGCTGGGACCTGCCGCCCGGGCCAAAGCCCGAGCTCCGCCACCTGAGGCTGAAGCCCTTGGGTGGGGCTCAGGCAGGCTCAGGCTTAGGTCCCCCCATCCTGGGGTCATGTCGTAATTTTTGTTGTCAGAAGGGGGTTGCGGTGCAATGAAGTTTGAGAACCCCTGGTCTTAGAAGATGCTAATCTCCCACCAGGAAGCCTTCCTGGGGACACTGCAAACAGCCTCTGATTTATGGCTGCAGGGACATGTGACCAAGTCACCTGGTACTAGACTCCATGCTAAAACTAGAGTTTTTCCACTGACCGGGCGCGGGAATCAAACTGGGAGACAAAGGATTCCTGCCACATGCAAAAACTATTTAAGGCAGGGGAGTAACATCATCGTGGTTCATTCTTCACTGACTCCCTGCCCAAGAAAGAGGACTGCTGGAAACACCTGAGAACAAAAGGACTGGACAAAAGAAGGGCTGAGACCAGGCTAGAGGGTTGTCTGGCCTGTGAAAGGAATATCTGGAGTTTCCAAGAATCTCTACAATCTGCCTAAAACAACATTTTGGGTGAGAATGTGCTACTTAGAACCAGTTTCTTTAGTATATTAAGCAATAAAGAGTAAAGGGAGCCCAGGCTGGTGGGTCAGGTGGGCTCAGTGGTACCCCAGTCCCAGGTGGCACCCTGAAGGGGTGGGGGTAACCCGTCACAACCTCCTTCTGAGCATGCTAATCAACCAGTGTCTATTGTTTTGCCTGCCCAGCCTGATGCAGCTCCCACTGAAATCAGTGGGCTTGCTTCTGACTTCAGTGGAAGCAGGACTAAGCCCATCGACTCTAAGTTCTCGAGAGCAGAGGCCATGTATTCCTCTGTGCTTTCCACAGCCCTGAGCATGCTCTTGGTACATAACAAATAAGATGGAAGGAAGCGAATCACAGAACTGGAAGGGACCTCGAGAGGTCGTCTAGTCCAGTCCCCTGCACTCAAGGCAGGACTAAGTATAATCTAGACCAGGGGCGGGCAACCTTTTTGTCCTGAGGGCCGCATCAGGTTTTGGAAATTGTATGGAGGGCAGGTTAGGGGAGGCTATGCCTCCCCAGACAGCGAGATGTGGCACGGCTCCCACCCGCTATCTGCCCCCCACCGCTTCTTGCCCCCTGATGCCCCCTGGGACTCCTGCCCCATCCAACCCCCCCCCCCGTTCCCTGATGGCCCCCCTGGGACCCCTGCCCCATCCACCCCCCCGCTCCCTGTCCCCTGACCAGACCCAGAACCCCCCCCCGACTGCCCCCTGCTGCCCCATCCAACCCCTCCTCTCATTCCTGACTGCCCCCCCCGGGACCCATGCCCCATCCAACCACCCCTTCTCCCTGTCCCCCGACTGCCCCCGGAACCCCTGCCACTGACTGCCCCCCGCCGCCCCATCCAACCCCCCTGTTCCTGACTGCCCCCCAGGACGCCTGTCCCCATTCAACCCTCCTGTTCCCCGCCCCCTGACCACCACCCCGAACTCCCCTGCCTTCTATCCACTCCCCCCACCGTCCCCACCGCTCGCTGAACCCTTACCACGGTGCCTGGAGCGCCGGTGGCTGGCAGTGCTATAGCCGCGCCGCCCGGCTGGAGCCAGCCACGCACCGCACAGCACAGAGACCGGGTCAGGCCGTGCTCTGCAGCTGCGCTGCCCCAGGTGCTCACAGCCCCCGCCCCCACCCAGAGCATGGCGCTGGCAGTGCAGTGAGCTGTGGCAGCGGGGGAGGGGAGGGCCGAGGGCGAGCCTCCAGGGCCAGGAGCTCAGGGGCTGGGCAGGAGGGTCCCGCAGCCCAGATGTGGCCCGCGGGCCATAGTTTGCCCACCTCTGATCTAGACCATCCCTGACAGGTGTTTGTCCAACCTACTCTTAAAAATCCCCAATGATGGAGATTCCACAACCTCCCTAGGCAATTTATTCCAGTGCTTCACCACCCTGACAGTTAGGAAGTTTTTCCTAATGTCCAACCTAAACCTCCCTTGCTGCAATTTAAGCCCATTGCTTCTTGTCCTATCCTCAGAGGTTAAGAAGAACAATTTTTCTCCCTCCTCCGTGTAACAACCTTTTATGTACTTGAAAACTGTTATCATGTCCCCTCAGTCTTCTCTTCTCCAGACTAAACAAACCCAGTGTTTTCAATCTTCCCTGATAGTCATGTTTTCTAGCCCTTTAATCATTTTTGTTGCTCTTCTCTGGACTTTCTCCGATTTGTCCACATCTTTCCTGAAATGTGGCGCCCAGAACCGGACACAATACTCCAGTTGAGGCCTAATCAGTGAGGAGCAGAGCGGAAAAATTACTTCTCGTGTCTTGCTTACAACTCTCCTTCTAATACATCCCAGAATGATTCTTTTTTTTGCAACAGCCTTACACTGTTGACTAATATTTAACTTGTGATCCACTATGACCCCCAGATCCCTTTCCACAGTACTCCTTCCTAGGCAGTCATTTCCCATTGGAAGGGTTGTTGAGACATGGGACAGACTTTTCCTGCTTAAGAACATACAATGGAGAGCGGTAGTGGGGTCTCTGACCCTTGACTTTCTTCACTTCCATCACTGGTGGACATTCCTTGGTGTTAGCCGGAGGCATATTGTCCCGAGAGTGGTGCCCTTGTTCCAATATGGGAGTTGGTTCATAGCATGGATCTGCCATTGCCAGGACGGAAAATCCAAAACATATCAGATATTTCCTTTTGTTGGCTCTTTTGCATTCAGGTATTGGGCGTATTCATATAAAGGACCTCTGGCCCTAGGCCATTCTCCAGAAGCTATTCCCTTGTTGCACAGCTCCCCACACTGTACCAGCTGCAGTAACGAGGAAGACAGTGGTGGTGGCAGCATCCTCATGGCTTCAGATCCCATTCTTCTATTTATTCTGTTCTCTGTAGGTTCTTATCCCACCCTCGTAGTATTTGAGTCCCTTTCAGTAGTGCATTAAGTGACTTGCCTAGAATCTGTCCCAGGAGAATTGTTCTCTCTCTTATCCTCTCCGCAGGGAAACAGTTGTATGTGCTGTGGAGTGTTGTTTGGGGGGATTTTTTTGTTTTGTTTTGTTTTTAAGGTACACACCACCAGCATTTGCCAGCTTCCCTCTGCTTGGAAAGATTTTTTTTTCCATGTCTTTTGTATTTTTTTTTTCAATCATCTTCTTAGCGCTACAAGTGGAAATGTCTCCGCACACAACCGCTGCATAAAGTGCAAACATCAATCCTTTCTTATTAAGCTGAAATGCTCATAGACAAGCTGTTAAAAAGAAGAAAGTTTCCACACTGTGGCGGAAAAGGTAAAATGCAGTAATTGTCCAAACCTTTCAAGAAAGGAAATTGCATTGGAGAGGGGAGGACCTTTTCCTTCTGTGGCAGTTTGCCAAAATAACGCAGAGAGACTCACTTAACTTACATATTGTTAGGCGCAGAATCACCTGACTGCCCCGATTCCTGCAGCTTTGTACTACACACTTCAAAATGCAAAGAGCAATTGAATATCCTTTCTTGTTGCTATTTAAATATGTTGTATTGATTTATTTGTAATCCACAAAAGTGAAAATGATGTCTCAGACAAACAGTGAATTCCCAGCAGGCAAAATGGATCAGCACGAAATAGAAGAAATGAGAATTGTGATAATGGTGTGGGCCCCAATCCTTGGCTGCGGCTTTAGAACACACTCTGCAAGGGGCGTAAGGTGGCTTTAAGACATTTTTTGCAGGATCCTGGAAGCATTGTGCACAGGCCAGTGCCCCAGCATCTAATTTGCAGCAGCTGCAGTGGGCCCAAGGGGCTGTTACAGTAACCACAGATCAAGGGCTCTTGGACACCCCAGCCACACGTCCTTTTCATCGGTCATGCCTCCGACATTGGCCATGGGGCAGGGATGGCATCAGAAACGCTATGTTCAGCTTACCGTTGGGTGATGTTTTCATGGCTGGTTATGCTGGCTTCAGGCCCAAATTGCACTGCTGGAGAGAAAGGATAAAAGCAGTGGCAGGAACTCAGGAGATCTTGGGTCAGTATTTGTCTCTTCCAGAGACTTCCTGTGTGACCTTGGGCAAGTCACTTAATATTTCTATGCCTTAGTTCCCCATCTGTAGTACTAAGATAACGATATTTCCTCTCTCCCATCCTGCCTCGATCTTATCTGTTTAGATCATAGCACTATGGGGCAAGGATTAATTTTTACAATACTGCACCTGGTACAATGAGGCACTAGTCTCACTTGGACTCTAGATAACACCATAATGCGAATAGCAAAAAACAGCCTGAATGCAGGGGAAAATCTGGGCCTGGATTTAGAAAGTGAAACTGATTGTGTCCTTTTAGTGGAAAGATGGGGGAAATCTCCTCTCTTCCACCACCTCCTCCAGTTGTCTTTCACAGAGTTTAAGGCCAGACAGGACCACTAGGTCATCCACTCTGACCTCCTGTGTATCACAGACCAGCAACACCACCCAGCACCCCACACACACTAAACTCACCAATGGAAATGAGGCCCAAGTAAATGAGACCCACAGGAGACTACACTATTATGTGCCACAGGCTGAGAATAGGAGGGACCAAGGTGCACCAGTGCTCAAGGCCTCTGCAATGGCAGAGAAATGATTAGGTGAGATATACCCAGATAATCCTGGCAAGTGACCCACACTCACACTGCCATGTATGGCAATCTGTTAGACCCTGAGCACATGAGCAAGAACCAGCCAGCCAAGCACCCGTGAGACAGAATGCTCAGTGCCACCTCAGAGCCCTGGCCCTCTACATCCAATGTACCATCTCCCTCCATGGCCATCCCTGATGCATCAGAGGAAGGAGATAACCCCCAAAAAATATTGGGGAGGAGGAATCTCTTCCTGATACTTGCCAATGGTCATCTGAAACCCTGAAGCATAAGCGTTAGGAGCTTTGTATTTTTTAAATTCTTTTACCTTCAGCAAAGATTCCATCTACGAAACTAACCAAAAGAGGATGGAAATTCCAGAGCTGCAAAATCCCCTGTGAAATGCATAATGGTCTGTGCAGCTTTGCGCGGAAGTTTTCCAATGCAGGATCCAGAAATTGTACATGAGATTATCACGCCTCAAGAGAAAAACCCTAATGGCAGTAAAGGAGCTGAAGTACGTCAAAGTCTGAACAAGTCGATACAGCTCAGACTGGTTCATACCACCCCAGAAAGATAGTCCATATATTATTTAAACTATCCAATTTACTGAGCAGTTTAAACAGGGCTCTCGATGCTGCAATCAGAACTGCCAAGGCTGCCCAGAAAACTTTGAAAAACATTCTGTTTAGAGACAATTCTGTGTCAGTGTCAGAGATTTTTTTTGCTTTTAATCATCTCCCATTCTCTAATGCTAGGATCATTTGCATGAAGAAAGGACCTTTGTTCCTGCTGCTTACTCCCCACCTCAGAGCAGAATCCTTAGTGATGGCCTAGCCGTCCTCTCCACCATGTCATATGAGGAAGTCGCACAGCTTTGTGGTCCTTTGAGGACTTGAGGCACACACTTGCAATATCAGCACGGAGAGCAGGAGCAGATGAACTCTTAATAAACAAAGATTATTTCAGAGTTCTTTTGTAATTGGAGCAACATCCCTTGCCAGAGAGAGATTGCATGGCAACTGCCTGCATGGATACCTCTGTGAAGGTAGGGGTCCAAATCCCTCCAACCTTATGGAGCTCCTCAGATTCCTGAATAATGGGGACCAAATAAGAACCTCAAAATCCATCTACTTCCAGACAAAACCAGGATGTACAACACCCCCAGACACTGTGCAACGGACAAATCAATCTAACTTCTTCACACTTAAATTACATTTGGCCGTTAGTTCCAGTTCTTGCTTGGGTGACAGTTTGAGTCAGTTATTGATAGATCCAAACCCTTAGAGACAATCTTTTGCCTCTGCTTTTTCAGCCAATCACCAACTATTATGTTTATATTTGGAAGTCAGGTGAGGGGCTCTTCCCTGCCTGGCGTGGAAATGGTGACAAAGGGGAAAAGGGGTGTGCACACACCAGAGGATTAGCACAACTAGTTATAAACCTAATACATTGGCAAGCATGGCTATCCTTCTGTTGTCCATAAATAATTCATTGGCAAGATGCTTGTAGGAACAGCACTTTTTGGATATCCCATGGGAAACTGTAACCAGTCCTGAGCCCCTGCTGGCTACTAGATTCAAAAGGATCTGGAGAGGAGGCCTCAACGTGGTGGCATCAGCCCCAGAACTGCCAAGATTAGAGATTTTGCTCTCTCCTCTCTGAGATATAGCTATGGCCTTTAGGCAATTTTCTCGGCTCTATAGTGGAGATGGGCCCAAGTTGTTTAGTGCAGATCCCAATTTCTATCTGAACGTCCCCAGTTCTATCAGGTTTGAATGAGGTGTTGTGCCCATCTCTCTGCCTCATTATTAATTATTATCATTATTATTGGTATGACCATAGCACCCTGGGGCCCTAGTCACAGACCTGGACTGCATTGTGCTATGTACTTTACAAACCCAGAACAAACAGATGGGGCCTGCCTCCAAAACACTTACAATCTAGCTATAAGACAAGAGACGACAGGTGGATTCCAACAGACCCAAGCAGGAGGACAAGGAAACAATGAGAGGACATTGGTCAGCATGGTAGCAGTGGTCCTTTCAGTATGTTTCCCCAGAGGAAGGGGGCAGAGGGAGACAATCTTCCCCACCACATTTCTTTGCACATTTTGTATTGAAAGTAATTTTTTGCTGGTAAGAGATGCTGCCTTGACAGGCTGGAAGACCAACTTCTTCTACTTCTCTACAGAAGAGGAGCAACAGCAACGTCACGGCAAGCTTCCCCCATGCTGCTCCACGAATGTGTCTCTGGGGAACAGGGGAGCTCAGTCTCCGTCGCTCATTCAGTTCTTGGCCATTCTGCTGAGACTGCCAGTGAAGGGGAATGAGGAGCCTCTTAGTGGTTTTTGTGACGTCTCTATGCCGCATTGTTTCATGTGGAGTGTTGGACATTCACCAGATGGCAAGGCCTTTTGATCACTCCCAACCGTGACCAGTGCCCAAATGGTGGAAATCTCTCAAAATAACCCATTATCTCATGAGCCCTTCAGCCCGCTTTCATTGTAAATTCTAAACAAGTCTGGCTGGACACTGTTGGCAAAGGAGCACTATTGAAATCGGAGGGCCAGACACTAACCTGAATGGACTTAATTCTCATATTGCAGGAGTGACATGGTAAGGTAGGAATTAGCAGTGCTAGGCTGTAATTCCACCTCCACCACTGACTCACAAAGTGGCCTTACAAAAGTCACTCAGCAGTTCTGTGATCATTTTTCCCACCTGGGACATCAATGAACACCCACCTTTGAAAAGCACTTTGAGATCTACAGCTCATATTTATCCATATTAGTGTTAGTGTTAGCCTCCTTTGACCTGAGTGGATAGCCAAAGCTTACAGCCCTGCATATTGTTTCCACTAGGAAGAGAAATTGAGGCGAGAGCCAGGTATTTTCTTTGATGTAACCCTGTTTATTCACACAGATTGTACATCAAGTCCTGCTTCCCAGAACACAGCAGGAGACAGTTCCTCTCCTTGCTTTTCCAAACCTGCCTTTCCAGCAAGCACTCTGTGCCCAAAATTCTCTCTCTCTCTTTGCTTTCTCTCAGGGCCACATCACCAGTGCCTCTGTATTGTCTGTTTGGCTTTCTGATTGCTTCTGTCTCTCATAAGAATGGCCATACTGGGTCAGACCAATGGTCCATCTAGCCCAGTGTCCTGTCTTCCAACAGTGGCCAATGCCAGGTGTTTCAGATGGAATGAACAAACTAAGCAATCGGCAAGTGATCCATCCCCTGTCGCCCATTCCTATCTTCTGGCAAACAGAGGCTAGAGACACCCACAGCATGGTTTTGCATCCCTGACCATCTTGGCTAATAGCTATTGATGGACCTATCCTCCATGAACTTATCTAGTTCTTTTTTGAACCTCATTATAATCTTGGCCTTCACAACATCCTCTGGCAAAGAGTTCCACAAGTTGACTGTGCATTGTATGAAGAAATACTTCCTTTTGTTTGTTTTAAACCTGCTGCCTATTTACTTCATTGGGTGACCCCTAGTTCTTGTGCTGTTTAAAGGAGTAAATAACACTTCCTTATTCATGTTCTCCACGCCAGTCATGAGTTTATAGACCTCTATTATATCCCCCCTTAGTCATCTCTTTTCCAAGCTGAAAAGTCCCAGTCTTTTTAATCTTTCCTCATCTGGAAGCTGTTCTATACCCTCTCCGTGCCCCCCCCTCCACACACACACACACACACACACACACACACACACACACACACAGGTCCAAGCCCTAGCTCCTCCATTTGAAACCCATTGGACCACATGGTTCGGCTTTTACTCCAGTTTTTCATGTGTCTGCGATTTGGGTACTACTGCCACACATTTATCCTGAATGAAAGGCTGTGGTTATACCCAATCCATGTCACCATGTGCTTATAGAGATGATGGCCCCATTTTGCGTCTTGCCAGCCATGGCGCATAGTGACTGGGGCAGTGACAGCAACAGACTTTGCTAATGGTAACTTATAAACACTTCCACTTGTTCTTGTCCAGAAAGAATCGTGATGACATTTTGAGATAATAAAATAATTAATCACACTGCACACCTTTAAGCTCCTAAAAGGATCTTGCTGATATCACTGACCAGGAATCAAAGTGGAGACTGCTTTGCAAATAATCCGGTTCAGGTTTTACCCAACAACCATTGCCTGCTGGATGGGGATGATTGGCATCGTTGTGTGGGTCCTGAGACCTCCAAGCCACCTGGAAGCATTTCAGTACATCCACCAGCACTGCTGAGTCCTAGCATGTTGATATGAGGCTGCTGGAGACCCAGGCTACCGTACCTGGCTTGCAGGTGTTTTGAAACATTCATGCAAAAGTTTTGGGCTCTGATCTTGCAGAAGAAAAGCCCTTTGGAGTCATGCCGTGGAGCCAGAGGGCTGTCTGCCCAGTGCACAGGAGCAGCTAAAAAGAAAATAATGCTTTGGGTGCATTTACATGAGAGAGTGTGTGTTGTGCTGAGGAGGGTGGGCACTGGGCAGCAGCTCTGGTGATTTCAGTGTAATAGGGAATTTAGGGCTGTGTCTTGGCAGTGACATTGGGGACTGCAGGGTAATGGAGTGTGCATCTGGGCAGTGGCTACTGGGCCCTCAGGCTAAATTCACTAAAATTATACGTGTATATAGAGAGACTATTTATAGCATATCACCTTGTATATCGAGAGACTATATATAGCATATCACCTTGCAAGTCATAAAGCAAGAGCTAGTTTACACCCTCTGCGTTGGGTTTCCCAGTAAGGCTCTAAATGAAGTGTCTCAAATAAGGATTCACTTTAGACTCAATAAAGAGAGTTATTGCTTAATAATGAAATAGATAGTGGTTATTGCAAACACATTTAGTGAGGTTTAACCACCCCATAATGGGTATGCAGAAGTCATGGCCTGGCTGGGAAAGCTCAATTAATATCTTTTTAATCATATATTGGTATTTAATCGATATACAATTACTAGTCCATTAAATCTGAATTAAAAAGACACCACTGCATTGAGAGCCTATCCTCATTCTCCTGCATTGCCAGGCTATTTCCACCCATTGCAAATGGCTACCATTAGGGATGGGTGAGATGTTTGCACAAAATAAGAATCAACCTTCACTCAACACTTTTGACCCAGGATCACTGAGTTACTGGATCGCTTTTGCCCTTCCCTCCCCCATTGGTCATTGTTATGCATGCGATAGGAAGTGCTGCCAGACCCAGGGTGAACCAAGAGTTACTGTCATCTTAGTTGCCCCCACTCCCCCTGCACGTTAAAAGTCTAGGCTGCAGTTGGAAATTTGAGTTCAAGGCCATAACGGGATCAGGGTTTGATTTCTGTGGCCCTGACATCTCGTGAACTCTTCATGAGAGATTCCTGCCATTTTAGCAGCGCATCTGAACCACGTCTGGAAAATAAACCCAATCTGGCATTGGATCAAACCAGGGTGAGCTCAGAACCTGAACTTCACGGGGAAGGCAGTTCAGATTTGAGGTTCTGGTTTAAGTTATGTTTATATAAGCCTAAACAGGGCCCAGGTCCATCGCTGCCAAATGGCACACAGCAAACTAAAGGGACACTCTCTCTCTTGAAGTGCTTGTGATATTCTTGGCTCCCTACCCTGCCAGTGCTACCTCCTTCCCAGCCCTGAGTGCCAAGCTTAGCACTTTCTGCCAGTGCCCTACTCCCCACGGATCCATACTTAGGCATGGAGGGGGCCCACCACCGCTCTACAGCATGGATCCCTGCCTTGCTCCACTCCTGCTGCTTGTGGCAATAACCCTGCCATTAGTTACGACATGGAGACATTTCTGCCATAGAACTGCTTGAAGTGCCCCGCGTACCCTCTTTACGCCTGAAAGATATCAATAGCAACTCAAAGATCCCAATTTTTTAAAAAAGCATGCTGGGTTTCATAAGGCAGGGTGTACAATGGAGGATGCAGACAGAACGCAGAATCAATTCCTTTAAGGACAAAAAAATATTCACAACCCATACTGTCACAGGAAAACACTCCCCAGTTAGTGGAGAAAAGAATCTCACTCCTTTCCACCAGCCAGTGACTTAAATTGATCTAAACCAGGAAGCCATCCCGGCTAATCCTAATTTTATAGGGTCTAATGGGCGTCACTTAGCTGTGATCACGCTTCATCCAGTGTGTGAAAGAGATGCAGTTCAGGCTCAGCAAAAGCTAAAGCAAGGGAAAGATTATTTTCTTTCCAGATGTATAAAGAGAGAGGGGGAAACACCCGCTCACCTTGATTAAGTAAGGCAGTTAAGTAGCACATCAGAGACCACATAAATGCAACTTGAGCAATTATGAAGATCTCCACTCTTTATTGTCTCTAAAGATTATTCTTCTGCTCTTGTCTTTAGTACCTAAATGGCCCTGGACAAAAGTACCCACTGACGCGCATTTCATTTGCTTGTTATATATGGGGGTGAAACTGATGCTCATGAAAATGAAGGACTGAAAAGGAGTAGAGCAAGATATACAGGAGGCAGGTAACACGCAAGCTTACAGTACCACGTGGCTCTGCCAGTGCACCTCCATCTTGTCCTGCAGTACCGTCTGCTATTCCAGCCCTAGGCTGCACCCACAGCTCTGTGAATGCACATCAACCCTAACCTACATCCTGGACCATTCCTACTCCAGTCTTCCAGCTCATAAAATACAGCCCATGTGCTTCAGTTTGACCTGCAGAACTCTTGCTATTCCAGCACGGAGTCTCTGTTGTAAAGCCTAACGGTGAAACCAAACTGTGCCAGGCTGTCTGATGCTTTACTGGTATGATAAATGTCAGGTAGGAAATGGAGTACCAAGGTTATCCCCAAACTCTACTTCCATCAACGTTTCCATTGATATACTGGCCCATAAAAACTCAAGCAGTTTTAACTCATGGATTAGATTCTATTAACTAAAGCGGGCAACTATATGTACCATTAAATACATAAGCACGGTAGTTTGTGAATTTTCTCAGGGCACAGATTAAGGACCCGATACAGAAAAGCACTTAGCCACATGCTTAACTCTAAGCATGAGAGTAGTTCTATTGTTGCATGTTCAGAATTAAGGCGGTCCGTAAGTGCTTTGCTAAATCAGGACCTACGGGCTTGTACACACTACCCCTTATGTTGCTGTAACTTATGTTGCTCAGGGGTGTGAATAAGCCACCCCCCGAGTGACGTAAATTACAGCAACCTAAGCGCCGGGGTGGACAGCGCTATGCCGGCAGGAGATACCGCCTCTAGCAGAGGTGGTTTTATTATGCCACTGGGAGAGCTCTCTCCCGTCAGCATAGAGCATCTTCACCAGATGCGTTACAGCCGCACAGCTGCATCGGTGCAGCTGCACCGCTGTAGCGCTTCCAGTGTAAACTAGCCCTAAGTGGTGAAGGACTGTTAATTTAGTGTGGCCTTGCTTTTTTTTTTTTTTTTTTTTTTTTGAAGTGGGGCTTTACAAAATCTAACTTGAACCGAGCTGTAGTCAACAGATTTAAAAGAATCATCAAAGGAAAAAAAGACCACTTCACGGGAGGAAGGGCTGGATTAAAATTATTCCACGCTCTTTTTTAACCCCCAAAAGACTAAGAATGCAAAAAATGAAACTTACTATAAACAAAAGTGAAATGGACCAGTCTCAGTTTCATTCTTTAAGCTCAGTGAAATGAAAGCTGAAAATAAACAACACAGTGAATGGGGAGTGGATTTTTAACAATCTAGGATGTTATCACAAGTAATGATAACATTCCTCCATGGACATTATTGTTCAATAGAGCACACATATCATTAGAAAAAGAAGCAAAGAATAGACAAAAGGATGCATGATACAGATGTGTAATATAGGTAAACAGAGTCTCAGCTGGATCATGTGGATCAGTTTTGCTTGGCTACATTCATGGTGAGAAGCACAAAGTGCTGAAGCAATGAGCAATGCATGCATGTAGGTGTGTAGGGTAGACAAAAGCTCTTGTTGCTCCAGAAATGGCTTTAGCATTTCATTATAAAGGATGGATTTTTGCACATGCCAGCACAACCAAAACTGTGCACAAAAATGTTGCCACGGGGGAAGATAACGAGCTGAATGCCTCTCCCAGCTCTGTACAGCACTCTTGAGAATTCTTGTCATTAAATTGGCATTCTGGAGGATTCAATCCCGGATCAGATGTAAATGTTTTGGTCAGCCCAGAAATAAACACTGGATAAACATGCTTTCGACAAACTAGTATTGGGATAAATTCCCTTGTGGTATTTTGCAAAGGCTGGTGAGCAATGCTAAGTGGAAAGGCAACTTTGAGGCATCATCTTTCTCTTCTGTAGCACAATTAATGGGTCTCTCTCATCAACTGAAAAAGGGTTTATGGCCCCCATTCTGATTCATATCTGTCAAGTCACTGAGCAGGGGGAATCTAGCTTATGGGGCACGGCCAGATAAAATGTGACCATGTGGTAATCCAAAGGAGAGGCACAACAAAGAGGGCTGGAAAGGGGCATTTCAGAGAACAGGGAGATTCATTTCTCCTTTGCCTGTAAGGGAAGCTTTTTCCAGTTTTAGTTTAACAATATAAGCCTTATAATCAAATATCTATTATGAATGGGCCAGATCCTTCCATCTTTATTCAGGCAAAAAGTCCACTGAATTGGAGTTTTGCTATGGAAGGTGTTCAGGATCTGGTCTGTTATTTATTCCTAACTGGCTAATGAAACAACAAGCCAATGCATGCAGCTGGAAAGTTCTTCTAAGCCAGCAATGAGCCCAAGTTCTGGGCGCCAAAATACAATACACCAAATGCTGCTCTCTGTTACACTCATGCAGAGGCAGATTAGAGGTTTGTGGGGCCCCTGGGCCAGCACAAGCGGGAGCCCCCACACCCCTTCCACTTGCAGTCCCTCCTCCCCCGTGTTCCTGCTGGGGAAATGGAGTCGGGGTGTGGGGCTTGCCCCCTCCGCCCACCCGGGGCTCCTGCCAGGGAGCGGGGAAAGCCCTGGTGCCCCAAACCCGCTTCCCAGCAGGAGTGCCAGGCAGGCGGAGTGGGTCGGGGCACAGCGCCCCTCCCAATTGGCTGGGGCCTCCCCCAATTGGCCAGGGCCCTTGGGCACGGGCCCCATTGGCCCAGTGGCTAATCCACCACTGCACTCATGCAACACTGCTTTGCATTGCTCACTGAGGCTGCTTCACACCGTTAATCTAGAGGACTCCAATAAAGACAGAAGCTGCCCTTTAGAGAGCAAATGAAAGGCCTCCTTGATGACTCAATCATTAGGCACTCAAGAGTAGAACAAATCCTTGTTTAGCCCTTCTCATCTTCATAGGGGCCTACTTCATAATGGGACCATCTGGCACCACCTTAACTACAGTGCCACTAGGACAATTACTCTGCTAATATTGTTTCTCCCTTCCCCATATTCCTTTTTTGTTAATTAACTTAACACTAAACCATCCATGGGTAGGCTTGAAAGCCACATTACACGTACACACAGATTTAAAATAGGCTGAACCAGTTTAACCCAAGCAGAAAGGCAATATAGGGACTGGCACAAGACTGACGCATGAGTCATTCATATGCTGTAATTCCTAAGAGGGGCCAGGCATTGGGATTCATGGGGAAAAAAAACAAAACAGGGATGCACCCAGGATGCACAGACACACAAAAGAGACAATAAAACAATATCAGTAGAGCAAATGGGATAAATAGAAGGCTGGACTTGAGGTTGATTCCATGTCTGGGATTGAAGAGATCCAGTTCTATGCCCACCTCTACCACTCACTGTGTTACCTTGGTCATGTTACTTCACCCCTCTGTGCCTCAGTTTCCCTATCTGTAAAATAGAGATACTTAGCTCACAGGTGGGTTGGGTTTTAATGCCACATTTAGTGACGTTTATAAAATGCTTTGAGATCTTCAGCTGGTAGACACTATGGAACAGCAAAATATTATAACTCATAAAACAAAATCAAGAGGAATGTGGTATTCACAAGAGCAAGTGTAACACACACACCTCCTGGGTGTGGTGTTCTGTTCCATCTACCGGCACCGAGACTACGTATAGACAGTTAAATGAGTCTGCTCTACGGCTTTAGCTAACAGCCAGTTGCCCTTTAGCTCATGCTGTAGAGGCTCAAGCACTAGGTTCCAAAGGTGCCTGGTTTGATCCTGCTTGATGACAACCAGGGTCTGTTGGCATTAAACAAGCAGACAGACTTACTGTAGGCTCCGCTAGGAGTGCATGAATCATTCACAATTAAGTTTAAAAACCTTAGAATCCTGATGGTTTTGATTTTGCTAAACTATCCAAATTTCACACACACAGTAACTGTCGAGAAGTCATGGTATTTTACCAAGCAACGACAAAAAAGACTGGAAATGGGTCCTTTACTGTTCATGACTGATGCTAATTTTGGGTGTAAGCCTCAGCATCTTTGAAATTTAAAATTCAAAATCAAATGCAGGCAGGGATCAATCTGGTCATCAAGAGAGGTCAATGGAATTCTTTTCCAACATTTTGCTTGTTTTGTTGTGAAAACTCTGGAAAAAGCCAAATGGGGGGAGGAGTGGCAAACGGACCCAGAATGAAAGTACAAGTTTGACCTACGTTTTCAAAAGTGAGTAGTGACTGAGGGCCTCACTTTCTGGGTGCCCCAACGCAGATACCTTAAAAGGGGCCTGATGCTCAGCCCTTACTGAAAATCAGGATCCTTAAAGATGACCCAAGATGACACTGAAAAATAGACACACCACACATTTCTGGTCACTTCTGAAAATGTGTAACAAATTTTAATGACATTTTGCAAATATATATATATATACATATATTTTCATTCCCCACATTTCCTACCTTTTTTATGACAGCTCTAGCTCTCCATAAAGATGGACTCTCAACAGAACAAAACCATCTAGCCTCCCTTGGAGAGCCGTTCTTTGTTCTCCTAGCATGGCCAAATCCCAGCTCTCTGCTAGCAGAAGGGATTTTTGATGAAGGATTTCCACATCTGAGCAACTGATTCAGGAGGGGAGCATGATACCTTACTGATTGCACACAGCAGGAAGTGGTGAGAAATCATCATTTTACTGCTGTCTGCTGGTGTGAGAAAGGAAGAGATTTGGGGACAAAGCTCTGACTTTGGCTCATCATTGGAGTGGTTAGAGAGGCAGAACCCCCGGTGCAAAGCTCCTGGCATTTCTATGCAGTGACAAAGACCCCTCTCTCTTCTGGATGAGACTAGGGTGACCAGATAGCAAGTGTGAAAAATCGGACGGGGATGGGGGGTAATAGGAGCCCATATTAAAAAAAGCCCCAAATATCTGGACTGTCCCTATAAAATTGGGACATCTGTTCACCCTAGATGAGACAGCTAACCCTCCCTAGAGATGCCCCCCGACCCCAAAAAGCTATGCCTATGGGAAGTGTTTGACTCGGATAGTTCTGTATTCCTCCTGCTTCCGTGTTTGAGGGAGAGAAAGGGTTAAACTGATGCCAGTCTCCAAAGAGATGGCAATATCCAGAAAAGTACTGGAAGAATACTGTTTCTCATTTCTTTAAACGCTCCATTCAGATTCGGTCTGCCCTCTGGCCTTTCCCCCATATTAATTCCCAAAACCCAAATTGCATTGTTAGTTCCAGTCATTTTTTTCTCTGTTAGAATTATTTTTCTCATCTGTAACCTCTAGGTTACTGGTTTACATCCATCTCAGGCAGGTCATCACCTTCTGAGAGCTGCTCAATGGCCTATGGGAAATGAGTTAGTGGTTTCAGTTTTTCATGGGGCAGGTGCCTACGTCACAAAATCGTCTCCTCGAGTGGTGCTAATTGTCTCCATTGTTGGCATAGGTGTTGTGTAAACATGTAACAAGAGTTTCCAAGCTCATCCTCACCATAGACAAGGTAGGTAAATGATGGGAGAGGAAACAGAAACACGGAGAGGTGAAGTGACTTGGCCAAGGCCACCCAGCAGGCCTGTGGCAAAGCCTGAAAACCCCCTGAGGTCTCTTGAGTACTAGTCCAGTGGCCTAGCCACTGACCACTCTGCCTTTCTCTTAGAATCATAGAATCATAGAATATCAGAGTTGGAAGGGACCTCAGGAGGTCATCTAATCCAACCCCCTGCTCAAAGCAGGACCAGTCCCCAATGTTTGCCCCAGATCCCTAAATGGCCCCCTCAAAGATTAAACTCACAACCCTGGGTTTAGCAGGCCAATGCTCAAACCACTGAGCTATCCCTCCCCCCATCCCTCTTTCCTCCCTTCCTCCTGTCTCTGCTGGATCCTTCTATGAGACAAGGATCCTAAACTGGTGACATCACAATCAGCTGCATACCCCCAGGCTGTGATGTCACAATCCCAAGATCATGACTTCACTCTAGGGAGTTCTAGAGTCTGATTGGAGCCGGGGGGAGGATTTCTCTCTCCTTCAAACACACAAATATTTTCCACAGCACCTCTGGGGAGAGAGGAAATTGTCGGCAAAGTAAATTGCTTTTTGGATTGCTTTTTGTCCCGTTGTGAGAGCCTCACTTTAAGAATTGTCACGGGAAGAGCTGACACATTCATATACAAAACACACATTCCAGAGGCTGTTCCCAGGGGCTCCCTGTATCAATAAACATATTCCCTGTGGCTCAGGCAGGAAGATTGCACTTAGCACGGCCCTCATTTGTGTAAAATGCAACCATTATTTTTAAAAATGCATACCAAAATAATGATAAAAAATTCCTGGTGTATGTATCCATTATTAGCCAGAGTGGGAGCAATTATAGGAAGAATAGGAAGTGGCAGCTGCAGGCCCTAGATAGTCAAGGCACAAAAGGGGAGGTTTAGACAAATGTCCTTTGGGTAATGGGTTTGTTTCTCGTCTGGTTTGGGGAGGAGGGTGGTGGGGATGGGATGTATTAACAGCCTCTTTCACATGTAGGGAACCCAGAAGCTGCTGTTGGGAATATCTGCAGGCATAATTAGCCGTCAGTTCTTCATTTATTTATTTTTACGTTTCCTAGTTATATTGCTTAAAAGCGACGCAGCTCCTGCAGAGCCATTTACACCAGGAAAGGCACAGGTGGACCCCAGGAGTAGTTACCTTGCAGGGGTGTGCCAGGATGGGTGCAGTGCACAGGTAACATGGTAACAGGGCTGATATAAGTACCGCTGGTAGGTCAAAGCATTCACTCTGAGAGTGGTGATGTGGCCCCTAGGACACCAGAGGAAACTCAGTAACATTCAAAACAAGGCGGAGTCCTTGTGGCACCTTGGAGACGAACAAATTTATTTGGGCATAAGCTTTCATGGGCTAAAACCCACTTCATCAGACGCATGGAATGAAAAATACAGTAACCAGAATATATATTATACCACATGAAAAGATGTGAGTTGCCTTCAAATTAGGCCTAAATACAGGCTGGGAGTGGATGGGTCATTACAAAAAGTAATTTTCCCTCTGTTGATACTCACACCTTCTTTCAGAGTAGCAGCTGTGTTAGTCTGTATTCGTAAAAAGAAAAGGAGGACTTGTGGCACCTTAGAGACTAACCAATTTATTAGAACATAAGCTTTCGCTCACGAAAGCTTATGCTCTAATACATTTGTTAGTCTCTAAGGTGCCACAAGTCCTCCTTTTCTTTTCACACCTTCTTGTCAACTGTTGGAAATGGGTCACCTTGATTGCATTGGCCTCGTTAGCACTACAAAAGTAATTTTCCCTCCCTTGGTATTCACCCCTTCTTGTCAACTGTTGAGAATAGCCCACTTCCACCTTAACTGAATTGGCTCGTTAGCACTAACCCCCCACTTGGTAAGGCAACTCCCATCTTTTCATGTGCTATAATATATATTCTGTTTACTGTATTTCTCAGTCCATGCATCTGATGAACTGGGTTTTAGCCCACGAAAGCTTATGCCCAAATAAATTTGTTAGTCTTTAGGGTGCCACAAGGACTCCTCATTGTTTTTGCTGATACAGACTAACATGGCTACCACTCCGAAACCTGTCATTAATAACAGTCATCCAACAAAGAAAACCCAGAGAACCTAGGGACTATTAATAATGGGTCCTTTCCCACACTGCTCCCTCTGTGGGCTCTATCTTAAAGGGGTACAAAATGGCATCTCTTGCCAAGGAGTGTTTAGTAATGAGACTTCAAGGACTTGGTATTGACAATGTGCTTCTCGCTTTGACCATGCTGAGCTTCACACCAACACATGAATGCAAGTCAATTTCCTGTGTTCCAAAGGCACAAAGGAGAATCTCCACTAGCTGATAGCAGTATTGTATCTGTAACTACCAGCTCTGAGAAGTTCTAATTCCATCCAGCAGGGGGAAGAGTGGTGCAACTATGCATTTGCCTGTTCATTACAATCAAATATAACATTAAATGCTTTGGATTTTATTGCATCTTCTTTCAAGGAAGCTCAAAAGCACTTTTAACCACTTCCCCTCTCCCCTCAGAGCATCCCAGGGTGTTCTACAGAGCAATGAATTAGGGTGTGGCAGTACTGCAGCCATTATGCAGGCAGACAGGGCAGCCTTTGGCACTTAGCAGCATCTCCCCCAGCCTGCCACTCTAGAACCTGCTTTATAGAGCCCAGGGATGCTAGGTTGGGTTCTCCAGCGCTTTTTGAAGAAGTTCCATGGAATCATTAACTGAAACCTGTGTAACCCTTTTGCCAGCTTGTCAAGGTTCCTTCCCCACTCTGAACTCTAGGGTACAGATGTGGGGACCTGCATGAAAACCCCCCTAAGCTTATTTTTACCAGCTTAGGTTAAAACTTCCCCAAGGTACAAACTATTTTACCTTTTGCCCCTGGACTTTATTGCTGCCACTACCAAGCATCTAACAAATATATAACAGGGAAAGAGCCCACTTGGAAACGTCTTTCCCCCCCAAATCCTCCCAAACCCTACACCGCCTTTCCTGGGGAAGGCTTGATAAAAATCCTCACCAATTTGCATAGGTGAATACAGACCCAAACCCTTGGATCTTAAGAACAATGAAAAAGCAATCAGGTTCTTAAAAGAAGAATTTTAATTGAAGAAAAAGTAAAAGAATCACCTCTGTAAAATCAGGATGGTAAATACCTTACAGGGTAATCAGATTCAAAACATAGAGAATCCCTCTAGGCAAAACCTTAAGTTACAAAAAGACACAAAAACAGAAATATACATTCCATTCAGCACAACTTATTTTATCAGCCATTTAAACAAAACAGAATCTAACGCATATCTAACTAGATTGCTTATTAGCCCTTTACAGGAGGTCTGACCTGCATTCCTGCTCTGGTCCCAGCAAAAAACAACACACTGACTGAGAGAACCTTTGTTTCTCCCCCCTCCTCCAGCTTTGAAAGTATCTTGTCTCCTCATTGGTCATTTTGGTCAGGTGCCAGCGAGGTTATCCTAGCTTCTTAACCCTTTTCAGGTGAAAGGGTTTTTCCTCTGGCCAGGAGGGATTTAAAGATGTTTACCCTTCCCTTTATATTTATGACACAGGTGTTCCTGGCAGCAACAAAGGCCAGGTTCAAATAGCTAGGGGTCTCTCCTAAAATTCACCACCACCAATAGCTCCAGCCTCTACCCAGAATGTCTGAAATCACTAAGCATCTTTCTTGGGCACCTCAAGAGGTAATACTTCCCCTCTCACTAGCTCTAAGGCTGGGTATGGAACAAACCAACCTTTATTAGAGGAAAAGGGAACACAGCATCAATTTGGGAAAACACAGAAACAATCTATCTGTATGAATGATCCATAAACTCTCCCCATGGTGCCTTTGGCAGTAGTCTGTTGACTTGGTGCCTCATCTTGGTATCCATTTACCACGTGGCTTCCCCCTTTCCATTCACTAAACCCCACACACAGTTTGGTGTCAGTGGGTAGCGTAGCCTCATAGTCCTGAGGTGCACTCAGCCAGTCCCTTAGGAAGTGCTGCCAGGTTCTATCTGGAGGCTTCATCACCAAATCCAGCTACAGTAAATTTAGGAGGCTGGGAAGGAGGGGCTTCACTGGAGTCCATTCAGATCTGCCACTGTTCTCTATGGCTTCAGCAAAGAACCATCCCCAGAATGCAGGATCCGTAGAGGATGGAAAACCAGTAGCATATAAAGCCCTTGAGCAGAAACTTTGCTATGCGGTAGTAACTCCTTTCCTCCTCTTTCCATTCAGTTCCATGATCCAATGAGTGTGTGTATAGTTAAAGTGGCTCCCAGAGTCTCACTGGAGGTATTCTGGGAAGAAACCTTATGCAAACGATGCACGCTCGTGCTCTCTCTTGCGTGCGCGCTCTCTGTAGCTGCACTTCCCTTTATTCCCCAATAGATGGTGGCAGAGAGTTCCTCCCATCTGGAGCATCTGTCCAGCTGCAGTATGGGTTAAATAGCTGATACAGATGAAGTAGCTTGGTATCTGTTCTTCACCCTGTTCATCAACAGCTCCTTAACCTCTAGAAGTTCAGGCCATAGGCCATACATCCAGACAGCCCCAACCAGAGCTGGGAGCTCACTTTTACCTTTCTCCTGAAGGCTGGTACCTCTAAGAGTGAAGCATCTCTCTCCCCCCATTAGAGAAAGTTTGAACGTCTCCAAATGACAAACCCAAGACCAAAGCCCCTCATTGCCCAAGCCCTCCTGTGTTGCTTCCATGCCTGACCAGCTTCATCATGAGCCTGAGATTGGCTCTCAAAGCTCCAGGCCTATTCCATTTCCCTGTGAGGAAGGTACCCTTTGCTGCTTTAATCCCTACGGCTTTTCCAGTTGCCTAATAATAAAAGGGTTCTGTCCTTTCAGCAGCACAGGGGAGCTCAGGGTATGGAAGGCAGAGGAAGAATGATTCTCTTATATAACAATGAGTTCCATAATAACAGTGAGAGAAGCAGCTGCAATTTGCAGGGATGATGACACATAGGTCAGACACGCTCCATTGTAATTTACGTCTAGGAAAATGTACCCAGACATGACCAGACAAGGAAGTATGACTGTTCCAGTTATTATGAACAAAGAACATGTGGGGGTAAAATTAAAGGCCTCTGCAAGGCCCTTCTGACTTTGACACCGTTATGTCTCGGAGTTTAGTTATGTGGCCCTGTTTGCATTAGTAGTGACAGCTGGCTGCTTGAGTTTCCGTTTCACAGTGTGAGATCCAGAACTATTGACACAGCACAAGGATATCAGATATTCTTTAAAAGGACATATATGAAACTTTCCAAAAAAAAAAACAGCCTTAGGCAGACACCTGGCATGGAAAACTTCAGCCCCCAGATGATTAAAGATTGGCAAAAGTTATGAGCACCTGAAAGCAAGGTCTTATAATGGGAAGGGCTGGGCAACCTTAAAACTAGACATGCTACCAGCTCTGCTATAATATGTATCCTCTAGGTTCAGGACATGAACTAATCTGTGATACTTTGACTCCAAGCAAATGCCACTGCTCATCTCATTTGTTTTCTCATGTCAATTTTGTGCTGCTGACGGCCTGACAGCTGTGGATACTGAAGTCTCCACCCACTGTGGATACTGAAGTATCTATCCACAGAGCAGGTATGGAAGGGGCAGCCGCAAGGCAAGTTTCCCGCATCCTTTCCCATCCACCAGTATGCCTCAGTCTTGCCATATTAAGACATCCGCTAAGAACCAGAGCTTCTGTCTCCATATTACATTCATTGTCCTCTGTGCTGTCAGCAAAGGTGCCCCTGTAATGGCTTATTTAAGATGTGGTACGGGATTGACACCACTAATGTTAAACAGACTGGGGCAGGGACAGTGTATCTGAGCACTGGTGAAATGCCTAGCATACTGGGGCCTATAACTGGGCTAGCTGCCTGCCATGTGCCCTATTGTGGCCTAGGGTCATGCTACAGGCAGCCTGCCTCAGTTTCCCCTCTTGTATTTTTCAAATAAACTTAAATTGAGGCTTTTGCTTGGTCAAAAAATGTCCCTCCTTAGGGCTGGGTTGAGTAATATAAAATGAACAGTAACTAAAACTCCAAAACAAAGTCCACTCATAAATACGCACAACCCAAGGTTTCTCTTCCCGCTCCCAGGCCTTCCTGCCTGGGACCTTTGCGGTCTCCCCTGCATGGGCAGGGTCTCTTCCAGGTCTCTCTCTGGATAGAGCTTTGCAGTCCCTCCCGTGCTGCTCAGGGTCTCTCCGAGACCTCCCTGCCTGGAGAGGTTTCCTCCCTCTCGGCCACTTCCTGAGCTTCCCCCCACGGCTGGATTTAGGGACAGGGATCATCTTCTACAATGTGCCATCATGTCCCCTTAGCCCGAGGAACAGGGCAACAAGGAGTTCTCGCCTGGAGCTCACACTCCAGCCTTTGTATTTCATCACTTCTCTTATTCTTGTCAGCACCACGCTCCTCTGCTCTGAGTGCAGACATTATCGCGGGTTATGCTGCACGTGCGCTGGCAGGGCACAGCACCATCATCATTCCTCCGAAGGGAAGCTGAGAGAGACTGCAGCCGGGTGGGAGGGAAGGAGGCAAAGGCGTTTTGTTAGCGTAGGATGAGGCGGATGGGAATATCAGTTTTTCGGTCCTTTACTTTAAGGGAAGGTCAACGGGTGTCTCTGAGCAGAGCAGCCCAAGTTACTGCTCGGTCATGGCCTGCCATGCCAGGAGTAATCATATCATGGCAGCTGAGTGTCATCTCTCTCTCTCTCTCCTCCTGCATTATTGTGACACAACTGGAAATGAGAACACTTATCTCCCAGCCAGTGCCAACATTGGCTTCACCTCCCCTCCCCCTCTTTGAAGAGCACGCGAAGATGGTGGAGGGAGTCAGCTCACGTGGTAGATGTTTCACGTACATTCTTGCTGCAGCGAGAGTGGACGATGGGTCACAGGGAGATGTTCAGTGACCTGCCACCAACCTGGGTAGCTGACTGGTGGTTAGAGCAGGAGTGCCAGAAGCCCCCTAGAAGTGGGCGGGGGGGGCCACTGGCACCCAAACCGTGGCCCCGCCCCCACTCCACCCCTTCCCCGAAGCCCTGCCCCCACTTTGCTTCTTCTCTCTGAGGCCCCGCCCCCCCACTCACTCCTCTCCGCCCCCTCCACCCCATCGCTCCCCCGTAAGGCAGGTAGAAAGGAATGGGGCCTGTCTCAGAGTGGGAGGGGTCTGCACTGAGACTAGCTAAGATATTTCAAGGACTATTCTCCATCATCATGCTTCAGAGCCTGAACTGACCACCAGCTGGGATCATGAACAAATGTTTTCCAGGTAATGGAATTGCACAATTTAGAGGGGCAAGGAGGGGCGGGGGGCAGATGAGCTACTATGGCTGGCTCAAAGCAACCTGTGAGCTCCTGCACAATCACTCTAGCAAGCCCCAAGATTCAGTGGGCAGCTTTCTCTCCTTTCTACCACCCTGTCGGAGTCAAATGGGGCTGCCCATGCCAGCTAGAGGAGAATTACGCCATATGCCCAGAACAGCTGAGGGTGTGTGAAGGGAGAACAGTGGATATGGGGGAGTGGTGATATGTCCCAGCCATGGCTGCAGCCGACAGGGAGATAAACTGATTCCTTAGCACTCCCAGGCAGCATGGAGCAGTTCCTACTCCCACACCCCATGCCACTGGAGCATGTGTACTAAGCATCACACTAACATTTCAACTTATGCCTGTTCAATGGCCGGGGAGTCCCTTGCAGCTGCAGGTTTGGCAGCATTATCTGAACTATCCCTCAGGGTTACCATTTTCTCAGATACATCCAGAAATGGCCATCGGGATGCGAGATGAAACAAACAATTGCTCTCACCTGGAACTGTATGGCAACAGCATGTTACCTGGCCTAGATGGACCATTGGTCTGATCTAGTATAGCAGGAGATAGGTCTAGCTGAAGTACTGGACTGTTTCCATATGGTAGCTGTCAAGATGCCAGATTAGGTGGGAATGGTCTGTCTGTTATGGTAATTGCTGTATTTGTAACCATCTCACTGTGCATGGGGTGAGCAGATATTTTGGAATCACCCGGAGGCAAAAAAAAAAGTATCGTACATTCTCTTTGGCTCAGGCTGTGTATATTCAGTCCATGCTACCCTATAATAACAGCTACTAATCTCTAAATAAAGGGCACACTGCAGCATTTGTTTGGAGTTTGGAGCATTTGGAGTTTTTTGCTCTCTGTTGTTATAATCCCCTCTTAGAAGGTTGGGGCGGTGGAAGGGAAGTCTCCCCTGACAATTTGCTTATCTTCATTTGGCAAACACTGACTAAACTTCTTCTAACGGAACTAGACAGAATTCTGACACTTTTGTTTGTTTACTGAGAATCACACTTCTTAATTTAACTGATTGCATCTCAAAGGATGGCCCCCCGAATTACTAACCATCCCTGAAGATTGAAACACCTTGATAAGGGATGGAGAGAGATTGGGAAATGGGACAGAAGGGGAATCCCTGATAGGATCTTTTCTATATAGGGTGTTCCATAGAGTTTAACCATTGTTGTAGGCTCAGCAGAGGGAAGACAAAGAGCACAATGTAAACCGTAGCAGATAGAGGAATTTTAACATTTTCTCAATAGATGCAAGATAAAAAATGGATATTTAGGGCCTGTATTTCCTCTATCATCCACCAGCTTTATGCTGATTTCACCCTAGAAGAGTTACTTCTGGCTTACTCCAATGTACTCAAGGACAGAATCAGGCCCTTAGAATGCAAGTGGGGGATCATTCCCCCAACAGATCAATAAGCTTTTCAGACAGATCAAATATTGGGCTTCAGGTAATTGGCAGGGATGCTTAATGTTTAATACTCACCTACTAGTAGGGAACACAATTAAGCAATAAGATACTGAAGGACCTCAAGTGCCAGGTATAATAATTCAGAGCTAGTCTGTTCATCAGAAAGCTGAATACTGTCATTTACGCGAGGGGTGAATTAATACAACCAAATTCATGCACTGAAGCAGCTTATTATTGCCATGATCACATTTTATTATGAAACGTTTTTGTTTTGAGGTTTTTTTTAATGTATTTATCTGCATTAATTCTGTACAGCGGCAAGTAAGTTATGAGCAGGGAATTGTATTAATTTCGCTGCTTGGAAATATTTTAATAGCTGATTAGGTTGTTCGGGTTTTTTTTTCCTGCTCATTATGTAATTGGTGGTTTGTACAACATACACCACAGGGAAGCATGCACCAAACCTCTAACTTCTTACTCTTCTCTCCAGACATCCCGTCTGACCCAATCTCCCCTCTACTTGCCCCCCACGCCCTGCCCCTATAGTTCAGTGGTTGGACATTACAATTGTGATGCTGGCAGATCAGGTGCAGGGCCAGCTCAGGCCAAGGTCCCCATGCCTCAACTGAATACTGACAAATCCATAGCTGGAATCAGGCTGGCTCACTTACATGTTAGTATTGTTAAAATAAGTGGTAAGAATGTATTCAATATTTAGGCATTATTGAATGCTTGTGAGTTGCTGCATGCATTCATCTCACTTAAAACGTCTGTACTGTAAGGTAATATTACATTGTACATTGTAATATTACATTGTAAGGTAATATATGAGCATTTGCCTTTGTAACTGTGTAAATCACCAGACAGGAGAGAGACATTAACTAGTGTGAAATGCTGGTCTCCAACGGAAGGTGTCATGTCCTGCCAGACTAGAGTGAAACATTAAAGAGGACAAAAGACTGCTGTTTACTCTCACCACCACCACCCAGATGAGTCTTGCAAGTGAATTCCTCCCATCAGCTACGTTTTCAGCTCATAGCAGAAGAGGAGAGAGGGAATAAAAGCCCCCAGCAAGGGGGAACGGTATCTTTATGATGCTTGGACTCTGGAGGGCAAGGATTACTAAGCATAAGTAAAAGATCCCCAGCGCTTAGCTTGGGTTAGCCCTAAAGGACCTATAGAGGTTGCTTATTATAGAAGCGTCTATTTAGGGTAACCAGATGTCCTGATTTTATAGGGACAGTCCTGATCTTGGGGTCTTTTTCTTATGTAGACTCCTGTTACCCGGTCCCAATTTTTCACACTTGCTGTCTGGTCACCCTACGTCTATTACTTTTTGAAACTTAATATTGGAACTCATTTGTGTGTATATATTTACCTACTTTAACCATGTAAATAACACTCTTGTTTCCTTTTTCTATATAATAAATCTTTACATAGTTTATTATAGGATTGGCTATAAGCATAGTCTTTGGAGTGAGATCTAAAGTGCAATTGACCAGGGGTAAGTGACTGCTCCTTTGGGACTGGGGGTAACCTGAATATTGCTGTGATTCTTGGTGTAAGGGGCCATCTATCACAAAAGCAGGCTTACCTAGATGACAAGACTGATTGGAGTACACAAGGGGACTGTGTGTGACTCCATGTTTTGGCTGTTATACTGCCTGGGACATTTACACTTAAATTGGTTGGTGAAATTTAAGTCTAGACCTCACAGCCAATTTGGGGTTTGTGCCCTGCTTCCAAACAGCCTGGCCTGAGGTTGGTACTCAAACTTTTTAGCCACTGTAGGACACCAATCAAAACAGAAGTGTGTTCCATAGCTCTCCCTATCCCCTTTCACTGCAAATCAAATACATTCTACTCTGATGTCAAGCACAAGGGGGGTTAACAATTTTGAATTCAGCAAAATTGCAATTCAACAACTGCTAGTAAATAATGTCACACACTGAGTACATGATTGCTCTGCATTATCTCAGCCTCCTGTAAGTAATGCTGCTCTTCTTAGACCTAAAGGAAGGCTCCAGGGACTGGCTGGCTGCAGGGAGCAGTGAAAAGCTAAAGATCCTTTCATTTCTAGGTCACAGGTCAGTGCTGAGTTGAAATTTGTTGGTCCCGCAGCTCTTTGGTGGCCAGTCTGGAAAAAAAGAAATGTGGCGGGGACTCAGCCTGTTTCTTGGTGAACAGTTTTCCACATCACACTGGGCATGATGCTAAGTGCTAGCAGTGAGGGCAAGGACCATGGAGAATGAACTCTCCTTCTGTCTGTATAGAACAGAGCAGCGTGGGCGGATAGCTTGTTTCTGCTGTATCTATTCTGTGTATAAACAGAAGGAGGAGTTCAGCTCCCAGAGCGGGCAGACTAGCACCTTACAACATCATGACATTCATTTTCTATCATAGTGGCTAAGGGGGAAGGGTAATTATTGCAGCCTCTATATTTCTATATTTTTCTTTAAAAAGTGTCCAGAAAAATATTATGTTTCCTAACCCAGCTGCATTTGTCATGTTACAGAGAGAGAAGTGTTTGGTCCGTCCCCTGTAAAGAGAGAGATGGCTACTTTGAATATCTGCCACCTTCACAATTTATACTTAAAGTCTTTAAATGAGTTTTAAAAATCTGGCTTTGTGGGTTACTATTTTTACCCCCAGGAGCTGTGCTCCAATCTTTTTCATGTCACAGGTGAAATGAGTTTTGTGGTCTCAGTCTAGCTCCTGTTGGGTATTTATCTGCCTGACAACAAAACCCACACGCTTGCATTCACCACAGCTGGGAGTCTCTGTTCGGAAGTCCAGGACTGGAGCAGCAGGGGCTTGCTGCAGGTGCATTGGCAGAGCTGGAGGGGTAAGGTCAAGACTAGAACAGCTGGGGATGTTGCAGATAAGGACTGGGATACAGGTGCAGCATATGTACAGCTCAGCATTAGAATAGAAGCAAGTGCTGCATGTCAGGATTGAGGTTCCTTTGGCAGAGCAGTGGACAGGACAAGAACTGGCACAGCAAGGGAGGCTGGAGGACAGCAGTGAAGCGCATTGGCAGAACTGGGCAAGCGAGCAGGATTAGAATTGCAGGATGGACTGCCAGTGAGAATCTTGCAGGATGGGCTGCCCGTTGTCCCTTGGAACCATGTTGTTAGCTCCTCACTCTCACGGACACCAGATTCACCCCTCCCCATTTTTAATGGGAATTTACTTTAAAAATCCCACCGAGAGAAAGAGAGCCAGCTCCATTGTCTTGCATGCAAACTAACTGCATGCAAACCCAGCATTTCCAGCTGCTAACATCAGAGGCTAAGAAGCTGATAGGAATCTAGCAGTAACATTTTTCTTTGGCTTAATTACTGAAATAGACAAATTGGAAATTGGCCCATCATGAAGATAAATAGCAATAAAAAAAATGCAGTTGAGGAAACTGTTTCTTCTAAATTATAATTAACCACCCATCAAGCGCCACCTGACAGAGGTGAAATGGGGTTCCATTAACAATCCCACTGATTGGCTAGCAGCGTATCCCATGATGATCCTTGTTACTGCACCTCCAGGGCACTTAATGCCCCAGTTTGCTTTCAGTACAATTATAAAAGGCCACTTATATCTACAAACCCCCTCTTTGCCTCACCACCCCAAGACAGCTAATAGGCAATTTGCTGATAATTTAGACTATTTGATAAGGGCAAGCCATTTTGCATTGAGAGATGAACTACTTCCCACTTCTGGAGGATAATATTAGGCAAATAACAAGCATCATTCTTTTGACATGTACAATTATTTGCCAAGTGCATGTTTGAATAGCCTGCTCCTTTGTGTGACAGGGTCCGTTCCCCATTAGCATACTTGACAGATGAATATGCTGGGCCATTGCGGAAAACCTGGCAGTAACCATGGTGATTGGGAGACAATGTTTTGAGTGAGGGATGTATTCTCAATTTCAACTGCAAGTTTAAAAAAAAGTATATTGCTAACAAGCCGATCTGCAATCTGGGGGGGATATATTGTTCCTGGGTAATTAAGCCAATCTCAGTGCTAGCTTTAGACCCACCTAAATTAGAGACATGGGTGTCTGCATTCCTTGCTTGCTTGTGCTCTTTCTTTGTTTTCTGGTGGTGGTGGCTGTTTAAATAAAAACTCTTTTTAAGAGCAGGAATTTGTCCTGTTTGTGGCCTTATTATAGGTTTCTCCCCCTCCCCCTGGGCCCTGTAATGTCCCTAGCATGGAGTCCTCAGCACCTACATGGCCCATCTAGGGGAGCCAATTTGGATCCCAAGGGTGGATTATAAAATAGGGGAGAGCTGGCCCAGGCGGGGCAATGGATTAGTGCTGCAGCCACAATAGGGGAGACAGTGACAGGAGAATAAGTGGTTTGGGGAGGAGATGTCCTTGTCATGCTAACCCACTGGGCGCACCCACTGCATAGAGGTTATGTAACTGCCCAGCCCCTGCTGTGGGGTGGAGGAGTCCTGGGTTCTGTCCAGTCCAACAGCTCTAGGTGATAACTGGGTGCTGGGGAATGCCTTAGGAGGCATTGTGGATGCTCAGTGCCTCCCTCTAGGTGTCGCCTCGAAGGACAGGTGCCTCCTTGGACAGGGAGGGACTGAATGAGCCTGTGGCTAATCACTGGGCTGACAGTTCTAAAGCAAGCATCAAGGGAGGGGATGAGGGACACCTCCAAATAAAAGGGCATCTGACCCTCTTTTCCTGCCCACCCCCACTGGAGCCATGTGAGCTAACCCCAGCCCAGCAAGAGGGGAGAGTGGGAAGCAGGAGGAATGAGACCATTGCAAGTTGTTCCTTGCTCCCAGTGCCCACAACAAACCCATCAGGAGAGTTCTTGCTGCTCCTCTACTTTCACCAGGGGGCACTGTTCACATGCCTCTTTCCTCTGGGAAGGAGAGAATAACTAACCTGCCCCTATCAAAGCAGTTTACCCTGCGCAGAGTTGGCCAACAGCATGACCATTCTGACCTGGTAGACTGTACGCTGGCTTTGGTCCTAGCGTCAGCATTTGCACCCCTGCAAAGCATGTTTCCTTCAAGCTCTGCTACTAAAATTAAATGGTCTGTTCAACCAGCTGTCTTCCCCCTCCAAAACAAACAGCCCTATTCCCCCCCCCCCAGAAAAAAAACCCTCTTTGTCCACCTAAGGCATCCCTATTTTGCTATAGCAGAGACAGATTATAGAAACCAGGTTATCGTAAGCAGTTTGATTAGGAACATATTCTCAACAGTCACTTATTAGCAGGGACGTCCCTGCTTTTTAGACACACATTTGCCATCATTTCCCACACACCTGGTGTTCTCACTTTTTATTACCATAATATATTGACACAGAAAATGCTGACTCAGGAGATCAAGGTCAGAAGGAAGGTTATTTACCCTGAAGTAATGAATCCCACTGTGTTTGGAGCATCTAGCCTGGCTATTTTTCTTGCCCTTTTCCTTGTTCCAGGCCTTTGTCACATGTCTGCGTCTGATTCTCCCCAGCCCCTACGCTCACACGCACCCCTTCCTGTTTTGGGCCTTGGCAGGTTAAGAGCTACAATTAGGAAGCATCTTTATGGGGTGGCCATATGGCTTGCGATGCAAAATAACAGCTGCATGGGAATTTAGAAACCATCCCTACTCAAGGTCACCATGGAAATGTGACAATGTGCCCACCCAGGTGCTACACTGGAGCTTGTAGTTTGTCGATCCATTACCACACACACACACACACACTGCCCTCAGAACAGCTGTGAAGTGCCAGTAATGTCACCAAAGACAGCATCCTTGTAAAGTATTTAAACTTCTGTTTGCCTGAAGAGTCTATTGGAACCCTGGGGTTTTTTGGCTTCTTTTTCAAAGGGACTATCCACAAATTCCTGGAAGCTTACAGCACTGCAAAAACAGTTTATCACTTATGTCCTTGGTTAGGATTATAGCTGAGCACCTCACAATCTTTCATGTAGTTAGCCTCACAATACCCCTGCCAGGTAAGGCAGTGCTGTTAGCCCCATTTTACAGATGGGGAACTGAAACACAAAGAGGTTAAGTGACTTGCCCAAGGTCCCACAAGGGAGTCTGCAGCAATGCAGTCTGGGTCACCCATGGCCCAGGCTAGTGCTCTACCTCCTGGATCATGCATTCATCCCAACTAAGTTCTGGAAGGGGTCATTTTGTTGGAGGTTCTAAGAGTAAATTTGATGCTGGTGACAAGGTTAAGGCTGGCAGTTCCAGAAGAGCCAAAGGGAGTTGGGTACCCCATGGGTGAATCTCAATAAGAGTTGAGCACCTTACTCCCTTTGGCCCCTGGGAAAACCCCAGCCTTAAAAAAAAAGAAAATATGGAGAGAGTTAAATAATAGGCACAGAAATTGGGAAAACAGGAAGAGAATAGGCCAGGACTGAAACAAATCAATGACAAAGGCAGAGCTGCCAGGACAAAAGAGCAAAGAATCACACACTAAAAGGGAAAGGGTTAAGAAAGGATTTAAAATGAGCCCATGTGAGTTTCCTCCTTTTACCCTCCTTTGTCTGCTCAGTTCATAAGCTCTTTGGAATAGGGACCTGTTATGTGTCTGTCAAGTGCCTTGCACAGCTATTGCACCATAGAAAAAACAGTTGTGGAAGGCCCTGTGCTGTCAACCTTGAAGACTGAAGTCATCTGTTTATCCACAGTATATGGTGTGACATTGGGAATGGCAGGGCAAGCGCCTCCCACACTGCCCCCTGCTAATGTGCCTAACCTTGTCCTGGAGAGACCACCTCCAGGGGCAGGCAACAGGGGTCCTTGGCTTCTCCCCTGAATTGCTCAGATTTTTGCTAGTTGGTTTCCGTGGCAAACCTGTCCAAGACATGAATGATAATGTCATCATCATCAGGGTACCTTGTCTGGCCAGTCTCAGCCATGCAGGTCATGAACACGCAGCAAAAGGAAAGTCACTATAATCTCCAATCCATCAGTGATTTGTCCCCGATTAGTTTTTCGATTCAGCAATCATTTGCCATAGACATGACTTGAAAAAGCAATCTGAGCAGTCTTGCACCCAGCTGCTTTTCAGGAAACCTAGTGCGGAGCTGACCATTCTGGGAATTCCTCTGGGTCCCACGCGAAGCTGAAAGAGATGTTTAAGGATGTCAGATTAATAAAAGAGCAAGAATGTGACCTGACCAGAGCAGGCATTTCACAGTCGGGTTATCATCCTATGATAAATGAATGAGAGCATTTGATGTTTACAGTCCTTAACGAGAGTAGAAACAGAGCCCTCTCTAGAACCATGCAAGAAGGGCCTTTTACACTCACAGGGGTAGGAGTGCCTGTCCCAAAGACTGACTTGTTGGCCATCATCTTGATGGAAGATGAAAGCTTTGCATGCTATGCAGAATCACCCACCTCTGAAAGGCACCCATCATTGCAATGGAACAAGGCTGTTGTTTAACAGAATTTGGCAACACTACAAAAGAGTTTGCTAAAGGAAGCCAGCCACTTCTATCTGACACTGCCAGGGGAAGTTAGCTTAGCAGAATGTCGTTATCCAAATGGACTTTTAGCAGGAAGCCAGGGCCCTGACTCTTGAGAAAAGTGCCAGGAGATTTGATGACAGCAGGTTATTGGGACCGCGGCTTTACATCTCATCTGAAAGCAGTATTGCCAGCACTGCACTCAGGGCTTTGCATCAACACTAACTCGGAAAGTGGTGATTCCACAGGAAGCAGCTCCCACACCACACTTCTTTCAGTGGGTCTCCCAGCCAAATACCGATCAGAGTCAAATCCGCTTAGGCTTGTGAAATCCGAGTCGTGCATAGCCCTTGGTGGTGGAGTTGCAGAAAGAACGTTCCTGTAATGGAGGACCAGAAATACAGGCGCTGACTTTTGTTTTTCCCCAGTGGGTGCTCCACCCCTGCTCTGCCCCGAGGCCCTGCTCCTGCTCAGCCTCTTCCCCCGAGGCCCTGCCCTCGCTTGACCTCTTCCCGCTCCACTCTGCCCCTTTCCCCACCGAACACTCCCTCCTCTCCGCCCCTCCCACCAGCCGCTCGCTGCTCTGCAGCCAGCCCTGGCGGGCTGCCGAACAGCTGATCTACTGCCAGTCCCATGGGCCTGCCAACTGAACAGCTGAGCAGTGGCCAGCCCCAGGGCCAGAACCACTGTGGCATTTTTTTTCCCCCACGGGTGCTGGAGCCCTGATGCACCTACAGACCCAGCGCCTGTGACCAGAAGTGTCCCCTGACTCTCTGTCCTAAGCTTCAGACCCAACCATATTGTAATCATTGGCTTTGTTCCCAGCTCTCATGGTACTGGCATGCAGAATTGCCAGCATAGTCATTAGTCTGCACCAGTCTACCAAAAAGTGAGTGACTGATGCAGGTAAGCGAAGGTATTTGTGTATCTGATGCAAGGCATAATTCTGGAGGCTTTAGCTGAGCCACTGAGTCTTTCGTGCATTCTCCAGTGCTTCCACTGGGTACCCGTTCTTCTCAGCTGCAGAAGGAAAGATCTTCAGTGTCTTTAGAGAAGAGTAGCCCTGATAGCCCTGGTCTACACTAGGACTTTACGTCGAATTTAGCAGCGTTAAATCGATGTAAACCTGCACCCGTCCACACAATGAAGCCCTTTTTTTCGACTTAAAGGGCTCTTAAAATCGATTTCCTTACTCCACCCCTGACAAGTGGATTAGCGCTTAAATCGGCCTTGCCGGGTCGAATTTGGGGTACTGTGGACACAATTCGACGGTATTGGCCTCCGGGAGCTGTCCCAGAGTGCTCCATTGTGACCGCTCTGGACAGCACTCTCAACTCAGATGCACTGGCCAAGTAGACAGGAAAAGAACTGCGAACTTTTGAATCTCATTTCCTGTTTGGCCAGCGTGGCAAGCTGCAGGTGACCATGCAGAGCTCATCAGCAGAGGTGACCATGATGGAGTCCCCAAATCGCAAAAGAGCTCCAGCATGGACTGAACGGGAGGTATGGGATCTGATCGCTGTATGGGGAGAGGAATCCGTGCTATCAGAACTCCGTTCCAGTTTTCGAAATGCCAAAACCTGTGTCAAAATCTCCCAGGGCATGAAGGACAGAGGCCATAACAGGGACACGAAGCAGTGCCACGTGAAACTTAAGGAGCTGAGGCAAGCCTACCAGAAAACCAGAGAGGCGAACGGCCGCTCCGGGTCAAAGCCCCAAACATGTCGCTTCTATGATGAGCTGCATGCCATTTTAGGGGGTTCAGCCACTACTACCCCAGCCGTGTTGTTTGACTCCTTCAATGGAGATGGAGGCAACACGGAAGCAGGTTTTGGGGACGAAGATGATGATGATGATGATGAGGTTGTAGATAGCTCACAGCAAGCAAGCGGAGAAACCGGTTTTCCCGACAGCCAGGAACTGTTTCTCACCTTGGATCTGGAGCCAGTACCCCCCGAACTCACCCAAGGCTGCCTCCTGTACCCAGCAGGCGGAGAAGGGACCTCCGGTGAGTGTACCTTTTAAAATACTATACATGGTTTAAAAGCAAGCATGTGAAAGGATTAATTTGCCCTGGCATTCGCGGCTCTCCTGGATGTACTCCCAAAGCCTTTGCAAAAGGTTTCTGGGGAGGGCAGCCTTATTGCGTCCTCCATGGTAGGACACTTTACCACTCCAGGCCAGTAACACGTACTCGGGAATCACTGTACAACAAAGCATTGCAGTGTATGTTTGCTGGCATTCAAACAACATCCGTTCTTTATCTCTCTGTGTTATCCTCAGGAGAGTGATATCATTCATGGTCACCTGGTTGAAATAGAGTGCTTTTCTTCAGGGGACACTCAGAGGTGCCCGTTCCTGCTGGGCTGTTTCCCTGTGGCTGAACAGAAATGTTCCCCGCTGTTAGCCACGGGGAGAGGGGAAGGTTGAGGGGGTAGCCACACGGTGGGGGGAGGCAAAATGCAACCTTGTAACAAAAGCACATGTGCTATGTATGTAATGTTAACAGCAAGGTTTACCCTGAAAGAGTGTAGCCACTGTTTTATAAAATGTGTCTTTTTAAATAACGCTGTCCCTTTTTTTTCTCCACCAGCTGCATGTGTTTCAATGATCACAGGATCTTCTCCTTCCCAGAGGCTAGTGAAGATTAGAAAGAAAAAAAAAACGTACTCGTGATGAAATGTTCTCTGAGCTCATGCTGTCCTCCCACACTGACAGAGCACAGACGAATGCGTGGAGGCAAATAATGTCAGAGTGCAGGAAAGCACAAAATGACTGGGAGGAGAGGTGGCGGGCTGAAGAGAGTAAGTGGCGGGCTGAAGAGAGGGCTAAAGCTCAAATGTGGCGGCAGCGTGATGAGAGGAGGCAGGATTCAATGCTGAGGCTGCTGGAGGATCAAACCAGTATGCTCCAGTGTATGGTTGAGCTGCAGCAAAGGCAGCTGGAGCACAGACTGCCACTACAGCCCCTGTGTAACCAACCGCCCTCCTCCCCAAGTTCCATAGCCTCCACACCCAGACGCCCAAGAACGCGGTAGGGTGGCCTCCAGCCAACCAGCCACTCCACCACAGAGGATTGCCCAAAAAACAGAAGGCTGGCATTCAATAAATTTTAAAGTTGTAAACTTTTAAAGTGCTGTGTGGCATTTTCCATCCCTCCTCCACCACCCCTCCTGGGCTACCTTGGTAGTCATCCCCCTATTTGTGTGATGAATGAATAAAGAATGCATGAATGTGAAGCAACAATGACTTTATTGCCTCTGCAAGCGGTGATCAAAGGGAGGAGGGGAGGGTGGTTAGCTTACAGGGAAGTAGAGTGAACCAAGGGGCGGGGGGGTTCATCAAGGAGAAACAAACAGAACTTTCACACCGTAGCCTGGCCAGTCATGAAACTGGTTTTCAAAGCTTCTCTGATGCGTACCGCGCCCTCCTGTGCTCTTCTAACCGCCCTGGTGTCTGGCTGCGTGTAACCAGCAGCGAGGCGATTTGCCTCAACCTCCCTCCCCGCCATAAACGTCTCCCCCTTACTCTCACAGATATTGTGGAGCGCACAGCAAGCAGTAATAACAGTAGGAATATTGGTTTCGCTGAGGTCTAAGCGAGTCAGTAAACTGCGCCAGCGCGCCTTTAAATGTCCAAATGCACATTCTACCACCATTCTGCACTTGCTCAGCCTGTAGTTGAACAGCTCCTGACTACTGTCCAGGCTGCCTGTGTACGGCTTCATGAGCCATGGCATTAAGGGGTAGGCTGGGTCCCCAAGGATAACTATAGGCATTTCAACATCCCCAACAGTTATTTTCTGGTCTGGGAATAAAGTCCCTTCCTGCAGCTTTTGAAACAGACCAGAGTTCCTGAAGATGCGAGCGTCATGTACCTTTGCTGGCCATCCCACATTGATGTAGGTGAAACGTCCCTTGTGATCCACCAGAGCTTGCAGCACTATTGAAAAGTACCCCTTGCGGTTTATGTACTCGCTGGCTTCGTGCTCCGGTGCCAAGATAGGGATATGGGTTCCGTCTATGGCCCCACCACACTTAGGGAATCCCATTGCAGCAAAGCCATCCACTATGAACTGCACATTTCCCAGGGTCACTACCCTTGATATCAGCAGATCTTTGATTGTGTGGGCTACTTGCATCACAGCAGCCCCCACAGTAGATTTGCCCACTCCAAATTGATTCCCAACTGACCGGTAGCTGTCTGGCGTTGCAAGCTTCCACAGGGCTATCGCCACTCGCTTCTCAACTGTGAGGGCTGCTCTCATCTTGGTATTCATGCGCTTCAGGGCAGGGGAAAGCAAGTCACAAAGTTCCATGAAAGTGCCCTTACGCATGCGAAAGTTTCGCAGCCACTGGGAATCGTCCCAGACCTGCAACACTATGCGGTCCCACCAGTCTGTGCTTGTTTCCCGAGCCCAGAATCGGCGTTCCACAGCATGAACCTGCCCCATTAGCACCATGATGCATGCATTGGCAGGGCCCATGCTTTCAGAGAAATCTGTGTCCATGTCCTGATCACTCACGTGACTGCGCTGACGTCGCCTCCTCGCCCGGTATCGCTCTGCCAGGTTCTGGTGCTGCATATACTGCTGGATAATGCGTGTGGTGTTTAATGTGCTCCTAATTGCCAAAGTGAGCTAAGCGGCCTCCATGCTTGCCTTGGTATGGCGTCCGCACAGAAAAAAGGCGCGGAACGATTGTCTGCCGTGGCTCTGACGGAGGGAGGGGCGACTGACGACATGGCTTACAGGGTTGGCTTACAGGGAATTAAAATCAACAAAGGGGGTGGCTTTACATCAAGGAGTATTTCAGGCAGGACTTCATGGGGGGTTCCAATAAGAAATGGTGCACCTAAGTAATTGTTCTTATTGGAACAAGCAGGTTGGTCTGGCCTATGATTGATACATGGCTAGATTTACCTCGCTGCACCTTCTCTGTGAGTGACTGCAGTGTGACCTAGAGGAAGGAGTCCCCTAGACGGGGGTGGGGGGAAAGCAAATGAGTACAAAACAAAGCTGGTCTATTTCTTGTTTTGATCCACTCCATCTATCTTTTACATCTTTGGCTGGCAGCAGATGGTGCAGAAGGACTGCAAGCCATCCACATCTCATGGCTGCTCGGCAGAAGATGGTACAATAGGACTGCTAGCAATCCGTATCACCTGCCTGCTCACCATAAGATGGTTCAATAGGACTGACTGCAGGACTAAAGAGAATGACCTGGTCAAGTCACTTCTAATGTAGTTCCTGCGCCCATGTCTGCCCAGGCGCTCCTGGCCGATGTGGCCAGGAGCACCTTGGACATGACGATGACGGCTACCAGTCCTATTGTACCGTCTGCTGCCACAAGGCAATGGGTTGCTGCTGCTGTGCAGCAATGCAGTACCACGTCTGCCAGCACCCAGGAGACATACGGTGACGGTTACCTGAGCGGGCTCCATGCTTGCGGTGGTATGGCGTCTGCACAGGTAACTCAAGAAAAAAGGCGCGAAACGATTGTCTGCCCTTGCTTTCACGGAGGGAGGGAGGGAACGGGGGCCTGACGATATGTACCCAGAACCACCCGCGACAGTGTTTTAGCCCCATCAGGCATTGGGATCTCAACCCAGAATTCCAATGGGCAGCGGAGACTGCGGGAACTGTGGGATAGCTACCCACAGTGCAACACTCGGAAGTCGACGCTTGCCTCGGTACTGTGGAAGCACTCCGCCGAGTTAATGCACTTAATGCACTTAGAGCATTTTCTGTGGGGACACACACACTCGAATGTATAAAAACGATTTATAAAAAACCGACTTCTATAAATTCGACCTAATTTCGTAGTATAGACATATCCATAGAGAGGCCTTCTCCTCTCTTGACCTTTTCCACTCTTTTCTTCTTGCTTCAAGTCCAGCCCCATTCCTACTCTCCTGCTTGAGTATTGAACATTTGCTTTCTCCTTCCCTGCATCCCTACTGCTGTCCAGGAACTCAGGAGCCCTAGGTTCAATTCCTAGCTCTGCAACTGGTTTGCTTGAAGACCTTGGGTATGTCACTCACTTTCCAGCCCTCTGCTCCAGTTTCCCCACGGGTAAAATGGAGATAATGATACTGACCTCCTTTGTAAAGGGCTTTGAGATCTAGGACTGAAAAGTGTGATCTAAGTCATACACATTATTATCATTAATACTCCATTTATGGGAATGGATGTTCCTCAAGAAGCTGTTCGCCCAGACTATGAGGGTATGTAACAGCAACAAAGGGGTTAATGCTGAGCAGCAGAGAATGGAAAGAGAAACCAAGGCTTGGGCAAGAAGCCACCAAAGGTCTTTGGCTCCCATAAGGGTCACATCCTCCTTGTCCCACACCACAGCTTATGCGGGCATAGCTTCACCTCAACGCTGCTGAGGTGCACTTTGCCTTTACCAGTTTGGCACGCCTGCTTTTTCTCCAAGGGTTTGAGGAAATGCTCATTATCCGCCAGGGAGAAAACAGGCGTCTCAGCCTGGGGCAGAGCCACAGGGTTCTGGGAACGGGGATGGCCCCTGGCATCTGAGAGGGAGGTAGGCTTGGCTCCTGCTCCACTATAGCTTCTGTCACTTTGCCGCTGCTCCTCAAGGTATGCAGAGCTCCTATTGCAACTGCCTCTGACATTGACAAATGGGGCCACTAAGATAAGAAACTACCTGACTCATTATCTCTTGTGACCAGAGGCAAGGGTTTGACCTTGTTTGGCTTCAGGCCTGGAGGGGTGAATACACTAACCCCACTTTGGATCTATTGTCCAACCACGTGTTCAGGTGGGGGCACTTTCTGTGGGTGCATGGAGGCTGATGTGCCAAACCTGGGTCCCCCCTGCTCTACAGGCCTCTCTGAAACAGCAGCTATTTCAGCCGGGATCTGGGATGATTGTTACTACTAGACACAGGCCTAAAGACACATTAAAACATAATGAAGTGTCTTAATCATCCCTTACAAGCTAAATTTATCACAGGGAACTATATAAAATGAAAGTGAAACAGCAATTCTATGACCAACACTTACCCAAGATAGAGAGATATTATTTGTTGTTAATGAATGGCAAATTTATTGCCATCCCTATCCCTATGAATGAAATATATAGGGACACAGAGAAGGAGCTCTGGGCTACATACAAGACATTTTGCAATCAGCTCACGGCACCTATTTAAACTGCCAGGAAGCTCTGTTACACTGATCTACTGGATAATGTCCAGACACAGACACGTCTGCCTCAAAAGGCTCTACTAACCTAAGGCTCAATAGCTTTCCTGCCCCTCCAGATTCAACTGGCTCAATCAGTGGGATTTTCCCTCACGGAACCCAGAGGGATATTGCAATGCTTTCTGAAGGTTCTTTATTGAAGCTGAGCATCTCTGGGGCTGAGCAACATCTCAGCCTGCACCATTAAGTATCTGCCAGCTGTTAAATGTACCCAGGAAGGATGCATCTGCAGTGCTGCTGATGTACCAGGTGCGTCCCAGGTAGAATGCATTGCAGCTCTGCTGAATGTGCTAGGAGCCTCCCGAGTGGAGCACGCCCATTGTGATGCTGTATGGACCAGCATGTCCCAGATAGAACACACGTGCTCTGTTGCCAAATGCCCCAGACACCTCCCAAACCGGAACAGATCTGCTGAACCTACCAGGTACATTCTCACACTGCATTTCTTTCAATAGAACGATGTTTCAGCAGCACAGCAAGCAGAGAAGGGGTTAAACTTACCCTTCAAAATTACTTCACTGCCCATGCAGATTTCACTGCGCAGAGACTGGAGATCCCATTCCTAACGGGGCAGAGGTGCTAACTTCCTGTGCTAGGTCTGTTTGACTGATTCCAGGGGGTGAGAGTTTAAACAGAAGGAGCTGTGTATGTCACTGCCCCATGACTCCTAGGTGCAGGACAGGTCCCTGTAGTTAGAGAATAGCTAAAACCACCCCAGCCCTTAAACAGGGAGGGCTACAAAGGAAGTGGAGCTGGAGAGGTAGTTTTTCACCTGGAGAGGTCAGGAGTCTGTTTAATATCATGTCAAGGGGCAGGTGACATCTCTCAGTGAGCCTGGGCCACTCAGCTTAAAAATCCCCTTAGTGACTTCAGTGGATTACACCAGGAAGAATTTGGCCTGCATGAACATCCCCTGCACTACTTCTCCCTGCATCCTGGTCCCTCCCCACTCTAATTTCCCACTGACTCCCAATGCCATAGTCCCTCCCACTCCAATCTCCCATGTCCCACTCCACTTTCACTCCAGTGTCTAGTCCCTGCCTGCTCTGATTCCCATGCCGTTGTCCCCTCCAAAGAGGGGAGGGAGGGAGAACAGCAGAGACAAGCTGTGTGAAGGAAGGCGGTGGCAGGGACCAGAAGGGTTAAGGAGGGGGGAAAAGGCAGATTGTTCCCAGTCACGACCACACTGCAATCTGGAGAGGGACCTCCTAGGTGATCTGGGGCACAGGACAGCAGCTTTTCCAGCAAGGGACCAGTCCAGCACACTCCACTTTCTGATCTGTGGCTGTTTCCAGCAGATGAAAGCCCCAGATGATGCTAGGCCATTCCATTCCTCCTGTCACAGGGCACAGACTCACCCAGCAGCACCTCCTGCTGGTCATCTCAGGGAATTAGCATCCAGCCTCCAGAGCACCTCCTTCAGGCCAATGCCTCACCACCCCTGGCCCCCCATGCCCCTCCTGGACCCCAGTGCCCTTGTCTTGGGTGCTGCCCCCTGGCAGTACCCCCACAGTTCTAGGTCTCCCCCTCCCAGGGGAACCCCCATCCACTATCCCCACCTCAATCTTAGGCTACTGCCAGTCACCAACTAGCCCCCGCTCCCTGGGGCAGACTGCAGTATAAGCCACTCATCACAGGCAAGGGGGTTTGGACCTGCTGCCTCTGCCTAGCCATAGCTACCCCTGCAACCTCCGTACCTGATAGGCCTTCCCAGGCCTGCAGCCTGGGGCTTTCCTAGGCCCAAGCTCCCTGGTTCCCTTGGCCTTCCCCAGCAGCCCTGCTCCCCATCTAAGTACTTTCTCAGCCCTTTCAGCCAGGTCCCCCTCTCTCTCCAAGCTAGAGAAAGCCTCTACTGGAACTTCTGGCTCAAAGCCTTTATAGAGCCAGCTGGGCCCTGATCAGGACGTGGCCCCCAGCTGCCGCCACTTCCCCCAGTCAGCCAGGGTTTTGCTCCCTTTCCTCAGCCCCAGCCTTCTGTAGGGCTTTTCCAACCCCTTCAGGGCTGGAGTGGGTGCTCACCCCGCTACACCTCCCCTCCCTATTTCCCCAGCTGTACTCTCAGAATTCACAGCATCTCCAAATCTACACTACTCATCACAATCAAAGGGAAATGCATGCAGCCATCTTGGTTGGTCGCAATAAAGCTTTCTGCCACAGCTAACTCCTGGATATTAATTAACTAACTTCAGTGTGCCACCTGCTCAGAGGCAACGCTAAAAACTGCTTTCAAAGCTGCCTAAACAGCAAGTGGTTATTGCAGTCTGATGCATGTTCCAGGAGGATGGATGGAGGAAGTCCCACGGGCTCAGTTATAGGCCCTTTGCTCCTTTCGATACATGCAGACAGCGATCTCTGTCCCCAGTACATGCCCTGAATTTGCTGTTTTCCTGTGGCCTTAACGATGATGACACTACGCTTTGTGAATGCAGATAAATCCTTAGACAAGACAGAAAAGGCTCTGAGCTCAGAGCCACTTGAAGGCTCTAGGAGACTCCGGAAAAAACAGTTTTCTCTTAATCTGAGCAGAGCGCGGTGCCTCGTGTTCCCACTGAGGGCAGATTTTTCCCACCATCCCCTTATGCCAGCGTTTATCCCTCCTCGCAGTTAAACACTCAGCATTCTGTCAAGTGCTCTGAAGCCAAAGTTTCCTGCAGTTTTTTTCTCATGAAATGTGATTTCACAATCTCTTCACTAGCATCAGGCTCAATAATGCTGTGAAGTGGACAAAGCACAATACACGTGACTAGCCGGAGGGAGCCGGTCTCTTCCCTCCTCCCTGACAGGAGTATGCAGCTTACCTTCTGATGACCTGCCCTAACTCACATATCTTAAGAACAGAATTCTCAGTACAGGCACGTAATTCCCTAAACATTATCCATCCATCTATTTCAAAATAATTATGCTGACCAGTGGGCTACTGGCTCTTGAAAGAGACCTCCCACGCCACCCTTTGGTAAACGTAGTATGCAGATATTGACCCAGGGGAGCTCTGTAAAACTCTCCCCCCAGCCCCGTGCCCTCTGCCAGTTGACACAAAGGGGTTCCTGTGTGAGTCACAGTCACCAAGTGTAAACATTTTGGGATTATTACAGTGGAAATTTTGGAGGCACCCTAGTATCGTGAATAGGGTCCTATGCCCAGCTCTGCTACTGATTCACCGTGTGAGTTTGGGCAAGTCACCTCACCTGTTTGTGTCAGCTGTAAAATGGAAAGGTTGGTGCCCACTTTTATTAAGCCCCTTCAGAGCCCTGGATAAACAGCTTTTGGTGTTTTATTAATCATTGTTCTTATTATCATTTATATTGACCTGAGTGCCCGGGAACCTTTGAAGTCAATGTCTGCAGGAAAGGGAAAGAGAGAGCTCTCTCTAGCAGCCAGGGAGCCAGTTATCCTGTCACCTGCACTCCTACCCTGTCTGATGTAAGTTAGTGAGAGCTTCACATGTACAGTGGATGTGATGGTAGACTCCTGGTGCCTGGGCTGGAGCATGACTGGGCTAGAGACCCTATATGGACCCTTGTGCTGCTGTAACTTCTGGGACAATACAGGCCAAACCATGTCTATGATGCTAAAAAATAAAAAAATAAAAAAAAATCATCCTCTGAGCATTCCCATCTGTCTCTTTAAAAGCCGACAACACATCATGCCTTTCCTGCCAAATGAGGCTGGCTGGGCTGTGTGTTTTCTTGGAGAGGATTTCATACATCCACCTCCCCTGGAACACTGTGATGCGGGTAACCGTTTGTTAGGCTGTATCCAGTGTGAGTACAGGAAGACTGTACAAATAGAGCATTTTGTCCTTGAAGAGCTTATAAATAAATGGGCTCTTACCTTGACTTCAGGCTGCAGCATCAGTCAACACTTGGGCAGTTCATTTGTAAATCTGTACACAGTAGAATCGAAGACACTTGAGGAAGCAGCAGAATGTTCCTCTGTGTGTGTGTGTATTTAATGCTTCAGAAAGCTGCTGCACTGATAGCCCTAGAGCAGAGGTCCCCAAGCTGTGGGGTGCGCCCCTCCTAGGGGGGCATGGAGGAACGTTTGGGGGCACAGCTGGGGTCCAGGTCAGCCCCCACAGGGGCTGGGAAGGGAGCACCACCCAGCTCCGCTCCTGGTCCTGGCTTCTGGCCCCGGTTGCTGGCCCCACGGCCAGGGCTCCATTCCTGGCTGCTGATCCCACTCCTGGGACCCCACCCCCCAGAACCATGGCCCTGCTCTCAGCTCCAGCTCCAGAGTCAGGGCATAGACAGGGGTATGGCGGAGAGAAGGTAAAAAGTTTGGGGACCATTGCCCTAGAGACTGAAGTCTCCTATCTACCCACAGAACAGGTCCAGAGCAGACAGCAGCAGTATACGATTTCCCTCCTCCGCCACCTGGGCAATGTGCCTCGATCCTGCCCAGCACCACCTCTCAGGCTGACAGGGGAGTTCCGCTTCCATGTCCGCTCTACTGAGACTGCCAGTTTGTACCAGTCCGACAGCCGTCCGCTGCCAACTCAGGCACTTGAACTGCAGCTCCACTTACAATGTTATGGACATCTCCCTCAGTACTGCTCCCCCCGAAGCTTGCAGTAGTGAAAGCGCTAGTGCGGACTTGCTGCTGGTGTTAACTCACCCTTGCTCGAAGGAAGTCTAGAAAACACAGTGGTGAAAATGTCACTCCACAATGGAACAAACTCATATGCCACAGCCTGCGTAAATCTTTCTCTCTCTCACACAAACACACACGGAGCTGGTACTAGCACTCTTGGCCATCTGCTCAAATACACAGGCCCCTACCACTTGAGCTAAGAGAGACCCCCCCGGCTCGCTGTAACAGCAAGTCCCTTACCCTGTCCGTAGTTCGTTCACTAGAGGGCATCGTCATTCATTCTACACACAAAAGGGCCTGATTTTCAGAGGAGCAAAGTGCCCTCAACTCCATCTGAAGTCAGCTGAAATTGTAGTTCCTCAGCCTCTCTGAAAACCAGGCCCAGATTCAGTGTGTTACAACTGAATATCAAACAGCCAGCCAATAGCAAAAGTTACCTTTGGTAGAAGTTAAATCAGGCCCTCAGTCACTGTCAACCTGGGTGGATGGGAATCCCTGACCTAGAGGGGAAAATCTCCATACCCCATTACCAGTCCCTCACTAATAGAACATTTCTCCATTGGTCACTTGTTTTTCTGCACATAACCATTGTAATCATTTCTTTTTTCCTCCGTTATTAGCCTTTATGGCTGGATGCCTTAATTTATTCATCATTTAATGTCTTTACCCCACTGTTTCAGTAATTTATACTGCATATTGTCTTGCTGCCTTGTATTATTTAATTTTGTAAAGTATTTTGGGAAACCATTTGACATAATATAAAGAATAGACTTGTAGCATATTGTATTGCAACAGTTACCGGCTGGCCTGCTTCACCGATAAGTCTGGGTCAGAATCATGGGGGACGACAGCCATTAGAATAAATGAAACCAGCCCTGACTGATCACTCTGTTTGTGAGACATCATGTTCCACCTCAGTCACATCGTGTGGGACCCTGCGTTGCTGAAGAGCAAGAGCAGACTCTGCGCAAGCGCCTGGGAAAGAAGAATTAAAAACCATCACACGCTTAGTGAGGCTAAATGAGTATTCAAATTGGCTGATAAAAAAGTAATGAGAACTGCCTGCAGCCCTCAGCCACCTAAAGAAAATCAACAAACTCCAGTTACAATGCAAACACTTTCTGTGCTAGGCACTGGGGATTTCAAAACAAGGAGTGGTGCCGCAAAAATTGAAAAATCACAACTGCAGAAGGAAGGGACAAACCTTAAGGGGATTCTTCAGTTAAGCCAGAGACAGAGCCATTCTTGGCATCTGCTGGCTGATATATGGGATAGAATTATTCATCTTCCCAGCCTATCAGCAAGATGCACCATCATCTCTACTCGGTGTTGACCATCACACATCCTTCCCAGGACAGGCTCCAAACTCCTGAGTCTGTCCTTACTAAGTCTCCCGAGAACAAATGCAGGCAATAGAAAGTGGATGGTTTCCTTTAGGAATTATTAAGAAGCCATATTACCATACAAACATCCTCACTGAAGGCCTGATCCAAAGCCCGTTCAAGTTACTGGGAATCTTTCCCTCGACTTCAGCGGGCTTTGGATTGGGCCTCACAGCCTGGCAATGTTGGTGGGAGGATGGTCCAGTGATTAAGGTAGTAGCCGGGTATTCAGAAGAAGTGGGTTAAAGTCCTTGTGCTTCTGCAGACTTCCTGTGTGATCTTGAGTAAGCCAGTTGGTCTCTCGGTGCTTCAGTTTCCCTTTGTAAAATGGGGATAATAGCACTTCTCTGCCTCACAGGGGTACTGTGAGGATAAATACAGTAAAGTCTGTGAGGTGCTCAGGTACTACGCTAATGAGGTCTAGATAAGTATCGAAGATAAGATAGCTGCAATAATAACTTCTACTGCAACAGTGCAAAACACTACAGCTTATATCAGCATTACTGTAGTGTTTTAGTCGATTATTATCGTATTTTCTTAATTAAATGTGATGTCATTTTCTTCCAGGTTGTTGCTTTGCATTGCCCAAATGCTGAGAAACAGCAAGTGTTTCTTTCTGAAGGTGCCTTGATTGTGAGTGACATTCACTGGGTAGTTCAAGAACCCTGGCACGTTCAGTCAATGATGAGCCAAAGAGCCTGATCTCTAATTGAGTCTAATCTCAAATACACTCCTGGCAATAAAGAGTGATTTTATGGAGATCAATGGAGTTACACCAGTGCAAATTAGATCTGAATCCGGGCCAATGAGTTTTTTAAAGCCCATCTAGATTGGTCGTGAGATTTCCAATGCTTCCGGGCAAGAAATCCTCCTCCAAACTACCTCTCTCAAGAGCTATTTCACCTCTTCTGCTTCACACAGAAACCTAGAAGCACAGACACTTGAAAATGAAAAGTAAAGGGGAAAAAAAGTTATGCAAACTTTTCTGATCCTCAAATTCAAATTTTGTGGTACAGCTCTGGTCCAGTGCTTATTTTATCCTAACCAATTTGTCCCCTCCCTAATCATCTCAGATATTGGCATATCCATCCAATGTGGGAACCTGAAGAGCTAATGAAGAATAAACAAATGACATTGACTTTTTGTGCTGTAACTAGAAAAGGGATGGAATAAAAAAGTAGCCCTGGAAGAAAGCCAGATAATGTGTTTTCCGGAAACATATAATCTGTAATTGGGCTAATTCAGATGTATTTGTGTCTCCAATTCTTTGTTTCGCTGTTGTCTGTATAACTCTTGATTGGAACGTTCGATGTTCCTTTTGTGAGTTCCTAAATCCAATCCTCTCTGATGATTTACATGAATGTGCATCTGATGGATGTTTTCCAGCACCTTTTTGTTGCTTCAACTAAGGGATAATGAACAAAAATTGTTTCTATTTGTAAAACAGCTCCAGCTATTTCTTGCTTCCCAATTGGTCGGACAATGTGTCTTAATTAAACACAAAGCCTTGTCACATCAGTTACGGGAAAGAGATCGAGAATGGAAACAGAGAAAGAAATTGCGGGGAGAGGTGAGATTGTCTGAGTAACTGGCTTCTGGAGGCAGGTCTGATTTGTTATAATAATTGCCAGAGTAACTGGATTCTGGAGGCAGGTTTGATTTGTTATAATTGCCACACCTTATAGGCTTCCTTGGGTCTAACAGTAGGAGAAGGAATGAGGACATCTGAGGAAGCTACACTTAAATTCATAACTCTATAAAATATCAGAATGGATGGCTCAGGTAATAGGTAATGAAATCTGGAAACTTTCACTTCCACTTACCAGACTGAATCCAGTTAATCTCCATAGTCGTGACTGGAAACCTTTGCCACCTGATGGCTGTTTGGTGGTGCATGTAACATGAAATCTTAACAGGCATGCCAAAAAAATCCAACTGTCACCAGTTGCTGGCAGTCTCAGCACAGAAACTGAGGACTGACTGGATCACTAATGGAGACAGAGCTCCCCTCTCACAAATACAGGGATGCCTCCAGGGTCAAGGCTTGCTGGAGTAGGGTGGGAAACCCTTGCATGTGCACTGCTGCTGTCCATGCTGTGCCTGCTCCGAAGATCAATAAAGGATGTCAGTCTGGTCACCTTTCACCAGAGTTCAGAGTAACAGCCGTGTTAGTCTGTATTCGCAAAAAGAAAAGGAGTACTTGTGGCACCTTAGAGACTAACCAATTTATTTGAGCATGAGCTTTCGTGAGCTACATCCGATGAAGTGAGCTGTAGCTCACGAAAGCTCATGCTCAAATAAATTGGTTAGTCTCTAAGGTGCCACAAGTCCTCCTTTTCTTTTCACCAGAGTGAAATTCATGTGATTGTATATTTTGATATTAAGTGTAACGCAGCAGGATCTGGCCAATTATACATCATCCAGTTTCCTATTTTAATCCAATTAAAAGCCTTAAATAGCATCTTCTGTTCCCATTATAAAAAGCAGTTTCCATTTTGTCTTTCCTGTCTGAAATCTCATTAACACCCAGGTTCAAACCTGTCTATCCTGTTCACTGTAGTGCAAGTCCCTACCATAGGTTTCTGTTTGGCTCCCAAGGCTTTGAGCTCAGGTACATTAGATCAGCTGTTCTTCTTGCCATGTGGTCTATTGCCTACAAACTGTAGGGTGTTAGGTTCATGTGAATATTGGGATTATCCAGTGTTAAATAATCACAGACTAATCAGTTTCTTTCTTATTTCCTCACCCAAACTTTCTGTCCATTGCTTCCATGCAGCACCAGAGAAGGAAAATTCATCTTGAACTAATAACCATGATGTTCAGACTAAACGTGCAGCCCAGCCCTTGTTAAAATAAAACCGCGTGTTTAATGCTAAACACACAGCGACAGCACAAGATGGGACTGGGGATGAAGACTCCCCTTGTTCAACGTTTAGCGTTGAAGACCTGTGGTACACACACAAATATAGGCTGATTGAGAGGGAGGCTGTTCCCCTTTCAGTAGGTTGACAACTATTCAGAATCATGACAGTATCCTGCTCTCTCTCTCGTTAACACACACACACACAATTACAGAGAGCGAGAGCGTTGTTCCGCCAAAGCCCATCCCAAGAGAATACAACACCCTGCAGGACAGCAGAATTTTGAATATGTCCTAACACCAGATCTTCATGCCCATAGAATATATTAAAGAGAGAGAGAGGTGGAATGACAATGAGACAAAGGACTGACTCTGATCTCCCTAACCCAGCCTTGTCCCTGTCCAGCTCCCACAGAAGTCAATATGAAAACTTCCACTGACTTCGGGGGAGAGCAGAGGATTGCTCCCATTAACTTCTACTGTTTCTCCAAATTTGCACAGGTCTAACTGAGAGCCCAGTGCTGTTGAGAAGCGTTAAGCTGTTCTAATGTGTCAGTCAGTTTCTAATTGGAGCAGTATATGATCACACGGGCATGAGCTCCTATTGGAAGACAGCAACAGTGCAGTGTTATCAGAGAAACAAATAGGTGTGAGCAGTGATGAGCTGCCAAAATTTTAACAACTGCTTCCCTCCTCACCCCATGGGGGGGCCATTGCCCACTCCCGCCCCCTGGGACTCCTGCCCCATCCAACCCCTCGCGTTTCTTGACTCTCCCCTCCCAGGACCCCTGCCCCTTCCATCCCCTCCCCTGTCCCCTGACTGCCCCCAGAACCAGGCAGGAGAGTCTCGTGAGTCACTGTAGTGGGTGCCCACCCCACCCCTAAGAGCCAGAGGGACCTGCCAGGGGGCAAAGTGGGGAGTCCCAGAGGTGCTTACCTGGGGCAGCTCCCAGGAAGTATTCGGCAGGTCCCTCTGGCTCCCAGGGGCGGGGGAGCATAGCTGGGGGGGAGCAGGGGGAGCGGCCGCTCCCCCCACTGATCACATCAAAATTGGTGCCTTAGGCGCCGACTCTGTGGGTGCTCCGGGGCTGGAGCACCCACGGGGAAAATTTGGTGGGTGCAGAGCACCCGCCAGCAGCTCCCTGCCCAGCGCCCGGCCCCAGCTCACTTCCGCTCCGCCTCTGCATCCGCCCCTGAACGCACCGCCCCGCTCTGCTTCTCCACCGCCCCCCCCGGCTTCCCATGAATCAGCTGTTTGGCGGGAAGCCAGGGAGGGCGGAGAAGCAGGCGGCGGCTTCCCGCTCAGGCTGAGGGTGGCAGAGGTGAGCTGGAGCGAGGAGCGGTTCCCCTGCGCCCCCACCCCTGGGTTACCTGCTGCGGTGTGGGCAGCCATCCTCGCACCCTCCTGCCGCAGCTCACCTCCACCTCCCTAGGCCTGAGTGCGAAGCTGCCGCCTGCTTCTCAGCCCGCCCCAGCTTCCCACGCAAACAGCTGATACGCGGGAAGCCTGGGGGAAAGGCGGAGAAGCAGAGCGGGGCGGCGCGTTCAGGAGAGGAGGAGGAGGTGGAGCAGAGGTGAGCTGGGGCCGGAGGTGGGGTGGGGTGGGGCAGGGAGCTGCACGTCTGCACCCACCAAATTTTCCCCTTGGGTGCTCCAGCACTGGAGCACCCATGGAGTTGGTGCCTAAGGTGCCACTTTTGGCCGGTTAAATTTAGAAGCCCTTTTAGAACCGGTTGTCCCTCGCGGAACAACCGGTTCTAAAAGGGCTTCTAAATTTAACAACCGGTTCTAGTGAACCCCCGGTGGGAACCGGCTCCAGTTCACCACTGGGTGTGAGGGAATTCTATACCTCACAAATAATTCAGAAGAACATTAAGGAAATTGCTCAGTTTGAAGTTCTAAGCTGCTAAAACACTGCAGTTTATGGGGTCCCAGCAGTTCCCAGCTCCTTCCATCACCAACAATTCTTAGGATCCCAGTAGCATTGTCTGGAAGCAGCTAGTTGTTCTGAATTATGTTTTCAAAATGATGGGTAAGTGGCAACCCTGCCCTTAGCACCATTTTACCCAGCTTTACACCTAGCTTCCCAGGACTGTTCAGCTCAAAGGTGATGAAAATGATAGAAATGGCCTGAACTCTTCAGAGCAAGAGTGTGTCTTTGTCTATGTTTGGACAGCATCAAGCACATTATGGGCACTACCAGGTCATAATAAAGAAATGGGGGCTACAGGTAAAAGAATTACGGGCTTGGTCTCACTCCCATTGCAGTCAATTGCATAATCCCCCTTGATTTAAGTGGTGCAGGATGAGGTGCTAATGTGTAACTAAACTAGGATATAATTGAAAACACCCAGAAACCAGGGAACTCTTGTTTAATCTCCAAACAAACAGATGCCTTAATGGAAATGTAAATACAGACTAATGAAATAAAATTTTGCCTTAAAAAGAGTGTGGTTTCTTTGAATGTTTTTTTTTTTAATTACCTCAGGCATCAAAAAAGCCAAGAAAACACAAATGTTAAGACTTTCTTCTTTCCTATTAGGGTTGGAAACCTTCCAGCCTAACTCCCTGCATTCTCTGTTCCACTGGTGTCCCCTCAGTAACAGTCCATCCTGGGAACTTTGGTCCTCTGATTCCAGTTCCACTGATCAAGATACATCCAGAAAATAATAGACAGACGGCAACCCTGGAAGTGGGAGAGCCGGGAGTTGTGTCGCTGTCCCTTTTGTATATAGCGCTGCTGGCTACTGTCTCTGAAGCAAGGCGGGAGTTGGAAGGGTCATCAAAGATTTGTGGCTGCTGCCCTCCTCCCCACAATTTATTTTCCTCCTGCAGGGGGTGCTGTAACGTGAATTATCTGGTGATATAACCCACTCAGTTTGGAGCTTTCTCCCCCTCTGGTGGTGGCTGGGCAACATTTAGAGCAGTGGCTCTCAACTTTTCCAGACTACTGCACCCATTTCAGGAGTCTGATTTGTCTTGCGTACCCTAAGTTTCACCTCACTTAAAAACTACTTGCTTACAAAATCAGACATAAAAATACAAAAGTGTCACAGCACACTAGTACTGAAAAAATGCTGACTTTCACATTTTTACCCATATAATTATAATATAAACCAACCGAAATATAAATATTGTACTTACATTTCAGTGTATAGTATGCAGAGCAGTATAAACAAGTCATTGTCTGTATGAAATTTTAGTTTGTACTGACTTCGCTAGTGCTTTTTACATAACCTATTGTAAAATTATGCAAATATCTAGATGAATTGATGTACCCTGGAAGACCTCTGCGTACCCACAGCAGTACACGCACCCCTGGTTGAGAACCACTGATTTAGAGGCTTAGAGGCTACAGCTGCTCCTTTTAGATGAGGCAATAGAGATTTGTACTTTTAGAACCAGAGGTCCTGAGTTCAATCCGTTTCCAACAACCCACGCAGAGGTGCACCATTATGGATGCTCACTCTCTCACCACATATATACCCCCATTCTCTCTGTTTTATTCCCTTCTATTTCCTTTTTCTCTCACTCACTTGTTTCACTCGCCCTTTCTCACACTCCCCCTTTCCTCAACGGCCCAGGGCCGTTTCCTCATTTCAGACAGCAACAGAGCCATGGACACCCTAATGAAGAGTGCATGCATATCTATGCACTGGGTGTATGATTTTTTTCACCCACAACTTAAAAATTGTAATTTCTGATGGCTATTCAATGATTAATGCTGGTGAGCTCTGATTCAGCATGCCACAAAGTGAATTCTGAACTCATATTTTATTCTTTTGTAACTAAATCTTATGCCATTATATTAGTATGGCCCCAGGTGGGTATGCAATGGGGGGGGAAAGAAGCTAAGATAAAGGAATTACAATAGAGCCAAGCTAATGTAAGAACAAGGTAACATCTTATGTGCCTCAAGGTGTGAACTTAATCTCTGATAAGTTATTAATTTATTAATGCGCTGAGAAAGGATGAACTACTTTTCATACCAACTCCAATGTGCTCCTGTTGTCTTCAGCATACTCCTCCTGTCAACTAATTCCCCTTCAGTGCTACTGTTCCACTTCCTCGTTTCCTCAGTGCATCTTGTTTTGGACATAATGAACTCTGCTTGGTAGGATTTCTCCATACAGAGCTTGGATTGTGTCGGAAGCATGGGGCACTGGGACTGCAGGAAGGATTCTGGGGGAGAAATCTGGATGATCAAAGTTTTAAAAAAAACCTGAACTTTAAAAATCTTTCTAATTAATTCCTCCCTCAGTTGTCAACGAATTGCTGATGTGGAAAGACAAAGACAGAAGCGAGCGCTAGTGGTCTGAACAAAGGACAGGGAGCCAGGAACTCACACTCCAGCCCTGATTTTGGCACACACTCACTGTGTGATCACGGGCAAGTTATAAACGCCAGAATTTCCAAACTTGCCTGAAGTTAGGCTCATAAATCCATACCTAGGCCTGTTTTTCAGAAATGCTGAGCACCCACCGCTCCCATCAACTTCAGGCTCTCTGAAAAGCAGGGTACTTCGGGTCAGATCCTGCACCCATTGAAGTCAGTGGCAAAACTGACTGAGCTAAAAGGTGCAGGATCCAACCCTTAGGGGCAGATAGAGACTTTAGACTTGCCTTTGTGTTGGGGGAGGTGTAGCTGCACCACCCCAAGAGAAGCCCTGAAAAGGATCTATGACTTTGTGAGCTAAAGCTCACGAAAGCTTATGCTCAAATAAATTTGTTAGTCTCTAAGGTGCCACAAGTACTCCTTTTCTTTTTGCGGATACAGACTAACACGGCTGCTACTCTGAAACCTGTGACTTTAGAGAATTACAATTCTTTCACAGCTCCTCCCTTGCTTTCAGGGGGGAGTAACTTTTTGCAGCCCTTGCCCAGTTACAGCTTATCTCTCCCCTCACACCAACTCAGCTCAGCTGGCCAGTGCTCGGGGATCAGACAGCTCCACCTACACCCTGCCCGTCCCCTCGCTACTCATGTACCTGCTCTCCCCCGGCACTGGGAACCATAATGAAGGGAACAATCACATGGCCATGTGGGAGGAGGGCTTACTCCCGGTTACTTCACTGCATGGCCATATAATGCTGTGTCACAATCCAGCTCTTACTAAGATGCCTAAATATGGACTTAGGCACCCAATTTTGTGCCCCCATTTTGCATATTTTTCCCTTAGCCCCCCTGCCACCGTTTCTCCATTTGCATAATAACATGATTGGTGTCCATCTTAGAGGGGGCCGTGAGGACGGATTTGTTAGGGTGTATAAAGCACTACGTATTTTTCAGTGGGATCAGATAATGGACTGGCCCAAATCCTCTGCTGTGCCGTATCCGCATGAGTGCTCAGCACTCATCTCTTCCAAGGGCTGCGTCCTCTAATGATGGCCTTGAACCCAGGTACCGCAACCGAACCAAAAGGGGCTGCCGCAAATTCATTAATTTTGTTTGTGGTGACTCGAGCTGCAGGCTTGGGGCATCGGAGCCAGTCTTGATGGAGTAATTTCCCTGTGTCCTCCTGCTACCTCTCCATTCTCCTCTGTGTTGCTGTGTCCAACAGAAACAGTCTAAGGAGCATTGTAGACAGTCACAGATATAAGGTCAGAAGGGACCAGCAGATCATCTAAACTGACCTCCTGTTTATCACAGGCCACCAACACCACCTAGCCACCTCCACACCACGCCAGGAGTGACAGAAGGTCCCTAAAAGTGCTCGACCCCTGCTCTGCCCTAGGCCCCGCCCCCACTCCACCCCTTCCTCCAAGCCCCCACAACATCCTGCCTCTTCCCGCAGCGCCCCCTCCCCCCCCGCCCCAGTGCCTCCTGCATGCCGCGGAACAGCTGATCGTGACGGGAGGTGCTGGGACAGAGGGGGGAGAGCTGATCGGAGGGGCCGCCCGCGGGCAGGAGGCACTGTGGGGGAGGGGGAGGCACTAACCCTCAGGGCTGCCGGTGAGTGCTGAGCATCCACTATTTATTTGGAGCACCCGCGGAGTCGGCGCCTATGGGGTCACCGGCACCCGAACTGTGGCCCCGCCCCCAGCACCACCCCTTCCCCCTGAGGCCCCGCCCTCACATCGCCCCTTCCCCCTGAGGACCCACCCTCACACCACCCCTTTCCCCTGAGGCCCTGCTCCCATGCCGCCTCTTCCCCCCGGTCCTCCCTGTTCCGGCGCCCCCGCACCATGCCCAACAACTGAAATGAGACCAAAGTATCAGCCCTCAGGAGACTAAACTAGGCAGAGGACAGGAGGGACTGAGGTGTGCCAGCACCCAAGGCCGTACAATGGCAGGGAATTGATTAAGTGAGACCCTGATGAGCCTAGCAAGGGACCCACACCCCACCTGCACAGGAAGGTGAAACCTCCCCATGCTCACTGCCAATCGGACCTGGGGGAAAATACCTCCTGACCCCCCTAAAAGAGGCTCTAAAAGATCTAGATTGTGACCCCCAGAGGCTAGAATCCCTTGTGTTTCCCCCTCCCCTGAGTTGTGCCAGGGGGCCCCCACTGTGACGTGGCACTGTTTCTCCACCTTTGAAAGCAGAGCATGGATTTCAATTTTTCCTTCCTGGCTCAGGACCCTGGGGCTGGGGTTGCCAGAAACAACTAAAAGAATAAAGCCCATTATAAAGTACAGAAGCTGATGAACCCGAGAAATCTTCCACACACAAACCCAGTGACCTTTTAGCAGCCAAAAGACACGGGCTGCAGGATGTCTCAGCCCAAGGCAGGAAAGGGAAGAAAATAACCAACTGACAACTTTGGAAAAACACCCAAGGGGTCTTCCCTGAATCAGCCGAGGCATCAGCACAGTCCTCCCAGTTCCCTCTTAGACAGGTTGGCATCTCGGCAGTGCTGCAGAAGGCAGAAAGCTTGCTGAAGCATGAAAGAGAGTGTGATAAAGATACACTGACTGCCATTCTGCTTCCGGAGAAACTGGCTACACTTTTGGATACAGATGACATCTCAGACACCACGGTTGGGGAGGGGAATTATTTGCAGTCCCTCTCCTACTGTGTTTTTGTTTGTTTGTTTGCCATAAAGACAGCTTTTCAGACATACAAGGGGGGGCAGCAAAGCCCAGTTTACTCACTACTTCTGATACATGATCTCTGCACATTAATGCACCCACCTCACTATTGCAGAATAGAGAGGGGGTTGAATTGTTCTGGGTATGTACAGTTTGTTGCTGATTTCCCTGCTTTCCCCCACTTAGGAGTTATTCTTACACCAACCCTGCTTTCTAGCAAAGTCTGCTACTCAGAAGAATTTTCAGAAGTCTCTGCACATATCATTTTCAGCCAGATATTCTGGCCAGCCATTCACCATTTGGTCTTTGTAGGCTGTGGTTCGTCACCTTGGACACGGGGGGCCAGATCTTCAGTTGAGACCAACGTGCACTCAGCACAGCTGTGGGTGAAGCCAAGGAGCTTTTTGTCCTCCTCCAATCATGGGGCTACTCTGCCGGTGGCCAGTCCCCAGGCAGGCTGCACCAGCTGCCAGTGCCCCCAAGATGCTGTTCTTGGGATTGCCAGGGCACTCTGGCCATGCCCCTGTGACAGCAGCTGGGCAGGCAAGTGATGGAGGAGCCACAAAGGTGGTTCTGTACCACGTGAGGAGTGCCCTGTGCAGGGGACATCCTCCAGGAGCTGGCGCTTCCAGACATAGGAAAAAAGAGGAAGGATGGCCCAGGGGTTAGGGTACTAGTCAAGTCCTTGCTCTGCAACCGACTTCCTGTGTGACCTTAGGCAAAGCACTTAACTTCTCCGTGCCTCGATTCCCTATCTGTAAAATGGGAATAACAGCACTTCCCTACCTCACAGACATGTTGTGAAGATAAATGCATTAAAAGAGTGTGAGAAACTTAGATTATACAGTAATGGGGGTTATGTAAGTACCTCGGTTGCACCAGGGCAGCCGCACAAAGTAGCCAGAGCTTGGCCCAGGATTGGAGGCATGATATTGTTTCTGCTGGGTGATTGAGAATAACAAATTCTCTGGACCAAGTAGCCATTTGTGTAAATATTTATGAAACCTTGGGATTAGTGAACGTTTTTCCAAAGACCAAGTGTTTCAACAAACACTCATGAATCAAGAAGTAATTGTCATAACCTACTGGCCAGACATAAATAAAACAAAGCAACCTTGGCTACAGCCAATAGCTCATTGTCAGGCAAGTGTTGGCAATCTAAACAGACTCCCAAGTTGCAAACTCAAGTGACAAATGGCAGACGGACACTCTCATGGACAGGGGAATCCATGAATTTTGTATGTTTTTGACATGAAACCATAAATCACCCAGGGTCACTCCAAAGGCTGGTGAGTGAGAACGAAACTCAGTGAACCTGAGCAGAACTCTGGAGTTCAGCGTTTGTAATGGTACCCAAAGCCAGGCCAGTTTTACTTGGTTCTCCAAGTTGCTCACGTCTCTAGCACCAGATTTGAAGCTGGAGTCCTTTGCTGTATTCTTCCGCAGCTGAAATGAAGGATGTACACTCAAGTCAAGTTAACCCTAAGGGGCCAAATGAATCTCACTTGTAACTCTGCTGACTTCAACAGACTTACACCAGGGATTAATCTGGCCAGTGGAGGAGTTAGAGCAAAGAACTAAGCTTTAGGAGATCTCGGGTCTGTTCCCAGCTCTGCCAGTCACTCACTGTCTGACCCTTGGAAAGGCATCTCACTTCTCAGTGCCCTCCTTTCATCATGTGTCAGATAGAGATGATGACTCGTTTCCAACTCACGTGTGGGATGTGATGCTTCATTCATGACTTTTGCCAATCTCTCTGAAAGCTACAAGTGGGAGTCACTAGAGCCCATGGGAGTTAGGTGCCTGAACACCTTTGAGGATCTGGGCCTCTGTTCATACGCTTGTCTTGTTTTCCCATGTCCCGCAGACTGCACTCGCAGAGCCTTTACTGTCCCCAAAACTACTGCCCCCAATGCAACATCACCCCAGGACAGTGGTCCCCAAATTTTTTTGCTCATGCCCCTCCTTACCTGGTTTGTGCCCTCGCGCCGAGCTGCAGTCGAGGGCAGGGGCCAGGTGCAGGATCAGAGCCATGGTGGGGAGCCGGGGCTGGGAGCCTGGCCACGGCTGGGAGCTGGGAACCATGGCCAGGAGCCAGGAACCAAGGCCAGGACCAGGAGCCAGGAACCATGAATGTGAGCGGGCCCAGCGCCGCAGCAGTGAGTTGGGGCCAGGAGACAGGGCCTGCAGTTGGGGCAGGTGTTGGGGCCCACAGCCAGGAGTGGGCCTGCAATCAGGGCCAGGAGCCAGGGGCCATAGCCGGGAGCAGAGCCGTAGCTGGAAGCGGGGCTATGGTCAAGGCCGGGGCCAGGAGCGGAGCTGGGGGGCAGAGCGGGGCTCGGTGATGATCCCTCCCCGCACCATAGGGGCTGGCCCGGCCCCACTGCACCCCCCCCCCAAACGTTCCTCCACACACACCCCCAGGGAGGCACGCCCCACACTTTGGGGTCCACTGTCCTAGGATGTGTTGTCATATTCTTGACAATTATAAACGCCTGGGAATAAGGTCTCCAAGCAGAAATGCTGTGAGAGACTCGTCATTATATTGATGCCAACAGATACTGCCTCTATGCTAAATGGGCATGTTCCTATGAATGAATATGGGTGTGTATTTTACATGTGTTGTACATCTATAGTGAAAAGAAAAGGAGTACTTGTGGCACCTTAGAGACTAACCAATTTATTTGAGCATAAGCTTCCGTGAGCTTATGCTCAAATAAATTGGTTAGTCTCTAAGGTGCCACAAGTCCTCCTTTTCTTTTTGCGAATACAGACTAACACGGCTGTTACTCTGAAACATATCTATAGTGACAGAGTATAGATCTGTGCAGGCATGAACATTTAATATGCAAAAAGAAAAGGAGTACTTGTGGCACCTTAGAGACTAACCAATTTATTTATTTTAGTCTCTAAGGTGCCACAAGTACTCCTTTTCTTTTTGCGAATACAGACTAACACGGCTGTTACTCTGAAACATTTAATATGCAGTTCCACCATGGAAGAGGAGGAGCCATAGTAACAATTATAATTCTGTTGGTGCTGATACCAAACACAAGGATGCACGGGGATCCCAGAGAACCAGCTACACGGGATGTTATCAGTGGTTCCTTCTGTCTGTTGGCATTGGGAAAGACACCCTATTATCGTATTATGCACAGGAGCCTGATCTCCCACTCTAGCTGGGACATGAACCAGCTGGAATTCAAGAAGAACCCTATCTCTCTCTGAACATTTGTCTGAAGCCTCAACCAAGCCCTGACAGTTTGTTGTGGTTTGGAAAAGTTTGGTAAACTTTTTGGTCTCATCCGTATTGATCACTTTCTCTGCTCTCTCGTCACTGGCTGCTTACAGACACAAATGGCAGCCTGGGAATCTCACAAAAAAGAACTTCCGGTGTTCCCAGCGTGACCAGAAGCAGAAATTCACAAGAGAGCTTGTTTTCATGAGATTTCCCTGGAGGATCCGCAGACCTATTGGGTTTTGAGAGCTTGGAGCAGCATCTGAATGGCTGGGTGCTTACTCACATGGCATTCAAAGCTCTTGTGAGTCACCCATCACAAAAAGTGGGGGGAAAGGAGCAAAGTGGGGTCTGTGCAGTAGCTGTTGTTGTTGTGTAAAGACGTGGCTGTAGAGACCAGAGGACATCCTTTAGTCTGGAAGGTTGAGCCCTGAACTGCAGGGGGCCACAGGCCGGAGTACGCACCCGGCTGTGGTTGCATTGTGCTAGAGTTAGGTAAATCCAAGTGATAAACACAAGCTCTCAGTGCTCTGAGAGGAAGTACACCCCAAGCCTCCTCCTTCTGCAGCCTCTGGATTGCAATAGTTTGTTGCTTCTGCTGCATCATTCCCCACACAAAAGGAATGATGGGTTGATCCACCAGCCCCGATATTCCCCCTCCATGTTGGCACAGAAGACGTCCCAATAGAAGGGCATATTCTTGGCATTATTCCCCTTTCTCAGGAGAACTATGCCGAAGCCACTGCAGGAAGAAGCCCCTAGAGGCATGGCGGTGGCTTAGCACCTAACTGAATTGCACTTGTTTCTATTCCCTGGGAGTAAAAGGAAGCCAGATGCATTCTGAGTTCCTTTTGATCCAGCCTGGCTAGCGCTGTGTTAGGTTTTGTGATCAGTTAGAAGTTGCCGTTGAATACCATAACGGCGAGGTGATGGTTACCAAGGCAACGGGCCAGCAGAAGGTCAGCATTTGCTGGTTATTCTTTATGCTTTATCTTGTTTGGCACTTTTTGGCACCAACATAATTTGGTTTCTTCAACCCAAAAGAACAAAACTGCCGTACGCTTGGGAGAAGACTGACAGGAAGGCAAGAGAAAGGTCCCTCTCTTCAAACTCTCCACAGCCATGCCCTGCATCAGGAGGGCTGAGGTGTTAACCTCACTACTGCTCTTGATAGAACTATCAGAAACAGCTACAGTGCCACTATCTCCTGCATTTTCAATCCTGGGATCTAACTGGGCGGTCACTGGGTCCATAATACCCAGGCATTTCGCCTGTGGAGTGGCAGGTACAAAGTCGGTTTAGCTCACAAGTATGCTGGGAGAAGAGCATAAACGCATACAGATGCCACAGCACAACAGAAGAATAATTATGGGCCAGATCCTGAGCTGGTGTCAACCAGCATAGCACCCTTGACTTCTATGGAGTTATGCCAATTGACACCATCTGAGTTTCTGACTCTACGGTAATGCTAATACCAAGCACTAGACACTTATTTGGATAATGAGACTATCTACAGTTCGAGAGGATTTAAAGAAAATGTTACAAGGGATATAAACACTCATGCGACCAAGTGTTAATTGGCAGGAGTTAGGCAGAAGGTTCCCATCCAGGGAGGTTATTCTACAACGGATCCTGATAAGTCATGGCCTCTCCCTCTCAGCATTTGGTGCTGGCTGCTGTTGGAAATCAGCATATTAGCCAAGATGGTGCATGGGTCTGATCTAGTGTGGCAGCTCCTGTGTTCCTAATAACAGCTTACATCTCCATAGCCCCTTTCATTCTAAAGGATTGCACACGGTAAATGATATACAGCAACATGGGAATTGCCATTTTCTATTAAAAGTGTGTGCTGACAAGTGGAGCCAGCCCAGCTATGTAGTCCTTAGCTAGGGTGACCAAATAGCACGTGTGAAAAATTGGGACGGGGCTGCGGAGTAAGACAAAGCCCCAAATATTGGGATAGTCCCTATAAAATTGGAACCTCTGGTCACCCTGTCCTTAGCCATCAGCTTGCATCACTCTAGGTTTTCAAAGCTCTTCACAAAGAAAAGGGCTAGAGTCCGGCCCGTACTCCCCCCAGCAGCCCTCCCTGCAGCCAGCCGAGAAGCTGCCCACCCATCCCCTCTGCCCCCAAAGCTGCCGTGCCCTGGCTGCTTGTTCCCTAGCCCAGCTCCGTCTGCCCTGAAAATTAAAAGGACTCACACCTGCCTGCAGTGGGAGACGGGAGCTTCAGCGGCCGCACACACTGGGAAACAGCTGATAGGCGGCGACTTTGCACCAAACAGCTGATTGGCCGCAGCCAGCCAAAGAGCTGCGCTTGTCAAATAGCTGATTGGCAGTTGCCAACAACTGATCTCCCCGGTGGGTGGTAAGCACCCACTAATTTTTTTCTGTGGGTGCTCCAGCCCCAGAGCACCCATGGAGTTGGCGCCTATGGAAGAGACTTTATCTTTAAATAAAAGCTGAGATTTTCCTTCCCAGGTTCCAACCGTCCATTCTGTTACCAAGGGGCTTGTAGCCCCCTTTAGCTTAGGAGGGCTCCAGACCCCTAAACGAGTGAATTTCCCATATCAGTTAGTCAGAGAAACAAACCGTCCATCCTGCCTGGACAGAGCAGGCTGTGTTCGACATTTTAATGCTAAGGCAGGTCAGCCAGGCTATAATCAGCTCTAATTGGCACTTCCACGTAACATGCTTTACCTGCGGCCAAGTGGCCCTCTGAAAGGTGTCAAGTTCCTTCCCAGCTTTGACAACAACAAAGAAAATCAAAGAAATTACTTCCAGTTTGATCCTCCAAGTGAATGCCCCACTGATCCATCTGAGCAAGGGGCAAACCCATCAGCACCATTAGGGAATGGCTTTTGGAAGACAAGTTTTGATGCGCAAATCTAAATAGGCATGTTCAGTTGTACACCACTGCTTTGTGTGAAAGGCAAATGCTTCGGTGCTTTTTTTCTTTCTTGAAAACAAAACAAAAAAACCAGGAGGCTGGTACTCATGAGCAACCCTATCATAACATAACCAATTTGCACAGCCTAGCACTCAGGAGCAACGCAGGTGCAATAGATAATGAAGGTGCTCGGGTCAGTACTTACAGTAACCCTGGAAATCAATGTGCTGTGCATACAAGATGGAAGGAAAAGCTCTCGATTAGGCAAACTGTTTCGTCTTCAAGCTTCTTGTGGGATCTTGGTAAACAAAAATAGGAAGCAAATTATTTTTTTAAAGCATGGAAATATATTGACATTGTCCCTTTAAAATGCAAGTTGGGGGCCATATTTTAAAAAGTGTACTGCTATACCTGATCTGCACATGCCCAATCCCTGAAGGGGGTGTGTGCGTGTGCATGCGTGCAAAGGGAGGGATTTGCAGATGCACACAGCTATGAGCACCCAAGCCCGACTGGCATGTATTGCACATGTATACTTTGGGCTGATTTATTTATATTAAATACAAGCTGATTATTCAGCACCTGTTTGTTTACACTCAGCAGCCACAGAGCTGATCTATACCCCTCAGGCAAGACAGCTTCATTCCTCATTCCACATCAAGTCCAAACTCCTCTTCCTCACTTTCCAGGCTCCACATGGTGCCAAACCCAGTTATAGCTCAGGCGCCACCTCCTTCTGTACCCTGCCCGCCCATACGCTATGCTCTGCCAACTCCAGACATGCCCCAGAATGCTTTGTCTCCTTCTCCCGCCCATGACTCTGCATCTGTGGTCAGGCCTGGAACAGCTCCCCTCTTCCTGTGTCCCATGCAGCCTCACGCCTCTCCTATTGGCTCCTTCCATCATGACCCATTCATTTAAATCAGTCACTGAAACCCATCATGCCAATGGCATTTAGCCCCAGCCCTATGCCAGGGACGGCAGGGTGCTGCACTACCTCAGCGGGTGTACTGGAGGCATTCTACCTCAAAGAGGCAGAACCTTGGAGAGGCTCCTCAATTGCACTGGGCAGAAAGTAACTGAAAGGATGCAGCAAAGCCCCACTCCTTCACAGAGCCAGCCAGATCCTCTACCAGACATGCTGAGTGAGAGGAGACATGCCTCTACCTACCCCCAGGCCCACACTTCTTGCCCCACTTTGCTCCCCATAGCTCAGGTTCTGTGATTCTGTGCCCCCATTTATATGAGTCTCTGTCCCAGAGCCCCACTGGTGGTTCACTACTCTGTGTCAGCAACTCTTGTCAGGCCTGACATGCTCATTACACCTAATGCACTGCTGTCATGATATTTACCCAAAGATGGCATGTAATATACCACTTGAACAGTAATAACTCACTGATGATCAATATCCGTGCATGATATATGTACAGGAAACCCGCAAAGGAATGTATGGATAGGAGCTAGAAATAACTTCCTAAAATGTATTTGGCAAGCAGTGCCTAAGCGCCTGTTCCAGCCAAAGGAATGTGGGTCCACCTGATTGAATGGGTCTCTGATGGAAATTAGGCAAGGTGTGACCAAAGACAAAGAACAGGACATTTATATGCAAGGTAAACAAAGCCATCAGGAGAGCAAGTGCAGAAAGATGACCACTTAACAATCTCAACAGGAGATGGAGACTGCATCCCCAGGGAGCCTTCCTGCCTCTTGAACATGGGTCAATGAACTTTGAAGAGAGAAAAAGCCATTTTGGCATCCGTCACCAGAGGAGACAAAGGAACCGAGCACTTTGAGCTCTGGGAAGGGTCCTGCCCAATGAGTCTGGTCAGCTATGCTGGAAAAAAGACTTGTCGAGAAACACTTCTTTGAACAAAAAGAAAAGGAGTACTTGTGGTACCATAGAGACTAACAAATTTATTTGAGCATAAACTTTCGTGAACTACAGCTGACTTAGCTGTAGCTCACAAAAGCTTATGCTCAAATAAATTTGTTAGTCTCTAAGGTGCCACAAGTACTCCTTTTCTTTTTGCGGATACAGACTAACACGGCTGCTAATCTGAAACCTGTTCTTTGAACAAGAGGCTCTAATTTGTTAAATCAGATTTTAGTCTCAGAAGTGTATTTTCCCTGTGGATTGCTTGGAACCCTTTCTATCTTTATTCCTTAAACTTGGTATCGCTTAAAACTATGTCTTATTGTTTAATAAACTTGTTTTTATTATAAACCGGTTCTGTGCTTTGATTAAAATAGAGTGTTTGTTAACCCCAGTTAAGGTAAAAGGCAGCTGGGTACAGTCTCTTTAAGGGAGCAATGAACTTAATAACTTCTATAAGTATTCAGTGAGAGGGCTGGACACTGCAGGGAAAATGGTTTGGGGAAAATTTGAGACTGGGAAGGTGTTGTGATCAACCTGCAAGGAGTAACCAAGGCTGCTGGGAGCGTGTGTGAGCTGCACAAGTGTAGGCTGGCTGTTGGTGTCAGGGCTGTGAGCCACAGCAGCACAGCACTTAAGGCATCCACGTTTACAGGGCGGGTGGTGATACTGTCCCTTACTGGGCTGGTTGAATGCAAAAGCATCACAGGGTCACAAAGGCAGGGAGTCTCCTTACTCCCTCCCCACCATCCACTGTGTTGCTGCATGAGGCCAGGGCACAAACCAATCCATTATCATTATCTCTATTGGGAAGGCACCCAGCAAAGCAGTGTCTAGGTGTCCTTTTTGCTTCATGCTTTGTCCCTTGCTTCACCTGTTCTCTCTGTCTCTACAGTGCCATTCCTTGGAGGCCGGGGACCTTCCTTAGATACCTAGCAAGCAACATGCCCCCTGCTGGTGCAATTGCAATAATAAATCATCATCATGATATGTTTTGAACAATATGGAACTTATTTAAGGGGACCCTACCAACTTCAAATCACATACATTTCCATGCGTATGATTCCAGGAGCACCTTCGACGGTGAGAAAGGAAAGAATTTAAAAAATGCCGTTTGCTCATCAGTCTTTCTGCCTTGTGTTTGCATTTTCCACTTCTCTCAGCTCGGACGATGAAAATAAATGCTTCCCTTGCGTTTATTGTCTCTTTGGCTCCTGGGTTGTCACTGCCACAGTCTGGGTTGCAGACACAGCAGGGAAATGTTTGTTCAGTTAAAAGCAACTGGTTCCACTGGAAGTTGCTGTCTGAAAAAGAACAGAAACATTTTTGTTGGTGTCAGGCTTTGCAATAGCTCATTCATATCAATCCCAAATTTGGGGCTGAATTTGAGTTGGCAGAGTCTGTTTAACGTACAATACCTGTCTTATTACACCGCCATCTAATGCATATTTGGGAGCCGTCTCTGAAAGCTCTGTATAAAGGAGTATTACGACATCAGGAAGTCTAAAAGGACCTGAACTGCAGATGTGATAAATTCAGCAGAGCAATACGTGCCTTGAATTCTTGCTCACCTTTCCATTGGCAAAGAGCAGCCTGGGCTGTATCCCCTGGGATAGCTGAAGAGTACAGCCAGTTTGATGAGCTTAACCAGCCATTGGATGTCACTTTGGCTCCACACTAATTCAAGGGAAGCAGCATTTATCTGGCAGCCAGGCAGCCAGCTCTCCAGCAGCTAAGAGTTTAATTACCGAAGGTTCAGGCAGATTCTGCGCTCTTTATCTCCGACCAGCTGCTGGGTAGAAAAGACCTTTCTGCCCTGCCCAGAACTTTGTGCAGCTCTTGCAAGTTCTCTTGCTCACTTAAAAGGAGTCCAAGCCAGTTTGCCCTTTTCCTGCAGCAGCTACCGGTTTGTTGCAAACAGAAAGGGAGAAGATGAAACGACAGCAAAGAAGAAGCCAGCCTAGAAGAGGAGAGGAAGCCCCAGTGGAAGGGACTTTCTCAGAGAAAGCACCCGCCACGAATGTCACCACTGGGCAGATCTTAGCTGATGCTTCAATACTACAGTAATGCACATATTAGAAATGTAGGGAGAGAGCGAGAGAGAGACTGCTATATCTATATACAGCATCAGTGGCTAGAATCCAGTCCAGACTGGTTGTGCCTGAAAGTTGTCGCTGTCTGATTGGTGGCCAACGTGAGATGAATTGGTGGCTCTTAGCCCGGTTCTCAGTGGAAAGGTGTCTGTAGCACACAAAGCATCACCACAAGTGCCACAGCTTGGCCCTCTCGCTGGGAGTCTCTCCAGATTGGCCCTGGATTGAACAGGCCATAGAAACAGAGCTACCCCTCTGAACCCTGCATGCTCTCTTGCGAGCAAGGCTGAGGCCCCTTGTCAGGACCAAGAGGAGAAGCCTGCACTTGGAGCCACGTGTCTTTTATCTGTATTGTAGATAAATGGTGTTCAGCAAGTAGCCAACGGCTGCTCCAGCGAAATCAAGGGGAAAATGGTGGTACTCTTCCAGGATCCACCCACAACCCAAGCAACACTCACTTGAGATGTGAGAAACAGATGCCAGTCATAGCAGAATGTGCAGATGTTGAAAGTATTAGCCCAGGCCCTGCTGGGTTCCCCAGACTTACTTCCCCTATGTCTCAGATATCCCTCTGAGTTCCACGGGGCTCCTCCTGATTGGTGTCCCCCTTTGAGGGGTCCAGATGCCCGCCTGGACTCCTCTCTTCTGGCTTGTTGGCACTCTGGGTTAGACTGAAAAAAAAATTGCTGGTGATCTCTCAAACTCTCCTCACAACCCAAGCTCCGCCCACTCACGAGACCAAAGTGAGATACCCCTTGCTATTGATTTTTTCATGTCTCTGTCACATGACCCTTCCTCTTCTTTCTAGATTGTTTTGGTTGGCACTGAAATAGTTAATAATGTTGACACTTAAGCTATCATCACTGGACTTCAAAGTCAACATGCCAGTAACGCGAACAGGGATGTTCACACGGCTCTCAGAGCTACTGTTTCGGGCTCCCTGCAGACATTATTCTGTTGGTTACACTCATGTCACATTTCTCTCTTCAGACATAAAGGCTAAAGGCTTGATTTTATTTCCAAAGGAAAACTTAGATTCTGGAGCACAAGATGGCTGCCTCCAAAAAAGGACCAGCTTGATGAATCACTGTGTACAAGCCCACTTCAGCCTTTACTTGTTTCCTTGGAATGCCTGCTATGAAGCTGAGTGATCAGTGAGGAGCACTGTTACTATGTGGGAGAAGATTCTTTTTTCCCCAACCTCTACCCCAGAGAAGGCTCTGCAAAGTTTAAGGAATACCTGTTATTTCTCCTTATCCTCCAAGCCTTCACCCCTAGGGGGAGGACTGGACATTCCTGCCCCACAGAAACTGTCTATGATACTGTCAGTCGAAGGCCAAAGAAGGTTACTACAGTGACAAGAAGTCCCTTCAAAGAACTGGACCAAGCATACTGCCAATGATTCCCAGGTACATGTTCATGGCCCCTTCAAGAGCAAATCTTCCCCATGCTCCTGTGCACAGGAATTGGTTCTGTAAAGGAGCAGTGTCCAGTTACGCAGACTGCAGGAGTGCCAGGGCCACAGTAGCAGAGACCTGGCAGCTCAGTGCATGTCTGAGCCTGGGAATCAAGAAAGAGGAGGGGACAGGCAGTGACTAAGAAAGGAACTAGATAAAAGAGGCAAATCATGTGACCTACAGCACCTGGAGCAGGAAAGCCTCTTCCTGGGGAATGCCCCTGAAGTGCCCCAGGACCCTTTTGGGACCCAACACTGGCTAATGAGGAAAATTATTGGAGTACATGCCCCATTATCAACTTGGCAGCCTTTGCACCCTTTGCAGGTTTCAGTCCCTGTTAGCCCAGGAAGTGTAAGGCATCTAGACTGGCTCCTGAAGCTGCATTATCCAATGCAATTGGATGGAAACGAAAGCATGCTCCTGGGTGCCTTGGTTGATACATCACCCATATAGCTTGGTGCAAATATGGGATATTTCACTCCTTGGCATCACCACCACCTCCACCTCCAGTGAACTCAGAATAAGTCCTGCAAGCTGCTCCAGCTGGATGTAGAACAGATGCTGGGAAATCAGGACAGACGCCCTGGAGGAGGTCACCTTGGAACCTTGATCTCGGGTCCCCCAGCAGCAGCGTATCGGGGCTGTCAGCAGACAGCTGGGCCAGGCCGGCTGGTTTTATATTTTGTCAATGGAATGAACAAAAGTGCTTATTTAACACTATCTCTCTGGGATTCTCCCAGCTCCCTCATCTCCAGACCTGTCAGTTTAGTTACAGCATTTCCAACGGCATCCTGATTAGGCCAGTTTCCCCTCTCCTCTCCCCCATGGCTATCACTTTCATTAACAGCGAGGGGGTGATAATGGGGAAGGACGATCAAAGCTGATGGTATTAACACAGGGGATTAACAGTATTTATATTCCTGATCAGTGCACTCTGTGTGGAGAGGGGACTGCTTCAAATCAGCCATCTCTGGCTGAGAGGTACTGCAGTGCTGCTGCCACTTAAATAGCTTCGCGCTAATCAGCCGTGGCTCCGACTCTGGGAGAAAAGCGCAGCCAGCTGGGTAGCCCAGTTGCTCACTGGCCAAGACTGAGGTTATGCCAGCGAGGTACAGTCTAGCAACTGAAACATCCTTGCTTCTATCTCTGACCCTAGGTGACAGGCCGGGGTCAATGGAAGGCAAGTTATCTGCAGGCAGCAGAAGGAATAGCCACTCTAAATTCGGGACTGGGATTTCACAACATTCAAAGCCGGGGGCAGCCCCAGAACAATCCATCCCAGGTTTTACACATAGGACAGGAGGCTTCAGTTCTGTGCAGACATCCGAAGAGAATAGATGTGTTTAATAAAGCCATGAGGTGCAGCGTATTGATTCCGCCTGGTACCCATCAGCAGGCTGAGCTTGGGAGGGGCAGATAGGGAAGAGGAAGCAGTTTAACTTGGTGACTTATGATCCCCCACACACACCCATCAAACACACAGCTGAGTGAGGAGCGGAGATGTCACATTTCAGAGGCTGAAGACCACTATACTGGGGAGCTGGGGAGGGCAGTGACTTCTAGCACAGAATTTATTAATGGAGGGGCGGGCTGGTGTGGCACAGTCTTCTGCGACACTGATGTGCAAGGTGGAGGTGGAAAAAAAATCCCCCAAGAGGTGACTTTAAGAGGGCATAGGTGTATCTGTGGTGATTCACCGTGGGGCTGCACTGTGGCAGGTCACAAAATAGCACCTCAGCAAAAGGCGCAGAGGCGTTTGCAGAAGCTGTGGAGAAACTTCACAATCCTTTCCACCCATCTATCAGAGCGCCCGCAGTCCCCTTTGAAAGCGGGTGACACAACAATCAATGTGGAGCCCAGGAAGTTAATCCGTATCCAGAACATTTTAATAAATAAAAACTTTACAAAACAAAAAAATCAATGTGTCCCCATTGGCGCTAGGCATCTCTTCCAGCCTTAACACCGTTTGACTAGTAATAAAAGTTTCTGATGGGTTTAGTTTGCAGCGCTGAGCTTTGTACTGCATGGACCACAAAGAGCTCACAGCAGGGGAATTTCTGAGACTTGCCATGAACTCCTCTTATTAATTATTATTATTATTATAAAATAAGGCATCTTAAACAAAGCCCTGTTTATTTGCTTGTAATTTAAGGTCATTGCTTCCTTTGTGGAGAGTTAGAATTATCTGCGATCGGCTGCATTTTAACAATTGCTTTTCCCGTTGTGGTGCATCTCTCGCTCCTTCTCCTCTGTGCAATATGATGTCGTAAGGGCTTATTTATATCATCATAATCGGTTGCCATGGAGATGATCATAATGTCACAAGTACAGGACTGGGAGCTGTGGCTGGAGAGAGAGTAGCAAAGGGCTGCAAAGGTGCAGACTGCTGCTTAAATGCATGTTTGCACAGCCACATATACATGCAGTAAATCATGTACATACACCCAGGCACAATAGGCACACCTGTTCACCCCCCACACACACAGTCATATGTGCACACACATCCACGTGCATACACATTTATAGTCACATACAGACACACTCCTGCATGCACCCAGTGCATACATTCTGTACATGTTTAGAGCAGGCAGCCGGCGACCTGCCTCTGCTGCAGGCCTCCAGGGGTGCCAGAAGCCCTCAGGCTCTCAGCTCCTCACTTCCTCTGAATGCACAAGGTGTCACACCTGTGCCAGTGAGCATGTGCTACTTGCCCACCAGCTCCCTGCCCCAGCAGCTGGGAGCATGCATACCAACAGGCTTCCACTCACCAGGTTTGCTTCTCTGAAGGCAACATTTTGGACTGCACGCTTCTCCCCAGAGCACGACGCACATCAGCTACAGTAAAGCATGCACAGGCCCCATCCTGCAGGGCAAAGGGACCTTCTCATTGGCCAGTTTCCCAGCATGCCTTTGTCACAAGTGGATCATCCGCCTGGCTGATTAGGGACTGTTTTTGTCCTGGGGCAAACAGCGGGGAATGGCTGGCATTTCTGCTAGGCTCCCACATGTGTCTGGTGAGTAGTCATCTCTCTTCAGATACTACTGACGAAGATGTCGGAGAAGTGACTGGCTCAGGGGCTCACTAATGGGCTATGGAGCCTTTCACCTCTGGGTCACTTGTTCACACAGATGCCAGGTCAGTATCAATTGCCCGTTGTTACCCTCTGGCGGTTGTTTAGTAACCTACCTGAGATGAGAAGCTGGTCTCAGTCCAGTGGGGGAGTTTCACTGAAACTGCTATCCCAAGTGGCACTGTTTCTCAGCAGGGGCACAAGGAAGTAGTTTGGCCATGGAGAGAGAACTCAGCCTGACAGGTCATCCTTCCAGGACTCGGTGGGGAGGCAACATGGGGGAAGCTGCCAGTGCTGGAGTTGGCAACAGACCTCTTCCAGCAATGAATAGAGAGTAGTTTGGTCTCCGGGTCTGTCTGGGCGGGGAGGAAGGGCGGACTGAGAACAGAAGTGTTCAGCTTGTACTCTTGAGTGGCTGGGAGTGCTGACAAAGCTGCCACGTGGCCCAAATAAATGCGTTACCTGTCTGTGTATGTGATTCAAAGGTAGGTATGCTTGAGAGAGATCATAGAATGCACCAAAATTAATTAATGTAATTAACTAAGCATCTTTCACCCTCATGAAATTCACTTATTGTTGTAAATAATAATGATAATAATAATATAAACAAAGCAATGGATTAAAGAGACCAATAGAATTTTTTAAAATGTGAACTCAGTGCAGGAAGAAAAACAATTGTATTTAAGGTAAAGATTGCCCGTATTGTTAATAAATATTATTGGAGGGACTCCCAGCTTTTCACATTACCACAGTGTGATATGACAGCATATAATGGATTTCTCAACTGCCCGAAGCCATTGTAGGAATAAATCCCTTTTAATATTCATGTGCGGTCTTTGAGAAAATAGATGTAAGCAGTTAATACTTTTCTATAGACAAAACAATGTAGTTTATCAACACAAAATATGTGTGTGAAACAAAAAATCCCAAAGCTCTTGGGCTTACTCTTTTCACAAATCAGAGAAGAGTAAGAATTCCCACAAAATAAACTGACAGGGCTGGAGTGGACGAGGAGCTGGAGATGGGCAGGACAGGGGCGTGGGCCAAGATACTTTCTGGACTGTGCCGTAGTGCTCATAAACAGGACATTGAAATAGTGAGAAGTGGCATGCTTGTTGCAGATGGAACTCTGGGATGCTTTATAAAGCTGTCACCAGGGCACGAGGGGATATATGGGCTACGCAGCAAAAATAGATACTGCTCATTAAAGAGCTTTAGTGCTCTTCAAGGTGGAAGGAAACTTGCCCCGTGGCTTTTAACAGGAGAGAGACGGGCCTCCAGACCTACTGCAGCAAAATGGATTTCTGCATTTCAGTTAGGGTGACCAGATGTGCTGATTTTATAGGGACAGTCCTGATATGTGGGCCTTTTTCTTATGTGAGCGCCTATTACCTCCCAACCCCTGTCCCCATTTTTCACACTTGCTATCTGGTCACCCTAATTTCAGTACAGAGGGGCAGCCTGTGGAGACTGCAATATTATTATTGCTTAATATTATTGCTTAATATTTACAGTACCCAGAGATGTCAGTCAGGGTCAGGGCCCTGTTGAGTTGGAGGCTGTACAAATACATGCAAAAGCAAGACCCTGATTCCCAAGGCGCTTACAGTCTAAGAAGACAAGTGCCATATGGTGAGGAGTCCCAGCCTTGGAGTGCCCCATTCGCAACACTCGAGTAAAGATGGAACACTGCCTTTTGGGAGCAGCAGTCTCTGCAGGCTGACTGGCCATATTAAAAGATACAGACCTGCCACATTCTTATGCTATACAGGTGCTACCACTGGGCCTGTGCCATGCAACCTCTTGGGTTGGGTAAGAATTGGGCAGCCCTGCTGCACAGCATGTACAAGAAAAGCAAGCCTGACACCTCATAGCCTACATCAGCTGCAAAAGAAAGGACATCAGGGGGCCAACAGCAGTCACTGAAGGGCAGTGAATGCCAAGAATTACGTGAGTAGGGAGCAGTGTGGGCGGCCAGCTGATGGCTATTCTGTTCCCAACGCTCAGCTCTGTGTTCCTGCTTCCTCTTTTATAGCTGCTCTATTAAACCTGCAGGGGTTTTATCTCTCTTTCTTTACACAAAGGAACAAGGGAAAGCAGCAGCATGGACAATCCCTTGTTCCTTTGCGTGAGGTGTTTAAATGTAACACACAGTTGAAAAAAAGCAAAGGGACACAGGGAACACAGTTTAACCCTCAAAACCCTCAGACCCTTCCACCCACCCAGCCAAATGAATCCTCATGGTGAGGTATGAATGCAAAAAGATTAGATAGATAGATAGATAGATAGATAGATAGATAGATAGATAAGTGGAGATGGGCAAAACAGGGGTTGGTACATTTGATTTTGCAAATGCAAAGGCAGTTCAGAGATGGCACACCTTTTATCTAAACCTCCATACTTTGTGTGGAAGGGGATTGTATACCTGTTTCCAGTTTGGGCGCATCTCCAATGGCAAGGGAGGGAATATAGAATTTCTGTAATGCCTTCATCATCACGAGCTCTAGGTACCATGTACAAGCTTAAATGCAAGCATCAGAAATCCAGAAGGACACTCTATGGCTCATGTTCCTGTGATGTCTGTGGTTGTGGGGCTGGCCAAGTGATTTGCTTGGTGAATACATTGCCTCTGAAAGTGGACAGGCAAAAGCCATATTACACTTAGAGGCCTTTTATACCAGCTGGAGGAGACAACATTGTACCTGACTCAGATCAGGATAGACAAGGTCTATTTTCAAGAGACGCCACTGACTTTGACCCAAACCAAAATATAGGCAAGAGATTGACACCACTCTGAATTTCACAGTTCATCCAAAGCCCCAAGCCTGCAATGAGTTTCAGAGGTGCTTAATTTTACTCTTGTGAGTAGTGCAATTGGTTTCTGTGGGACTACTCACGTGAATAAAGGATAGTGCATGCTCAGTTTCTATAAGGTTAGGGCCTTAGTTTGAACTATCCATAGTACACTTGACATGCTCTGATTCTGACAGGTCAGGAACCTAAGACCCCTATAGCTTAAAGATGCAAAGGTAAAATCCTAGGTGTCCTCTATTTTGCTAACAACTCTTGTGACCAGCAAAGTGGAGAAAAAATCATTTGCGTGTTTGCACTTGCAACCAATCAACTCAGCTTATTATTATGTTATTATTTATGTTGTGTGAGCATTTAGGAGCCGCAGTCATGGACCAGGACCCCATCATGCTAGGTGCTGAACAAACACAGAACAAAAACCTGGTCCCAGCCCTTGAAAGCTTAGACAATGAAAACAAACTGGGCTGGGAGAGGAAGGATGGTCAGGGGTTATAACCCAGGCCTGGGGCTTGGAAGACCTGGGTTCTGTGCTCTGCTCTGCTACACATTTATTGCGTGAGCTGTTGCAAGTCACTTAGTCTACCTGCCTCAGTCTCCCATCTAAAATGGGGGTAACAACACTTTGCTTTATTGTGAGGATAAATACACTAAAGAATGTGAAGCACTTTGAGATCTACTGATGAAAAGTGCTGTCTAAGAGTTGGGTGTCATTATTTTCTGTTTATAGTCACTTTCTCTGTCTACACTAACACAAGGAAGTTGGGTCAGCTAGGCTAATTCAGGATAGCTGAATAATGCTAGCCAGATTCATCTCAGCTGAGGACAAACCAATTATGTTTAGGTTTCCAACACAGCAGGAAAGATTTCAGTTTTTCTTAAAACAGTTATGGAACTATTTCCATAAACACTACATTTTGTAAATCCCAATTTTATTTTCCTACCAAAAACCTGGTAGCCAAAATGCTGTATGTATCCTTTTAAATACACGGTCGTTTTATACCATGTACTTAGCAGTATGAAAGTGGGTCAGTTATATAGGTCACATCCTTTTTTAAAATTGAATAGATTAGGAGAAGATTGGGTGCAGGTAAGAGGAGAGAGATTTTCCCGCAGCAAAGCAGAGGTGTCTTTCTTTGAAAGGAAAAGAAAAAGTTTCACCTTTTAATTGTTGTATCGAGTGGCTCATTGACTGAGCTTTTTGTTCAATTTCTTTTTTACCACTAAGATTTTCTAATCAAAGTCTTTTCCTTCCTCATCCCAGCTCACCAGACTCTGTCATTGATCTGAAATTGGTAAGGAAAGAGGAAAACTGGCCCCTGGAAAAGGGAACACAATTAACACCCAAGTGGCGCCAATTCATGGGTGTCTTTCAACATCTCGCACCTCTCTGAGTCTATGCTCTCTTTCTTTTATTTTCCCTTTTGTGCTCCCGAGTTTTCTTTAAGAAAAGCCTTTGTCAGCAGCCCAGAGAGAAGATTAAAGCACCCGTCAGAGGGAAACAGGTTGCTTTTGTGTCCAAGTCCTTAATCCACTTTATTAAAATGTTCCAAATCTTCGAGAGAGAAAAGATCACAGGAAAGTTCCCCCATCACCCCTGGCATACAATTCTTTGGATACCTGCATGTCATTAGAGGCTGCAAAAAAAAAAAAAAAAAAAAGCAAGGAAAGAAAAAGAAAAGGGGACTGGATGGCTCAGACGGTTGGTAAAAATGGGCTACAGGGCCTTTCACGTTAACGTCCCTTGTTCCGATCTGGCCCCAAGCTGGAAGAGATTAGAGCTGTTACCATCTCAGGGCTGTTTGTGTCAACTGAGTTGGTGGGTCACTGGGTATGTCGACACTAGAAAGGCTTCAGCAGCACAGCTGCAGTGCAGACACTTACTGCAGCGAGGGGAGAGGTTGTTCCATCACTGTAGTAAATCCACCTCCCTGAGTAAATCCTTCTCCTAGGGCTGTCTACACTGGGGCTTAGGTTGGCTTAACTACGTCACTCAGAGGGGTGGATTTTTCACGCCACATAGCTTGACTTGGTCGCTTAAGTCTCAGGTGTAGACCAGCTCTCAGTCCATTTTGCCATTGAGACTGAACGTACAGAATCCTCTCCTCCACAGAGCAGGCCCCTCCTGAGCAGGCCTGTGACTAAAGAGGCTCTCATCCCCGAGGGCTGTCGGGCTGGTGCCTGTCATGCCATTTACGCATGGAATGTGATTGAGAAAAGGGTGCAGGATGCCTGTGGTGAAGAGCAGCAGACCCTTCCTGGGAAGCAAATCCAGATCTGGATCCAGACCACAGGCAGGTCTATCGCTATTTCATACATTGGCATGCAAACCAGATCCTTGCCCAGGGCCAGTTCATCTGATCCTGCCCTTCCCTCCTGGAGTCACAAGCCTCTGTGTGACTGCTGACATCACTAATGGTTACTGTGGAGACGATGTGATGTCACACAGAGTCTTTTGGCCAGAGGTGGGCTAACGACTGCGAGGAGCAGATGGATTTTTGGATGATTTCTTCTTTACGCTAATGTCTTTATGGAGAAAAAGTGAGGGAAGAGAAATACCAAAGACTGGAGTATGAGATGAGCCTGAACCAAACCACTGCCAGACTCTGGGGAGTTTCTCAGCTCAGGCCTCTCTGGCCCTGATTTTCAGGTCTGGCTGAGCTGTGTTTGGTGCAGGACACTTGCGCATAGGACAAAGGTAATTTTCTGCCACTTTTGCAATCTCCCATCCCATTACCTGAGGCTGGAAACAGCCCCAAGTGGATGTTAACGAAGTCTAAGGCAGCTGGAACCAAGCAGCCACCTCCACACCTCCTCTTGTCTCCTCCAAGCCACTTGCCCAGCACTCCCTGTGTGCTGGGGTCTGCAGGAGGGATCCCTTACAACCAGTGAAATGGCTGCCTTGGCCCCTTTGCTCACTGGAGTAGCACAGGACAGTGCCAACCACCTGGTCCAATGAGTTCTCCTGTCATGAGGAAGTATATTTGGTATTCACTGCAGATAGTTTGATATTATATCCCCCTCTAGCTGAGATACCGAATCTCCCCATGCCCATTGTGGGTATGTCCGCACTATGATAAAGCACTCACAGCTGGCCCATGTCCACTGACGGGCTCACAGAGCTTGGGCTACCAGCCTATAAAATTGCAGTGTAGATGTTTGGGCTCCCAGAGGGGTCCCAGACCTCAGGCTCCAGCCTGTGCCCAAACATCTACACTGCCATTTTATAGCCCCACAGCCCCAGCCCAAGTCAGTGGGCATGGGCCAGAGGCAGGTATTTTATTGCAGTGCAGACATACCCTATGTGATCTTGTGAGAAAGTAGCTATGTAACTTCCATAACTTCATTTTTCTCTATACTGTACCTTTACATTTCTAAAACAGCAACCTGTCTGCATGGGCAGAGAGGATGTATGCTATTACAGACATACACACTTGCCATGCTCTCTTGGGGAACCTTTACTTTTGTTCTTTCTTATATTGCTGTTTCCCTTAATCTAAAATAAGTTATCCAGTCTGAGAGTATATGGTGGAGCTTTGAATATGGAAAACATAACAAGAAACCTGATGACAAGGATGGGAGAAGAAGCACTGAAGAGGCCTCTGAGCTAAGAGAAGAAAAGTAAATGAGAGAACACAGTAACAGCTCAACATCAGCTCTGCCTCACAAAGGGCAGACTCATTAAAAATTTAAAGGTGCAGTACAGAGAAAACAAAATCATTACAGTTACATACACCACAACATACACAACAGATTGACTTTCCACTGGCCAGTTAGCTCTCCTGGAGTAAGAGTACCAAAGTAATTTGCTTTAAACATGTGTAGCTGTGGTCACAAAAATGCAGTTGTAAAGATGGCACTTATTGTTATTATTTGAATTGCAGTAACACATAAAGGTCTCAAAGCCAGGATGGAGGCCCCATTGTGCTAGTCCCTGCACGAAAGAGCTAACAATCAAAAAAAGAAAAAAGAAAAGGAGTACTTGTGGCACCTTAGAGACTAACCAGTTTATTTGAGCATGAGCTTTCGTGAGCTACAGCTCACTTCATCGGATGCATAGCTGAAGTGAGCTGTAGCTCACGAAAGCTCATGCTCAAATAAACTGGTTAGTCTCTAAGGTGCCACAAGTACTCCTTTTCTTTTTTCTTTTTACGAATACAGACTAACACGGCTGTTACTCTGAAACCTAACAATCAAAGGGGCCAATTTTTAAATGGGACAAGTGCTCCTAAACTCTGTAAACACACTTTAAAAAAAAAATCTCCCCTTAAATAGACAAGACAGACAGAGGTTGGGAGAAAGACAGCATTATTGTTTTCATTGAGGGAGACACTAAGAGATTAAGCGACTTGCCTAAGGTCACACAGGAAGTCTGTGGCAGAGCCAGGATTTGACCTCAGGTCTCAGTGCAGTCCCTTGATCACAAAATCATCTTTCCTCTGTGTTTACAGCAGAGAGGTTACTGTGTTTTGAATTAGCTAAAGCTCTAGTTCCAGGCAGAGTGCCATGTAGTAATCTAACTTTGGTGTCCCCACGTTCATTTATTCTCTCACAATGGCCTCCATAGCATATTTGCTCTATGTTAGTGTCTATTTGAAAGCCTTTAAAAGTTGCTTTTGTGCTCGGAGATCCGCCTCACGCTTCTTTCTGCTCCATCCATCTTCCCAACAAACTCTAAAGCGAGGGCATCGCTGGCAGTTCTGTCAGTGCTACGTGAAGCAGAACAGAATCCCGTTCACTCTGCTGCAGCTCGACTCACTCAGCAGCGCTGACAATAGAGTCAACTTGGTTTTATCAGTGAACTGAGCAGATACAACCGGGCAGACAGATGCAGGGAGCAAATAGGAGCAGTACCAGGGAGCAGTTTGCTTGGCTGGGGGGATTTGGTTGGGTTTTGAACAGTCGCACCTTTCTGACCAGAGCCACCTCCCCGTTAATGGGGAAGATGAGAAAACGTGATGGACCACTAGATGGAGGAATACAGTGATGGAAGGTCTCAGTGGGGCACGTTGGTCCCAATGATCCACCACCTACGCTGCAATTTATTTCTTGTTCTGAATGCATTTGCTGGTTTGAATGACAACCGGGTGGCATTTCTGCAATTAATCCTATCAAAGGGAGATGATTTGACATGGAGCCGGCCCCATATTTATTACCCCATGTTTTTGTTTAGGAATAGAGGAGCTGCCAACCAGCTCCCCAGCGAGGCCATCAAGTTCGCAACAGCAGACACTGGGTTATTAACCAAGGATCTTCACCTGACATTTGAAGCCAACACAGCTAAAAAATATAACCTCAGACTGTCCTAACGAGCAATCTCTAAATAATAAATATGCAACAGCAAGAGAAAGTATTTCTTTCCCAGTGACACACTTCAATGAGTGGATGGCTCAACAAGTCTTTTACCCGGCTGCTTTCTCCTCTTTGCAAATATTGAGATTCATGGCAGGAGGAGAAGGGGGAAAATAAGGCAGATGTGGTCAGGGAGAAACTGGAGGAATAACGGATCCCACCCCATCTCTGCCATTTAGCTAGTTTGATACCTTGCGGCACTGTTTCCCAGATTCACCCATAAATTGTGGCACTAACTGAAAAGCTTTGGCACCTGGATGGAACTAGCCCCAGCGGCTGAAACGATAGGTTGACTCAGAAAGAGAAGGAATCATCCATTCTTCCAGTCTGCTAATGTGAGGGCCACTTGCCCACAGCTTTTAAGTTCTAATCATCTGGTAGCAATTGCCCACCACTCATGAGGACGAGGGAGGGGAAGAGAGTCTGTGGTGGGGGTTTTTTGCAAGGAAGCACCAGCACTGGCATACGTCTCTTCCATTCCCATTTTCAAATTATGGGCCAGATCAAGGTCTTTATATAACACCCATAGACCCCGGTCGTCGGCAGGTGGGATTGAACCTGGGAGCTCTAGAGCTAAATGCAGGAGCCTCTCCACATGAGCTAAAAGCCATACAGCTATAGAGCAGCCTCATTAATCTCTCTCTCTCTAAGTGGTCTCGGTGGCACTAGATGGGAAAGAACACCACACCCAGACGGTGTGTGGGTTACACTTATGCTCTTTATGCTTATATCCACAGCATTCCGCATTTCTGCTGTCAATCATTTGTAGAAATAAGAAAGAAACACCACCAGGCCTTTGCAGGGTGGGAGGTGAATTGGAATCCTTCATAACAAGAAGTTGAGAGGCAAGAAAACAACATGCACATTCCAGGTGCAGAACCCTCCCAATGACTTCTGGTCTCCAACAGCAAGGATCCATAGAGACATGGCCCCGTGAAAGGCTGGTAATGGTTAAAAAAAAAAAAAAGATTATCTAAAGATGGCACCTTCTGAGCATATTGACCCCCTAAGGCCTTCAGGTCACACCTGCTGACTTTACTGACATTCCTGTTAGGCCTGCAGATCCCATCCTGCTCTAGGAGAGGGAGCTGGGTTCTATTCTGACTCATGCATCATCAACAATATTCTCACCTAAGTCCCGGATGAAGAATCTGCATAACCTGTGATGGAGAAAACCACAGCTTGATTTTCTGAGCCTACATAGCATCAGAGGTGCTGCAGTTCAAAACCTAGCTTTTGATTTATATCCATTTATCCCCATTCACCATAGTACCTAGGTGTTGCAAACTGAGCAATTTCAATTTGTCTATTTCAATTTCAATATGTCCCTGACATAATAGGGAATTTCATAGTGTCCTCTTGTGACCGGGGTCCTAGTGGGAAGCCAGCTGTGGTCACTCAATTAGGGTGAACTGCAAAGAATGGGGCAGACAATCCCCAAAAAGACTGGTGGATATTCCAATACTTAGATTTACCAAGACAGCATAAAACAGCTTCTTTAATACCTTATTGGTTACTCAGAAGCGCAAACAACAAATTCCTTAAAGTGATCCAGCCTCAGGCCTCCATCCAGGTACCCATGTCAAATATGATGAAAATTTCTGTAAATCTCATTTCATCATATAAAAGGAAAGGTTCTACCAATCCCAAAGGATTGGACACATTACCTCCCAGGTTATTGAATATTCCAGATCTTACCCAAATACACTCTACAGCCAGTTCTTATTAACTAAACTAAAATTTATTAAAAAACAAAAGAGAGAGAGAATACGGTTAAAAGATCAATATACATACAGACATGAGTTCAATTCATTGAGGTGCAGATTCATAGCAGAGATGGTGAGCTTTGTAGCTGCAAAGAGTTCTTTCAGAAATAGTTCATAGGTTATAGTCCAATGTCCAGATATCATACTTAGGGCGTACCAGCATAACTGGGACCTGAGTCTTGTGAATCAAAGTTCCCCTGATGAAGCCTAAGCAGATCTGAGACGACAAAATCAGGACCCAAGGATCTTTTATACAATTTCATGTCCTCTTTGACAAGTTAGGATTTCCTCGGGGAGCAAAAGGTAATTAGGATGACTTTGAAGGAGGTCCGTCACCAGTCCTTAGCTATATGAATTAACATAAGGCCATTTGCGTGTTCCTCTACCATTCACAGTACATTTCAAAGAGAGATGAATACCAAGATATCCCGTATTTACAATTCATTTAAATGCTAGGATGTTCTTTTGATCTCTGAACTATCAGAATACAGCATAGACAGGGACTGTTGATTGCATTGTCGACTCTACTCATACATATGTAAATACACAAAAACACAAATATTATCTCTCCACATGTCTTTTGAGGGTTATTTATTTTGCAGGATGTTTAACCCTTTCTAGGCATGTGTCACACCTCTACAGGGTCACTCTCCTGACTCACTGCTGCACTTTGAAGTCTTTGAACAAGGGACCACAGGGACCCTGAAGAATATGCTAGGTGAAGGTGAAGGTCTTGCTACTGAGGTCACACAGATGCAAACATCAGCAGAATACATAAGATGCTTTGCACTTCCCTTATTTATCCAAAAAGCTATTTTTGTTCATTAAAACCTAGTTACTAGCTGTATCTCCCCAATAACCTGGAGTGCTTGCTTGGTTAATTTAAGCAAGCAGAGCTTTGACGAAGTAATTTTACTGTCCTCGGGGATCTGCCAGCTTATGCCGGTCTTCACTATTTCAGATGAAATTGAGTTAATTTTCGCTGAAATTGCTTCTTAGCAGACAAACACATTCCCCATCATTGTGAGCTTATGCCACTGCAGCTCTATTATTCTTTAATTTACACACCCCAGCAGCGAGGGATTAATGCCTGAGACATACAAAAGGCTACAGTGTGGAGAGGGGAAGGACAGGAGAGAGGGAGAGTGGAGCTCTGCAGGGAATAGGTAATGGTGTTTTAGTTTTATAGTCAAAACATTTAAAGTTTGGCATTAACATGAAGTCAGCTCCTGTTGTCCTTTCACTCTGGAAATTCAACACCCAAGTTCTCAGAGCAGCAAAATCTGAGCGACTCAGCCACATCAGAGTTTGCATAAGGCCTTTCTTGGATTGATGGGCTAAGAAGGCAATAAACTGCTCTGAATCCAGGAACCGATTGACAGAGAGCCAGGTGGCTTCAAGCAGAACTGCATGAAGTGGCTATATCTTTTGACAGCATCTTCCTTGTAAGTCCTGGCTTCAAACAAAAGTCCCATGCGAAGAAGCTGCTGGTGAAGCCCCTGGGGTATGTCTCCAGTGCTCTGATACTAGAGCAATGGGGCCATATAAGCACCCAGAGAGCTCCTCAATTCCTTCTAAATTACTCCACATGGACACAAAGGGTGACTGCAATCTGATATCCTCCGTCTCATGGGTATACGTGCCAATGTCCCACTTGGTTCTCTGGTCAGTATCCCTGTTAAGCTACCAGAGATATCTTAGGTTATTATTAATAATTATTATGAGTAGTAGTATTACAGCAACACCGAGCAGCCCTGGTTTTCGGCAAGGGGTCCTTTGCTCTCGTCACTGTACAAACACAGGGAAAAAAGACAGCCCTGGCCCCAAATTGCTTACCATCTAAGTGTAAGACAAGAGACAATCAATGGACAAGACAGGGCAGTACAACGAAGCAATGAGATGATATTGTCTAAACAGACAAGACAGACACAGAGTGGGGGAAGGGATGTTACACACCCACAGAGTGAACAACGTGATGGTGGCAAATGTCATGTTAGTTCCACGTATCTTTTTTTTTATGTCCTAACCCAGGCACTGCTGATGACTGGTAAGAACAGTAACTAATGAATACAGAGCAGCTACCCTGTTCTTATTTAATTAAAAAAAATAATGTACAATGTATATCTAAACTGTGCAGGTTGTGATCATATCCATCCCTGCATCCTTCAGACGGCTCTGGTCTTCTGAGATCAGTGTTTCTTAAGCTTTGTAAGTTGGCGACCCCTTATGTAAATTCAAAAATGTTCATGACTCTTTTACATTTACTATAAAAGTAAAAGTTAAAAAATGTATTAATGGTAGCTACGATAAGGCTTGATCATTTATCTGTGTGCATATTTCGAGGTCGACAAGGTGAGGGGAGTGGAGGAGCTTCAGATTGTAATAAAATTTCCAATGCCTCATGACTGTCCCCCACCTCCGATTGCCTTCATGACCCCCTGAGGGTCACAACCCACCAGCTGGGAAACACTGTCTTAGACTGTAAGCCCACTCCAGGGAAGGGACCCTCCCTTTCTTCCTGTGTCTATGGATAGCACCTAGCCCAGTGTGAATATTACCAGAACACCAAGAATAACATAACTACAATGCTAGTCAGCAAGACAACATCATGTGAAAGGCAAACAGTGTGTATGGTTGGGGAGAGGGTGCCAGTTCCTTCATCTCAACAACTGTGTTTTGTCAGGACTACCCCTAGATAGCTGTGAATGAGTTGGCAATGGGAAGGCACCCAATCAGAGTCATGGGGAGGCAGGGTCAAGGAACACAACATTCTACAGTAAAAGCCCCCCACAGCCTCCCTTACAATAGTGTTACTGCGGCTCTGGGGGTTACCATTATCGTGTAGAATTCTTTCTTTGAATGTGGGAGAGCAGAATGTGCCAGAGTAGGAAAGGAGAGCAGCTGCACTTGGCCTCTCTCACCACTTGCACTGAGGGGGAGACTCAGTAGTGAAGAACGTGTGCAGCGAGGAGGAAGATAAAATTGGACAGAGAGAGAGAGAGAGAGGAGGGGAGAAAGCAGAAGAAAAACATTAATAGAAAAACAGTTCCGTTGAGATGAACAGAAAATGTTGAAAAGCATGGGGTGCATTCAGCTGCCTGGAACTGGAATGTGACCTACGATGCTGGCTGGTATAAATTTATTCCAGCGTTCCACCTGCAAGTCTACCTGTCTCAAAAACAATTGAGATTCAGCCTAAAAATGTATATTAAAGAAGTGGCCTATTAGTGCCTGGCAGCACAGAGTAATAAGGGTAATAAGCCAACTGCACAGGAGAGAAGGGATGGGGGCTCAGATGGAGCCTCTGAGAAGAAACCCTTGAAGATACCAGCACTCCAGCCCCATTGCTTGTAATTCTGCCCCTTGGAAGAAGAGTGTGTAAATCTATTCAGCCTCTGGTTTTAGCTGGACACGGAGCATTAAGGGCTTGGGGATGGGGGTGAAAGGCCAAAGAACCCACTCTCAGAGCTACCCTGCTGCTGGTTTGTTTGAAGAATGACTCAGCCTCATTATTCTCACACCCATTAGACATCTCGCTCTGGACACAAAGATGCTTGTGCTGTGTTTAAATGAGGCATTTTCAGAGACTACAATTTATTCAAGTCAACATGGTGCTGAGGAAAGGTGCCAGACTGACAGTCCTGGAGGCTGGAGTCCTCTCTTTATCCACAGTACAAGGAGGCAAGGAGAGAGCAGGCTTCCCCGACAGAGCCCCATCAAACCTGCCCGGCAGAGGCCATCTCTGTGGGGGAGAGCAGGGAGCACAGTCTCCATGACTCAGTCAGAGTTTGGCCTTCGAGCCTGCCAATGAGTGGGACAATCACTGATGTTTGTGAGGGGATACCCTGCCTACTAGTCACGGGGCTGACCCATCAGCTCATTTCACCAAATAGGCCATCAAGGGTCATCAGGGGCAACAGCTTCCTATCTCTGTTTCAATGGCTCGAGCAAGGGAGATTCCAAGTCTTGCACTTAGGTTGGCTCATTCAAGGCCCAATTCCTAACTAGATGACAGGGCTGCTTTGGAAACAGGTCACAAAGATGGGCAAGGCAGTTCCTTCTGTGTGATGGGTGTCATCTCATCCCTCCAATGTCCTGGTGCAATTCCCATCAGCTTCCCGGGAAGGCTGTTTCTAAGACTGATTCTCGCTGGCTCCTGACTTTTAGCCTTATGCCTTTTTTTCAGAAGCGCTGCCCCTGAACAGGGTCTTTACATTTTTTAATCAGTCTGAAAGTAATTGGGGATTTATAATAGGTTTGTTTTGTTTTTTTGTCCAGTTGAATTCCAACAGCTCATCTTATTCCTAGCAAGCGCCACAATCTCTATGGTGATGAAGAAACCTCTACGGGAGGCCCCCGAACCAAAGTGGGAAGCATTGGCTTGTTTTGTTTGTTTTTTTCCATTGAACCTTCTGTTTATTTTGAAATGAAAAGGGCTAAAGAAATTTAAACCAAGAGCAAAATCCCTATGGAAACAACCCAACCTGTGCTGATAACTTAGTAACCTATAAAGACCAAGCTTGCTACACTGATTCCTCTGGTAGCCTCTAAGGACCAGGACCAGGAATCATTGTCAGGTTTCCCACATGGTCACGTTCATCAGTGCATAGATCTTATCTTGTTTTACTTTGTAACTGCTGCAGAGTGGACATACCCCTGAAATCTTGGCTTTCATGGGAGTCAGAGTTTTAATGTGAGAGATGGAATTAAGTTGCACAACTCAGGTCCTGATTTCAAACTGAGTCTCCCAAGTCTTGGAGGCATATGGAAATGGGGATTTGGTTCAACCCATTGTAAAGAGAGGAGCCAGACACACAGACAGTTGCGGTGAAAGGTCCCTTCCAGCAGAGAAGAGGCAGGGCTCAGTTGTAATAAATATAAAACGGATTCTCCACTGAGGCTGCTAATCAAAGACAGGAACCCAGGTTTCTCGTTGGCTATTCAGCTACCAACCTGTCCTGCCTAGTGTAACCGTGCAGGATTACCTGCTGTCCTACAGTGGGTCTATCAGTCAGGGGATGGATTGCTAACTCTACTGAAGGGGATGTATTCTGAGTAGGGCTGTCAATTAATCGCGGTTAACTCATGTGATTAACTCAAAAAAATTAATCGTGATTAAATAATTAATCATGATTAATTGCACTTATAACAATAGAATACCAACTGAAATTTATTAAATATTTTTGGATGTTTACTACATTTTCAGATATACTGATTTCAGTTACAACACAGAATACAAAGTGCACAGTGCTCACTTTATATTCTTATTTTTGATTAAAAATATATGCCCTATATTGGTAAAATGATAAACAAAAGAAATAGTATTTTTCAATTCACCTAATACAAGTACTGTAGTGCGATCTCTTTATCGTGAATGTGCAGGTTTATTCTGGTTACATAACTTCACGCAAAAACAGAACAGTGTAAAACTGTAGAGCCTACAAGTCCACTCAGTCCAACTTCTTATTCTGCCAATCACTACAACAAACAAGTTTGTTTACATTGACGGGCGATAATGCTGCCTGCTTCTTATTTACAATGTCACCTGAAAGTGAGAACAGGCATTCGCATGGCACTTTTGTAACCGGCATTGCAAGGTATTTACATGCCAGATATGCTAAATATTCATATGCCCATTCATGCTTTGGCCACCATTCCAGAGGACATGCTTCCATGCTGATGATGCTCGTTAAAAAAATAATGCGTTAACTAAATTTGTGACTGTACTCCTTTGGGGGAGAATTGTATGTCTCCTGCTCTATTTTACCCACATTCTGCACATATTTAATGTTATAGCAATCTCGGATGATGACCCAGTACATGTTCGTTTTAAGAACACTTTCACAGCAGATTTGACAAAACGCAAAGAAGGTACCGGTATGTGAAATTTCTAAAATAGCTACAGCACTCGACCCACGGTTTAAGAATCTGAAGCGCCTTCCAAAATGTGAGAGGGATAAGGTGTGGAGCATGCTTTCAGAAGTCTTAAAGGAGCAACACTCTAATGCAGAAACTACAGAACCCAAACCACCAAAAAAGAAAATCAACCTTCTGCTGGTGGCATCTGACTCAGATGATGAAAATGAACATGCGTCGGTCCACACTGCTTTGGATCATTATCAAGCAGAACCCATCATCAGCATGGAAGCATGTCCTCTGGAATGGTAGTAAACATCCAAAAATATTTAAAATAAATGGCATTCTATTGTTGTTTAACAGTGCGATTAATCACGATTAATTTTTTTAATCGGTTGACAGCCCTAATTCTGAGCTAGAGTTTTTGGTTCCATCCCATTTCTACTTATTACCATTTGAATGTCTGCAGGCCAGCATGGTGGCTGGGTAGAGTGAGCCATTGGCAAGATTTACACAGAAGCAAAACTTGATATTCAAAGTTCAGCTTTAACCACAACCACTCTCTACCCTTCATGCTGGCCACCCTATAATACACAAATCACAACAGCTCCCCTCTGCATCACACAGTGATGTAACCAACAGCCCCATCTCTGAGTGCTTGGTCTAGCCCAGGACCTAGGGAAACCCTGGATGGTGACAGTAGATAGCAGAGGTTGTGTTAGTCAGAGAGGGAGCTAGAGACTCCAGTGAAACCAAAGGGTCTGTGAACAGCAGCCTTTATAAAGAATCTTCTTTATAATAATTACAGCTGAGGCCTGCCTGTTTGTGGACATGAGGGGCATTCCCCACACAAACCCATATTTCCCACAGGGAGAGACCCCAAGCCTCTGTACAACACACTATGAGACAGAAGAGGAAAGTCTAGCGTGGTTCGAGCAGACTGCCTGGTGTGTGCTGCTCCTGTATAAAGCCAGAGGCTGCCTCAGTCCCAAGACATCTGCGTTAGACAATAGCCCCACCAAAGCGTGATTGGACCTGATTTCCCTGTGGGCCTGTGCCGATGGAGACTGTACACAAGCTCTGGTGAATGGTGGGTCTGCAAACTCATTGGCGTTTGTCCACTCATTAAGTCCTGAAGGCGATCTGACTAAATGTTCCGTCTTTGTCTCCGTCATTGGCGATCTTGTCATACCATTGAAGCTTCTGGTGACCGTGTGATTACAGACTGCAGCAGCATTACTTGGAAAAACACTCTTTGTAATTCGTTGCTCTTGCATCCTAATACGTCTGTGCCAAGAAAGCTGGCGAGACCAAACCAGGGTCAGAGGGTCTTCCCCACTCCTTCCACCTGCAGTCCCCCTTCCAAATCCTCCCCCCGACGCTCCTGCCGGGGAAATGGGGTCAGGGCACAGGGGCTTCCCTCGCTCCCTGGCAGGAGTGCCAGGCAGGCAGATGGGGCAAGACTCTGTGCCCCAACCCCACTTCCTGGCAGGAGCGCTGGGCAGAACAGGTCGGGACGCAGGGGCACCCATTTTTCTAGGATGCCCCCAATTGGCCAAAGCCCCGGGGCATGGGCCCCATTGGCCCAGTGGCTAATCTGCCACTGGAGCTGATGGAGGCACATGCTGGGTTTGGCTACAAATGTCCTCACTGCTGATCTCCCTGCTCTGCCACAGTTTCCCTGTGTGACCTTGGGCAAATCACTTAGCCCTTCTTGTGCCTCCATGCCTCATCTGTGAAATGGGGATAATAGCACAGCTTTATAGCCTAGGGGAGTTGTGAGGCGAAATACATTAAAGATTGTGAGATCTTCAGATATTACAATCATGGGGGCCATAGAAGTACTTAAGACAGATAAATTTGGAAAGTACTTACCAGTCCTAGCTCACCTGGAAATGAACAATAATCATAATAATCAACAGGCATGAAACTGACCATGTACACACAGAATCCCTGATTTGAGCGCACACACACACACACACAGAGCAGAGTTTGGGTGAACAAATTAAGCATGCACTAATGTATACAGGCAGTTGCCTGTGCCTGACATGGACCAGGGCAGCTCCTATTGGTCTGTGTCACTGCCTCCATGGTAGTCAGGCCTCCTAGGTATGCAGGACTTGCCTGCAAATTAATTCACGCACAGGCCCCACGTTAGCATTCCCATCTCGGAGCAGCGAAGTCTGCAGAGGAAACGAGTGTCACAAGGAAAATGAAAAGCAGTGGAGGCTTTAATCCTCCTGTTAGCACACAGGAGTTTGTCATTGCCTCGCCTGCCCCTGAATTATGCATTGTGGGCTTAAGGCCATTGGCGATATAAAAGGCAGAGGGTGGATTCCGCCCCACCTTCCCCTGGGTTTCAAGTCCAGCAATAGGAAAAAAACAGGGGTGCTGTTCTGCTCCTTCTTGGAGCTCAGATAATCACAGGGAGGTGGGTAGCTGTGCCCTTTCCCAGCACTTATGTCTCGGAGCCGTTTAAAGGCACCTGTGACATGACATAAATTAAATGCCATCCCCAGGAGCTGGATGCTGGGAAGAGCCCACCAATGCCTGTGTGGAGGTTCTTCTATAGCTCCCTTCAGCGGCAGTGAGCTAGGAGCAGCTCCAACCGAGCAGTGGGGAGGAATTCCTCATCTTGGTGCCAAGCCAGCTGCTTGGGACCTCTCTCCCTAACATCTCAATGGTACACGCACTGATTGCATCTTGCGCTGGTACAGTTCTTTGTGCCCATGCATGCTTGGTGAGGGAGGTTTGTGACTCACCCAGAGGCCTGGGCACGTCATGTTTCAGGGTCCAAGCTGATCGTCTGCAGAGATCTACCCTCGCTGTACAAGGGGGGGCACAGTATGGGGGTGAGACTACCCTCCTTGGAAACTACAGGCACTGCTGGCCATTGCCAGAGACTGGTTGACTATGTGGCTTGCTGCCCAGTCCAGCAAAACAAAGGTGCTGTAAGCCCAGTGCCACGCCAACTCAGGCAAGGTTGGGGGTGTTGTTTAAAAACAAAATTGAAGCTTTTACGTGAACTAGACTGAAAATCATTGACCGCAGAGGGGAGAAGGGAGGCAGAGCTGGAGAAGTGAGGGGGGCAAGGCGGAGTGCAGAAACTGTAAAGGTGAAAGAGGAGAAAGCGAAGGAGCATCAGAAGAGGAAGGAGGCAAAGATGAAACAAGGATGGGGAGACAGAGAAAAAGAGAGGAGGTGTGGAAATGAGAGCGAGGCAGCAGGGGGTAAAAGGGAAAGTGGGAAATTAATTTAAATGAGTTAGAAAATTCCAGCCAGACGACTTCAGAAAGTCAGCAGCTGAAATGTGGGGCTTCATTAGCACAGACCGATGGAAGATAGAGACATTAAGGAAGGAAATGTGTGACTCACAGGGGAAAATGGGAAAAACAACACACAACGTAGCAGCTGCTCCGTTTACTTCAATTAAAGAACAGCTCAAAGGGTATGTTAGGGATGGGGGGGGGGGAGAAAACAAAAAACAGATGAAGCAATTGTTACCCTAAAGCTCCTAAATGATCTGACTCAGGAGTTTGAGCACAGAGCCAGCGTTCTTTGTCCTTCACTTCAGAACGTATCTCGTTTTGCAGAGCCCGGCTTGGCGAGGAGAGGCTGGAGTACCAGCAAAGGGCCTTTGCACTGCTTGTTAGGCATGGAACAGAGTGGGCAGCCCTTGACAGTGTGGCTCCTTGGCTTTAAAGAGGGACGCTGCACCCCTGTTATTCCCCAGCATGGCCCTTTAAGGCACTATTACACAGCAAAGAGCACATCCTGCTGCATCTAAATCACCAGCTGCATCCAACACCAAATGGTTGCACTGTAAAAGGGGAAGCGCAGGGCCTCTGGCTGGCAGCAGCTGGTGCATTAATGAAGGGCATCACTAGCAACAGAGCTATGTGGGCCAACTGTACCAGTTTCACCAGGATATGGGTGCACAAAAGAGCAGCGACCCCTTGCATAGATTAATTGCACCACGGCAGTGGGGCAGCTAATGACCTAAAACACCCTGACCCTGTCGCCTGGATTCAGCATGGTTGCTGACTCAGGGCTGCAGGATCAGACCCTACAGCATTACCCCTTAGCTGCAGTTCGGATAATGCAAACTGTCACCAAATGTCTGACTGTTCCCCCTTTTCGCCACAACGACTGCCAGCCTTCCCCTTTGGCACGAGTGGAACACGCTCACCCCCTTGGCAGGGTGTGTGGCTAGCCAGTGAACTCACTGAGATTTGCTCTGGGCTCAGTGCTTCTATCCAGGAAAAGCAGCTGAAGTTAATTTGAGCCAAAGTCCTTTATTATTGCAGCTGCACAGCTAGACTGGACGCCGCGTTGAAGAATGTGCTGGAGGGCACATTTCTAGGCTGGACAAGTGATATATGGGAAAATGAACCAGATGTCTCGATAGAGCATTTCCATCTTTAATTTCTCTGAGTGTGTCAACTCTGGCTGAATGAATTATTCACACCTGCAGCTCTGAAGAACCTCACGAGCTGTTCCCTAGTCTAGCAGAGTACAATTGCAACAACTGCAGTCCAAGCAGCGTTTCTTTGACTGCAAATGAAAGTGAATCAATCTTTAATCGGGTTGTTGATGTCCTCGCTGGATCACTGACAAAGCTGAAAAGGTGCTGACACTCTCTGATTGAGATGTGGGTGGACAGAAATCAGGATGGCAGTCAGTTTCTCATCATAGCCAGGAAGTTTTGACATAGGACTGGACATAATCACACCTGTCTGGAATTCCCTTGTAGAAGAACTGGAGGTCTCACAGGGACATGATGATGGGCTATGGAGCCGTCTGCCTGCAGGCTGCCAATTTGAACCTGGCACAGTTTAATCAGTGGTGGCCATATGTTGTTACCCTCTGCCAAGTGCTCATTGACCTGCAGGAGTTTGGTGGTCCAAATAAGCGCTATTTAAAAACAAAAGAGAGTGTGGGTTTTTTTGGTGAAAATGTTCATGTACCTTTTGTCCTCTTTCATTAGAATTCGGAATTTTGATAAAAAAGGCAACAAATTTGCAACTAGCCCTAGTCTCAGCCCAGTTCCCCGGGGATGAGGGTCAACAGTCTGGGAAGCTACCACTGCCACAGTTCTCAACCCCATTAGGATCCCAAAAAGAGACATAGAAGGGTTGAATGGCCCTTGAAAGCTAACCTTCCTCTTCTCCCTAAAGATGGCCCTTGCAGAACAGAGTTGAGACCAATAGAAAGGAGCAACAGGTGGAAGTTTGCTCTGCAAACCCCCGTGTTGTGCTTGACTTTTGGACAGAGAGAAGACTTTGGTATCCTGGCCTTTCAGTCTGGCACCTTTCACCAAGACTAAATGAAGTAAAGGTTTGTGTGGGGAAGAGAGATATCCATGTGTATCCTATACAAACCCATTGTGGGTTCTTGTCTCCTTCTCCTAGCTGGACCATATAAAAAGTGTACCAGTTTGCTACTACTACCCAGGTAAGAGGCTTAGTACCTTAGCTACATCAACAGAGGCTCAGACTTTCAAATGTGGAGGTCCCAAATTCAATGCCTGCTGATGCCCCATTTAGGGGACCCTCCCACCTCTGTTTAAAATATCAGAAAAGTTTGGGTTGGGAGAATCTTCATTCTAATTTTATCTGAGCCAGTTCTTCCATCCCTTTTCCTAGTAGATTCTTTCTAGGCCATGGATACCATGAATCTCTGACTTTCTGCTAACCAGTTCTATATACAATCACAGCATTGGATTTCATCACCAAGTCTCATGGGCCTCAGGATAATTACCTGCCCAAAGCCTCAGATGGAGCACCCAGATACAAGCAAACTCTCAAACTTCTGCCATTTATCACTCTAAAGAGCAGCCAGTGGAAAGGCAGCCCCTATCTGATAAGAGGTGTCAGTCAAGATTTCAATGCAGCCCGCTGCAGCATGAAAAGGACACATCACCATATATCTGCAGAACTAACTGTGGAGAATGTTAAATCTAAACAGCCTGGGAATCAACACAATGGTCCCAATCTCCATAATTGATAATGGGAACGCATGAGTCTCTCATGTGAACTTTAGTGACACATATGCCAGAGACAATCACCAGGGAATGAGGGGCTTTTCTTCCAGGCTCCTGAGATTGGCTGCATTTAAAGCATTCAGCTCTAGCTAGCTGAATATTCAGCTTGAGACCATATCTTCATCTCTACACAATCAAACATCGCTTCAGTCTGAGCCTAGTTGTTAAATTCGGGATATATTAAAGGGCATGTGAATGTGCTTATTAGGAAAACAATGTTTATGTAGCACTGACATGGCCTAGGTTCAAACTTCAGCTCTTCCTCTGATGTTCTTCACATTGCTCTGAGTTCTGAGACTCCACCTCTCTTTGCAGGGGGGTAGGTGTGTTTTTGGCAAAAGACTCCACTTTTCCCAGATCTGAATTTGGAACATCGCTTGGGTTCAGATCATGGAATATTTTTGGTGACTATGCTGCAGGACTTCATGGAGCGTTGGGGATCCCTAAACACCACATGGAGCCCAAGAGACCTCAGCAACATTTTGGACAGCGGAAGAGGGGGAACTGAAAGGCCACCGGAACAGCCTTTCTTTGGCAGTGTACAAATATGGGGTCTTTAATCTGTCTGCTGGAATTCAGATGGGAGGCCTGCTAATGCTGCCTAAAAATAAAGGAAAGGAGGACTTGTGGCACCTTAGAGACTAGCATCCGATGAAGTGAGCTGTAGCTCATGAAAGCTCATGCTCAAATAAATTTGTTAGTCTCTAAGGTGCCACAAGTACTCCTTTTCTTTTTGCGGATACAGACTAACACAGCTGCTACTCTGAAACCTAAAAATAAAGGGTTGACCGCTTCAGGCACTCACTGATTGAGACATAGGCGGACAGGGACCAGGCTGACAGCAAGTTTCTTAAAGCTGTAACATTTTGACAGAGCATTAGGTATAATCACGCCTGTCAAGAATGACGTTCTGTAGGAAGCCCTCTGTTGGAGAGCTAATGGTGGAGGACCCTCATAAACCCTCCGTGTCACCTCTGGATTCCCAGAGTCTGCAGGAGACATCTTGACAAGCAGACAATACCTAACTGGACAGCCTAAGACTTATTTAGCCAGAGCTGTCCTTGAAGGCAGAAAAGTTGTAAGTCCCCTTGCTTCTCTTAATCAATAGGAGCCAATAATGTGCTTCTCGAGATCACCAGCACTTAGGGCAGCATAAGACTTGCCGTGCTGGAGCAGCCCAACCAGCCATCTAGTCCCCTGTCCTGTGACCTCCAGTAAAGGGTAACACTGAGGTTTTCTGGATGTTTACGATATCCAGGTGGGTAAACAAAGACCCTGAGATTTCTGACAACATAGGGTTAAAGTCTGGCTGCCCCCTATGTAAGTGAGTTATGAGAGGAAGGGAGCCTCTCTTCTCCCTTCCCAAGCATTCCTGTGTGGGACTTAAGCAGAATGCTGACATTAGCACTAGGGCTAGGCAGCTGCTAGCTTGCCTGGGGGCACTTCATGGGCCAGATCCTTGACCAGCAGCACACAGAGGACTTGAAACTGCATTAGAATAGCAGCTGAGGATTCCCCTGCCATAAGGGATCCCCAGCAGGTGAAAAGCTGGGTGTGATGTTTTGGGGTTCAACGCAAACCATCAAGGGGTTGTGTCACCACCTGCCCTGCAACTCTGGGTGACTTCAATGCTACGCTGCTGTGGCTCACAGCCCTGACACCAGCAGCCAGCCCATAAGCATCCGGGTCTTACCCTGACTTCCACCACCCAGTTCATTTTTTCAGAGTGATGCCAACACTATCCTAGTCATGAATTTTCCCCAAATCGTCTGGCACTATGCTGAAGTCCCCAGAACTGAGTTACTGTATTACCCCTCTCAGCCTCAGCAAGTCACTGTGACAACTCCCTGACACACCAGCTTGTCTGTCTTGCTATCAAACTCTTCAGGACTCTGCCAGCCCAAACCTTGCCTTGCAGGTAACCTGCAGTGAACCCCAACTCCCAAGTTCCCCAGAGATGTCTCCCTGCAATGTCAGCCCTCTCCTGGAACACTCACAGAAGTTACTACATATGTTCATTGCTCCTTTAAAGAGACAATACACTGCAGCTCATTAGTTTAACTGGGGTAAACACACCCTTCCCTTCAAACACAGCACTGAATTGGTTTATAGTAAAAGTAAAACAAGCTTATTAAACAAAATGTCATAGGTTTAAGTGCTACCAAGTACCAGGGGTAAGATAGAAATGGTTACAAACAAAAGTAAAACTAAAACTTAACTTCAGCAAATTCCTATCTTTGCTTAAGTAGGTTTCTCACCTATATTCAGTTCCCACCAACTTCAACCCCCTGGGTTGAAGGATCCACTTTTATCAGATATACCAGTGATGGATAACGATGGGTTCTCTCACCTCTCTTTTTATAGGTCAGTAAACCTTTGAAAAGTAAGGCTAGACAAAGCTCCTTTTCCCTGCTGGGTCTGGATGCCATGCTGTCTTCTCCCCCACTGGTGATTTTTACAATGCAAATGATCACTTCCTGTAACCTCCCATACCAATGAATAGTCCACTGAATTTAGCCACACCTCGTTTGAGGTTTTGGCCTCTTTTCTTTGGAGAAAACCTGTTTGTCAACTCCCCCTGACATGCCTGTTTTAAACACATTTTAGTGACTTATTTCCAGCATACATGTATATGTTTTTTGTGGGTTAACCATCCATACATGATGCAATAATATTAATGAGCAGTAACTTATTAGTTTTTCAGTAATATATCGCATGCCACCTTTGGGTACATATAATGAGAACAGTGTGTTAGGTGTAGTGAGTTTGTCAGACCTGACAGCAGTTCTTGACCCAGAGTAGTGAACCACCAACAGGCCTCTGTGTCACAGGTACAAGGTGCAGGGAGCATTCCATGTTGGGCTGGGGATGTGGAAAAGTCAGGGCCTGATCTAACTTGGGCTGGGTGGGGGGGAAGGGTCAGTTTATACCCTGGTCCCTAGTGCCCACCCTGCAGAGGTGCACCCGAAATCTGGTCCCAGGTAGCCAAGAGGTCATAAAGAGGCACCCATTCTTCTGTGTACTTGCTAGCAGGTGCTAGAGGTAATAAACAAGCAGGTGTAAGGAGCACTATACAATACGGTCTCCACATCGCTTCCTTGAGGCAGTCTGCCTGTGTCAGCCCCACACAGACAGAATAGCTCTGAGCACCTTACTGGGTTGCCACAGCTGTATATGCCTCCTGCTCCACCATTAAACACTCTAGAGAGGAGAAAGGTCAAAATATGGCCCATAGAGTCTAGTCCAGATGTTCTTATCCAGGTAAGGCTTGAATAAGAACCAGGAAACAACTAAATTCAATATAATGGACTAAATCCTACAATCCTTGTTCAGGTAAATGCTCACTGACTTCAGTAGGAGAAGTGGCTGAGTAAGAACTGAGGTCTTCAGTATTTAGCAGAATCCATTTAGAATTGACTACTGTGTGCATTTAGCTAGTTTCCATGCATATATGTGGGTATATATATCTAGCTATCTCACATCCTTGCCTCCTACCATATGTTTTAAGCGTCAGGCGAATGGGCCAGTTTGGAAGCATTTCAAATGGAGTGTTGTATGTCAGACACAGAAGGTAATTGTCCCACTATACTCAGCACTGGTGAGGCCTCAGCTGGAGTACTGTGCCCAGTTCTGGGCACCACACTAGGAAAGATGTGGAAAAATTGGAGAGCAACAAAAATGATAAAAGATTTCAAAAACTTGACCTCTGAGGAAAGGTTAAAAAACTGGGCATGTTTAGTCTTGAGGAAAGAAGACTGAGGGGAAACCTGACAACAATCTTCCAGTATGTTCAGGGCAATTATAAAGAGGAGTGTGATCAGTTGTTCTCTACGTCCACTGAAGGCAGGACAAGAAGTAGTGGGCTTAATCTGTGGCAAGGGAGATTCAGGTTAGATATTAGGAAATACTCTCTAACTATAAGGCTACTTGAGTACTGGAATAGGCGGAAGGGAGGTTGTGGAATCCTGATTCTTGGAGATTTTTCAGAACGGGTTGGACAAATACCTGTCGGGGATGGGCTAGGTTTACTTGATCCCATCTCAGTGCAGGGGGTTGGACTTGATGACCTCTCGAGGTCCCTTTTAGCCCTACATTTCTATGATTTTATACTGCAGGGAATCTACCTCCATATACATTATCAGGCTGCAAAGTGGCAGAGGAGCACCTCATCAATGTAGCAACCTGCATGGAACTTGGAAGGAGGAGCGTAGGAGAGGGGAGTTTGAGCAAGGCACCACAAAGTCAGTCTGTGTGCACATGGCTGGAATGCTAGCTGCAGCACCTCTCTAAGTATCTCTTAATAAAGACCCAGTTTAGTTTTACAAGCATGGAGGCCTCTCATGTTATTACCTAGTACACTGTACATGAAACAAGCTACAATCACCATCTCCAGCCACCCCTCTTCTCCAGCCTGATCACCCCTACCAGTTACCCATTTCACCCTGCCATGGAAGTAGCCCTCAGAGGGCTCCATTGCATAAGATGGCATGCTCTCTTCCCCAGGCAGTCTCCATCCTTCCTGAGCCTCTCTCTGCAGTTGACCCCACCACTTCTGCTGCAGGCACGACCCCCTGTGCCCACAGAGCAGGAGAAAGAGGATTTTCCCCTAACTTCTTATGAGAGACTTATCCTAGACTGGGCTTCCAGAGCTCCAAACAAGTGCATAATTTATTACTATGCTAAGTTCTCATCACCCATCAGCAGGCCAAGCTTGTAAAAAATACCCCTCTCTCTAGCATATACACTCCCACCTGCTACAGAATTGAAACTGCAGCCCCACTTGAGTGTAGTGTCTTTGAGATCCTCTATAAAGAGCTTTGAGATGAAGCCCCTGATTGGCACACCAAGATTTGGACGTTGCTAGTTTGCAACAGGTGACTATGCCACATCTCTCCGCATAAAGCATGGCTTAATGTGCCATGTCCCCCTCTTACTACTGGTCCACACAGAGGAGAAGAGCCTTACCAACCAGTATAGTTACTCCATCTGTTCAAGTGGTAGAGAAATGCCTGTGCTCTTGATGTGGTGCGTTCAAGGCATGCTCACAACACAAGCGGGAGGAGTGGTGCTGTACCAGCCTACCAAGGTCAGTTACAGGGACCAGTCAGCTAATGGGCTAGTCCCACAGACACATGACACAGAAACTACCTACAGTACATGGCTATCTTGTCCCTCCCTCAGCCAATACAGGATTGTCCCCTGGAGCATATCCAACAAGGCTTTTCTAAGGCCAGTTGTCTCAAACAATGGAGCTGCTAGCACCTCCTTTTGGGAAACCCTTCACCTCTCAATAGGCCTCACCCTTACAGACCATTTCTGACATTTAGTCTAAATATTCTTTTGCTTTAGCCAAACAGAATTGTGACAAAGTGAAGCAGCCACCCAGAAAGGGTTAAGGGATCCATGCCTATCACATGGCTGGGCAGGGCATATAAGAAAGAGGAGGGTGGGCCAAAGGGGCTGAGATGAAGGATATCTTTGCACCTCGGTAGTGGAGCCAAGAGAAAATCCGACGGAGACTGTAACCAGCTCAGCTATGTTATGGCAAACAATACCCCGTGCAACTGAAGCAGGAGCCTTTAAAAGACTAGGGTGAGGTGTTTGCTTCCCTTCCTGGGGTGGTGAAACAGCCCACCAGCTTACAAGAATCTTCTAAAGTTTCCAAAGCACCTGCGCTAAAGCAAGGAGGGATGCAGAGGACTCCAGCCAGCCCTGTACTTGTCACTTGTCACACATTCTAACTGCAAGGGCATTAATACAGTGATGGAGTTCCCACTCTCCTGTGACATTACTGCAGACATTAGCCGCTCTGGCTGTTCAGCTCTCACTCTCCCATGGAAACCTTGTGCTCTGGGAATGGTTCTACCTGACCCTTGTGTGCTAAAGCAGCAGTGTCAGTAACACAGAGCATCAGCGACATGCTTTCAGCCAATTGTACTTGGAGTTTTTAAGGCCATGTTTTATTTCCTAATTAAACTGAAAGAAAAGGAATTGGCTAACAGTCTAAAAGATTTGCAAGCTACATATATTTCAGGAAATGACTCATGTTCCCACCAGCGTAGCTCATCAGCCCCAGCCCGGGCTGCAGACTGTGGGACTAATAGATTTGTAACAGTGATAGCTAACATAAGGCTGTTCCAGTTACATACTTACTGTGGTTCCTCGACGGCTTTTCCGCAACATGACTGTATTAAAGTGCTTTTTATTTAATCATTTCTGCCCACAAATCCTCTAGCCCATTAACCTCCAGAATAATTCATCAAGGCAAGGCCACATGTCTCTCACGTTTATTTATATCCTTGGAAAACTCAATGAGACAGGAAGATTTCCACACAAGACAGGGAGTCAGATCTTCAGCAAGCATGAAACAGTGTAGCTCCACTTCAGCTGGGAAACCAGCCTTGTATCTATAACACAGCAAGAGCCAAATAAAATATAGAATGATTTCTTTATAGTCTCATTGCCTGTTAATGATGATCCATATGGTACCTTATTACATGAGAAGGGAGGGAAGAACACAGATGACAAATGGCAGTTGGATACAGAGGGTTGGCTCTAAAGCCCACTGAAATCAATGGAAACAATCCCATTGACTTCAATGTGCTTTGGATCAGGGCACAGGGCAATGCACAGATCCAAGACATCCTTTATCAGATATAACACTGGCACTGAGTTGATTGAAGTCACAATAGAGGTTTTTTGCCACCTTTAAACCCCTAACATTGTCACCAAACAGACAAGTGTTTGGTTCTGGCAAACAAGAGCAGAGAACGCGCCTGTAGCCTGTGCACTCTGGCTGCCACCAGTTGAACACTACCACCCAAAGCAGATCAGCCCTGGACTCTATGGCGTTGCCTTAATTGACCCCACACTGGAGTTGGCTGGTCTGAAGATGCGATCATCAAATGGGGCCGTATCACAGCCCCCAGTACCTGTGCTTGTCTGCGGCAGAAAGCCTCAAAACATGAAGCTTCTGCTGCAATGCCAGCTTCTTGGGCATTAATGCCCTTCCAGTGACCAGGCAGAGTGCAATGATCAGGCAATCACAGGTGCACGAATGTGGCAGGAAGCAGTATGATGACAGGACAAGAAGGGGATGATCAGGGCTGGGGCAGCTATTGCAATGAAGTAAAAGAAAGCGGGTCATGTTTGGTGGCTTTATTCTATTTGGGGATGATGTTTTAGCAGTGCGTTTTCCTGTTACAATCATATTCACCAGTGGGGCTGGGGTGATCCATATCTGTAAAATAAAAGAATACAGCCTAAGTAGTCTACAGTAGCAATGCCCTGCTCACTCCTAGTTGTACTGCCAAGGCCTTGATCCTGAAATGAGATGTGCTAGCTCAGAACCCTCTACCATACGGAGTCCCAGTGATCATTCCTCTCCCATTTTCATGTTTACACCTTTCAAATATTTTTAGACTGTTATCATTTCCCCACGCACACCCAAGCACACATTGTGATCTCTGAGCTACCCTTCGCTGATTGAGTCTTTCTACATAAATCACTTTCTCCAGCCACATGATCATTTGGCTGCTCTTCCCCCAACTTCCTCCCATTTGTCATTAGCTACTGGTAATGTGGCTGAGATCACGACATCACCACAGAGGCCACGGAACAGCCCAAAATATGGCAGCAGCTGCTGCTATATGAGTGTCTGTATCTTTCATGCCATTCTCCAGTACTCTTTATGAGGCTGCCCAGTCATTTGACAGTTGCCACCTGCTCAGTGTCCCATCTGGACTGGTTAATACTGATCTGGTTGTAATTTGGAGCTGGGGGCTTCTTCATGGTAATGGTCAGGAACTTAGTTTTATCCAGATTAATAACCAGAATAATCCATGTGGCTTCTTGACCAACCAGACTGACCCTCAGCTGCTGCAATTCACCAAACTGAGGGACATCATAACATCAGGCTTGCCATGAAGCCGCAAATCTATAGTACCAACTTTACTACACAGAAGTAAAACATGGGCACTGAGGAGTGCTGAAGAACGCAGGATTTACTTTTTCAGTTCTCATAGTCTTCATCAGTTACTCCATAGCAAGTGGCCAGACAAGTTCAGAAAACAGTATTTTCAAAAATCAGTCAGCCTCACCTCAGTCCCTGGAAAAATCATGGAGCAGGTCCTCAAGGAATCCATTTTGAAGCACTTGGAGGAGAGGAAGGTGATCAGGAACAGTCAACATGGATTCACCAATGGCAAGTCATGTCTGACCAACCTGATTGCCTTCTATGATGAGATAACTGGCTGTGTGGATATGGGGAAAGCAGTAGACGTGATATACCTTGACTTTAGCAAAGCTTTTGATACAGTCTCCCACAGTATTCTTGCCAGCAAGTTAAAGTATGGATTGGATGAATGGACTTATAAGATGGATAGAAAGCTGGCTAGATCATCGGGCTCAACGGCTAGTGATCAACGGCTCGATGTCCAGTTGGCAGCCAGTATCAAGCGGAGTGCCCCAGGGGTCGGTCCTGGGGCCAGTTTTGTTCAACATCTTCATTAATGATCTGGATGATGGGATGGATTGCACCCTCAGGAAGTTCACGGATGACACTAAGCTGTGGGGAGAGGAAGATACGCTGGAGGGTAGGGATAGGGTCCAGAGGATTGGGCCAAAAGAAATCTGATGAGGTTCAACAAGGACAAGTGCAGAGTCCTGCACTTAGGATGGAAGAATCCCATACACTGCTACAGGTTGGGGACCGACTGGCTAAGCGGCAGTTCTGCAAAAAAAGACCTGGGGATTACAGTGGACAAGAAGCTGGATATGAGTCAACAGTGTGCCCTTGTTGCCAAGAAAGCTAACGGCATATTAAGCTGCATTAGTAGGAGCCTTGCCAGCAGATCGAGGGAAGTGATTATTCCCCTCTATTCGGCACCGGTGAGGCTACATCTGGAGTACTGAGTACTGAGTTTTGGGCCCCCCACTACAGAATGGATGTGGACAAATTGGAGGGAGTTCAGCGCAGGGCAACGAAAATTATTAGGGGGTTGGGGCACATGACTTATGAGGAGAGGCTGAGGGAATTGGGCTTATTTAGTGAGGGATTTGATAGCAGAAGAGAAGAGTGAGGAGGGATTTGATAGCAGCCTTCAACTACCTTGGGGGCGGTTACAAATAGGATGGAGCTAAGCTATTCTCAGTGGTGGCAGATGACAGAACAAGAAGCAATGGTCTCAAGTTTCAGTGTGGGAGGTCTAGGTTGGATATTAGGAAAAACAATTTCACTAGGAGGGTGGTGAAGCACTGGAATGGGTTACCTAGGGAGGTGGTGGAATCTCCATCGTTAGAGGTTTTTAAGGTCAGGCTTGACAAAGCCCTGACTGGGATGATTTAGTTGGGGCTGGTCCTGCTTTGAGCAGGGGGTTGGACTAAATGACCTCCTGAGGTCTCTTCCAACCCTATGATTCTATGGAAGCTGAACCCAGTAACTGCCTCCATCACCACTGGATCAGTTTCAGTGGCTTTCTTAGCATGGACATGGTATTAGAATGACAGGGTGGATGAGGTAATATCTTTTATTGGACCAGCTTCTGTTGGTGAAAGAGACAAGCTGCTCTGTGGGGCTCGAAAGGTTGTTTCTCTCACCAACAGAGGTTGGTCCAATAAAAGATATTACCTCACCCCCCTTGTCTCTCTAATATTCTGGGACCAACACAGCTACAACCAAACTGCATATATTATTAGAATGGAAGACCAATGAATTCCAAAGTGTGTTTACCAATGAATGCTGCTACATGGCCAGTGATCATATAGGCACCAGAAGTTTTCGGGGCACGATAAGATTCCAGTGATGGACATAAATTGAATGTCCAGCCAGACCACCTTAAGGATCTATCCAGAGATGGATGTGGGTGGCACTCAATCTGCAAGGAAGCCATGTCCCTTGGGGTTTGCCAGGATGAAGGCAATAACTGGTAATGTTGTGTCTGGAACTGAATGCAATATTGCAGTTGTGGATGTATCCGAACCTTGTAGACAGGGACTGTTACCTCCCTACTTCATGATGTGATGCCTGTATAGATGCAGCCAAAAATTGCAGTGTTGGGTTTTTGTTGTTGTTGATGGGATTTGTTTGTGGTTTTGTTTGGTCTGGTTTTGGAGTCATATCACACTGCAAACAGATATCTATTATGTTGTCCACTATTACCAGTAGGTTTCAGAGTAGTAGCTGTGTTAGTCTGTATCCGCAAAAAGAAAAGGAGGACTTGTGGCACCTTAGAGACTAACAAATTTATTTGAGCATAAGCTTTCTTGAGCTACAGCATCCACTGAATGCATCCGATGAAGTGAGCTGTAGCTCACGAAAGCTTATGCTCAAATAAATTTGTTAGTCTCTAAGGTGCTACAAGGCCTCCTGTTCTTACTACCAGTAAGACTCTTTCAATATACAGCAGATGAAATTTTCCATCTAAACTGTTTTTTGGTGGAAAATTGGGTTGCTGACTAAATGAGAATTTTGTGGAAACATCTGCTTTCTGCAGAAAATTTTGACTTTTAATTGAAACCCCCCCAGATGGCAATGTTTTCACCCAGACAAAAATCTGTTTTCTACCAAAAAAAATTTGTTTTGGGGGTTTTCAGTTTTTTGGCCAAAAGTTGAATATTTCTGCAAGAGAAAAAAGAACCATTTTCCATCTCTCACCCTAGACTCCCAAATTTCTCCTCATGGAGTAGGCCGTGTAGCCCGGATACTGATAAATATGCAGGTGCACATAGAAGGCAGAGTTTATGGCTGGCAGATATCAAATGGCAGTATCCGATTTGTGGGCATAGTTGGTAGGTAGCTAAGCAGCTAAGTATCATGAATACGATGTCAACCACTCACACCCATAAACTTTCAGACACCAAACGGATCCTTAATCTTTCCGCATCAGTCAGTCACTTCAACACAAGGTCCCCTTTCTTTGTAAAAGCTCCATTATTAAAACGGAGACCAAAAAAGTCAAATATCAATGCGATCAATCCATGGTTCTGGAAAGAAAAAGATATTTTGGTCCAAATCCTTCGGTATAAATCAGCATAGCACCACTGACATCAATGGATTTACGCTGATTTGCACTAGCTGGGGACCTGGCCCACCCTTTTAAAGTCTCAGTCCAGAAACATTTGGCTAACTTGCTATATCAACTGCCAGCATAAAGAGGAACCATCCTCTGGTGGCACAAACTGATTATTCCTCCTTTTTTCTTTCGCTTTAACTTCTCCTCGTCCAAACCTCTGCAACGTCCCTGTTATTAGATTCAGTAGATGACAGTTATGAGTTTGTTACTGGTGAACAAGGTGAGAGGCTGGCTGGTTGGAAGATGCATAACACTATCCGAAAGCCCAGCAATATCTCACACTTCTCTCCACCTCTGACCTCCAGTGCTTCCCACCACCAAGAGCTATGCATAGGGCAGCTCCCTCACAACTGGGGCCTAACTACGGGTTAGCGCTTTACTCCTCATCAGTTATTAAAACAGTCTCCATACACGACAGCTCTTGCCTCTGAGAAATGCAATCCCATATCTCTGTGGCCTCCAGGGGTTACGGAGGGTGGTGTGTAACCATGGAAACAATGTTGTAAAACAGCATGGGAGTTGACGTATAATAAAGTGCTACTGCCGTGCAACACCTGAGCAGAGCCCTTCAGGAGGAATAATTATGGCTATACTTGTAACGAGTTTAAGCAGCGTTGTCCTGCATGGAAAGCAAATCTCCTTCTGGAGTTCGGTGGGATGTGACATACTGGTCAATTTTCCAACATCTTTCTCAAGAGGGAAAATGATCGAGAGACAGACAGACAGACTAGGGATGGCTCCACATTCCGAGCCATCACCAAGTTCAGGAATATTTAGTTTGGATTCATCAATTTGGTTCAATCTATTTGACAAAATGCAAAATTTGGATTTGCGCTCAGTCTGGATTCTGATGCTCCCTCCCCAAAGAGCGGGGCAGGTTGGTTCAGTTCAAACTCTAAGAGACACAGGCAGACGCATGTAACTACAAGCACTGAGCATTTTCTAACGTATCATTATGAACTGTTCAAAACAGCAACATTTCATCATCTGAGAAGCAGATCTACCCAGAATGCCTTGTGCCCCTGCCCGTTGGCTGAACAATGTACCTTTTAGATCTCAAGGTGCAGGATCCTAAACTGCCTTTCTCATGGTTTACTTCACAGCTTCTTTGATCCCCTTAATCGCTTCCTCTCAATTCTCCTTCAAACCTAGCCATAAGAGGAGGAATTCCCATTTCGCACTACAGCTAGTCCCAGATCTGCATTCTGACTAGGCAGGGGGAGGCCTGCCAGATGGCAGTGAGCAGGGAGGGAGATGTTGCCATCCACATGCAGGGACTAGGATTTTCAGTAAAAATAAGGAACAGCCCAAAATCCATAGTCAGGCAAGGTGGGGCCCTCCCACAGCAAAAGGAGAAGACTAGCTGGCTAAAACAGAATGAATGAAAGCAGAATGTTGTTATTATTTATCCTAAGGCAGTGCCTACAGGCACAGTCAGGACCAGGGTCACATTATTTTAGGTGCTGTACACACATACAGCAAGAACATCCCTGCCCCACAGAGTTTACAGTCTTACTAAAAAATCCACAGATTCTAGCAGTCTAGTTGCAGCAAACAATTTAAAGCTCAGGATGACATCTGAGCTGACTAGGAGCTCCTCAAGACAAGGCATGAAGACTCAACAGCGAGGAGCTCAACTATGAGCTCTGCTTATCACATCTGCACTCCACTGGCAACCACAGAGCACAGACTAAATTTCCCAAACCCCATCTCAGCGTGCTCTGAGCTCAGTGTAAATCCTGGCATGGGTTCTCCAGGGGTCATTCTCTGGTTATTCCAAATTCCTGGTCGGGGGGTGTGAAGGCGGCTCCTTCATGACTGGTTGTATTTACGTACCAAGGTAAGTGCCTTATAAATGCCTACAATAAGGGACGGATAGATATCCGCACAAGATTTCCTCTTCTCTTTCAACTAGCAACATCTGGGAACTGTCCAGCAATAGGTATGGCAACAATTAGATGGTAAATGGAAAAACTTGTAGCACCATTTTAAGGGCTAAATACCGAATTCCCTATTTGTTTTCTGCTGAGACACTCCTGTTGATCTCAGAAGGGACCTGGTGAGGGCAAAGGGCTGTAACTGTGGTAGCCCTTGACTAGGAGATGGAAGGTTCTCTCACCTTCATTGTACAGCCACAATCTTGGCCTAAGACCTTTAAAATCAGGGATACCTGCATTATTCCTGCCCTTGCTGCACCTGATGACTCTGAAAGAAGAAGAGGTGAGGCTAATGCAACATGGCCCTGCTCTGGTTTCCGTCATTCTCTTCCACCGCACATGGGGCATCATAATCCCTTGTGGCTAAGCGGAATGATAGACTCCAGGTCTGTCAATCCAGCACTAACACAAAGCTTCTTTAAACACTAGCCTCTCTAGCAACAAGTGATGTCTGCCCCATTCCAGGTGGGTGCTTCAGCCCCTCACGCAAATAGTAAATGTGCACTATTGCAACAGTCCGCAACATGCAAATGTAGGGACTGTGCTCTCCAAACCAAGGTTCTCAAATGGAACTCTCCAGCAGCTCCACATTCTTCCTGTAATCAGACTCGTAATTAGTGGAAGGAGAGTGCTCTGAGGCAACTATCATCTGATAATTAATACACAATGGAAGTTAGAGTGAGGGGAGGGAAAGAACTGAAATGCTACTGAAGTCCTGTAAATTGTAAGAGGTAGGATTGCCTTTACGCTTTCCTTCCAAGCCCATGCCCATGAAGTCGGTAGCACGCAATCGTCGTTCATCAACAGCTCACCCAGGAAAAGCAACCTGTTCCATTTGCACTTCAGAGATGAGGCACACCGTGATGGAAATGTTCACGCATTGCCACAATTCTCAGTGGCATCACACGCGCACATCCACCCACCCCCATGCACATGGAAAATTTAATACCGGTTGACTATAGATTTCCAGCGGTTTTTGTGGATTTATTATTTGTAATAACTACAAAACTCCATTCCTTTCCTATTCAAGAGGTAAACTGATTTCCTGTTTGGAAGGAATTGTTCCATTAAAACCTTAGGAGCTTGTACATTCTTTATAAAAACATAAGTGAAAAATGCCATTACTTTAGTATCCACAAAATACCTCCCAACCCACTACAATAAAATTCTCCCCCACTTCTCAACCCACTCAGAGTCCATTCATGCCACTGCACCTCCAGGAAGACTGGGAGACCAGATAAACCTTGTAGAAAACCCTTCAGGTTGAAATCCAAGCTCTGCTGGAACAAGAGGTTAAAACCCTTCACTAGCAATGCCCTGTTTAAACCATAGGGTTGTCAGACCAAGTGCCAGTGGCTAATCACACCTCTTGTGGCCTCACAGAAGGAGACAGGCTGAAGGATAGGCTTGTGTTTAAGGCACTGGAGAGGGACTGAGGAGATCCGAGTTTAATTCCTGTCTCTGCCACAGAGTTCTTGTGTGACCTTGGGCAAGTCAATTAGTGTCTCTGTCTCCCATCAGTAAACTAAAGCTAACTGCAGTGTCATGAGGGTAAATTCATTAATGTTTGAAAGACATTCATATCCTATGGCTATAAGGGCCATAAAATCACCAAGACAGGAGGTCTGAAAAATAAACAGGACTTCATGCCCCTTAGGAACTTTATAGATTTTTACTTATAAAACCCCTTATTTTTTCACCTTTTCTTTGGCATCTATCTAGATGCTTTCTTCCAAGGACTGAACTATCTATCTATTTATTCAGGCATTTATACCATGCCTCTGACCAAGATATCTAAGCTCCGGGGACTTGCAAAGGGCTTTACAAACTTACACTAACTCAGTCTCCCATCTTCCCTGGGAGCTAGGTCAGTATCATCACTGCCATTTAGAGATGGGGAAACTGAGTCAGAGAGAGGTTAAAGTATCTGGCCCAAGTTCTTGCAGTGAGGAAGTGGCAGTGCCCAACTCTCCTGCTCCAGCCACTAGAAACATGCTCCTTCCACAATCTTGCAGCTGCTTTCCCTGTTTACCCAGCAGGTTATGCGAAGGATTCACAGGTCCTGTAATGGTGTGCTGTCTTTCTGATGCCTCCCCATGCCCCAGCCAGAGGAAGTGGTGATGAAAACACAACGCAGTCCTGTGCTTGTTTCTCTCCATCTCTCTTGCTACACATGTGGCCTGATAATCCCTTTAAAGCCTGGCCAATGTGCTTGGGAAACAAAGAGACATAAATCACCAATATGTATTTCTTTTTAAAGGGTAGCAAAGGAGAGGAGTATTCTGGTGCTTACACTGGGAAGGCTTTATTCCCCCTGCGAGCTTCACATGGCAAGTTAAAGCATCTAATCCCGACCTCGCCTGAGCCTCGCTGACCTCTTTTTGCAAGACAGAGGAGGAGGATTTCTTTAGTTTTTTGGTATTAAAATCCCACAGTGTTATTAAAAGGAATTGTTCAATCCCTTTAATTGGCTCAGAAGATAAATTCTTCCCTCAGCCCAGGGGTCATGGCCATCAGCAGCTATTTATTAGCTGCATTGATTGAGAAGAACAGCCTTTAAATGGAAATAAATTGAATTCTATGGCAAAGAGGATTCCATACCGGCTATTAATGTAAGACAGGGGAGGCTTAGCAATTGCTTGGGTTTTTTTCATTTTTTTTCTCTTTGCAGCTTCCAGATATCCCCAGCTATTCAGCTCCCTGCCACCCACCTGCCCCCCGTCCGATATCCCTCAGTAATCGGGGCAACAACGGGATGCCATTTTATTGCCTTTTATAGCCAGGCAAGAGTGGGTGGAAAATCAGGGGTGGGGGAGAATTAGACTAGCAAAGAGTCTCAGAATAATTTGGATCAGGATACTGAGGGAGTGGGGAGCAGGGGAAAAAGGGGAAGAGGAATGCAACACTCCTCCTTCCAGAATCTGCACTAGAAAGAGAGGGTGAATCTCTCATTCTCTCCCCTTCTGGGGCATTTTTATTTGATTTTTGTCTTCACTACTGCTCAGGGATTGTCTTTGCCACCCCCAGCCGTTGCAGAATACATTTCATGGTGCTCGCCTTCATTCCGGAGTTTAATTGCTTGAGATTGTTACTTGTAGGCTGTTAATTTATTAAAACCAGATCTCCCATATTACTCCCGAGCCTGAAAGAATCATTGCATTCCATTAAAGGCAGTGGCGCGTGCCGGCTTTTCTTTTTCTCTGGCCACCTCTGTAATTGCAACCTTCCGCTAAGCTGGAAAACTCCCACACACAAGCTAGGCAACCAGCTCCTCCTTGGGGCGGAGTAGGCTTAAGAGTAAGCACAGGGGCCTGTCAAGGTTCCTTCCCCACTCTAAACACTAGGGTACAGATGTGGGGACCTGCATGAAAACCTCCTAAGCTTACTTTTACCAGCTTAGGTTAAAACTTCCCCAAGGTACAAACTATTTTACCCTTTGCCCTTGGACTTTCGCTGCCACCACCAACCGTCTAACACCAGTATTATTATTATTAGGATAGAGTTCATTTGGAAACGTCTTTCCCCCCAAAATCCTCCCAAATCTTACCCCCTTTTTTTCTGGGGAAGGTTTGATAAAAATCCTCACCAATTTGCATAGGTGACCACAGACCCAAACCCTTGGATCTTAAGAACAATGAAAAAAGCATTCAGTTTCTTAAAAGAAGAATTTTAATAGAAGAAAAAGTAAAAAAGAATCACCTCTGTAAAATCAGGATGGTAAATACCTTACAGGGTAATTATATTCAAAACATAGAGACTCCCTCTAGGCAAAACCTTAAGTTACAAAAAGACACAAAAACAGGAATATCCATTCCATTCAGCGCAGCTTATTTTCTCAGCCATTTAAACAAACAGAATCTAACGCATATCTAACTAGATTACTTACTAAGTTCTAAGACTCCATTCCTGTTCTGTCCCCGGAAAAAGCATCACACAGACAGACCCAGACCCTTTGTTTCTCCCCCCCTCCAGCTTTGAAAGTATCTTGTCTCCTCATTGGTCATTGTGGTCAGGTGCTAGCGAGGTTATCCTGTCTTCTTAACCCTTTACAGGTGAAAGGGTTTTTCCTCTGGCCAGGAGGGATTTTAAAGGTGTTTACCCTTCCCTTTATATTTATGACAGGGCCAAATTCACTTGTGGTGTAAGCAGAGGTAATTCCACTGAGGTCAATGGAGTTACATCTGCTTGTATTGAGGCCCATCTTGGCCCATGAATTAGCCTTGTCAGTACTTCTTTGGGGGCAGAGGAGCACAGTACCCCACAGTCCAGGTGCTGCAGGCAATAGATTTGGTTACTAGATGCACCACATACCTAAAGAGCTGGGACTAGAGCCCTGCAATGAAATCCTGGCCTTGCTGAAGGGACTGACAAAACTCTCACTCCTGGTCTTCAAGCTGCAAAAGCACAGATCTCTTTCAGTCGACGTAAATAAGATCTCCCCTAGTCAGCAGTAGTAGTAGGTCCCTTGTTCTCTTGGTCGAGCCACTAGAGAGCAACATTACTTGTGTGACCCACAAACCTCCTGGGTGTGGTGTTCTATCCCATCTAGCAGCATCAAGAGGGAGAAGAAGATATATATACAGAGAGAGAGGCTCATGCACTAAGCTACAGAGGTCCCACGTTCAATCCCACCGGTCAACAACCGGGGCCTGTTGGCGTTACAAATGGGGGCTTGTCTGGGATTTCAACTGGGAAGTCTCTGAAGGTCAGGACACACTTCCTCAGCTAGGGGAAGTATGTAACCCACACACCTCCTGGGTGTGGTGTTCTGTCCCACCTAGTGGCACTGAGAGAGAAAGATTAACGAATCTGCTCTATAACGTTAGCAAACAGCCATATGGCTTTTAGGTCATGCAGTAGAGGCTCATGCTCTAAGCTCCAGAGGTCCCAGGTTGAATCCCGCCCGCCCAACGATGACCGGGGTCTGTCAGTGTTACACTTGTATGCACAAAGCCAGTACATGACACCATCCAAGAGCGCCACTGTCCGCAGGGAAATATCTCACAGGACTGCAGCACCTCTGGCTAGCCTGACACATGATCCCATGGTAAGTTTCCCACAGGATGATCATGCTCATGGGTGACCCCCTTACCCTCCCTGCTCTGTACAAGAGCTGGATGTCCTTGGGCTATTGTATGATGCACACAGCTTTTCCTGTGCCATCATTCCCATCAGGAACTAATACGGAGTCTGACCAGGAGCTAACGAATTACTGAGCTGTGCAGCAAGCCATAAACCTTGTAGCAAGCCATGTCTGATTGACTCTGGACTAACTCAGTTACAGTCAAGACAGCCCTGAGTCAGTCTGCCCTGTGCTAGGGCAGGTAACACACACACCCTTCTTATTTCTTCCTCGCAGTGAGGAGCTGCACCAAATGTCCCCTCACACTGGCTTTGCCATCTGTATCGCTGCACAGACCCAGCGCTGGGGATGCTGACTGGCCAGGCCAGAGATCAGAAAATGCTATTGGCCTTCACTCAGCCAGGCTACATCAAGGAAAGCAAATTAGCTCCTGCTGGGGACCCCAGAGCAGCCTCAAGAATGGAGGCTAATGAAGAGATGAGCTGCCTTGACCACACACTTTGGGACCCCAGCAGAGGTTACATCCACCTTCCAGCACCAGAGAAGCCAATGTGTACAAGAGGTGAATCTAAACCAATAAATGGGATGGTGGAGTAACAGGGAATGGCTACTTCAGTGAGGCTTCTGTTGCCCCTCGTGCAGGGAAGTGCTTCCTGTCATGCAATAAGGCTCTTGTGTGAGTATAATTGTGCTAATGGGTAACACCATCTGTCTCATCCCTTCTCAGCAGGGCTGCCACCCCTCCTTAGAGGAACCTTGCTCTCCTCGTTTAAGCCCCCAAAATGGCCTGTCTTAAAAGGATTCTGGAATCTGGCCATGGCCTCAAATGCCCTCCTGATTCTAGAGACACTATTGCTCTCTTGCTACGAAATCTAAAAACCCCACGAGCAATATATATGTGCACCACAGTGGTGTGATTACATCATGAGACCATGTGTGAATTCCCCCTTGTGGCTCCTAACAGACACTTTTCCCACAGTAAGGCGCATTCCTACTGACACCATTGCTAAAGTTGATAGGCCTTTAGCTGCAGCCTGGCTAGTGAGAGGCACCGCATGCTGTCTGACTAGATAAAGGCCAGACTGTTTGTCTTTGCCAGGTTGTGCTTTACAGTTATGAATATCTCATCTTCCTTCAGGAGGTGTCTGTTTGCCTCGTTATAGTCCTATACAGGGAAGGAAGGGAGTAGCCCAGGCAGTCAGGAGACAGTGAATTCAAATAAAAAGAAAACCCCAATGTATTGCAGTGAGCAGATTAGACGGCCATGACAGAATCAGTGCAATATGATGCATTCTCTTTGCCTGCCTCAGATTGTTATCTGGGGCCATGTTAGACTCTGCTATCTCTGAGATAAATTACACAGATTTACAGAAAGCCACACAAGTTGCAAATAGTATGGCCACTGAGATCATAAACCCTTGCAGCCACAGGCAGTGCTAACGCAAAAATCGTGTTCCAAGCCTAGAGGGGCCTGACTAGAACCTCACACCTGGCCACCTCCAGACTCTGGGGCGGTTTGTATCCTCAGCTGGATCTGGCACTGAACTTCATTGCTAGAACGGCTCCAAACACCACTGAACTTTGGGAGCACATCAGATAACCTGGGGTCTCAGCCCCATTTCTAATTCCCAGTCTGCAGATGGACTCGAGGTCAACTTGGGTTCTCCTGTCTCTTCAGTCACCTTGTAAGTAGGATTCAGGAGACTTCCCCTCTAGAAAGCCATTCCTGGGAGTTGAGCGGTAGAGGGATGAGAGCCAAGGGCATAGAATAGGGATCACACACACATGGGGATGGGAGCTTCCAGAGAAACTGGGAGTCAGTGTGTAGGAGCCCTACTTCACAGGCAAGTTTCTAGACAAAGCTGGCCCTGATTAGCAGTAGCAATTGCAGCAGAAATGAGCCAGCTAGGAGCAGCCTGACCAAAACACACTCCACACCTGCCCATGGGAACTCTGAAAGATCGCCAGCTACCTCCAACAAGCAGCTCTTCAGGGGTTGCTGTATCTGACACTGCAATGTCAGCGCTCAGCCAGGCTCACAAGAGGAAGGGGACAGCGGCTAAACTCCACTCACATTTCCAAACTTGTGGAAAGTTCCTTATAAGTTCCATGCTGTTCAGCATGGTTGTCACTTAGAGTAGGATTTCAAACTAAAAGGCACCCATCTCTGGCCCTGTGTGGGTAGAAGGGACCCTTCAAACCTGAAGAGTAATTAGTATCCTGCTTAATACCTGTGGTGCAGGTAAACATATGTTCCTATTTTCCGGGAGTGACATCCTAGTTGGGGCTGGATGCCTGTTTATTGCTTTCTGTATTTATTGTTTTGCAGTGTATTCTCTGTTTGACGTAAGGTGCTGCATGGTCAGCCCTTGAGCCCAAAGCCCTCTGTCCACAGAGCAAGTATAGTACCGGCAGCAGCAGGAAAAGTTTCAATTACACACTGCCCCCACTCTGCATGTCCCCTCCAATGTGCCTCAGTTATGCCCTGAAGGGGCCACCTCTACATGTGAAAAATGGAGTCAAGTTCCCATGGCCTATTCATTCCTTGGCTGTTCATTGAGATTGCCAACCACTAGCATCGCTCAGCGCCAGTTGGGATGGCAGTTTTGGTGATATGGACACTTGTCCACTGGGAACCGAGCTGAGAACCACCAAATTCATTTCATGTAGGCCACACAACAGTGTGTGGGATGACCGTTCTCAACCCAAGCCATATTCAAGCCGATCAACTAGATGGGAAAGGATCTGTACTCCATCACCAGTCCCTTTAGTCACCCATTCTCCTTCATGTCACAATCCAGATGTGGGAAGTTTCCTGGTGAGGAATTCTACACAAAACATTCACTAATGTGGGACCACCCCAAATTCTACTCTTTGCTCAATTGCAGTTCCATATCAGCCAGAGCAAATGCCCAATTAAAATGACTGACCACTGATGAATCAACCACAGGGGTAGGGAGAAGGCAGTGAAAAGAGATGGCATTGTTCCAAAGCCATAGCCATGCATTGTAGGAATCTTAGCACTTTTCTCCTAAGCATCTTCTTCTGACCACTATTAGAGGCAGAATATAAGAACGGTCATACTGGGTCAGACCAAAGGTCCATCTAGCCCAGTATCCTTTCTTCTGATAGTGGCCAAGGCCAGGTGTCCCAAAGGGAATGAATAGAAGAGGTAATCATCAAGTGATCCATCCCCTGTCACCCATTCCCAACTGCTGGCAAACAGAGGCTAGGGACACCATCCCTGCCCAACCTGGCTAATAGTCATTGATAGACCTATCCTTCATGAACTTATCTAGTTCTTTTTTTAAACGCTGTTACAGTCTTGGCCTTCACAACATCCTCTGGCAAGGAGTTCCACGGGTTGACTGTGCGTTGTGTGAAGAAATACTTCCTCCTGTTCGTTTTAAACCAGCTTATTAATTTCATCGGTAAATAACACTTCCTTATTTATTTCTACACCCCAGTCATTATTTGGACAGGATAGTGGACTTGATGGGTCTGATCTGGTATGGGAATCATGGGATACATAATTGTTGTAAAGTGGAATAGCGCCACTGAAATCGATGGAGTTATGCTCACTTATGCCAGCTGAGACTCTGTGCCTATGTTCCTAAATCAGTCAGCCTTGTGCTTGAAGTTGGGCTGCATCCTCCTAGGATTTGCTTTATTTTAGGCACAACATCCCCAGATCTAATCAGAGATCTGCAAGAAGCAGGAAAACACACAGAGAAACACGACACTTGTAAAGATCCTAACAACCCATTTAATTTAGATTAAACAAGGCCGTTATTGTGTTTTAATAAAAGAATTGATTATTATCCGTATGTTTATTGAGCTTTAGCATCTTAGATTTGTATCTATTTCATAGCTGTTAATCTTCGATAAATATGTTTTTAATAATCTCTAGGTATTTATTGAACATAAAACTGTCTCGTGAAATTGAAAGTGAGATTGCTAAAGATACTTATTGTACCTTACTTCAATACAAATTCATTATTAAAACCTTTTACTGAGGTTTACTTTTAACCACTAGATAACAGATGCACCTATGGCATAGTTTATCTGCAATAAATGTATTTTTAATAAACTATTGATACTTAACCCACAATAACCAGCTTAATAAATGCAATATATTACATGGCTATGGGAAAGCCTCTCTCTTTCTTTTTTCTGCCAAGCATTTGGTGACTGTGGTGCTCATGAAAACAAAGTCTAGAACTAGCACCGTGTGACCAGGTAGAGCACAAATTTCACCCACACATCTCCGCCAACGCACCTCAGTCCTGCCCTGCAGCTCCCTCCCCCCGTGCTATATCAATCCCCAGATTCCCCTTTATTCCAGCCATGTGTCCCCACATGATCCTGCCAATATATCTCAGTCCTGATCTGAACATCTTCCATTAGTCTCGTCTTAGACCACAGCATGCTCAGCCCATGCATGTGAATCCTGCAACACCGGGCTTGTTATTCCAGTTCTGGATATCTTAGAAGATGCTGCCACATATTCCAGAGTACGTGATTGTTTTGCAAAGTGGATTAATGTCCTTTAGGGACCAGAGATGGGCCACAATCCAAAAACCCAAACTTTAGGGAAATGCGGATCTGTATGAAGTCCCAAGCTAAGTGGGCTTGGTCCCTAAACTACTGGAAGTAGATTGAGGCCATCAAATTCATTTGACCCATAATCTAGGAGAGAGATTGAATCCCAGCCACTAGAGGTGAAAGGCTTTACAAACAAGGCAATTTAGACCCTGCTTAGGTTGAGTATTTGTTCATTCTGTATCTCTTAACTACTCACATCAGTTATTCCCATGATCAGTAGACTTCAGTGGTTATGCATAAAACTTCATTTACTTTATTAATCAAATGTGGGAGGGATGGAAGAATTCCTTCTTGGTCCATTCAGCCAGGGCCTACTCAGTCACAGTTACAAGACCTGGAATCCTTCCCCTCGTCTAGGGGTGTCAAACTTATTTCATATGGCAGGCCTGATCCAATACCCTGGCAACTGGCATGGGCCAAATTAAGCAAAAGTTATTCAATTAAAATAGATAAACCAGGCTGGAAATTATTTACATTTATTTTATGCCTCTCCAGTGCCTCTTAAACATGACCAAGTGGTTCTATCTGCACATGAGGCTTCTCTGGATTACTGTACCAGAGTCCGGACAACAGAGGTGTGATTCATAGAAAGCGCCAGCGTAGCGTGCTCTCACGCCCCCATGTAGACCCTGCTGGCACACACTAAATGTTCCTCTTTGGCACAGGACTACATCCGTGCCCACTAGCAGGATCTACACGGGAGAGTTAGAATGGAACACACTGATGGGCTCTACAAATCACACCCCCACAATGAGGACTCTTGGGTTCTGTAGACACATCCAAAGATTCATTGGCAGTCCATGGGCAAAGTCAGGGGCCATATGTACTCTAAGCCAGGGCTGATTCCCGAACAGCATGGAGAGACAGTGTCTTAATGTGGCAACTTTTAATTGAGCTGTATCATCAGCTGCAAACATGAAATGAATGGTTCTACATCATAATCATAAATTCATACATAACCCCATGCATCAGCAAATAACTCTTTGCAGTGATACTACAATGCTAAGCTGATTTGCAAGTAGCACACGCTACCGAGGAATCCTAATTAACCAAATTAACACCATCACTTCAAATCATGTCCCAGCAGTAGGACATTTCCGACTGGCCTCAGGCTGGAGCAAATCAGCCAGATGAAAAACTGATTCCATCTCCAGGGTCCACAAGGCTAATCCTTCAATGAGAGAAACTGTTGGTGCCCACACCGGATATGCTGTGTGTGGGTTCATACGTGCACTTTTGTGTGCAGGCGGGGCAGGGTGCATGCACAAGTGAGTGCGTGCGCAGCCACAAAATGCTGCTAAGGCACAGAAAAACTCAGTACCACAGAGCAGTGGTTCCCAACCTTGTCAGGCAACTTCAACAGTTTAATCGACAAGATCTAAGTTGCGCTGGCCAGTGCCAACTTCCTCCCATTGAACTGGGAGCTCTCTAGCCCACCACAGAGCTTGGGATGCTCACAAAGCCATTTGCGAGACTGGGGTGGGTTCCAGACCCATGACAACAAGATGGAGGCTTGGATCAGTCCAAATTCCATGGTGCATCAGAGCCCTCACAGCTGAATGAGAGGCAGTCAGCAGCACATCTGGATCTGGCAGCATGACAGTGCCATGGGTAGCTCAGATACTGGTTCTACTGATCATTGAGGTTTGCCTGTACGGTTGCAGGGGGAAGATTGCATAGAAGGCTCCATTTTGATCCCTCTGAAGTTAAATAGATTATAATGCACTCACTGCACTCTTCATCCAAGGACCTGAAAGTGCTTTCCAAACAGGAACTAATTAAGCTGTACAACACCTCTGTGAAGGAGTAAGGGATATCAAAATACTATCAGAGCTACTTTACCCATTACTGAGATGCAGCCACTTCCAGGGTGAAATCAAACAGCCCTTGAACATCTTACAGGAATGCCACACAAATTGAAGAATACTATGTCCAATTTAAAACTGCAGGGGAAATTTTGGATACCAGAATGTAATTATCTCAGTTGACATTTGGTCAGGACCCAAGCCACTGTTCCCTTAAGAAAAGGATCATGTCATTGTTGCCGGCACCCAGTGCCGAGAGGCTAAACAACAGCTGAGGTTGGTTCGCTACCCGGTGTGCGTAACCCAATAATCACAACGGGGTGGAGAAGCAGAAAAGTTTATTTGCAGCTGCAAAAAAGGTACAGGGAGAATAGAATCTCAAATCCTGCACACAGAGCAGGAAGTTACACAGGCTTTTATACATCCTTTTTCCCAGCATACCTACCCAATAGCAAGCTGCCCTAAGTATCCATATAACCAGCCAATCCAGTTCCCAGCTAGTTCCCTTGTTCTCTGTATCATTTGTTAAACCATACATAAAGCTGCTTTATTCAGCATTGTTCTTCCATATCTGCCCTGTTTGGCCTTGCTTAGTTTCAGGCAGTCTGACACTGCAACATATTGTTGCAGATCCTCAGCATAACTGCTGTGAGTGCCTCCAGGCGGGGGGGGGCCAAGGACACTTGGGCCTAGTACGCAGAGCTGCTGCAAGTGCCTCCAGGCGCGGGGGGGGGGGCAAGGACACTTGGGCCTAGTGTGAGGCGGCTTCATCGACACTCGTGGTCTTCCATCCCCTCGAGTTACCTAGTGGCCATGCCCCAGTGTCCCCAACATCATCATTAATGACCAAAAATGATTGTGACCTGTTTTTGTATTACCCCCAAAAGTCATCACCTCCAGCAACACAGCACCCCCATACCACCATGCCAGAGCATTAGCTAGAACACTCCGCCAGCACCAGTTCTTACAACACCTAGATGACCCATGGAATTCCATCATCATAGCATTGCGCGACTCAACCCTGTTTAGCTTGCAGGATCTTAGCCCAGCCTGCTGTGGTCGCAGTACCTTAAAAATAGCATGCATGCCAGAGACAGGGAATCACTGTACCAGAGTACGGGTGACAGGTTCTTTTGGGCATTAAGGAATGGAAGATGGGAAGGAAGGTTAATGATTTATTCAGATCCAGGGATTGGATCCACCCCTGCTGTGCTATTACCCCCATGTAGAATAAATCCAGCCATGTACAAGTTTCACCTCTCTCTCTCCATGTAGGGGAAACATTTCCCCAAGTCTTCCTCCTTCCCTTCCCCATCCCACTCATGAGTGTTTAGCAATCCTCTGTGTAGTTGGTGCATTTGCAATGCATAGTCCCGGTCAAGCCCACCTGTGGGAGCTTCTAACTGCGGCACCCACATTAATGCCAAGCAAAGTCGTTATAACATCGGGTGTTGCACTAGTCAGCTCCAGAGGAATCTGCTCCTAATGAGAGACTTCAAAGCATTAATGAGCTTGCAACGCTCTCCTCTTCGTTTACAGAACTGCACCCATGTGCTCAGCATTTAGACAGGGGTCATGCATCAGGCAAAGAGAATGCCTGTGTGTGTGCACGGATATAATATATTTGTCAGCCTCTAAAAAGCGAAGATTAATAATGCCCGCTCTGAAACAAAGCTTTTCCTCTGTGCACAGCATGGGCAGCTCAGACGCCAGGGACATGCAGAGTTCAGATCCCAATGTGCATATGATGCACCATGCACTGAAGTAAACATAGCTCTAATTAACCGTTTCATTCCATGCTGTGGAATTTGGCAATAACTGGCAGCAGGAGCAGAGAGCCCGAGGACTGAATGAGCCGTTTCCCCTTGGGGTGATCCCTGCGGGGCAGGTTGAAGGCACTTTGGCATGTGTGTGATGCTTACACTGCTCTTCCCTGCCTGTTGTGTATTCTGGGAGCAACCCCAGGCCTTCAGTCTCCATTTGCTGTCAGTCTGACTCCTTTCTGCAGGATGCTGCGCTCCCCACCTGTATCACTAAAACCATCTAGGCAGGAGAGTTGTAGGCTGGGTCCCAGACCAGCTTTGGTTCCCACAGCGCTAGCATTGTGGCCACTCTGTCCAGCGGTCCTGTGCGTTTTGCAGGGGTCACTCACTCCATCATTCCAACTAAGAACTTTCCCAACCTGTCCTTAGGTGTCTGCTGTGAAGTTGGCTCATCCAGCTCACTGGAGTCTCTCCCACTCCGATTGCTCTCACCATTAGGAGCTTGGATTTGCAGTCCTTCCCAAGCAACCAAAGGGCATAAAAACCCCTGCAAGGCAAACAGGCCAGGCTGGGCAAGCAGTTGATAGTTCCTCATTCTGCTGCATGAGGAGCCATGCCTTCACAGCGCTTCTCTCGGTGTCTTTACCTCCTCACACTTTCCGCACTGATTTTACCCCCATTCCTGATCTCCAAATCCCTCTACATGCAAACTTGCCGATCAGCATTCACACCACTGTGGCGCTGTGTGGAGGAAGCACTGCACACTGGTTTGCTGTCTCATCATCCATATTGCTGAACAATTGCCTTGTCCTGCCCGCAGTCACACTGGTGGAGGGACGAATCAGCTTCTATTGGCTAATTTCAAATGTTCCAGAACCCCAATGCCTCAATAGGTTCTGAGTTCAAGCCTTGCTCAGAAGAGACTGGTGGGGAAAGGAGAAGAGAAGAGGGAGACAATCACATAGTGGGTTGTAGAAGATGCACCGAGTGCGCAGAGAGGAACCCAAATGTAGGGAGACTGAAGAAAGAAAGTAGGTGGAGGGAAGAGAAGGCACACAGGGCACCCAATGGGCCCCACAAGAGGTTAGTAGTGGGTACGGGACACAGTGCAGGGAGGTTTTAATTTTGTATGTTGTCAATAGACTTTAAGGGCAGCCAGCCGGAGTCAGTAGCTAGGGACCTCTGAAATGAATCGGAGTCTTGTGAAGCGGGAGGGGGTGAGGTAGTGCCATGAGGCATAGCTCAGAAGGCTCTAATGTAGATCAAAGAACCACCTAAACCTTTGGGGCTGATCAGAACCTCTTTCGAGTCTAATTACAAGACGCAATCAGCGTGTAATCTAAAGGTAATGCCTAACAGCACGCGATGCCTGAGTAATCCTAATAACTAATGTATTACAGCACTGCTTCTCCCAAAGGATCCCCAAAGTCCTTTATAAACTATAGCTATGCGGGAATCACCTCTCTCACTTCTCACGGGCAGTCTTCTCTGGGGTGGCGTGCAGGCACTGTTTAACACACTTTAGGATGAGGCTGGGAAATCCTGTATCCAATTGAAAATGCAGGGGAAAGTTAGTAAGGTAGCCAGTAGTCACCAAATACAACTTGGCTCAAACATTAGGGTTAATACACCCTGAGTCTTTCAGGGCTGCATGTTATCAGTACCTTGGTTTTTCATTGCTTCTGAAAGACTGCACCCGCAGCAGAGTGTCACTTACTGCAGCATCTGGAGCACCTGACTTGCCCTTAACTGTCTCCCATCCAAGTAGTGGACCAGCCTGACCCTATTTAATTTGTGTAGCCTGATGAGATGACAGCCTAAGGTGACATAGCTGCAGGCTGTTGAAATACAGGCTGTGTAAAGGAAAGACACTAATAATGTCCCAAAGCCAGTCGGGTGCTACACTTACTGAGCTTCAGACACACTTTGGCACCATTAATTGGAAAGCAGGCAGTCCCCTGATATGGGACAGCTCTCCTGGCACTGTACCGCTATTCAGTAGATCTGTGTTTAATTTAAACAGCCACTGGAGGCTATTAGTGCAGCTGGAAAGCATCCGATGGGTAGTTAAAAAAAATCTTAAGTCCTAAAACCATAAGGAAGACAGAATAGAAATGACACTTTGGGAAACTTCAGTTAAGAACTCTTCTGTGTTACTTTTATGCAATGCAAAAATGTATCCCTATATCATAGCCCCAGAAATGGCCAGCCAGCGAGAGTAACAGAGAAACAGTGTGAGCAGCACAGGGCTGTGTCCCCCTGTTTATTCCTTTTATGTCCTTCCCCCCTCTAAGGTTGTTCTCAGGCCTCAAAGCAATTCAGTCTATGGGTAACAGCAGCCAGGAGCATATAGCAGCCATTGCTATTTGGATGGGAACAACCAAATAGAGGAGGTACTATTGGAATTACAGGCAAATGATCAATCATCTATTGCTTATATCTGGTGAGGAAAGAGTGTCTGATTCTGTCTTGCCTAAGGAACCTTTGACCAAAGGCTAGTCCTGCACATTGCAGATGTAAGCAGTCAGGATGAGCTCCACCCTGACATCTGGTGGTGAGGTGTGGCAAGTTGTGGAAAAGAACTTCAGGGGCTGATCTCATTTGCATAGGCACACCCATCCCACCTAGAATGAGGCCATAGCTGCCCAAATGGTCACTTTGGCTGCTGTGGGATCCCCAGTGTCTCTGTTATTGGGGCAGGAAGAATAAATTGTTATTACCCTGATTATGGGAACTGTGCTTGGAACTGTACTGGGCCTTTTGTTATGATGGAGGGACTCGCCATCAACTAAGTAGCACTTGCTAGGCAAGGGACATGGGTTCCAAAATTCTGTGAATTGAGAGAGGCTGGGGACAGGTATTTATACTTGGTGGCATAGGCCCTCCTGGTGAGGGCCTTATGTGCTAATTGCATTTCCGTCTCTCTTTCCTGTGGAATATCAGAGCTAATGTTGATTCCTTTAGGAGTCTAGTTACAGGCTGCTGAGCTGAATTCGCTTTGGGCTAATGGTGCACCAGCGCTAAGGCTCCCCTACTACAAGCTGAAATCACAAAAGAGCTAAAAACTGACTAAGAGCTGAAATCACTGAATGTTGTGCTAAGTAGTGGGGGAGCCTGACGCTATATTGTGGAGCAGTTTGTGGGACGGCTGGAGCGGCTTGTGGGACACGGAGCCGAGCGGAGCAGTTCATGGTCTGGCTAGTGGAGCAGTTCATGGGATGGTGGGAGCTGCTTGTGGGACGCTGAGCGGAGCAGTTTGTGGACTGGCTGGCGGAGCGGAGTGAAGCCCTATGGAGCTGTGGGGCAGTCAGCTTCAGATCATGTAAGGTGCCCCCTTACCTCTTCTTCCCCCCTTCCCCCCATCTCCACCCAGGTTGGGAAGTAAAACTCTGCAGATAAACTTTCGAACTCTGGGGCTGCCCTGACCAGGGACAGAGACTTCTGGGCCATTGGACTTTTGAGACTTTGGGTGATTTCGGGTTGCTGGACTCAAGAACCCAAGGGAAAGGACACGCCCCAATTTGCTTGGGGTGGGTTTTTGCTCATGGGTTGTGTTATGAAGCCTGTTGGTGGTGTTTCCCCAACATAATGCCACATTGTTTCTCTCTGTTATTAAAAGGCTTTTTGCTACACTCAGACTCTGTGCTTGTGAGAGGGGAAGTATTGCCTCTTAGAGGCGCCCAGCGGGGGTGGTATATATTTGTCCCAGGTCACTGGGTAGGGGCTCGATCCAGTTTTGCATTGTGTTATTGAAATGGAACCCCTAGATGCTGGACCCGGCCCTTGTTGCTGCCAACTCTGATGGGCAGAAGGGTTACACAAAGATGCTGTTGTGCTGAGTTTATATCAAACTTAATAAGGAAATTCCTTGAACATGGTCTGATTTTAAAAATAAAGTCCCGCCTACAATCCCTAGCTCCTCCCACAATCCCAAACTCCTCCCACAATCCCAGAGTAGCTGGATGTTTCTGCTCAAATGAAGAACTAACCAGAGCTGACATTATTATTTAAATTGCAATCAGTAGGTTTTATACTTCAACTGTTGGAAAGAATGGGGGAAGTTCACACCTCCCAGAGCTATTGTTCCTCTCTGTCTAAAGGCAAGCTCAGGGAGACAGCGCAGCATCATTTGACATTCGGAAGGTTTTCATCACAACCATAAAGGCTAGAAACTTTAAACTGTATTTATTTAGAGGAGAGTTTAAATTCTGCAGAATCTGATATGGTGTCCCACTGATTATTGGCTCAACTCAGCCCCTGTGGAACCAGAAACTTTGTGGCTCCAGAGGAAAAGGTTTCTTTGAAGTTTGCAAATGCTGATACTTGGCCACAGAAACATAGCCCCCTTGCTGAGGGCACACAGACTGTATTAAAAACCAGTGGAATTTGGTAATGAAAGGGGGTTATTTAGCCCAGAGAGAACATACATTTTCTGTGTATGTTCCAAAAAAAAAAAAAAAAACAAAGCAGTGCAATTATTGGAGCTGTGAAAACAAGTAACAGCAAATAATGTATTTGTCCAGATTTTTCTGCGCATGAATTATCTGCCAGCTGTTTACAATTGTCTCCAAGCTATTGTGATCCTAAGTTATTCGCCAGATAGTTTCTGCAAATTATTGTTGGTCTATAGCTCGTTCCTCAAGCAATTCCTTATGAATATTCAAAATGTGCAATTCAAGGGACACACGACATGGACCCCATGCTGTTCCGTGACTGGATGGGCACAGAAGCAGGTTTCTGGAGTGAATATATGTGGTTATGAGTTCCAAAGTTACTTGCTACAGGGATAGTCATGAACACCTTCCTTCCCATTTGCAATCCCATGCACTAGCTTCCCACCCATGCACCATCACATAACACCCCCACGAAAATGACAGCAATAGCTTATACAGGAAAGTACTCTCAAGAAAGTATTAAACTAGTGACTAGGTGATGTTGGTGCCTCACATTTTGCGTGCCCCTTGACACACCTTAAAGGGACCTGATTTTCAGAAAGTGCTCAGCACTGCTAGCATATGAAGACCTAAAGCCTCTAAGCATTTATCATGGCTATACTAAGAACACCCATAAAGCTTTGCAAAAAGTAATGCTAAAAGAGATAATATAGAATTATTAGCAAATAAGAGCTAAACTGCTTGTTAAATGGAAATACGTTTCAGAGCATGACCTTTTGTTATAGCTGTATAAAGTTTTTAATCACGTATGCCCTTGCTAGGTAAAATATGATTGGCTAAGCAACTTGAATAACAAGTTATAAATTGTAATGGAAACCACCAGTAAGGGGTAAATAGATAAAAATATAAAAAGGGAATGAACAATGAAAAGGCAGATGTGACGGAATTCAACAATTAATAATGACTGAAGACTTATTTTTAACCTATTTTAACATGGATTCAAGTTGTTATGCTTCTTTATGGCTGGAAATTTGGAGCAAAGTAGAATTTGTAAGACACTGACAGTGAGTTGACATTTGTTAATGATGGGATGACACCAGCTATGCAGCTGAACCACAAACACTGTACTATGGGATAAACAAGGGAGAAGTCTGTGGCAGGCCTGGTACCCTAGAACTGGTAAATTAGCCTTTTCTGTTAGGGCGGTTTATTTTTAGAAACCTAGATCTATGATTAATAAAACAAAACTAGCTTGACCAGTTGATGTCTCAGTCGATAAATAATCCAAGGAACCCATTACTGACGATACCTGCCTGCTCAAAATCAGGCCCCTTCGAAGCGTTTCAAGATGGGCATCCAAAATCACTAGCTGCTTTTGAAAATCTTGGCCTATGTCTCTTTTAAGCTGCCTTTTAATGCAATTTAGGAGCTGGCAGTAAAAAGGAGAAGATCTCCACCCAGCTCCAGCAAGTGCTCCCTTTACCAATAATGGTCCAAGGACCACCAACTGGGAACTGCTGCACTACAATACTTGCAGAAAGCCAACAGAGAAGAGATGAAAACACAGACAAAGCAAATACAATGATTAGTGTGGGTGCCTATTAACAGAAAACATCTGCACACGTTAGTCCTGCTATAACAATTATTTACATGCCACATGTAAATTTGTTAATTCAAAGCAAGTGGAAGAAACTCGTTCCATTCCACCTATTGCATCTGCAGTGCCCAGTATTGTTTGTCAGCCTAACAGAGAAGTGTACAAGTGACACAATAAACCAAAGATGTCAAGGTATGTGTTGCATGAATTCCTAAAGTGACATGTGTTCTTCAGCCCAGAGCCTGGCTCCAGGCTAAGAGCTATATTTGATATTCTCTGAGGCTAAAACTTCTTCAAAAACCATTCTGGATTAATTAGGGAAGGGAAGTTTTGGATGCACTATCTGAAATAGAAGCAGCTTGGGGAATGCTGTGAACGTCGTTATTTTGGGGAGACCAAAGAGAAAGAAAAAGCTCATTTCTAAAGAGCTGTACCTGACAACTTCAGAAAAGTGCAGAACTTAAAAAAAAATAAAAATAAAAGACGTTTCTGAAAAGCAGAACATATCCTTTGGCTAAGCTCATCCCCTCCCAGAGGCACAGCATCATTCCTGCTGCTCACAGAACAGCTTCGGTCTCATTTTAATAGTTTTATTTTTAGACTGGTCTCATATTTAATTCTGTCTCTTTCCTTATGTAAGGATGTTGGAAGGGCTGCAGTGTCAAACAATAATTACATCAGAGGAAATTTAAAATTCACAGTGTTAAAAGAGGCCTTTGCTCTTGACAGTTAATGAATGTATGAAATGATTTGATGTGATCATGGAAAACATGCATCTGCACCTGCATTAGCACACCTGTATTAACATGCACCTGCGCACAGTTACCACCTGGATTAGCACACACCCACATGCAGCTGTTTGTGCATATACCTGCACTAGCATACACCTGCCCACACCTACACTTGCATTAGCTCACACCTAGTCATATAAGTAAAACTGCACTTGAAAAAATGTATAATTGCATTTGCTTTAACACACCTGCCCTGTTGTACCAGGCATTAACACACCTGAATTAACATAGCTGCACCGCCACTATAGAACAAGCATTATTTGCATTCGTGTGCGCCATCATCTATATTAACAGCACACGCCTCCAGTACTGCACAGCTGCACCTGTATTCAAACATCTGTGACATACACCTGCCCCTCTGTTACTGCACACCCACACTTGTATAATCACAGGGATGGAGGAAATCCAGGTGAGGTTAAAAAAACACTCAGAAAGTCCCTATTGAACATAATGAGGAGAAGAAAGCACCCAACCTGGACAGAGTGGTACCACTGCTCTGCAACAATTGTGAGCAGAACAGAATCCCTTGGGAAGTCGGCAGGGGGATGCTGTTCTCACCCCAGCATCTGGCTCCTTGTCCTACATAGCAATGCTGAAAGACAGGGAGAGGCAGGATCTGGTAGAGTCAGAAGGATGACAATAGGTGCAAAAGCAGCTGAGCGACAAGAGAAATGGAGGCCGAGGAGGATGAAGAGAGCTTGTGAATCAATGCCGGGATGAGGACATGCCTCTCACAGAGGGGAATGGTCCTACACCAGATTTATAAACAGAAGCCATGCCAGTGTCAGGACAGAGAACTGCAGGGCTGAGGAACCTCTAAACTCCAAAGGCTTCCGTAGACAACTAAGAGTCACCAATGACCCAGCCTCACTGAGCCTCAAAGCACGATTCAGTATACAAGGCACAGTACTAGGAGAGAGAGTGAACCAGGTTGAATGGCACGGGGTCTTGGAGAGGTATCTACTTGAGTCATTCAGATCAGCCTGTCTCAGCCAACTGTACCCTACCCTCTTCACTATTACCCCTTTCAATCCAGTCATACTGACCATTCTCACCCCACTGCCAGGCCCAGGCCTACTCTGCTCCACTCCTCTACGTTGTAACCGCTATGTTATTGGGGTTTATCCAGAACTACACTGGCATGGGCTGACAAGGCACCTTATATTGTTAGCCAACTAACATGAAGTTTGTGAGCTCTCTGGGGGACAGTGACTTATCTGTACAGCACCTAGGACACTAAGGCCCCGATCCTTCACTTGAATTCCTAGAACATATAAATAAGCAAGTCTCCCTGCTGACTTCACACCAATCTGAACACTCCCGGATTCTCCATCACCACTCACCGTCTCGTCAGCGGAGTCCTTCTCAGATTTGCTACCCCAAAGTCTCCAAGGAAAAATCTCTGACCCTGTATCACCCTGAGCTGTGGGGAATGGAGAGAGCAAGAAAAGAGGCCATAGAGAATCCCCAGGAGTTAGAGAAGAAAAGACCTACTAGATGCTCCAGTCCATATCTCCGAGTCCAACGCAGGAGTTTTTCTGGAAATACACTGATCTTCGGGGCATATAGTGCTTGGAATAATGGAGTCCTCAGCCTGATCGGGGTCTCTGAGTGCTACCGTATCACTGATAATAAATACTGTGACTAGCGATGATGATGATGACGATTACAGTGCTCTGCCCAGTGCAGTTAAGAGAAGATGAAGGGGTTAGCCAGTGTCCCCTGTCCCACAGCTGGTGAACCTGAATGAAGAAGACAACCCAGGCAGAAGGCTACTAGGCTGTATGTCAGCACTGCCTGGCTACAGTAATGTAACCCAAGGCCAGGGTTCCTGGGATCTAACAAGCTGGCTGAAGACACTGACAGGCAATTCAGGGAAGAAGAGCTTGAAAGCAAAGGAGGACAAGGTTCCTGAAAAGTCTGCTGCTGGTTAGCTTTGTGCAGGCAGAGTCGCCAAGTGTGGGGAGCAGCAGGAAGAAGTCCCTTTTGAGAATATTCACTCAGATGCAGGCTGCTGGGGCTAGATGGCAGGAAGTGTGATACCAGGGGTAGTGTTGAGCCAACGCAATAAGGCAGCCAGTGACATCCTGATCACCAAAACTGGGGCAATATCTAGTATTTCCAAGCTACAGGGAGCACTCCAGGGATCCACCAGTGATAGCAATCTGGTTAGCTGGAGGCTCGCTCATCAAGGCCAAGGAGCAGTCACAGGATGTCAGAGGTTCGGAGGAAATCCAAGCAGATGGAGTAGGGGAGGGAGGAGTGCAGGCATCTGAAATCACAAGTAAAAGGAAGGCTGGCCTGGAGTTTGCATTATTTAATGCCAAAGAGGTATGGGTCAAAACAAAGAGATTGGGCTGGTGTTTTCTCTAATTGATGCCAGGGGAGTATGGGTTTGACCCTGCTCCCATTGAAATCAGTGGTGACATTCCCATTGACTGCAGCACAGGAAGATAAGCCCAAAGCGAGCACGGGGTGGCCAAAGACCCATGACTGATCCAGGAAAGTGGCCTGTCCAAGGAGCACAGAGAATACACTACCTGGTCTGAGTCCAGCCCATGGGGCTCACAGTAAGAAATCAGAGACTCAGGCAGGTAGCCGTGGGGATGTGTGCCTGCCGAGCCTGATACCAGGCCCTGGGGAGGAAGCTGGTTGGGCTCGTTCATACATACGAGCACGTACAATAATATCTCAGTGAGATAACAAGGTTCTGGGAAATATATTTAATTTATTTCCTCATACGCGGTACCAGCTGGATTTGTGTGCTGCCTTGAAAGAGAAAAATTGGCTGAAAACATCAGCCGTGATGGCGAACAGTATCCTCCTAGTTAAATGTGGCTGTCTCTAGGAGCGGGGGCTCGAATATGAGCACTCTGCTAGCCTGGATGTCTGCCCAGCTTCTCATGGAGGTCGCTTTTTTGTTGTAAATTTATTTTATGTTATAGGTGTAACCCGCACACCTTCTGAGTGTGGTGTTCTGTCCCATCTAGTGGCACCGAGACCACTTCGAGAGACAGAGAAAATGAGCCTGCTCTACAGCCTTAGCTAACAGCCAGTTGGCTTTTAGCTCATGCTGTAGAGGCTCGTGCACTAAGCTCTAGAGGTCCCTGGTTTGATCCCGCCCACCGATGACTGGGGTCTGTTGGGGTTACATAGGTTCTTCTGTAAAATGCCATAATGTAAAAATGGGATGTTGTGAAAGTGGAGGGCGGGAGAGCATTGCCCGGCACTAGGTAGAGTGCGGGCAAAGCTGTGTGAAGTCTTCCCCAGCTCCAATCCCACAACGCCACCATCTCCAGCTCTGCTGATACTCTCAATCCTAACCTGCAGCACCCTCTGGATTCCACTCCTGGATCGCTAACCCCGTTATCGCATTCCTTCCTCCTTCTCCACGTAAATCTTCCCCACCAGCAAAGCCTTTGCTATTCTACACAGTGGCTCTACAGCGGCAGAGCCAATCAGTCCTACCAAGCTGTGTGAATAATTTGCAAAATAAGCAGACACCCTCTTGGGAGTCGGTTGAGGCCACTGAGATCAGATGACTCTTTCTAAAAGATCTGCTGGGGTTCAGTCAAAAGTGACGGGCTAGATGCAGAAGTCACTGGGTGAAGTTCTTTCTGGCCTTAATATCTGTGGATCAAAATTCATTTCACTTGTGACCTCTGTGCGGATTTCAATCTAGGTTTGAAAAGCTGGAACTTAGCAAACTTAGCTCGCTGCCATCTTTATAGCATGGCTGGTATGTCACTCACCGCAAACACTTAGCCCAATGTTTTCAAATGAGCTAAGGGGGATTAGGCACCCAATTCCATTGAAATCCAATGGGAGCTGAGTGCCTAACTCCCTGAGGCCTCTTGGAAATTCCAAACCTTAAATGACAAAGAAAGAAACAAACAAACCCCTCACATACTGGGGTCGACTCATAATTTAAAAAAATAAATTATGTTTCTTCTGGGATTTACAGCCTGATTTTAGAATAATTAGACAAAATAAACCATGTGTTAATTCTTTTTTTAATGATCTGCTGTAAATGTGGAGTTTTGGAAAGTAGACAATGAAATTATTATTATTTTGTCTCACAGCTGTGCTAAAGCACAGGGGAGATGGTGGAGAGACACTACTATTTGTTTATTTGGCTTTCTATTGCTATGACAAAGCAAATAACAGCTTTGGTCTTGGTCCATAATTGAGCTAATTGGTAACACCTCAAATTGCATGTCCTAAAAACTTCTAATTAGAAGCTGAATGCAGCATAAAGTAGGTGCTGTTAGCTCCCTCAGGCTCCAAAATGACCAGTTTATTAGCTTTTAGTGCATTCATAACAGCCAAGTAGAATTATGATCCAAAAGACTGTGTGTGTGTGTGCGTGCATATCATCTTTTGTTCTGTGTTTGTACAATGCCTAGCACAATAGGGTCTTGGTCCATGACTAGAGCACCTAGGTGCAATGGTAACACAAATAAATAATTATAATATATCATTATGTGTGTGTGCATAATGTGTCTATATCGAGTGCCTGCATGTGTGTACACATATATTTGTGTGTGTGTGTGTGTCACTAAAGTCAACAGATGTTGTGGATGCTCAGCATTCCTCAGGATTTTGCTGTATGAAACTATCCTCCAATTACACACTTCACATCTGATGAAAATCCTATTGACGTCAGTAAGAGTCATTCTATCGATAGCAAAGGGCTTTGGATCAGGCCCTTGTGGCAGGGCCTTAGCTGGTCTTGTTCTTCTGTCAACTATGATCAGAAACTATATTCCATTTTATAAAATCAATGAGGAGAATCTTGTTGTTTGCTTTTCTGTTTACAGTCGGAGCCTCTCACACTCAGGGAGCGTGCTCAGAACCACCTGGCAAAGAAATGAGCTGGTGGCTGTTGAGGAAAACCCAACCACCTTTTAGGATTGAGCGCTAGTGTGTACATTCGAACCTGTTTAATTTTAAAAAGGGCTGTAGGCCAGGACTCTGAGTTTTATATCCCTGGCATGGAAATTAGAGGATCCAGACCAGAGAGTCACAGATCCAAATTGTATTGTGTAGGACACTGACAGCTGAGGTGTGCTGTGAAGGGCAGACTGGTTAGCCTGTGGGCTTAATAACGAGCTATGGTTGGAGCATTTAAGTGCCGTTCAGCACTGGCTGGTAGTGACCAATAGCTGTTTGAAGCAGATGGCTGTATGTGAAATAAGTTGTGGGGGTCTCAGGCCGTTTCCTTTTGAACCGGTGCCCACAGCACAAGCCCACTTGCACAACTGGTGCTACTTAGCATCTTGTTGGCCGTTTCATCAGCGAACTGAATGACTCATTGGGTCATGGATGCTGATGCTCCATTCTGTCCCCTACCAGCAACTGTGGCATCGAATGCTCATGGATTAGAGCAGGCGTGATTAAATGTACTACATGAGAGCACTACAAGTGTTGGGAACAAGAGCAGAAGAAAGACAAGGTTGCAGGATAGCCTGCTTTTAGGCCAAAATGCAACTTCAGCCCCTCTGTGTGAAAGGCAGAGGGAAGGTCTGCCCCTCTGTCCATGCTGTACTCACTGGCGGCTATATACAGGATGTCCGTCTGCAGGGCAGCAATAATGTCGTCTTTTTGTTAACACTACAACTGAAACACAGCCCCATTTCTGCTCCATCAGTCTGTCCTGTGTTGAGAAAGAAAAAATGCATTGGTGGATTCACAATCCCCAGCCAGATGCAGTGACATGACACCTAAAGACACATGGGTATATTTATAAAGAGAGACTGGACACAGCCTACTAAGACTCTCGTGAAGTGATGCAATCATATATGCAAAAGGTTGTGGGGGGCCAGGAGTGGACATACATTAGTCCTGGCATCTTTACTGGTGGGGGGAGATAGATGTTCCATCACAGAAAAAACTTGGGAAGGCAAGACCTGGTCCCCTTTACCTCCCTCCCCAAACTTACACACACCGGTTCCACCTTGCCAGAATGATTCTAAGTGTTTAATAAAAGCCTTCTCAGTGTTCTTTCTGCTTCACCATTTGCATGGCTGTAAGAGGCAAATTGCCTTCTCTGGCTAACTGAATAAACAGGGAGCACAAATTGAGTGAAATGGAAACACACATGGCTCGTCTGCAAATAGAGACAAACTCCCTGATCGCATGGCTGCACCCAGATGTCTAGCTGTTACCTACTTTAACGGCTTTAATTTCACAGTAAAGTCAATGCAGTCGTAGCGTCTCCTCCCAGGTTGAAAACCTAGCTAATGAAACACTCAGGTTTGAATTGAGTCCACTTCAGTGCATTATCTGAGTGCTTAGCCAGGCTGTGGGCAGGTGCCACTACTTTTCTTGGGCAAAGACAAGGCACAGTTCTGGAGTATTTTGAGTGAGAGGACCACTGAGCAGTTATTGCAGATTATGTGAGACAGCAAAAGATGGATTGTTCCACATCTTTCAATAGAAATAAAGGGTATCACCCATTGAAAGACAGGGGATTCTATATGCATAATGCCACTAGTGGGGTGAGCAACGTAGATAGCCCCTGCTTCTCCATACCCTGGGCACAAGCTGCCAGGGTGAACAGACTCTTATGTGTTTATTAGTACCAAGAATATTATAATACTTTGTGCTTTTCACAAAAGGATTTTAAAGCATATTACAAAGGTGGGTGAGTATCGTCATCCCTATGCTAGCTTGGGAAACTGATGCGCAGAGAGGTGAAATGATTTTGCCAAGATCACAGAGTGAGTCACCATCAGGGCCAGGTGCAGAACTCAGGTCTCTTGATTCCCAGGCCCTTTGCTGCAGCCACTGGACCCTACCACTCTCTGTTAACAAATGCCAGGCCGTTGCGAATCTGCAGCCACCTGGGACATCAGAGTGGCAGCTTTGCTGCAGAGCATGGCCAGAGGTGAGGTGGACTCATCTTCTCCTCTTGGTTAGCTCCCTCTGAAGCTTCTCACATTGCTCTTGAGCCTTGACTAACTGAAAAAAAATTGTGTCATCTGCAAATTTTGCCACCTCATTGCTTACTGCCTCTTCCAGATCATATATGAAAGCAAGCCAGGTCCTACTATCGATCTTCGTGGGACTCCTCTTTTAACCTGCTATGCATTAAAAATTGACCATTTATCCCTTCCCTTGGTTTTCTGTCTCTTAGCCAGCTTCTAACTCATGACAGAACTTTACCTCTCACGCCATGACTCCTTGATAGCCTCTTATCTGGGTCTTTGTCAAAGGCTTTCTGAGAGTCCAAATCAATTATATCAGCCAATTTTCCTCTATCCACTATTATGCTGATGCACTCAAAGAGTTTTAATAGATTAGAGAGGCATGAGTTTCCTTAACAGAAACAGTTCACTATTTTACATTAGTGTTTCAGCAAGTTTTTCTGATACTGAAATAAAGTTCACTGGTCTGTAATTCCCAGAGTCACACTGAGTGTCTTTCTAAAGATGGCTATAACATTTGCTACTACACCAGTCCTCCAGTGTGACAAGTGATTTTAAGGAAACTGTATTTTTTTGTTAGCAGCTCAGTCACTTCATTCCTAAACCCTTTCAGAAATCTTGACTATACACCATCCCGGGCCTATGACTTGTTGATCTTTAATGTATTTATTTGCTCCAGCAGCTCCCTTGGAAGCACCTCAGTCTCAGGCAGTGCCTTATCTGTATTACGTGGGAAAGGTATGTCTGGGGTTGGTGTCTCCCTAACTTCCTTGGAGGTGAAGCCTGATACAAAGAAACCATATAGCTTATCTGTAATGTCCTTATCCTCCTTAATTAAGAACATAAGAATGGCTATACTGGGTCAGACCAAAGGTCCATCCAACCCAGTATCCTGTCCACCGACAGTGGCCAATGCCAGGTGCCCTAGAGGGAGTGAACCTAACAGGTAATGATCAAGTGATCTCTCTCCTGCCATCCATCTCCACCCTCCGACAAACAGAGGCTAGGAACACCATTCCTTATCCATCCTGGCTAATAGCCATTAGTGGACATAACCTCCATGAATTATCCAGTTCTCTTTTTGTCCCAATTCCTTCCTTTACACCCTGGTGGTCCAGCTGATCCATTCATTTTTTTACATTCTTCCTGCTTCTGACATATGTAAAGAATTTCATGTATTTGTGTTTTAGGTCTTTGGCTATTTAGTCTTCAAACTCACTCTTAGCGCTCCACATGTCCATCTTACATTTTACCTTTCCAGGGCTCCTTTCTATTGGCTTCACTTGGGTTGGATACCCACTGGTTGAGGGCCACCTGTTTGGCTTGAATAACCCCTTGCACCTTGCCATTTACCCTGCTGGCTTTTGTTTCTTTGCTTTCCCAATTCATTATTTGTTTAGGGACTCTCTATGTGATGTTTAAGCAGTCTCCATACCAAGTCTAAAGATTTTAATTTCCTCCCTTTTGATTTTAGGGCCCATTTGACTATCACCCTCTTTCTCTCTCTTTGTTTTAACCCCCCTTCTTTTGGTGTCTTGTTTTAGTGTCACTGTGCAGTTTTCCTCAGCACTGTGCACTCCGTCTCCTTTTCCTGATTGGGAGGCTGGGAGGATACTCCCCACTAGTACATTTGCATTCTTCCAACTTGTGATTAGTGCCTACTCAGAAATTGTATCACACTGGATTCTGCAAAATCTTTTAGGTACTTACAGTCAATGAAAAAACAGAAGTTCCTTTTGAATTGAAAAATTATGATGCTGGCACTTTTAACTGCTTTTTATCTTCTCCCTGTGTCTCCTCTGGCTCAGACGTGCTTAGCTTGCTGCCAACAATCATAGACTCACACAAATTTGAGAAGCAAAAGCCCTGTTAGGTTCAATTAGTCAATTTCTCCTTGCAGGGGAGGATTGTTCCCTACAATATGAGTTCTAGTATTTTGTCTAGTCTATGTTTAAATGTCCCACGTAGCAAAACTACCTTTACCGTTTTCAGGATTTCGGAGCCAAGTTATCTGTGGAAGTAGTAGCTGTATTCTAACCTGCCTTGTGTGACGGTGGCAGCAGATAAATTGTTCGCTATTCCCTTTGAAGTTGATGGTAAAACTTTTATTGGCTTCAGTGGAAGCATTCTCAGGCCTTGATATGGATAATTCGAGTGAAGAGCTATGGAGCACCGATAAGCCAGTCTTCCCGTATCACATTCCAGACCATAACTGCATTTCAATATGCAAAAATATTGTTTCAGCAACCGTAAGAGTGCAATAATAGCAAAGCCATGCTAAGCACATTGCAACCTGGATCTAAACAGAAGTGCCCTCCTCCGTAACCATAGCAGGTCAGATGTCATGTCTGGACAAGTTCTGCTCGGTGCATGATTCGCGGGTGGGGTCAGAGGTGGCTGTACAATATGGCTACATCTCGCTTAAAGCTGCCAGGTGCTAGTCCTGCTCCTAATGTATGTTAGAGCCACCTCAAGACTAGTCTAATATGCACCAGTTTGCAATGGTCCCTAGGGCACTGTTATATCACTAGGAATAATTGCAGCCCAGAGTGCTGCAGTCACCCCTCTCCCACTGCTAGAGTGTCAGGCAGAACTTAGCATGGGGCTGGATCTGCCCTGTTAATTTATTATAAATTATTGGCTGTTGAATTATAAAACCCATTTTACGACAACTCAATTCTGCCGCAATAAGAGAAACAATAAACCAATACTCCTGTTAGAATTAGCAGGATGGAATGCTCCACAATGAGAGTGAAATGTTCTCACGCATATATGACATCTGCAGAGCAACAGTCTGTAGGTGCTGGTATAGGTCCATAAGCCATTTCAAGGCCTCCTCTATGACATTGCAGTTCCATGTGATCCAAAGTCTGCATGGCGGGTCAAAACCGGGAGGGCAGCTTGTTGGGTCAGTAATAATGTGCTTGATTGTACTGGTTGATGAGGTCCAAGCGCTAAACAATCAGCAGTTGTGACTGAAATCTGACACTTCATTTTTTCCTTGTTTGTTAAAGGGCCAGTGTCAGGCAGGTTGTAACCAAAATCTGCTCAATGTAAAAGGTTTTATCCCTGGGAGAACACCCTTTGTCTCCAAATTGCATTTCTAGATGTTATCCCAAAGGGATTAATAAACAGTTATACAAGCTCTACCCAGCAGCACTTTTATCTAGGGCCGTCCTTAGGATTTACGGGGCCCTATGGAGTATTAAACGGGTGCCCCTATACCCGACCTGCTCTTAGCAACACAAACATAAGCTTAAATAGTCCTGAAAAACTTGCCACATACACTTTATTAAAACCAGTTTAGACAAATTAAGCACACTATAATGCCAATGGACTCTGTCACCCCTCCCTTCCCCCCCCCCAATTGCAGACACACACCAAGCTTCCTAGGGACCAGATGCTGTGGCAGCCCAGGCTCGCAGCCCCAGGGGGGACGAGGCAGCAAAGGATACTGAGTTGCCCTGCTGGTGGGAGGGATGGGGCAAGGGGAACTGGGTCTCCCCTAGGGGTGCTGGTGGGGGGGATGGGGCAAGGGGAACTGGGTCTCCCCCAGGGGTGCTAAGGGGGCAGGGGATGCAGCAGGGGGAACTGGGTCTCCAGTTGCTCCGTGCGGCCTGGGCCAAGGGGCTTACCTGGAACAAGGAGAACCCACTGGTCAGGGTGTCTGTCCACTGGGTGCCGGCCCCGCCTCCTGCCCAGCATGGTCCGGGAACCCCATGCTCCTGGCCTCCGCAGTCGAATAATGGTGGGGCTGGGACAGGTGCACAGGGCGGGGGGAGAGCTGCATGCACAGCACCCTCCCACCAGCGCTGCCCCAGGCCCGGCAGGGGCCCGAGAGCGCAGGGAGGAGGCGGGGGTCATGGGGGAGCCCAGCTGTCCCTGGCATGCAGTGGCACAGCAACCAGAAACCCCCGGGCCTGCTGCCGAGCCTCCTACTCCCGCCCTCGTGCCACCAAGTGGTACGAGCCCCAGGGGGGAGGAGGTGGGGCCGGAACAGAGCCGCGGAGGCTGAGAGCTCCTCTCCACCCTGTCACTGGCAGGAGCCCTGAGCTGGCGGCCGGCTGGCGGAGAGGAGCAAGTGGGCAGGGAGGAGGCAGCCCGGGGAGGGCTGGGCCAGAGAGTAACCAGCGCTGCGGCCGCTTGGCTGCAGCGTGCATGGAGCATTGGGCCGGGTCAGTGCACGGCGCCCTCTTTGCTGGGCCACTCTAGGCACCCGCCCCAGCTGCCCACCCCAAAAAGGCTGTCCCTGGTCCTGGTGGTGCCCCAAATTTTCTGGTGTCCTACGCAGCCACCTATGCCTAAGGACGGCCCTACTTTTATCCACCACTGCAATGAAGTTGACTCTCTCTCTGGGGTGGCCTAGAGCAGCTGTTTAATAGTGCACAGCCACACTATGCAACGGATTAGGTCAGGAAGTGAAAAATATGGTAGCCGTGGAAAGCTGTAAACAGAAAGTAAGCAGGCAGAATGTAATTATCCCAACCTGTCATTCACCCTGCATATTAGGGTTAGCAGCCCGGTTCCGCAGAAAGAGCCAGCATGAGATCTCTTAGTTACCACAAGAGGAGGTGTCACAATTCAGGGTGACTGTATCTGTATCCCCCGCCCCCAGTCTTCCAGCAAGGGCACCCACTCTCAGGCTTCCAGCTCCCCATCTGAGGCCTGTCTTGGGTGAAGTTATTGCAGATGTACACCAGTGTCTGGGAAATCAGAATACAATCTTAAACATTAAATGCTTCAACTTCCCTTTTTAAAGGGCCACGTAAAGCATGGGCCAGATTTACCATGACTTTCATCTGTGTGTGTATGAGTTATACAGACAGTAAGTATCCTGTCGTCAGGAATTCTGCCAGTGTGTTCATTTTAACGGTACTGATCATAGGGAATTCATTTGGTCTTCATATAGCTGTCATCTGTATTACCGGAGCAGTTTCATTCTAATTTAGCATTACTTAATGGCAACGATAAAGTTAAGTGTTAGCCACATGGGTCTTTCTTCTGTTTCTCTCTCTCTGCGCAAAAGCGAGAGCACAACTGCAGAGCACTTAATGACCAATAATTCGAAAGAGTATGGAGAGGAAGGGGTAGCAAAGATCAAATACTTGTCACTCACCCAGAGTCTTTCTGCTCAAATGTTTCTGAGTGGGCCCAATAATCTTTGACTTTTTCGCTCTGATTCTTCTGGTTTTTTAAATTGCACAGCCACCAAAAATACTTTTTAAAAAGAAAAGCGTTAGGTTAAATTAATCTGTTTCCAATTTGTGCGCAATAATAATCATATGAAAGTGGGTACAGCAAGCAAAGCAGGCAGGCTGTATGGCAGCTCCCATTGGACCACTCTGAATAGATGAAGTGAACTTGACAAATTAAAGCCCAGCCTGTATAGATGACAGTGAGGGGTGCAATATACAAGCTGGCTGACTGTATGAACTGATGCAGGGAAACGGAGCAATCAGTTGAGTGACTTGTCATCCCAACACCCTCCACCCACCTCTTTCACCCGGCTTCGGAAGGTAATCATTCTGAGTATATCACGAGTTTGTTTAAATTGGAGATGAAAAACTGCAAAAGCACAACTTAATTGAATCCTATATTGTGTTATTACAAACGATGCCGACCTCACTTGCAGTCCATGATCAGAGATTCTGCTGAATGCTTTAATTAAAGACAATAAGGCTAATAAAAAGGCATCCTTTTCTTGTCTCGAGCACCGCTGGAGAGTTGGGCTGATAAACCTGGATTATTTCCTGCTAATGCTCTTCTCTGTTTCCTCACTCCCCGATTTGTAAATAACATGGGAACCGGAATTCCAAAAGATCCTTTTAAAAATTTTTTTTTGATTTGTTTATATACATTGATCTATGAATATCTGAGCCCCTCTTTCAAATCATCCCATCACCCAGACCTCATTGCCCTTAATCCTAAAAGACAGTTCCAATCCAGCAAGAATCCAGCTTCTCCGCACCCGTGCAAGGACCAAAGTAAAATGGCTTAGGGACAGAGCCTATCACAGAGACTCATGCTGAGTAGCATCTGACTCCAATCTTATTGATTGCAGTGGGTAAAATACTGCTTGACATGAGCCAGGATGGGCAGAATCTGGCCCTGAGTAATCCAACGCCTCACCATAATTAGTGTGCTGCTCACAAACGGACCAAAGGTGCCATCTCTCTTTACTTTCATCCTGGTAGCATTAATGACATTGAAGAGGCACATGCTGAAAGCAAATGCCCATCTTACCCACTTTCAGATCAGAGCGATACAGCAGAGGGAAGGCACAGTGGGAGTGGAGGGGCAGCCAGGAGCCAATGGGGAATAGCATAGTGGGGAGTAGCTGAACCATCTTGCGGGAGCAGTGGTCTGAAGAAGGCCATGGGCACAGTGCAGGGTGGGGATGTGTGAAAGAGGGAAGGTAAAATTGCCTTACAAAAAAGAGCAAGAGGCAGGCAAGCTGGATTGTGTTTGGCTCAGCCTGTTTAACCTGCAGGGGCAGATGGGAGGAAAGGGGGCCAAGGGTAAAGGAACTTTGGGACACTTGGGTCTGGGGGAAGGGATGTTTCAATCAGATGTTTCACTTGGCATAGATTGTTTTTTTCCTTCCGATTGAAGATGAATGTATTTATTGCCGCCAAAAGGTGTTGGGGACTGAAATCCATTGTTTATACCCCCAAATGGGTGCAGCACAAATGCCTGGAGCTAACACGCTGCTCCCCAGCTGTATGCATAATGCCCTGACCTCCAGGAACAGCCTCGAGGGATGAGAATAAAGGTCACTCTCCATGGCCCATTCAGTCCTTGGCTTCTCTGCAGAGGAGGCCAACAAGCGGAGGGGTCAGCTCATGCTAACTGTGCTGCGGGAGTCTGGCGATATGAACACAGCAGCCCAGTAGGAAATGGACTGAGACCAACAACTTATTCCACAGAAACCACCAAATGGTTGAAACATCACTACCAATCCAGGCCACATTTGCACTAGACACCTAGTGGCAATAGACTTTAGAGCTCCGCTGTGAACAGTCTGAGCCTCCCAGTCATGCTGTTATTAAAAATCCCTTGAGGGACAAGGGAATGAGAGGCGGGCACCAAATATCTGATCCTTGGCCTCTCAAGCAGGAGTGCACAGCGCTACCCTGCACTGAGCCAGACCAGCTTTATGAGATCTTTATAGGGAAGGAACGTTTGCAATTAAACACTCCCGAAGGTTTTCTCCACTTTTAGCCTCTGAATAGTGGTTGAAAGAGACACAGAGAGTCTTAAGCAAAAGCCCAGGTTAAAAAAAAGCAATCCTTGATCTGTAGGCTGCTAGCTCAAAGCCGATAGAAACCCCATCAAGTTACTGAATGGGAGCAGTGAGGGAAGGGCGAAGACCATGACTTCTCTTTGTGCTAGGGATGAAGCTGCAATGTGGAGCAGGGTGACCTAGTTACATATTTCTCTCACGCGCTCTCTCTGCTGCTGCTGCTTTCTACTTAAAAGCCGCAGTTGGGTTCGGCTGCTACTCTGCAATTTGCTAATGAAGCTTCTAACATCCAAGCCAAGTAGGGTGAAAACAGGGAGCTATTGGAGTCCCTTGCAAAAGTGCTGCAGCCCGAAGGTTTGGGGAAGCAGCTGAACTGCTGGTTCTGTCTCCACACTGAATCCGCAAGTCATCTATCACTAGTGGTGAGTTACAAGGAGTGATGGCCTTAAACCAAACAGATGAGATGCAAGGGAAATATTCCTCCTGCTCAGAGCAATTAGATTATGGAACAGCTGCCAGGAGAGGACACGAAGGAACCACCGAAGGAAACATCATAAGGAGACAAGGCAACACTTCAGGGGTTCGTACATAGGAGAACTGATGCCAAATGAGGGAGTTTTAATGACCCATGAGGTGTCTCCAAGCGTTAACTTCTAATTACAACTGAAAGGAATGGAAGCTGCAAACCTTCTGAACTTTCAGCCATGTGACCTTTAATTCTGAGCCACATGGACCCTCTTCCTAGGATAGGGACAAATTCCCAGTCACATTTGTGACGTTGAGCAATGCATGGATATTCTGTACTTTAAAAAAAGTGCTTTCAGTGGAAAGAACTGGGGTTGTTTGTGTGCAGACTTGTTTTGTCAGTCACAGACAACCCCTCTGGCTGTAAGGAGGAGATCTGCATGAAGCGGAAGTCAGGGTTTCAGGGAAAGGAGTGGTGTGGACACCGAGGCTGATGTTATGCGCAGCTGAAGCTAGGCATTGTTCATTCTGCAGTCAGTTGCAATGTCACCACTTTTCAGTGTCACTTTCTTATATACAGCCTATCTTGCAGGGGCAGGATTTGCAGAAAGGGAGTTAAGGCAGAGGGTTGCCTGAATTTTGTGGGATCATCCCCCAAATTCACTGGGTGGTCCGGGATGTTGCAGACAGAGCTTGAAGAATCATTTTATTGATTGTGGACTTTTAAAAGAAACATTGTTGCCACGTGATGCCATTTTGCCATTACATTGTCCTGCTGGGTAGTACATCAACGCTAAAGGTACGTCCATACTGGAGCTGGGAGCATGCGTCCCAGTGTGGCTAGATAGACGTGCTAGTTCTGCTCAAGCTAGTGGGCAGTGGCTCAGCCTAGCAGCACAAGTAAGTACCCAGTGGGTCAGAGCAGGTTTGGTCTCCGATGGATAGCCCGAGCTGCCACCTCTGGCTACGCTGCTATTTTTAGGGCCCTAACTCAAGCGGAGCTAGTGTATATCTGTCTACTCCAGGTGCAGTGTGGACATACCCTAAGGAGTTTGTCCTACAAGACAGGCTCTCACACTTCTAAGAGTTTCAAGACCTGTGACACCTTTTGCCTTAGGGTGTCAGTCCTACATTTAAAAGTGCCGGCACTTGATCTCTATGGAAGAGGAGTGACTCCGGGATGTATCTTTCATCATACTTGGGGGGCCATATAGACTCATTCCTGCAAAAACCATTACAAGAACTCTGTCCTTCCTGGTGTAAGGGAAGCCTAAATACATTCACATGTGCCCCTGCCCCTAATTAGTCACCATGTCCTCTGGTGGCCATAAGGACCGCTACTCCTCTGTATTAAGCAAGGCCATCAGCCAGTGATACCCAAGCATTAGGCCAGCAGAGGGCGCTGCTGTGTACAGGTGGGGAATTAGCCTCGCAGGACCCAATGTGGTTGTTATAAGAACGTAAGAACAGCCATACTGGGTCAGACTAATAGTCCATCTAGCCCAGTATCCTGTCTTCCGACAACAGCCTATATTAGGTGCTTCAGAGGGAATGAACAGAATAGGCAGTCACCAAATGATCCATGCCCTGCCGCCCACTCCCAGCCTCTGGCAAACAGAGGCTAGGGACACCATCCCTGCCTATCTTGGCTAATAGCCATTGATGGACCTATCTTCCATGAACTTATCTAGTTCTTTTTTGAACCCTGTTATATAGTCTTGGCCTTCACAACATCCTCTGGCAAGGAGTTCCACAGGTTGACTGGTACTTCAGAACCACCAGCTCACATCAGGTCAGAGTGTCCGCTAGATGGCCAGCACTCTCAGCCCTTCGCAGCCAGCTCCCCCGCAGCAGGGTACAAGGAACTCAATGGGAATTATTCACATCAGCACCCATTTGTTTCCTGGGGAGTGAGCATAAGGCCTATGGAGCTCAAAGTCCCAGCAGCCTGTCCTCAGTCAGTGCAGCTGGTTGCTTTAAATATAGTTTAAATCAATTGGGGTGGGGGAGCGGAGGCAGGTGGATGATTAGCCCCATTAACATTTCCAACAGAAGAGAAAGCCAAAACAGCTGAGTCACTTCAGGGGTCCTTGGGAAGGGCATGCCAAGGTCTTGACTCTCCCAATCCCCTTTTAATATCCGATCAATAGGCTTGATCTCTCTGAGAATTATCTCCTTTTTACAAGGTGCATAAACGAGTTCCCTGCCCTGTGTGCTCCCCGGACCTCTCTGTCCATCTACTTTTTTCTCTGATCCGAAATCTCTCCCGTGTCTTGCTTTGCTTTTCCCCCCACCCCGCCCCCCACAATTCTGCATTGTCTCTACATTCTGACCAGCTTTTTTCTTAATGTACAAAAGCAATAAATAATGCAAATGAGCCACCATTTCATTATTTTCTCGGCTTGTCGTTCAAGGAGCAATTTGGAGCATGGACCCAAGCTGGTGAATCGCAGAGCATTCCCTCCCAAAGGCGGGCATATGGCAGCACCACTGCTCCCCCTGCCTCCCATGGACCCACCCTCCAGCTTCCCAACACAAAGACTCACTTCACAAAATTTAATTACTCTGCTAACATGTCCCATATGCTCTGTGGCAAGCAGAGAAGGTTTTAATTACATCTGCGCTAGACATCCTGAGGAGCCCTGATTTCCTCAGGTCCAAGGGGCCTGATGCAGTGCCCAAGGGGAAAAGCAGGTGCTGCCAGCCCCATCTTTGTGCCTACAGACGGGGCAGTCAGTCCCAAAATACCCCTCCCGTCTCCTCTGTCTAACATCCCCAACTAAATCTTGCTGCAAATGAGGATTGACAAAGGTTCCCTACTCATTAGAGGAGAGCATATTCCCCATCCCTGTAGATTGCTGACCAGCAACACTAATTAATTAATCAATCAATCATCATTAATAATCAGAAGCACTTCCACGGGGCTTCTCCTTTGCTTGATAGCAAACCTAGATCGAAGTGCAGTCCCCGCCCTGCAGAGACTAACATAAATCAGATTGGGTGAGCAACTCGGATGTGCACCCCCAAACTCAAACCAAACCCCCAACGTCATCCTGGGATTTGAATCAGCTCAGTTGGCTTCTTCCCTCCTTCCTCTGTCCCCTTTACTTTTCATTTTCAAAACTGCCTCTGCACTTGTTAATTTACAAACCGCCAGTTGTTGCATAGGCGGCAGGTAGGCAAGACCGTTTGGGGGAAAATAAATCAGATGGAAGACAGGACTTGATGTGACGTGACATTATTATGCAAAGAGGGGTGCCTAAGATTCTTGGAGCAGCTGTATCATATTCTTCCTAGAAGCTGAAATCATTTTGTTTTGAGTATTTGAGTTTGGGCCCAGGACTATGTGTCTGCTTGGTTTTTGTGTGCTGGAAGTAGAAGGCCTGCAAAAGTGGATCTGCCCTGGAACTAGTCCTGGGAAGGTCTGATTCAGACTGTGGCTTATTCCATATCTCATATTCTTTCAATTTTGTCTAGGCACATCTTCATATAAAAATCTCTTTTGTGAGCCACAACGTGGTAATATGTCTCCTAGCAGCTATTGTTAATATTTTGAATAGGTGTCACTCTTCAGTGTCTTTGAAGGGTTTGGGTGAAGGTGTGTTTCCAAGGATATATAGCGAGTGGGGGGGGGGCGGTTTAAACAAATTACGCCCTGATGAGTATTTTTCAGGCTATTGTGTATGTCTGACCAGAAATTTTGTATCTGAGGGAAGTCCCATAAAATGTATATGTGGTGATTGATCTGTCTGCAATCTCACTGGCAGAGATTTAGGAAGTCAGGTTTATTTTATTGGTTGTACACTGGAATGAGGTTATTTTCACATGAAACTCTCCCCAAGATGGTGAGCAATTGGTGGGCTAAGCCATTCAGAAGTTAGTTGTCTATGGCACTCTGGAATTTTAAGTCCCATTTCATGTTTAGATCCAGGATTTTAATGCTTTCAAGATTATTTGGAATTGCACAAAATCTGCCTGTTAGCACTTTATTTTTTTGTCCAAAGTTGTCAATTCAGTCATAGATTTGGGAACTGATTGACGTACGTTTCCCCCATCAGAGCTGGTGTGAAGAAGGTGTCGTCACAGAAGAAAGTAATGAAAATCCAATTTGTGTCATTTGAATTCTTGGGTCAATTGTTTTTATGATTTTGAGTATGTAATATGGAAGACGTGACCTAACTGTGTCAATATTTCCTGTGTTCATCCATCTGTGATGTCCTGGATGAGGGTAAAATCTGGGCGATCATGGATCTGTATTAAGGCATGGATCAGCATTCACGTCGCACTCCCCGTCAGTAACTGTCCCAGGCCGGGGAAGCTAATGATCCAACCAGAGGACAAATTTGATGATGAATCCTGGTCACGTGCCAACTGAGGCATGTTGTGCATATGATAAGAAGATGAAGTTGGGATAAAATTGTGATTCCTAACTTCTGTGCTTTCAAATCATTAAGTTATTTTAAACCCATATATTGTTTTGAAATTAAGATGAAATCTTTGGTCACTTTAAAGAGAGTTGGTAGAGAAGCATTTGGCTTGGAGCAGAATGTTATATGCCCACAGGGAAATGTTGTTCTCTGTCGCTTACTTATGCCTTGTACGAAGAGGTAATTGTGTATCATGTTAGTCACGTTGAGGGAAAGGTGGGAGGTAATCGTTAACTTAGTCCCGTTCTTTGGTTCGGCCTTAAAGGTTCTGAATAGACTGGTCACTGCAGTTAGGAAAGAAAGAGCTGGGTTTATGCATGGTTTTGATTCCTCGGATGAATTTGTCTCTGAATCGCATGTGGTATCATAGTGCCAATAGCACAAATGATCTATTCTGCCAAATGCATGCTCTGAAGTTAGTGACAGGAAGAGGGGGCTTTCTGTGAAGGTTAGAATTTGGGGGGAAAGACATTTTAAACTCTTCTGAGCTCATGTGAGCCTCATCTCCCTGGTATGAAGGGCATTTGGTTTGGGGAAATGGGGAAGGTTGTGGGTTTAGCTGGCTGGCTCATGCAAAAACAGCCCATCTGTTTCTCACTCCAGGCCAGAGTGGCAACTGTTTGCCATATCCAGGCAGGAGACAACTGCCCGCGGGTCAGGAAGTAAAATACAATACTGGTGGGAGTCACCAGATAGCACTGTTGCACATAGTTTTACCAGTTCTTTTTCCTACCATGTGGGCACAGTTCAGTCTGAAGAAATGCTCTGTTCTTTTTAGTGACCTGTTGTACTTTCTTTCCGGGGGAGCTGTTGCAAACAAACATGGGAGTTCACTTTCTTCCTTAATCTCTCTAACTACAGTCAAGTCTTGGGATAGACTTGCTCCCTGGGAGCCAGGCACTGGAATTTTGGCTGAGATTCCAGAAAGAGGGAATTGCCTGCATGCTGTTTGTGACCCCCTCTGTTCAAGGGCTGGCGCATAGAGTGATTTCTCCTCTGACAGGAAGCTAACCTGCAAGGTCACTACCACTGGGCAGAGTAGGGACAATACCTTCCTCTTCCACAGTGTTCAGCGCAGTTACCCTCTTTTCGCTATAGTGTTTCAGGCCATCGGGAGGTCCCAATGGGTCAGTATACATCCAACAGTCCTCTAAGAACACACTGATCCAGATGCTGCCCTTTCATCCAGCCCCCTCCCTCCCTAATGCAGAGCAGTGGCCTCGGCATTAACTCATCACGATTGCACACCATGGAAATAATATGCACTGGATCGGCTCTGCACTAAGGCTTATGCATTAACAGGGATTCCTTCTTCGGCAGCATCATTAGCTCTGTCACGGTCTGGAGCCTAAAAATACCACTAGAGTGGAGGAGAGGGGGGCAGGAAAGGGGAGGGAAGGCAAAGGCAATAAAGGAAGCAGGCAGGGAGTCAAGTGACAGCTTAGGACCTTTCAGCTCGGAAAGGTCAAGCTGCACTTTTGAACGGCTCAGCCACCATTTAGGTGCATAGTAATGGGAGCTCCTGCCCTTCTCCGCTTTATGGATTTGAGTGGTGGTTTTGCCCTTTAGGTGAATCAAATTGATTTAGTCCAGTCACTGACTTCCATTTCTAGGTCTGCTTTGCCCAGACTCCCTAATCCGTGAACAGGATTTCATCGTGCTAGGCGCGTCTGATTCTTCAGTGGATGGCTTAGCATTAAATTGGGCTTCAGAGATGCAGGGCTGCTCGGTTTATGCATCTTAAAGTTCAGAAGGGGTGGGTGGGGACGAGACACTCAGCTATGTTTGGGGGTTTGTGTGTGAAAGGTGTGTTCGTTTGTAGGCTTGGCTAGGTGAAAATAACCCTGCAGTACCCTAGAGTAAGGATACAAAATGCTGTAGGCACTAGGGCCAGTCAAAATACTCCCCATCAAAACGCCCCCAATTTTTGGTTTTCAGGTTGTGGATATTCCAGCAAGATTTTCTGCTGGAAATACCCCACCCCCATTTTCCGACACACGCGAGTAGTAGCATTAGCATCTAGGAGCTCTGATCTAGAATACTGTGGCATCTTTCCTTAAGCAAGGGCTCACTACCTCCGAACAAAAAGAGATGCTGTGACAACTGCTTAGAGATCAGTGAGCCATGGCAGGGTGCTGAGGGCCCTCAGCTCCCATTGAAGTCCACGGGAACTGGAAGTGCTCAGCACCACACAGGACTGAGCCCCTAGGCAGGGAGTTGTGAGCCGCTCTGAAGGGCAGGAGTTTTTTTCCTTCTCAGCATCTTCAAGAGTGAGTGGACTTCCATCGTTTGCATTTTAAAAGAAGGGTACGCAGAGCCAATAGCGACTCATCAAATATCCTGAGCATTCAGCAGCACAATCAATACTGCATGGCAGCAAGGAACAGTTGGGTTGTGTTAATACTCAGCACGGCTGCAGCCTTTTTTTTAATTCATAGCTCTCAAAGCACTGGCCAAACTTCAGGTAATCAAAAAATATATTATACAGGGGGAAACCCCTATGTACTGGGGCAAAGTACCTTGTTCACCTCAGCAGACTCAGTTCTTTTTAGCCTTGGAGACACAGGTTTGGGCAAGGCAGTCCTTCTAGGTGGCACAAGGTCAGGCTATACCTTCCCTCAGTCAGTCCCTTGTGTCTGTTTTCCTTTCCCTTCTGGGGAGGGAATGCAGCCTCCCTTCCTGGAAAGGTTCGGTGTCTTACTGCACCCTGGCAGCTCCCACCTCCACGCTCCCTTTCCTAAGGGGGGAGGGTTTAAAAAGGTCTCAAGCAGTTGGAGTCAGCTGAACCCAAGTGGTTCTCTAGCAACCCCTTTTCAGCTGAACCATATTAACCTGTGGTTACTTCTCCTCAGTGGATAGGGAGGGGCCTTTTAACCTTCTGGGACTGATTACTACCCCCCCCCCCCTTAGCTGTTTGTCCTGGGTTTACCACAGTACATACAGAAGTTATTTAGGTTGCAAAGGCAAGCCCTTGAAAGTTAGGAAATGCCAGATTTACGATTGCCCATGCAACCTTAGTTCTGCCTCTAAGTGCATCCAACTCATGCACAGAATGAGGTGGGGAGCCCCATGGAATAAATCATTTGTGATCATGCAATTAAAGAATGGATCATAATGCATATGCACCAGAGGGCTGAATTAACGTTGCATGAGCATTTTCTAACTTTTGAGTGCTCGTCTTTCAAGCTAAAGAACGTCCTTTAAAGCCAGTGGTGAGGTTGTTGTTTGTTTATTATGTAATTTCCTGAGTTTTTTATTTTAAAGGAAAAAAGGAACAACAAATTCTGTGACATGTAGCTGTAACAACACCCTCCACGTGCATCAGCAGCAGCGTCTGAAGGCTGAGCTTTGAGCTCTGCAGCACAGACTGCTACCGATAGAACTATGGGAATAATTACATTAGCTGGCAACAGGAGATGACTATTGTCCCAGAGAGGGGATGGAGTACTGGATCCAGGTGTTGGGTGTGGGGGATGGTTGGGGCAGGGCGAGCCCAGCCTAGCTTTGTCTCTTCCCTCCACCGCTTCCCCTCAGGAATTAGGAGTCTCCATCCCAGCCCAGGGGGATGGGAAGACAGGGCTTTATAAGAAGAGCCCAGTCGGTCTGTTGGTCTCTCCACCTCTTTTCCCCCAGCACCAACTGAGAGCTGGGAGAGTTCCTGCCCTATGTGGTGCCACCAGAGGGGGACATGGACCACTGAACTATGTGTCACTAGGGTGACCAGACAGCAAGTGTGAAAAATCGGGATGGGGGGGGGGATAATAGGAGCCTATATAAGATAAAGTCCCAAATATTGGGACTGTCCCTATAAAATCAGGACATCTGGTCACCCCATGTGCCACCCCGGCTCTCTTCTCCAACCCCACCCCACCAGCTACTCCAGCAGCTCCCAGGGGGTCCAGAGCACTGTGCTGCTGCTGTTCCTTTGGCGGTGGTGTGAACGTTTGTGTGTTTGCCAGCCTTAGGGAAAATGGCTTCACGGGTGAGCTTGTATGTTGGCGCCCTCTTTCTTTACCATGACATGCCACCCTTACTTCTGCGCTGTTGCTGGCAGCGGCACTGTCTTCAGAGCTGGGCACCCGGCCAGCAGCCTCTACAGTAGCCTTGTGACCCCCTTTTGTGTTGGGACCCCCAGTTTAAGAAACACTGCTTTTGAACAGGGCGCCCCCCCCGACCATGATCACCCTGGGTGGTCACCCACGTTCCCCCCTGTAAGGCCAGTCCTGGTTGCCACCTGCCCAGGTTTTGCCAGGATTGTCCCTTTTGTTGAGATAGCTGCCCCAGGAAAAGTGCTTTATACCCCTGCCAGCTGGCCAGTTTTATTGGTTCAGGGTCCTCCCAGATGTTCCTTTTTTTGAACCTCAGAGGTGGCAATTTTAGTCACAGGACCAAAAAAAAAAAAAAAACCAAAAAACACCACTGCCACAACCTGGAGGTGTTTCCTCTGCTGCATATCTAAGGCCTGGAATGGAGGTGATAGCATCTCAAAGAAAAGGACTAAAGAACCCTTTCTCATGGAAAGTGTTAGGGAACCTAAATATAGTGATCGCTGCCAGCCTCCCCTGTAATTTACAGAGAGAGAGAGAGAGAGAGAGAGAGAGAGAGTGTGAGTGAGTGAGTGCACCTGCACGCACTGAACTGGGACACCAGAGACCTGGGTTCAATTCCCAGCTCAGCCATAGGTTTCCTGTGTGACCTTGCAAAGTCATTTATTCTTCCCTGTGCCGTAGATCCCCATGTATAAAACGGAGATAATACATGTGAGGTATCCAGATACTACAGTGGTGAGGATCAGAATATAAGTACCTAGATGGATCAAGCCCCATTCTACAGCTGGGGAAACGGAGGCAGAAAGAGGTAGAGTGACTTGCCCAGGATCAACCTGTGAGTCAGCAGGAGAATGGGGAATAGAACCCAGGTCTCATGCCCCCAACTAGTGCCCTATCCACTGGACGTTGCTGAACTCACTTCTTAAATTAAATCAGACAGACAGACAGAGGCTCTTGTGGAAAGACAAAATGATCATCTACTGACCGACTGGATGATCTAATTAAGATTAAATTTCAACCAAACTGTGTCCAGTTACAGTAATTATTGTGTATTTAACAAATAGTAATTGTTTTTTTAAAACATGCTAATGAACATCTTGGTGAGAAGCTCGTGCTATTTAATTAACATGCTATAGCTGTCCCTTTGTGACACTTTTTTTTTTTGCATTTGTGTGTTAATTTGTATCTCTTCTTTTATTTTCGTGAACTGCCAGCATTGTAAAAAAAAATGAATAAGAACTCGTGAACTTATAAAAAGAGAGTGGATTTCTTGTCCAGAAAAGTTGGAGATGGCAAATGACTAGAGCAAAGCATCATATAGGCAGGTGCTGTGCAAGCTTCTCCCAGCCCAGACCAGGACTTGCAACACACCTCAATCCTGTCCTGCAGTGCCCAGCCATTCTAGTCCTGGGCTCTGCCAATACATCTCACTCCTACACTGCAACCTCCCCTGCCATTCCATTCCTGAATCCCACCCCCTCCCTTAGTTCTACCAACGCAGCTCTTCCTTCTGACCGACCCCAACTCTAGTTACTTCAGGCCTGGGATTCAACTGTTCAGAAATGCTAACGCTAGCAAACCACACAGTCATTTAATGATAGGTTTCATGTTCTCTGTGTATATAAAATCATCCTACTGTATTTTCCACTGCATGCATCTGATGAAGTGAGCTGTAGCCCACGAAAGCTTATGCTCAAATAAATTTGTTAGTCTCTAAGGTGCCACAAGTACTCCTTTTCATTTAATGATGTGCATCCACATGAACTAGGACAACTCCTGCCCAAAGCTCATTTCCACTTGTGGCTCCAAACGCAAGGACAGCTGTGGCAGAATTTGAATCTGGGTCTCCAGCACCAGGCGAGCCTTGTAACCACTGCGTCAGCTGCTGATCTCCAGTGCGCTAAGTGTCTCGTTAGTTCTAAACAGCATCCTTATTTAACACACTTCAATTTAAAGTAGAATTGATATTTCTTGCTTCAGAAAGTCTCACCTGCCTCTCAAACAGCTCCTGGCAGGCTGCCCATACTCACTTTCACTTCTGCTGTAACAAGGGGAACCTTATTCCTCTCAATTGGAAAAGAGCTTGAAGCCCTTGATTTAAAGTTCTGATCCATCTCCCCCACCCCTTAAATGCCGCAAAAAAGAAAAATGTATTTATTGCTGTTATAATTGGGATACCAGGCTTTTTCCAATACATTTCATAGCTCAGGTATCATGGAAACTGAACCTTGAGTTAGCGTCTAACAAAGGACTCAACAAAGTTCAGCACAAAAGGGCCTGTATTGTTCTCTGGGGGCGGGAGGTTGGGAGGGGAGGGGGGGTTAATTCTTCTTTTGCTTCCACAAGTATGTTCCCTGAACATTGAAGCCTTAGGTGGAAAATATTGAACACGTCAAGATTTCTCTTCTCTCCAACCCCCACCACCCTCCTTCCACTGGTGGCTAGAAATGCAGAGATCCAAGAGAAAAGAGCAGCACTCACAGCTCCTGCTTTCCTAACAAGATCTCATTATGGTGCTGGGAAAAGTTGACCCTGCCAGACATGTCAAGCCGAGGCACAGCATTTATTCTGCACATCGTTCCCTTCTTCTATAGTTTAGCAGTAGCTCAAGGGGGCTTCCCCGCATCCTTTTACTATCACAAGGAGTGAGGTTTGAAAAAAGAAGTTATTTTTAAATATATGTTTAACTCTCTGCGCTATTTAAAAAAACCACCCATAGAACAAACATTTTCAGAGAGGATTGGGGGCAGAAGATCCACATGCAAAAATGTGTGCGTGACAGCACATCTGCACACGGAGGTCTTTATTGCAATAATTTTGCAGATGGCCAATTTTTTAGTTCGCTGCTTAAATGACCATTAGGATGAGAGGCATAGTTTGCACGTGCAATCGTGAACATCTAAAATACAGTAAAACTGAATGGCTTCTATCGGTGACTAAACTCAACACTCAGCCCAGGCTCATCCCAAAACTCTATGAGCACTTTCTGGGTGAACACAAACCTCAAAGTTCAGCCAAGATGTGGGAGTGGCCCCATTGGGATTGCACATAAAGGAGACATGCACACACCTCACACACAGGGGGAAATGCTGAGTTTTGCATGGCCCAAGTAGTTACACAATCACATGCATTGTGCTTCTTGCTCCCCAACCTTCCCTGTTCTGTATGCTTGAAAATCACTTTGTATTCATGTCATAAAATATAAAGGGACGGGTAACCACCTTTCTGTACACAGTGCTGTAAAATCCCTCCTGGCCAGAGGCAAAACCCTTTCACCTGTAAAGGGTTAAGAAGCTAAGGTAACCTAGCTGGCATCTGACCCAAAATTACCAATGAGAGGACATGATACTTTCAAATCTGGAGGGGGCAGGGGGGAACAAAGGGTTTGTCTGTCTCTGTCTGTCTGTCTGATGCTTCTGCCAGGAACAGATCAGGAATGCAGCCTCAGAACTCTTAAGTTAATAAGTAACCTAGCTAGAAATGTGTTAGATTTCCTTTTGTTTAATGGCTGGTAAAATAAGCTGTGCTGGATGGAATGTATATTCTTGTTTTTGTGTCTTTTTGTAACTTAAGGTTTTGCCTAGAGGGATTCTCTCTGTTTTGAATCGGATTACCCTGTAAGGTATTTACCATCCTGATTTTACAGAGGTGATTCTTTTACCTTTTCTTTAATTAAAATTCTTCTTTTAAGAACCTGATTGATTTTTCATTGTTCTTAAGATCCAAGTGTTTGGGTCTGTGTTCACCTGTACAAACTGGTGAGGATTCTTATCAAACCCTCCCCAGGAAAGGAGGTGTAGGGCTTGGGTGGATATTTTGGGGGAAGACATCTCCAAGTGGGCTCTTTCCCCATTCTTTGTTTAAACGCTTGGTGGTGGCAGCATACGGGTCAAGGACAAGGCAAAGTTTGTACCTTGGGGAAGTTTTTAACCTAAGCTGGTAAGAATAAGCTTAGGGGGTCTTTCATGCAGGTCCCCACATCTGTACCCTAGAGTTCAGAGTGGGGAAGGAACCTTGACATGGTGGCAGAGCAGTGGGATCATTTTGAGATCATTTTGAACCAGAAGCACAGCAGGATTTTAAAGGGTTTTGTAAGAGGTGATTGCAGTTGTAGATTAGGTCTCTCTGTCTGTGGGACAGAGCAGCAGGCATAACAAATGGATTTTTCTGTAGGCTGAGATCAGCTATCAGAAGAAAAAAAAAAGAAAAAGAAAAGGTAAAAGAATCACCTCTGTAAAATCAGGATGGTAAATACCTTACAGGGTAATCAGATTCAAAACAGAGAGAATCCCTCTAGGCAAAAACCTTAAGTTACAAAAAGACACAAAAACAAGAATATACATTCCATCCAGCACAGCTTATTTTACCAGCCATTAAACAAAAGGAAATCTAACACATTTCTAGCTAGATTACTTATTAACTTAACAGTTGTGAGGCTGCATTCCTGATCTGTTCCCGGCAAAAGCATCAGACAGACAGACAGACAGACAAACCCTTTGTTCCCCCCCCCGCATCCCCTCCAGATTTGAAAGTATCTTGTCCTCTCATTGGTAATTTTGGGTCAGATGCCAGCTAGGTTACCTTAGCTTCTTAACCCTTTATAGGTGAAAGGGTTTTGCCTCTGGCCAGGAGGGATTTTACAGCACTGTGTACAGAAAGGTGGTTACCCTTCCCTTTATATTTATGACAATTCATGTCACAGAAATCTCTGGAGTGAGATCCAATATGGCAGCTACCACTATTGACTAGTGAAAGGCCCAAGACTACAACAGGATCTAAATCTAAACTTCCCCTAGGGCTGAACTAGTCCAGGTCCAACACCAGAGGGGGATGGGAATCAGCTGCAACATGTAGGTCACAATTTACTCTGAGCTTCACCACGCTGCAACTTCAGATCCAGTCCCAAACATCCCAGAGTTCAAAGAGTCTCCACTCCTGCATACTGTGTCAGCCTCAGCTCTGATATTCACACATATGTTGTATTGATATCCCTGGAAACTGAAAACTTCTGTCATCAGAACAAGTACAGCCACAGGACAAACTTCCCTTCCCACACACCCAGAAGCCTGAGGGACCCCATTTCAGTGGATAGAGAGGCTGGTTTCTAGGGCCTCCTTGTTGTCTCGCTCAGCAGATGCCTATCACAGTAACAGGATGTGAATTGTGATTTGGAAACTTGATCCCTGGCAAACAGGTTCAAAGCACCCTCTTGCACCGGGGCTGGCTAGCAGCCATTGGACGGCAACAGTTCTTTTTCACTGGTTACTCAGTTTGGATTGGCACCCATGAGGCAGAAGGGCTTAAACTATTTTTTTCATACGTAGCAGACTATAAACCCAATCTCTGAGGCTACAGAAGCGTAGTAGTCAATGTTTATCTGCAGAGTTTGAGTATTACAAAGTTGTCCATGTTCAGTAAATATGTTTTCTGATAATCAGCTGGCATTTACTTCGCAGACATCTGAGTTATCAAATACACAGAGAAAGGAGATTTAGGGATTTCGATGGCAAAGGCTCCCCAGATCAGACTATAAAGCACCACATGAATCCAGGTGTCTGTCACACAGGGAGGTGTCACTACACCTGACACCTTCTCCCAGCCCACAAAGATGCTGTAGCTCCCAATCCTTCCTCCGGAGGAGGAGATACTACCGTGTCACCTGCCCGGTAAATATAGCATGGATGCTGCTGACTGGTGCTGAATTATTCAGCCTTCCTGCCCCATGAAAGGAAATTATCTGCTGTTTAAGTGGGATGAAGAAAAGTTTGCATCAAAGGTAGCTTAACTCAGTAAAACACAGGTTGAAGAGTTCCTTGTCTGTGACTGTCAGGGGTAATAATCACAGCTCTGATCAAACAAACAGCCTTTCAGACCCACTTAGTGCCCGTAATCAGCAGGTTCACATCTCCTCTCTCAGCTGTCAGGGAAGAAGGAGTTTAAAGGATTTGGGGGCTGAGTCAGGAAGAGATGGGGGCGGGGGTGTTGGGTTGTGAAACAGGAAGGTGTTGGTTGTAAAGGAAGCTCTGGCAGACATGGACTTTCTGAATGCCCAGATGTTTTGCTTTATACCACTCTGGCCCCTTCAGCGTCCTCCTGAAGGGTGGGTCGGTTTACAGGAATTCAGCATTAGTCTATTAAATTGACCCTGGGTGGCTGGAGGCATGCCTCCTCGCACCAAACCAGCATCTCTGAGCTCCCACCTCACACCTACCCATGCCCGTCACCAGCTCTCAGCTCCCCCACCTCCTTCCAGTCGCTGGCTCTCTGAGCCCCTACACCTTGCTCTTGGCATAGGTTCCCACCATCCCTCCCAGCCACCCACTAGCCCTCCTGCTGCAAAAGCTGGGAAACAAACCCCAGCCTCATGCCATTCTTCATCCAGTGGGTTGACTGGATGCTGCTAAAACGCTGCACCGCGGCCTCAGATTTCATCAAGCAACCACCACTGACTCTAAATCCCACAGCAACGGAGAACTGTGGACCAGCTTCTTCAGGCCCAAATGCTATTGCCTTAGGGAAGGCTGGCTGAAGTGGCTAGTCTGGTCACTGCTAGCCAGGAGTTCCTGGAGGGAGCTGGTTATGAAGTGTCTTCTTGACTCTAAGGCACTGTTAGAGCAGGGGCTGAGGGACCAAGCCAGTAATATGAAAGCTGGGCCAAAAGATGAGGACATTTGGTGAGCTGTGGGCTGACAACAGGGTGTGATGCTGGCAGACCAGGTGCCAGCTTATGCCAAGGCCCTTAAGCCTCACTGAACACTGACGAGTGCATAGCTGGAAACCAGTCCACCTCGCCTGTGTGCTAGTATTGTTAAAATAGATATTGGAATTTAGTGTTTAGACTTTATAAAATGCTTGTAGGATGCTGCATGTATTAATCTTACTTATAACATCTGTATAACGTAACACTGAAGTGTTCGCACTGTAACTCTAAAAGCGTTTGCTAAAACTGTAAAACCCCAGCGTCAGGAGAGAAGCATTACCATGTATGAAGTGCTAGTTTACCACAAGAGGGGTCATCTTCTTCCCAACAAAAGAAGGCCAATAGCCACCAGAAAAGCCACTGTGGAACATCAGTGGACAATAGACATTGTTGATTACTTCCTCCACACTCACAAAGAGGGTACGTGCACAAGTCCTTGTCCCATCATAGCTTGAACTCTGGGGGAAGGGTATAAAAATACCTGACCAGAAGAAAAATGTTATCGCTATGCTGCTTTGAGTTCAGAGATGGCAATATTTCTAAGCATAAGCAAGGGATCCCCAGGCTGATTGGCGTGGGTTAGCCCTAAAGGACATACAGAGCTTGCATATTATAGCAGCCACTATTCCCTTTTGGAATTTAAGACTCTATTTAATTTGTATGTGTGTTTACCTGCTTTAACCGTGTAAATAACTCTCATTTCTTTTTCCTAGTTAATAAACCTTTAGTTAGTTTACTATAGGATTGGCTACAAGCATTGTCTTTGGTGGGAGACCTAGGGCAGTGGTTGTCAAAGCTGGTCCGCCGCTTGTTCAGGGAAAGCCCCTGGCCAGGTTTGTTTACCTGCCGCGTCCGCAGGTTCAGCCGATTGCAGCTCCCACTGGCCGCGGTTCACCGCTTCAGGCCAATGGGGGCTGTGGGAAGCGGCGCAGGCCGAGGGATGTGCTGGTCGCCCTTCCCGCAGCCCCCATTGGCCTGGAGCAGTGAACCACAGCCAATGGGAGCCGCGATCAGCCAAACCTGCGGACGCGGCAGGTAAACAAACCGGCCCTGCCCGCCAGGGGCTTTCTCTGAACAAGCAGCGGACTGGCTTTGAGAACCACTAACCTAGTGTGCACTTGACTGAGGGTAAGTGACTGGTCCTTTGGGACTGGGAGTCACCTGAATTTTGTTGTGATTTTTGGTGTAAGGGACCTTCTGTCACTAAGGCAGGGGCTTGCCTGGGTGGCAAGATAGACCGGAGTGCCCCAGGGGACTGTCTGTGACTCCACGTTAAGGCTGTCACAGTGCTTGAGGAGTTCACACTTGTTACTACTTGACAGTCTGCCCTGAGGCTGGCACTCAGTCATGAGCTGCTCCAAACAGCTTGACACAAGGGTCCTGTTACCCCAGTTTTAGGCCTCTCTCCTTCCCCAGTTCTGCTAGATTTCCCAGTTCCTTCCCCAGTTCTGTCCTTCCCTCCAGTTTATATCCTTCCCCTCACGCTGCTCCCACTCTGTTACTTGCCCTCCATTGGCCCCCCTTCCAGAATGCCATTGTGGGGGGCACTGGCCAGCAGTACTAGCACTGCGTGGCATGGCATAAACTTGCCATCACCGGCATAGCTGAACTACTGTGGCTCCCCTTGCTTTCCACTCCCCCACCCCCCACCCCCTGCCTGAATTGCTAGCATTAAAGGGATTACAGAACAAAATGATCCGAGAGAAGGGATTACAGGGCATTATCAGCCATGATCCCCTCTTAATTAATTACTGGTCAGACAGAAGAAGGGATAGCTCCAGCGCACCCCACTATGCTGACGAGGAAATGATACGTGTGACTAGAAGGAAGCTGATGCTAAGGAGAGTGTTTGAAAAATGCCACTGCTCATTCCCAGGCAGCTATGGGCTGGGAAAGGGCTGTTAAAGGAGCACCTCCGTTGGCCCATTTTGACTGCTATGGGGCGTTTTCTCTCCTCAGCACTGACTCTTAGCTCCCATTAGCATCCCCATTTACATCCTTACGCAGAAAGCACAGCTGAAGCTGCAATACCTTCTTCCGAGCAGAACCATGGACCAAGTCCACCCTGCACGCAGGAGCCAGCACTGGCTCCCTCCAGAGAACATTTCCCTCTTTCAGGTGACAATCAAAGCTTGTGGCGAACCTGCTAGCAAACTCCCATTTACTCCAGTGGGAGCAGGATGGGCCCCAAATGTTTGTCTTCTTTTGTAGGCAATCAAACTTAGCTGCAACCTATGGGCCCAACCCAGCTCCAACCAAAGGCAACGAGTTTTGGTGTTGACTTCAGTGGGAGCCAGAATGAGCCTGAAGACCGTTATTTTTGCAGCTGTTCCTTGTCTTATCACCTCCTGGGATATTTCAGTGTAAGTTAATTCAGCAATAGGGATAGGGTCCCAACCCTTCAATAAGTGCAAGGCTGCTGCTCCTGGGGCTGGGTTTGTTGAGCTAGTATTTCTGGGATTGTTGCTGGTATTTCTCCTGTCCCTCTGACTGCTTAAACCTATCCCCTGGGGTCCAGAAGGGCAGCTCCATGCAGCACAGAAGAGGTTTCTCCAAGAGGCAGAGGCTGCATTTTAGCTCAGTTCTGATCTAGCTGAGGGGAAATAAAACAATCAGGAAAATCTATTTCTCCCACGTGTGTTGGCAGGCAGGAGTCTAGTTGGATTTTATTACCCCTCTAATGCCACCATTTATTGGGAACTGCCTCGTTATTATTTTATTGTTTGGCTCACTTAATTATATTCCCATTTTACAAGAGGAAGCGTATTTCCCTCACATCACAGCAAAAGCCTAGTCTCTGTGTATTATTGTCAGCGGCCCCATATCCTCCTTCAGTGAGAGTGGGAATGTCTCACCTAATAACTATGCCCCAATTTTACAAGCGGAGGTTTGTTTCCCTGAGATCAGAGTTCCATTGCTCCATCACAGCTGAGGCTTAGCCCCACTTCTGGTTCTAGCAAGCCCCTGTGAACAGAAACACATCCCTCTAACCTAAAGCTTCCCTATGGCTTCTCAGTGAGACCTGACCATGGGCTCCCTCAATCTATAGGGCCTTGAGACAGAGCTGGATACAAAAGGATTCACAAAGCCTGTTTAGTAACTGGACATGTACAGCCCTGCTCCAGAGGAGAACATCTCCATATGGGCCCAATTCTAAAACCACAGTCCAAACATCCACTGCTTCATTTCCTCTCCGTAGCTGCTGCTGGCACACGGTGAAGCACAGTCAAGTGGTGCGGAATGGGCTCAGAATAAATGGATGGTTCCTTCATTCTAGACTGTTATAATCATAGAAATTAGATGGATAAGATCTTTTAGATGGACTCCAGCTGCACAATTTGCATTCAGATCCTGCTTGGATTTTGAACACCCCAAATTTTGCAGGTGCTCTGATCGGAGGATCTGGTTGAGCCTCATCTCTAATTAGATCAACATCTTCTCCATGCCACATCCACCAGAGCCAAACTGGTCCCTCCAGTCTATTTTCCAGGGGTAGGAATCTAGATTCAGTGACCCAAGCTCCAAATCAAGTTTAGTTTAACAATGTCTAAATATTGTAACTAAAGAACCAACATAAAACATGGGCACCAGACTCCAAGCCCTTCACAAACTTTCCCTGGGCTCTGCCTTCTTTCAGCAAACACACAGCCTCCAATCAATAGAGCAAAGAAAGATGGGGCAGGCAGAGGGCAAACCCTGCTCACTGGGAATAAATTGGCTGAAATTGTTCGCCATGCCTCGCTGCGTTTCGGCTTGCTCAGAGCTCCAGCATGCTGTCCTGTCGAGCTTTATGCCTCTCCCTCCAAACGAGCCTGGACATCATTAATGAGATGTAGTAGGGCACTACATAAGACTTATATGATGGCATCGCTCTTCCTTATTGCATCTCAAGCTCGTTTGCTTTGTCAGCAGCTGTCATTTGCCTCATGTGTCCACAGACAAAGTGGGGCAGGGGGGTACATGCCATTATCAGTGCAGCTGCCCCGGATAGGTACATGGCTCCCCTTGCCAAGGCACCTTGGTTGCTTCAGAAGCTGAGAAACGCTAATGGATGAGCAGCAAGAGGCTCACAGGCTCAATCCAGCAGCGGGGCTTCCTGTTCATATTGCACCTGCAACAATCCCCTTCTCCTCAAACTCGTTTTCACGTGTGACCTTTCAAACCGGGCATCCCCGGAACCACACAGACAGGTAGGCTTTCTGAGTCCACGGAACCTGCCTTGCTTCTAGGGGAATGGCCCTTTTCTGTCCCGCACAGAAGGGGTTAAGAGAAAGGCAGAGTTAGTGAAATATCTGAAAAATACAAGCATGCTGGTTGTGACAAATGCACCTATTGGAGACGATTTGGAATGCAGATGTGTGTAAACATGCATACAATTATCAGATCCTTCCTGCATAATGTCGCCTTGCAGACGGCAAAAGCTCTGAATGCTCCACTGAGGCTAGGCCCGCTGGATCTGTTCGAATTAGGGAAGAAGCGGTCGGGAGATGACAGGCAAAGGAGCATGATGCCAGGGAAAAGGGGAAGCAGGCACCAAATCGTTAAACTAAGCAATCATACCGAGTGGCAGGACACTCCGCCTCCTGGTTCTGAGCTGCCAGTCTCTGAGGTACCCTGGTGTACAGCAAGCTGAGCACTGGCCCTACCCACTATACCCTGGATTTTCATGTGCGGCTCTGCAGCTTAACTATGCTGCCCCCTTTCGCAGGGACAGTCACTACTCAGGTATGAAGCCAGCAGATACCAAATTGTAAAAAGGGAGCAAGGGATGAATGCACTGATGCATGATTAATGCACATCTCTGATGGCACCTCACTCCTCACCTGCACCCCCTCTATTATTCCTGTCCTGGGTTCCCCTGCACACACACTCTATAACTCTGCCAATGTACCACCCGCCTGACCTGTGCAGACCCCTCCAGTCCTGGGCCCCCACTCTGTTGTGTGAATGCAGCATAGTCCAAACTCTTCTCTGTCAATGCCCCTCATCAATCATAGTTTACACATCTACGTCCTGATTCAAAGCCCATGGAAGTCAACGGGAGCCTTTCCACTGACTACAGCAGGCCCTGGGTCAGGCCTACCATGCCTTTCAGCCTCAGCTCTCTACGTGCTTTGCAGAGAGGGCAGCTCAGGCCCAGAAAAGTTAAGCAACTTGCCCGAGATCACAAGGAGTCAGAGGCAGAATCTTAAATAGAACCCAGGTGTCCTGACTCCTTACCCCTGTTCTAACCATTAGATCATTATCCTCCATAGCTGTTGCCATGGAGATGATTTTAATGGCGCCATGACCTCTGTGAAGCATCAAATGAGAGAAAGGAGGCAAACCATGAAGGGAGAAATTACCCATGTGGAAAAACAACCCTCACCCAATGCCCACATCTGTGATGAGCAGCAGAAATGGCAAGGGAATTCCTGGCTAATCCAGGTAAGAGGCAGGAGGATATAAAGCTTCCCCCAGTGACAGCGTCCCTCTTTAATATCAAACACACATCATTTCTATTTACCAAGAGCCCGTTGCTCTCTTCCGAATATGAGCTTCAAGCCCTGCCAAGGAAAGTCTATGGCTAATCTGCCCATTGTTCTCACACGGCCTGTGAAGCCTCAATTCCGTTTTTCATAAAGGTTTGTATGAACAAATCTCCTTCACTAATCCAGCGCCTTCCCCCGGCCTTCTGTGTGCGTTCCACCACAAATCGGCTCCCTCTGCCTCTGCAGTTAAAGGAGGATTTAGGGGATAACAGAGAAGCCCCTTGAACACAGGACTCCCTGATTAAAATATATAGGACAAGGGACACATCAAAACTGGAGAGAACAGCAGATGTGCTATGTGCTCATATGGTCCCGTTTAATGCAGGCATGGGCTCCTCCAGGTAGCCTGAAAATACTCAACTCTCAGTGCTTAGACCAAAGAAATAGAAATGAACTTGGCTGCCTCTATTATTGGGCTCTGACTCTGTTAGCCTACCAGAGATACCTGGCTTCCCTGTTTTTGGGCTGCTAGAATAAGAACCATCACACTGCCCCCTGACAAGAAGAGTTGTGATCCAATATCCCACCTCCAGAAGCAGCAGTTGCACTTGATGCTTCAGGCAAAAGCAAACAAGAAAACTAATGCAATAAAATAATAATTCCCTTAATAATTAGGATTAAGAATTAGAGATAAACCCGAACAAACAACTGTGGATCAAAAACCAGGACACTCCTGAGCTCTGCACCTTAGCCCCATCTCTAGTGATAATAGCTCAGCCCCATTCATTCCAAAGCTCTTTGCAAACATAAACTGATATGCTGTACATACCCTGTAGAACCAGCGCAACCACTGAATGCAGCTACCTCTGCGGTGAAGTGGACCAACTGTCAGTTGGCCCACAATAACACTACACAACGACTTAGGGTGGGGAGTGAACAGCACTATCACAGTTGAAACTGTAGTCTGACTCTTTTCTAAAGTGTCAGGCGATTTTTAACAATATGAGTAGTCACAACCGCCCCCAATGCCATGGTAGGACACAGATTTGTTAGGAAGCACCACTTCCTATGACACACACATGCTCCCGGCAACCCCCTTACCCAATAGCTATCTACCTTCGGTATTTACATGGCCCTTATTACCATAATATCTGAGTGTCTCAGTCTTTAACACAGTTATCCTCACACCACCTCAGTGAATTAGGGCCAGGCTATTGTCCCCATTGTACAGATGGGGAACTGATGTACAGAGAGACAGGGGTATGTCTACACTATGGAGACTATGCCTGCATAACCCTATAGCATAGACTCAGCCTGCCTGACCGAAGGCGTTTTTCTGTTGGTGTAGGAAAACCTGCTCCCCAAATAATGTTAGCTATGTTGACAGAAGCGTTCTTCCATCAACACAGCAGCACTTATAGTGCGGATTATGTCAGTCAGGGGTGTGAACCGACATAGCTATGCCAATAAAACTTCAAGTGTAGACCAAGCCTACGTGACTTGCCCAAGGCCACAAGGAAGTCAGCAGAGCAGGCACTTGAACCAAGACCTTCTGAGTCCCAGGTTACTGCCCTAACCACCAGGCAAGACTTCCTCTGACCGACCACATCTCTGCTTAGTCCCAGCAGAATCACAGCACGAGGCAGAGACTGCCTCAACTTAACAGTAATGCAGTGCTATGAAGGTTGGGGCTGGGAGAGCATTCATGGGCCATAAAGATGCGCCTGAAGCAGGGATCTGATTATTCCTAATTATTTGCATGGCACCAATTGGTGGCAAAGCTGGGAATAAGGCTGAGGGGTCCTGACTCACCTATACGAAAAGAAGCCCATTTCAAAATGAAGCAAAGGAAGCCCAGTGTGTAAAGCCAACAGCGAAAAGCTAATTTTTTCCTGCTTTTCTACAATTTCATTTACAGGTTTTTCTAAAAGAAAAGAGGAGGAAAATCCCACATTCTGCAGCCCTTCACAGCATCCCCTCCTCTTAGGAGTGCTACCACTTCAGCTGCTCATCCACTTTAACTATCGCTCTGCTGGACAAGGGAAGAACAGCACATCATACTCGTGCTGAGTGGATAGGCCCTGTCCACACTTGGCCACACTGGGGGTTTGTCCTCACTCTCCAACGAACCTGCAAGGACTAAATGCTGGGAGTAGCTGGGTCGGCACAGCTGAAGGGATTCATTGATTTCCCCCTGCACACTATCAGAAGAAGACGCTGTGTGGTGGGGGTGGAGAGAAGAACCAGACGTGGGGTAAGGAATAGTAGTTGTACAAATATCCTCTTTCTCCCAAACTTGGATTGACAAAGCCTCTGAGCTTCCATCTTGAGCCCTGACCTAGGGAACCTTTGTATATTTTTTTGAGTAGGCTCAAGGATGTCTTTTTAACCTCTTGGTTAGAATCCTGGTTTGCAGCACCCATCGGTTGGGCTTTGGGGTACTGTTGATCCATTGCCCACTACAGTCCCAGTTCAGCAGCTCCATGCACTGCACCAGCACCACACAGATCTGCATTGGTGCACGTGTTAGGAGAGCCCGCATTCTTGAGCGCATTGTGCTATTTGTTCTGAGGGCACCGCAGCGGCCTCTGGCTGGTTTTTATATACATAAGCTTGGAAAAAGACAGTTTTCAGGATTGGCTCACTGGGGGGACACTGATGTGAATTTGTTCTCTATAAACGGTTTATTTCTCTATTATCAAGACACACAAAGCAGTGTCAATCACCCCATCCCAGTACAAAAGCTGTGAGGCTGCATTCAGTGCACCCCAGGAGGTGGTAGGGTGTTATGGGAGTGAGTGCCTATTTGATGGGAACTGCTTAGATTATAAGGGTGTTGAAGCACATTCAGCATGAATTAAAGTGTTAAATCACGGAAGCAGAGTATACTGGGGAGGTTATCAGGGATGAGTCTGAACGAAAATCCCGGAATGAAACATCCTGGGACTTTAAGGAGGTTGGGAATCTGAGCATGGATCAGGATGTGAATTTTCCAGCTGCTCCTGTCTCTGAGGGTATGTCTACGCTGCAATTAAAAACCCATGGCAGGCTGACTCGGACTCAGGCTAAGGGGCTGTTTAACTGTGGTGTAGACATTCCGGCTCAGGCTGAAGCCTCGGCTCCAGGACCCTACAAGGTGGGAGGGTCCCAGAGCTCAGGCTGCAGTCCAAGCCCAGATGTCCACACTGGAATTAAACAGACCCTTAGCCCAAGCCCCACAAGCCTGAATCAGGTGGCACAGGCCAGCCTCAGGTGTCTACTTGCAGTGTAGACATACCCTGAGGGGCCAAACCAAAACCCTTGAGTCAAACACTCTGAAATGTTAGGGGATTTTGTAACCAGACACCAATTCAGGTGACTGGGGATGTGCTTTCTCGCCCACACCCGTACCTCTACTACATAAAGGTACGAAAGCACAACTGGCACCCTTTCAGGAACTTGGGTGGGGCTAGTTACCTGTATGCACCTGACAATGGGTCTGTCAGGGGATCATGAACCACCCTCGTCTTTCACACACCAGACTTTCAGTATAGGCAGAGGTCCCGCAACTCCAAACCTGGAACAGATTTGAATTGATGACCTACAAATGGAGATTTTCCTCTCCTGTTCTCACTGCCCTGAGCTATCCAGTTCCCTAGCCTGAGTTGTTCTCACATTTGTGTTTTAACTAGGATAGGCCAAATGAGTCAGAACTAAATAAGAGCTGAGCTGAACCTTCCCCCCAAATCAAATCGATTTACAGGTTCAAACACATTCTAGTGTCCTTCCTAAATATAACCCGCAAAACCTAAATTGCTCTTCATTTCTGTTACTGCCTCTCCGTTTCTTGGTTCTGGCCAGGGCCTGAATTGCCATGAGAGATACTATCCTTGTAATATTTCCAGTCCAGTACTCAAGTGGTGGGAATCTCTTGAGAGAACTGTTCTGACCAGGCCTCCAGCTCAGGAGGTCTGGATTGTTGGGATACACATCAACACTCTTGCATGTTTGTCCTCAAACCTTTGTTAACTCCTTTTGGATCAAATCTTGTAGCTGTTCATTAAGACTCCCATTGACTTTTACTTACGGATCAGGTAAGGACTGTGGGGTTTGGTCCTTTGAAAGGGGAGAAGCCAGCTGAGGAAGGGGACTCCAGCTAGACTGTGCTTATAGAAGCTGCAGAAAGATATGGAGGCAAACTCTAAATGAGAGATCACACAACAGGGCTACAGAGCTAAACAGCTGGCTTTGAAACTGGGAGCCTCACACCAGTTCCTGGCATGTAATTACCAGCAAATTATAGCTGTGCTACACCTGAGCAGGTGAAAATGTGATTACCAGGGAGTGTGATCGCACTCCCATCACCCTGATACACTGTTCCTGGGGTGAGCGAGCTCAGTGCTAACAGACGCAGGGACTATTTGATTGAGAGAGATTTAAGCAATCTGGCCTTAGGAGGCCTTTAAAACAGGGCTGCAGAGGGAGTTAACAAGAGACTCTGAAGTGGTGAGACAAGAGCAGTAACCATTGCAGGAGGTGAGGATAGCATCTGAACAACTGGGGAGCTTTCTGAAAGTCCTTCAGAGCACAGCAAGATCTGCACTGAGAAGATAAGGGAAGATGTTCTCCTACCAAAACTGGGTATCGGAGATAAGCTTTATGTCACAACCTGACCCCCTGAGTGGACACCAATCTGTTGTAAATGGACCCAAGCCCTGCTTCCAAGCCCCCGGAGTCTAGGTAGTGACCAGTCATTGTTCCTAGCTGTTTTCTAGCTCTGTGTCTCTGAAGCACACTCCCAGGGGAAGACCCCATGCCCAACACCCTTCTTGGACAGTGGGACCCTGCAGTCTAGCTGTCTAGACCCCAGAACCAGAGACACAGTTGCTTAGACACATTCTCCCAGAATCCACCTGGCTGCTGAAGCTCTGGGACCCTTCAGGGACAACATGGCAGTAAAGCAAGGCATAGAGGCAAAGCAAGAGAGTTTCTTAACCACAAACACTTAACTCATTAAAAAAAGCACAGGTGACTTACAGATCTATGGAAAACAGCAAGCAGCCCTGAATGCAACCCCTTTGGTCTCCTCTCACCTGTCTGCGAGTCTTGGTTCTATTCAGTGTCTCTAGGTAAAGCAGAGTCTCGCCTGCCTTTTCTTTTCGCCAGCCTGGTCTAGTTATACATCGTGATGAAATTTCCCCTTGCTTAGAAAAGCAGCTTTCTTTTAAAAACTGTCTCTGGCCTATTTCTGCCCATGTACTTTGGCTTGGGGGGGAGGTTCCTAACTCCAGTGCACCCCTCCCCAACTATCTCCGTCAGCTTCTTCATAGAGAGTCCATTGCCCCAAGAGTTGGTCACTGAGACTTGGTCAAAGACAATAGAAAACCCACCATCCTAGTAGGGAAGAGTCATTAACACTTATAGCCGCTGATTGTCCTCTCATTCTTAGCCCTCCTTGAATGTCCCACTCCCTAGCATGATCACACACTGTCCAGAATAGACTGATCCTGTCAGGATTTGACTGGCTTTCAACACCACCTGGATGTCTTAACTCAAGATAGAGGCTACATGGCAAAATGAAGGTTACTGTGAAGGTTACAATCAAAATGGCTGAAGGCATTCACAACTGACACAGACATACCTCCAATCTGTCACACCTTATTATAACTGTGATTAGCTGCTGTCAGGTCTTTAAGTGGACACAGTCAACCTCATTACGCTTAACATGCTGCTTGCTGTAAAGATTATTTCTAGGTAAGGATTTCACTGCAGTTATTATCATTATTATTAATTATTATTATTATTTGTATTCCCATAGTGCCTAGGAGCCTGAGTCGTGGATGAGAACCCCATTGTGCTGGGTGCTATACAAATACAGAACAAAAAGACAGCTCCTGCCCCCAAAGAACTTACAATCTAAGTATGAGACAAGAGACAACAGATGACTACATACAGATGGGGGAGTACAAGGAAACTATGAGACAATACAGTGTCAAGTTTCTTGTAGGTGTAATGGCACAGGAAAGTCCTGAGGAGGGTTTTGAAGGAGGATAATGAGTTGGCTTTGCAGATATTTACGGAGAGCTCCTCTCCAGCATGAGGGGCAGCCTGGGAGAAAGCACAAAGGGGCTCGTTTGAAGATTTAACTTGTGGGTGATGGACTGGAGGCTGGTATCCCGGGCTGGCCAGAGGAGGGAATCAACTTTTCAGTTCCAAAGGAGATGATAGGTAGAGTGGGGATAGGTTGTGAAGGTCTTTGAAAGTGAAGAGTAGCTTATGTTTGAGAAGATACAGAAGAGAGAGCCAGTGGAGGGATGCAAAAAACAAGAGGCTAGCTCTTGTGCAGTTGATCTGTGCAGTGGACAATTGTGACACCCCTTCCCATCCCCTCGCCCCCCAACCAGGTCAGACTGCTTCTTGTATTTGTAACATCAAGACTACAAAACTGGGTATTTGATCAAATTTTGTATTGAAATATGTTTCCCCTGCACTGACTTACTGACCTCAAATTCCAGAATGGAGGGAACATCTGCAAAGTTCATGAACAGAGATGGGGGGACCTTAATGTAGACGCCAAGTGGCCTCCCGCATTCAATACCCCTTGTGGGGGCTCCATATGGTTGGGTTGTTGTCTTATTCCAACTGCTTTTCCTGTCTGCAGCTGAAGAGCTCAGTGACATCAAACAATAAAATTCTGAAAACTGCCTCCATTAGACAAGTGAGTTTGCTTTCAGGTTACTGGGTGAACTGGGACAAGGAGGAGACAATTACTCCCCTGAAAGGTCTTCTACAGCCACAACTCCTCATGTGATTCTCATGAGTTCTGTGCCTGTACAAATTTCATAGTAATCTTTGCCCCTCGATTTAAATTTGCTAATGGGAAATTCTTGGACCAGGAGCCTACTCCTGCCTCCACTGAAGCTAGTGGGTATTTAGCCATTCTCTCCATGTCTCCTTTCCTAATAAGCAACATGCATAGAGCAGCAGCAGCACTGCTAAGGGGCAGCCCCAACATTCCAAACACTTGCAAATTCTCAAAACCAAATCCCTTCCCTGGCCTGCCAAAAAAAATGTGTGAGTAAACCAGGCAAGTACCCCGTGTCCTGGTCCTAATCATACATCCAGTGCAAGCTCCCTCTGCTCTCCTGTTTGTATTAACTTTCCAAGGCTATTGCACAGCTCTGCTGGAAAAGATTGTCTGGTGCTTTCAAACCAAATGAGAGAAAACCACCTCCGCAATGATGAAGCCTCCCTGTCCCCCCCCCCCCTTTTCTTTTTTTTTTTTTGGACAGAATAGCAATTCCTGTCATACATGGAAAAGGAGGTGACTGTTTCACAAATTGTATGGCAAATGACAGGTCTCTTCCCTCCCCATTTCCTCCTTCCCTAAATTCAGAACCAGCCTCATGGATTGACTAGTGGATGACAGGCCTGAATGGGCTGAGACAGCCTGAGCTGAGGGCTTCCCAGGGGTGTTGATCCTGGTGAAATTAACAATGCACCTAAAAGCTGCATAAAGAGAACATTTTATTTTATTAATTTTATTTTATGGAGTTTCAAGGGGGGAAAAAAGGCACTTGGATTTGAATAAGCAACCAGCAGGTCGGGTTTTCATGAGCTGAGAGTCCTGAAACATTGAACAAATGAGAAATTAGCCTTTCAAGGCCTCCATGCTCAATTATTTAGCTTGAGGGAGAAAAGAGGTCAGTATTGAAACCAAGAGTAAATATTTGGCCATGTGCATAGAGCTGGCCACACACCATGTTCCCATGCTGGGCTGCTGCTCCACCATGCCTCCCTCCCTCTGATGTCTGCAGCTCCCCAGTGCTAGGAGGTGGGATTATGCCAGTCCTACTGCTCTCAGACATCATCTCCCAGTCTGCTGTATGTATGACAAAAGCTAGAAGCTCAGGTGGGTTCATCTGATTTGACAGGGCACCAATAACATGGAATAATTCTATTGCAATGTTGTATGGGCCATATGAACATCTAATTAATGGCCACTTCTGCCTTCCATACTAGAGTATTACCAACCACATGGTTTAAGGACAACCACTTATGTGGCCACTATTCAGGGAATTTTGTGATAACCAAATGCTCCAGTGTGTCCAGGTTAAGGGAAGGATTCAGAGACACTGTGCAGTTTAATCCAAGCAGCACCACGTATATTTAATACATTTGACTTCTGCAATCTACAAGCAATATCTTGCCTTTGTCTAACAGCTTTCCTCCACCCAGACTGTCAAGCACTTTTCTGACAACATATTCAGGGACCGTTTCTCATGCTATTTTTTTTTTCCAGTCAAAAATAAAATTGCAACCACTGCCAAGGAAGTACATGACTGTTTAACATTGAACTGCAACATTATATAACATTTTAGGACATGACGCACTGAAGAAAGCCACATCCATTTGAAACTGTAGGGAAAACTTAGGGAAGCATAAAATAATCAGCCAAGCTGGAATTTGTAAATAACAACTGTACTCTTGGGAAAAAGTGCCAGAGTTTTGAATGACAAGTGGGAAGAGCCCTTGAGTTCCTTCTCATCTGAAAGCTCCCCTCATTCTGTTCTGCCCTGATGCAGAGGGAAGAATCCCACTGACTGAATAATCAACACCACTTCTTTCAGCACCTGAATTTTTCTGGTCAGATCCATTATTGCACCATTAGGAGTACTATGGAGGAAGGATTCTCCTTTCACGGATGCGTCCAGCACTGGTTAGTGTTTGAAGCAGGACACCCAGTTAGATGAGCCATTGATCTGTTTCACTATGGTGGCTATGCTCCCACTTCTGCTAATCAGCAGAGGGATGCTTTGTCCTCACCGTCAAAATGGTGTGTGTTAGCGATCCCACTGTAAACGTTTAGGGGGAAAAGGCACTGCACTTTTTACTGTGAGGTAGCTACATGAGATCAACCACAAGCAGGGATATAGGTAAAAATAATGCCTTTTTTTTTTTTTTTTTTGGAGTGAAGACATAACTGGGGTCTATTCCCACTTCTAGACAGTCTCCCAACATTTAATAGTATTAATGGTGGCTTCTGTATGCACGTTAAGAGGGATAAGAGCCCTGTCGTTTCTTAAAGGATACTCCAATAAGCATGATTGTTTATTTGAAAATAGGTTTATGATTTTTAAAAATCTCACTCAAGTGACTTCATATCAGAGGAGGGGTATGAGACTTTCCATAAGAAGCTCTGTGCTATTTTACACACTAGCCAATGCCGCATTCTGAGCAGAATCAATGTATACATGCATGTATTTGTGTGTGTTTATATGAGAGGGTGCATGACTGTGAGAGTGTGAGTGCTTTAATGTGCATGTGTATGAGGGTGTATTTATCTGTGTATGCAGAAGAGTATGTGTGTGAGCAAGTGCACACTTTTCAGTGTGTATCTATGAGTATGGATGGCTCTGACAAAGGAAGTTTGACTATGCATGTCTGCAAAACTGTTCAGGCATGCGTGTCTACATGCATGTATGTATGAACTTTCTCCTGTCTTTCACAAGGATTGTTGGTAGAATCCATTTACACACCTCACATTTTTGCCACTAATTCCCCTTCCTTGGAATTGCACTGAGTGGCTGGAAAGCTCTGTGAGTTCAGCTGCCCACAGGAGCTAGATCGGGGTGGCCAACCTGTGGCTCCGGAGCCACATGCGGCTCTTCAGAAGTTAATATGCGGCTCTTTGTCTAGGCACCGACTCTGGGGCTGGAGCTACAGGCACCAACTTTCCACTGTGCTGGGGGGTGCTCACTGCTCAACCCCTGGCTCTGCCACAGGCTTTGACCCCACTCCACCCCTTCCCGCCCCTTCCCCCTGAGCCTGAAGTGCCCTCGCACTTCCCCCTTCCCCCCAGAGCCTCCTGCACGCCACAAAACAGCTGATCGGGAGGTGCAGGGAGGGAGTGGGAGGTGCTGATCGGTGGGGCTGCCAGTGGGCAGGAGGTGCTGGGAGCGGGGTGAGGGGAGCTGATGGGGGGCTGCTGATGTATTACTGTGGCTCTTTGCCAATTGGTAAATTCTGGCTCCTTCTCAAGCTCAGGTTGGCCACCCCTGAGGTAGATGTTACTTAGTTTAGCTAATCTAGCAGCTGAATTTCCCAAAGAGCTGCTCTACACACCTGGGAGAACAGGGACAGGAAAAACACTTCAATGGAAAATAAGCATAGACTCAAATCTTCACCCATTGCCTGAGCCTAACTCTTCATCTGGGTTTGGATAAGCCCAGATAAGGCTCTCTCTGTCCTCCACAACCTCCTAAAGACTGCAGCCCTATTTCTCTGGGACCTTGCCATGGGACCATCTCATTGGCAAATTGTTCCCTCAATGTTGAGCCTACATTTTCTTTGGTTCAATGTCGTCCCCTAGTTACAAACACCGCATGCCCTCAAATCACCCTAACGAACGCACCTCGTTGTTTACACATTTCTGATTCCTAATCCCCTATTTAGGTGTCCTCCAAAGCCCTGCTCGCTCTCAAACCCAGCTCCTTCTCGCCATCAGCCAAAGGCCTCTCCTAAAACCTCAGCTTTCTGCCTTCCCTCTGTGCCCTGCCTCACTTTGGAACATAAGAGAAGCTGTGTGGCAACCCTACTTTCTGACTCAGGGATTAAATAGACTTTGTCAGGATTACAGCTGCCAATCAAGTTCAAGTGCATTTTTAATAGTTTAATTTGCGGCACAGGGTTTCAAATAAAATCATCAAGTGCAGTCGATTAAACTCATTAAGTCCTTACGGACTCAGCTGTGTACAGCGCAGTTATCAGATTCCGAGACATGAGAATTAATTAGGCCTCTGTTATCCTTTGTCTGGATTAGTGTGCTAGGCCCAGAGGCCTGGTGTTTGCCTGTGAAAACACTAGGCCTATAATCTCTTTAGTAGCACTACTGGGGGAGGCAGAGCCCTAAAGAGATTTCTTCAACACTCCTCAAAGATCAAACAACAAGGAATGCAACGTTCTTTTGGATTTTTTTTATTTTATTTTATTTTATTTTTAAGGCACACTGTGCAGCTCATGAATAAAAGCCAGTTCCCTGGGAGCAGAACAGAAAGGTGGAAATGATTACTCGATTCAATAGAGTCCAGATACCCAGGGCTTGAAGCTCTCAACACATATGCTATCCTTATTGGAATGCACCTGGTCTCCCATGCAAGATATCTGGTTAGGAAAAGAGTCCTTCCTTCCTTCCTTTGCTTAAGGCCTAATCCTGCCATGCTTGCACACAAGCTGAGTAGTAAAAAGAAAAGGAGTACTTGTGGCACCTTAGAGACGAACAAATTTATTTGAGCATAAGCTTTCGTGAGCTGCAGCTCACGATGAAGTGAGCTGTAGCTCACGAAACTTATGCTCAAATAAATTTGTTCGTCTCTAAGGTACCACAAGTACTCCTTTTCTTTTTGCGAATACAAACTGAAACGGCTGCTACTCGGAAAGCTGAGTAGTACTTACTCACACGACTAGTCCAACTGACTTCGAGGTGCTTGATTCTCCACTGCCCTACACATTGTGTTGCCATTTACGCCTATGCAAAGTGGGCGTGAAGTGAAACCAGATGAGAATTCTCCACTCATTCGCCCCAATGATTATGTCTGACACCCATTCTGCACAAGTGTAAATCAGGGGTTCTCAAACTGGGGATCAGGACCCCTCAGGGCGTCATGAAGTTATTACATGGGGGGTCGTGAGCAGTCAACCTCCACGACAAATCCCGCTTAGCCTCCAGTATTTAAAATAGTGTTAAATATATTAAAAAGTGTTTTTAATTTATAAGGGGGGGGTCGCACTCAGAGGCTTGCTATGTGAAAGGGGTCACCAGTAAAAAAGTTGGAGAGCCACTGGTGTAAATGATGACACTGGGTGTCAAGCAGTAATGAAGTGGAGATGCTCACATACTCAGTGTATGGGATGCAGAACAAGTGATTGCCTTTACAAAGTCAACATCTACTAACAGTTGTCGTATTGTGGTAGCTGCAATATTGCAGATAACATATATTATAAACAGAGTATCTCAGCATCTCAGACACCACACTAAGGCAACTGTTCATCTTTTTAATAGCAACCACTGCAGATTTGGACTTGTTTAGATAAAGTGAGAGATTGATGTGCAAGCAGGTGGGAAAGGAAACTGTGAACGTGGAGCATGGAGAGTATGGGTAGAGGTGGGTGTATATGGGACAGTATATTTGTATATACAGGGTGTACGTGAGCAGATTTCTAGATAGATATAGGAGTGTTTGGGTAGCCCATGGCCATGAGTGGAGATGTAAATGGCTGTGCATAATTGTGTTAGCCTATTGAGTTCCCACCCTGCTCTAAAGAGAATATACACACTGTGTAGAGCCCAAATTTACCCCCTTTCTGGTACTTGCCACTATTACTAATTCCAACACACAATAATAACACATACATCTTAACATAACTTTCCCCCCTCCCCCCAGTTTGGCCATTCCTATAGGTTCTCAAAGGGACCACATCTGCCCCCTCCCCCTAGTTCCTTCTGCCTCAAGGAGCCAAACCAAACCTCCTTGTGTACTGGTTGGAGCTAACAAGATCCACCCGCTAACATGAGTCAGCATAAATTACACAGTATCTTTATACAGGGTTCTATCACCTGCACTTAGAGAGGAGCCCTGCCCTGCAGTCCTGTGTCATAGGACAAAAAGGGGGGGGTAGTGGGTGAGATTGTTGTAATAACCCCGCTTTTTGTCCTATGACTACAGGAGTGTTAATGGGTCACTTCACCTTGAATGGTCCCATAGAATAAGTACTAACTACTTAGGCTAAATTATCTGTTCGACTTTGTGACACTGTGAATACCTTTCCCAGACCTGCAGAATAGCTCTGTGTAAACTCAAAGGCTTGTCTCTCTCACCAGCAGAAGTTGGTCCAATAACAGGTATTACCGCACCCTCCATGTCTCTCTAGTAGCCTGGGGCTGACACAGCTACAACAACATGGCACATATTGACCTTCCACGTGAGTCAGGAGCCTAATGTCATTTATACCTTCAAAAATCTCTCCCCTCTGATAAAGGTTGCCTAAACTTTATCAAAGTCATACTGTTTTTTATTATAGGGGAGGGCAGCATCCAGTGGAATAGCAGCAATGATATACTGATGCGTGTGTGTGCGCCCACACCATGGGCTGGACTTGGTGCTTCAGTTAGATCCTTGACCTTGGGTTTTGCTGGCCCTCAAAAAAGCTATTATTCCACGTAACAATACAGCCGCTGAGGGGACTTACAGGGGCACGTTGCCAAACAGAGCTTTATCCAGGAGCCTTTTCCGGCGAACACAAATCCTTTCCAATAGGCCAGCTGCCGGTAAGCCCACTGCAACAAATTTATGAGAGCATAACCATGCTGTAAAGAGATGAACTTAAGGGACAAGGGAAAGTAATCCATATTGAGGCTGGCAAGGGCTTCGCGCTTACTAACAGTCTTGCTGAATTGTATTTGAGGGGAGTTCAACTACTGCAATTTCTAAACTAAATCACTGGGGCCTGCCAGTACTTTCTCCAGTTTATTATAGAAATTTACTCACATAGGTCAGTGACCCCTTAGTCAATGACTCCCCCAGGTGACTTCAAGAGCTGAGTTAAGCTACAGCATTTTCTCTCTTTGAACTTCTCTCCCTCCTTCACCGCTTCCCTTTTCTGCTTCCCTTCTCCCTGACTCCCTTTCTTTCTTTCTCTTCCCACCTTCCTCCCTCCTCTTCCTTCTCTCTCTCCTCCAGTTTAATCTGACAGTGTTTGGCTAGAGACTGGTAAAGCTCCTTGTTTTCCTTCCGCACTTTTGAACACTTTATGGGTATTGACTACCACTAAGAGCATTAAGCCCCAAAAGCTAATGAAACCCTGAAAATTAACTAGCCTTCAAGGCACAATAGTGGCATCTCTGGAGTCTAGGTCCTTTCTGCAGCATTAGAGGGGAAGTGCAAAGCGCTGGAGAAAGCAAATTAATAAGGAGTGAAGAATGACGAGGAGGGAGCTAGATGAGGAGGAGAGAAAGGAGAGACAAATGAGGCCAAATACAAGGTCAGACATCTAGGAACAAAGAATGGAAGTCTCACTTGCAGGACAGGGGACTGTATCCTGGACTGCAGTGACTCCAAAAGGGAGTAACGAGAGTGATCAGGTAAGGTGAGCGATAACCAGCAGGAGAGCGGGGGGGAACGGATGGACGGACAGACCTTTTGTAGTGATAATCAAGGTTGGCGGCTGGAAATGGCCCACCTTGATTATCACTACAAAAGATTCCCGCCCCCGCTCTCCTGCTAGTAATAGCTCATCTTACCTGATCACTCTCGTTACAGTGTGTATGGTAACACCCACTGTTTCATGTTCTCTGTGTATATAAATCTCCCCACTGTATTTTCCACTGCATGCATCCGATGATGTGGGCTGTAGCTCACGAAAGCTTATGCTCAAATAAATTTGTTAGTCTCTAAGGTGCCACAAGTCCTCCTTTTCTTATTCCCTTTTGTGAATCATTTCAATATTTTCACATTTGGTTTTGTTCCGATTCAGAACAAAACCCCCCAAATTTTGAAATTCTCCATGAAAGGGAATGGAGCCCTGACTCCAGGGCAGTCTGCCTGGTGGGCTGCCCTGGAGATGCAGAGCTTGAGAGCTGGTGGAACCCTGCCTGGTTTCTGGAGCGACTTTGCCAAAACCAAAACATCTCCACAAAACATTTTGATTTCAACGAATTGGCAAATTCCAATGAAAACATGTTTTGACTAAATATTTCCAACTACCTCTGATATTACAACTGCATACAGCATTAGCCCTGGTCTACACTAGGACTTTAGGTCAAATTTAGCAGCGTTAAATCGATGTAAACCTGCACCCATCCACACGATGAAGCCCTTTATTTCAACTTAAAGGGCTCTTAAAATCGATTTCCTTACTCCACCCCTGACAAGTGGATTAGCGCTTAAATCGGCCTTGCCGGGTTGAATTTGGGGTACTGTGGACACAATTCGACGGTATTGGCCTCCGGGAGCTATCCCAGAGTGCTCCATTGTGACCGCTCTGGACAGCACTCTCAACTCAGATGCACTGGCCAGGTAGACAGGAAAAGAACTGCGAACTTTTGAATCTCATTTCCTGTTTGGCCAGCGTGGCAAGCTGCAGGTGACCATGCAGAGCTCATCAGCAGAGGTGACCATGATGGAGTCCCCGAATCGCAAAAGAGCTCCAGCATGGACTGAACGGGAGGTACGGGATCTGATCGCTGTATGGGGAGAGGAATCCGTGCTATCAGAACTCCGTTCCAGTTTTCGAAATGCCAAAACCTTTGTCAAAATCTCCCAGGGCATGAAGGACAGAGGCCATAACAGGGACCCGAAGCAGTGCCGCGTGAAACTTAAGGAGCTGAGGCAAGCCTACCAGAAAACCAGAGAGGCGAACGGCCGCTCCGGGTCAGAGCCCCAAACATGCCGCTTCTATGATGAGCTACATGCCATTTTAGGGGGTTCAGCCACCACTACCCCAGCCGTGTTGTTTGACTCCTTCAATGGAGATGGAGACAACACGGAAGCAGGTTTTGGGGACGAAGAAGATGATGATGATGATGATGATGAGGTTGTAGATAGCTCACAGCAAACAAGCGGAGAAACCGGTTTTCCCGACAGCCAGGAACTGTTTCTCACCCTGGACCTGGAGCCAGTACCCCCCGAACCCACCCAAGGCTGCCTCCTGGACCCGGCAGGTGGAGAAGGGACCTCCGGTGAGTGTATCTTTTAAAATAATATACATGGTTTAAAAGCAAGCATGTGAAAGGATTAATTTGCCCTGGCATTCGCGGCTCTCCTGGATGTACTCCCAAAGCCTTTGCAAAAGGTTTCTGGGGAGGGCAGCCTTATTGCGTCCTCCATGGTAGGACACTTTACCACTCCAGGCCAGTAACACGTACTCGGGAATCATTGTACAACAAAGCATTGCAATGTATGTTTGCTGGCGTTCAAACAACATCCATTCTTTATCTCTCTGTGTTATCCTCAGGAGAGTGAGATATCATTCATGGTCACCTGGTTGAAATAGGGGGACACTCAGGGGACACTCAGAGGTGCCCATTCCTGCTGGGCTGTTTGCCTGTGGCTGAACAGAAATGTTCCCCGCTGTCAGCCACGGGGAGGGGGGAGGGTTGAGGGGGTAGCCACGCGGTGGGGGGAGGCAAAATGCGACCTTGTAACGAAAGCACATGTGCTATGTATGTAATGTTAACAGCAAGGTTTACCCTGAAAGAGTGTAGCCACTGTTTTATAAAATGTCTTTTTAAATAACGCTGTCCCTTTTTTTTCTCCACCAGCTGCATGTGTTTCAATGATCACAGGATCTTCTCCTTCCCAGAGGCTAGTGAAGATTAGAAAGAAAAAAAAACGTACTCGTGATGAAATGTTCTCTGAGCTCATGCTGTCCTCCCACGCTGACAGAGCACAGACGAATGCGTGGAGGCAAATAATGTGAGAGTGCAGGAAAGCACAAAATGACTGGGAGGAGAGGTGGCGGGCTGAAGAGAGTAAGTGGCGGGCTGAAGACAGGGCTGAAGCTTAAATGTGGCGGCAGTGTGATGAGAGGAGGCAGGATTCAATGCTGAGGCTGCTGGAGGATCAAACCAGTATGCTCCAGTGTATGGTTGAGCTGCAGCAAAGGCAGCTGGAGCACAGACTGCCACTACAGCCCCTGTGTAACCAACCGCCCTCCTCCCCAAGTTCCATAGCCTCCACACCCAGACGCCCAAGAACGCGGTGGGGTGGCCTCCAGCCAACCAGCCACTCCACCACAGAGGATTGCCCAAAACACAGAAGGCTGGCATTCAATAAATTTTAAAGTTGTAAACTTTTAAAGTGCTGTGTGGCATTTTCCTTCCCTCCTCCACCACCCCTCCTGGGCTACCTTGGTAGTCATCCCCCTATTTGTGTGATGAATGAATAAAGAATGCATGAATGTGAAGCAACAATGACTTTATTGCCTCTGCAAGCGGTGATCGAAGGGAGGAGGGGAGGGTGGTTAGCTTACAGGGAAGTAGAGTGAACCAAGGGGCGGGGGGGTTCATCAAGGAGAAACAAACAGAACTTTCGCACTGTAGCCTGGCCAGTCATGAAACTGGTTTTCAAAGCTTCTCTGATGCGTACCGCGCCCTCCTGTGCTCTTTTAACCGCCCTGGTGTCTGGCTGCGTGTAACCAGCAGCGAGGCGATTTGCCTCAACCTCCCCCCCCGCCATAAACGTCTCCCCCTTACTCTCACAGATATTGTGGAGCGCACAGCAAGCAGTAATAACAGTGGGAATATTGGTTTCGCTGAGCTCTAAGCGAGTCAGTAAACTGCGCCAGCGCACCTTTAAACGTCCAAATGTACATTCTACCACCATTCTGCACTTGCTCAGCCTGTAGTTGAACAGCTCCTGACTACTGTCCAGGCTGCCTGTGTACGGCTTCATGAGCCATGGCATTAAGGGGTAGGCTGGGTCCCCAAGGATAACTATAGGCATTTCAACATCCCCAACAGTTATTTTCTGGTCTGGGAATAAAGTCCCTTCCTGCAGCTTTTGAAACAGACCAGAGTTCCTGAAGATGCGAGCGTCATGTACCTTTGCTGGCCATCCCACGTTGATGTTGGTGAAACGTCCCTTGTGATCCACCAGAGCTTGCAGCACTATTGAAAAGTACCCCTTGCGGTTTATGTACTCGCTGGCTTCGTGCTCCGGTGCCAAGATAGGGATATGGGTTCCGTCTATGGCCCCACCACAGTTAGGGAATCCCATTGCAGCAAAGCCATCCACTATGAACTGCACATTTCCCAGGGTCACTACCCTTGATATCAGCAGATCTTTGATTGTGTGGGCTACTTGCATCACAGCAGCCCCCACAGTAGATTTGCCCACTCCAAATTGATTCCCAACTGACCGGTAGCTGTCTGGCGTTGCAAGCTTCCACAGGGCTATCGCCACTCGCTTCTCAACTGTGAGGGCTGCTCTCATCTTGGTATTCATGCGCTTCAGGGCAGGGGAAAGCAAGTCACAAAGTTCCATGAAAGTGCCCTTACGCATGCGAAAGTTTCGCAGCCACTGGGAATCGTCCCAGACCTGCAACACTATGCAGTCCCACCAGTCTGTGCTTGTTTCCCGAGCCCAGAATCGGCGTTCCACAGCATGAACCTGCCCCATTAGCACCATGATGCATGCATTGGCAGGGCCCATGCTTTCAGAGAAATCTGTGTCCATGTCCTGATCACTCACGTGACCGCGCTGACGTCGCCTCCTCGCCCGGTATCGCTCTGCCAGGTTCTGGTGCTGCATATACTTCTGGATAATGCGTGTGGTGTTTAATGTGCTCCTAATTGCCAAAGTGAGCTAAGCGGCCTCCATGCTTGCCTTGGTATGGCGTCCGCACAGAAAAAAGGCGCGGAACGATTGTCTGCCGTGGCTCTGACGGAGGGAGGGGCGACTGACGACATGGCTTACAGGGTTGGCTTACAGGGAATTAAAATCAACAAAGGGGGTGGCTTTACATCAAGGAGTATTTCAGGCAGGACTTCACGGGGGGTTCCAATAAGAAATGGTGCACCTAAGTAATTGTTCTTATTGGAACAAGCAGGTTGGTCTGGCCTATGATTGATACATGGCTAGATTTACCTCGCTGCACCTTCTCTGTGAGTGACTGCAGTGTGACCTAGAGGAAGGAGTCCCCTAGACGGGGGTGGGGGGAAAGCAAATGAGTACAAAACAAAGCTGGTCTATTTCTTGTTTTGATCCACTCCATCTATCTTTTACATCTTTGGCTGGCAGCAGATGGTGCAGAAGGACTGCAAGCCATCCACATCTCATGGCTGCTCGGCAGAAGATGGTACAATAGGACTGCTAGCAATCCGTATCACCTGCCTGCTCACCATAGGATGGTTCAATAGGACTGACTGCAGGACTAAAGAGAATGACCTGGTCAAGTCACTTCTAATGTAGTTCCTGCGCCCATGTCTGTCCAGGCGCTCCTGGCTGATGTGGCCAGGAGCACCTTGGACATGACGATGACGGCTACCAGTCCTATTGTACCGTCTGCTGCCACAAGGCAATGGGTTGCTGGTGCTGTGCAGCAATGCAGTACCACGTCTGCCAGCACCCAGGAGACATACGGTGACGGTTACCTGAGCGGTCTCCATGCTTGCGGCGGTATGGCGTCTGCACAGGTAACTCAAGAAAAAAGGCGCGAAACGATTGTCTGCCCTTGCTGTCACGGAGGGAGGGAGGGAACGGGGGCCTGACAATATGTACCCAGAACCACCCCCGACAGTGTTTTAGCCCCATCAGGCATTGGGATCTCAACCCAGAATTCCAATGGGCAGCGGAGACTGCGGGAACTGTGGGATAGCTACCCACAGTGCAACACTCCGGAAGTCGACGCTTGCCTCGGTAGTGTGGAAGCACTCCGCCAAGTTAATGCACTTAATGCACTTAGAGCATTTTCTGTGGGGACACACACACTCGAATATATAAAACCGATTTCTAAAAAACCGACTTCTATAAATTCGACCTAATTTCGTAGTGTAGACATACCCTTAGTGAGACAGCCACTGAGATAGTGTGTCCCATTCTGGTATGCAGACTTGAAATGGATGGGGAAGTCCCCGATGACTGGAAAAAGGCTAATGTAGTGCCAATCTTTAAAAAAAGGGAAGAAGGAGGATCCTGGGAACTACAGGCCAGTCAGCCTCACCTCAGTCCCTGGAAAAATCATGGAGCAGGTCCTCAAGGAATCAATCCTGAAGCACTTACACGAGAGGAAAGTGATCAGGAACAGTCAGCATGGATTCACCAAGGGAAGGTCATGCCTGACTAATCTAATCACCTTCTATGATGAGATTACTGGTTCTGTGGATGAAGGGAAAGCAGTGGATGTATTGTTTCTTGACTTTAGCAAAGCTTTTGACACGGTCTCCCACAGTATTCTTGTCAGCAAGTTAAAGAAGTATGGGCTGGATGAATGCACTATAAGGTGGGTAGAAAGTTGGCTAGATTGTTGGGCTCAACGGGTAGTGATCAATGGCTCCATGTCTAGTTGGCAGCCGGTATCAAGCGGAGTGCCCCAAGGGTCGGTCCTGGGGCCGGTTTTGTTCAATATCTTCATAAATGATCTGGAGGATGGTGTGGATTGCACTCTCAGCAAATTTGCGGATGATACTAAACTAGGAAGAGTGGTAGATATGCTGGAGGGCAGGGATAGGATACAGAAGGACCTAGACAAACTGGAGGATTGGGCCAAAAGAAATCTGATGAGGTTCAACAAGGATAAGTGCAGGGTCCTGCACTTAGGACGGAAGAACCCAATGCACCGCTACAGACTAGTGACCGAATGGCAGTAGGCAGCAGTTCTGCGGAAAAGGACCTAAGAGTGACAGTGGACGAGAAGCTGGATATGAGTCAACAGTGTGCCCTTGTTGCCAAGAAGGCCAATGGTATTTTGGGATGTATAAGTAGGGGCACAGCCAGCAGATCGAGGGACGTGATCGTTCCCCTCTATTCGACATTGGTGAGGCCTCATCTGTAGTACTGTGTCCAGTTTTGGGCCCCGCACTACAAGAAGGATGTGGATAAATTGGAGAGAGTCCAGCAAAGGGCAACAAAAATGATTAGGGGTCTGGAACACATGACTTATGAGGAGAGGCTGAGGGAACTGGGATTGTTTAGTCTGCAGAAGAGAAGAATGAGGGGGGATTTGATAGCTGCTTTCAACTACCTGAGAGGTGGTTCCAAAGAGGATGGTTCTAGACTATTCTCAGTGGTAGAAGAGGACAGGACAAGGAGTAATGGTCTCAAGTTGCAGTGGGGGAGGTTTAGGTTGGATATTAGGAAAAACTTTTTCACTAGGAGGGTGGTGATACACTCGAATGCGTTACCTAGGGAGGTGGTAGAATCTCCTTCCTTAGAAGTTTTTTTTTTTTTTAAGGTCAGGCTTGACAAAGCCCTGGCTGGGATGATTTAATTGGGGATTGGTCCTGCTTTGAGCAGGGGGTTGGACTAGATGACCTCCTGAGGTCCCTTCCAACCCTGATATTCTATGATTCTATGATTCTATGACAAAATTGGAAAGGTTTCAGAAAAGAACTACAGAAATGATCTGAGGTCTGGAAAACCTGCATTATAGTGAGAGACTGAAGAAGGTGGTTAAGAGGTGACTTGATTGTGGTCTATAAGTACCTACCCAGGGAGAAGATTTCTGACTGCTCTTCAGTTTAGCAGACAAAGATATAACAAGAGCCATGGCTGTGAAACTGAAACTGGACAAGATCACTTTAGAAATCAGGCTCAAATTTTTAAGTGAGGATAATTTACCATTGGAACCACTTACCTAGGGATGTAATGGATTCCCCGCCACTTGAAGCCTTTAAATCAGGATGGGATGGCTGTCTGCATGGTATGCTCACTCAACCACAAGTTACGGGCTTGACACAGGAATGTAATTCTGGGTGTAATTCTCTGGCCTGTGTTATGCAGGTGGTCAGACTGGATGATCAAAATAATCTCTTGTGGCCTTAAAAACTCTGAATCTATGAGATGATGCTCAGCAGTCAACTCTTTCCCCTACACTTGCCTCCTGACCTTGAGAGACCTCTCTGCTTGGCAGACCCGCTGGGCATAGACCAATTCCCTTGCACTGAGTGAGCAACACCACACAAAGTGAAGAGGGACAGAAGGGGGCAGTGTGGACGATGCTGAGAGGGAGATGGAATAAGATGGGACTGGTGGGCAGGTGAGTGGAAATGAGGGAGTTACACCCTCTTTCCAAAGGAGATGAAATCACAGCAGGATTGATCGGCTGCACAGTTGCCCTGGCACCTCCGCTGCTCAGCATCCCAGTGCTTCCTACATGCCATTTTATTATTAGCACCCGACAGTCCCAATCCGGTTTGGGACCCCGTTGTGCTGGGTGCTGTCAAACATACACAAGGACTAATTTCAAACAAGTGAGTGTAACAAATGTAGCAGGGAAGAGGGCAGGAGAATGGAGGGGACAGTAGGAAGATCCCGTGGTTGCACAGGCTAACAACATGCACAGCTTGATGGTTCCAAGTTGTTTCCAGGTTTGCTTTAGCCTACAAATCAATATATATCGGCCTTCTCCGACTCTTCCATATCCTAGACAACAGTAGCTGGTATCTTAGAGAGGAGGAGAGAGTGGTAGCTTTAAGGATTGGTTCAGGGTGGGAAAACAGAGATACTGGTGGGAGAAACAGACAAATGGCCATTGCAGCCTAGCATTATTGGCAATGCATGGGAGCAAGGAGTGATGCAATGAGACAATGGTGGCTGAGCAATCAAGGGCACAGTTGTGAAGGGGCTTAAAGGGGAGGACAAGATGCTGAAATGTGATGGAAGGGGAAACAGGGAGCCAATGAAGTGATGTGGGTGCTGTGATCACAGGGACAGGCAAGGAGAATGCTCTTAGTAGCTGTGTTTTGCATGGCCTGAAAGAAGGTCTGGCTGTGGAGGCCAGAGAGGAGGAGGCTGCAGTTGTCAGGATGTCAGCTGGAGAGGACCCAGAGAATGGTTTTACCTAGAGAGGCAATGAGAAAAAGGTTGGCTTTTTGGAATGTCATGGAGGAAGAAGCAGCAGGATTTGGACTTGGCAAGAGAGAGGGAGTCATCAAAAGTTGGAGTGACAGGAAGGATGGTGGTGCTGTCCGCAGTGACAAAGTGCATCTGATTTCACCAGATGAGACTAGAAAACACCTTGTAAAAGCCTTAAAACCGTGACTGGTGCGGTGTCATGACTTTACATAGCCAGTGCCTGGAGCCTTATGAAACATCAACTTCCTTGGGCTGGTTGTGTGCAGATGGCTGATGCTCATCTTCCAAAGCCAGTCCTCTTTTCTCAACTTAGTCACAGTCAGAGGACCCATGGGAGACAGAGGAAACGCTACAAGGATACCCTGAAAGTACATTGTAAGAAGGGAGGCATTGACCCTATGAATTGTGAAGAGCTGGGTGGCAATAGACTGCAGTGGCATCACATTGTACATCAAGTCTCAGCCCGTTTTGAAGAGAATCGCCTTGCTCGAGAAGCTGAGAAACAACAGAGGAGGAAGGAAAGGGCATAGCATCCCAGCCAGTAGTTGTGCTCTCTGCAAGCAACCACCTGTCACATGTGGAAAAACCTGTAATGCACAAATTGAACTCCTCAGCCATCTTAAGTCTCCTCAATGACTTTTCCCCCGGCAGACATCATCCTCGTATCAAGGGATAGCCGACGACAAGTCCCTTCAGAAGCATACAGGCCTCAGGTGAATGCAAGCAGGATGAAGGGGTCACATAAACGTTATGTTTACTTTCTTATACCAACAGGATATTCAGGTCCTGCCATTTTGCTCTGAGCAAACTGAAGGTAAAGGATGGGACTGGACAACATATCCTGCTCATCTGCCATCTGGTGGCCATAGCAGAAGTAAGCTGAGATTCCCTGTTAGCCCTAAGAAGAGATCTTGGCAGAAGTCAAGAGGCCTGAGGAGAGAGACAACTGAGGAGGCTCTCCAGGAAAGGGGTCAACCCTTTCTGCAGTGAGAGGGAAGTGTTTCTTGGCAATGAGATAAGTACTGGGATTGCGGGAATCTCCTGCACTCCCACTCCAAGGAAGAAAAGCCCAGAGGTTATGGTTAGATCCATGCCTCGGGGACCACTGTCTAAAACTACTGTCCGAGCTTGAGAATTAATAAATAATAATAGTCACCTGGGTGGAGACTGACTGGGTCTCCTGGGTGTGAGCAGCTAACCGTTCGCACCTGTATCCTGTGCCCAAGTGCGTGCCTAGCATCCGCTCTGTCTCGGCACAGTGAGCCATGCCCACGCTCAGTTCTATCCATGGAACAGAGAGCGACCCTTCATTTCTTTTCTACACTGATTGTATTTTACATGCACCCCATGTGGGAAGATGATCTTCAGATACTAGAGCTGCCGTGCTGTGGGATACATCTGTAGCGTTGCCCTAAATGTACTAGTTGTAAAGTGGTGGGAGAAGCCACGGAGGTGAAAGTGCTGGGTCATTGTATCTCCTGCCCACTCCTTATTCTCCAGACAGCATCGCTCTGCCTGGGAGCTACTGACCCAGAAAGGCCTGACGATGGAAGAGAGTGATGTCTTCCCCCATCTAGAGCAGGCTTTCATCAGTAAGGACTCCATATGTGCCAGGGGAATCCAGTCCTGGGCTTAGGCTAAACCCATCCCTCTTTCTCTCCCCATGAGTGCATCCAAAGGAAAAATCAAACCACTCTGTCAAGGGGAAGAGAAAGCGAAAAAAGAAATTAGAAATCATGGGCTTGATTCCCACCTCCCCCATCCCCACATGCATCAGAAGCTATTCTACGGGAGACATGGAGTCATACCAGTGTCAAACCAGCCTCTGTATCTGGCTGATGTGAGTAATTTTATGTACCAGCAAACATTACAACCCAGTATTTACTCAACACTAGGCTCTTGGTGGGGAAATGGCAGTCAAGGCATAGATTTTTAAAGGCAACCAAAATGTGAGCATTCATCATAGACCTCTGGGGCAGGGCAATGGCTTAGAGAGCCTAATAAGTCCTTTCCATCTCTAATACCTGTGATTACAAGGGCAGGCCAAATGCTCTCAGGTAGCCTAAGCTGCTCATTTGCTTGGTAAGAGGCACTTTTCACTTGGCCATGTCATTAAGGTTACAATATCAAATTGCTCTGCATAACGGGCTGCGGAAAGCCACCTCTGCAGAACCATCAACTCAGCAGCAGAGCACCAGGTGCATCAAAAACCTTCTGTTGGGTGTACCTTGGGGTGATCTGCCCTTTGTCATCCTAACCTGAAACAAAGAGAGATGGATCCCAGGACGAGTCTGCCTGCAATATCAAAAATGGTGAATTTAATTCCTCTGAAGTGTGAGGAAACTGCAGTCATTTACATTTAGAGAAGTCAAAGTCTCCCCATTCGGAGCAGAAAATAAAAATAGCCAGATTGTAACCTTGGATTTGATGCCTCTGCATAGACTCCAGTCATTGCTACTTCACAAACAGCAGCTGGAATCCTGGAGGCCCCCTTGAGGGAAGGAGCTAAGATTGTTGCTGTGAAGATCTTTGGGCTCCTCCTGGTTCCCCATCCTACTTTAGTCCCATCCTACTTTAGTGGAGGGAGGCTAATGGAATGCCCCAGAGAGTTCTCCTGGCCAGGACTTCAAGCGAACTGAATGAAAGACCATTCCCCAAAGACTGTATCCCAGGTCTTAGACAAGAGTTAATAGATTCTAGGGTGGCCTTGGGAGTTCCAGTTGGGCTGGGTGTACTCAATAAAGCTGCTAGCTCTTAACCTTAATACTGAGATATGGACCCTGATTCTCAGTTTCTCCAAGAGCTTTGGGAGGGTGGGGGCAAAGCTAGCTTTAAGCCACCCTGGCATGCCTCAGATTCTGAGGCAGACAGGCAGCTTCCCCCGTCCTCAGTGTGAGTTAGAACAGAGACTAGCTGTAGTGCGGTGTGTTCTGGCCTGTTCCCTTTTCTATATGCTCTCCCTTGCTTTCATCACACATCCCAGTGCACACCCCTTGCACTGCAAGTGGGAGCAGAACTCGTGTGAAGCCCTTACACCAGCTCTACGGCATCTAGGTAGGCCTCTTGCTTGGGGGACATTCTTAGGAGGCCAGTCTGTCCCCATCAAGACCTCTTCATGCAACAAGAAAAGCATAAAGAGGCCATAGTATCTTAACTCAAGGCTCCTGGACACTGGGGCATGATTATTTTTTCAGAGGCTTCGGGGCGGGCGGGAGGGGGGGGAGTTGTTGAGCAGCAGTTGTGTCTATTTCTGTCACTGGAGTTGGGAGACCCTGTGTTTGGTGAGACTTCTCCAACTTGCTTTCTTCCCCTGAAAGTGTTGGAGAATTTTATTTGAGCTGTGCAAAACATTCCTTCTTCTCCCTTGCCCTTCTTTAACTAAAGTCCTTACTGCCCTAGGACGATGTACTATTACCAAGCCATGAGTTTCCAACAGTGAGAAGCCTGGTGGTGCGCACACAGTGAAGACTCTCGCCTGACAGGCATTCTGGCCTTGTCCCCCCGTCCCCATGGTCTGCCAGGTTAATCAGCATAATAATGAGCACACAATAGACGAGAAGTCCTGTGTGCCCAAAGCCAAACTGACTCAAAGCCCCACAGTTCTGCTCTATTCTCCAGTGGCTTCTAGAATCCTGATCTAAATCTAAAATCCATTATTTTCCCAAGGAAGTTCTTAACTTGGCAAAACAAGTTCCTTAGAAAGTATTTCAAATACTTTACTTTCCCCTAGAAATACATACTTAGAACACCTTGGAAAATACTTATGGGAAGTACTTAGCCTGCAAGTTCCTTGGGACAGGGACGGTCTTTTTGTTCTGTTTGTACAACACCTAGCACAAGGCGGTCCTGGTCCACAACTGCGGGCACCTGGGCACTACTGCAATATACATAATAATATGCTCCCCCCATTCCTATTTAGTGACCTCTTTGAAGCAACAGCCAACACTCCCTGTGGCTGGCACCGTTTCCTGCAAATTGTTTAATTTATCATCAGTGAAAACAGAGAGAGGAGAGGTTCTTTTCCTTTCCAGCCTCTGAAATGTCTCTCTTCACAGCATCTGTTTCCCACTCGCTTGTTTTTTTGAATTCTTGTGAAATTGATGAATGCCTCTTTAAGGCCTCATGCCTGCCACATCGACCGAACACCCTTGTAAATCAGATAAATATCTCAAGGATCCTTATCCTGGGAAAAATGAGATAATTGCACTAAATTGAAGTGCCTCTTTTTTTCTCTTTTTTTCCAGCTGGAGTCTCCTGTGGTAACAGGTGCATTGACTGCTAATTCCTGCACAGGAATTACTCTCTCTGAAGGAATGGCCCTAGGTAGCCGGTCCAAATCAACCTACGGAAATCATATTTAGCCAAGATAGATGATCAGTCAGGAACCTTCCCACAGTTCCATCCAATTTCTAAAAGGTTAATTTTACCAGACCCATAATAACCCTAGGGCATTCTCAGGCTTATGGAGTGTCTGCATGGCATAAGTGGGGAGTTGCCCCTTTAAAAGATGGGGAGGAGCTTGTTCTTGAAGTGCATCTTTCAGGGCAAGGTCATATCATTATGTATTGAACATATGCAGAGTACTTGGTGCTGTACAAATTACAGATGTAGACATGTTTCATGCCCCAGGGACCTTACAATCTAAATGAGAAAGACTGCACATTCCAGATTTATAAGGTAGTGTGACCAGGTGCTGAGCCTCAGGACCCCGTGTAGAGGTACAGAGCTACAGAGCTATTTTACTGACTCACACTAGCAGCCATTCCAAGTGGATCTCATTAGCCCCAACTCAGGAGTATAAAATGTCCAAGGCAAGAGAGAGAAAGGGGGACAGGAGGTTCAGCAGGGAGGAATAGCTTGCTCAAGAGGGAGCTTGGGCTAAGCATCATGGTTGTAAAGTCAGTTCTCCCTCAGACCTTTGTAAAGAATAAATGCAAACTCCAAGAAGGACATTGAATAGGGAGTGTAACACACTATGTGTCTGTGCCATCTGTGTGGGGTCTTGCCTGTTTACAAAGACATAGGTTTAAAATGTTCTGTGCATGATCAGTTATCACTGGAAGGCCTCAGTGAAGAGAGGCCTGCTAGTGGATTAGAGATTCAGACAAAGGGAGTAGCCTGGAAAGTGGAAGAATTCCACAAACAGGATGTGTTGGGATGGGGGCAGAAGGTTGGTAGGGGAAACAGAGACAGGGATTGGGGCAGAATAATCTAGAGTCTTGAAGGCAGAGTAGTCCAGAACCTTGAAGGCAGTGAAGCCCCCTGGGTTAGCAACCCTAGGGGGATGCTCCACCTTTTGGTAGTGGCTCTCAGCTGAAATGAAGTCTGGTCCTGGCTACCCATGACAGTCATGCAGACAATAGTACAGTCCCACCCCCACAGGAGGAACATCTGTGTCCAACTCCCACCAAAAGGGATCAGAATTTAGAAGATACAAAAGGTTTCAGGCAAGTGGCATGGAAGACCTGAGTGAGGAAGAGAAGAACAGGAGGAAGGGAGACAACTGGGGAAGGAAAAGATCTGAAGGAAGGTTGCACAGGAGCAGGAAACACAGTGAAAGGAGATAAACAACAAACAAGGAGCTTGTTCTACAGGAGACAAAGTGAAAAATGAGACTGGAGGCAGGAAAGACGAAGGGGGCAGAGAAAGGTAAATACCAATGTGCCCAGCAGCTGGTGAGTTGGGGATGAGAACCGGCACTGGATCCCCAGTTTTCAGTATGGGCACATTGACTTCTAATCCATGCCCAGGAAAGTGACAGTTCCTCACCTACTACAAAGCCAGCTAGGTAGACCCTCTGGGCCGAGAACAGAACAAATCAGGGTATGTCTACAATGCAAAAAACAGTATTCTTAACTCAGGTTAGCTAACTTGCGTTAAAATAGCAGTGAAGACATGGCGGCTCGGCTTTTAACCCAGGTTACCAGCATGAGTTCAAGCCTATAGGGCAGGCACAGGTTGAGCTCAAGCTGCTTTCCCAAGTTAAAAGCCAAGTTGCTGTGTCTTCTCTGCTATTTTAACCTGAGTTAGCTAATGCAGGTTAGCTAATCTGAGTTAAGAACATACCTTCTCTTGCAGTTTAGACTTACCTTCAGTGTGACTGTGATGGGGTGGGAGACCTTCTAGCTGAGCGACATTATTAACCCACTTTCCCAATTCAATGGTAAAAGCCTTCAGAGGAGAATAGCATGGGGCTGTGGGTCACAGGGAGAGAGAGAGACAAGTGACCTTTCCTTTCTCCTCGCTCCTGGGGAAGGAAACTTTAAAAAAGAAAAGAAAGCCCACAATATTTTGTTTCCAGCGCTGTACAGCCGAACACACAAGCAAAATGGGGAATGTCACAGGGAATGAAGGTGAATGATGGTGCAATCCGAATGGGACGATTAGTTCTCTAAGAGGTTTCCGGGCAGCACCTGGAGTCCCAGGAGGAACCAGCAGAGAGCATTTTATAGGTGATTTTGTATACAAAGAGGAGGAAAGAAATCATAAATGATAGGCGGGGAGATGGAGACACCTAGATAAGCACAGTGAGATGACTGAGCTGCTTTCACAGCAGCACTCCCAAAATGCCAACCGCGCTACAAAGGAGGGGATGTGAGTGAGCATGACACTAGCAGCTCCCCACATCAGGGAGGGTGCTGCTTTATGCTTCTATAGACCTTACCAGCCTCCATAGGGCAGGTGAACAGTTAAACACACGGGGCTAGAGTAGAGGTATCCTCAAGCTGCTGTATTTAAATCTTGGTTCAGATTCTAAATCCCCAGCATTCGAGGGGTGCTTGGATCAGGTCCAGATCCAACACTGAGCCGCTGGATTGTTTTCGAACTAGACACCGTGTACAGCATCCCGGCCTCCACAGCATCTGTTTCAGAAGGAGAATGCAGATAAAGTTGTTACTTTGCTATGTAGTTTTCTCCTTCAAACATGTCAGCTTAGCCGAAGCCCCCACCACCACCACACACGCACACGCAATGGCCTCATGGAGCACAGGGGGCCAGCTGGGAGTGCAGGCCAGGCTGGCCCTGCGCTCCATGAGGCTACCACCAGCACTGGAGCAGCAGGAGAGGTCTCAGAGCTGCAGGTGGGTTGAGAGCGAGGGCAGCAGCAGCTGTTCCTACTTCACCTAGGCCTGCTGTGCCAGCCACAGGCCCCCTCAATAGATATAGATCTGTATGGATTCATTAGAGCCCATTCTTCAGAGATGCTCTCACACGTTCTAATAATAACCCAAAGGCTGGGCAGGACTGAAATGAGAGGCAGAGACTGGCAGGATGAGCGCGGCGGCTGTACCGACTGGTTCATAGCTGCAGTAGCACCCAGGGACGGTGCCGTGTGTTTGCCCCAGTTCCCACCTCAGCTCACCACAGTGAGAGGAGCAGAAATTGAAGTCACTTGTGAAGAAATGGATAAGTGGCATCCCTGAGGGCAGAGTGACTGCTGAGGGGGTGAGCAGAGGTGACCGATCGCTTGATTCAGATCCTGCTTCAGATGTCACTTCTCTCCTCCCCAGTGTTCCTCCCACCACGTGTGCCGCCCCTGCACTGAGTTACCTATTCAAATGCTGAGCAGCTGGGACATGAGGGCAGAACCAGTGGCTGGAATGAGAGGAGCACAGGGCGCAGAGGAAGAGGAGGAGGACATATAGAGATGAAGCTTTAATCCCAGCCTAGGGTCTGGGAGTATGCAGCCTACCCTTCTCCCTCCGCTCTGTTTGTATTGCAGCTGAGACTAGACTCCAGCAAAGCCAGTGCAGCCCAAGGAAGATTATAGAAGCCAAATGTTATTGGTTTTGTACACAATGACAAGATGGAGAGACAAGGATGGGAGAACTGGAGTAGCCTTGAAAGCAAACGTGAAGAGCAGTGACATGAATCATGGATCTCTGCAATGTGTTTCTTAGGGTCCCTTCCCTCCATCATAAGCATTGCCAGGATAATCCAAATTCCCACAGATCTGGCCTGTGTCCTACAGCCATAGTGTGCCCTGGAGAAATCTAAGCCCCTCTCTTGCTTGCTTCAGACAGCACAACCGTACAATCTCGTCCTGTTGTGACGCTGCACCCTGATGTTACAGGTCCTGGAATAAACCAGGATTTACTCAGCCTGGGAGTCTCTTCCTGTACTAGCCCTGGGAGATGCAGTGGCTGCTCTAATGGGTCTCTTCCATCTCTCATTTCTATGACTGTTCCTGCAGGCCAGGCTTGCCAGGCATGAATCAGTACTGCTCCCTGAGTACCAGTTGGGTGGCTGTTTGTCTATGCATTCTTTGAATATAGTTAATTGCTGTTGACTGGGGAAAGTTGCTGGTTTGAAAGCCCTTGAGAGTGAAGTCCTGATATCCCGTATAACTCAGGCAGCAGCAGTGGCTGTTTACTCTACTCCACTCCCTGCTCATTATCCCCAGCTCTGACCTGGAAGCACCACCTCCAGGGCAGGGTAGGATAGGTCAGCCTCCCTGGCACATTCGGTCCCTGGCTGTGTGATGAGACTAAAAACAAGGAGGCCAATGAACAGTTTCACTGAGCGACTGGGTGGATGACCTCTAGCCTTTCCTGGTGCAGCAGGAATCCTGTCTGACATCAAAGGCATCCATGTGACATTTCCACTGTTCTCGAGAAGAATCAGCCTGATGGTGTTTTGACTCTTTTCTCGGAGACTCCCACACGGCACTTGACAATCTGACTTTGCTCTGAAATGCAGAATCTGGGCGGCACGGTGGAGACGTGTGTCAAGCATGAAGCGCTGTCAGTCAGCCCCAGTCACAACACATCACGGCTTAGAAGAATTCTGATAGACTGGAGGGCAGGAGGGGGAAGAGAAGCATACGAACAAGCAGAAGAGGCTGAACAGGAAAGTTAGAAGAGAAAGAGAAATCGAGTGCCTGTCAGACTGCAGGGAATAGTCCACGTAACAATGGCTTTTTGGCTTTAAATGGAAAACTACAGCAGTGTCAGGAGCCGGAAGGGCTAGGGAATCAGCTCAATTAGAAAGGGTAGGGGGGAACTAGACCTGGAGGATGGACAAAGAGTGGCTGTGTTAAACAGGTGTTCTGCATAGGAGGAGGTGAAGGATGGTTTGAAATCCAGAGCCTTTCATCTCTGCTGCTGCACGGAAAGTGGCTCAGGTCGGTAGCGACTGGAACATGTTACCAATTCATGGCAGTTTGGTGGTTAATGTAAAATGAGCTGATGGGTCGCACTCCAAGTCTTAAGGGTGAGGTGTCTGCCTCACTAGAAGCCATCCCTACAGATGGCCCCCCCATTGGCCGTCTTAGCAAAGAAGCCAAACATTGAATGCCTCGAAAGAGGTCACTGTTAGCCATGGTTAAGGGTCATTGGTGGGATTGCAGACAAAATTGCTCCCTGCTGCTGCCCAGGCTGGACATTTCTATGAATAAAGGGAAGATCAGGCTGGCAGAAGAGGCAAAGCAATGCTGGAGCAGGGGGAAATGGGAACAGCTAGGAGAATTCTGGGACATAAAGAAACTGGGGAGAATATTAGGGTTCCAAAAAGACTTCTCGCACTCGGTTCCCCAAGAGTTCAGTTTGATTCTAGTCTCGTTAATCAGGTTCCTTTATCTGGCATACAGCAAAGCTATGCTGAGTTGATTAGACTCAAGCAGAGTGGGTGGGTATAGGGCATACCGCACATCCAGCATTGGACAGAACACCTCTTTCTTCACGTGCATTTACTATACATTGCATTTCACATTTTGGGATTGGCTTGGTTAGTTTGTGGGAACCACAAAGAAGCTCTGTTCATGCACTGTCCATATACGACATACACTTTACCTCATCTTATGTCCCAGGCTTATCTTGTCCATTGTAAATGGTTCCCTGGGTGTTCTGCTTTATCTTAGCTAGTACAGGTATTCTGTCTTTTGGCATACTGAACCATTTACCTATCTTAGTTAGCATAACCATTCTATTTACAGCTTGCTAATCCATTTACCTCCCTAACCCTGTCTCCCACAAAATAAGACCTCACCCACGTCTAATTACTCATGTCAAGCCAGGCCTACAGAGAAGACCTCAAAAAAACAGCAGAAAAGCTTCAGGTTAGTCAAGTATCCTCATTTGAGGGACTTATTCAACATAAATCAAATTTACCTAACCTTTCTGAGGTTGGCCTGTCATTCCATGAGCCCTGCAAGGCGATACCAACACAAATGTTACCTTCAGATCTATTGTGGAGAAGACACTGGAAGGAACTGCATGAAAACCCAGCTCAGCCACAGACTAGCTGTGTGACTCTGGGCACGTCATTTAATCTACCCTGTGCTCAATCCCACATCTGTAAAATGGCGGTAATACTATCCTTCCCCAAAGGAGTGTTGTGGGGGTAAAACCCATTAATGACTGTGAGGTGCTCAGTCACTAGAAGGATAAGCACCATATAAGTAGCTAGACAGAAAGCAACCCTGACAGGATTTGGGCCCATATGCAGCACAATGCTATGAGGTCAGGAGCTCAGCTTAGCTCGGGGAAGGTCTGATTTTCCTCTTTGCTAAAATACTGCTGGTGTGATAGACAAGGGAAATGCAGTGGGTGGTTGTATACTTTGATCTCAAGGTGCATTTACTAATCTCTGAGAAGCTAAATGAAGAAGTTGTGAGGGGTGGGGATGGGAAGCTACATAAAATACACATAGGCTAGAAAATCAGCTGAAGAAAGACGGGAGAGTAATTGGCTCTCAGAGGCCTGGCTCTGGAGAGAGGTCGCTCCACCAGAAACTCAGTCCCGTTCATGTCCTGTCCTTTGGACAATGTGTTGTGCCCCAGCCTCAGCTCCCCTATGGGGTCTGCAGCTGCACCCTCCGCCTGGGCATCACGTGACAGGCAACGTGGACGAGGCTGTGTTACAAAAGGAAGTTTACTGCAGGGTGATGGGTCAGGCAGGGAATCCAGGATCACTGCCAAAGAGCAGGAGGAAGGGGACTGGAGATAGAGCATACATGTGTTAAGTCTAAGGTTATGTCTACACTAGCATGCTTGTCAGTCGGGGGAGGGGGGGGCGGAGGCATGAAAAAACACACCCCTGACTGACATAAGTTTCACTGACAAAAGCACTGTTGTGGAAAGTGCTTTGTTGGTGGGAGACGCTCTCCCACCGACATAGCTACCACTGCTCATTGGGGGGTGGTTTGATTATGCTGAGAGGAGAGCTCTCTCCCAACGGCATAGAGTGGCTGCACGGGAGACCTCACTGCAGCACAGGTAAGTTATGCCACGGTACGGTCTGGCGTGTAGACATAGCCTTAGTCCACAGCTGCAGGACTGGGGCGTAATAATGAGCGATAGCCCCTTTCATCCAGGGAACTTAAAACACTTCCCAGAGTTCACGAAGCAGCATTGCTTCCCATTCATACAGATGGGGAAACAAAAGCACAGAAAAGTGATGTCACCCAGTGATTCACTGGCAGAGCCTTGACTAGACGCTACATCTCCTGAATCTCAGTTCCCTACTCTAACCCGTTGTCCAAACTACCTTCCATATCTGTGAACACAACCCACGAGTCCCTCTCTGACTACTCGACCCCCACACACCCTCCGATAGCCAGGAATAGAACCTAGCAGCCCTGTCACCCATTTCCCGGCTCTACCCACTAGCTAAGGGAGGAGAAGGGGATGAAAGATTATATGTGGGCTGGAGGCCACGCTGAGCACTAAACCTCATTTGCTGTGTGTGTTGATTGCCCATCAAACACATATGTTTGGCGAAGATGTCATGAAACACCTCTCCGAGCCCAAGTGGAAGAGCAGTGGGAGGGATGGGGAGAGAAAAAGCCCAGGCCCCCAATGGCCTGCCCTGAAATGGTGGAGATATAAGTCCAACAGCACATGCTCACGAACCCAGGCCGGGCTTGGTGGGTTAATGTGACAATCCATTTCTGACAGCGTGTCAATACAAAGCAATTTAGGAGTGCATGAGAAATCGACCCAAGGTAACAGGCAATTTCTCCGCTCTGTTGGTTAGATGGAAGTAGGGACCGATGAGGCTGGCTTCTCAGAGTGCGCTCACCTCAGCACAGCGCAGGGGCTGCTGTCATGTTAGGCACTCTCACTAGAAAGAGAAAGAGACAAGCAGCTGGGCTGCCCTGTTATGAGACACAGCCCCTTGGGGAGGTCCCCTTCTCTGTCATCATTTGGATTTCATTTCTTCATTAGAATAAGCTTACCTAAGTACAACAGCAGGCAAGCTGCTTTGAAAATAGTACCCCTTTAGCAGCACCCTCAGATTGTGTGTGTCATCAGGCAGCAGAGACCATCCCCTGCACGCAGTCCTGGGCCAAACAAGGTTGTGTATTGGACGCTCGTGGATGGGGTCCTTCCTACTGTATATAAGGGGATGATTTTCTAACGAAGGAGCCACCCTTTGTTCTTCTGGGTTCTTTTGGGGATGGTTATTGTGCGATGGGGAGCTGAGTTAAAGCAATCAGAGTTTCAGCTTTCAGCAGCCTCTTATAATCCGCTCTTGGGAGCTTCTGTGTCTAAATGAGATTGAGCTGTGGCAAAATTGTTCATAATCCTCCTGGAATGAGGCTGGGGAGGGAGGGAACCCAGCCACCAGACCCTGAGTTCAGGCTGCCACCTGATGCCTTATATGAAAGGCAGATGAGTCAGCTCAGGGTACAGAGTTAACAGCTGAACTGTAATATGTTGGGGAGTTCCCTCCAGAGGGTCAAGCAGGACTTCAGGACAGTCAAAAGATGAGCATGGGCTCTAGAGAATCCACCCCAGGTTTTACACCAGTGCCTGCTAGGATGGAACTTGAGGAGTTAGGCGGTGCTGGGTGGATACCCAGGAAGCGGACATGATCAATAGCACTCACATTTATGCACCTGGCTATCAATCTCCAAAGGCTTAAGGTGGCCCTAGTAATCAGCGATAAAGATGTAGAAAGCCCAGGGATATAACAAAAGAGTGGGAAAGACAAAGGAGAAGATAAGGCATACTGAGGTTCAGCCCACCAGCCTTCCCACACCTGCAATCCCTGGAATTGATTGCTGGGATATTGGAAGGAGGATCTATGTCATACTCTGCAATAATCATCTAGAATTCACGACACCTCCTGCATGCAAATGTGCTCGCTCAAAATGCTCCTGGCAGACGAATGCAAAAAGGATGCAAGCACAGTTCAAGTGAAGCCATTTACAAATCCAGACATTTATCAGCTGAAATGTTTTGGTTGTATTCATCCAGTGCTGGGTGCTGATGAGAATTTTCATGAGGGTAAAAGCCCCATGGACTGTTGTTAATTAAAAAACAGATAGAACCCTACTCTTGATCTGAACTCCCTCAAAATCAAGGGGTGTTTGAATCCAGTGACTAGATTAAAGTCCACCTCTAATTTAAAAAGGACATAAACTGTGTCATCTCCTGCAAACTAAGAAATTACAGTATCTGGCCATTTCTAGACCAAAGAACTCTGGATGCTTTTGTGAACCGAACTTCCATCCAACCAGTAACTGAAGATTGCAGAGAGAATGGCTATACACACTAGAGGGGGCTAAGCAAAGAAGTCAAAAGTAGAAGAACAAGGAGATGGTGGGAAGTATTATGTTTAGTGTGAGCACACCTGAATAACATTCCAGTTTAAGGATACTGATTCATCGCATTTTACTCCTGGTTGCCATCAGGTAAAGCCAGGCACTGAGGGCTTATTCTTCAGTGGGTTGCATAAAGTGTCTGATTCCTATTTTAGTCCGATTCAATAATGTAGTTAATAAATATTAACAAAATTAAAAGTAATTAATTATTAAAAGCAGATGTACTGGTGTTTGATGAATTAGGCACTAGCTCTGCCTTTGGATCTTGTTTAGCTCCAGCATATGCTTCTGATAACCAGCTGTCACTTACCAGCTATGTGGTAACTGTTTTATTAAATCCTAAATGGGCATATGGAGGTTACAGTTAAAGCACTATTCCTTCCCACACCCCACCCCAGTATCTTTTCCTCACAAGCAACCAGGCCAAATCACCCATTTCTAGCAACATTTGGGCCTTAGTTAATGGGATGCTTGTTGAGATCAGCTGGCCCAACTTATGACCTATCTTTTTGTTTTACACCATTATGGAAAAGCCATATAACTCATTGCAAATTGAAATCATCATCATAAAACCCAGATGCTTCAGTCTTTTAAACATATTTTTTTAAAGCAGGGACAGTCACGTGAGCAACTCTACAATAACAAACCCGTATGCACAGCCCAGTATTCATGAATAACACGACAGTAACAAAGCAGCATGCCCAGTTCTTGTGAGCAGCAAAACCAGTGTGTGATGGGGAGGAGGATGTTGAAATAGGGAAACCAATCTCATTCTCATACTTCCCTGGGGTTGTATTAAAAACAACAGTAAGTACAAAACAGTATTTAAAATTCTGAAAACACTTCAATATTGTATCACGGTCACGTTGCTTAGTTTGGGGTTAAGCCGAGGCAAATAAATTAGCCGTGCATGCTTCAGTTTCCATAGCTGCTGGCGCTTTGGTTTCCAGCAGGGAACAAAGGCGATGTACCTTTCCCAGAGGCACAGAGATGTACCTTTCCTAGAGATAACGTACTCCCCCCCACCAAGACATCTCCAACACAGACAAAAGTTAGAATATCAGAGTAGGAATACCAATAAGGGCCAGTTTAATTCTCACCTACACCACAGACAGCATTAAAAATCTGCTCACAAGGCCCCCTTCTTGGGGGGTCCCACTGCATACTGGAGGTGGGTCTATGCCTTCTTCACAGCATTTGAATGCTACTGCAGTTGGGGAGGAGAAGGATGAAGGTGGATCTAGAAAGCTCTGATACTGCAAATCTGTGTGATAAAGCACTGGTTAGCTTGGAGGCAGCATGTTCAGCCTCTGAAGAGGAAGGACCTTGTATTGCTCAACAGTGATGCCTCTGGCCACACAGGGAATAGTCTTGACAGGTTCAGAAGGCCTGACCTCCTCCAGCTCACTGTGGCTGGGCACATGCAGACATGTGATAGGGACAGTAAGGCAGGTGTGGGAAGAATACATAGAGAGAGCCAGATTTAGTGACCACCTGGGCTGCCGGGCTTCGGGGGTGCTGGGCTCAGGGTGCTGTTTTTATTGTTAGCAACAAAAGGGAAAATAGAATGTTTGAAGTAAAATGTTTCAGGTCTTCTGTATGGGGATTCACTTTTCACTAACCTCCTAGAATGTTCTGGATCTTTTTAGAATCTCATGGAACCTTCCAGACTTTCAGAGAACTACATTTTCCTTGAACCTCCTAGAATGTTGTTAGACATTTCCTTGCTGGTATATAAGGGGCAAAGAGTCGCCAGTCAGTCAGGGAGATATAAGAACAAAGTGAAGTGAAGTGAGAGCCCAGCTGTAATATTGTGAACCTTGTTTTACTGTGTTAAAGCTTAGAGGACACTAACTTTTTTTTATTTGCTTATATATGGCATGAATAAATACAGATTTACAGATCCTAGCGTGCAAATTTATCATCTTATACAACAGGGATAAATCATGCATGCAAGTTGTGCATCAAAGTCAAGAAATGGGCTACAAATGCAATAAAAAAATAAGGCATTCAAAAGTTTAACAAATGGAGGGGGAGCCCTGAAGACGCTCCTCACCTGGGGTGCCAGTGGTCCAGGGTCAGCCCTATACGTAGAAGCCAGAAATGAGGCTTTAGCCCAGCCTGTATACTTGTGGCAGAAGCTGAAATGCAGAAAATAGAAAAGAACACTCCGGAACTCAGCACCAGCACCGGTGACCATGCCTTCCTCCTTTCCACACGCCACGTGTCTGAGTTTTCCCAGGAGTCACAATCCTCAGAAGACACAAGAGCCATGTTTTGTTTCCGTTGCATGAGGGCTCCATGATCGCTCATGACAGCTTTATTCCCCCCCGCCCATGTCCCTTGGATCCTCAAGGAGGCTGGAGCAGATGCACCGGAGTTCTAAACTGGCATGGAAAGTCCAGTGTGTGAATATTCATCTGCAAAGAGGACCTGGGACACTTCCCTGCCTGCTCCTCAGTTTCATGACCATTAATACGGGGATGACAGTACAAACCTGCCTCACATGTTGCAAGGCTCCGTCTAGCATGTGTGAAGTGCTTTGGGATCCTTGGATAGCAGGCCCTATCTACCAGATTATCAACCAGTCACAGCAACATTAAGCTACTTGGGGCTGACTTTGCGATGTGCTGTGCTCTCTGGCTTCTGGATCAGGCCTCTTGGCTATCCCTACCCACTTTCTGAGAGCAAAGTCCAAGCCTCCAAATCTCATTGCAGTCCCTCTGGCTGCACAGACCCCCTCCCACAGCCCCCCGCCTCAGCACTGACTACAGCTCATACATTAATGAGTATGTTTATTTTTAAAGGTTTGGGGGTGAGGAGGAAGTTGCAGGCTTTGGAGGAAAACAAATACCCAACCACATACAATCAGTTCAAATGAGGTAAGATGTTTTACAGCATGTAAGTCCTTCAAAGCCACAAACCCCTCAGTCTCTAGCCACAGGCTGGATTCACTAATAGGTTTACCATCAATGCCAGTGTGAAAGGCTGTGATGCTACAGGACCCACAATCCTTTGTTCTCCCCTCAATTATGCACCAAGTTAAAACTGGTGCAGGTGGGGGAGGAGGAACCCAATCCTAAAGTCGCTCTTTAATCTTGTGCAGCTTATTAAAAAGCGAGAGGACAAGATAATCCACATGGGCTGGTGAGTTGGAGATTGCTCGCTCCCTCTCCAGACCAAATCAGCTCATGTTTTCTCTGGGGGGCCCCAGGAGGCGTAAAGACCGGCAGACACTGACAATATGCTACAAACACACAAAAAGATAATTATGGAAAAGGTTCAGTGGAAAACACGTTTCTGCACAGCTGCTGGAGAAAGAGCGAGACACACATGCTCAGCGGGAGCTGCTGGCTAGATCCTGGTCATTAAGAGAAAGCAGCACAGAGGCAGAGTCTGGGCAAAGGTTGTTGGCACAGTGGGCAGGTTTCAGTGATTCATCCTGAAACGTGTGACCCAAAGAAGGAGAAAGAAAACTTGACTCTGTGTGTGAAGCTACAGACTGAAAGGCCGGGGAAGGATGGTCTAGTGGTTAAAGCACTCGCCTATGAATTGAGTTCACATCCCCTGCTCTGCCACAGATCTGTGACCTCACTTCATCTCTCTTTACCTCAGTTCCCCACTTGTGTAATGAGGATAACAACACTGCCCCGTCCCACAGGGGTGTTGTGAGGATAAATGCATTAAAGATTGTGAGATGGTCAGCTACTGTGGTGATTGGGGCCATCCAAGCCCATAGGCAGATAGATTTCAAGTAATACGGCTTACAGGACATGACACCACCACATGAGTTCTGGGATTTTTATGGTGCAACATCATCACTCAGGCCAGATTCTGATATCAGTTCTAGCAAGTTAAATCTAGAATAACTCCACTTACTACAAAGGAGATTGACCCTAGAATAACTGAGATTAGATTCCAGCCCCTCATCACAGGGGCTCAGTTTGCAAGGGATCAAGGATTTATCCTAATGCAAGCCACAAACCGATTAAGTATGAACTCCTCATCAGACAGTTCTAAATGCCTTTGAAACTAGTGATGGGCCTGAACCAAATCCAGGCTATGATGCCCTCTAAACGTTGGAGAAGTTCTCATCTAGATCTGAAGGGCACAGCTCATGCCCTACCTTCCACTGGAAAGTCATGCGGCTTTGGGGGGTCCACTGTAGAGCTCGGAGGGGTGGGGGTGGAGAGACATTTGAAAATTTTTAATCATATTTTTCAGTCATCAAAAAATTTCCACCAGTTCTGGCCAAAAGTAATGGTATGAAATTTTTCAGGGTTTGGTTTGGTTTGGTTGGGAGGGAGGAGTAGACTGGGAAGAAGGGCTGGTCAAAAATTAAAATTTTGAAGAAGAAATTAGTCAAACACTCAAGATTTGGGAAATGTAGATCAGCTGTAGTTCACATCCTTGTTTGTGCAGCAAGATCAACTACAGTCTCACCAGCAGTCATTGGCTAATTAGCTCTTGCTGTACAACCAGCAGAGCTGGTGTACAGTTATATAGATACAGAAATAGATGATATATACAGATTGTTTAGGTCCTAACCAAAAAGGATAGATAGATAGATAGATAGAGCAAGGCCAGATGGCTATAGGAAAGTAGTTGGAGACAGATATATTAGCCCCAGGCTAAACACATCCCTGCTACCAGGGTAAGCAAATGGCAGTTGCTCCAGGTCAATTAAGACATCTGGGGCCAATTAAGATCCTTCCAGAAAGCAGGGAAGACAGCTAGGTTGATTGGGACACCTGAAGCCAATCAGGGGCTGGCTGAAACTAGGTAAAAGCCTCCCAGTTAGTCAGGTGTGGGGGTGTGTGTGCCAGGAGCTATTGGAGGAAGCCATGCTGCTGGAGAAATGGAGCAGTACAAACCCTATCAGGCACAAGGAAGGAGGCCCTGAGGTAAGGGTGACATAGATATTGAGGAAGTGGGGGCTGCTGTGGGGAAGTGGCCCAGGGAATTGTAATCATAGAATAACAGAGTTGGAAGGGACCTCTGGAGGCCATCTAGTCCAACCCCCTGCCCAGAGCAGGACCAATCCCAACTAAATCATCCCAGCCAGGGCTTTGTCAAGCCTGACCTTAAAAACTTCTAAGGAGGGGGATTCCACCACCTCCCTAGGTAACGCATTCAAGTGTTTCACCATCCTCCTAGTGAAAAAGTTTTTCCTAATATCCAACCTAAATCTCCCCCACTGCAACTTGAGACCATTACTCCTTGTCCTGTCATCTGCTATCACTGAGAATAGTCTAGATCCATCCTCTTTGGATCCACCTTTCAGGTAGTTAAAAGCAGCTATCAAATCCCCCCTCGTTCTTCTCTTCCGTAGACTAAACAATCCCAGTTCCCTCAGCGTCTCCTCATAAGTCATGTGTTCCAGACCCCTAATCATTTTTGTTGCCCTTCGCTGGACTCTCTCCAATTTATCCACATCCTTCTTGTAGTGTGGGGCCCAAAACTGGACACAGTACTCCAGACGAGGCCTCACCAATGTCGAATAGAGGGGAACGATCACGTCCCTCGATCTGCTGGCAATGCCCCTACTTATACACCCCAAAATGCCATTGGCCTTCTTGGTAACAAGGGCACACTGTTGACTCATATCCAGCTTCTCGTCCACTGTAACCCCTAGGTCCTTCTCTGCAGAACTGCTGCCTAGCCATTCGGTTCCTAGTCTGTAGCGGTGCATTGGATTCTTCCGTCCTAAGTGCAGGACTCTGCACTTGTCCCTGTTGAACCTCATCAGATTTCCCTTGGCCCAATCCTCCAATTTGTCTAGGTCCCTCTGTATCCTATCCCTACCCTCCAGCATATCCACCACTCCTCCCAGTTTAGTATCATCCGCAAACTTGCTGAGGGTGCAATCCACACCATCCTCCAGATCATTAATGAAGATATTGAACTCGTCCTGTTTCCAAAAAGTCAGCTAACAAGAGCTGCTACTATTAGGGTCCCTGGGCTGGAGCCCGTAGTAGAAGGCGGGCCCAGGCTCCCCCCTCCCCTCCTCGACTATTCACAGAGACTGGGAGACAATAGAGACTGTGTGAGGGAGGATAGCTTCCCCTCACCTCCCTTGCTGGCTTATGATGAAAATGGCTCAGTAGGCTGTGACCCTTGCCCCTAGAGAGAGAGGGGCTATGTGGAGGGTCACAGTAAGCTTCTGAGGCTAGCATAATCCACCAGGAAGTGTGGGACCCACTGAGACAAGGACAGAGCTTTGTCACAATAGATACATAGATAGATGGGGTATGTGTGGGGATAGATAAATAGTCAGTCATTCTTGGGGCATTCATGAGAGCAAACAACCTACTTGGTTTTAAGATGGATCTTGATAAATTTATAAATGGGATTATATGGGGGAGATGCCTGAGATAGCAGGGGACTGGACTTGGTGATGCAGGAGATCCCTTCCAGCGCCATGTTCCTATGTTTTTGAGCAGGACCTAAACAAAAGGTTACTCTCCCTGTCACTGGTGGCTTTACAGCAGCTACCTAACAAACATGCCAGTGGGACCATTGATGATCTTGGTATATATATAGAAAATCCATAGGGTATTTCTCCACCAGATTCATGTAAATAAATATTTGGGATCTTTCAGCACAAAAGGTACTCCATAAATAAATGGGCCAGAATCGTGGCTGGTGTAAATGGGGTAGTGCCACTAAGGCCAGCAGAGCTATGCCCATGTCATCAGCCGAAGATCCAGCCCCAAACATTTTATAAATCTGTCTCTCTCACACTTATGCAGACCTGTCTCATCCCAAAGCACTTTACAGGCTATATATAGCAGCTGCAATACCTGCCAGTGAAATGCAGCTCTAGGGTGGGACTGTTTCACAGTGCAGCACTACATGGGTTAAGATAAAAATTGAGGGAAAATACTGAATCAGAGTGAGCTTGCACACGGGTTTTTGGAAGACAGAATGCACTTACCCAAGGGAGAATTTGGCCAGGGTCCCAGGGTTAACATCCCCACTCGTGTGAAAAGTGCTATAGGGTTCTCAGTGACCCAAGTGGCCAAGGCCTGGACCTAACCGCTCATTTACCAAAATGCAGCTATTTATTCAGAACTGTCCCCAGCAAGACGCAGCATAAAATGCTGCTTAGAGACTCACTGACATCTCCTGGGTCCCAGACTATGAAAAATATTCTATATGGAGACAATTCTGCTTCAGTGCGTCTTTCGGTGTCTTGCTTTCATCTCTCTCTCCTGTTAATAGGATTTGTATCTCAACATGCAGGCCCTTAGGAGTTCTTCTGCTCCTGTCACCTGTCCCCACAGCCTGAATTCATCCTTCCACTGGAGACATCAGCACCGGTCAGCGTGGAAATGAGACAGGAGTGGGGCAGAGGCAGAAGAGTGTGACTTGACATGAGGAATAAGCAGCCAGACCACAGGCGTCTCCCAAGAGGCAAAGCTCTTGTTCCCATTCAACTGCCTTTAATAAGAAAAGAGCTCTAGTCACACAGGACAGGCCAATGCATACAGGACATGGTTTCAAGAAGCAAATGCTTTGAGAACTGGTCAAGGCCTTTTAAAATATATCCTGCCTGAAAATAAAGCCCACAGGGTCTAAAGCATCCCTGAGGCAAGTGGGTGCGTGTGGCAGGGGGTAGGGATACTCCCTGGTCCCTAGGGAGCAAGAGGTTAACTTAGAAGTGCATGCCCCTGCCCCTGCAGGACAAGGTCTTGCTACCCTTGGGTTTGTTTGGGTTTTTTGCTAAGTCACCCCACCTTTTTGCAGTGCAAGCCCCACAAAGGTGTGTGGGTCAAAGTCAGTAACATAGACATAGAATCATGGAAATGGAGGGCTGGACAGGATCTCAAGAGGTCATCTAGGTCATGCCACACACTGAGGCAGGACCAAGTAAACTAGACCATCCCTGACAGATGTCTGCCCAACCTATGCTTAAAAACCTCCAATGACGGGGATTCCCCAGCCTCTTTTGGTAACCTATTTCAGTACTTAACTAGCCTTATAGTTAGAAAGTTTTTCCTAATATCTAATCCTAAATCTCCCTTAAGCCCATTACTTCTTGTCCTACCTTCAGTGGCCATGGAGAACAATTGACCACCATCCTTTTTATAACAGCCCATAGCATATTTGAAGACTATCAGGGCCTCCTTCAGTCTTGTTTTCTCAAGATTAAACATACCCTGTCGTTGTAACCTTTCCTGATAGGTCAGGTTTCCTCAACCTTTTATCATTTTTGTTGCTCTCCTTTGGACTCTCTCCAGTTTGTCCACATTTCAAAAGTAGAGCACCCAGACTTGGACACAGTACTCCAGCTGAGGCCTCACCAGTGCTGAACAGAATGGGACAATTACCTTCTGTGTCGTAACAGGAGTGCCATATGTTCCCGAAGATAATAATTGCTAATGATTCAATATTGCTTCAGCTAGTTCCTTAAGTACCCTACGATAAATTTCATCAGGCCCTGCCAACTTGAATACATCTAACTTATCTAAATATTCTTTACCTTGTTCTTGCCTTACTCTAGCTTCTGTTCCTTCCCTTTTGTTATAAATATTAATTGTGCTAAGTATCTGGTCACAATTAAAGTTTTAGTGAAGACTTAAGCAAAATAGACATTAAACATCTCAGCCTTCTTGGTGTCATGCATTATTAGTCCTCCTTCTCCTCAAAGTAGTGCGCCTACATGTTCCTTTGTCTTTCTCTTGTTCCTAATATATTTATAGAACCTCTTTTTGCCTTTTATATCCCTTGCTAGTTATAATGCATTTTGTGCCTTAGCTGTTCTGATTTTATCCCTACATGCTTGAGCTTTTCTTTTGTACTCATCCATAGCAATTTGTCCACATTTCCACTCGTTGTAGGATTCCTTTTTGATTTTTCTGGTTCGTAAAGAGTCCAGATGGATCCATGTTGCCATCTTACTATTCTTCCTAGCCTTCCTTCGCATCAGGATGGGTAAGTTACACATGGGGTGTAAATTGTGAAGTTGTGTATCATGCACCAAATGACAACAAGGGTGACATTTACATGATGATGGGCATAGATGAGCAATGTTGCAAAGCAAAGCAGCTAATATAAAGGGGGGTGTGATGAAGCAGATGGGTTTGCTTTATCTTACACCGTCCGGTGAGTTGCTGTTCCTGCTATGCCCACCCACATTCTGCTCCCTGCGGGTATACATTATACTCATTTGCACACCTGCCGAAAGTTACACTACTTTACCACTTATACACTATTTACATCACCTCAGCACTGACTTTGACCCAGCAACTACGTCAAAGTTGTGCCTGCTGACACCAGGGCTGAATTTAGCCAGTGCTGCTCACTATTTGTCCAAGAGGCCAAAACAGACTAAATGCCTGAGCTCCCCACTGTGCAGGCTTGTCAGTGAAGTCAGTGTTGGTAAGAGCTGCCAACCTGAAATCTTCTGCGTAGCCACAGAAAAAGTGCAGCAGCAATGAAAGGCCCCTGCCCTTCGTTCCTGCCCACGTCTCTGCACCAAGAGCCAGAGCCTGGCATGAGAGGAGAGTTTGGTCTCCAAGGTCCAATCAGCCCTTGACCTACTGTAACTGCTGAGGTTGCCAATGAAGAGTGGCAAAGCCGGTTCCCCTCCTCCTCCTCCTCACTCCCAGTCTGAGGGAGCCAGCCGTCCTCTGGTCTCAGATGCTAATACCGACAGAGTGCCCTGGGACTGGGCAGGTGAGTGCCAGCTGAGGGTGGGAGCCATCCAGAAGGGGTTTTAGGTAGGAACGTGGCCACCACTGCTCCTCCCCAGCTCCCGCCCAGCCCTTCAATAGAACAGGCAGGACCAAATCGCATGCGCGGTGATGCAATCACGGCCCCTTGCACAAGCTGTGCTGCAAGACTCTTGCTAAGCTGCCCTGCCAGGAGCCTTCGGAAGCTCTGTACAGGTGAGTGATCTGTGCTGTTGTGGGTCTCAGGGTGGGACGGTGGCTGCACCTTCCAGCCACTCACCTCCTCCTGACTCTCTTCTCCTTCAGTCCCTAAAGAGGCTCCAGTCCCCCCTTCCCTTCCCCATTGGTTGCATGGAAGGATCGTTTGACCTCAATCTGTCTGCTCGGATTAGCGTCCCGAGACGTTCCTCTCTCCCATACACAGAGCTCTGTCAGGTCTGCGAGGCTGCATCTGCCATGCTGGGTTATTCAGGATGGGACTCGGCAAGTATCACTGCTGTTATGGGAGCAATGGGGGCTGGGATAAAGGGGGCATGGGGTCCGAGGCGAGAGGAGGGAGACTGAATTGTACCCCGGCTGCGGGAACACAAGCACCAGTAATTACTGTTTTGCCTCCCCATGTTGCTCCAACTGTACTAGAGGCAACAGGTTCCCTATGCCCAGCTGAATGCAAAGGGTTAAAGACAGAAGGAAAATGATGAGCAAGAATTCCTCATAAGAAAGCAGAGGTCACTGCGTGCATGGCCCCCCGGGCTCTGTGCAGCGTGCATGCTTGCCTGGCTCCCTTCTGCTCAGCACTCTCCCCCCTACACTTCACTGGATGGTTATTCACTGTGGGCTCTCTCTATCCCTGGTGCCTTTGCTGATAGGCTCTCTCAGTGTCCCCAGGGTGCAGGAGGGGTTCCCTGAGCTCCCGTCTTCTTTTGGATGCTAGCGATACCAGTGGTCTCGGGGATGCAGGTCAAGACGGCTTTACGGAAGCCAGAGAAGAACAGAGGAGCAGCTGGGAAGGGGAAAGGAGGAAGGAGACGGGTTTCACATCCCAAGCAATGCCAGACAGCTGTGCGTTTGATCAGACATGGAGATAATATGGGGGCGGGGGGGGCGGATAATATGGAAGGGCTGAAATATCACGGGGTCGCCTGCGAGGCAATCAGATACTACAGAGCTGCAGATGGGCCCAGGGACTGTGCAGCTACTGCAAAGGCCGGCAGACACTGCAGAAGTGATCATCAGTGCTGGAGCTACCAGGCCGGGGCTCAGCGAATACAGAGCTACTCCAAAGGTTCCTAGCTACCCCAGTGGCTCCCAGACACGAAGGGGATGGGCATTGCAATGCAAAACTGGAGAGAGTCCATAAATGGTTTTATTTTTCTTACTGGATTTTCAAGGGTGTTCAGCTCCCATTCAGGCCCCTAACTCGGCGGCCGGGTTTTGCGAAATACTCTTGTTTTGGGGTGCTGAGCCCTTTGGGAGTCTGGCCTCAGTTGTGCATGCTGAGCTCTTGGCAAGCCTGCCTCAAGCGCTTGGCAAAGTGGGGCCTCAGGGGCTTAATTCTGTGGTCTCTGAAGCAACTCGGTGAAAATTGACGCTTGGGTAAAGCTCCAAAGGCAGGACCGTTCCCATGTCACCCTGCGTGGCCAAGGCAGCGGACTGCTCAGCCCTATTCAGCTCTCAGCTGGAGTCTAGCCAGTGACAGTGAGGCCCTGATGTCCTGCAACATCCAGATAGCAGCTCCCTGGTGACATGCTGCAGTAGGCAGAAGACAAGCTGATCTGAACAACCCCATATGCCTCCAACATGGGAGCCCAGCCCTCTCTGCTGACACCCGTGCACTGCCCAGGCTGGAGTCCAGCTGGCCCTAGGTAGGAGGCCTGAGTTCCATGACTGGTTCTAGTCTCTTGCTCTCCAGGTGAGTTGGACCAGTGAAGAGCCTTGCAAGAGGGAGAAGCTAAGAGAGAACTTCATATCACTGAGCTCCCACCCTTCTGGCTGACTACAGATTGGTGTTAGCGGCAAGTCCTGCTAAGCGGGCATAGGGGTGCTAAAGTAGGAGAGGCGCCCGGTCATTGGGATTTGTATTCCAGCAGTGCCTAGAAACCCCAGAGGCAAGGCCCGTGTGTGCAGGGTGCTGGCCACGCATCGGAAGGCACAGTCCCCACCCTGAGGAATTTATAATCCAAGGCAAGTGTAGTATGAAGAGAGGGATGTTACAACCAAACAGGAACAGTTGTATAGGCATAGACATGTCTGCAGCCAGACCAAAAAAAAAAAAAAAAAAAAAACCCACAGTGTTGAGAGCCAGCTGTCCTCAACTACCCTCAGTCTGGCCATTCTGAACAGGCTGGTGTCTAAATTCTTACAGGCCTCATGGCAGAGGAGAATCTGGAGGCGACCTTAGTGGTCTCAGCTCAGTCGAGGGAGGGGTTCCACACAGATGGGGCAGTATGGAAGAAGGGGCAGAGACATCTGTGTGAGAAGCTGGCTGACAAGGTTTGGCAGAGATTGTGGGGCAGGGTAGGGGTTTCAAACCTCCGTCTCAAGGAAACAGGGAGTTGAAATGACAGAGACAGATACGAGGCCCAGTGTAATTGATCAGGCAGAGAGTGAGGCAGACCACAGAGGCCCCTGTCACTCTGTTTATCTGTGACAGGCTGCATCTGAGAGCTCCATGCATAGGTGCTGGAACTAGGGGTGCTGCTGTACCCCCTGGCTTGAAGTGGTTTTCCATCATATCCAGAATTTAGTTTGGTTCATTGGCTCTCAGTACCCCCACTGTACAAACTGTACCAACGTCCCTGGCTCCATGTGTGCCACACACCTACTGTGCTGCATTCCCTGAATGGCAATGGTGTGACTTCCTACAGGGAAGTGCAAGCAATGCCTAGAGGCCACCAACCACACTCCCCTTGCCAGGAACAGCTTCAAAGAAAGCAGGTTCCAGCCTGTTCCATTCCGGGTCCTTTTCTTTAGCATCTCCCAGACTCACACCCTTAGAACATCACCCGTGTATCAGAGTGGGAGGACTGAGGTCTACCAATACCACCAAAACCATCATGGACAATCATGGTACATGGCACCCTAATCCCTGCTCATTGCTCCAAAGTCAGACCCCTCCAAAGTCAGAGCTACAGTGTCATAGGGAAAGTGATGTCTACAGATTGGCGTAGGGCTGTGCATGTGAGCAAGAATCAGCCCACAAGCATATTATCCCACTGCTACCCACCACATGGGCATGCTCTCCCCTCTCCACCCAGCTCTGTAATGCAGAACATCTGGAACATCTACAGATGGTGCTGAGCTGCAAAATTCAAATCCTCAGGACCCTAAACTTTAGGGCTGTTTGGATCTGGGGCTGTTGGCTCAGCCCACTATGGAGAGCAGGGTCAGCTGGGAAATTTGGATCTGGTTTCTGAACAGCCTCAGAAATATAAGGATGCTCAGATATAAGGTTTCCATTTCAGCGCATCCCGAGCAGAGTCACAGAAACTGGACATGGACAAGCCCTGTTAGGTCCCATCTGTTTCATCCTTCCCAGAGTCCACAATGGGGCCTTTCACTGCACCCTGTCTCCAGGGCTGTCCTTGGTCCAGTTTGAAATGTCCTCAGCAATGAGGCTTCTGCCATTTCGCTTGGCAGACTCCTCCACAGCTTTGGCATTTTCACCACTGGGATACAGTTTCTCAGTATTTAGACTTAATTTTCTCTTCCTCAATTTCATCCCATGCCTAGTTACAGCCCCTTGAAGGGCCTGCCCACTCCTCTCACACAACTCTTCCCCTGTTTGGTCTATGCACCCCTTAAGTACTGCAGACAGTTGCATCCTCCCTTGGCCATCATGGCAGAGGCAGCATGCAGCTCCACCAGGGCCCACCCAACAGCCCCCCCTGCCGGGTAGTTAAGGAGCACCAGTAACAGTCCTCAGCTGAGAAGATCAGGCCAAGATACAAAAAAAGGAGGAGACCTAAGGGCTCTGATGGGGTGTGGGAACGCATCCTTCCGTCTCTCTCCTGTTCGTCCCAAGGAAGGAAAACAAAGCCTGCTCTCTTGGGGTAGTAAAGAAAGTGTGAATGCAGATGGATCAGCACTGCATAGAGAGCGGGTGTCTCTAGGCTGTACACCGCAACCCCATACCGCCCTGTGGTCGCACCATTCTGGAGACAGCTTGCAAGTCTGATGAGAGATGACAGGGTGCTGACAGGATAAAGACCTGGCTGGTATGCCTAGGTCGGATGAGATCAGTCTCACTCTGTCTGCGGGAATGAGTCGCCAGGAGAGGGGCAAGGTTCTGAAGCACCCCTAGCTCTCAGCCTGGCTGTGCTCCTGTTCTTCCCCTGACCCCCGGGCCCCATACATCCTTGACTGGAAAGCCTTGGCTCACTTCAGTCCAGTGACACAGAGAAGCCGCCGTCAGGGTGGGGATCTAATGCCATCATGGAGAGATCCACTGAGTCAGACATATAAATAAATGAAATTGCTGCTTCTCATGTCAGAGCAAGTAGCACAAACTGTAGCTGCAGGAAAAAAAATCCAGTAGACGCCAATTAAATGCATGGCTTGGCTGCTGCTGCCACTGCTGCTGGTGGCTTGCTCGCTGGTGGCAGCTGTGTGTTGCTGATCCTAGCTGGAGTGACACAGATCTGGTCTGGATCTTGCCGTGCTGCCTAGTGAGAGGCCGGCTGCTGCTCTGTTTCTCCCAGCCTGTCTTTGTTTCCCAGAGGAGGCAGCGGATGGGCTGGGGGAGTTGCCGGGAGGGATGTGGGGCGCGGGGGCTCCAAGCTCCTTCAGTGGAGGCTAGGTACAGAGAGCAACATCCCATCAGCAAAGAGAAGGCATTTTGGGGGAAGGATCTGGCATGGGGTTTCCTCTGATGTAAGTCAACTGGGCGGGGCTGAGCGCTAAGGGTGGGAGCTTCAGAAAGGCTGAGAGTTAGCCTAACTCTGATCAGAGATTTCAGGGGGTGCAGGGATACACCAATGCTGAGTGCTTCTGCACTCTCACCCTAGATCTCATCACGGACAGAACTTAGATCCTCCTGCTCTAAAAACCCAGGCCACCTCCACATGAGCCCAGGAGAAACTCCATTAGCTGTGTGAGTAGGTCTATGACACACAGCAGAGTAGTTGGGATTCCCTCCAGGAGAGGGCAGTGGTGTATGCACACACTGTTGTGCCACCATTCCTAACCTCACACTCATCCCCCTCTCACCTCCCTGTCTCTAGTGCTCTCTGGAATGCCCACTCCAACTCTAAAAATATTACAGTCATCCAGAAGCTTTTCATATCATAGAACAAACTGAAGAAAGGAGAAGTCAATAGTAATGAATATAAATCAGAAGCTAGCAATGATAGAAAATTGATAAGGGAGGCAACAGAACACCAGGAGAAATCTATAGCCAGCAGAATGAGGGACAATTTAAAAAGTTTTAAAAATATATTAGGAACATAAAGAATCCCAACAATGATATTGGTCCACTACTAGATGGAATTAGTGGCACTGTCAATAATTATGCAGAACAGTCAGAAGCATTCAATAAATATTTCTGTTCTGCATTTGAGAAAAAAAACAGATGTAGTCACATCCTATTATGATGATGAAACACTTCCCATTCCAATAGTAATTCAGGAAGATGTTAGACAGCAGCTACTCAAGTCAGACATTTTTAAATCAGCTGGTCTGGATAACTTGCATGCAAGAATCTTAAGAGATCTGGCTGAGGAGCTCACTGGTGTGTTAACACTGATTTTAAATAAGTCTTGGAACACTGGGGAAGTTCCAGAAGAGTGGAAGAAAGTTAATGTTGTGCTAATATTTAGAAAGGGGAAACAGGATGTGTAAAGGGCAATTTTAGGCCTGTCACCCTGACATTGATCCCAGAGAAAATAATGGCCTGGTTGATATGGGACTCCATAAATAATTAAAGGAGGGTAATATAATGAATGTCAATCAACATGGGTTTATGGAAAATAGATCCTGTCACACTAACTTTTGATATCTTTTTTGATGAGATTACAAGTTTGACTGATAATCGTGACAGTGCTGATGTAATCTACTTAGACTGCTGTAAGGCATTTGACTTGGTACCACACAACATTTTGATTAAAAAACTAGAATGATACAAAATTAATATAACATGAATTAAATGGATTAAAAACTTGCTAAATGACAGGTCTCAAAATGTAATTAAAAATAAGGAATCATCACAGACCAGGTATGTTTCTAGTGGTGTCCCCCGGGGATCAGTCCTTGGCCATGTACTAGTTAACGTTTTTATCAACGACTTGGAAGAAAACAAATTCATCACCAATAAAGTTTACAGATGATGGGCAAACTCGGTAAGCTGGGCAAAAGCAAACCATATGTGTTTTATCAAAGTCTGATGTAACGTTATACATTTAGGAACAAAGAATGTAGACCATACTTACAGGATGCGGGACTCTATCGTGGGAAACAGTTACTCAGATAAACAAACTGGTAAGTAAGCGGCCGAACATGAGCTCCCAGTGCAACGCTGTGGCCAAAAGGGCCAATGCGATCTTTGGATGCATAGATGGGAGTATTGAGTAGGAATAGGGAGGTTATATTACCCCAGTATTTGGCACTGGTACAACCACTACTGGAATCCTGCATCCAGTTCGGGTGTTCACAATTCAAGAAGGAAATTGACAAACTGGAGAGTGTTCAGAGAAGAGCCATGAAAATTATTAAAGGATTGGAAAAGATGCTTTATAGTGATAGACTGACTGAGTTAATCTACTTATCTTAGAAGGCAAAGGGGTGACCTGATCCCTGTCTATAAGTACCGAACGGGAAACAGAAATTGGATAATGGGCTCTTCAGTCTAGCAGACAAAGGTGTAACAAGATCCAATGGCTGTAAGTTGAAGCTAGACAAAGTGAGAGTGGAATTAAGGTGCAAGTTTTTAACAGAGGGTAATTAACCATTGGAACTATTTACCAAGGGTTGTGGTGCGTTCTCCATCAGTGGCAATTTTAAAATCAAGACTGGCTGTTTTCTAGAAGAAATGTTCCTCTCGTTCAAAGAGGAATTAATTCAGGGAAGTCCTACAGACTGTGTTATACAGGCCAGAGTAAATTATCGCAATGGTCCCTACAGTCTATAATCTTTGACTGTGTATCTCACTCCCTCTAGCTCCTGGATCTCTCAGAGACTGGATCCCTTCAGCTGGCACTGCCTCCCGTCAGCGCCGGGACTCGGCCTCCCCAAGAGGCAGTAGCTATATCAGCAGGAGAAGACCTCCCATGGACATAGCTCTGTCTACGCCACAAGTGCGTCAGTGTACCTGCATCGCTCAGAGGCATGGCTTTTCCACACCCCTGCACAATGTAGTTGTACCAACATGAGTTCCTCGTGTAGACCAAGCAAAGCTAAACAATCTGGAGGTGTGTGCTTGACTAGTTGCAAGACCCAGGGTTACAGGCTCCGGCAGGTCCTTCCATCCAGACAAAGCCACTTCCTCAGACCATTCAAAAATAGCCAAAAACTAATAAAATAGAAGTTTGAAAACCCACCATAACCTTGAAATCTCCATTAATTATGAATTTTGCTTGGCAACCGTTACCAAGAGAGTCTCCTCTGAAACTGATGTTCAAAGAACTTTACATCAAATCTTCAAACAGCTGAGAAAGGTTCAAGCTACAAAGTCGAAACATCTGTTGCTTTCCATGCATTTTTCAACGGGGAGATCAGAGAAAGAGGGGGGGAAAACAATCCTAGTTCTGCTTTATTATGTAAATATAACAACAGCCTGCAATATACACTGTATGCAAAGAGAGAGCGGGAATGTAATTAGGGTGTACACAGACTTTATCAGAGACAAAAATATATACTCCTGGAAATAGTTGTTCCTTTTCTTTAAATTTAGCCCTGGTAAGAGACGCTATATTGGCAACCCTGGAGGCTGAAGATTAGGACTGGAAGGGAAGGACAACATCTCCAGAGGAAACAATGAGGTTGCAGATCTAGGCAGAGTTTAGCAGATTTGACAAGTGCCATATTAAGTCCATTTAACGTGTAATAGTGCGAAATGTATGCCATAGTTTGGAGGGTGTTTCTCACAACCAAACATACAGTATATTGTACTGAAGCCAACAGCGGGCCAGAAGAAAGAGTGTCCAGTGTGTCTGAGACCTTTGCAGGACTGACTGCTCGGGGCCACATTTTCAAATGTATTTTCAATATGTGCTTTTTGGCAGGCAGATTTTTGCCCCCATGATCCAAGAACAGGCATAAATCTGGCAAATTGTGCCTCTTAGTAAATAGTCTGTCTGTCTAGCTAGCTTCTTATTAGAGCAGGTTGCAATGTTTCACTTCTTTCATTAATGTTATCCAAGTTTTCCAGGTTTTTGCAAAAAATTCCATGACATTTTTAATTGCTATTTTTCTCAAAATAGTTTTCAAACTCATTACTGAGTTTTGGCTTGACCAGCAACATGGTTACTAGTACTTAGGTAGTAAGCACTTTGGGGCGGGGAACGTCTTTGTTCTGTGTTTGTACAGGGCCTAGCACAATGTGATGCGGGCCCTGACTCAGGCTCCTAGGTGCAATGATAATACAAATAATAAATAAACATAACAACATAATAATCACATAACATAACATTTTGATTAAAGTATCAATTAAAAATGTAACAGAAAATGTGTGGGAACTGGGGGTATTTGGAGCGCTGTGAAATGGAAACCACTAGAAATTTGGAAATGTTTTACAAAATAGCGTTCCTGCTTTTCAACCAGCTGTTCTAGCCAAGATTGTGACAGTCATTTTTGCACCTGATTGTTGCTGCAAATCCAGCAGCTAGAGACACACATAGCCAGACACCTCCCCACAACCCGTTTGTTCATGACAAAAAAGGAAGACAAACTTCATCCCTTTGCCAGTGTGCCCCGATGGTGTCATGCACACGCACACAAACCATCCACTGAGTCTCTGCAGTGATGGTACCTTGGCTGCCTCTCTCAGGAGCCTTCCCATTGTTGTGATGGGGGAACTCTAACCAGTGACAGTGGCATGTGCATGGGTGTGTTCCTGTGCAGACTGGACATGCTTAAAGGAGGTACCTGCCTGGATGATGGCCAGATGGTCCGATCACATGCACCCAGGGTCCTGTTTCCCCTGTGAGAGATGCTGACATTGCTGTGCTGGTAGAAATTCCCTCTGCCACAGATTAGTTGACCAAGAAATGCTTTCACAAGGAGAGGTGGTTCATGCATGCAGTCAGCCTGCGTCCACGGACTCCTCTGGCTGCTAAACGCCATCAGCTTTCTCCCACACACCTTCAGACCTGGAACCAAAAGATCCCAAAGAGGTGGTGGGCATTCAGGCCTGTGGGAGGGAACACGCCCAAAGGGATATGAGCACATTGATTCAGCTTACACCACCAGACCCCAAATGTCACGGCTAGGGATGGGCCCAGAGTGCAAAGCTCAGGCCCAGAGCTGAACTCCCTCCAAGTTCAAGGCACTTAAGACTCAGGGCTTTGGTTCAGCCCATCTCTCATCAGGGTCCCTGGAAGGAGGGCAGTGGGGGTGGAGGGACTGCATTATTGCTGCTTATATGCAGTGCTATTTCTGTGCATGGCAACATACGGCTGAATAGGAAACCTCTGCCCCTAGGAGCTGACACCCAAACCAAGCAGAGGTCTAAAGTAGCTGACATCTAAAGGCGCATGGCTCAGAGGGGATGGCTGCTCTAGGGCAGGGAGGGTCCCCTTAGGGAGCAGCTGTTCACACACCATTTCCCAGGGTTTGTTTGGTGCATAATGTTCTCCCACGGAGAACAGAGTGTGTCCAGGTGGAGACTGGGGCCGAAGGGCTGGCCAGAGGGGAGTTGCAGATGAGGGAATGAAGCTGGAGATGGAGGCTGTGGAGAAGAGAGCGGCCCGAGGAAGCGGGTGGAGTGGGAGAAGAAGGCAAATGGAGTGAGTGCAAAGGAGAGCAGCATGAGGACAGAGATGATGGGATCCTACAGTGCCGAGCATGGGGTGGGCAGAGAGAAGGAATGGTAGGAGACTCTGGACAGCCACCAGCAGCCCTGGCGCTCATCTTCCCTCAGAGGGAGGCTGGAGCTCCAAGTCCCTTGTAAACCTCATTTCCCTCTTAGGAGGGTGGCTGGCCCAGCAGGTGCATTTTGAGGCGGGCCTCAAAAACTCCCCAGCCTCCATGGGGCCATCGAGGTATCAGGGACTCAAAGCCCAGCAGGTAAGAGAAGGGGAAACAGATTTCCAAATAGTTCATTTTCAGTGACCTGTGCCCTCCATAACACAATAGCTCCCTCAGAGGCTGGTGGGAATCATATCATAGAATATCAGGGTTGGAAGGGACCTCAGGAGGTCATCTAGTCCAACCCCCTGCTCAAAGCAGGACCAATCCCCAATTTTTGCCCCAGATCCCTAAATGCCCCCCTGAAGGATTGAACTCACAACACTGGGTTTAGCAGGCCAATGCTCAAATCACTGAGCTATCCCTCCCCCCAAACCTGCTCCTCAAACTGCAGCTGCTGGGCCAGCTTGCCTCACAAGTAGGAAACACCGTTGACAAAGGCCTGGAACACGGTCTCCCATTGAGAGAATCCCATTGACACCTGCTCTGGTCAGGGCCAGGCCTCCGGATCGCAGAGAGATGCACCTCACGCATGTGCATGCCAGCAAACCACAGTGCCCAAAGTCAGCTAAACACCCAGAGGCCTGGCCCTGAACAGAGCTGACCACCTGCAGCGCCCTTCACGTGCAGTGCAAGCTGCGAGTGCCCAGCCCCTCGGAAAGTTGGTTCAGCTGCCTAAAAGGATTTAAGGCCCCTAGTTCCACAGGCAAGGTTGGGCTCCTAGATGCGAATTTAGGGATGCAGCTAAAAGTACTTATGTCTCAGAGATGTCAGGCCCCCCCCACCCCCATTGATGTCCACAGTGCTCATCACCTTTAACATTCAGGGAGCTACTGAAAGCATTTGTGGGTACAGACAGATAAGCAAACTGTTACATTCTGTCATTTGGGCCTGCAAGCTAGCATTTGCAAAGCAGAGGCCTGGTTATTAATGATATTAATGGCAATATGCCCCTGAATGGCGATTCGCAGGCTCCTTCTGCTTTGCTGTTTCCAAACTAAGAACCATACAAAGCGTGCACCTGGCATTTTTGAGTCCACACCAATGTTCTGCTGATCATCTGGGATCTGAACCTGTTTCTTTATCCAGCTTGGAAGAACTAGTGAAGCAGGGGGCTGGCCAAGGGCCTTAGCATCCCAGTGCTGTGGAGCTCATTGCAGGGAGCCTGTATGTCAAAAGAACAAAGCTGTCCCTGTCAGACAAAATGGATTAGAGAATTGCAAGTGAGGGATGCACAGATCTGGGAGGCAACAGTTCCCTAGCCTGGTCTTCTTCAGCCTCTAGCTACCTGTAGTACCAGCACCAACCTGCTTCATTTCACATCTGAAAAACTAGCAAAGGAAGGCAGTGTTGCCTCGTGATTACAGTCGCAGTGCCCTGGGAGATAGGACTCCTGGGTTCAAGATAGAGGGTGGTGTTTTACTTTGATGTGTTTTAGTCCGGTGCATGATGTCCGTTCCTGGTGTCTAGAGCCCTCCTGTGGGTGGGGAGGGGAGGGAGGAAGGCTGGCTTTTTAAAGATATCATTATTAAGTGTTATTATTCCCACCTGTGTCATAGCTTCAATGCGTGCCCTTGGGCAAGTCACTTCTCGCTGTGACAGTTCCCCCTTCTTAAAGTGGGGCCAATGTTAATGGTGTCCCCTCAGGCACTGTCAGCATTGGAGATCAGTAGCACTAGGTATAATTTATTAGCATAGGCAGCACTTACTTGCCCCAAGTGAAATCGGGGCCCCATTGTGCTAGCCACTGTGAAGGGTAAGAAGCATTTCCTGCCCCAGAAAGCTTACAGTTTAAACAGATGATGGGTGGGAAAGGGAACAAACCAGCAAGGTAGGGATTCGACCCCAGGTTTCCTGAGTGTTCATAGAATCATAAAAGATTAGGGTTGGAAGAGACCTCAGGAGGTCATCTAGTCCAGCCCCCTGCTCAAAGCAGGACCAACCCCAACTAAATCAGTTAGCGTGAGTCTGTGTCTCACTCTCTACCAGCCATGCTGCAAGGAATTATTATTGACAGAGCAGCCTTAGCTCATAAGGCTTATCTGCCTGTGGTCCAAATGGCCTGGGTCCAACAATCAACCACGTTATCTGGAAAGTCCCAAATATCCCTCTTGGAGGGAGAAGAACAAAAAGGTTCCAAAATCAAAGGGTGTCTCAGACTCAGAGGCGATTCAGTTCTGTCATAGCACATTAATCGGGGCTCGTATTTTTCGCCCCTTGCTCTGCCTTTATTACTTTGTCGAAGTACTTTCAAGTATAATACTTATATTTGATAGGTCTCAAGCACAAGATTATTCAATTTGCTTTATGGGCCTGGTTTGATAAATCCACTCAGAAGCAAACGACATGGTAATTGAAATCCATTGCCTGGTGAGGAGGGAATTTTTGCGTTGACATCAGCCTTCATTTCTGGGGGCTGACATTCTGTCACTGCTCGGCTTTGCGATCCGGGGGGCGATTTGTGACGGGTGTGGGGAGGGGAGATGGAAACACCTTGCTGTGGTGGGGGAACACTCAAAATTAAGCCCTTTCTTCCTTCCCCCTCTTGTTCTGTTCCTTTGCTCCACCCTCAACAAAAATAGGCACCGTAATCAGTGCAGGAAATAACGCCGGGACCCAAATGTCAGTTAAAAATTGCATTTAAAGCAGTAGGCTGGCTATGAATCAGGTGCGGCCGTGACTGAAAAGACTGTGAATTTTTAAAGATGCCTTCAGGCACCGGATTTGACAATTTATCCCTGCCTGCTTTGAGCTGGCATCAGCAGAATGTATCAACTGGCTCCAAATGAACTCAGCCGCAAGCCAGTCTCCTTGGATAGACATGCCTCGGAGGCAAAGCTTAGCGCTGCCCTTGGGAAAAATGAGGGTCACACGCATGTTTCTCACACACGCCCCAACGCTTCCCCCGCCCAGAGTGCGCTACCCCCTGAGGAAAGTGTTGGTGTTAGTGGCTGGTTTGGAGGTAGGTGGGGCCAGGCACTCAACCTTTTTCCATGGCACTTTCGGATGGAACCGGCCATCATTGCTGCAAATGGCTCCAGTGGCAGAAATGCTTTTTAACCAATTCAGCCGCCCCAGAGGGTCTGTGTTCACAGGAAGCCAGGCTTTCCTGGCCTGCAGGTGCCACTGCAGCACCGCGCTGCTCTGGGGATTGAAAGCAGGGTCCTTGAAGAACCACAGTGAGATGCGGCAGCGTACAACACCAGCGCAGCCCCTAGTCCCCTGCTCACTCCACTGTCGTCCCATACAAGGCCAGAAGCCTGAAGAGGCTGGGCATGAGGTACCTCAGGGATCACCTCTCCTAGTTCAGCCAGCAGTTTTGGAGACCCACGCTCATCAGACATCAGGCTACTGCCAGCAGCAAGAGTGACGTTCATAAGAACAAGGGGGGAAGAACCGTGCCAGCAGAGTGCCTCCTGCCACAAGAACTCAGAATGAGCACAAACATGGCGTCCTTCAGGTCAAACCCAAAAGTCCCCGCTTCCCCATGGCCTTTCCACAATAATTAGTGGGTACACTCACATGTGCATAAAAGAAAAGAAAACCCCTAACCCCATGCCTTGATGGAGAGGAGAACACAAAGCAGGCCTGCTCTTCATTTTTGACCTTTTTTCCCCCATTGCAAGGTATTCAGGTATCAAACTTGGCTCCTACAAACACGTGCCTGAAGCGTCAAGGAGCAGCCCAACTTCTGAATGGTACAGCCTGCTGTCATCATGCACCCAAGTGGGTAGAACAAGAATGGAGGCTGTGAGCCTAGGTGGTCATTTACTAGCAGCCGCCTCTTCTATTCTTGTAGCCGCTGCAGCGCCCAGGTGCTCAGTATGGTCCAGATCGCAGCGTAAGCCCCTATTGACCATAGCTGGAGAACTATTTGGTCTTTGGCAGATTTTTGGAGGAGAGAGAACAAATGTTGTGGTCATAGTCTGAGCCTGCATCTGTCAGGGAACATGAGGGAGTAGGGTTCCAAGCCCGCATCTCAGGAGTGCATATGCCCTGAGCTGAATTTAAATCCACATTTTCAGATAATTGTCAGATCAGATCAGCGAGCCGTCTAGCCACCATCCCACCTCCTGCATCGGGTCAGCCCAGTGGTGTGTCTAGTCCAGCGTCCCACCTCCTACTATATCGGATCAGCCCACTCTTCCCTTAATTAATGGGTTTTGCTGCCATGCTAACAGGCCCGAGGAAAATTAGTAAAAAATATTGAGATCAATGTGTCCAACAGGAAGGACAGGTCAGGTGATGGAGAACCCTGAAAGTTATGAAGTGAATAACATCCCCAGCATGGCTTGCCTGCTCTTCTGTGCCATCCTCTTATTGCTGACAGGGGCTGAAAAATGAAATCACTCTGCATTAGCACCAGCTCACTTGCTTTTTTCGCCATGTGTCACTAATTTTACTCATTTTCTGGGTTTGTCAAGAACAGTAAAAGATTTGATTAGAGCATTCCCTGTTTTAATTGTAATTAGGACAGTCATCATATGGGCTATAAAAGGAAATTGGGCTCCCACTGAGTGGAAGAGCTCCTGTGAGAATAGGATCTGAGGCTGGAGAACTTTGTTAATAAAAATCCAGTTTGGGAAGGAATACAATTCCAGTTCAGCATTCCATGGTAGCTGTGGAAGCCCCAGTCACACAAGTGGATGGGGGAGCACTGTCTAGTGGTTTGAGCATGAGGATGGGAATTGGAGTGGGCGGGTTTCTACTCCTGACTCTGATCTCGTCTATTCTCCCCCTTGTGCCTCAGTTTCCCCTGTGAGGCTAATGGGACACTGAGACCAAGGAGTGGGGGTTTGGGAGGCTCAATAAATGACTGCTTCTGAAGTGCTTTGTGCTAAAGAAGTGCAAAGTACTGAAACAAATCTATGGCATCTGATAACACCATGGGTGTTACCTTGCTGCACACCACAGCCCCTAGAAACATCACACCAGCAGGGACAGAACTCAGATCCTCTGTCCCAAAGCACAGCTCTCAACCACTTGACCTAAAGGAGAGCCTGCTCTAGCTATTAGCCCTAGACAGCCTCAGACACAAAGTTGAGCCATTCTGATGCCATCCAGCAGAGGGAAGATGAGGCCAAGTCATTACCAGAATGTTGTTATTAATAACTGAAGCAGAAGGAGATTAGTATGAAAGTGATCTCGGTGTCCATCTGAACTAGGAGCTGGGCATGTGGCCATGCCCTTAGCTAATAGACTGTTTACATTGCCTTAACACCTTAGCACCAGGGTGGCTGGAATCGCCTAGATTATTGGGGCGCCATGCCAGAGGGCCAGGATACCTGGTGTCCAAGCGTTCACCTATCTGGCCCGTAGAACTGTGAATCGCATGAGGTGAAGCATATGAGGGGGTAGTCAGGTTTCCCTGCAATGTTATTTCTCAGCTGACTTCAGCTCACAATAAATTGGTTTTGACAGCCATCACAAAGATTCTTGGTCATGGTCTTTAGGCTTGGCCAAGGCTTCCCCGCTCCACCCCTCCTGCCTCCCTGCTCAGATAATCATGAGCTAATGGAACCGTGCTTTGCTCCAAGCATCTCCACAGAGCAATTACAAGTCTTAGAAAAGAGGGCACCTTTCTAAGCTGCAGCCAGCTAGTTCCACCAGCAGTGACCTGGAAATCAGAGGCTCTCCCTCAAGGCAGTAGGCCAGGAGCCATTAGTCAGTGTGTGCCCTCTGCAAGGTCAATGGGCAGACAGCTTTGGCCAAGGGGGGCAAGGAGCTATCCAAACGCTTTTGCACAGCAGACAGGTTGCTAGGGGAGAAACCTGCAGGGGGTACCACCAAGGGCAGCTGTGGGGTGGTTACAAGAGAGGTGATTGAATCGCTGTAAAATCACAGACTGCGTGAATTTAGAAAGACGGTGTCTTTATCCCATTGCACCAGGAAAATAATTAGCATGGACCCAAGAGCCCATGCGCTCAGCTGACATGGAGGCTGGGTTCACATTCTACACTGGATCCCAGTACAGAGGCCAGGACTCCAGGCTGGGAGACAGGGATCTATTCCCAAATCTTTGGCTGAGTCATGGTGCACCTTGGACAACTCACTCCACCTCGGTCTCCCCACTGGTAACATGGGGATGATGACAGTGGCCCATCTTTGCAAAGTGCTTTGAGAGATCTTGATTTAAAGGGCTACACACTAGCTGTGGTATAAGCCTGCCCTGACAGTGTCCCTTGCTGTACTGATCCTGGAGAGAAGGAAATGGCTTTAGTCTCCAGAACTGTTAGTCTGAGGCTATCCAATTCAAAATAAATCAATACCCCAGCTGTAACTCCACAGATCTGGGTGGTCATCGTCCTGTAGCAATAATTTGCTGTAGTGGGGCGGGGGAGTCACTGATCATCACACATCAGTGTGCATCACTCGATGCCTGCCAGTTGCTAATGATCCCCAGCTCCAATTCAAGCCAAGACAACGTGGGCTTTTTAGCGGTATGTTTAAAGGAAAGAAACTTAAACCAGTTGCCTCCTGGAGTGACTGTGATTTTCATTAGCGAGGGAGGGGAAAGGGAGGGAGAGTAGGGTGGTGTTTGCACTCAGCCTTTACTGCCTTCACGATTTATGGATTTTTTTCCCCAGAAGCTGGGACGAAACATAATCATCACCCATGGCTGGAAAGAAAGCCCCTGTTTGATTGTTCTCATCACATGCACACCAAAGGAATCTTCCCTGCTGCTCCATCTCCTACTCCTTTCGAAAACATTCCACATCCGAGAGCTACTCCCGCAGCCCCAAAGACAGCACCTGACCCATCCAGCCATGTGCCCCGACAGGACCAGCACTAATGTCTGACTTGGTATATAGCTCCATTCTATTTATTTAAGGCTGAGTTTTCAAATCTGACTAGGGGATTTGGATACCTGAATCTCCCATTCACTTCAATGGGTCTTGGGGACCCAAAACCTTTTCGCAACTCTGGAAATCTCAGCGTTCCTTATTTTGTGTGTTATAGGAGTGAGCGAGAGAGCTACCCAGGGGCCTCGTAGCACGTGCCAATGGCAACACCACTCCCCCAGCAGGCTCGGCTGGTATTGACGGCACTTTCTGTGCTTGCTACACGCCTCATGTACGTGCACAAAAATTCTTGCAGCAATGCCCAAGTGTTGCCAGCCCTGCTCTGACCGCACTTACTCAGAGTCGCTCTCCCAACTGTTCCAGGCTGCATCCGGTGGCCCTGCACCGTCACCCCACTAGTCTGGGTTAAACGAGCTGGCTGTCCCACACTGCCTCTGCACTCTGTGGCCAGTAGATATACCATGGTGCAACTGTACAAGAAGTTCCACAAACTGCAGGCAGTAGCATCCACTTCTGTGAAATCACGGAGTTCACAACGCAAGCTAACCAGCCTTCAAGGAGCTGTCCAGGAACTGCGGGGTAGCTACCCATAGAGCACTGGTAATGCAGTAGTTGCAGGCCCTTCTGTTCCTGAAACTGCCCGTCTAGTGCAGATGCACTGCGCTGTCAGAACGTGCACTGATGCAGTTCTCTAGTGCAGGGGGGGCTAGGGAGTAGGGGAATTGAGCTGCCCTCTGAACAGGGGCACACATGCTGGTGATGAGGGAAGAAGAAGGATGGTCTCTTCCCACACCTTGTGCTGTCTGTGCGTGAGCAGCCTGTATCAGGCCCTTGGCATATTAAAGGCTGCTGCTAGCCATGGGGGCCATAACAATACCCTGCGATTGGATTTGACAGGCAATCAGCACTCATAAGCTTTGTGGCCAGCTAGTGACTGAGCTTTTCCTGTCTGTACTTTTGCGAAGTCTAAGAGGAGGATGAGTCTAATGGCATCTTTAATGGATAAGCCTCTCAGGGCAGGGGCTGAATATGGAGCTCTCCTGCTGGTCAGTGCTGCACGTGGCTTAAGAAGATTACTGGAGCACTCAGGACTAGGCACACGTTGCAAAGTTTTGCTGCTCTAAGGCTCGAGCAAATCAGCAGCAAAACCAGAGTTACAGGGCGGGAGGAAAGCCTTCTCTGGGATCCACAGCCCTGAGGCTCCCTCGCAAGGGGAGCCATGGAAGAGGTAAGGCATTACCCAAATGGATCTGGGCCAGGACACTGGAATAATTGCATAAGCCTGACCCAAAGCCCCATGCAGTTTCAGTGGGATTTTTCCTGTCCTAAACCTAGATAGCATCACTGTGCACTTTTAAACGCCCGCTGTGTTCCACCTCAAAAGGTAGCTGCATTTCAGTGGGGAGTACCACAGCTTCTGAATACATAAGGCCAAACCTTGATGTCCTTCATCTGCAAACTTCATTGAAGACAATGGGAGTTTTCCCTGCTAAGAATACCAGGAATTGACCTATAGTTTAGGAGTGATCTTCCGAATGGTAGGCACAGAGAAACGTAAACGGCCCTGCTATTATTCCCGGCTGTCTCATCCAGCTGATGTTCCTGGCCGCTCAAGTTCAGGAGTTTTGGCGAGAGGACAGTGCTGGGAGCTACCTGTGTATATGCACACGAGCGCACGTACATTCACAGACACACACCCCCCATGTTCCATGTCGCAACACAATGCAGGTTCCACACACAGGCAACACATTTGACTGTTGGACAGTGCCCTTCAGCCACAGTTTTACAAGAACTTGGTGCAGTTGTAACAAAAAGAGAGAAACGGTGACTTCCGAGAGGAAGGGCCTGGGAAAGGCGAAAGCATCAGGAACGTGGGGAAGACAAGGCAGAGCAGATACAGAGGAGACAGGGCTATGGGACACAGGAGGCTTAGAGTGGGATGTGAGCTCAGAGGGGGAGGGTGAAGAGGAGTCCATGAGGCATTTAAAAGCGAGGGGGGAATTTTGAAGCGGACAGGAAGATGAGTGAGGAGATAAGGTCCTACTTTCTGGAGAGAAAGGGTAGTTTTGCGGTAGATTTCTGGAGGCCCTGAAGTCCAATGACTTAAGAACACTGTAAAAACGGAAACCAATAATTGAAACAAGAACAAGGCTTAACAGTTAAAGCACTAAGATTCAAGTGAACTGGGTTCTATTCCTGCCTTTGCCACTGACCCACTGCATGAGCCTGGGCAAGACACTTCAGCACGCCATGCCTCGGTTTCCCCATATGTAAAACAAGGCTCATGATAGTTCCTTCACAGGGGTGCTGTCGGGTGGAATTCAGACAGAGTGGTAATGAGCATAGAGATCATTAGCTGCAAGGTGCTCTGGGGCAAGTGCTATATGTAGAAACATTTCATTGAGTTGTGCTTACAAGTGTATTACTGACAACACACACACTCAAGGGCCCAGTTCTGCAAGACAATTTACATTTTCCTGTAGATATACCCAAGCTAGCTTTAATCTAGCAAGATCGGGGACCAGAGCAGTGAAGTCGCATTAGCACATAATTCAGTGTGGGCGGTACAAGTCCCTCCTGGCACCCAGGGTAATTACACACAGCTATTCCAGTACCTGAGTTAGCTAAATTAATGCTCGCTTGGGTATCTCTACACGAGCTGCAGTCACACCCAGTGATTAAAGTGTAGACATACCCAGCCTTTAGTGGGCACCTTCTGGATCAGGCATTAAATTCCTACTAGGAGCTCAGAAATGGATCAATGAAGTTAAGGTTCTTGGAGTGTTTCCTGCCATGCCCTGCCAATCTAGGCTCCCCCAAGATATTTTTGACAGTCTGGCTTTTTATGTTGCTGCAGTCGCGGCTGATGATTTACCGGATTAGTTGTGTCTCAGTCTCCAGTAGCGTATGTTGTCGCTGGAAGGTTCACATTTCATCATTTAATCAAATAAAGTGCATTTGCAGATTATCCAATCATTCTCAGTCCCTGCTAACCCTTTTCTGCTCAGCGGTGCACTAGAACTGGGAAACAAAGACATTTATTGCAGTCTTTGCCGGCTGTGCCTCCTTGCTAGGAGTGCTCACTCTCTGGAGATGCTAGTGCAATTTGTATTACAGTGTGTCCCATCAGTCATGAAATATTAGATTTTTTTTTACCGTCTGGGAAGTTTAAACTTCAATCCCAGTAAAATAATGGAACAAATATTAAGAGAGAAATATCTGTAAGTATCTGGAGGACAATGGAAGTGCGAGTGGCAAGCACCCTGGAGAGGGTTTACAGAGAACACCTCATGCCAGACTGACTCTGTGGCTCTCTTTTGGATCAAACGATAACATCTGGGGGAGATGGGGAAGCAGTCGAGGTTGTACATCCAGGCAGCACGAAAGCATTTTGCACAGTAATAAACACCCTCATAGGAACTTGTTTTTACATCACAACATTCGTCCCTTCCGCCAGAGGGCTGCGCAAGCAAAGAATGGGAAAAATCCAGATTCATCAGACCCAAACTAGTCACCAGGATCACGTCATCCACCAGTGAAATGCAGCTTCCCCTCTCCACGGATCAGCAGCAGGGGCTATTAGATCTACTGCACAAACACATACCATTTGAGCTAAAGGAGTAACTCCATTACCAGATAGCGGTAGTTTATCCCATCCTGGGCTGTTTATCCCATCCTGGACCAGCCATAGAGGGGGAATGTGTCACACACTCTGCTAATATGTTACTGACTTCCTGTTGGAGGGAGGTCCGATATCTTCTGCAGCTCAAGGCCTTATTCAGGCATCACGTTGTAATGACATCGGTCATCAGTAGGCTTAGAGGGCAGTGCCGTGGATGTGAAGATCCTGCATTCAATCACTGGATCCAAATAAGTAGTTTCCTTAAGCGGGTAGTAATAGTAGGCTGTTATCCTCCAGTGGACAGGCCACTAGTGGAGGGTACAACACATGCTCTGCCAGTATGTTGTACAGCCACTTCTGGGATGAAACAGGAAGTGGCTGTACAGGAGAAGAAAAGAGACAGGCAGGCACTGGAGGACAAAGATCCTGTTGTACTGAGAAATTTAAGGAGAGGGAGTAGGGAGAACCTACCATACCTAGGCTGCCTTGTCTCCAAGGGGAGCGCTCCCCACCACCTAGGCAAGGCACGCGTGTGTTTAACAGGCAGAGGAAGGACACTCTTGTTTAAACATTCACCATGTGTTGCAATATTAAACAGTGAAAGTCTTTTGACGGTTTCCCAGTCAGATTTATGGGCTCCACTGGGCCATGTGGAATAGGTGCCCTGTGTCACAATGAGGGAAGAGCAAGCCAGGTGGAAATTAAAATGGTTACCCAGCGGCTTATGGGTTAACTCCTCATTTTTCCTCTAACAATCCCAGCATGATTGATGGCACCCCTCCATCCCCAGCAAGGAGTCATCCCTCTCCCTGCCCCTCTCAGCTGCAAGTGCCCCAACCGACATCCCTGTCTCGGCTGCAAGTTCCCATCTCTGTCTCCCATTCATTGATCCCCAGGTCCCCTGCAGCCTAGGACCCACCTCCAAACAAACCATTAGTCCCCACGACAGAGGCAGGGGAACAGAGGGAGCGTTACCATGTAGCCAGTGCGGGGGGCAGTGGGAGGGCAGCATGCCTACCTGCATATCCACACTCTGTCTATAGTCCCCATTTCACTTGCTGCCCAGCCGGGCAAACAGGGATGTAGCGCACCAGGAAAGAGCCGGAAGGAACTGTGGGAAGAGGGGAACTGGGAAGCACCAGCTTGGATTTCACAGCCCTTAACTAGCTCCCAAGTGAGTGCACAGAGAACAGAAAGGCTTGTGCACCAGGCCCTGGGAAAAGCAGAAGCAGACTGGCTAGTGCTTCGGTGCCCGCCTTTAACAGGGGATCTCTTAGCCAATATCTCATAGAACACCGTAAAGGCAGCCTACCCTGCCCCCAGGCTGCTCAGAGGATAACAGGACCCTGCCATACAGGTCCGCGGGCTGCTCTCCGAGTCAGCAGCAGGGACCAGCCACGTAAGTTATATTTACACCACAAATCGCAGGCACCTCAGTTGCTTCGGTATCAGAACTGCCCGGCACATGCTGACTTCAGTTGTTAATGACGAGCATTGCACCTAACCAGGCATTAGCACCTCTACGTCCCTGGGTACCAAGAACATCCAGAAGAGGGGGGAGATTCTGCTTCTCTCAGGGCCAGCGGAGAGAGCCACATTGCCAGCCCTAGAGCTGGGAGCCCACTGTGTATCCCCAGGACAGGCCCAGCCAGGCAAGCTTCCTCCCCGTTCCTCTCCCAGCAGTGGGCTTCTGTGCCACAGCCAACACACAGCTCTTGCTGTGAGAGGGGAAGTCTCTCTTCCCACCCACTCGGCTTCTTTGCAGGTGCTGCCGGCCAGTGTCAATTGCGCCGGTGTTTTTTGTGATGCGGGCACCTGTGATGTGATTGAGAGAGCAGGCCCAATGCGTGGGGACCCACGTACACTGCAAATGCCACACACCTTTCACACAGCTGGGAGGGGGGGCTTTTTCGATTCTTTCTTTTAAAGGACAGGCAGATAAAATGTGCTCTGCTCCTGGGGAAAATGGCGAAGGCAAATAAATAACCTGCCCGGATGTGCTTCTTGCTACCCCGGCGACAGCATAAATCTCCCTCCGATCTAACCCCCGGTGGCTCTGGTTTCACCAGGAGGCCGCTGGAGAGCCTGGAGAATGTGGGGGCTGGGTTGGAGAGCACAGACCTTCAATATTCTCTTCTGACAATTTAATTAAGATAATAAAAGCGATCAGGACAAATAAAGATAGCAGTCTTAATGCAGGCCATTTCCAACAGAATTAGACAAGTTGGGGTACTCCATCTCAGAGACAGCACGTGGGTATCTATACGCACGCTACTGCATATGCCCACACGCTAGGGCAGGGGTGGCCAACCTGAGCCTGAGGAGGAGCCAGAATTTACCAATGTACGTTGCCAAAGAGCCACAATAATACATCAGCAGCCCCCATCACCTCTCCCCACCCCGCTTCTAGCACCTCCTACCTACCTGCAGCCCTGCTCATCAGCGCCTCCCCCTCCCTCCCAATCAGCTGTTTCGTGGCATGCAGGAGGCTCTGGGGGGTGGGGGGAGCGAGGGCATGGCAGGCTCGGGGGAGGGGGCAGGAAGGTGTGGGGTGGGGGTAGGGCCTGTGGCAGAGCCAGGGGTTGAGCAGTGAGCACCCCCCAGAACATTGGAAAGTTGGAACCTGTAGCTCCAGCCACAGGTTGGCCTCCCCTGCGCTAGGGCACGGGGACAGACTCACAGGGTGGCTGACACTCGCCATTTTATCCTGGGGTCTCACCAGATTTGTTGGTTGTTGTTTTTTTAAGTCCCACCTCCTGGAATCACGTGATTATGTGAGACTCCACTTTTCATTGTTTAAACCACTACGTTTCTTGTCCTCCAGTGTGGAAACATGACCCGTGCGCACCCAAACGATCCAAAAAGAAGAACGAACCAAAAAAGATCATTTAAAAATGAAAGAGTCATGATTTTTAAGCCAATCTGATCGTTTTGGGTTGCCTGACTCATGAATTTTGAATGCTGGGGGTTGCCACGCCTGGATTCATCCCCATGTTGGCACCGAGCATCAGTGCAGGGACTGAGGGGTGCAGTTTGTGCCTCCCCTGTTCAGGGCCTGAGGGGGCTGGTGCAGCCCAGGGCAGCCCTCAGTGCTGCCTTAACTTGTCCTTCTATTTCATGGCCTCTATGCAACTTTAGAAGTCTGTCCTTGCCATGCCCCATCCTGTGCTCTCTGGCCTGTCTCTGTTCCCTGCCAGGAGAAGGGGAGCATAGCTGGCTTTGTGCCAGGCCTAGAAGCCCCTCTGTCCCCAGAGAATTCCCAGAGAAAGGCCGTATAGCTGCACTATGGCCCCCTTACAGCAGCCTCGCTAGCATAAAGTGGTTGCAAGAAAATGATCATTTGGGCCAGTGGTATTTTAACTCCTATCGCAGGATGAGTGAAGCTTGATGGGCTGTATTATTGCCACTTTCAGAAGTTGATTAAGGGTTAAATAGAAGGAAATTCACTCTCGTTGTATTTGCCAAGTCCCAAAACATTCTGGGAAAAGGAGCTCTTTATATAGGAACCGGGTGCTTTTTATAAAATAACGTCAGCTCAGGTCCCTGCCAAACCCTCCTTGGAAGGAGCTTTGGGAGACCTTAAAATGAAGATGAATTCCAGAAGGTCCATGCTGGTCCCACTGCGGTTATAGGAGTTTCGCTGTTGACTTAAATGGGGTCAGGATGTCACGCCAGGTCTTTCGGTGGACCAACAAGTGATGACAGCCACGCTGCCACTTTTAAATAGTGTTATTAATGCCAGATGATGGTGTAATATAGAACCATAAACGTGTAGGGCTGGAAGGGACCTTGAGATGTCACCAAGTCCAGCCCCTTGCACTGAAGCAGAACCAAGTAACCTAGATCATCCCTGACTAGTGTTTGGCCAACCTGTTCTTAAAACCTTCAATGACAGGGATTCCACAACCTCCTTTGGAAGCCTGTTCCAGAGTTAGAGAGATTTTCCTAATATCTAACCTAAATCTCCCTTGCTGCAGATTAAGCCCATTACTTCTTGTCCTGCCTTCCACAGACATGGAGAACAGTTTATCACCATCCTCATCGTAACAGCTCTTAACATGTGTGAAGACTGTTATCAGGTCACTACTTCAGTCTGCTTTTCTCAAGACTAAACATGCCCAGGTTTTGTAACCTTTTCTCATAGGTCAGTTTTCTAAAGCTTTGATCATTTTTGTTGCTCTCCTCTTGACTTTCTCCAGTTTCTTTCCCAAAGTGTGGAGCCCAGAGTGGGACACAGGACTCCAGCTGGGGCCTGGCCCGTGCTGAGTAAAGCCGGACAATCAGCTCCTGTGTCTTACATACAACACTCCAGTTAATACACCCCAGAATGAGATTCGCCTTTTTTGCAACTGCACCACATGGTTCACTCATACTCAATTTGTGATCCACGGTCACCCCCCAGATCCTTTTCAGCAGTACTGCCACCTAGCCAGCTAGTCCCCCTTTCGTAGTTGTGCATTTGATTTTGCCTTCCTAGGTGCAGTACTTTGCACTTGTCTTTACTGAATTATATCTTGTTGATTTCAGACCAAATCTCCAATATGCCAAGGTCATTTTGAATTCCAGTCCTGCCCTCCAAAGTACTTGGCAACCCCTCCCTGCTTGTCGTCGTCAATAAATTTTATAAGCGTACTCTCCACTCCATTATCCATGTCATTAAGGAAAATATTAAATAGTACTGGACCCAGGACTGACCCCACTAGATACCTCCTCCCAGTTTACATTGAATCATTGATAACTGTGCACACAGCATGCTGTCCCTCTCGTTAATGTCCTGATTGCAGCTGACCCTGGATGTGCCGATAGCTGCACTGGCAGAACATAGCCACACATCCGCCCATTCTCCAGCCCAACAATTCCTCATACACCCCCCGCCCCACATCTGCCCAGCCGCCAGCCAAGCAATTCGTTATACACGCCCTGCCCCACAGCTGCTCAGCTCCCGCCCAGCAGTTATGCACCCCATACCAGCTTACCAAGGGTCATGGTTGATTCTCCAGCACTGACCAATTTTAAATCAAGACTGGATGTTTTTCTAACAGATCTGCTCTGGGAACTATTCTGGAGACCTTCTATGGCTTGGGCTACACCAGAGGTCAGACCAGATGATCACAGTGGTGCCTTCTGGCCTTGGAAACTATGAATCCGTGAAATTTTACCCTTCTTCTGTCCCGCCAAGCATCACTTCTCCCTCCCCACAGCTCCACACCTCTACCGTGCCTCTCACTGTACCTCTGCTCCACAGGGTTCTTCACCCCCTCTCCAAGGCTTGGGGGATAGCTGCAGCAAGGCCCTCTCCTCCTCCTCCTCAGGCCTGTTGGGGGGCAGCTCCATGGGTTCTTTAGTCCTGTCCCACCCGCAGTGTCGCAGGAATGGAGAGGAGTTCACCCATTTTTCACCAAAGCTACCCTGAGCATCTGGGCTTTTTCTGCTCCCCCACCTCTCTTCTCCAGGAGGCACTGCAGTGGGGAGGGCAGCCAATCCGAGGTGGCTTTCCCCTAGGCTGAAAATCCCACAAAGGTTGGAGTTTCTCTCCTTATTGGATGACTGGCTCCAGCAGGGGCTAAATGAGCCTTACTCTACGAGCAATGGGGGGGCAACAAAGATGACACGACAGCACACATTGTTCCTGGGAATGGGTGAGTGCTGCTACGGGATAATTATGATGGGAAAGGTTGTAAGGGACTCTGTGGACACTCACTGACTACTGCAATGAAAACAATCAAATAAAAACATCCGAACAGCCCTCCCCGTCCCACAGCTCCGCTTAATGTAAAGGGGCAGGAGGAAATCACTCACCCAAACTAAATCATTGGGGATCCTAATGACAGGTTTCAGAGTAACAGCCGTGTTAGTCTGTATTCGCAAAAAGAAAAGGAGGACTTGTGGCACCTTAGAGACTAACGAATTTATTTGAGCATGAGCTTTCATGAGCTACAGCTCACTTCATCGGATGCATACTGTGGAAACTGCAGAAGACATTATATACACTGACACCATGAAACAATACCTCCTCCCACCCCACTCTCCTGCTGGTAATAGCTTATCTAAAGTGACCATCAAGTTGGGCCATTTCCAGCACAAATCCAGGTTTTCTCACCCTCCGCCCCCCCACAGACAAACTCACTCTCTTGCTGGTAATAGCCCATCAAAAGTGACCACTGTCTTCACAATGTGTATGATAATCAAGGTGGGCCATTTCCTGCAGAAATCCAGGTTCTCTCACCCCCTCACCCCCCTCCAAAAACCACACACACAAACTCACTCTCCTGCTGGTAATAGCCTATCCAAAGTGACCACTCTCCTTACAACCTGCATGAAAATCAAAGTGGGCCATTTCCAGCACAAATCCAGGTTTTCTCACTCCCCCACCCCCATACACACACAAACTCACTCTCCTGCTGGTAATAGCTCATCCGAAGTGACCACTCCCCCTACAATGTGCATGATAATCAAGGTGGGCCATTTCCAGCACAAATCTAGGTTCTCTCACCCCCCCCCCAACCACCACACATACACACAAACTCACTCTCCTGCTGGCAATAGCTCATCCAAACTATTGCCAGCAGGAGAGTGAGTTTGTGTGTGTATGTGTGGTGGTTGGGGGGGGGGGTGAGAGAACCTAGATTTGTGCTGGAAATGGCCCACCTTGATTATCATGCACATTGTGAAGACAGTGGTCACTTTTGATGGGCTATTACCAGCAAGAGAGTGAGTTTGTCTGTGGGGGGGCGGAGGGTGAGAAAACCTGGATTTGTGCTGGAAATGGCCCAACTTGATGATCACTTTAGATAAGCTATTACCAGCAGGAGAGTGGGGTGGGAGGAGGTATTGTTTCATGGTCTCTGTGTATATAATGTCTTCTGCAGTTTCCACAGTATGCATCCGATGAAGTGAGCTGTAGCTCACGAAAGCTCATGCTCAAATAAATTGGTTAGTCTCTAAGGTGCCACAAGTCCTCCTTTTCTTTTTGGGGATCCTAAGGACACGGCAATGTTCACAGCTTCCTACAACAGTCTGACCGGTCTCAGGTGTTGTTATTAGCCAGCATCTCAGTTAGCTTTGCCACTGCAATGACGCAGCCGACACAAATGTGAAACTACTGCCTCTCAGAAAGCAGAGATGGAAACTCACCCCATCCGTCTGTTTGAGGTGAGGATTTCAAAACTGAATTGAGACCATGTAAATTCTAACATTATCAAGGACAAGCAATCCTTCCTGCACCCCGGCCTGCCTTCCCCCCGCCCTCCTTTCTTTATAAAGCCAAAGGAAATTAAGTGCAAAAAGCTACACTCATGCAGCATTAAGCGTCCCCAATCACAAACAGTCGGGCAGTACTAAAGTTACGATTGCAACAGCAACATTAACTCCTCCATGTTAGAAATATGGAGCATTTTATACTCCTGTTTTTTGGATGAAGTGCATAGCTTAGCATATTACTGTTTATGTCCAGTGTAAACTGTATACCATAAAATGTAGAAGAGCAAAATGTACACTATAAAATATACAGGATATGTGTAACAACGGCAGTTTAACATTCGCCCCAAGTACTTTAACTTATGCATGTCTTGTTTTTTGTTGTTTATTTTTAACTGCAACTTTGAAGGAACAGCATCACCTTAAAAAAAAAAATCATACCTGAGAGGTTGAGGTTGCTGTTTTAACCTGCTGTGTTCCCAAGTAATGCTTAAAATTCCTAAAAGAAAGAGATTAGAGAAGAAAACAGTGTTCTGTATTTTTTCAGGTTATTTACCTCGTGTACTGGACAGATCTGTCCATAGAGTCAGTTTCATCATTTCCCCTGGCGTGTTAATTACACCCTGATCCTGCAGTGAGCTCTGTATGAGTGCAGGGATTTGCCTCTGGAGAATAATTTGCTGGATCCAGCGGCCCCTAGATGGTAAAGGCCCTGTATCCCATTCCCTGCCCCCCCAAGCCAACCAGTCCCCCCAGTATGGGAGCAGATTGGAGCAGGATCAGAGTTTCCAGGATTGGGAAATTTGTTGATTAATTTCCCCTGGTTGTGTGGGGTATTTCACACATCAGAAGGGAAGGGAAAATGAAGAAAAAAAAATTGAACATGCTCCTTCGGCTCTGTGCCCCGTGAGCCTTTACCCTAAACCCCAGGCTTTGTGGAAACTTCCAGAAAGTTTGCTTTCTACTTTCCCTCCTTGTTTTTCATTTGAGGCCTGCCCAGCACTGTTGGGGCCACAAGGGCTATCATACTGCTAGGGAAGGCCCTTCTCACAGCACTGGCCTAGCAGAAAGTTATGGAAATCTTGTGGGAAAAAGCCTATTCCCAGGAGAGTCCCAGCCCAGGAATTGTGGGTAAAACCTGTGTTTATGTCCCTGAACTTTTGGGTTGCCAGGTATCTGGTTTTCGACCAGAACGCTCTGTCAAAAAGGGACCTTGGCAGCTCTGGTCAGCACTGACTGGGCCGTTAAAAGTCGGTTGGTGCGGGGCTGGCAGGCTCCCTACCTGGCTCCACGTGGCTCCCGGGAAGTGACGACTTGTCCCTTCGGCTCCTAGTGTTCCTTGGGCCATGGGGGATCCGTGCGCAGCTCCTGCCCTGAGTGCCAGCTCTGCAGCTCCCATTGGCCAGGAATCACAGCCAATGGGAGCTGCGGGGTCGGCACCTGCAGGTGGGGGGGGGCAGTGCACAGAGCTGCCTGGCTACACGTCTGCCTAGGAGCCGGAGGGTTATGTTGCCACTTACCAGGAGCTACCTGAGGTAAGCAGCGCCTGGAACCCGCACCCCGAACCCCCTCCTGCACCCCAACCTCCAGCCTGGAGGCACCACCTGCACCCTGAACCTCTCATTTCTGACCCAACCCCAGAGCCTGCATCCCCAGCCGGAGCCCTCCCCCCCCTCCTGTGCCCCAGCCCGGTGAAAATGAGCAAGTGAGTGAGGGTGGGGGAGAGTGAGCGATGGAGGGAGGGGGTATGGAGGGAGTGTGGGGCAGGGCCTTGAAGGGGCAGGGTCTCATGGAAGGGGGCGGGGCTAGGGTGTTCGGTTTTGTGCTATTAGAAAGTTGGCAACCCTTGCTCATCCAAAGCTCCCTCCCTGTCCTCACATTCACCATCTTGTCATATTTGATTGACTGATAAATTGAGGCAGACGTGTTTCTCCGGGGATTTGTTTTTTCTCCTCTGCTCCCTCTCCTCATCAGCCATCTACCACACTCTGCACCAAGCCATTCTTCAGCCATCATTGAGGGAAAGCTTGTGTGGAGAGGTGGGGCTCATTATAGACCAGGGGTCTCAAACACATGGCCCGCAGGCTGCGAGTTATTTGCTGTGGCCCGCCAAGCTCCCTCCCCCCTCCGCCCCCCCACAAGTTATTTCCTGCTGCCACCAAGCTCCCCTCCCCCACCACCCCCAGCGTGCCACATCCCCACTCCTCTGCCTACCTCCAGGTGCTTCCCGACGCCAAACCGCTGTTTGGCGGTGCTTAGCACTTTCTAGGAGGGAGGGGGAAGGAGCAGGGAGCCGCTTGCTCAGGGGAGGAGGCAGAGAAGAGGCAGGGCAGGGGCAGGGATTTGGGGAAGGGGTTGGAATAGGGGCAGGGAGGGGGCGGAGTTGGGGTGGGGACTTTAGGGAAGGGGTTGGAATGGTGGCGGGGACGGGGTGGGAAGAGGCGGGGCAGGGGCGGGGCCTCATGGAAGGCATGGAGGGGGGTCAGGGCCGGGGGCAGAGTTGGGGGCTTTTGTATCTTTCTATGGAAAGGTGTCAGTGATGCGGCCCTTGGGCCAATGTACTAGCCCTCATGTGGCCCTCGTGGTGATTTGAGTTTGAGATCCCTGTTATAGACCCTATGGGGGGGCTCATGTTGACCTCTGGCTGGAAAGGGTTCCACCAACAAGGGTCCTTCACCAAAGGTCTGATCCAGCTCCTACCAAATGCAGTGGCTCGCATTGATTCAATGAGGAAGGACTGAGTCCCAAGTCAATTCCCACGAGTCCTCATCCTAGTCTCCATCAGCCAGCCTTTACCTGTTGGGCTTAGCTGGCTTGGTACATTGTGGATAGAGAGGAAGGCCAGGCTGAAAGAGGATTTAAAGCTGTCGGAAGGCTTAAATAGCAGGACCGGGCCCTCGAAGCAGTTCAGGAACGGAAGGGAGCCAACGGAATGCGTTGGTTGCCCTTGCTCAGAAGGCAGGCTGCTGGGTGTTGGACTAACTGGAGTTTAACTGTGCAGTTATACCAGATACTTGTGTGACACACTGGCTTAGTATGTGCAATCGTGTATGTCTCCACTCGTGGCTAGCCCTAGCAAGGATAAGCGCCTACTATGTATAGCTAGCTGGTGAGGTTACTCCTTTACTCATGTGGCAGAGGCTTGTGCCTTTGACTCTAAAGAGCTGAGGTTCAATCCTCACCGAAGATCACGGTGTCTATGTACAGGTGGTCTCTAAGTTTCCTGCTTATTGTTCAGTCAGGTTTGTCTTCTCCTTTAGCCTCTTTCAAGGAGAAAGCATGCCATGGAGTAGGGCACGGAGCACATTTCTGCTCCACGTAGCCATCCTTAAATGCCTGTTTGTAGTGTATCCGGCCTGCCAGAGAGGATAAATTTTGACTAATTTGTCACATTGATCTAGATCCCCTTCTGATGGCCGTGGGATTTTTTTTTTTTAAATGACTCCTTGAAAACAATGCATTTGAAATGTAATCAATGTCTGTTACTAGTGGCGGAGAACGACGCCGAGGAAAGCAGTTTAAACCCCTCATTATGTTCTTAGGAATTGAAAGCAGGTGCAAGGAAGTTGCCCTTATGATGCAAGCCAGGTGAGCAGATACCTGAACAAGAAAATGAAATAGGCAGCAGTGAGCCAACACTCTGGCGCAGAGGGAGGGGACAGCCTAAGCCTTTGGCCAACACCTGGTAGAAGAGTTGGAAGGGAGATGGATCAGCTTTGGTGAAAGCCAGGAGCAGCAGACAGAGGGAAGCGGGAACAGCCTTGGCCGAGACCCACAATAGCAGTCCAAAGGAGGGGGTTGGACTCTTGGTCAAAGGCAGGTAGAGCAGGGGACGGGAAGGGAAGGTGGACTAGGCCAGTCATGGGCAGGATGCACAGAGGTTAGCACTGGCCCTGTTTGAGGCTGGCAAAGCAAAGGAGAAAGGAGGAACAGCCTTGGACCACGTCTACACTACCCGCAGGTAGTCATCGATCTATCGGGGATCGATTTATCACGTCTAGTGTAGACGCGATAAATCGATCCTCGATCGCCCTGCCGTCGACTCCGGAACTCCACCAGGGCGAGAGGCGGAAGCGGAGTTGACGAGGGAGCAGCAGCTGTCGATCCCGCGCCGCGAGGACGCGAAGTAAGTGATTCTAAGTTGATCTAAGATACGTCGACTTCAGCAACGCTATTCTCGTAGCTGAAGTGGCGTATCTTAGATCGATCCCCCCCAGCGTAGACCAGACCTTGGTGGCTCAGATCAGAGACTCAGGCTATGTCTACACTAGCACGTTTGTCAGTCGGGGGGGGTGTGAAAAAATACACCCTTGACCGACATACGTTTTACCGACAAAAACTCCAGTGTGGACAGCGCTATGTCGGGGGAAGAGCATCTCCTGCCAACATAGCTACCGCTGCTCGTTGGGGATGGTTTAATTATGCCATCAGGAAAGGTCTCCCCCGCTGGCATAGAGCAGCTACACAGTGTAGACATAGACTAAAACAACACACGCCAAAAGTCAACAGCTGGAAAAGAGAAGCAGCTAGCAGGAGAGAGACGCATTAAAATACCTTGAGTGTGCCCCCACCCCACCCCACCCCAACACACACACACACACACACACTTCAAAGGGCCTTGACTGGCTTCTTTTGAGCCCAGCAGTCGGTAACTAGATGCTGAACTTTGCCAATTAGTTACCTTTCTTTTTCTTTTTGCTGTCTCGATGGAATTGATTTGTTTCCTTTGCATCTGATCACAAGGCCTGGGGGCTTTGAAAGCTGTTTAAAAGAATTTAATAAACCACCCTTGGAAAATCAGACATGTAAGAGATGGAAAAGACTCATGAAGCCCCCTCTAGGTCCCTCCTCCTTCCCCCAGCCAGTGTCTTACCTTAGGTTCTCTAGGGGATCGGACGGGAGCAGTTCGGTTTGCGAGCTGGATCTAGAGGTGCCGTTTGGAATGAACCGAGCTGGCCCCAGCTGCTGGGGTTCGTTTAGACTGGCCACTTTTAAATGGCAGGGGTTGGCTAGTGACTAGCTAGGTTTCCTTTGGGATGGCTGTAGGGAAATGGGTTCTCTCTCAGTCTGTGGTGGGGAGAGAGACCCCCAGCTGGACTCTACCCAGTACAGCCATCCCCCAGTCCACTACTTGAGTGTCAAACTGGCTCATGGACCCTCAGGAAGGGCTCCAGACCACTGGGGATTTACACACACTGTTTGAGCCCCAGCTGCAATAGGGAAATGTTGCCTTATCCCATCAGCACAGCACATGGCTGGATGCCCATCACACCTAGTAACCTCCCACCCCCAGGCCCAGAGCAGGGCTGCGTTTCAGAGCTCCGGGTGATTGCACAGAGCTGGGGTTAGCTCAGAGGCCATCTCCCCAGCTGTCTTCTTCCACCAGGACCCATGTCACCTGCATTCCACCCTGGAGATGGCGGGGGGTGTCAATGCCTTGGCCAGGTTAGCCACTCAGCTTGTCAGCTCCTCAGTCCCAGGGCCTTGTCTGAGGTGCCACACATGGCCAGGCCACTGCAGAATGGACAGAGAGGTGCCTCACGTCGGCGCAGTGTGTGCTGGGACTCGGCACTATCACGCTGTGGGGCAGGCACATGCAGGCCTCTCTGCTCCTTGTTCCTGCCTGCCCGCAACACTGCTGAACCCCACCTCCTGCAAGAGGGTGAAAAGAAGAGAGAGTAAGATGGGGTAGCGGTGGGCTGGAGCTGAGCTCTATACTCCCCTGAGAAGAGAGCTGTGGAACTGCACCTCACTTTTCCCATCTGTAAAAGTGGGCTCATGCTACTGACCTGCTATCTAAAGTGCTGTTGAGATCACTGGGTGAAAAGTGCCAGATGAGAGCTCAGTTTTATCAGGGAGTTGCACCAGGTAGGGGCAGATCTGGTAGAACCCAAAAGGAAAAGGGCAATCCCCACAGGAGCCGGAAGAGCAAAGCAAGCAGCCTTAAAGGGCCCGCTACAGAAAGTAACAGCAATGAAAGTGTTGATAAAGGAGGAGGAGTGTTTGCTGAAGGGACATGGAGCCACCATTTCCTGTAGCCCTCGCAGGGAGCTTTGACACTGCTGATCACTCAACAGGCCTGTGCGGAGGGGCCATGGTGAGCACTTCGCTGACGGATGAGAAGGGCGATGGATGCTACGAGCACTATTCACAGAAGGCAGATTAATTCGCTCAGCAGGCTCAGAATGGTAGTGCCTCTGCCCTGCCCCACCATTAAAAGTTGCAGTTAGCCCTTGTTGGGCTGTCACTGCTTCTGAGGGGGTTTGAAGCACCGGCTTCAATGCTCACCGCCTTATCCCCAATCTCACAGCAAGGAGAGCTTTTCTGGAAGCCCCAGCTCCAGGAATCCTGTGATTAGGGGAGATGCTCAGCTTTTTAAGGACGTTTCTAGCCCTGATGGTTGCAGAGAAAAGCTTGAGGTGACCCAAGGTGCAGAAAGCAGGTACAAAAAACCAAAGATGTATTTATAAAAAAAATCCTATGATTTTAGGGGGAGGGATAGCTCAGTGGTTTGAGCATTGGTCTGCTAAACCCAGGGTTGTGAGTTCAATCCTTGAGGGATTTAGGGATCGGGGCGAAAATTGGGGATTGGTCCTGCTTTGAGCAGGGGGTTGGACTAGATGACCTTCTGAGGTCCCTTCCAACCCTGTTATTCTATTATTCTAAAGCCGGTTTTAGGATTTCAGGGGTCCTGACCCATGATCTGTGAAAGCTGCAGGTAGACAGTCCTGGTGAAGGTGAGAGGGGCAACGAGCTGCAAGGCAGTGAAAGTTAACAGAGGGTCTCCTCAGTCCCTAGAAGCAGTGCTGACTCTGTGTCACTTCCAGGTTAGCATTAGAAAAGCACCCACCTCTGCGGGCACCACACAGGTGCCTCTGTGCCTGCCTGCAGCGCAATGCAATGGGACACGGCTCCGCGAAGAGGGATCGGTGTGAGTGGGCTGCAGGGTGGGTCCAGGTGGTTGTTCTGGGAATGACACTGAGCCAACATGGCCCAGCAATGATTGGGGGTTGGGAGGTCAGGCAAACAAAATTCCTGGCTTCAGATGCCTCCTGACCTCTGCCAGGTTCTCAGGTACTCCACAGTCAGCATAGCAATTCAGTGTCTCAGATGTTCCCAGGAAGATGCAGCACCGGCTGTCTCCAGGAGCAGCTGCCTTGGCCCCTCATTTCCCTGAGCACCTCCAAAGTGGATGTGCCGTCTTGGAAGAGGTGATTAGTGAGCAGGGTGGAAGCTCTCTGAGAGGTACACATGGGAATCATCCAGCCAGACAGCCCACAGAGAGAACCGATACCTCCCAATGGCGAGAGCCAATGAGCGGACAAGGCCGGAGTGGAGAACTGTGGGCTTCCAGTACTTCGAGGAGGCTGTCCTCTTCAGGAAAGTGACGGAAGGCATCTCGACTTGTGTTGCCTGAACAGACGGAGTAGTGACAGGTAGAGCAAGGATGAGGGTGCCCCTGGAGGGTGTGGAGGGGGGCCCAGGGCAGGAGTAACAGAGTGCTTTGCAGTGCAGTGGCACAGCTGAGTGGGTACCTCCAGGACTGGACTAGCTGGGAGTGCTGCAAGTCCGGAGTGAGGGGCATGGCCCAGCCCATGCCTGCACAATGCATTGTATGCGTCACCGCTGTCAGCCCCTCACTTCTCCGGCACAGAAATTCAGCCCAGTCAGTGCTACAACCACCAGGTCCCACCTTGTCTCAACCCTTATTTCCTTTGGCCTCCCCCTGCTGCCACGTGGTGGGCTGTGAAGGAGGGACAGCCCTTCTCTGCCATTCATCCTGGAATCCGAGCCATTCCCCTGGTGAAGAGGAGCAGGCAGCAGGAACCTTCATCTCTGCCCGGACCTTAACCCTGGGTTGGTCCCAGGACCTTCGAGAGACTGTTCCCTCCAACTCCATGGCTCTTAGCTTTGGCATTCAGGGAGACCCTCTTTCCCCCAGGAACTTGCATTACTGAAGATCAGGGCTTCAGGGCTGGGGTGGGTGCAGAATAATCCTTTCTTGGCACTGACCAAAGACACCAAAGTGATAGGTGTGTTATAAATGTTTAGGGACAAGAGACAGAGGCAATTCCCCCATTCATTTAATCATTTTCCTGCAAGAGTTCCACGGATGGGGCCCACTTCTCTCCTACCTGGCCCCAAGCTCAGGGAGCACTAGGTCAGGTACAGATCCTCACATGTGCCCCTGTCAATCAGTTGGTGGGGAAGGCAATGGGGTATGGTGGTTAGTGGGGGAGGAAGGATGTGTCATTGTTAGAGCAGAGGACTAGGAGCCAGATTTCCTGGGTTCCATGCTCAGCTGATCACTGTCGTGAGATGGAAGGCATGCTAAGGAACATGAGGTATTGCCAGTCCTGGATCCCTCCCCTCCCCATGCCATGTAAAAACCCAGGCAAGTCATGTTATTTAGCAAAAATGTTTAATCTCTCCTTGATGCGCGTGTTTATTTACAAGTACTAAATCTGAAGAACATTAAAATAGGAAATAGCAGGATATTTACACGGTCGAAGGGTGTCGACCAGCCACACTGGCACAGTTGCTTCAAGTCTGAAACAATCACATAAAGTTTTCAGGACTCTGTATGTTACTATTAAAGTTCTCTGCCTTTTGTTGTTGGTTTTCCCCCCACTTTCTTAAAGGGCAGCTAATTGTGCGCTGTGGTTCCTTCAAAGAGAACACAGCTTTGCTTATATGCCAGAGAGCAAGGCCACTCAGCTCCCGTGAGCTGGCCAGCTGCTGAGCAGGCAGTGGGCTCATTCTCAATAGAAAGGTGGAGAGGGGCATTTCCATGGCTTGGCTGCATTTTAAATCTAAAACTGAACTGAAAGGAAGTGTGTGAATATTGTCCTAAATCAGAAGATAACCGAGATGGAAACAGACACATGGTCATTTCCACCCTGGGCCAACGCAGTGTTGATCCCTATGGTCTATTCTCCAACACCAGCATCAGGCAAAGCAGGAGCCACCCAAAGCCCAAGGTCTCAGGCTTCAGTGCTGAGAGAAGATGAGCAGGCATGAGCTCTGGCAAGCATGTCCCTCCCTGTTTTCATTCCTAGCAGGATGTTTTGGAAGAACCTACATAGCCAAAGCCTGCAGGTCTCCACTTTGCTGCCCCCATCCCATTCCCCTGGTTCCTGTTTGGATAGCAAGGTGAGGATGCCAGTTCTGGGGGCAAGAGGGTGGGCTCTGAGGCAGCAGGCAGAAGTCTGAGCATGATCAAGCACCCTGGGCGTTAGATGTGAAAGGCTAAAAGTAGCACCTGAAAACTTAGCAAAAGTGAAGAGCATTTAAAAAAAAAGTCCCTTTCTTAAGAATCTTTCAAGTCATGGAGATGCTGTCTGACCTCACCGACATCTGGGCCTGGCTGTGCCGGGCCCACTGTTTCCAAGGTGGGAATGTGCTGGGATGCATCTTTGGTGGAAGAAACTGATAAACACACCTGCCAGAAATGCCACGCCAAGATGAGTGCAGGGGAGGGGGAAGAGGAGGCTGCCCTGCCCTGGAAGCTGTGCCTATTCCCAGGGCCAGAGTTAACGCCCTACAGGGAATCCTGGGCTCCAGGATCACCATCAGAGGGGCACATGCCAGCGCAGGCAGATGTGGGGCTCAAGTCAGTCAAGCTATAAAAATACCAATATCCTGTTACACACCAGTGTGGACTTGCGCTCCTGCTATTTAAAATCCACACACAGCGACCCCATGTCTCCCTTCCTTCTCAGCTGGCTCCTCCTGCCTGAGTCATGTGAGGCCACTGGTGGCCTCACAATTTGTCAGCACAAGGGCAGGGGGGGATCGGAGCGGGGGGGGGGGGGGATGAATGACTCAGTCAGACTGACTGGAAAGGAGAAATGCAGGTAGAAGCTAGGTCCCTACAGCAACAAAGGGAGGAGGACACACAGGAGCTCAGTAAAAGACAGAGTTCACTCCCAATGGCTGGAAGGTCAGGTAGAAGTGCAGGCAGGCTGAACTGCACCCTCCTGCCCACCTGGTCTGAAGGAGTCCCTCTCTAGCCAAGACAGGCCTGCATTTCAGCTTTGGATCCAGATCTGAATCGAGACTTCACTGTTCCCCTCATCCCCATCTCTCGCGTGGCTGAACCAAAACTCAAGTCCAGAATGCCTTTGGGCTCCCACCCATATATACCTTCTACCTAATTAAAGACCAGGTGCGGTGTAATTACAGCCTAGAAATTGTCTATATAAAAACTGTCTCCTATTCGATGTAGCTGGAGGATCTAAAAACTACTGGTTACTGATTTAAGTCATTCTTGGGCTAAAGATAATAAAGCAGCCCCACCATAGAAATGCCCTTCCCACTAATGTGGGTTATTTTGGCCAAGATACCACAGTGATGAGTGTAAATTCCTAGCTAGGTTGGTGGCACTGGCCTTGAACATGCTTCAACCAGAGCAACACAGCAAGAAAGAGAAACGGGAAAAACTTTAGATCAACGTGCCCCTCGTCTCTTAAAAGACACTGATTTCAATGAAACTCTGCCCATTTACACCAGCTGAGGATCTGGCCCTCATTTTCTAGCGTATCCACAAAGCAGTGTTTCATGGCCCACAGCCCAGTTTCACTTGAGGATTCCTTCCCTCTCGCAACTGCTGAAGGAGATCCCAAGGGAGCAAGTGAAACAGATGTTGCCTCTTTGGGGGGCCCGCTGGCACATAGCTGTCCTTTAAGGGTCTGAGTACCATTTTGAGAAGTAAACCATTGAAGTCAAATTAATTTTTGTCTTTGATGAGAAAGTGACAAATTAATTCCAAAATGTAACAGAAAGGGTCTAAACGAACCTCTAGTATTCAACACTTGCAGTTTTTTGTTTTTGTTCCTTAAAAAGTTCAACTCAGACTAAAATCTAGCACAGTCATGCAACAGCCCACAGGTCCCACAACTCCGGAGATGGCTCAGGTTGGGTTGGGTATTTATTTTATCTTTTTTTAAATTTTTTGTTTTTTGTTTTTTTGTTGTTTTATTTTTTTAAATCATCTTCTCCTTCTCCTCTTCTTTAATTCAAAAAACAAAATTACAACGTAATTAGAGATGTGCAGGCTTCAAAAGATTGTTCTGCTTGGTGAGAAATGCTTGGAAATTTCTTCCAGATCATTTGGTATTTTCCACTGGCTGTGTAAATCCATTTAATATTTAATATTGGTTTGTTTCTCCTTCAGTTAACTATACAGCACCCCACTGGGGCACAAGAATTAGATTGTAACCACATATATATATATATATATATACACACTCTATTTTTTTAATTAAAAACTTCATTATTTCCCCCCCTCTGCCCCTTACTTGCAATCTAAGGGAATGGACAGAAACCGAGCCGGTTTTTTAAAAAATTTTCAGTAGCCCACCTCTGGCATGGTGTGGGCCCCTCCTTGGCCCAGACAGCAATGTAGATTCGCAGTACTGTATGCAAAAGAAAATTGTAAGTTTATAGAAGGTTTTGGTCACCTGCTCTGAGTCTGGGCAGCGGCTCGGCACCTTTGTTTCTTTAAATAATAAAGCCATGAGGATCTGACATGCCAAGCAGAGGCTTCCAAAGGAGATGGATCCCTGGGTTTCCAGTGAAATGAGAGAATGGAACAATCATCCAAAAAGACAGAGGGGTGGGGGGTGGGAAGAGAGCAAGAGGGGAAGAAAGAGTAAGGAGAGGGGAAAGAGAGGTACATTCTGGGCAGAAACCCCATCAGATCCCGGCGTGTATTTGGTTTCCTGGGGTCTGTAGAGCCGGCCAAGTCAGAATGCTTTGGTTCCTCACCTAGCTCTCGGCGGGCTAATAAAGGCTAAAAGGAGAATTCTCAGGTGCTTTATAAAACACTCGTTCCTCAGGGAGGGGGCTGGAAATCAGCCCTGTGGATTTTCAGGGCCCTTTCCAACCATGGCCGAGTGATGCCACGCGAGGGCTCTGGTGGGACATAGAGGTGCTGGGTGGTTGTATGTGTACACACACAGTGGAGGTATGACCTATTGTAGCACCACCAAAATACAGCGCAACATGGCAGCCACAGCAGAACCCCCACAGTCCCTCCTGCCCTCCCTTTTGCGCTGTCTCCTGATTATCTATCAGAGGGTTTCTATTGCGCCCTTCACCCTAGTACCTAAGCACATAACTGTCTGGATAACTAGCATCACCACTGTGTGAGCTGTGCACAGACACCACACACACACTCGCTCCTGGGGCTTGGGGACGGTGGGGTGAGTGGTTAAATCAGTGCATGGCGAGCTCATCGAACAGCTTAGTTTACAGAACCCTCTCCAACCTTTTGTGCCAACAGCTCCTGACAGCGTACACAGTAGCAGCAGGGATCTGAGACAGCCTAGTATGCGGGGAATTCAAATCTGGAGAGCTAAGGCAATCACCACTCAGGGTTTGCCCTCTAAGCCCATAACCAACTACACACAAGTCTAGATCTTTTCTTTTTCTGCTTTCGTTCCATCTGAGGTTATGTCCCATACATCCCTCTGCCCCAGTGGTTCCTCCAGAACAAGTGCAGCTACAGAGAAAAGCCTTATATGGCATCACTGGTCTTTGAAAGATATCTGAAGAGAAATAAGGATCTAAACCATTTCCCCGGATGATCCGGGCCCTTCTCTTACACCAGCACAAAAAGAGGACCAAGAAAAATGGTTTTACCATGCAGTAAAAATTCCAGGGCCACCCCCAGGCCCCCCATCCTCTTCCCCTTTCCTGGGATCGGTTAGGCCTAACCGGAAACAAATCCACTGATGTAGTTCCGGACAAAAATGCTTGTAATTGGACAGCTAGGCTGCAGTGGGTTAAGGCTTAGTTACAGCAGAGTGGCAGGCTGACAGCTCCCCGCACCTCACACCTAGCTCTTTGCTATAAAAAAAAAGAGTATGTTTGACTACTGTCTCCAACTGCTTTAAATGCGGGAACCTGCCGGGTAGTTCTGGGAGAACCCTGGGATTGGAGAGGTTTCGGAGCCCAGCTGGAGTGCAAGCCAGCTGCCATCAGTGGCCTCATTAAGGCTGCTTTACAGAAAACCAAGAGCTGCAAATGCGCTGAGATGCTCAGCGCCTCAGGCCATTACGGGGTGTCAGAAGGAAACGTTCTCAAGGGAGGCAAAGACGGGCAGGATGCTAAAGCCCCATGCTGACACTCCCTTCACGCTACCCGTTTGGGTCTGAAAGCCCTTTGCTCCTAATTCACTTGGATGTAGCGCGAGCTCAAGCTTCCAGAACATTAACCTCCCCACTACAGGTTTCAGAGTAGCAGCTGTGTTAGTCTGTATTCGCAAAAGAAAAGGAGGACTTGTGGCACCTTAGAGACTAACCAATTTATTTGAGCATAAGCTTTTGTGAGCTGCAGCTCACTTCATCCGATACTGTAGCTCACGAAAGCTCATGCTCAAATAAATTGGTTAGTCTCTAAGGTGCCACAAGTCCTCCTTTTCTCTCCCCACTACAGTCAACTACCTGCACTTGGAGTCATGGAGACGCCCAATTGCAAGGTCTGTTTTCAACGGCTTCCCAGCCTAAAAGGCCCCTGGGGGCTTCTCCATGGCCCAGACACCCCTCACAGCACCAACCACCACCAGGGAATGCTACCAGGAAACTCCCCTTTCACAAGAGAGGATGGAGCACAAGCTCTGGCTATAAAGAGCTCAACGATTCTCCTCCTTCATCTGCATTGTCCTACCCCACGCAGAAATAGCAACGTGCAAATAAAAACAAGGATGAAGTCGACACCATGCCATGCCACTCTCCCGCCATGATTCACAGCACCGGCCGATCCCTGGGAAAAGGCCCTGAAGATCATCTCCCCTCTCTGTTCTTCCTCCTCTTGGATTGTGGCCTTCGGACACCACTTAAGCAGCATGTAAATTGGAGCTGATTCAGGCTAACAAAAAATTCTGTTTTGCTTTCTGCACTAAACAACATTCAAATCAAACATGGCACAGGACAAATTTTATGAAATACCCCAAGGTTATGGGACTTGTCTCCCACTCCCCGCCCACCCCCACCCTTCTCCTCCCAGAATCGGTTCTTTGAGTTATTTTTTAAAACCCCTTTTTTATGTTAGTTTGTTGCAAAATTTAGAACCTCCCTTCCCCTTCGCGTTATACTTTGTTTTAAATTAATTTTTTTTTGTTTCTCTCTTGTAAATTGTGCAAATATAGCAGTTAACACTAATGGCAGAAGGCCAGAGAGCTGGGGTGGGGAAGAGGGAGGGAGGAAGGGAGGGAGAGAGAGAGAGAAGGGGGAAGGGATGGGGCGAAGAGCTGGGAGGCAGGTGGGGAGGAAGGGGGAGCGAGTCAAGTACAGAAAAAACAAACGCCCCGCCCACCCTCCCTGTGCTAAAAACAACAACATCAGACATGTTGCCCTCGAAGTTAGTGCAGTCCCCGACCCTCCAGCCTCCATCGCCAGATCGGGGACATCCCCCAGGTGGAGCTGCTGTGCCGGGTGCGCTGCAAGCTCCCTGCAGTTCTTCTTGGCTCCTTTGCACTCCAGCCCACGCCATCCCTTTTGCAAGGTCTCTGGATAGGTCTGATTGGATTGGTTTGATATGGTGGTACGTTTCCTTGTTCGGTTGTGTTAAGAGTTTCGAGATGCGGCGGGCTCCGCGTGTTCATTTGGCTCTGGACCCAAAGTACTCTGCTGATGCCTCTTGCTGGCCCTCTCTCTTGTAGTATCCACTGCTGGAAAAAACTGTCAGGGCTGCCTTGGCCTTTTCAGCTGCTTAGGGCCATTGTGTCAATTGCCTGCTCCAGCTTACTCCTCAGTCGTTGCCTCCGGGCCTGTTCATCCTTCTCTAAAGCAGCTAAAATCTGGCAGGGGAGAAAAGAGAGGAGAAAGGATGAGCAAAGAAGGATGAGAAAAGGTGGTACTGTTATCTGCAACCTAGAAAGAGAAGGTGGGAAAGGAATTCAGGTCCACCAATGCCACCATGGCTTCCAGGAGGCAGCTGCCAGCCCCTCACTAACAGTCAAGGTAAAACACACTGCTGCGTTTATTCCCGAGCTCTGCCTCACCAGGAAGATAGGGCCAATGATGGGAATTCAGAGAAAAGCAACAAAATCTGATCACAGGTGGGAGAGACTGACCTAGGGGGAGTTATTAAAATAGCTAAATATGGGCTAAGCCAGTGGTTCTCGAGCAGGGGTCTTCCAGATGGTACATCAACTCATCTAGATATTTGCCTAGTTTTACAACAGGCTACATGAAAAGCATTAGCAAGTCAGTACAAACTAAAATTTCATACAGACAGTGACTCATTTATACTGCTCTATCTACTATATCAGGGTTTCTCAACCTGGGGGGGAGGTCACGATTTATTTTATAATTGTACCGTAGAAATGAGAAAGTCAGCCATTTGTCAGCAACAGTGTGCTGTGACACTTGTATTTGATGTCTGATTTTCGAAGCAAGTAGTTTTTAAGTGAGGTGAAACCTGGGGTACACAAGACAAATCAGCCTCCCAAAAGTGGTACAGAAGTCTAGGAAGGTTGAGAACCACTGGGCTAAGTGACCGCTACGGGGAAAAGCATATGAAAAAAGCATGGGAGGGGTCTAAAGCCCAAGATGGAGAGAAATTATTTAGCACGAGCTTATGACTAGGAGGAAATGAAGAAAAGGAAAATTCAGTCTTGAACATCAGGAAGAACTTCCAGAGAGTGAGATCCATCCCCCTGTGAAACAGCCTCCTAAGAGATGTGATGGAAGCCCGGTCCAAGGGGACGTGTCAAACTAGACTATACAAAGCACTAAAAAATGTCTGTAGGGACCAATTCTGGCTGTCGTCACATACCAGGGGCCATCAGGTGGTAACAACTCTGACCAAGATTTTCAAAAATAATTAGCAATTGTGGGTGCCTTAATTTGGGGGTGCCCAGTATAGGGCACCTTAGAAAGGCCTGATTTTCAGAGGGCAGGTGCACAGTGCATTTTGAAAATCAGATCCCTTTAAGGTGTCTCAACCAGACATCTACAATCACTAGTCATGTCTGAAAATCTTGCCTTCTCTATGTGTCTATTTAAATCTCTGGGTTTTGGCTGATGTATTTGATTTTATTAATAAGGAGCTAGGGATAACATTGTTGAGTTGGTGGTTGATTAGAAGACATGCTAGCCAACACAGACATCACTGATCTGTCTGTCTAGGGAATTGTTTTATTTAACTTCCCAATTCGATCAAATGAATAGAGCGTCTGTCTGTATGCAGCTGCCACAGAATAGAATTCCCAGCTATGCGATGAGGGGCCCCAAAAGGCTCGGGACCAGCTTCAATGATGCCATGTGAACCCAGAGCAACTCAGCTGAAGACATGGAGTAGCTCTGGATTTTCAGTGGTGTAACCAAGATCAGAATCTGGCCTTAGGGTATGTCTACAGTACAGACGCTATACTGGCCTAGCAATGCTAACATAGCCCCACAGTACAGACACAGGCAACACTGACAGAAGGAGTTTTGCTGTCACCATAGGAACACCTCCCCAGTGAAGTTAGCTATGTTGATGGAAGCCCTCTTCCATTGACATGGCTGTGTCTACTCTGTGGTTTTTGTTGGTATAGGTGTGTTGGTCAGGAGTGTGGTTTATGCCAATGTAACTTTTCAGTGTAGACCAAGCCATCGAGTGCTCGTCTTAGTGTGAGACTGGTCAGGATTGATGTAGGCTGGCTCTCCAGTGGGTCAGCTGAACCAGTCTGACTGAGAACTGGCTCAGACAGTCACCCAAATCTCAAAGGGAACCAGTACCAAGCCCTTTCTTGGTATTATTTGTGCTGCAGTCGCAGCTGGATGCCACGGTCAGGATCAGGGCCCTGTTGTGCTGCGTGCAGTACAAACCTGTGGGAAGACACAGGGCCCGGCCCTGAGGAGCTTGCAATCTAACCTGGGAGCAGAAGTGATGGCTGGCAGGATAGACAGTGCCTCATCTGTGTCCCCAGTGTTCTGCACAGGCCTCAGGTAAGGCGCAAACAAAACTTACAGGGGACAAGGGAAATGAGCCCTGAGGAAACAGTAGCACTGGGTGGGGTTTGTCCCCGCACCACTTTCAGCTTCAGTAACCTTCAGGTAACATTTCACCTGCCTTTATTTTTCAGGTGCCTCTGCATGTGCGGGACCCAGCCAGGACAGGAGACAGGACCACCCTAACAAGGGCTATTGTTCTTCCGGTATTTCCAGACTGCCCTTAGGTAAGAAACACTGGAAACCTTTCAAAAGAGCCTGCTCTCCAAATGCTGACCCAGCAGCTCTGAGAGTGCAAGGAGCAGCCATGCAGGTGGGTGCTTCCCCAAACTCACAGGCCTTTCACGGCTTCCCAGCTGCAAGCCCCCTGGCTAGAGAGAGTTTGTCTAACTGTGTTTCCGCCAATGACAACTCTTCGGAGGAGTGGAGACAAGGCACACGGCACCGCGGGAGCGACACCCGGCAGACATTCGGGCATGCGGCCTCAGCGACGTCTGCCTCAGTTGATGGGAGGCCGCACTGCTATGCGGGGGAAGTGCTCGCAACATTGGGAACATCAGACAATGGCATTTCTCCATTGGAATCTCATTTCTCTAAACAAGCTTGTGCTTTGGTGACCGATCAGAGGATGGGATGGGTACACTTCTCTGGTATTTACATAAACTGGGACATTACTAAAGGCACAGGGAGAGGCTGGGTGCTGAAGGCAAGAGTCGGCATGGTGAGGGAGGGGCAATGGACGCATAAAAGAGGGGTAATTGCCCATCTACCCAACACCCAGGGGTCCGAAGCGCTGAGTCCCAGCTGGCTAATGTTGTGCCATCTGACACAGAACAGCTGATTTAAAAACAAACCTGACGCAGAGATCTTGTCTCCCCAGGTAAGTTTGTCAGGAGAGCAAATTTTTTGCAATTAAATGTCAAGGCATCCGTCAAAGGGGATTTGATTAACCATTTCATTGGCTGCATAATTGGAAACAAACTGTTGTATAATTAACAGACTTACAAGGAGGCAGGCAAAAGTCCATCTCAAACCCTACAGGTAACTCCTTAATAGGGAAATCAGCTCTCTTTGATTAAAAGTCACTGCAGCGCCCTGCAGGTTTCCAGCACTGAGCACACAGGGCATGCTGTGGAGGATATGCTGCACCGGATGCTGGGAGAGTCAGGGTCTCAGCATGCATCTCAGTGCAGTGCGGGTGATGCCAGTCAGTCTGGCCTAATAGCCAGCCCTGGGCAGTGGCCTATAGCTGACTCTTCAGATAAGAATGAAATTACCCCTCCTGCAGTGCACCTAACCAAGGGCTCAATCCTGTAAGAGCTGAATACTCGACGTCATGTGAATTGAGGGTGCTCGGTACCTGTCAGGCTCAGACCCTGCCTCAGATACTATAGCATGAGGAGAAAAATTCCTCCCCGAGATTCACTTACGTCCTGAGGGGATGTAGCCACAAAAGATACTGAGAGTCATTAAAGGCTCTTCTAGCGCTCTTCCAAATCTTGCCATAGTTCTTGGCTGCCCATTAATTTTGTTTAGTGACCTCTTGTTCCCAGATTATGGGACAGGGACTCCTGGGTTTTCACTGTGCTCTTTGGAATTTTTGTCCTTCGGAGGACATCCAACCTATCTAACATTCAAAACCAGAGCTGAAAGCATGTGGTACAAAGGGGGCATTTGTGGAGAGGATGTGACTTTCTGACTATTTCCATCCTGATTCAAACTCTGGGTTTGTTCATCCCATCAAGTCAAATCTTGAAGCTGGACTTTAGAAAGGGCTGCTTAGTTTCATGGCCACCAAGAGCAACATTTGTAGTTCTGCTCCATAAGGGTGCCAGCTGATCACTTGTGACACTCAGGAAGAAATTTCCCCTATGTGCATGTCACAAGTAGCCAAGTACACTACAAGGGTTTTATTTGCTTTCCTCTGAAACATCAGCTATAGGCCAAACCTGGAGACAGAATACAAGACTTAACGGGCTCATAGTCATATCCAGTTGCATACTCAATCATCTCAATATACATGTCCCTTCTATTAACCAGACCAGCCTCTAGATGGCACCAACGCACCTTATACCCAACCACCCCAAAATATTCATCTGGCAGTCAAAAAACACACATCTTAAAGGCATTTGAATCAGAATTGGACAGGATCAGACAGAGAATATGAATCTGAGTCTAGTCCCCTGTACCCACCTCACCGCTGCCTCTCCTCATAAGAGAACAGTTTATCATTGAAGTCTTAGAGTGCTGAAAGATTCACAACCTGACTTCTATTTATTTGATTATCTGCTATCTTGTTGTCCTTATGGAAAACAACACAGCAAAAAGAAATCCATGCAGAGTATAAAGAGAGATACATGCCTGTCACCTGATGTAAGGAGCCGGGACCAGTGATTATGAAGATGCAAGTACCCAAATGAAAATTAATTATGATTTTCATTCACAGCCAATGACAGCATATTACTGCACTGAACAACAGGAAAAATGATTCTTTCCCATTTCGCATCAAAGAGGGTACAATCGGGCTGCATGTAATTGTGCTTAATGAATGAAAACAAACAAAGGGAACAGCTGCGATTTATTAATCCCATTACGAATAATAAAAGAAGTTCCTGAGAGCTGAGAACACACTAGTGGTGCTTTAAGAGTGGGCTATGGGGAACATTCAACAGATGCCAGACTGAAGTGAACTGGCAAGAACACAGGATGGCTACTCACCCTGCATCTTCAAAGAGCAGCTCGTTTATATCACCCACGCCCCGCCCCGCCCCGCCTCCTCGACAACTCTCACACAGTGGCTGGCTTGTGGTTGATTTTTGAGGCCTAGGTGACTTTTGGTGCTGATGAAAGCCTGACTGCTGAGGAGCCAGGCACAGGGCTGGCTGGTATTATGAAATGCTTCCCCCCACACCTCTGCCAATTCATTTCAACCCAAACTGCTCCCTGCTCTGCCAGTGTGTAACAGCCCTCACTTGCAGCAGATCCTGTCACCCCAAAACTGGGCTCTCCCTACACAGCTCTGCTACTGCTCCTAAACCTAACCTATAGCACCCCTTGTAATCCGTTCTGCTCTGCCAGCGAACCTCTACCTTTTCCCGCAGCACTCTTGGCTACCTGTCTACTGATGGCCCTCACCTCTTCCTGGCTCTCTCACGGCTTAGACACGTCCCTGGTCTCTCTCAGGAGACAATGCAGCAGCTTGGGGCAAAGGCTTTTTATTATCTAAATAAACCACTACTCAAACACAAAAGTTTTCACTCTGCTTTATTGGGACAATAAAATCTATGTTATGTTTTTTATATATACACACACACACACCAGTTATATATTTTATTGCTTTAATAAAGTATTGCAGAATGTGTTTGAATATTGCTTTATGAAGTTAATTTGTACAATTTACAACAGATGGGTTTTTAACCACTCTTGTTAATATTCAAGAAGAGGCCTATTGGCATGGTCACCTCTTCCCTCCAAATGCCCCCCGGGATTGCAAGCAAGATCACTTGGGTACCTTCCTGGGTTCTACTGTGCTATGGGGTCATTTACAGCAGGTGGGGAAGAAGGTGGTGAGATGAGGTGAGGCAGACCGTAGTTCAAATCCTGACTTCATTCACATGGGAAAGGAGTTGAGCAGTTTCCCATGCTAGTTGCCAGAGGAAATATGGGTACAAAGCAATACCCTTATCAGAATATATGTTCAGGAAAGGCCCAGGACTAGAGGAGCTGCTGCAGGTTGGGATGGAGGGGTATCAGAAGAGCAGACTGGGGAGTGCCCATGATAAGAATAGCATGAAGAGCTTCTGGTCACCTCTAGAGCAAATAGAGTGGAATAGCAGGGTCAGAAATGAAGAGGAGAGCAGTTGGGGAAAACTTGAGCACCACCTCCTTTCACTGTGCCTGGCTCTGCTCACAGCTCTCAGCCCCTTCCGTCACTTGCACAAGCATCACATTCACCCAGGGTGGGTGTGAATCCACGTATGTGGAGGTTATGAAGTGTATTAGTGCCTGGTATCCTTCTATCGCTGGCTGGTAGTCAGTCACACACACACACACACACACTAATGGGACAGGTAACTTTACAACACACAGGGCTACTTTACTATAAACTTTCACTGTGCAGGCTGCTATGATCCAGATGTGCTTCCAGAAGTGACATGAATCCAGCTACCAAAAGCAATCTTCCCCTCTCTGTATTTCCTGTGAGATAATTTTTCTGGGCAGCAAGAGGGGGAATGCAGAAACTGGGCGGGGGTGGGATGGGGGGCGGGGGGAGGCTTGCATGAAAACAAGATGCCCCACCCCCTTTGACTTACCTCATCCTTGTACTTGGTGATGTATGAGTAGATCTCGTGCAGCGCACTCATGCTGTTGAACTGGCTCAGATGTAACCGGGACTGCTCCGCCAGGTAAGCACTCATGTCCTGGTCACTGATTGCTGGCATTTTAGCAATATCTGCATAATATCTACAGCAGGTAGGAGAAACAGAATAGTGTGTCTGAAACAGGGAGAGGTAGAAAGGGGAAAGGGGCAGGCCTCCACGGGACTCCCTCTGAGAACACCCTGTGGGAAGACTGAAATGTGACTACAAGGAGCCTTTTGTTTCACAGTAATACTGGTGCTTTTCATCAACAGATCTCAAAGTGCTTTACAAAGGAGGTCAGTATCAGGATCCCCACTTTATAGCTGGGGTAACTGAGGCGCAGAAAGGGGAAGGGATAAGTCACCCAACCATCAAGTGGCAGAGCAGGAATTAATTGAACCCAGGTCCCCTGGAGCCCATTCCAGTGCTCTATCTAAAGAGCCACACTACCTCCCCCTTAAATTAACTTCTTGTTACACTGAAGCAGTTGGGATAGTTAAAGTCAGGTGTTCTCAATGATCCACCTGCCATCCTCAAATCACCCACGATTCCCTTCCATGACCTCCCAAACAACCTACTTTTGCCCTCATGACCCAATATCCCCAAATCCTTTCTGCTATTCCAGTCAAAAGCCCTGCCCCCCGGTGCGGCCGTATGTAACAATTTCTTGTTGCAGTGATTCTCTTTAAGTTTACTGTGTCACAGAAAGCCAAATACGGCATTTCACATTCAGTGCATACACTTGTGATAATTTCACATCCACATCTATACTGTACACATCCATACTGAACATTTAATGAATTGCACCTTCCTCGGTGATGTATATTCAGTAGCCCTTATTACTGCGGCTAGTTGTGCTTGGAAAGGTTACTGCACAACAGAAAAGTCAGAAAACATTGGGCTTTTAGTGAAAACAGATTCTGCAGAAAACGTGAGAAACGTCAGAAAACAGCTTGATGAGCCACCATGGGGTCATGACCCTGAGGCTGAGAACCCTGCTTTACCGGAATCAGCAACAGAAAATGTGACTTCACCCTGACTAACGCTTCATGGCATCAGTACCCAGACAGCACTCACTGTTAGCCAGAAGCTTGATGGGGCAGGTAATCTAGCATTCCACTGAAGTGTTTTGACCATTGCTGGAGGAAGGATACTGGCTTAAATGGACCAGTGGACCAATGAGGTATCATAGGAGATGGACCAACGGCCTCACCCACTCCTAGATGGCCCACTGATCTGATTGGGTAGGGCAAGAGGGGGGCATATGGGACTAGATGGCTCATTGGTATGCTCAGTAAATTCAGGCAACTGTATAAATTGGGACCCAAGGGGATTCAAAGCCAGGCACCCAGACTAATGGCAGGTGCATCATCCCAGCATCATCTGATGTGCTTAGTCGTCTCCCGCATTCACATGTCATCCACAGGGGCAGGACGTTCTTGCACAAGCCATACAAGTATCTCCCGTGCTGCCCTCAATGGCAGGGGCTCCCAGTGCATGCAAGGGACGTACATCACTTCCTGAGGTAAAAGCAAGGCCTGGCTGGACTGAGGTGAGCTTTCCTGGGTAGCAGCTCAGCCATTCCCAGAACAGAAACCTACCAGGCACTGTGCTCAGGATGGCTGCCTTTAAACATTTCCCACAGGCACATGCTAATATTTGTTTCCCTAAAGATATTTTGAAAAAATTTCAGGGCAAAACGATCAAATGTATGGTCTCCATTTTTGTGCGGGGAGAAAGTAAAGCTGCAAACTCTGAGGGCAAACTGAGGTCCCTTCAGCAATCAGGTTCTTAATACCTTCACAGGCTTCTCCTTCAAAACAGCGCTGTCCTCGACAATCAGGCCTCGCCACTCCCAATACCTGTAAATACTGAGTGCAAATCCCACCCAAACCTTGCTTTATCTCTCGTGACCCCAGAGAAATGAAACGCCAACGCAATTCAAAGTCAACATTCTGGCACTGATTATTAGCATCATCATCATTAGCTGAATCCAGTCTCACTGAGGTGGAACAATGCTGAGTCAGGCATTTGGGTGGGAGCAGATGGCAGCGTAACACCTTCAGGAGATGAACATGAGCCCCACTCTATCCTATGGTACTGAGAGCAGCCAAGAGCTCATGTTAAGATGCTTATGCAGGGCAGTGCCCAGCAGGAGTTCCAGCTATACTTGGAACGGGGAGGCTGGAGGCTCCGCAGATTCCGACAGAGCTAGAGAGTCTGACTCTTCACCCTCTAAGGAGCTGTGGAGAACAAAGGTTTGAGCATAGACTTGCCAACTACAGCAGGCCCCAAGGGATCCACTGTGCAGCTGAGGACATCAGATGTAGTTTCTCATCCATTTCCACTCAGATTCTTTCTTACAGGATAGAAAACACCTTTCATCCACTTCAGGAACATGAGGGCAGAAAGACCAAGCCTTGAGCCTCACAGTTTCCAGCCATCTTCTAAATTAATGGCCACTGAAATCACACCAAAATCCTCCAGGGCATGCTGTAAGGTTGAGTTTGCCTGGGAACCCAGCTGCCTGGACCACGCTGTCTGAAATGCCCTTGATGGGAGGCGGGACTCCATGGCAGGTGAAGGCATGACGAGGGGCTCCCACGGCAGATGCTTGCATCCATGGCTGCAGTACAAGATCTTCAGCCAAAAGGAAGCAGAGAATCCTTTCTGGATCAAGACTTATGCAGGGAATGAGGGGCCACAATTATTTTTCAGTGAACATACTGACATCTCTAATGGACCGACATCCCATGGATTGCTAATGTTCCAGCTGGATTCCTACAAGCCGAGAGATCACACCTTGCATAACAGTGACTCAGGATGCAGCCAGCCTGGAAGCAAAACTGAGTGTCTCTCTCTCCTCCCCCCTTACTGTGTGCTCACCCTTTTAACTCTGTTTCTTCCCTGGAGTGGCCAACTGGCAAACTGCCCTTTTTTTGCCTGGTGCCTGGGTATCATGATGATGGACTTAACAGACAGATCTTCCATTGGGACTGCCAGGTTCAGTCAATCACCCTCCCTTCATTCAAACCCTTCCTTCTGCAAAGCTTTGCAAAGATAATCCTCCAAAGAAAGAAACTGCAGTTACACAACAAAGCCCCACCACAAATGACAGGTGGGAAATCCAACCTCTTAGCCCAGAGAGGATAACCTGCTCCCCACCGGGCAGCCCAGTTCTCTTCTTACCTGCTGTGGCCTGCTAACATTCTTCTTGTGTTTTCAGTCAAATTGAGGTTCTAAGATCCTCAGGGCAGGAACCTTGTCTTTCAATTTGCCTGCAAAGCGCCATGCATGCCCCTATGGAGTTATATAAATATTTAATGCGGAAAACCATTACATGAACATTATTTAGGAGGCAAAATCAAGCAGTCAAAAGTTAGGTAATGCCAGATTTATGGTTGCCCGTGCAATTTCAATTTGGCCCTTTGTGTGGCCATCCTGTGCACTGAATGACACAGGGGTCCTGTGGGGAAAACGGAACGTGGTCATGTAGTTAAAGACTGTATCATTATGCATACGCACAAGAAGGCAGAATTAAGGTTGCACAGGCAACTTTAAATCTGGCATTTCCTAACTTTTGAGTGTTCAGCTTTGCACCCTAAATAACTTTATGTATGTAATTTCCTAGGTTTTCTTTAAAAAAATGAAGGTTAAAAAATCAATTATAATTGACTGTTACAACACCCAACCATACATCACAAGTAGGGCTTGAACCAGGAACTTTCAGCATTGCAGCACAGCCATCTACTACTTGAGTCACAGAACCTGCTACATCAGCTAATGACAGGAGAAGGCTATTATCCCAGAATGGGGGATGGGCTACTGGGCAAGGTGCTAGGCTGAAGGATAGTTGGGGGGATCCTGGCCTGGTTCTCCCCCCTAATCCCTGCTATCGCTGCTCTGGCAGCACCTGGGAAGTCCCAGTGTAGTGGCAACAGCTGCTGCTGCTTTGACAGTGGCATGGGCTCTGCCTTACAATGTTCGCATTCAATTATTATTTTAGAAGCCTCCCAAACTTTTCCTGAGGAGCAGACATGAGAGAAGAGAAATGGCAATTTTCAACACTTTGTATCTCAGCAAAACCTGAATAGATTTTCAGGAACAAAGAAGAGGCACTTCTCGAGCCCAAGGGCTTTCTCCTTGATGAATTTCAAAGGTCTGCTGCAAACAATGGAGGTTAGAGCTTTTGACAAGGATCACAAGAATCTCTTACAATAGAAAACGTTAGGCAATCTCAAAACAGACGTCACTACCAGCTCCCCTATAAACAATCATAAATGACTGCCTCCAAATGTCAACACCAAAACAAGACACTAAGGGGCTCCACTAGCAGGCAGATGCCCTGGCCTCCTGAACTTTCCACTTCCTAGAAGACCACCTTCCAGCAGATAGATAGTGAGACTCTTCTGCCATCCACCTGTGAAGGATTCTCCATAGAAAAATCACTGCATTAACCAAGCCCTCTTCAGTATGATGTTCTCTGTCATGCTTACAGATGCCTTTCCTGACTGAGACTCCAGGATCGGCATCAGATACCGGACTGATGGCAAGCTTTTCAAGCTGCTGAGGCTACAGGCAAAGATGAAGGTACAGGAAGTGACTCTTCGTGACCTTCTGTTTGCTGATGACTGTTCCCTGAATGCCAAATCTCAGTCTGACATGTAGCAGAGTATGGACTATTTATCTTCAGCTTGTGACAATTTTGGTCTCACAATCAACATCAAGAAGACAAAAGTGATGTACCAACCTGCACCAAGAAAGCCTTATGTAGAGCCTGCTATCACAGTGAATAGCCAAACCCTGCCGGCAGTGGACAAGTTCGCCTACCTTGGCAGTACACTCTCACATGCAGTTCACATCAACGATGAAACCAATGCCAGAATTGTCAAAGCAAGCATGGTCTTTGGCAGACTATGTGCAAATGTGTTGGAGCGCAGAGGCATTAAGCAACAAACAAAACTGAAGGTCTACAAAGCCATTGTGTTGCCCAATTTGACGTATGCCTGCAAAACCTGGACGATGTACAGACACCATGTTATGAAGCTGTCTGAGGAAACTGATGAAAATAAGATGGCAAGACAAGGTTCCAGATACTGAGGTTCTCATACAGGAAGATATTCCAAGTATCCATCCTCTGTTGAAGAAGTCACAGGTGAGATGGGCAGACCACGTCACCAGAATGACAGATGAGTGACTGCCAAAGAAGATCTTTTACGGCGAGCTAAAGCTGGGAAAGCGCTCTCAGGGAGGCCAGAAGAAACGTTTCAAAGACTCCCTCAAGTTATCATTGGGGCGTTTCAACATTGACCCAGAGTTTTGGGAAGATCTCGATCATGATCGTTCTACCTGGTGAAGCCTCATCCATACTGGAGCTACAGCCAGTAGAGGAGAACTACTAAGGCAGAGCAGAAGTGCCAGCAGTGTAAACCTCACAATAGCAGCATGTCCTCTGTTAATCAAGTAACCCATAGTGGCATCTCTTGTTCAGTGTGCCATAGACAGTTCAAAGCTCAAATTGGCTTGATCAGCCGCTCACGTGTTCACAGAAACCAAACCAATCAATGATGTCATGGTCATCTTCGAACTCAAAGGATGAACAACCACCTAGAAGAATCACTGCATTAATCAAATCCTCTAACCATGCACAATGAGGACTATGAGGTCTGAAATCCCCCCATATGCATATTGCAGACATAATGTATATACAGCAAGGAGGAAGCAATGCTGACGTCACTCACCTTTCTACCCAGCTCTTGTAGTTGGGGATGTCCTTGGCATACAGTAGTTTGTTGGAGGGAGAGTCTTTCCCTAGCTTGTGCTCAGAAGTTGAGCAGGAGTCCATGAATGTCTGTGCCACCACAGATAGGCAAGCATCAGTAATACTGTTCTTGTGAATGTCAAACACGAACTGGGGGTTCTTAATCACATTCACCCAAAAACGCAGAGGTAGACTGAGGAAAGAAAGAACAGAGATGGTCACTGCAGGAAACAAGCCCCCAGACAGGAGCTAGTGCAGACAGAGCCCCAACAGCTTCCTGAATTTTGCAGATTCAAGCCTGAATTTGGCAGAGTCTTCTCCCCCAACCCCACAAAAAGATAAGCAATTTGGGGAAAAAATTCATTCACCTATAGCCCTAATGGCACCCTGGACATCTGGGCTACCACACCCTCAGGCTTATCCTGAATATGGTCATTTCTATCCACTGAGCACAGTAAGAGAGAGGCCTCGGGGGAGGAATTTCTTGACCTTGTCAGCAATTTCAAAGAGGGCAGAGGTGATCGGGACCTGAGGATGCTTTGGGGACCCTGCATCAGTTTGCTGTCAAATGATGATTGTAGGTGCTAGGAAAGATTCCCTAATCACTACAGCCTGCCTCTGTCTCATCCAGTAGCAATGCTGGTTAGGAAGAAATCAGCTCCTATCCTGCAGCTCCCACTTCGCACAGCTTTGGTCATAGACACTTCACCCCAGTGGGATTTGTGGGCACGGAACCAGGAATTTAAGTGCCCTACCCCTCAGAAGAGCCCAGGCGTTACTGATCAGATGCAGCACGGCACAAAGAGGACACAGCTATGACCATGTGCCTGTAACATGAGGATGTCCACCTGAAGTGTTGTACGTAAGACACGGGAGGTAACTGTCCCGTTCTATTTGGCACCAGTGAGGCCTCAGCTGGAGCACTATGTCCAGTTTTGGGCACCACCCTTTACAAAAGATATGGACAAACTGGAGGGAGCAACAAAAATGATAAAAGGGTTAGAAAACCTGGACCTATGAGGAAAAATTAAAAAATTGGACATGTTTAGTCTTGAGAAAAGATTGAGGGGGGACCTGAAAACACTCTTCAAAAATATGTTAAGGGCTGTTATAAAGAGGATGAGGATCAATTGTTCTCCATGTCCACTGAACACAGGACAAGTAGTAATGGGCTTAATCTGAGGCAAGGGAGATTTAAGTTAGATATTAGACAAAATGTTCTAGCTATAAAGGTAATCAAGCTCTGAGGTAGGCTTTCAAGGGAGGTTGTGGAATCCCTGTCACTGTAGATTTTTAAGAAAGGGTTAGACAAAAACCTGTCAGGGATGGCCTAGGTATACTTGGCCTGCCTCAGCACAGGGGGCTGGACTTGATGACTAGAGCCCTGCAGATCTGTGGATATCCGCTTTACATCCGTGGACCATCCGTGGACCACAAAGGGTTCTATTGATGACCTCACAAGGTTCCTTCCAGTCCTACATTTCTGTGATTCTAAGATGGGGCCAAGCATCTTAGAGGTCTAGCATCATGTGGACTCAACTTTAGTATTCCTCATAGGCCAAGTCACACAGGAGAGGAGGAAGCCAATGACCCCAGGCGCTGATGGTTCCCAGGTACTCCCCTCCTGGAGTCTACGCATGTAGGCATTCGTTCTACTTTAGGGGTTTTCCCCTCCCTTGGGTTATTGTAGCTATCTGGGGCATGGGTGCTGGTGGAGGACAATCTACAAACCTCATGTACCCAGGGCCTAGGGAGGGTGTCCCTGGAATGTACGTCAGTGAATGATGTTTTTAATGCATTCCAACACAGATCTCCTATCCTTCTGAAGTAACTACAACACTGCAGGGACTCCTAAAGATTTTGTATGGCATACGGGTCTGGGAGAGACTTTGCTTTGGAATAGTTCCCTGCTAGCCCACTGCCACAATGGGGTCTTCAAGGATCTTAAAGGAAGGCCATCACAGTATTCTTCCTCTCTTTCCTGTCCAACCACTACCTCCCAAGTGAGTTGTCTCCGTTCCAAGCCCTCTGGGTGTCCTTTCCCTCCCCTTTCCTCACACACACTCATAACCCCAAATCCCACCTTATCAGAAAACCAAAGCGTCCACAGCCCATTGATCAAAACCTCAGGAGTCCCGTTTAACCCCTCTGAACACTGCTACTGCCTTAGCTCCTAGGACCGGCTCAGCTGTCCGCTCCTATTCCACGGGAGTGCATTCCATTCCCATTGAACAGCCCTTGCTTATGCCCAGACCCTATGGCTTATGCCAAATTGTGCAAAGTCTCCTTCCCCACTCAGCTGATCCTTTCTAAAACCTCTCGCAGAACTTTACAGAGGTCCCAGACAGGCTCATGTGGGAGGAAAATTGTTGGACTCTTTAAGGGACTCACTAGGGCATTTATTATCAGAGGAAAATGTAGGCTACATCAGATATTGAGATAGCAAATCTATGAATCAGATAGGCTCACAGCATGAGAGGGGAATCCTGGCTAGTGACAGACCAAGTGCTTGCTCACAGCACATATACGTGCCCCTCTTCTATTCTATCCTTATACCAGCCTCCTCTCAGTAGCATCTAACTCTCATTTGAAGGTCCTCAGAGATCGATCCCTGGAATAAAGCTCCTCAGAACCCCTCTAAGCTTCCCTGTGTCATCAACAATGCTTCTGTCTAAGATGCCAAATGCTGGGCTCCCCGGGACTCTTATAATGAGGGTGCCGGATGCACATACGTATTTCAATCCGTGAAGGGAGCGGCCTCAAGAAAATCAGCTCCACACATCGAATTAGCGCCCAGAGATAAGCGTGAACATTAGTATGCAGGAGCCCGCATCCCAGGCCCTGTGGAACTGGGCTCCCCCCGCCCACCAACTCCTTCCTTCCTTTAATATAGAAAGCAGAGTTATAAATCAGTTCCGAGCGTTTCCGCACTCTCATATCTCCATTTAAAAATGTTTCTTTTCCTGCCCTGCTAATTGCCGACAGTTACTGAACTATACAAAAGCAATTTGGCTGCCATTTAACAAATGCCAGACATGGGAACGTATGTACTCGTTGCCAGTAGCGGCAAGGAGATCAGAGAGATGAAATCAGTGAGGCAGCAGAAAAGAAGAATGCCGGGCGAGGGGGGAGTTGTGGAGAAGCAAAGCCTATATAAAGCGGAGTGCTAGCCCCATCACATTGCTCACGGAGATCTCATCAACACCTGCCCCCCTTTTCCGGAAGCGATTAGCAAGCCTGATGGGTTGGCTCTTCAGGCTAGGCTAGGGAGGATGCATGTGTGGTATTACACTACCTTCATTACGACATGCGTGGCTATGTGGCAGGCTGGGGTGCACATCACAAACACGGTTAGGATGGGTGGCACGAAAACATAGCCCAGGGTTTGCAAAGGCGCCGAGGGAGTTAGGGGCCCACGTCCCATGAATCTCCAGGTGAGCTGGGCATTTAACTGCACAGCCCAGCCATAGTTCAATCACGGAGCACCTAGTACTTCAGGATATGACACTTATGGGAAGGGTGGCATGGCTGGGACTACTTGTTATAGCAGAACGTGCCTGGGGCTCACCCACCCCAAGAAATACTGGTATACAAGTAGGCCTAGGTGTCCTGTGTTTCCAGCTGACCCAGGTCACTTTTAGTGTTAATCTGCCCTGGCTGAGGTTGGCATAATCAAATTTCACCTCAGAAGCTGGGAGACGTTCATTAGCTGGGATAGTACAAATGGGAACGCTGACACCCCTCCCACCTGCCCAATTACCAGTTACTCTTCCAGGTGTGCCGGACGTCATAATCGTTGATCTGATGTTTGTCGGCTTGTTCGTCCAGAAAGTCGAACATGTACTTGATGGCCAGGGGCAGGGCGCTCCCGCGGTGTGCCGTGCTGAAGATGGTCTCAAACAGGTCATCGACGAACTTCTGCAAGGTGCCCTGGAGATGAGAAAGGGAGAGTGGCTGCTAAGTACTGCCCAGAAAGTCATGCACTGGAAGAAAGGAGAAAGCAATGGGGCTAGCGATCAATTTCAGATCTTAACCTGACTGCTACCAACAGTAATGGGCCATCATCTGAGATGGGGCTGGGGGGAGGAGGGCCGAAGCAAAAGGAGGTACCAAGGAAATCAGTGGACCACACTGGTCCTTAATGGGGAGAATACACTGTGGTGACAAGATGATCTCACAAGCCTGCGTCAGAAATTCTGGGGTGTTGTCTGGCATCATAACTCAAGCCACTACATGTCCACCCCAAAAGAGAAATATATTGTGCTGCTTTACAACATGGCATAGTCCTTCCTTCATAGTCACTGCCCTGTCTGAATAATGAGGGAAACCCATTCGCATTATTCATTTTTCTATGGCGCTGTATTGTTTGGTTAGTGGATTCCAAAGTTAGATGTGGTTGTGGCTTTTAACCCCTGGTGAGCGGAACTCAACTTGGAAACCCAACTGAAAGGAACTACTTGGAATTAACTAATCAAATGAAAAATACCATATAGACCAAGTGACTCCCATTATGGTATCTGAGTCCTTCACCAACATTAATGAATCTACCCTGAGCTCCCGTACGAGCTGGGGAAGTATTATCCCCATTATACAGATGGGGAACACAGACACATAAGTGCTAAGTGAACCTGGATCTCCTGAGTCCTGATTCAGTGCCGTAGCCACGAGCCCACCCTTCCTCTCTAGGTCAGTCTCAGACATACAGCAGCTGCTGTGCTACAGAAGGTTTTGAGCATGCCCAAGTAAGAGGAACTTGCCCTGATGCCAAATGTATGAAGTACATCATCATTATTTCTTCAGTGAGCACCTCAAAAGTGTGCTAGGCACTATACAAAGAAACAAGACATGGTCCCTGCCCCTGAGACATTACAGTCTAATGTCTCTGACTTGCTGCCAAATGCACCAGGTCCATCCCAGATAGAATGCACCGGCTGTGTTACTGACTACATTAGCTCTGCGAGGGCAGAACATATTCGATTTGCTTCTGAATATTCCAGGTTTGTTCTACCATGCCACTGATCTCCACCAGAGCTGGAAATATAACAGCAGTGCAGGTCACCAGCAGTGAAGGAGTTAAAGTCCATAGCAGATTGCTACAGTTGGTTTGGAGGAGAAGGAATACCTTATAGCATGTGTATCTCAGCTCCTGCAATTAACAGGGGTCCCTCCCCTCAAAGCACAGCAGTAGGGTTTTGTCTGCCTCTCCTATTGACCGTACATGTGGCAATGGCAGAATTTAGGGCATTTGTGTCCTAAGCTATCCCAGCCCCTCTTTTGCAAATGCAAAGAACTGGTAAAATGATAACATCTCTCACCACCTGAACAACGAGCACTGGGGAAATCAGTGTTTGCAGCAACCAGTGGATGGGCAGAAGCTTTGCTTCTTCAACAGCCTTGCTGCAAAACTGGGCTTTGCAACTATTTTCTTAGCCAGATGTAATGGGTGCTGCAAGTGCTTGGTTAGGTGAAGAGACAGCAGGAATAAGGGTTGAGCCCCACTGTGGAGCTTGGCACTGGTGGGGGCTGAGTCTGAAGATAGCAGGGCAGGGTTATCTGGTGGACTATGGAGACAACAGGGAAGGGGCAGAGCCACCTGGTGGAACTCAAAGGCAACAGGACAGATGGGGCACATTTTGAACCCTGCTGGACGCAGCCGTAACAGTGGGAGGTACAAACCTCTGGGGCCAAGCTGCTGGGAGATCCGGGGGGAGGGTCGCAGTAGCTGCATGAACCTAATTCCAGACTGCTCCTTGCCCATAGGAGACATTAAAGGCATCTAGCCAGAATTATCTATATTTGACCTGTACTGTAACCAGGAAAGGAAGCTGGCTGGCTAGCACAATCAAGGGGATCCCAGGAATGGTTCCCAGTCAGCACCCTCATCTCCCACCTCCCCTCCCCCTTTGAATGCAACCAAGCAGCCTTGCTTCCCAGTACTGTACCTTGGTGGCCAACAGACGGGTCAGATAGATCTCAGACACCATCTTGCTGCCCCGGTCTCCCTCCCGCTGGTCCATGTGGTCATGATTCTTCACTAGGTGCCAAAGCTTGGTGCCACTCTCCAGGTCCGGTGTGATCATGGGGGTCCGTGAACGTAGACTGTCGGGGCTGCTGGCTGTCCGGAGCATGCTCTCTGTGGGAAAATCAAACGCAATGGGAACTTCCCTCCTGACTGAAACCCTAATCCTTGTCCGCTTCCCCTCTACCTCCCTTCCCTTTGCCGTCAGACAGGTGTCTACAGCACAACCACACCCACAATCTGGCCTCTTGCTTTAGTCTTAGCAGACTAAAAGGTCCCTTCCAGCCATGGTGGAGGCACGCTGGCAGGACAGTGTAAGCAAAGTTGCTCTGTACCTCTTCTGTACTGTACCTCTTCTGGGGTGCACAAAGGACTTCAGGCTACAAACTGCCAATGCAGCACCTCTTGTGCACCCGAAATTCACGTACACAAACCTTCCTTGGCTCGGATGTCCCTGTGCCTATTTGAGTTTGCAACCTGTGTTTTTGCTGTCTAGGAAGAGAGATCCCTTAACAGCTCTCCCTGTTTGCCCTGGATGTACATTTCCCCTGTGTACCACGTTGCACCAATAAAGGAGATGGGCATGTGGTTACCGGAAGCTGTGCTCACAGTCTGGATGGAGCCCAGAGCGAATGAGAGGGCACAAGAGAGCTGGGAGGTTTGGTGATGCTTGTTTCAATACATCATGCATTCTGTAGTCTGCCTCCTTTTCTGTTCTGTGCTTTGTGTCCACACCCTCGTCCCTGGCCCGTCCAGAAGGGCTGTTCCTGTTGGCTCCAGAGAGCAGCCTGTGGGATGTCCCCCACACTCACCGTATCTGCTGAGTGACTTGGTGAAGGTGGAAGAGTTGGAGATGTTGTACGCCGAGTTCTGCTTGGGCACCAGTGCCACAGAGGAGCCATCAGTCACCTAAAGGCAGAGCAGTGTGACCAGAATGTGACTCACAGAGATGCACAGAGAGGTTCTGCACAGCAAGGGGAATGCCACTGCAGCAGTGAGAAACCAGTAGCTTTTGGGGTCCACTAATGACACAGGAAACTCTGCGTCCCTTCCCCCTGCGCTGCACCTCTAGAGCACCAATCACCAGCTAATGCAAATCAGAACCACCCTTCTCCACAGACTCCATACAACAGAGCCTCCGGGGGTAGCAAGATCTTGGACCAATGGGAATCCCAACAGCTGCCTTGAAATTCAGATTAGATAATAGGGGTCCCTGATCTGGCCCTTCACTGACCTGTTACACACACACACACACACTCTGAAGGCCTCCAGTTGCAGTCTCATCCCTCCATCTGGGAAACACTAAACGGGATGCTCATCAGAACCAATGGATGCCGTTCCTTCACTCGCCGGTGGGTTTGCTGGGCAGGGAGATGAACAGTTTCATCTCCACTCTGTGAGGCTCACAGGTGTTGCCCGCCATCCCCAGATATTGAAACACTGGGCAGTGAACCTAAGTCTCTAGATGCCAGCCCACAGCAGTGGCCATTAGGCCCCCTGGCCTGGTCTCCCTGCAGCACTAGAAGTGAGGGACATGGACTGGCAGCCAAACCCAGTTCCCACAACATGCTAGGGAAGAAAATTAAACCTCCAGGTACCCAGGCTAGGCCAAGTTCCTTGACAGCTGGCAACTGCCCACTGCCCTACCCCAGTGGTTTACCCCCGTGGGCGACCTGACCTGGTAGTGGGCGAGGGTGTTGAGCCTTTTCCAGTCATTGTCTATCTTTGTGGTCACGTCTTCATCCTGCAGAATGATTCGGGCCATCCTGCCCTGCCGCCACTCTGCACCGATGAAAGAGAAAGGCAGGGAGTTAGTGGCATTCTAGATAGGACACAAAACGAATGGGAGGGGAAGAGGGAGAGAGAAGGAGCAAGGCCTGCTGAGCCCTGGCACAAACAGGTAGGAAGCTGCTCCCTCTACAGAGTATCTAATGCACTGGGCATGACGTGGGGTAAAAGCCATTTCTAAGCACCCAAGTGAAGAGGCCGGGCATCAGTTTGGGCCTGGCATCACTGAGCTAACTTTACTCCTCTGTTCTCCATCCTCCTGCCCCTCGCTGGGAATGGGATGGGTCATCATTTCTGGTCTCCTCTGCTCTAGTTTCAACCCACTGCCAGGAATGCTCATCACAAACCAACCCAGAGATGTCTCCAACCCACTGCCCTCCAGTTCTTACAATGCACAGTTTTATTCCCCAGGTTCCTCCTATCTTTGTTGTCACTGTGAGGATTCCTCCGTAGTTTGCAGCTGTTGCTTTGAGGTCAAAGCCACTAGCACCAGAACCCCAGCCAAGGTGGACCGAATGGTTCCTCCCCTGCTTTGGACCTTTAGTCAATGCTCCCTTCAAACCATTCCCCAGTGTCGCTGTTGGGAGATGTGTGGCTCTCCCACCCTCTCAGAGGGCCAAAACCATAATCTCTACACGGCCTGTCCTGGGCAGCCCGGAGGGTAGGAGTCCAGGCCTGGGAATTGCAGTCAGTGTGGAGCATTTAACACCAAGCTGTTCCCGTCATACACACTGCTGTGTGTACCCTGCATACTGAACAGCTAGCCCGTAGCTACTGGATACATTCTCTATGGTATGCAGTGGTGGATTAAGACAGGATCAGATGCAATGGCCCCTCTGGGTCACGTGTTCTACAGGACACCTGCATTGGGTGCTCTGCCTCCACCTTCTCTGGAAACAGACTAGCTTGAAGCCCCTCACATTAGGCTCTTCTAGTCCACATTGACTCTCCATCTGTCCTAGCCAACTGGCAAATGCCTCTGTCTCTTAATCTCACCCAGGTCCATGTCTCCTGCCTTCGGTCTCTGGGAGTAGGGCACGCCCTTGTAGACGGCATCTAGCAGCTTCTCCTTCACCTGTGTGATGGTGTCGCAATTCAGAACCTTGACAGGAATCTCGGGGGCATTCTCATTCTCAGGGTTCACGCAGTTCAGTGTCTGTACAACACAGAGAAGCAGAGAGACTTGTGTGATGGGACGCACCTCACCTTCGGCCAGGAACATGTAGCCAGGGACACAGGTGTCACAGCTGTCTACTGGCTGTGCCTCCACATCCAGGGGCATTTAGTTTTGAGGAGTGGCATCTCTGAAGCATTCCCCTGACCCCCAAACTGAATATAATTAACCCCCTCACTCCAGGAAGGCAGAGAGATATCAACAAGGGGATCCCAGCAGCCAGTAAACTAGAACAAACCCATAAAACTATGCAATCCCGAGCCACACCCATGCCTGGATATATTCCAGAGAACGTGGAATAGGAGAAGTCCCTATCCCCACCTTCTGGACAGCATAACATGGGACAATCAGCAGTGCCAACTTCACAGATGTCTTGTTGGGACAAAGCAATAGATGGTGCTTCAGGGAGACTATTCCTACATAATCTTAGGCCTGGCATACACTGAAAAATTAGGTTGGATTAACTAAATCGGGCAGGGGAGTGAAAAATCCAAGCTCCTGAGTGGGGAGATGGATTTCCTATGCCAATGGGAGAACCCCTCCTGTCTACACTGAAGCGCTACAGTGGCCCAGGTGTGCCACTATAGCGTTTTAAATGTAGACAGGCCCTTAGCTCTGAAAGGTAAAAGCTCAATGCATGTTCTGTGGATAATAGGCAATAGAAGGGTAACCAACCCCCCGCCCCCACGCTTCCAAAGCAATCCAAGTGAAGATAAGCAAGGAGGAGTCAGCACTGGGTTTAGTCATGGGAAGGGTTTTATTGAATCACCCAGAGGGGGTTGGACAGACAAGGCAATCAAGGTGGGTGGGGTGGGAGAAGGTGAGAGCTAGTACCTAATTCCAGGCTCTGGAAAGTAGGAAGAAGATATATAATACCCGCAGCCATCTCTGCCCTTTGCACAAACACCATCACCCTACCCCAGAAAACCCATCGGCTGATTGGTCCAAGCCCCTGCCCACAACGGGCTATGCTCAGTAGCATCTCCTTCCCCCTCCATCTCTGTCAGAGCCCCAGGGTGTGTCAGTGCACTGTATCCATCCGTCCAAGAGGGGGACTGACGTGTTTTAAGCTCTCCCAGGTCTGCTGTGATGGCGAGCCTTGTCATGCCACACCCACCCTCCCCAGGACACGCGAGGAACAATGCGGTCAAGGTAAGAAGCACGACCAGGGATGCTAGAGAGAGAAAAATGAAACATAAACTGCTCTCTGCAAAGTACCTTGGGCGCCTTAAAGACCTCGTTAAATAGCTGAACCTAGGGGTCCTGGCAAGAACCAGTCCTGGGCGAGGCTCCCGCTTGCACTAACCAGCATTTTGTAGTCAATCTGCTGCCGGATCAGCTTGTCTTCACTCAGCGAGTAGCGGGCCTCTCCGGTGATGGCGTCAATCGGTCCCTTCTCCATCTGCTGTTTGATGGCACAGTACAGCATAAAGAGAGGCTCTCCAGCACACTCCTATGGGGTAAAGGGAGGGGGGAAGAGCGAGAAGTGAGAGGGCACCAGACACCAACCCTAACCCGTCTAGGAAGCCCTCAGCTACTGCAAGGAGAAGCAGAATGCAGGAGTCTGCCGTGTCCTCTTAGGATCAATCACCAGTGTGTGGCCTCATAAATACTGTCCCCAGCACTTGCCAAGATAGTCCCAGGCCACCTTTCTGCAGCTCTGTTACCAACAGCAAAACGTATTATGTTGCCAAATGCTTTGGGGAGCATCAGCTATAAAACATTGCCTTAGGTGTGCACAAAAATGACCCGTGCTGTGATCTCAACAGCTGGGGCAAATGGAGGCAATTTACCTCCTTTTATCGCCCTCAGAACCAGCTGCTGCTTGTTTCATTGCTATTTTTAAATTAGAATCATAACCCCTAGCCCATTTTCACAATGCTTTCCAGCCATTCTCTGCCGAACCCTGCTCACGTGGGGGAGACGCAGGCAGAGAGGTTAAGCTCCAGATCAGAGAGTGAGTCAGCAGCAGAGCTAGTCTGTGCTCAGAGCACCCCTCTACATCTGATCTGGGCGAGCTCTGTCAGCCATCTTGGGTTTTCTGAGCTTGTGGAGTATAATCGATGGCCTGAACTGGCCAAGGGAAACCACCCATGAATGGGACACCCTGCCAAAGGGGATGGGGAGAGGTATCATCACGGACCCTACCCAAGGATTACAAAGCGGGAGGACCCAGGGTTACACCCTTAGCTTCCTTTAAGAGGCCAGAAGGATAAGTAGAAAACGCTGACATTACGGCGATGTGGACCACTGCCAGATTCAAGAGGCAGAAGGATTAAGAGGCCAACTCACTACCAACAACCTCATTCACTGGCTTCTCAGTGGAGGCTTGGGCCGAGTGATAGGGTTTCCTTCAATTCACCCAGTCATGTGGCCACCCACATTGCGTGCTTAGGAAGCAGGACATGTCCTCACTGTGAAACGTGCTAACCAACTCCTCTGCAACCCTTCAGCCACCACTGCCCCAGCATTCACGGCCCCGTAAAGAGGGGAAGGGGAGACAAACGGAAATGAGCATTACTACAGGATAGTGATGCATGAAAAGGGGCCACAATGGAAAATGTATTAAACTGCAACATTTTTGAAAAAGACAAGGCCAGGCCAAGGGTGTAGGTACGGTACCATTGTGCGCCAGGGGCTCTAGGAAGTGTGAGGGGGGATGGGATGGAAACGTACCGGGGTCAAGGCAAATGGAAGGGGTGAGGAGATGGAAGGGGGCCTGGGAGAGCAGGGATGTGAGAATGGGGAGAGCCAAGTCCCACAGCGATGACACTGCTAACATAGTGCCCCACAACTTGAACCTTCCCTCTGAACTGCCTCCAAGAAGCAGGCTTTACCCCTGACCAAACAGGGACAGGAAGAGGGGCGGGCGGGGGGCTAGAAAAAAATCCAACAGCTTCCACCCAACCAGCACTGCCCCCCCAACCCGTCCGCTTTACAAATAAATTGTACTTTGGTGCAAAGTGCGGCTGCTCTCCCTGTCACCATATGCTGTTAGCATCTCGTTAGCATCTGCGGTAATTAAAGAGACAGCTGCTAACGAGCAGGAACAGGCATACATCATCCCCAGACCTTCCGACAACACGCCTGTCTTTGAAATTATGTTTCATTTGCAAACTTGGCTTCATTAAGTCAGCTTGGAAAAGAGAGAGAGAGGGAGAAAGAGCCCCAGTGTGGGTGCCGTGCTGTTTATTAATAGCTTCCTCGTAACGCAAAAGCAAAATAATGACCGTAAACCAACAAGCCCGCTCAGCAATTCCATTCCAGCCGGCGGAGAAACGCCTGCTTTTCTAGTTCGCTTTCTTTGCCTGCTTTCATGAGAGTAAAGAAAGGGAGTCACTTCCTTTGATTGCTTATAAAAGCTCCTGTAAAACTCCCAGCCGGGGGAAAGTGACACAGATGAAGAATAAATTGGAGCAGCCTTCGTGGTCACATCTCGTTTATCTGCTCCATTCTCAGTACGCAGTTTTCTCCCTCTCGCCGGCAGTCCGGCCCCACTCTCTACAGGAACCCGCTGCCGTAGCAGATTGCTTTTTAAAAATGTCACCCCTGAGCACTGACCCATTTCATTTTCCAGCCCAGTGAGACTCTGCAGATCCCCCTTTTGGAATGAAAATGAATGTGGAATATGGGGCTCTCTGTATGCAAAGGGCTGGAGAGACATTAACTAATTAACCAGTTTGATCCTTTAAAGCGAGTTTTTGCATTCTGGAACGGTGACAGGTTGTCAGCCTAGAGGAAGCAGGACAGCCCAGGCACCTGCAGTGCGAGCTTCCTCCACCCAGCACTGCGGAGACCCCCTCCAAGGATGACAGGTATGTCCCTATAGTCCATTCAATCCTTGGCGTCCCTGCCGACATCTCCAGCAAGGGGGAGCAATTAGTGCCAATCAGGGTGGTTTTTCCACGCTGCAGACCCCTGTTCTCTTGCAGCTGGACTGACCCCACCCGATCATTTCACACAGGTCACCATTAGATGGGCCATTAGATGGGAATGATTTTTGGTCGCTCCCTGCCAAAATCAAATATAAGAGGTGAAAGGCTCTGTGGCCCATTACCAATGGCCCTGTGCTGGACAATTCTCCCCTTCCCCAAACTCTTTCTAACTCTCTGGTCCATTCCAAGCAGAAGCAAAGATGACAGACAGCGCCCGGACTGGTTGTCATCTCACTGTGGAGCTGGAGTGCATGACCCCCAGGTGATCTAAAACGAAACCACAATGCACTCCCACTGCTGTGAGATAGTGACCGGTGCGATCTGGAGCCAGTGTCCCAGAGAGCCAGCAATCAGCTGTTTGCAGCAGATCCCATTCTCAATGGCAGTGGAACCCTGCAAAGCATCCCGTTGGACAGTCCTGGGACAGGCCATCTTAGCCCTATATGGTCACACGCCCCTGAATGGAGGAAAGCATTGCCACCACTTTTCACCTCCTCCCAACCAGGTCGGAGAGAGGGATGTTACCTGGAAACTAGTGGGGTTTCTTTGACTTTGACCAGATGGTTCCCTTAGAAGCTCCCTACAATTCCAGGTTGCTACAGAAAGCAAAATATAAGAGGGGCCCAGGGACACCCCAGTGTGGGATCCCCTCTCTGAAACATACCCAATGATGTACCGCCCTGACGGCACACAGGGCAGCCTGGCTCTAGAATGCAATTCTGCCCAAGCTTCAGGCTGCACCATTGCCAGCACTTAGTGTGTCTGTGAAAAAGTTACAAAGGAAAATGCTCCTGCAGAAGTTCCCGCGCACAAGCAAGACAAGCTGCTGGAAGGAGGCGTGTAAGGGAATGTTTGTGCAGCGCATACATTTGCATGGGGGGGGGGGGGGAGAGGATAGGCCCTAGGCAGTCTGAGTCAAGCCAGCAAATGCTCACAGTGTCTTACTGATAAGATTTAGCTCATCAGGCACCTAATACCGTGCATTTTTCAATGCTCGTCTCTATTTTTTTTCCCTTCTGCCTTCCCCTGGGGTGTCTCATTAAGAGTCTGATGAATGTTGCTGCAGGGCCCTATGAAAGCACCAGGCCTTAGTGATTCCACTGCTGCTGCCTGTCCCCATTTCCTCCTCAAGAGGTAGGGCCAGGAGACACCTAGGCAGGAAGAGAGAGGAGCTCTGGGATCCTATCCTAGGACCGGTTTCATTCTTACACTGGGTGGAGCTAGACACCGGCACTGCACTGTGAGAAACAATACGCAATGTCCCAGTTGTGTATGATGAGTGGCCGGCTTGCTTTGCTCCTCTGAATCACATGCTGCCAAATCCCTCTGTGCAGCCGCATCTCCAGGTGCTAGCCACCATGGGGGCACCCAGGGCGTGCATCCACCCTGCTAGACCGTGGTCACAATGCACGCAGGCATGGGGGGCAAATGGGTCTGCGAGTGTAAAAATTGCACCCTGCTCGCTGTACTCCTGCTGTCATTGGCCATACGTGCTCCTGGAAATTCTTCTTGGGGGAAAGCCGGAGACAAGAGGCCCTGCCCTCTATGGCTTTGCACCAGATCAGCAGCAGCAGCTCACATCAGAGGAAGACACCAGGTCAACCCCTAATCAAACAAAAAGTGCATCAGGGCCCTTCAAGGGCAGTTGTTTTTGAGAAGTGTCCTAGCAGCTGTGCACACAAAAAGGCTAGCAGGTCCGCATGCCTAATTTACATGCACAATTACCACTACTTGGTGCAAGGCATATGTTTCCCTGCTGGCAAACTGTCTGCTGCAATACCTGTTCCATCCAGCTCCAGGGTTTCCTCTCCCTGCCACTTGCAACCCTCACCTCACAGAATCACATGGCTCTAGCAGGTCCCACCCGTTCCATCTCCCTGAGACCAAGGCAGGAGCAGTCCCTATCAGACACAACTTCTAGGGTCTTGTCCAGGCTAATTTTAGGTGTTTTAAGCAAGCAATGAGGCTTCCACCACTTCTCCTGGGTGACTATCTCACAGCCTAACAGATCTCACTGCCAGCAAGTTTGTCCTGGTAATCTGCATACATTTTCCTTTAATTATGCCCCTCGGTACTGCCCTAAATAATCCTTCTCTTCACTGCTCTTTAGACCCGGGAGACTATCCGCTCCCACTGCCAGTTAGCCAAACATCTCCATACAGAGGAGATGTTCCTGGCCCCTCCCCATGTCTCTCTTTTCCTCTTAACTTCTTAGCGGGAGTCATGCCCCAGGACAGACGGCGGCGAGTGAATTGACTCAGAGGAGCTTTCAAATCAGACAACAATGTATCGAGGTGTCAGCAAGGAGGGCAAAGCATACAGAGGACATCGGCTCAGCACTGAGGCTGAAACAGCCAGACCCTGAACTGCATGTTCAACTCCCAGCAGGATTAGTTGAGCCCCTCACGGAACACAATTTGCCTACCTCAGTAGCTCACTCTGTGGGTTTCATCTGAACGAGACCAGCTCCCGTATGCCCCACACACGCAGCCAGAAGCCCGTTGTTAGAACACGCAGTCACACGCACAGAAACGTGAGGGCCTTTGCAACCCCCTTCGCTCACACAGTGGCACTGTTTTCATGAGCAAAGAGCCAGCTAGATGCATCGCGGGGCATTAGCATGTCCAAGCACTGCAACTGCATGCAGTCACAATTACACGAGCAAATCAGGTGCACAAATGCACTCAATTGTATTTTACAATAGCAAATCTTTTCCAAAGGTCTGGCCCTCAGGAGATCACCTGCCACTTTCTGCAAAGTGTGATTCTGTCCCACTGACCTGAATATTTCCCTCCCCCCATGCTGTGGTGAAGGGTGCTAGGCATGGGATCATTTGCTGTCTGCATTTATAACGCCCTTTGAAACCCCATGTGACGCAAAGCGTGATGCGCAAATGCAAACCCACGGAGTGAGGAGGACACGGCGGGTTTTTAAAGGCAAAACCTCACTCCTCTCCTGCTGTGGGAAAATGACAGACACTGTACAGATATATTTTTATAGATATGGGCCATCTCTCGACAGAGGCACAACGCGAAGTGCATGTAAGTGATATTATAAATCATCTCTCACTGGCGATCACTCAGGTCTGCGCAGGTGCCTGCTCACCCACACTCCTCTCCTGGAAATGGTTCAAACCTTCATCTTAATGAGGGATGAAATCGCACAAAAACGGCTCCGTGCCACCAGGACTCGCTGAGTAAACGGCAGGCGAGATCCTGGGAAAGCGGCTCTGCTGACTGACAAACAGGCAGCACCATTAACCCAGCTTGCTTCCTTCTGGAGCACGCAGCAGACCGCCGTTCCTACCACTCTGCCAGCGAACTCTGCCGCTGCACTTTCCCACCGCTGCAGCCCTAACGGTGGGGACAGGCGTGTAGACAGCACTTGGGTGGCTTTATCTCCACTGAATAATATTAGATGAGCCAGCAGTAAAAATACTCCCACTCCATGTACTCCTCAGCTCCCTCCCTTACTACCGTGGGTGGAGCTGCGCCAGGGTGAATTATGGCCACCAGGTTTGCAAGTGCAGGGCAGGAAACGCAGATGCTGTGTGCCAACTGGGTATGGAGATGCAGTGAGCCTGGCTGAAAGAAGGGGGCTCCTTCTAAAGGCACTGACACCTCCTGAACAGCTCGGAATAACAGCCTACTGAGAGGCCATTCGGCTCCCGTGTTGCTGATCTGCCATGCTGGGCCTACAGGATGTGGGCGTGAGACCAGCACCTTTGCTGCTCAGAGTCTACCTGCCTCCTCCTATTTGTGCCCCCACTCGGCGTCCCCGCCCCACACTGCCAACACATCAGTCAGCACGATGGCAGTTTTGTGGAGTGGGGGGGTGAATGGCTGGAGCCGAGGGACTCCGCAAGGTGCCATTTCCCTGCTGAACAGCCTTAGCTATAAAAGATACAGAGAAAAGCAAAGCAGTCGACTAGACAGGGCAGGGCAGCAGAACAGGCTCTGCGTTGAATGGGCTACAGAGCATTCACAGCTAGAGCTTGAACAGGGAGGGGCCAATCCTGGGGCCCTGGCTCCTGCATTACTCTGGCAAACTCCCATTCCCGTAAGTGGGGGGTTGGGCTGAGTACGGCCCTCAGGATTCAGATGACACCAGCACCGGGCCTTGCTCTAGCACCTTCCATGCAGGGAGCTCAAAACACTGTGGGTATGTCTACACTTAAACCACTACAGCTGTGCTGCTCCAGTGCAGACACCATCGATGCCAACAGGAGTTCTCCTAATCCACCCGCCCGAGAGATACTAGCTAGGTTGACGGAAGAATTCCTCCAGAGACCTAGCACTGTCTACACCGGGGATAAGGTCGGCATAGCTGCGTCTCTCATGGGGGTGGGTTTTTCACACCTCTGAGAGATGTAAGTTCCCAGTGTAGACCAGCCCTTTGTGTTAGGCTAGACAGGATTGGGTTTAGCCTCATGACCCTGCCCTGTGGGGAGGTAAGTCAGAATCACTAGCTCCATTTTACAGAAAGAGGGAGAAACTGAGGCACTAAGTGGGGAAGTGATGTGCCCACGGTCACACAGCAAGTCAGTGGCAGACCTGGGAACCCAGATCTCCTGGCTCCCCATCCACACGCCATCCCATCCCAGCACAGAGGTGGTTCCCACAGGGAAGGAGGCCAGGCCCTGGCCCTGGGGGCTAGTGGTCTCTTCCACACTCACCTTTAAAAACTTGTACAGGAGGAACGTGAACCAATTAGTCAGCATCTTCTCAGCCACAGACTCCGTCCTGTAGGGAAGGCAGAGAGTAAGAACGTCACAACAGAGAAGTGGAGGTCTCCGATTTTTCCTGCAGTCTCCCCGGTCTCGGACCTTTTACCTATTTCTCATTTGCTTTACAGGTCATGTCCTGGAAGGCAGAAAACTCAGAACAAAGGGGCAGGAGGCGGCAGTAAGAGTCCTGGGGGTTGCTATGACAAAAAACTAAAGATGGTCCCTTTGGGAGTCAATCCTGGCCTGCCACAGGGAGAGCTCATTAGAGAGGAGCCTGCTCACCTCCAGGACTCAGACACAGGAATCCAGCCAAAGGGAGAAGCAGAGCTGGCTCCACTCCCTGTCAGCATCACCTCAGTAGGGAGGAGACAGCAGCCAGGGCTCCTCCTTAACTGGGGAACTTGAGGTAGATCTCGTAAATTTCACCCACTGGGGTTCATCTTAATGTCTTCAATGGGAGGAGGGCATTTGAGGCATCCAATATGAATATTATAACAAATCCAAATATTACGACAAATCCTAGAACACCATATTTGTCACCATGCTGTACACCTAGGCCATGCAGAACTTCGGCAACAGCTGGGGTACAACTCTGATCTTTCTGCTCCAGACGCTCAGGCCTCTGCCACTTGAGCTAAAGGAGAATCACCATAAGCTGCTAGCAATGCATGGCCTATGATACATGGTTCAGCAGATGTGATTTCAGCCAGTAAAGGCCAGTGGTGCTCACACATTAGCCCATCCATTACAATATTCTGCACAAGCAATGGACCCTACACATGAACCAACTAGAAACTTAGGCTGTCTTCCATGTTCCTTTGGAGCACTGAGCAAGGATCCTCGACCAAGAACAGGGGGGTTTATCCCCTATGATCGGTTCCTTGCCCGTGGAGTGGAGGTGGGCTGACTGGTGATCCTTGGTGTGGCACATGCCTGTTTCCCAGCAAGGTGAATGTGATGGAGGAGGAGTTTGGAGCAAACTTTGATGGAGCTGTCAGTCAGTGCTAGCTCCGCAAGGCGCTGAAACAGAGACTGACAGATAAAGTGATGCTTATCAAACTTCGGGGGTGCAGCCTCTGGAAGCAGCCTCTTGCTTCTGGAAAGCTCGGTTCGAATTTGGATCACATAATGCGCAAAAACACTGTAGGAGAGTAGGGACGGGAAGTGCAGAATTGTTTCCTATGCACATTTGGGAAAATCACAAAACCGCCTAAAATTCCAGCACAGCTAGTCATGTCCGGACAGCAGAGGGCCTGAACTGGAATAGTAGGGGCTGCAGGTCAGGCGTGAGGTGGACCAACAGATCTGTGTGAAGGGGCCCAGGAGCGGAATAGCAGGGGATGATGTGGGTCAGGATTGAAGTGCACGGACAGAACTGTGTGAGAAGCCTCGGTCTGGAATAAGAGACGGTGCTACAGGTTGGTAGTGAGGTGATCAGCCGAACTCTGGGGGCAGGGCAGGAATGGAACAGCAGCGAATGATGCAGGCCTGGATTGAGGTGAATCGGGCAGGCTGCATGGGGGAAACTTGCATGGTGTCTGCTTGCAACGTGTACGTCCCTGCACATGAGAGCCCTCGTGCTGTCACCAGGATCAATGTTCTCTTTAACACATTCATTTCTTTAAAAAGCCACTCGCACTTCCTTAAAAAGAAAAAACCCAGACCGTTCCCACTGAAATTCTCTAGTTATGCTTTTTCAGCTGCTCCATCCATTAATCATCAGATCAGCTATTTTCGAATGCAGATGCTCACAAAAGCACAAGCAACACTAATGACCTCGAGAAGGTAACTGCCTTCCTGCTGCACTGGGGGAGTGAAGAAGAACACAGAAAAATGCCTTTATTTAAAAAACAAAAAACCCCAACGCTTGGAGTCCTGCAGACTTTGCGCCACGTCCCCGTGACACAAAGGAAGCGCCACGTGGGGAGGATGGGAAGGGAACAATTAATGATCACAGATTGTTTAGAGCAGATCACCTTTCCTAGGGTTAATTTCATCTGAGCTGCTTTTGAGCAGTCCTGACCCCACCTCAGCCTGCTCTGCAAGGGGAGGGGTGCATGTGAGAAGGAGAAGGTATCACGGGAAAGAGGTAACTGGAGGATGAAAATGAAGAAGTTTAATAGACATCCCTCCCCAGCCGTCCGGATTGTATGAGAGTTGCAGAATAGCTCCTCCTGTTCATTTCAAGTCAGCTTCAGCTTCCCTCGGGAGATTCTTCCACAGTCCTGGTTACAAGCGGATGTTCGTATTTATCTGCGATGTGGCCAGGTGCCACAGTTAGAGGGGATTATACAACAGTAAAATTACTAAACACCACATCTCCCCGGCCTGGTTAAAGTTAATCCTGTTACTCTTGATGTTCGATCCCACTCCCTTATCCACCAGCAGCCGACTACAAAGGATGGAGGAGGAAGAGCCCAGAACTCAGCTCTCGTGTGAGGGCATGGGGACCGGTGGAAATCAGTTCATTCCTTGAACATAACCACACAGCAATTAGATGAGAGTAGAAAGAAAGGGATCAAGCCAGGACTAGCCACCTCAATCCTGCCCTGCAGCACTCCTTGCTACTGAGGCCTGACCCCCACACTGCTCTCTGCCAGGACCCCTCGCTCCTGTCTGTCAGTCCCCCCTGCTATTCCACTTGTGGGCCCCTCACAGCTCCTCTGATGCACCTCAATAAATCTAACACCCACTGCATTAAATCTTCCGCGCTGCTTAGGCCCTCTGGGAACACAAACTCATCCTGCACCTGTGCAAGCTGAGACAGAGGTAGCGAGGGCTGGGCCTGCTTTCCTCGCTGGCCTTGGACCGCTGCCACGATTTGGAGGATACGGCTGCCGGGGGCTCCCCAAGCCAGGGCTCATTCGCTCTCCTTTTACTGATATTGATTTTCTTGATTCTGGAGCTTTGCTTGGCAGCGGCTCTGCAGTGCTCCAAGTGACCCATGATCTGATCATCCGGCTTAAATATTTCAGTGAAACCAGTTGTATTATGTAAACGGGAGAGCGGTTGCAAGAGAGGAGGGGAAAGGCGGTGCAAGCAGAGTGCTGGGGAGGAGGACAATGGTGAGATTGTGCAGAGAAAGGAAAACCCACAAGGTCACATCCCCAGGGCCTTACTCAGGCAAAGTCCTCACCAGGTCAATAGCCAGAACTTGGTCCATGTGCCCTCCCCAGGCACCTTCTATCTGAGGCACTCAGGGCAGACATTAAAGAGTACAGCACTCCTGGGAGGTACAGGTCAACCCCATTTTACAGATGGGAAAACTGTGACACAGGGAGGGGAAGCAGTCACCCAAAGAGAAACAGACAGACAGGAGGTGGTTAGTAGAAGACGGGTACCTATCCTGGTACTTCCAATGAAAAATTCCACTCTTTGGAAATTGATCTCTATGCCCAAATAAGCAGCAAGCCCCTAAGTGACATCTATGCAAAGGCCAACAGACCTTGGAAACCCTGAGTACGTACACACACCTTCTCCTGGAGCCCTCAGGTGCTGTGGTGCTGGGTAGAGGACAGTGTGGCACTGGGAAAGGCGAGCTCTAGGAAGAGGAAGGAAGCAGGGAGAGGCCAGGTGCTGTGATGGTGTTGTTTATTAATTGGTTTTGTTCTGCACTTGGTATATCTTTCAATATTCATCGGCCCGTGAGAGGAGAGCTCAGCTCTGTCATTAAGTATTGATGGGGCACAGCAGACTCACAGTGGAGCTGGAAGGCTGCTGCCTGCTCGCACACCCTTCCTGCTCCCGTCTCTCCCCTAGCCCCGTGCCAGACAAGCTGCTTGTGAAAATCCACTTGACTTGCATGAAACCCCGGGCCTGCCTGGTTTTCACAAGTGGGGAGATGCTGACTGCTGGTAACTGCTCCTGGCCAAGTAAAGGCCAGGAGCACCAGGTTGCTGGAAGGGCTGCCGGAAGGTGGTCTGGGGCACTGGAACGCCGGTGAGAATGGTGGAGGCCAGAAGCAGTGCTGGAACGCCATCAGGAATGGCAGGGGCACTGGAACACTGGCAGGAATGGAGGGTGCACTGGAACACCGGTGGGATGCTGTCCGGGGCGCTGGAACGCCATCAGGAATGGCAGGGGCACTGGAATGTCAGATAGAATGGCGGGGGCACTGGAATGCCGGCAGGATACTGTCCGGGGCACTGGAACGCCATCAGGAATGGCAAGGGCACTGGAATGCCGGTGGGATGCTGTCCAGGGCTCTGGAACGCTGACAGGAACGGCAGGGTGCCGGAGGGAGCGCTGGAACGCCAGCAGGAATGGTGGGGGCGCTGGAACGCCGGCAGGATACTGTCCGGGGCGCTGGAACGCCAGCAGGAATGGCAGGGGCACTGGAATGTCGGCGGGATGCTGTCTGGGGTGCTGGAACGCCAGCAGGAATGGCAGGGGTACCGGAATGCCGGTGGGATACTGTCCGGGGTGCTGGAATGCCGGCAGGAATGGCAAGGGCACTGGAATGCCAGTGGGATGCTTTCTGGGGCACTGGAACGCCGACGGGAATGGCAGGGTGCCGGAGGGAGCGCTGGAACGCTGGCAGGAATGGCAGAGGCGCTGGAACGCCGGCAGGAATGGCAGGGGTACCGGAATGCCGGCGGGATACTGTCCGGGGTGCTGGAATGCCGGCAGGAATGGCAAGGGCACTGGAATGCCAGTGGGATGCTTTCTGGGGCACTGGAACGCCGACGGGAATGGCAGGGTGCCGGAGGGAGCGCTGGAACGCCGGCGGGAATGGCAGAGGCGCCGGAACGCCGGCGGGAATGGCAGAGGCGCCGGAGGGAGCGCTGGAATGCCGGCTGGATGCAGCTGGGAGCATCACTGCAGTGGTAGCAGCAGCCTGTGCTAGCTCACCATAGGTCTCCAACTCTACATAGCATCCCCAATGATGCGAAGTTTCCGTTGTCCAAGCAACTGTTAGCCATGGATCAATTTGCCTTTAGTGCATGATGCCAACACCTCCCCTACTCATTCGACATCTCCGTACGTAAGTCAAATGAGAAGCCCCACAGTTAGCACTGGGGAAAACCATGGATATGTTTTCCCTCTCTCATGCTAGCCAGGCACTGGGAGCCTCCTAGAGACAGAGGAAAAACTGTCTGAAGTGGCTGAAAAACTGGGCGGGAACCAACAAGTTACAGGTCCAATGCGTTGGTGCTGCCAGTGGCTCCCGCCACTGCAGCCCACCATCTAACGTACACATGGCAGGGGCCCTGCACCACAACTGATACAACACAGCACTCATCCAATGGCAGACCTGGTGGGAATCCTGGCTAACCTCGAGCCTTGGAACCCACAGGTGCTGGGCACCTGATATTGGCCAATTTGGAAGCCTGCAAAGGCAGTACAGAAGGATGGGCATGTCTGGCCCTCTCCCTACACCTCAAAGCAGCCAGAGCCAGGACGGGGTGAGGAGGAAATCTACAGGCAAAGGTCTCATAGGGAAGTGTGAATTTCTGCACTAGGGACCCAGCAGGGAAAAACACGCTGTCAAGGGAGTGGAAGAAACTGAGGCTTTCACTTCCAAGGAATAGCCTGGTACCCGGAGAAAGCTCCATCTCCAGCACTGAAGGGTTCGATCTGACATCAAAGAACTTCAGAAAGCAACTAGCTTCTAAATCCCTGGCTTAAAAACAAACTTGCAAGGTTCTCTAAGCACTGAAATAAAGCACGGCTCCTGAGCACCCAACTATCTGAAACTCAGGGAGCTTTTCCCAAGGTCCCACACCCATCTCTTGCAGGGAAGTCTTTCTGAGTGAATCTCTCACACAACCAAGGAAATGCTTTACCAAGGGTCGTATCCATTGGATGCTGCCACCACTGCCACCAACTCAGCTGATGGAGAAGACACCTGATCACATCACAAAAGGGGGGCACAGTGCACTTCCGATACATGCACAGACATACACAGGGATGAGGGGGCAGGAGCAGGGCAGCGGTTCGCATACCAAACTGTTGTGCTCTCCAGAGTTTGACCACAAGGAACCACAGGCTAGAGCAGTGGACAGAACACCTCTGCTTTCACACTGCAGAGCAAGATGCCCTTATACTCCACCACAGCCAACGGCATCAGCACTGATTCCTCCCCTTCGCTGTGTGGCGGGTGAGCGGGAATTGTCACCAGGGGCACAGACATTGTGAGACTTTCATGGAGCTTTGTACACCGGCGATGAAGATCATGGTGCACTTTTTGTACCGGTAGCACGGGCCAGCGGGGGCTCCATCAGAGTCTCTCCGAAGCATATATTTTAGACAGACACTCACCTCCGCAAGAGCAGCTTGGGATGGTTCTTACTCTCCAGGTTCTTCTCAATCAGGTCTGAGAGGAGTTGCTTCAGCACGCCTGTGGCATACTCCATCTCCCCCTGCAGCGCTGTCATGATCAGGGAAGCCACGTTGCCCCGGTCCCGCATGGAGAAGCTGCGTTGCGCCTCCAAGGTGCGGATGAAGGTTAGCAGGAAATGCTTCTTGTTCAAGAGCTGCCCAAAGAGGCTCAAGGACTTCTCCACATTCGCCTGGACCTGAGGGGACAAAACAACCACCCTGAGTCAGACTTGAGGGGCAGACATGCTGGAGAAGGAAAGGGGACAGCACCTTGTTAGTGTCCTGGACTTACTCTCCTTCCCATTCTGTGCCTTAGCAATGCAGAGAGCTCAGAGAAGCACATCTGACTTCATGTGCACTACCAGGCATGCTGCAGTGGGGGATCAAGGAATATAGGAATTGTCATACCAGGTATAGCCAATTGCCCATCTAGCTAGCATCCTGTCTCTAGCAGTGGCCAGTACTGGGTACTCCGGATGAAGAGGAAAGAACCCCCCTAGTGAAAAATTCTGGAATAGCCTGCAGCAAACAGAGGACAGGCAAACTGAGGGAGCTTGCCTGGAAGCTCACTTGGCGGGAGTTCCCACAGAGGTTTTTTTTGCCTTTCAGGCTTCCGTGAGCAGTAAATACAACATCTGAAGACGCTCTTAGAAGGAAGACATTATGGATAGTGAGCTATCAGCTGTTGTGACCTGCACAGGATGTGCCATGTTTGTCTTTCTCCCAGAGGATAGAAGCGACTTCGTCTGTAGGAAATGCAAGCTGGTCTCCATATTGGAGGAGAAGGTTAAAGGACTAGAGACTCAAGTATCAACTCTGCATTGCATCAGAGAAAAGGAAGATTTTCTGGATAGAAGTCAGCATTTGGTACTGCAGGCACAGCATGCTGAAGAATCTGAGAGGGCAGTGCAGAACGGAGAAGAAAATTGGCAGCATGTGACCTCCAGAAGAAGAAAGGGGAGAACCCATGTACCCCCAATGCAGATAGGGGTAAGAAACCGTTTTCAGGCTCTCTGCACAGGTACAACGGTGGAGAATGGTTTGGAAGAGTCATCTGAGGGAAGGGATCAGAAGGAGAGCCCATCAACTGGAAGGCATGGGATGCATTGAACTAGGGATGGGGGTTCCACGACCACCACTCCCAAGAGGAGGAGACAGGTGGTGGTGGTCAGGGACTCCCTCCTAAGGGGGACGGAGTCATCCATCTGCCATCCAGACCAGAAAACTTGAGAAGTGTGCTGCTTGACCTGGAGCTAGAATTCAGGATGTGACGGAATGTCTGCCAAGATTGATCAAGCCCTCAGACCACTACCCCTTCCTACTTCTCCATGTGGGCACCAATGATACTGCCAAGAATGACTTGAGCAGGTCACTACAGACTACGTGGCTCCGGGAAGAAGGATAAAGGAGTTTGAGGTGCAAGTCATGTTCTCGTCCACCCTCCCTGTTGAAGGAAAAGGCCCAGGTAGGGACCATCGAATTGTGGAGGTAAATGCGTGGTTATGCAGGTGGTGGCGGAGAGAGGCCTTTGGATTCTTTGACCATGGGATGTTGTTCCAGGAAGAAGGATTGCTAGGAAGAGATGGAATCCACCTAACAAAGAGAGGGAAGAGCATCTTCACAGGCAGGCTTGCTAATCTAGTGAGGAGGACTTTAAACTAGGTTTGCCAGGGGATGGTGACCTAAGCCCAGAGGTAAGTGGGGAAGTGGGATACCAGGAGGAAACATAAAGAGGAGGGTGCACCAGGGGAGGCCTCCTGATTCATACTGAGAAAGTAGGGCAATCGGCTAGTTATCTTAGGTGCCTGTATACAAACGCAAGAAGCCTGGGAAACAAGCAGGAAGAATTGGAAGCCCTGGAACAGTCAAGGAACTATGATGTGATTGGAATAACAGAGACTTAGTGGGGTAACTCACATGACTGGAACACTGTCATGGATGGGTATAAACTGTTCAGGAAGGACAGGCAGGGGGAAAATGGTGGAGGAGTTGCACTGTATGTAAGGGAGCAATAAGATTGCTCAGAGCTCCAGTATGAAACTGGAGAAAAGCCTGTTGAGAGTCTTTGGGTTAAGTTTAGAGGGGAGACCAACCAGGGTGATGTTGTGGTGGGTGTCTGCTCTAGACCACCAGACCAGGAGGATGAGGTAGATGAGGCTTTCTTTGGACAACTAACAGAAGTTTCCAAATGAGAGGCCCTGGTTCTCATGGGGGACTTCAATCACCCTGACGTCTGCTGGGAGAGCAATACAGCAGTGCACAGACAATCCAGGAAGTTTTTGGAGAGTGTTGGGGACAACTTCGTGGTGCAAGTGCTGGAGGAACCAACTAGGGGCCGTGCTCCTCTTGACCTGCTGCTCACAAACAGGGAAGAATTGGTAGGGGAAGTAGAAGTGGGTGGCAACCTAGGCAGCAGTGACCATGAGACGGTTGAGTTTAGGATCCTAATAAAAGGAAGGAGGGCAGCAGAATATGGACCCTGAACTTCAGAAAAGCAGACTTTGACTCCCTCAGGGAACTGATGGGCAGGATCCCCTGGGAGGCTATGAGGGGGAAAGGAGTGCAGTAGAACTGGCTGTATTTTAAAGAAGCTTTATTGAGGGCACAGGAACAAACCATCCCAATGTGCAGAAAGAATAGCAAATATGGCAGGTGACCAGCTTGGCTTAACGGAGAAATCTTCGGTGAGCTTAAACACAAAAAGGAAGCTTACAAGAAGTGGAAACTTAGACAGATGACTATGGAGGAGTATAAAAATATTGCTCGAGCATGCAGGGGTGTAATCAGGAAGGCCAAAGCAGAATTGGAGTTGCAGCTAGCAAGGGACGTGAAGGGTAACAAGGGTTTCTACTGGTATGTTAGCAAAAAGGTGGTGGTCAGGGAAAGTGTGGGCCCCTTATTGAATGGGGGAGGCAACCTAGTGACTGATGATGTGAAAAAAGCTAAAGTACTCAGTGCTTTTTTTGCCTCGGTCTTCACAGACATGGTCAACTCCCAGACTGCTGGGCAGCACAGTATGGGGAGGAGGTAAGTAGCCCTCAGTGGTGAAAGAACAAGGACTATTTAGAAAAGCGGGACATGCACAAGTCCATGGGGCCAGATTTAATGCATCCGAGGGTGCTAAGGGAGTGGCTGATGTGACTGCAAAGCCACTGGCCATTATCTCTGAAAACCTGTGGCAATCGGGGGAGGTCCTGGTTGATTGGAAAAAGGCAAATATAGTGCCCATCTTTTAAAAAGGGAAGGAGAATCCGGGAAACTACAGACTGGTCAGCCTCACCTCAGTCTCTGGAAAAATCATGGAGCAGGTCCTCAAGGAATCCATTTTGAAGCACTAGGAGGAGAGGAAGGTGATCAGGAACAGTCAACATGGATTCACCAAGGACAAGTCATGTCTGACCAACCTGATTGCCTTCTATGACGAGATAACTGGCTCTGTGGATATGGGGAAAGCGGTGGACTTGATATATCTTGACTTTAGCAAAGCTTTTGACATGGTCTCCCACAGTATTCTTGCCAGCAAGTTAAAAAAGTATGGGCTGGATGAATGGGCTGGATGAATGGTGGATAGAAAGCTGGCTAGATCGTCGGGCTCCATAGGTAGTGATCAATGGCTCAAAGTCTAGTTGGCAGCCGGTATCAAGCGGAGTGCCCCAGGGGTCGGCCCTGGGGCTGGTTTTGTTAAAATCTTCAGTAATGATCTGGATGATGGGATGGATTGCACCATTAGCAAGTTCGCAGATGACACTGAGCTGTGGGGAGAGGTAGATATGCTGGAGGGTAGGGATAGGGTCCAGAGTGACCTAGACAAACTGGAGATTGGGCCAAAAGAAATCTGATGCGATTCAACAAGGACAAGTGCAGAGTCCTGCACTTAGGATGGAAGAATCCCATGCACTGCTACAGACTGGGGACCGACTGGCTAAATGGCAGTTCTGCAGAAAAGAACCTGGGGATTACGGTGGACGAGAAGCTGGATATGAGTCAGCAGTGTGCCCTTGTTGCCAAGAAGGCTAACGACATATTGGGCTGCATTAGTAGGAGCATTGCCAGCAGATCGAGGGAAGTGATTATTCCCCTCTATTCGGCACTGGTGAGGCCACATCTGGAGTATTGTGTTCAGTTTTGGGGCCCCCACTACAGAAAAGATGTGGACAAATTGGAGAGAGTCCAGTGGAGGACAACGAAAATGATTAGGGGGCTGGGGCACACGACTTATAAGGAGAGGCTGAGGGAACTGGGCTTATTTAGTCTGCAGAAGAGAAGAGTGAGGGGCATTTGATAGCAGCCTTCAACTACCTGAAGGGGGATTCCAAAGAGGATGGAGCTAGGCTGTTCTCAGTGGTGGCAGATGATAGAACAAGAAGCAATGGTCTCAAGTTGCAGTGCGGGAGGTCTAGGTTGGATATTAGGAAAAACTATTTCACTAGGAGGGTGTGGTGAAGCACTGGAATGGGTTACCTAGGGAGGTGGTGGAATCTCCATCCTTGGAGGTTTTTAAGGCTCAGCTTGACAAAGCCCTGGCTGGGATGATTTAGTTGGGGTTGGTCCTGCTTTGAGCAGGGGGTTGGACTAGATGGCCTCCTGAGGTTTCTTCCAACCCTGATATTCTATGATTCTATGGGCAAGTGTCTTCCAAACCCCAGTAGTCAGTGGTTGGCATACGCCAGAAAGCATGAAGGTTATAGTCCTTCTATACAAAATGCAACCGTATCTAATATAAGCAATGGTGCTCTCTCTATCAACAGGCATGTCTCATCTTTTCTTACTCCTGCTGAGCTTTTGTCCTCAAAGATACCTTGTGGCTACAAGTTCCACAGATCAAATATGCACTGTGTCAAAAACGATTTCCTTTTGTCTGTTTTCCATTGGCTGCCTTGCTAGTTCATTGACTGTCTTGTTGCCCTATCTAAGCACTACGGTAACACAAATAATAAATAATGATAATAAAGAGGAGCCGGATTTCCCTTCTCTGTGCCATTGCATCCTCTCTTATTGTCTCCTGTCTAAACTCAGCCTTTCTAATCGCTCCTTACAGGGAAGTCTCCCCAGGCCTCCAACTCTATTCATCAGTCATCCTCTTCAGCTTTTATTTCTACTAGTTGGGAAATTAGAACTGCCCTGCTGTGTGTCACCCCCTTGCTATTATCTGGGCATGATTTTCCTCATGTAATGCCACATAGCTACCCGGCTGTGTATGGCACATACTGGTCATGTGCGGGTGACAGTGCCTCTGGGCTCAGTGCAGGTCAATACAAACTGGGAGCATGCCCACTTCACGGCACAGCAGACAGCTCCCTTAGATTAAATTACCTCCATATGAACAGCCTGAGGCACCATCCCTCTGGATTGATACCCCTCACCTCCCCAGGCCACCACCTGGTGCTGCCAGGCTCCACCCAAAGCACATCCAGCCTTCCAATGAGATAGGGTTTGAGGGAGGGTGGGGTTGGCAAGAGCGAAAAGGAAAGGGTTAAAAAACAGGGGGAACCTAGAAGATCCTCCCCCAGCTGTTGCTCAAGGTATGAAGAGGGGAAGTGCTATTGGACAACACCGGGCCGCCTTGCCCCTACGTTCACAAGCCCGCTGGGAGCCCAGATGCCCTTGCAGAGGCTGCTGTGTGCCACTACTGGAGACCTGTTTCTTCGACACATGCTCTGTATTCGTAACTGGCCACAGGCCACCCCTCTGCCCACAGTGGGGTGAGGCTGTGGAAGCAGCAGCAAAGCACTGCCTGAGCAGAGAACAAGAAGAGCCTATCTGCAAAGAGATGCCTTCAGGGCAGTTGCGATGACTAGATTAGAATAGCATGTCCACAAACTCATTCTCCCTCTCCAGCATGCAGCCCTATCTGGGTGGATCATACCTTCCTCTCACAGAGACTTGGGCGGATTGGCACTTTTTTACACTTTGGCAACGAGTATTTGTCAGGCTAACGGTGTCACTGAATTTATGTGAGCGAGGGTGCAGGTGCGTACACACGCACACACTCTCTAACTTCCAATTTCCTATTCAATGAGAAATTGAATTCACTTTATACCCAGCAAAGACCCCGGACCAGCTCTTTGGACGTTCCACAGCATAAGAAAACATCTCCCCCTTCTCTACCTTTCTAAATTAAAGAACAGCCAAAATACTGAACTTGCTAAAGGACATAAGTGTCCAAACTTTTCTGGCTGGATCTCAGCACATGAAGCCCAAAATACTTTGACTGAGGGGGTGGGGTATGGAGACTTCCAGTACCAACCCAGTTTTGGTCAGCAGCGACTGACAGTTGTTACTAGAGATGGATGAAATTTTTCACACTCAAAGTCTTCCCGCTGGAAAACACGGTTTCATCAAAGTAAAGTATTTTCCGTGGGAAAATGTCAATGTTAATGAATTTTTTCCCCATTTTCCGATCAGGAGAATCAAAATGAAAATGTCGTTTCAAGCCAACGTTGAAACCAAGCAACATTTTTCATTTCAAAATGTCAGCTCGAAATGAAAAATGGGACTTCAACGCCTCCCATTATTTTGCTGAGATTGAAACTTTTCGGCATTTTTCATTCTGTGAAATTTCCCAATGTTCCATGGCAGAAACTAATTCCAAACTCTGGGTATTTCCCATGGGAAGAACCTCCCCTTTCTCTCATCACCAACAGGTGGCTGTTGGATAGTTTGAGTGACCACGGGTTTGTGGGTCACAGCCCAGTCCCAACAGCCCAGGTGTCCACCTCACACCCCAAAGCACACCACAGCTGGCACTTGCTGGCCTCTTGTTGGCAATCTCAGCAGAATGGCCAAAACATGAACGGGTGACAGAGACTGAACTTGCTCCTACAAGGGGTCCCGGCAGGGCAGAGGTGAGGAACCTACCCCGATGCTGTACCTGCCCTGCAGAAAGAGACAGTCTCTCTGCACATCCCTCTACTTAGATGGCCCCCTTCCTGTGGTATCTGAGCACTTCCCAACCCTCACTCAGTACCCCTTAAGTTGGGTGGTACTATTATCCCCATCTTCCAGCTGGGGAACTGAGGCCTGGGCATGTCTACACAAGAACTTACTGTACAGCAAGCTGGGTTGTAAAGCTCCAGCCTGTCGTGCTAACCGTCTGCCTGGACCCGGCTGATGTGCACTAAGAGTTCCCTAGTGCGCACTGACAGGTGGTTTGAAACAGTGCTGGTGTGCACATGCCCTCCGTGACTTGCTCGTGGTCACACAGGAAGTGGCAGAGCAGTGAATTGAACCTAGGTCTCCCAAGTCTTAGGCTAGCACTCCAGCACTGTCTGCTAGTGCTAACGTCACTCTGGCAGCGAAGCCATTGAAAGGAAGGGTGAGAAAGAGGGAGGGATTCTTTGGGGGAGAGGGCAGGCAGCTGGCACCGCTGCCTTCAGCATTCAACTGTCCCCCAGAGGTTTTGATGTGGGTCTGAGCATGGAGAGCTGGCTGCCTGCCACATTTCTGACACACTGACTGATTTCAGATGGGTTCAGGCTACAATTTCAAAATAAACATCGTCCTCTGCTTGGCTGGGAGATGCAGGGATCAGATGGCACGATCCTATCGGAGCCCTGCTCCCAGCTAGTGGAGCAGGCAAACCTTGATAAACTGGGAAACTGGTCCTGTCCAACCCGGGCGATCTTATCAGGCTCTCGCACAGGGGATGGAACAGCATGGCAGTGGAGAGCACAAAGCATCTGTTGCACACAGTGTCACTGAGAGCACCCTCACTGAGCCCCTGCTTCCCTGCTTTGCTGCAGCTGTGTGTCTAACTCCCTGATCATTAGCACAAGTAAATGAACAATAAAGAATTAAATATTTAATCAGGCTTAAATTCACACAAAGCAATGGAAAAAAACAAAACCCACACAAACCCAAAGCAAAAGGGAGCTGTTAATGACGGCTCTAAGACTTGGCTTCGGATTAGTGTGTGTGTGGAAGAGCTCCTTCCCCATCACTTGTAATAGCTAGTGTTACACTCATTCTGATTAAGGGGACAAATAAAAGCAAACCTGATTAAATTATATGAAGCTTACACAACTGTATTTGCTTTATTTAATCTGGGTTTTTTTCCCTCCCTTGAAACTTTTAACACTTCGCTTCCCAACCAAGCCCACATGCTCTCTTGCATTTGGACTGCAGTATGTTTAAAATCACAGATATTGGAGCTCGAAAAGACCAGTGAGGAATTATCCCCTGCAGTTACTTCTCCGGGGCTTTGTCATGTCTAGATTTCAATGAGATTTCCATCCCTTCCCTTTGGAAAGGATTCCACTGTCTAGCAGGTCTCCTCGTTGGGAAAGGTTTCCAGATATTCCGCCTAAATTGTCACTGATTCAATTTCATCCCTTCTCTCCTACCAGTAAGTTCTATCCCCAGCCACCCAACTTGGTCTTTTAACTTCTCCCCCGCCATGCTAACTGAGGAAGTGATAGCAGACAGAGTGTGTTCACTACAAACCAACTGCCAAAAGCGAGGCTGAGATGGGTCAGAACACTCCCTAGGAATTCTAGGTTGGGGGGAGGAGGTGGATTCAAATCCTTGCACCTGAATTTGCCCTCCCAGTTTGGATCCAAACCCAGAAGGAGCCTGTTTTCTGGTTCCAGCTCAGCCGTGAGAACATTTTAAGATGGCAAAAGTCTCCCAACAGCAGCTGACCTGACATCCAACTGTACGGAGCCAAAATCTCAGGGGGATTTGGAACCGTCAGATCCAAACCCCAGCCTAAGCCTGAATCCAGATCCAGACCCAAGCCTCACCTCTTAGGCTCAGCTCTAGTTTGGAAGCCCTAGGTTTGCCCAGTGAGCTAAGTTCATTGGGGCTACCTAAACAGACAGGGAAGCGGGAAGTTGGCAGGTAACGCTGACAGTAGGACAGAAATATCAGCTGCATTCTCACTGGCTTGGCTCTGCCACAGCTGGGGCATCATGGCTGAGCAATGGGACTTCAGACACCTCCCCTCCTCACCCTTCAGGGGCTGAGCCTGAAACAGAGAGCGCGACAGGGCGGAGTCTAGGACCGGGCTGTCACGCTGGGCAGTGAGGAGTGCCACTGGTTAGGGCAATTTTCACATGCAGCTTATGACCCCCCTGAAAATACTTCATTTATAACAGTAACAAAGAGACTTTTATCCAGCAGTACCAATACGCTATTCACCCATGTGTGTCTTATACACCCTGCTGGGCATCAGCCAGAGAGCCTGTGAAGAAAATCCATCTTCTCCAAATCTCCCCACCTCCTCCTGTCCCCACACTGTCCTCCCCACACCTCTCTCTCATGCACAGAGGGAAGAACAGCACTGTCTATGGCTGGGGAGCCAGACAAGGGTTTTTCAATTTTACCTGAGTTGACAAATAATACTCTTCCTCTGCAAGATGCAAATCGTATGGGGTAGAGCCCAGGATTCCCACCGTGCGCCCCAGAGTTACTCAGCCAGCCCATGTGTGGCTCCCATTGCTAGCTAAGGCTGGCAATGCCGCAGGAAGACTCTTCCAGTAAAGGGTCCGCCCTGCCTGTTAGCTCACATCCAACACACAAGCGTTCTTCACCAGAGGCTTCATGGCCAGGACAGTGGGGCAGGATGCTACGTGCCACCCTAGTCGGTCCCTGAGAGGGCTGCTTCCCATAACAGCCCCTGCTGGTACGCAGAGCAAGAGGCGAGGTCTTGGGATCAAGCCTAGCTTCCTGCTTGCCTGTGAGCAAGGAGTGCTAGCACACGGTGACACCCCCTCACCTCCAGAGAGCTCACCCCAGCTTCCTCCTACACCCTCCCCACAGCCATGCTACACAAGAAAACCTCATGACAGCTGGCCTGAGGACAGGCTTTTATCCACCCTCTGGCCTCCGCGCTTGGAATCAGGGTCTGTCCAACACTGAGGCTAATGCAGAACTCAGCACGGAGGGGAAGTGGGGTCTGGGCCACTAATGACTGGTTAACCTCAAACATCATGGAAAGCGTGACTCCCTCAAAAGCACAGCTCTATGGCTTGGCTGGGGCTTGCAGCAGAGAGGGAGGCAGAACCCCCCGAGAGGTTCATCCATCTACCTCGTACTTAGATACTCATCACCATAGCCTCTGAGCGCCCACCTTCATTTTATCCTCACCACACTCTGCCGTCAGCCAGCCACTGCACCTAGGTGTCCCAAGTCCAAGCTGCAGGCTCCTACCCCCTAACCCATCCTGCCTGTGCAGAGGACGCACTTCTCTCCCCTGCATGACTGTCATCTGTCATCTCCATGGTGTCTGGGTTGGGGGAAAATTCATCCCTGAGTCAGACCCAGGGGGGCAGAAGGGGAGAGAGGAATGGACCTGGTGAGCTTGGGAATGGAGAGCCAGCAGAGGCAGCAAGATAGTTATGAAGATGCAGCCCCCTCATAGCAGGTTTATTTGCCAAGAATTAGCCCCTCCGCACCGAAGGCCCAAGCTGAGTAAAGCCCTTGTTACAGTGGAAAACGAGAAAACCTCTTCATTTTGTGCTGTGAAGCACAGGGGGGAATGACACCTTTGTGCTGTGTGGTAACAGTGCAGTGCCCCATGGCCAGGCCAGGACTGTCTGAGCCTCCTGCAAGCCTGGGGGAAGGTAGATCCATGAACACTGGGATTCTGTGGTGAAAGCCAGGACAAGTGCCTCCCCACTCCCTCCCCGTTGTGGGTAGTGACAAAAGGGAGCATGGGAGATAGAACTACCTGCTACCCTACTGAGAGAGCCAGATCACAGTAGCAGCAGCCATCTGGGTTACAATGAATGCATGTGCATTTGCAGTTGTAAGGGGTTGATTCCCTGTAATTAATAACTCTGCATCCTGCAGCAGGGCTGATTACTGCTCCGAAACATGTTCTGAAGTCTACGTCAACATTAATTACTGTGTCCGGTCAGCAGCGAGGGGAGGCTAAGGTTACCCCGCACCACTCCAATCAAGAGCAACCTTGGTACTGAGGAAAACCAGAAGCCAATTTATGTGCACTTGCATGCACTAAATTAAGCAGACATTGTGAGGCTGGGAGGGAAGGGGGAGCTGGTTTGGGGAGCAGGGGGAGAAGGGGCAAGATGCTCTTCTGCAGGGAGGAGCCGTGGAGCTGGGAAGGTGGATGATGTCGGACAAGTCTGCTGGAAACGAGCAGCCAATCATGCATCAAACAAACCCAATTGCATAAATCAAGTACAGTAGAAAATGACAGCGGCAATGATATTAATACGAATATTGATATTAATGTCAGTGAGTGTGGTAGCCACGCAGTGGCTTCCCTATGCTCACGTTGACTGGTACGTGGCAAGATGCATCACGGAGGGACAGGCTGGTGTCCAAGACCACATGCTCAGGAGCCGTGGAGAAGGGGCAGCATAAATGCAGCTATGCTTGTCTTAGACAAGGAAGTGAAGCCCCCTCAGATATGCAGAGAGCCGCCTCGATCATGCTGGTGGTCTCCAGGGGCTCCAGGTCTCAGTTAAAAGGAAGGGCAGATGCAGTCTGCTCCACCTAATGCAGATGAGGTGTGGCCCCAGGCTCTTGCCCAGCTGTCACCGTAGGCCTAGCTGGGTGAAGCTTGGTCAGTGCAGCCGCAGAGGAATAAAGCGGGGTGTGGAAGGTGGCAATGCAGGTCTCTGGCAGGGAAGAGCAACCCTCTCCCCAGGTGGGAGTGAAAGCGCAACAATTCCCAGAGGGGAAGCGGGTAGCAAGCACATGGCCCTAGGAGTGCTATAGCTAGGCTGCAGGGTCACCCTCCTGGAGACAAGGTGAAGGATAAGATGGGGACAACAATGATGGAAGCAGCTGCTGGTTGGGTGATCTGTGGTCCCCCAGAAAGACGGGAACAGGCTGAGCCCATGCTTCAATGCCTGGGAGAAGCCTGCTGGTGAAACGTATTATCGCTCTATGGCTGCAATGACCTTTCTACTGCAAGGCAGAACGATACCAGCAGCACAAGGGTTAGAGTCTCAGAATCACCAGCAAGAGAGATGAGCCAGGCCTACTCAGCAGCACCAGCCCCACTCTCTGAGACCACCACTGGATGCTTCTCTACTGTGTATTTCCTAGTGCTTTGTCCACTCAGAGCTTCCAGTGTGCCAAGCCAGGGGACTTCCGTCATGTCCCTCAGGAGACTATTCCGCAGCCCAGCAGATCTAGCGATCAGAAAAACGTTCCCGCACTCTTCTTACTCAACATCATCCCATTATACTCCCTCCCCCAAACTGCCCCAGACAGCTCCTCTGCTTCCTTGGGGTTTGCCCCTTCCAGTGTCTCTAGATGGATCCACCCTCCCTCCTCCTGTCGCCATTCAGCCTCACTATGCAGACTTAATTCTTCCAAACTTTCCCCTCTCTGTTGCTCTTCTCTGAATTCCCTCCAACCTGTCAGCATCTTCTGGTACCAAAGTACCCAGAACTGTATTGATTGCCCCAGGCACTGCCTCTCCGGAGCCGCACAGACAGGGAGCGGCTCCTCTGGGCTCTGTGATGAGACAGGAACATAAGAATTGCCTGACTGGATCAGACTGGTGGCCCACCTCCAACAAAAGCTAGTACCAGACGCTTTAGAACAAAGTGAAGAAACACTATCATGGACAGTTGTGGAATAATCTGCCTACAGAGGAAGTTCCCTTTTAACTCTTGTCACTTAACGCTAAACTCCATCTGTTCTCAGTGGGGGCTGAGTGCTTTTGAAATCTGGCCCTCAGCACCTAGCTAATTGCCCCGAAGCCTGGGGGTTTGTATCCCTTATAAAGACATTTTGTTCCTATCTAACATACCTGTGGATCTTCTCATTATCCGTAGAAATAGCTAATCCTACTTTGAACCCTGTTAATTCTTGGCCTCAGTGACATCTGTGCCAATGAGCTCTGCAGGTTAATGATACACTGTGTTAAAAAATACATAGCCCAAGATTGCATTAGGTTCCTCTGCTGCGCTGCACTGCAGTCCTGTAAGCTCTCATCCCTCGGTTAAGGAGTCACAGGGCACCGTAACAGAGTAAACCTCTCAGTCCAAGAGACGAAACCCTGATGTCACCCAGATTTGCCATGGGGGTCCCGGAGGACCAAGAGGGAGGTTTCAGAACATTGTACGTGCAATCTCCTCAGCCACTTCTGGCTGGAAAACCCAGATGTTACAAATTCAGACCCCAAGAGCTCAGGCGGAGGAAACTGCATGGACAGGTTGCCATGAAGGATGCTCCTCCATGGTCTGTAAAGAAAATGGACTTTTGCCAGAATAGAGTCTCTACCCACTGCAGCATGCTGCAATCTCCTTGAATGGGTGGCCAGAGTCACTCCTGGGTCAGTAATCTCTCCCCATCCATTGCTGAGCCCAGACTTGTGAGATCCCATCATTCATTGAAACTTCCAAGACATCCTCACTAAAAATGAACGAAGAAGCTGCAGTGGTGAACCCTGCAGCAGATGGGCATGAAGCACAGCTCCCAGAGGCAGGTGTCCCCAATGTGAAGCATCAGAGAGAGAGAGACAGACAGACACACATACACACATTACCACACCTCCATCTCCTTCAGCACAGGATGGTCTTCTATCCCGGGGAAGAGGACCCTCATGGCATAGGTGCGATAGTCCAGGAAGGGGATGCCAGCCCCGTCTAAGTCGTTCGTCAGCTCGTGGATGTCTGTCTGCAGTTCGGCAAAAGCTGGGATGGAAAGAGCAGAGTTGTGTTAGGGGACCATGGGCCTGCAGGAGGTCAACAGGAGAGGTCAGGCTGGGCCCTAGAGCTACCACACTGGCACCAGCAAAATACAAGAACCCCACAAATCTAGAGCAGTTGGGGCTGCCCTCTGTCCCTAGCACCGGTAATCAGAGGGGCTCAAGGCAATTTACAGACATCAGTTAGCTCAGTCTCACAATGCCCTGTCATGAGGGGCAGTACCATTATCCCCATTTTACACATGGCAAAGTGGAAGCATGGACAGGGGACGTGACCTCCCCGGGGTCACACATCAAATCAGTAGCAGAGTTGGGAATAGAACCCAGGAGTCCTGAAGCCTCAGCCTCTCGGCTCTAACCCGCCTTGCTACGTGCACATATGTAAGAAACCTGTAGGCGGCTGTGAACGACATGGCAGAGATGCTGGGTGAGAGAGAGGTTTAAACCACAAGAATGTTCTCGTTTCACTCTGACCTAAATAATGTTAGAGAGAAAAGCCCAACACAGACCCAGCACCCTGGGGTGAGAACAGGCACAGCCTGAACTCGTGCTAGATAGAGGGGGGGGGAAATGGTGTCCTGAGCCTTTAATGGTACCCATGGGGGCAGACTTTGGGGGCAAGGGGGGAAATCTCTAGCACTGTATAAGGGAAAGAGAAAACACACAGAGAAATCAAATTAACAGCACTTTAAAGGGAGCTGGAAGCTAGGCAGAGGGTTGCAGGCTTGTCAGCCTGATGAGAAAAAACAAACGTCAGCTTGAAAGGATCACTATCTTATCTGTAACTAGAGGGACTAGAAAAGAGAAAAGGCAGGGAAGAGATTGCGCCTTTTAATTAAAAGCAGATCCTTTTATCTGCCAGCTGTGGAAGAGGAGACGAGATCCCCTCCCCTCTCTCTGTCACTATTGCCATCTACATGGATTTTTAGGGGTTTTTTCTTTTTTATTATCTCGCTTTAGGTGCCCACTTCTCCCCCAGCCTCTGGGCTGGCTGCAGTTGGCAGGGTCACGGCCCCAGGCACTGGCTTGCGGCGATAATGGACAATTAGGTTTTATCGGCAGGATCATAAGAGGCATTCCGTCCAATTTTGCAGCATCCCTCTGTCACATAATGAGAGACTCACGGCCCTTTCCAGGCAGGTTTCTCTAGCCTCTTTTGTCCTCTTTTAGACTTTAAAAACATAAAATCCTTAACCGAAAAAATAAATCCTACTAAAACTAAGTTAAGTTCCCCCCCCAAAAAAGTCACTTCGCCTGCTCGGATCTCCGGTCCCAAGGGTGGCTTAGAGCAGGGCAAGGTCCCTGTAGATCAGGAGCACAAGGCCAGTACTGGGATGAGAGGGCAGATTTATCAGCCTGTTCTGGGTGTGGTGAGTTAGCATGTGCCGTAGGCGAGCATGAAGCTTTGCAAGCAGACATGGTGCTTGCAGAGCTAGATACTGGGGGATATGAAAGAGAAGGGAGCAAGTAGGAAATACTTGTTCAGCAAAGACCCTTGTGCCATAAAACCAGGATGGTGCATCGCAAGGTACTGTGCTGTCACTGTGGTGAGACCATGCAGCAGCCCTGTGTCATATACAGGGGGAATCCTTGTCCCACACTGGGATCAATTTTGTCCCACACTGGGACCAGACAAGGTGCAGACACATCAAGAGCCAGAACAAGCCGTGGCACTCAGGATAGGGACCTGCTGCCTGCAAATGCACACGCAGCAACCTATGGGAATGCAGATGCAGCCAGGGAAAGGACCCAACAATGCTGCAGAGGATGGGGGCTTTCAAGGGAGTCTCTGTAGAAATGAGCCTGCCTGCCTGCACGTGGACATCAATACCCTGAACATCTGACCTGGGGGGCTTTGGCTGAGGGATCATGGATGTCCATGGTACTGCTACCTCCTTCACCAAACGGTAGGGTGTGAACAGAGAGTCTTGGAGCAAACACGAGAGGGGAAACCAATGACCCAGAGGCAGCAGAGCTGGCAAGACAGGTGAAGGGGCTGACGGGCGGGGATAGGCTGAAGCTGGGAAGCCGTGGGGAGAGAAGCAGAGACAGACTCACCCTCCTTGCACTCCAAGGCCACGCGGGACTCCAGGTTGTCCATCTGCAGCTGCAGGCGTTTCAGGGTGCGGTCAGCGTCCCGGGACTTGCGCTTGTAGGCGATGAGGACAATGATGATGATGAGCAGAAGGAGGCCGCCCCCGCCGCCGATCCCGATGATGGCAGGCAGTGTCAGGAGGCTGTCCGAGTAGATCTGCAGCGTCCCCGGGGAGAACTCAAACCCTCCAGCCTTGATCTGAGCCACACGGGAGGGAAAGGGCTTCACATTAGGGCCAAGGGCTGGGCAGTGGCTCACCTCCCTGCTGAGAGGGCTCTGTGCCCCCTTCTTCCACCCACCTGCCACCCTACAGGCTGGGGGTGAAATACAAAGAGAGAACTGCAGGGTCCCCGGCCGACTCTCATATGCCCCATAATGCATCTGGGGACAGGAGGGTTTTGCAGCTGGGTGAGTCAGGGAGACTTCCCATTGGCATGGGGAAGAGGTCAAGAGCAGGTTTAGCTCGGGGGTGTGGGTCAAGGCGCCTCTCCTAACTGAGGCAGGTTATCATCAGAAGGGTTTTGCCAGCTGGGAAGGGGCAGGGAGGGCCTGTCACCCTCACTGGAGCTCATCAGTCCCCCATGACATCCCCATGAGCCAACTAGGGAAATGTGGTCTAGGTGAAATGACTATCGGGGGGTGCACAATGGAGGTTGAAAAGCCATACTCAGAGTAGTTATCAGTGGTTCACTGTCACTGGGCGGGGTATCTAGTGGAGTGTGACAGGAGTCTGTTCTGGGTCCGGGACTGTTCCATATTTTCATTAGTGACTTGGATAATGAAGGGGAGAGTACGCGTATAAAATCCGCAGCTGACACCAAGCTGGGAGGGGTGAAAAAGGCTAATCTCATTCTGGGGTGAATTAACTGGAGTGTTTATGTAAGACGAGGAAGGTGATTGTCCCACTCTACTTGGCCCTGGGGAGGCCTCAGCTGGAGTCCTTCCAGGCACCACACTTTAAGAAAGGTGTGGATAAATTGGAGAGTCCAGGGGACAGCAAAAAAAATGATCAAGGTTTAGAAAACCTGACCTGTGAGGAAAGGTTAAAAAAGCTGGGCAGGCTGAGGGGGGACCTGATAGCCACCTCTGCACCCGTCAAAGGCTGTTATACAGATGACTGTGATCAATTGTTCTCTGTGTCCACTGAGGGTAAGACAAGAAGTAAGGGTTTTAATCTGCAGCCAGGGAGATTTATGTTAGATATTGGGGGAAAACGTCTAACTCTAAGGATAGTTAAACTCTGGAACAGGCTTCCAAGGAGCCTATCCCTGTCACTGGAGGTTTTTCAGAACAGGTTGGCCAAACACCTGTTGGGATGGGCTAGGCTTACTTAGTCCTGCCTCAGTGCAGTAGGATGGACTAGATGACCTCTTGAGGTTCATTCCAGGACTACATTTCTATGATTCCCTCTTTAAACGGGGAGTGGGGGTGGCGAACCTCCCTTCTTCTTCCTTACGGGGGAGGAGGTGCATGCTGGAATGGGGTTCTCAGAAAGCAGGGACCCCCAGACCACCAGGATCTCTGTGTCCACACAAGTGGCAAGTGTCCAAGGTGTGTAATAGGAAGGTCAGATCATTATCATGCCAGCCTGGGCTGAGCCCAGTGAAGAAAGCGAACCCTCACTTCCGAGGGGCATTGACACCAGAAGGTAGCGACCCTGTGGTTTGGAGGAAGCCATGGGGCAGGCCGCAGAGCAGGTGCAGGGGGCTACAGTGCGAGGGGCTTGTCCGAGCGCACGTAGAGCTTTAATGGGATGCAGAAGACATGCTGGTGTGTTGTCAGCGCCTGTGAGGAGCAGGCAGCGAGTTTGATGTCTCATTCAGACAACATTACAGTAACAGATGGGATGTAAAGTGAGTTCCCTGATGGATGAGGAGCCTGGGGGGACCGTTCTGGGTCCCTTTCAAATACACAAGGCTGCACTGAGACCCTGAGTGCCGCTGCTGCTGAGCTACAACCTGACAAAGAATCTTACTTAAAGCTAACCCAGGGGCTGGGGGAAGTGAGGGGGGCGGAAACCGTTTGACCATATGGCTCAGACGAGTCTCCCGCAGCCAGTAGGGAAGGAACCTAGCTGGCAGGCCCACCCAGAGTGTGGGTTACAATGGATCGCGCTCATGGCAGGGCTGGATGGAGCACTCAGCCCCTCTGAACAGACTACTGGGGGTGGGGGACTGGGCAATAGGGAGGCAGGCAGCCAGCCAGGGGCTCCTCCCAGCAGATCTAAGCCCCTGCATGTGCACATAATCCGGTGTTGATGAGCTCTTACCCGACAGGGACCAGTGGCCAGCTGGCTCCAGGCAGGGGGCGAAAGGGGAAGGGCTCATGCATGCTCTCCAATGTACGCCAGAAGGGGATTAACCCCCTCGGTCTCCAGCCACTGCCCCCTTGATCAGTAAAAGGGGATCTTAATGTCCCAGGCTGAACGTGAGCTACTGCTGGGCACACCATGGTGCGTGGTCAGACTGTGCTGCCCCCAAAGCGACCATCGGTGAGCACCGTGCCAGACCAGACGCTTTGGGAGGCCCCCAGGAAACAAGGATCTTTACAGAGCCCAGTGCCCTAGCCCGCAGAGGAACAGCACACCAGCAATGCACTCAGCTTAACAGGCTACTCTGTCCCTCATTGCAGCATGGGCTGAGCCAGAGGGGAATGACCCTGGGGACAGGGCTGGAATTCAGCAGGGCCCCATGCAGGAGGGGATTGAGGGCTGGGGTATGGCAGGGTGCTATGAGGGAGGGGGTTGGGGTATGGCAGGGTCACATGCAGGAAAGAGTTGGGGCTGGGGTACAGCAGGGTGCCATGCAAGAGGGGTTTGGGGTACAGCAGAGCCCCATGCAGGAGGAGGTAGGGGATGAGCATGTCAGCCCATGCCCCACCCTACACACCCACACCCACACACACACTTGCTGTCAATGGCAGAGCTGTGCTTCTTGGTAACTTGGGCTACTTTTACGATTGGACACCACAAGGCAGGTTCCCGGTGCTGTGTGCACGCTGCTCCCCGGGGGACTCCCCTGGGGTGTTGCTACAGACCGTGCTCCCAGCAGGGGTGGGGAAATGCAGCTATCATTGCCTCAGAACTCAGGTGGGACCCGACAAGGTTTGATAAACGATATCCCATCTCTGATGTGGAGCTGGAGGCTGTTTGTCTCGGGCCCCACCACACAAGGCTTGTTCAGCGGGAAGAACAAGTGCCCAGTGCATGGCATGGTGCAGTCCTGGCAACACCTGCAAGGATGCCAGGGCCCAAAGAGGCCGGTCTGGGTGGTTAGCATTACCGTGACTTTGTGCTGTCCCGTGAGGTTTGGCGACTCGCACAAGAGCTGGGTCTCGGAGACCGTCAGGGCGCAGGGAGTGTCACCAATCAGCACCGTGTAGTTCAGCCGGGAGTTACCAGCAGCCGGCGGGAGCAGGTTCCGGCCCTTTAAGGGAACAAGGAGTGAGATCATTAGCTCTCCGGCAGCCGGATTCTCCCATCACCAAGCAAATTCTATCCCTCAGCCTTCTAACCCCAGGGAGAGCAGGAGGCTGCAGGGATCCTTCCGCTCCCCCTTAGTCCTTGATAAAGGTCCAACAAGAAGTGAAGGAGGAGTGGGAATCTGAGCTAGGGAAATACAAAGATGATGCACCCAGAATGGGCCAAACTCCTGAGGCACGCTCCCTGATTGCAGTGCAGTTACCCCAGGGATGACTTTGTCCCTGAGCTCTGAGAGGAGGGAAGTCTCTCCCATCCATGGAGACACACGGTTAACCAGGGAGTGCCCTCGTCTCAAACACTCCACGGCCCTTCTGCAAGGCTCTAAGGTGCCACATACCCACTCGCCCCATGGGGATATTTAAACTGGGGCTTCGTAATCTGGGGAGCACCACCCCCTGGTGCCAAAGGGTCCCAACCACCCTGCCCTTCCCATACTGCTGAGGGGGAGGGAGGCAGTTTGGAAAAGGTTGAGACCCCCCAATTTCCATCTCCGTGGAACACACTCCTTTGCCTACCTCCGGCACACACAACCCCACTTCATCGGCCTTTACCAAGAGCCAGAAAGTCCCACCTGTCCTGCAGGCAGAGGGTCTGTAAGGACACAATGGGGTTCGATGGCTCTCCCATTGCAGGGCAGGGAATGCCCCCCTTCCCCCACTTACCTGGCTGGCACAATCCATTTAACCCCCAAGAGACCAGCTGCCGGGCCAGCAGCTCTGAACTGAACTGGTCCATCCCATCCCCGTTTGAGTTCTCTGACCTGCTGTACAGGCGCAGTGGGGAAATGCAGCTGGCCCAGGGCGGAAAAGGAAGCCAGAGATCTGGGGCTGCAACAGGGCAGCACAGGCGATGGTGGAGAAGAGCTGTGGGGGGCTTACCTTGAGGATAAGGGGAGAGCTGGGCTTGAGCTCCAGCATCCCAGAGGGGCTGAGGGGCTCGAAGACGGGGTCCGGATAATAGACGAAGTTGGTGGTATTAACAATCAGCAGCGCCTGGACATTATCCATGACAAAGCCAATCTCATCTGGGCGGTCACCGATCTCGGGGGGGCTCCGGGACGGGTTGTCGATGGATGGAGCGTAGCACAGTATGGTGGTGTCGTTGTAGACGGTGCAGTTCTACAGAGGAGACAAGGCACCAAGGCTGATCAGACCAGTCTCCCATCACCTCAGGCTGTGATACGGTCTGGTCTCACAAGCTAAGTTGGCTCAAGAGTGGTCAGTCCCAGGAGGGGAGACCCCCTGCAAGAAGTAGTTGTGCTGAATCTGGAAGGGGGCACTCTTCCCTCCAAATCACTCCCGAACCTAAGAGGTGCTGCGCTGTTGGAAGCCCTTATAACGGAGACGCAAAACCAAAGTACTGAGCACTTGTGGCCAGTCAAAATCCAGAGGCGTTTTGCACAACAGCTGGTGCTGGGCCACACCCCATCCATAATCCCACCTTCTCACTGCTCCCAAGGGAAAAGGGATATAAAGTGGAGCCCCTATATCTTCCCTCACCACTTGAGCACTGCCTGTCAGTTCCCCCCGAACTGCCAGCGGGATCCCGGATTCTTCTCCACTTCCTGTCCTAGACTGTAGTGTAGTGTTGCTGTGCAAACACCTCATGTTCCATCCCAGAAGTGGCTGCATTTCCGTGCGGGGTGAAGAGACCCCTGTATGCCTGGGGCCTGATTTTCAGAGAGTGGATGTAAGGAGAGACTGCCAGGGACTGGAGCTTTGCTGTCCCTGAGTCAGTACTATTTCTTCTTCCAAAGCACTTTCACGAAACAGCATCCAGTTCCCCACTCCTCTCCTTCTCCCCCACCAGGGACAGACCTGTTTTGGGCCCTCCCCACGTGAGACCCAACTGGCTTGGTGTCTCTCTTCTAATGACTGAGACCATCAAGGTCACAGGTACACGGGGGAGGTGGCAGGACATGCTTTTCACTGGTGGCCTGCATGGAAGCAAGGAGATAGGACTCCTTGCCCTCCCTTCCCCAACCAGGCACGGGGCCTCCCCAGACAGCCAGAGATCTACTTACGTTCTCCCTCTCAGTGCTGCTGTACTTGGCACGGATCCTGGGCTCTTTGATGGTGGCCAGGTTGGTGCCTGTCACAGTCAGCAACGTCCCACCGCTAGGAGGCGCAGAGAGGAAGGAGTTAGGAGAGGCTACTCTGGCACAGGGCACCCAGGCATTGGTGAAGGTGGGCACATGCCATCGCTGCTTATCTTGGAACCTGTCCCATCCTGTATGTAACATGAAGCCCTACAGACTCGCTTGTAAAACTGGAATATGGGGTTGTCCCTCCCAACTCCAGTCTGGACACATCCAAACAACCCACCAGCACGGGCCAATGGCGCCACGCTGGCTTCTGTCCACGCAGCAGGAACAGCTGACTTCCACCTTCAGCCGCCGCAGCAGATCGGCCAGAGGCTTCCATTTGAAACAACATCGCCCCTGTGGACCACTCCCATAGCGCTCACCAATTGCCACCTCCGGGCGAGCGGAGCACCGAGAGCACAGCACAGAGCCTGACTGCTTTGGGCAAGTTTTCTGCTGTGCCTATCGGCTTCATGCTGCTGGAAGGTCCTGGGTTTGCAGTCCTGGCGACTGCAGATCTCTGCAAGCTCACAAACCAGCTACAGCAGGCTGCCATAGGGCAAGCTTCCCTCCGCCACAGACCTCTGGGATGTGTGGGAAGTTCAGTCTCCAGGGACACACTCAAGCCTTGGCCTCTCTGCTGAGGCTGCCACCATGGTGCCGACTGGGGGTGGGTTCTGGAACATGTACACCTGCCTACCAAGGAGCGAGACCCTCCCACCCCATCTCAACACAGGTCCCCGAAGCGGCAGCAGCTGAGAACGTCCAGGGTACATTCCGACTGGCAACCTCCCTTAGCCATCCAGTGAGACCCAGAGGAGTGTGGGAGTCAGAAATGGAAAAGCCCCAGGAGAGTCCACCCAAGTATGCTCTGGGGGCCAGGACAGAGCCTTCTCTGGGTCTTTGTTTGAAATGCCCCAGAGCAGCAGGGCTTCCACCCAGGCCTTTTGGGGAGCCTATTTCACAGCCAGGCTCCAGGAGGGCCGATGGCATGTGCAGTTTAATCAAGTCCTTACCTTCTGCTCCAGCCAATTCAAGCTTTTTAACAGCACATGTAAACCCTTCAGAAATACTTTCATGTTATTCCCTGCAGCCAAATGCCAGGCTGAAAGCCCTTTCCTCTTCCGCTCCCTGCCAGTCTAAGCGCTGCAATCCCAGGAGTGCGCTGAGACCAGGTACCACACCGGGCACCCCTGGCTACTCCTGCTTTCCTCCCAGTGCTCTGAAGCGTGTCCAGTAGCCAGCCCTCCAATGGCCTATTGCGGCAGCGCCCCAGCGGTCAGGATGGGAGCCCAGGCCTATGAGGCGCTGTACAGACATATCAGAGGCACAATCCCTGCTCAGAAGAGCTGTGCTAGGGCCCCACCTCTCTTGTATACTCAGCATATGCTCACACCTGCTAGGGCTCATGGGTAACTCCTCCTTCCCCCTCAGTCCACCCTGGTGAGCATGAGGCTCCCTGTCCCCTGCAGATTTACCTGTTGATGCTCCACTCTGGGTCTATCTTCTGGATAGTGGGGTCCTCTGTGTAATTGTACTTCACCTCGGGGTTGCTCAGCTCAGCCCGGTTGATATTGATGAGGATGGGTGACCCACCAGGGCTCTGGCCTGGTGGCGTCCGGCACCGGATCTCCCGGGCGTTCCTCCTGGGGACAAGGCAGAAGAGCCATCAGATACTGAGGAGGCTCTGAGCATCTCTGGCTATGGGGAGGGGCAGGACAGCATCTCCCCCCAGGCTGCACCTTGAGCGCCAGACTCTATTTCATGGTTACCAGCCCTCGCGGGCACCCTCCACCTCCTCCTACTCCAGAGGTGAGCATAGCAGTCAGTGATAGAGACGGGACACAGAAAGCCACCAGCCCAGTTGTGCAGGTGCCACAACAGTGTTGGAGAGCACCCCCTTGTCAGTTCAAAACACAACTTCACCATAAGCCACGGGACATCTGGGCTGGGGAGTTTCTGACAATCAGAGAGGGAGCTCTGTGGGGTGTCCAGGACAGCCTCATCAATGCAAGCTCTCCTCAGTTCTAGCCACAGCCTCCAGCTGGGGTGCACTTTGGAACCTGGCGACACCGCTCCTGGTCCCGCCAGCCTTGGGCAAGCCCAGTGGAAACAGCTCCCAAGGCACTGCCCTCTGTCTCTACCCATCTCCCTGCCTTCCCCCGTGGAAGTGCTGGTGAAGTTGTCAATTAACAGAGAGAAAAATAAAACAAAAGGCAGCAGGAGAAGCCAGCACAGCTCCCGACCGTTCCCCATCGCACGGCTGCTGCAAACAGCAGCGATTAGGGTTGATAACCAGTAATTACCACAGGAAAATATTTAAAGAGCCGCTCCATTATCATCCCTAATCTAAAAATTATCCACTTCATGCCTCAGGGCTTTGTGATTTTAGAGACAAAATCCTCATTCTTTGGTCTCTTTCAGGATCCTTGGAAATAGAAAAGCCAGGATTTCGAGGGAGAATTCCCACAGGAACCTGGCAAAGGCACCTCACTCCAGAACTTTGTTACACCCCAGACATGGCTGTGGGTCCACTCCCCATCCTCTCCGCACAGCCCAGGGATCATACCTGATTCTCCAGCCCGCCCCAGCGATCCCCTGTCCATGGAACCCTACCAAGAAAAGACACACTGTCGTCCCCCGATGGTCACTGTGACATCACTGCCCGCGTTGAGGTGGTTGCCCTCAATGCTAATCCAGGTGCCCCCAGAGAGGGGACCCCGAGCCGGAGTCACACGGTAGAAAGTGGGCGTCTGTCAAGAGAAAGCAACAAATCCAGCAATTCAAGCGTGAGCAGCGAATGACAACGTGCAAAGCCAGAAGCTGCACGAATGGATGAGGGCGAAGGGGGCAGCTGCTATCAGAGCAAGATGTGCAGGAGGTGGGAAGTAGCTGTCGCACAGCAACAACGCACTGAAGTTTAGGGCAGGTGTCTAGAGGGATCCCATACCCCGCTGAAACTGCAGAGATTTTAGAGAGGCAGAGCAGGTAGCCGAGTTTTGACCAGGACACCCAACTTTTGCCAAGAACACCCTGGGATCTAGAGTGACCAGCAGAAAGGAACCTGTGTTTTCTTTCCAGCTGAAAAATGGTGCTTCCAAGCAGCAAAGTGTCAACTCAGAGCAAGACGCATTGTGTTTGGAATTACTGGCTCCGCTTCCCGGAGTGTCTGGGTCTTCCTAGGTCTCCCACCCAAGTCCAGAGCCAGCCCATCCCTACTTAGCTTGGGAGAACTGACAAGGTTGTAAACCAAGGTGGGCTCACTGCAGGCTTCAAACTGGGAAGATGATTACATAATTCCCCCATGTCCATCCCTCCTCCCCACTCCCCAGAGATTTGTTTCTATGGGCTCTGGTGCCCCTGGGAGGGAGGGGCATTGGTAACTACAGGGCAAGGGGAGGCAGACATGCTGGCAGCCAGAAGGAGAGAGTGGTGGATAATACTGTATAACCTTACCACAAACGTGAAGCTTTTGGGGGATGTGGCCCTGTAGCTGGGGGAGCAGTCCCTGATGCACACCTCCACACGGGCATCGTGCGCTCGGCCTGGGCTGGCGTCTCCGATCTCACACACAATTCTAGGGGAAGCAGGAAAGGAGCTCTCAGCGCATTTCCCATGGTGGGGCTGCTCCGCAGAACTACACATGGATGCCCTGGAGCAGAGGGGTTGGGGAGCCGAGGGCTGGCTGGGCTGGGTGTGCATGTCTCCTGGAAGAGCAGCTACCATGGTAGCTAGACTAGACTAGACTAGACTAGTCTAGCTTGACTAGAGGGCCATGACTAATTTTGCACAGCTCTTTCCTTGCCACTTGGCCCTGTATTCTGATAGGCTGTTATGATTCACACATGATTCAGTCCATGGAGAAGCAGGAAGTTACGGCTCCCAGCAGTATGTGCTTGGAGGGGAAGAGAAGGGAAGGGACAGTCCAGCACTGATCAGCTGTCAATGGAGTAGACCTCCTGGCTGCCAAGGAGCTCCATGTGAGCACAAGGACATGTGGAGATCTTCCCCAGAGAGCCCGTGTCCCCTCGTCGCCTCTGTCCACAGCAAGCAGAGCCGCCCGCTGGCTCTCTTCGACTGTTCAGGTTAGCCCTTCACTGCCACCCAGCCCAAGGACAGGCCTGGGGGCTCATGGGACCAGAAGAGCTTTTCTCACCAGGAGACTGTGTCAGGGTTTAGATGCCCCAGAACACAGGCAGGCCTGTTTCCCTGAAGACTTGCTGTGCTGGTGAACCAGTTATCAGGGAGAGCTAATGCTCAACCTCGCTACTTAACTGCCCAGTCCAGCCCTGCTCCCAGCCAACTGCGAGGCTGGAAGTGCTCAGACAGCAGCGGGTGTCAGAGTGGGGTCGACAGCTCTCCGCTGATCGAGATCACAGCTCTAGGTGAGGAAGGCAGCAGGGGACACTAGGGCCAGTCTAGAACTGGCCAGCATGGCCTGCAGGCTGGGTGGGTTTGCAGCTGCCATCTCTCTGCACTGGCTGGGCATGGGCTTTGCCCAGTTAACCCCAGTGTTAACACCAGCTCACAGCAGCGAGGGTGAGCGCTCCCACTCAGAACACGTGAACCCCTCCAACCTGGAGTGGGGATGTGGGGTGCCATCTCTGGCTACCAGACCAGGGCATCTGACTGTCCCCTGCCAGTTGGGCACTTACTGCTCAGCGCTGATGTACTCGCTCTCGATGGGGATGCACATCACTTTGCCGACCCGCACTCCCAAGCGCACATCCTCAAACTTCAGGCCTAGGTTCTCCCCGGTGATGGTCAGACGGGTCCCTCCTTGCCTGGGGCCGGTCTCAGGTGACAGCTGAGAGAGAGCAAAGCAAAGCTTGACTTGGAGGCAGCAAGAGGACAGGGAGAGAGCACTCGGGCCAAGGGTACGCGGGCAAACACTTTGGCTATGATAAGGGCCCAGGGATTCTTACTGCCCACACAGAGCAGAACAGGCTCCCGTTCAACCCGGGCTCCCCCGAAAGCCCCACAGACGGTAAGCTGCCTGGCACTTCGGTTATCTGCCTCAGGTGGCGGAGCAGTGGAGTCCACCCTGCTGGGATCTGAATGTGTGGCTCCAAGGAATCTGGGTCTTTCAAGGCACTGAGCCACCCCCTCTAACTCACAGGAACTCTGCACACGCCCACAAGTGCCTGCTGATGCATAAGCACAGGCCCAGCCACAGGGACAGCCATGGAAGAGGTAGGCCTGCCTGGCCTTCAGACAGATCACGAACTCTCTGGAATCAGGACCACACCCTGGCCAGAGGACCAGCTCCACTACACTCCTGCTGCCCTGGCAAGGTCAACAGAAGCCCTGCAGAGAGGCTGCTGCCCCAAAGGCGATGGACGCTAACCCCTTCCCCACTGCCACCCCTCTCAACAAACAAAGCCTGAGCTGGTGCCAGCTGGGGAGAGAAGGGAGGTCCCAACTTCGAGACGCACCTCATTTAGCAGGATGATTCCCAATAAAGCAGACAGGTGTGGCCTGACAAAAGCCGGCACGATGACGGATGAGCAAAGAGGCGCAGGCCCGCCACTGCTGCTAACAAGGTAATTATGGGCAATTTTACACCACATTTCACTGGCCCCGGCGCTCAGCACACACCTGCAGGCACTAAACAGAATTAATGGGAGAGCACTGTGCTCCCATGCCAGGGGCTGGGTCATTGGCAGCACGGAGCCTGGGGAACGGGAGGCAGGAGGCGGCCATGGGCAGTGGACTATTAGAGTGGTGCCAGTGGGGAGCGAGCTGGCGCGTTAATACAGGGACAGCACCTTGACCCAAGAGCACGCATTTGACCTTCCCACACCACAGCGGGGAGCGCTGGGAGAGATCGTGGTGTTGTCCTTGACAGCCCCAGGTTGCTATGGAGAAGGCCTCAGTGCCGGAGCCAGCGCCTTCCTTTCAGTGAATTTCCTGTTCGAAGTCCTGGCTGGCCCTTTCTTCCCGCCTCACCCCAAAGCCCATACCAGCTCCCTATGGGACTGCTGCAAAGCCAAGCTGGCCTAGGCTATCTGCATTCATGGCAAACCTGGCCTGCTGTAACCTTGGGTCTTGGATGCTTTATCAGCTGGGGATATCCCCCTCCCAGCGGTGGGCATCTATTCGCTAGACACAACTTCTCCGCAGCCAGGGACCAGGGCAGAGAGGAGCACAGGGAAGGAAGAGAACCAAGTAGTAGCCAGCCCTGCCTCAATGCATCCCAGCCGTCAGGAACTGTACCAATCTAGGAGCAACTTCAGTAAGGCAATCTAGTTCCTCGCCACAGCAATGGCCACTGTAGGGTTACTAATCATCACCTAGCATTTGCACAGTGCATCTCATCTTCAAAGTGCTCTGCAAACATCTCCGTGTACAACTAATGATGCTGTTCAGAACAAGTCCTAACTAATCACCCCCCACCGGGGCACAGGCTTCCTTCAGGTCAGAGGTAGAGCTGGTGGCAAAACCCAGGAGTCCTGGCTCCCATTCCTGCACTCTGACTCACAGGCCACGCCGCACGTTAACTCACAGCAGGCTCAGGGCAATCACACGCCATGAGCCGGAATTTATACAACAGTAAAACCAATTTGGGCTTTGGGGTTTTGTTGTTTGCCTAAATTCAATCCAGCCCTCTGCTAAAGTCCTGGATCAGGACTCATTAAGGCAGCTGCAGCAGGCGATCAGATTTGTTCTCCCCTAAATTGGGCTCTGCTGGGGCGGTTGGCGAGAAACGACTGTTTGTTCGGCATTTTTAAATTAGTGTTAAAAGCTGCCCCAGCGTGTTAGATTCCTCCTCCTCTGTGGTGAAACTGACAAAGGCCGTGCAGGGGGGGAGCAACAACCCCGGGAAAGAGATGACACCGCTCGCACTGCTGCGCGGGTAGGTCACAGCTAAACAAGACACATGGGAGCGAGAGCTGCTCTCCCAAACTTCCCACCCCCCAAGTCCCCACCCACCCCGGCTCCAGCCCTGACAAACAACATTGCTCTTCTGCTAATTGGTTTCACAGGGTCCTTTTACATAAACCAGCAACTGGCTCCTCTGAGCGCAAGATGAGTGCTTGCTCCTCGGACCTGCCAGCCAGAGCGGGCACAGGGGCTGCCAGTGGCAGAGAACAGGGTGCAGGGCAGGCCTGCTGGCTGGTAAATCATTCCTAAGGGGACAGCCCAGCTCAGTTCCGTACTGGGTCCCCTCTTGTACTAAGCACTTATGTGCATGCCAGCTTGGAAGGCCCCTGCTCGTCAGGCTGGAGAAAGAGGATCTGTTTGCAGAGATGCTGGGAGCACAGAATCACTCACATCCAGTGTCAGGGTCACCATCTCCCATCTAGGAGACAGCTGCCCCTGGGGAGAGGCTGCCCGGGCTATTCTGGCTGCAGCAGCACAGCATCCCCTCACCTCTTCCCATCACAATGCTGTGTCAGCACAAAACAACAGTACATGACCACACGGGGCCAGACGCTGCGATGCAGCGTTGTTACACAATGACTGGGTCCCCCAATACCAGACACAGAGAGATGTCCCCTCTGGGATCCCTCTGCCCCATGCTCTCATCCCCGGACAGCTGCTTGCATCTTCCTCAGGCTGGATATCCTCTCAGCGCAGGAGTCACTGAGTGCAGCATGGGGGCTCTCCTGACTGCGCTCCCAGTCCCAGAAGACGCTCGATTCTAGCTCTGCTTTATATTGTGGGGGAGGTCTGTGTTAAATAATTGCAGCATTTCTGCGCACAGGCACACTCCACCGTCACTGTGCAGCACCCACAGCTTTGTATAACTGTAGGACCTACAATCAGCGCAGCGGCTGAACACAACCAAACAATCACCAGTGATCCCCCCCCTCTAACCACAGGCCCGAACAAAGATGAGCACACGCTGCAAGGGCAGATGATGATTGCTCATTGATTTATTTATGCAGGACCTAAAACTAGAGTGGCAATTTCTTAATTTATTTTTAATGATTTAGGGACAGAGAGACTGATATCAGGACCAGACAGCGGCAGCTAATTGGATGCAGCTTGTAGCCAGCACATGCCACGTCTGATGCATTCAGCGTGAAAGGCGGAAGCCCAAATTCCTCAGTCAGACACTCAGTCCCTGAGGAAACCCCCTAAAGTCAGGGCCCATGTGTAGAGAACAGCCAGCCTGTGGGTGCAGTGAGCCCCCTCCTCAGCAGAGGGCTGGGCAACACGAAGGGGAATGTTAAGGGCCAGATTTCAACATGCTCAGCATGCCCAGTTGGAGCCAGTTTTTCCAAAGCCCCTTATTTAAGTACCAAACGGGAGCTGAGCTCTTTGGGATCTCTGGCCCCAGCTGCAGGTGCAGACTCCTTTTGAGAATCCTGGCTTCACCGGTTACCCCTCTGCCCCTGAGAGGAGTTCTAGTCTAGGGCGGGGTATTTTTAAAGCTTCCCAGAACAGCACCGGCACATGGGTTCTTCCTCTGGATTTGCACAGTGGAGTCATCTGCACAAAAGATGTTTGACAAGGGGATCCCTGTTAGCCACAGCTGGGTTTCCCATACAGAACATCCCCATCTCTCCCACCTACCCAGCTGAGCCAACACCCCAGCAGCCTGTCAGTGCGCAGCCCCACCTGTGACTAGCTCGGCCTGAGTGTGAGGAGGCCTTGTTACAAGCCCATCCCTTGGGAGCTCCAGCTCAGTCAGGAATCCAGACTGTTCTAGAAGCGGTAGCAGCACGTTCTGCTCTTGCGAGAGGGAAGCAGAGAAAGCGCCAATCCACTGGCCTGCACGATTGCTGCTCCCACCAGGCAGAACAGGCCGGGGAGAGCCCGCTGCCGGCACACAGAGTCTTGGCCGATGGCAGAAGTGCAGGCAGTAGCAGCTGGGTTGGCTGCCATTTAACGCAAACAGCCCTCGTGGCTTGAAAAGCACTTCCAGGTTTATGACCCTGCAGCGTTTCACCTTCCAGACACTTGGAAAATTCGTTCCTTGACCTCTCTGAACTCACAGGGCCGTCCCCCTTTGCAATTTTAGGCAAAACTAGGGCTCATGAAGTGACAGGCTGACAGGGCAAGTGATGGGCAAGCTTCTTCCTAACATAGCTCTGCCAAGGCACCTCACTTCTCACCTGCAGCGCTCCTAGTATTTCACTCCTGGCTCCCATTCCCTTCTCAGCGTGTCACTCCATCCTGACCTGCAGCACCCCCTGCTACCCCAGCAGCCCACCCACCACTCTGCCAATGCACCTCACTCTGACTCACAACAATCCCCGCTACCCCAGGTCCCTGCCCCGCTCAGCACATCTCTGTCAACACCCCTTCATCCTGACCGGCTGCATCTACTGCTACTTAACCTGGAACCTCTCTGCAACAGGGGTTGCTAAGCGTGCCAGAAGCATGGGGTACTTTGCACTGTGCATGGATTGATGCCCACTGGTGAAGGAGACATCAAACTCACTTGGGTTTGCAACTTCCATGAAGATCTGAACTACATGGCACCCGGAGGTGTGAAGCAAAGACATCAAGCTCCAGTGTCCCCACTCCACACACACGGACCCCACAAGGAGACTGAGTGTCTAATGGTGTCGGCACCGGAAGCGGAGTCAGGAGAGCTAGTTCCATCCCAGTTCTGCCACTGATTCACTGTCTGACCCTGGGCAAGACACTGCCTCTCTCTGTGCCTCAGTTTCCCCGTCTGTAATACAAGGAGAACGATACAGACGCAACTTAAGGGGGCTGACAGGCTGAATCCTTTCATGCTTGCTAAGCAAGCAGGGCTCCTGAGATGGACAGTGCCACAGGAGTCTGTGGGCATAGCCATCATGCTCTCGGCATTCTGGTGCTCTGGAGCCAATGGGGTGAGTGAGTGAGGCCCCCCCATTATTTTTTCACTAACACAGTGCGTGTCACCCAGTAATGCTGTGCCTGAGCACACCCTGCCCCCTCCCATCTCACAGGCTCCCCCTGTCCCGTGTGCCGCTTACTCCCTCCGCTCATCTGGACTGAATTCAACAAGCAAACTTTCACTGACCTCAGCCACCACTCCTCTCCGCCTGGCCAGGGATACGTCAGAAGCAGGGTCCCCCAAGCCCATTGCATCCGGGATGCCCAGGGCTGCGTACCTGCCACACAGCCTGATGCTATGAACTCGGGGCTCTGCTCGCAGAGTGGGGCTTGCAGAGGAGACGGGAGAAGGTTTGCACAGGTGCGTGACTGGTTTCATGCTGGGGGACTGAGAGATGGGGCAACAATGAAGCCAATGGGAACTCGGCCACTCACTTAGCGGCAGCAGGATCAGGCCCATGTGAGGTCACGTGAGATCAGGACAGGCATCTCTTCATATGCAGAACTGGCTTCAGATAGCTCAAAATAAGGTGACAGCTGGTCTCCTGGATGGCAGACATACCATGAGGAGAGCAGAACTGGGGTTATTTCAGCCCTAAAGTGACTCCCAGGCAAATAGTAATCTACATACCACAATTCCAGGAACTCGCTGTGTGTCTCACTCTGAAACCTAAAATCTCTGTTGAGTCAGTATGATGCGATGGATACAGCTACAAGAATGGTTGACAGCTCTTTTTGTTTAGAATATCCCCAGGTTTAATCATCACTGGGATGCATGGTTTGCTACCATCCAGTTTTTAAGTTCTCAGCCACTTTGGGCTTTTTTACACACGTGACTATGAATTACGTCCATGTGACAGCAGGACTTTTAGCTACTAGTACATAATCAACACGTTGGCCCTTCCAGCACCTACTAATCCAAGGAGCTCACCACCATTTAAAGACAGTAACAAAGCTTCCTAACCCCCTTAGAAGCAGGTCACTATCAGTAGCTGCATTTTACACATGGGGAAACTGAGGCACACCATGGTCTCAGAACATTTTCAGAAGCGTCTGCTAATTCTGGGTGCCTCAGTTATTGGGGCCCCAACATGGGACAACTTGGGCTTAATCTGCAGGTGTTGTGTGCACCTGCTGCTCCGACTGACTTCAACCGGAGTGACAGGAACACACCACTTCCTGAAAATCAGGCTCTAGTTGTCTCAAGCTGGGCACGCAGATGCAGGGGCCACTTTTGAAAATGAAGGCCAAATGGCTCTTCGGCAAAGCCAATATGACTCCCAGTCCTGTGACATCTGAGTTCTCATGCGTGGGTGTCTCAGCATCAGCCTGGCCTTGTGTGATTCTAGAAGCATCAGTTACCAGGTCAACTTAGAACAGAGCTGCCAGGCCTTTGAAGTGCCCATCCCTAGAGGGCTATGCTGAGATCCTCCCTGGCTGCCACACCCCAGAAAAAGGGGCTCGACTGGAGAGCTCTCAGCACATTAGCTTGAGCTGGCGGGAAGAGAACTCCTGCTGGATGGATGATGAGGTGCATTTCCAGGCCAGGATTTACACAGTGTGTTTGTTTTAGCTGATGAGGCAGGTAGAGTGTGGGAGGTGACAGGGAGCAAGGCATGTTTCAACACCCAATGCCCAGAAATGCTCCTTCTTCTATCACTCCACGCCCTGCCCCCCAGATCATTTTAAATGAGTAGATCACAGACTTCATAGTCTTTACATTGTTTTTCCTTCCTGCTCATCCTGCCCAGCCTGAGGCAGTGAAGCTAAGTGGGCCCGTTACCTTTTGTAGGCCAAACCCAGCCCTAATGCAAGCAGGTGCATCTCCCGATGACTTCAACAGGAAATGCACCTGCTTCGGCACTTGATGAATTTGGTCCCCGCTGTCTAATCAGGATCACTCTGTTTTTAGCCAGTTCCACTGTCTGGATCTTAGGTTCTGGCCGAAGGCTGTAAGGTTGGACTATCCAATGCCTCAGATAGCAGACCCTGCTCTCCCCATCCCCCTAAGCAAGATTTCATTGATGTTTATCAATCATACAAATCTTTCTAGTCACATTACATTGTATAAAATTCTTTTTTTAAAAGCCCTGATGATTTGGGCAGAAACTACTTGACTAAATCCTCTGAGTCCCCTTCCGTCACCAGGAGAGAACAGCTGTGAGGAAGGGACTAAACTTGCCCATGGGATTGTGGGATTTCTCGGGCGGGGGGGGGGGGGGTCTAGGTCTCTCCCCTGGCAGGTCCTTGAAGAACAAAGGGGTTATTTACTGGAAGGGCCACTGGTTTCTACAAACATGACATCGCAGGAGGTCTCACTGGGGAGATTACTATCCGCTTCTATATGAGGAGAGACTAACAAGACTGGGACTTTTCAGCTTGGAAAAGAGACGACAAAGGGGGGATATGATTGAGGTCTATAAAATGATGACTGGTGTGGAGAAAGTAAATAAGGAAGTGCTATTAACTCTCTCTCATAACACAAGAACTAGGGGTCACCAAATGAAATTAATAGGCAGCAGGTTTAAAACAAACAAAAGGAAGTATTTCTTCACACAACACACAGTCAATCTGTGAAACTCCTTGCCCGAGGATGTTGTGAATGCCAAGTCTATACCATGGTTCAAAAAATAACTAGATAAGTTCATGGAGGATAGGTCCATCAATGGCTATTAGCCAGGATGGACAGGGATGATGTCCCTAGCCTCTGTTTGCCAGAAGCTGGCAACGGGCGACAGGGGATGGATCGCCTGATGATTACCTGTTCTGTTCATTCCCTCTGTGGCACCTGGCATTGGCCACTGTCGGAAGACAGGATACTGGGCTACATGGATCTTTGGTCTGACCCAGTGTGGCCGTTCTTATGTTCTTATAACTGCTTTAATGCTAGCAGACGTTTTGGAAAAGCCATTAAACCTCATGCTTCAGGGTTTAAGCCAATCTCTCATTGTTGGAGGCTAGGAAGTTTCTTGCACCTTTCTCTGAAGCATGGTGCTGGGCACTGCTGGAGACAGGACACTGGACCAGATGGCCCCCGGCTCATGGCAATTCCTATGTGATTTAAACTTTGGCAACAAGGGGTGATAGGAAAACACTCCTATACCTAGAACACGGGAGTCATATGGACCCTTTTGTGGGTCATGCACGCAGTCTGGAACAGTGTGTCTAGTGGTTAGAACTGAGGATGGCCTTAGAAGCCCTTCTGCCAATTCCATAACTGATTCACTGCAGGACCTTGTCACTTCCCTTTTCTGTGCCTCAGTTTCCTCCTCTGTAAATGAGGGATAACGGTCCTTACCCCCTTCCATAAAGTGCTTGCAGCTGCAGGCCCTGGGTGAAAGGTGATGGGCCAATCCAGCTCCCAGAGTAGAACGTCTCTTAGGCTCTGCAGCTCAGCCCATCTCTGCTACAGGATGGCTCAATGCTCTTAATCACTAGTATTTTTTATCATTAATTTGAAACAAAATCTCAGTGGATGGGTGGCAAGCAGACATTGTCGGGGCAGGGTTCCCATCCACTGCTGTGAATGGCAGGCATGTGCCTGCAATGGAATTACACTTCTCAGCAGGGCCAGTGCAATAGTCACCTCAGTGCCAATAACCAGCCCGAGCTGAGTGACTTTGGGGAACAGGAGAGATACAACTCTCATTTCCAGCCTTCATCTGATAGGACACTGAACCCAAATAGATTAGATACTGTGCTGAGACTCCGGTAATTAACACAGTCAAGGCCTGCCTGGCCCGGAATCCGTGGGTAAATAGAACACATCAAATAGAATTACCCACCAATCCCTCTTAATGCACTTGGAGCCTGGCCCAACAGACATGTTAACATTAATATACACAATCTTATTAACTGAAGGTCATAAAAGCTGTCACAGACCAGAGATGATGAACTACCACTGTCCGGGGGGCAGGGAAGAGAGGGGAAAGAACCCAGACCCACGGCTTGCCTGGGATTCCACACCAGGATCCAAGAAAACCTAGCAATGCGTGAGGAAGGTTGGAGCCTCTGAGCGTGAAAGCACAGAGAGAGAGGCTATTAGTCTGCAAAACCGGGGAGAGGGAATAATAAACAAACAACCCGTGATACCAAGGCCACATCTACACTACAGGGACCAGAGTGGCATAGCTACATGCCAGCAGCACACTGGAACGTAGTACCGCCTGCACCAACGGAAGGGGGTTTTCCGTCGCTGTAGGAACACCACCTCCCCAAGCAACAGTAGCTACATCAACAGGAGCACTCGTCCACTGACCCAGCTTTCTCTGCCTCGGGGGTAAGGACAGCATCACTCAACGGCTTTTTCACACCCTGAAGCCACACAGCTATGTCGACCTCCATTTCAAGTGCAGCCCAGGGCTAAGAGCCTGCCATCTGAGGATCTCAAAGCACGTGGCCAGAATTCACTAACTAATTATGCGGAATCATTATTACCATTTTACAGAGCGGGGGAACTAGGGCACAGAGCCAGGGTGTGACTTTGCCCAAGGCCACACACAAGTTAGTGCCGGAGCCAGGAACAGAATCCCAGAGTCCTGGCTCCCAGCCTCTTGCGCTAATCCACTAAAGTGCACTTCCCCCTCTGTACAGAAAGATGTGACATCCCCACCCCCATTGCATGGGAAGGCTGGCCCTGAGCCCCATGGGTGTCAAGGGATCAGCAGCAACAGGTGAGGCAGGGAATTCAGGCTTAATGTGTCAGAACAGAGTGACGTGAGAGAGCCGGGGAGATGCCACTCAGGAGAGCAACTAGTGTTGCTGGGAATTCTGCATGGCCAAGGGCAAACATCACCAGAGCGGGCAGGGAGCCAGCGGAACGTGCTCACCAGACCCAAGCAGGGGAGAGAGCGATACAATAGATATGTAAGTGCATATAACTAACTAGAGAGGGACTCTGCCTTTGTGCCACCCTCCTCATGTTCCTAGCCCAGCACTCTGTCAGCTCTGGTCTCCTTGACACTCCCTTTGCCTCCATCTCACACTCCACCCCATATCACGAGCCACCCGTTGAAATGGTACATCCGCCCTCTGCCTTGCAGCCTCCCTCTCCAAACCCCCCCTCAACCCCAGTCTCCACTCTGACGCTCTCTGCTCTTGTACCTGGTGGGAGAACATTAAACCCTGGTGTCTGAACAACTGCTCCCTGGGAGATCTTCCCTGCCCGAGAGCTGCCAGCTCCGTGTTGCCTGCTCAGCCATGTTCCTGTATGCTACCCATCTCCTTTAGACTCTAAACTCTTCAGGGGAGGAAGCTGGGCTCCGTAATTATCTGTACAGGCCCATGCACACCAAAGGCACTCAATATGCTAGTACACCACAGCCATGGCCAGTGCTGAACTGCCCCCTGCAGTGTATTCTCCAGCACTGCATTCAGCACGTGTGCACATACACAGGCCCGTCTTCCCCCCATCCCAGACATACCTTGATGATCTTGGGGTCTGTACAGCGGCTGTTGCCGTTGCTGGCGTGCATCCAGCTGCTCTCGTAGGCTGGGCAGTGCTGCCGCAGGGTGCACCTCTTCTCCGTCACGCACCAGCCACACTCGAAGCGCGGATCTGCCTTGAGGCAGAGGCCACAGCTTTCACGCAAGGCCGAGCACTTGTACAGGTGAGCTGCAAGGGAAGGCAGAGGAGTGTCAGGTCATCCATGCATTGGTGTTTTTTATGATGAGGGCACCTGCCCACAAGGAACCGGGCAGAGACCCACTGGCTTATTTTGCATGGGCCAGCCAAATGTCTGGGAACAGCTAACACCTTGGGATCTGTGCTGACCAGATGGCCTGGAGTGTGGTGCTCCGCAGAGGACATGCTTCTGGAACAAATGCATCTTTCTTAAGGGACTAGCTGGCTATGGGTATGAAGAGCTTCCCCTTTAGGGTACTGGCTCTAATCAAGCCCCAGGTGGAGGCTGATGGGTGGGAGGCTTGCGAGAGGACTGTGCAGACAGATCATGCCGCCTGCTTACCCTGGATGTTCTGGGGGTTGTCGATGACAAAGTTTCCATTCCATACCACGGACAGGTTCACGGGCAGGTCGCTGATGTCATTCCCTTCATAGAAATACTGCAAGGGGAGACATAAGAAAGCAGAGCTCCTTCATCAGCGAGGGGAAGGGAAGCCAGACGTGCCCTGATGGATAAAGAGAGGCCCAGAAATCTCCCCGTTAACTTCCCTAGTGGGAGCACGGAGAAGGAAAGAGACTTGGCTCAGACGATCCCTGCCAGCAGGGATGGGTCTGGCACCGCGGGTGCCTTTGTGCCACAGCGACTGGCGGCTGGCGGATAGAGCGTGCTCCCACCCAAAGACCTCAACTAGCAGAGAAAGAAATGTCATACAAACCAAGGGTTTCAAACAGGCAACAAGCCCCATTAACCAAAGAGATCCCACAGCCAGCCGGAAACTGTCCATGCCAGGGAGCAATAAACAAATAACCCCCAGCACACCTCCATCCCCAGCAGCTAGAAGAGGGGCTGGGGCGACGCTGGGTGCTTTGCTACATGCTAAGGGGGCACAGGGCTAGGATTCCTGAGGATCCTGCGGGGGTGAGTGGACAGGAGGTGGGGGAGCACGAGAGCCGCCTGGGGACACTGAGCTCATAGGCACCTTGCAGCCAGAGCCAATTCTGAAGGGGCCATGCCGTACAGGGTTTGCTTGACGTGGGCACGTGGCGAGACTCATTCCCTACTAACACTGCCCTTCTCTAGCACCTCCCCGCTGAGGAGCGGCACAACCATTAGCCACCTATCCATGGCATGCCCCACCCTTGCCCCAGGGATGGGAGCTGCTTTCAATGGCACTGTGCCCTATCGCAGCTTCTTCTCCCTCAGGGACACTTCCATACGCCTCTCCTTGCTGCTGTGGAAGGAGCTGCAGGCCAGGACTACTAGCCCCATCTCACAGGTGCAGAACTGAGGCACAGTGATGGTGGGAGGGGAGGCTAATGCACGGCCGCACAGACCTGGGGGAGTTTCTCATCACAGTCAGAGACTCCTAGCACTGACTGGACAACTTCCCATTCCCTGTGGCTCTGCCAGCGTCCCTCAATCCTAAGCAAAGACACACACTTCTATTCCAGTCCCGACCTCCTCACCGCTCTGCCAATGTTCCATCATGCTGTCTCTCAGCACCCACGGCCATTCGGATCTCCTGGTCCTCCCACCTCTGCGGCCACCCTTCGCTCCTAACCTGCAGTCCCCTCTCCCTGCTATTGCAGGCCTGGGCTTCTCGCTGCTCTAACAACCCACTGCAATCTGGACTCAAAACCATCCCTGTGATGTGGGCAAGCATGCATTAGGGACTAGGGCAGGCCAAACCTGGGAGCACAGAGAGTCGACGTGTCTCTCTCTGGGAAGCATCGGGATGGACCCTGTTATCTGCAGCTTCAACACTTGCACTAGCTCATAAAACAAATCTGTAGGACAGTCTTCACCAGGGCAGTGCCCACCTGCAGCCCAGAAACGGGGCCATTCTGGGAACAACATGGCGGGAAACTGCTTTTATTAATTATCTCTCAGTCCTCACGATACACAGGCTCGGTCTGCAGCCAAAGTAAGGAATGTTTTGCCCTGGTGGCCTGTTTAAATGGAATGATTGTGCTGCCCACACCATGGCAGAGATTGGAGCTGTCTTTCTGCCCTCTGCAGAGCACAAGTGCTGCTGGATTCTACCTTCACTGGAGCACAACTCCTCTCCCCGCTCTCATGCCTGGATCGCAAAGCCCAAGAGACTCAAGCTAGGCTTAAGTTCTGGGGAGGTAAGCAGGGGGCAGTTCAAAGACACAGAAAGTAGAGATTAGAGCTCCAGCAAACCGCTCATCCTGCCCCCGGACCTCCTCCCCACCAACACTGTCTACCTTGCTTCTAACCTGAGCCAAACTCCTGGCAGCCCCATCAGCAGTCCCTACACAGCCCCTGCATGCAGGCGGAGGATTAATCAATAGGGAGACAGGAAGGCAGTCAGAATCTTCCCTGACAGCTAACGACCTCCTCTGGTGAGAGATTCTCCGCTCCTCTCTGGAGAAAATGACAGGCGTGTCAGGAGAGATTAAATGAATGATTCATGAGTTGTTGGAGTTTGTTGGGAGCCACATACACTGCCGCATTGGCTCTCTTTGGCTCAGACCCCACCCCCAACCCCTGCCAGTTACTCTGCTGCCCAGCTTCACAGACTGGGCGTGATGATGGAGGTAGGAGGGTAAGTGGCAGCATTGCCCCCGGTCCATCCCTTCCTTCAACACCAGTTCTGTGCTTGGCTCAGAGAAAATTGAAGCGATTCATTTCCCCTTGCAGCCCTCAGATGGGACCGAAAAGATACCAGTACCAGGGTGGGGGAAGGGGCTTTCTCCTGCCAGGGAGCCAGTAACACCTCTGCACCCCATTGCCTGAGCTAAATTAATCACCACCTTGTATTAGATATGGAAGTTTTCATGGAAGAATCTCCGAGCTCTCTACAAATGGGGAAACTGAAGCAGAGAGCAAGAGAGAGGTAGGAGGAGGTGAGTCACCTGAGTTCATACAGTGAGTCAGTGGCAGAGCTGGGAATAAAACCCAGGAGTCCTGAGTACCAATCCTGTGCTCCAGCCACTAGGATCCTGCCCTATCTGTGTGAAGCAGCAGCAGAGGGCTGAATTGCATAGCTTGGGTGGCAGCAGCATGAATCCAGCAGTGACAGACCGAACCTGGATCCCTGCAGACAGGAGTCATCCCCCCTTAGGGCTGGGTATACTGGAGACTCTGCCAGAGGAGAGGAGTTATTGGGACTCACGCTAGCCTTCAGGACCAGGCGCCCTGGGGTCAAACAATAGCTCGGTGCACTGCTAAGGGGGCGGGCCTGATTTGGGCACTACCTGCCTTTTCACAGATGTGAAAGCTTGTACCTCAAACTAAACACATGCACACCGGGCAAGGTCAGACTCTTCAATGGTAAACAGACTGGCTCCTGTATTGCTTACTGAGCAGGGGGACTTCCAGGAGACCTGGAAATCCTGCATCCTGCCTGCCCTTCCATGGACACTAAAGACCCTACAGCGCCTCCTATCAGAGGTGGATTTCAACCTGCAGTCCTTAGCCATGAGTTCCCCAGTGCAATGTTGCTGTGCACCTGTTGGCCATTGCCCTTCCTCCCAGAGGTGGCTGCATTTCAGTGGTGCTGCATGTATGCCTGTCTGTACAGGTGCACTCTGGGAACTTTTTTTTTGGGGGGGGGGGGGGAGGTGCTAAGGGAATAAGATACTAGTTGCCTGTCTATGCACCAGAGCACAGTCAAGGGGGTTAGGACTCAGAAGGGAACATACGGAAAGAAATATGGCAAGGGAACATTTTTCGTGCTCACATCAGACTGCCCTACTCTGTGTCAGCGCACACCGTGGATAAGCCTCTCGGAGATCGGGCTGGTGACAGCTACTGCAGCAGCACCCACTAGCTAGCAGGGGGGCATATTCCTTGGCCTTTCTGGATGGGACTAAGAGCACAGGTGGGCAGGACAGTAACTGTTACCCGGGCTGTGCTGGCCTCCGCTAGAGGCCTGCATGGGGAAAGGCATGCCTGGTAGTTCAGTGACAGTAGCATGGGATGATCTCAGTGCTGGTGTTTGATCTCTGATCAGTGTAAAATCAGAGGGACACCTGGGCTCCGTGCCCTACATTCACGGGGATAGGCAGGAGGAGAGGCTGCTCTCCATGGCTTCTCTCTGCCTGGGCCAGAGACCAGATTACACCCAGGCCCCTGCCCCATTACTGGTGCACCCAGAAGAGATGGGGGCCTTCCCCTCTCCGAACCTGTGCACTGTGGTTATTGGGATGTCTTGCCTTTAACCCAGCTGGCAGGCTGAGAAGCTCCCCCAGTGCTCCTCTGGGGATTGGCCAAGAGGGAGCACTGCAGTGGAAACCAACTGCCCCACAAAGCCAGAAAGCCCTGCTGGCCCACTCTTTCCCTCCTTCCCACATGGCGGCTCAGGGCAGGAGACGCGCCAGCCCCACTGCTGAGTCATGCACAGGGCTCTGCTTTACCGGGGCCATTCGCCTCATCCCCAGGCTCCCAAAAGCTGGAAAGGGAGGTGCCCACAGGCAGCGGCCAGTTGCTGAGCAAGAGGCAGAAGGATGGCCCAGGAGAGGGGGCAAAGCAACGCTGCTCCGAAGCCAAGGCAGCAGCAGGAGGTGACACATGCAGCAGTACTTGGGGTCATTCTGATCTCATTGGACAGCCTGCCCCACCAGCCTTGGGTCTCCCACGCCTGGGCCGCTCCACAGGTTACAATCCATGCACGGCACGCACGCACACACACACACACACGCACACACGAAATGCAGCTACCTCTGGGACGGTATGCAGCGACTGCTCAGTGGTGCATGGCAGTTTATGCCAGGAAGTGAAGAAGAATGACACATCCAGCTGAAACCACCGCTGGGCCATTCATTCTCATACACCACCAAGAGCTCTATTTTCCAGCTCAGCTGAAAGCCAACCTCTTCAGCGGAATAGCACTGCCACCATCGACACCCTACCGACGCACGGCTCCAGCACAGACCCATGCCCACATGAGGTGCTCCTTGGCGGTCTCCCATCCAACCCTCCTTGGCACATCAGAGCCAATGAAGCCTTTCACCTCTGAGCACCGCAGGCCTTCCCCACTGGTCCCAGGATGACTGAGCAGAAGGGGCTAGGAGTTAAGATCTTAGCAGGTGTAACCTCCCTTCTATCCTACCTCCACCTCAACAGGTGGGCAGAGCCTGAAGGACCTCCTAACAGGGACAAGCTACATTAAGGAGTGGAAACCATCAATCGGCAGCCTCGGGAAGTGGGAGCTGGGGGAGGGGCAACGGAGCAGGATTTAGCTGTGACGAGCAGCATGGCAGCCTAAGTGAAATTGGCATTTTCAATTTGTACTCTGACATGTCTCATTTGGGGCCCTGGCATCTCGGGAAAGCATCCAGCCTGCAGCTGTCCAAAACTCTTATTTGCATCTCTCTGCCCCAGCTCCTTTTGGAAATGAGTTCCTTCTGGGTGGGGGTGGGAGGAGAAGAGAGATGATTAACCCTTCACACACCAGCCCTGGAGACAGCAAGACGCACATGTGGGAGGCTGGGAGGAGACAGACCCAATGGACTACGTATCTGCCTCTGGAAGAACAGGCCTCCCCACTTAACTCAGAGACTCCTGGAGCGACGGCACATGGCCCAGGCAAGGAAGGATGCACTGGAAGGGAGTTACTGTCTGAGCAGAGCAAAGTGCCCAGAGAAATGGGAACAAACGGCAGGAAGGGCACACACTGTCAGCCCTCGCTCTGCCAAACTAATGAATGATCATGACCAATGGTGACAGTTCTGCCCTGGTTCTGAAGTTCACTTCAGTAATGTATTACCTTCGCTACCGAGATGAGATGAAGCCATACAACTCAGATTCCAATTACAAACACCCCCGGCCCTATAGGAGGTTTGGAGCCAGGGCTTCAGTTCAGCCCTTCATGTAGACAGGAACGGTTGGCTTGAGGTTCAGCTTTCAAGTCCTTTGGAAGGTCAGGAGTATTCACATCAAACCCATCTCTAATTTCTAACACACAGTGTGATGTATCGGAAATCTGTCTGTACAGTTTATGAATTCTGTGTGATTATGAGCCCTGTGTGTCTGTGTCAGGCAAACTCTATTCTGAATGAGCAGCCTTTTGCCTTGTCCATGATCTGTTTGCCTCCAAGCTGGGGTGAGGGTCCAAAGGCTGGTGGCAAAAGAAGAACAGAGGTTAGCTAAGTACCCAGTCCTTTGAAATCTATTCCCAGTAGACAGAAGATTGGTCCCTGCCCAGAAGAACTGGTTTAGGAGGTGGAGAGGTCACCTTGGCAACAAAGTCACCCAAAGGGGTTTCCGCTCACGTGGGGAAGCTGCCCTGATGCAGAGGGGTTAAAGGTTTTAAATAGGTAGAGGCTGGTCTGTTTGGGGGCCATTTTCTCAGGTCCATAAGGGAGAGGCCATTCACCATGGAAGAGCCTGCGTGAGGACGGAACATCCTGCCTGCCTGCGCCGAGATGGTCCCCCAAAGGCTCACAAGGAAGGGTAAGATAGGAAGTGAGGGCCGTCGCGGGTTCAGCTGTGCATTGTTTTGTATGATCTGCACTCTCCTGTGCTTTACATGATTAAGGATAGAAGAGCATCACGCAGTTAGACTGAGAAAAGTGTATGTGTACGGGCTGCTTCACAACTGCAGTGTCCCTGGAGCTGAAACTGGAAACCAGACACTTCACACCTTTGGGGTGGAGTTCTGGGACAGGGTGTATTGAGTAAACAGGGAATCTGAAGTGTCAACATCGCAACCAGAGAGGCTGGACAGAGGGTTCCAACTTTCAGATGGGGGTGCGACATAGAAGGTCTGCACCCTGAGATGTGTCTAGAGACCCCAAGTTTGGGGCAGTGACTGAATTCCATTCAGGCTCCAGGAGTTTGAAACACCCCAGGGACACAGAGTAGCAGAGGCTTGGATTCCCCTCCCAGCCATCCTAGTGTGTGGACAGGAAGAGGGCTCATGACACGCAGTACAACTTGAAGTATCCCATAGTACCCTGCCAGCACTGCTGAAATGCAGCCCTTTTTGGCATGGAGAGGGGCAGCCCCTGGCACACACCTCAACCTTTTAGCCTAGCACACAGTGAAAAGTGCTGTGGAATCATTAACAGTCCCCCAGAGCAGACAGCACCTGGGTTATTAAGGTCTTGTCTTAAATACACATGCAGCAACCAGCATGGAATGCAATCTACAGCACCTGCTGAGGTCCACGAGCCACCACTGCCAGGGTCCTTGTCTGGGGTCCAGGAGTGGGTGTTTCTTCCCAATCCCAAAGCCAGGGACCATGTAAGCTGAGACTGACTCCCGGTTCCCTGCACTTCCCTCTAGACCGTCCCGCCTCCCAAACACAGAGATCACGGAGCACATGGCTTCAGGCCCCTTCCTCAAGCACAAAGCTCACTTAGCAAGCCAACACTCAGCAGGCCAGAATCCAGAGACTCTGACAACACAGTGCTACAGCAGGTGTGAGAGCACCTCTCCTCGGTTCCACGGCACCCCTGTTACTTTCCACTGATGGTATTAGGCCTGGCCCCCGCCAGCAGGGCAGTCAGCAGTGCACAGCATGGGAAACACACTGCTCTGTTCAGAAATGGACCTTAGCTATTCCTGCAAGTGGGAAGATAAGAGCTGGCAGCCCTGGCTGGTTGTTTCCATGGTCACTTAGCTGGGGAGTCCAGGAGCTCCCACTGCAGGGAAGGGGGAGGGTTACAGAGGGCTGTGAATTATTAAACCCTGCTGCCCAAGATGTTCTTACATGCGCTCTCATCTCTTTCAGCCACCCCAGGGAGACCCCTGGGAAAACAAGTGCTCCTTCCTTTGGGCTCAGCTTCTCCTGGGCCAACTTGGCAGTTGCCCGTCTTTCCATTACTCAACCGGAGGGAGGCCAAGCCAGCCTTTTGGTCTTTCCAGAACAGCCGCAAGCGTCTCCTTGAACGTTACATATAGGAAGGGAGCCCAACACGTATCCTGAAACCCAGCAGGGGAAGCCAGGGGAAGTGGGTGTGCAGGAGAAGTGGTGGGGAAAGCAGCCAGCGAATCTTCTCCCAGGCCAGGAGTCTGACACCACTGGCCAGTGTTACACAAGCACAGCCAAAACCCTCCTACTTACACCCGGCTTTTTCTTTTTACACTCTTACCCGTCTTAGGAGCTGGAAAATCCCTTCTCATTCCTTCCAGGGTTTGCCCTCTTTGGGGTTGACCTACATTAACAAGTTAATCAGGACAACGGGCTGGATGCGAGCTCGCAGGCCAGTTGCGGCTCTGGTATCTGCGACTTTAGGGTTCCACTCCCCCGCCAACCCTCCCCTCCCCTCCCCCCCCCCCCCCCCCCCGCCAAAAAAACATGTTCTCAGGCATGGAGCTGCAGCTGATTGCAGCTCTTTGCCTTTGTGTGTAAATTACTTCCATGTTTGTGCACCAGGGTCAGCGCCAATGTCAGCAGAGCTCTTGGGACAATCCAACAGGTCTGAACAGATACTGTTGTGACAGATGTTTCGATACTAGTGACAGGCACCAGAGAAATCCTCTAGCTAGAATAGGGCCTGATTCTCCATAGCCTTGCACCATCACTTAGGCCTGTGCAAAGTGAGTGTTCAACACACCCATTCTGATCAGGTATTGCGCATGTAAAGGACATGAGATAATAGGCAGGGCAGAATCAGGCCCTGGGTTTGGAAGCATCAGATAGGAGTTCACTGCTGTTAAAGGTGAATGGAAATTTTTTTTTTTTTAAATTCATGCAACATCTGAATCAGATGGTAGATGCCCATGAGAAGAGCCAGGTGGATTTCCCAAATCAGCATCTCCCAAAAGGTGAGCTGAATTGCTTTTTATCCCTCAGTGTCGGAGATCAGGGCTCCGAGCTGTTCTCTCCTACAATAGTTGATGGCATCACTAACGCCTATGGCAGAGCAAGGAAGCTGCTGCATTCCATACACCGATTTATCGGTCATGACCGTTACAAGGGAAACAGATTCCTGACCTCGGGACTTGGCAGTTAAGGAACGAGGTGGCTGATTTCCAATTGTTGTCGAAGGCTACACAGATGGGTTCTGTGCATGTTCTGGAATCCCAAACAGTGTTTGTATTTCAATGTAAAGATGTTATTTAATAACAAGGACATTCACACGTCCATAGCGGTAAGACTCTGCACTTTAAAAGACTACACAAAGTAACTAGTTCCCCACTCTGGGAGGCAGGTAAGTGCATCCTTATCATCTGCCTTTTTCAGATAAGTGAATGAAGTGCAAATAGGGGAAGTGACTTGGCCCAGATCAATGTCAGTGCCAAGCCTGGGACTGTGGTGTTCCTGGGTCCCATGCCCAGACCACTACGCCATGCTGCCTTGGGTTCCCCTTTAACCTGTGCTCCCTCTGCTGGGCTGAGTGAATAACTGATGCAGAAGGGCAGGCCAGACTGTTCAGTGAGTTATTACATGTCACTTAACCCAAAGATTCCCAGACCACAGCGACAGAGAGCCAGTTTGTCACATGGTGCAGGCTCCTCCTGGTTTGTAGCTATTAAACTGCATTAAAAGAAATTAAACATCCATTAAACTCTTTGGTAGGATTAAGTGCCCAGTTAATCAATGGCTATAGTTGCCAGCGGGCTGTTCTGTGATGATGGGGAATAGGAAGGGAGGCAGGGTTTGGGCAATGGTAAATGGGGGGGGACTTGCCTAGCAGACAGTCTTCCTATGAAGCTATGCTTTGCCCTGTGAAAAAGCTTAAGAACCCCTCGGTTAATCAGACAGTCCTTTGAGGACACAAGCAGCACGGGCACATTTGGGGAGGAGCCATAAAGAAGGGAAATGTGCTGCCTGGGGACAAAAATAGGAACTGCAGCCTGGGTAGCAAACTATCCCCCCCCCCGGTGAGCATTTCTCTTGCATCATGCCACTTTCAGCACATGCATCACCACGGGGCACAGGACTAAGGAGATACATATCAGATAGACACGCACGCAAACTCTTCCCCTGCTCCAGACAGGCTGGCAGAATAATAATACTCAGCACGTGTATGGAATGCTTGATACCTGGGAGGTAAGTCAGCATTAGCCCCATTTTACAGATGAGAAAGGAGGGGAAGGGGCATGCCCAATGTCACACAGTGACTCAGCAGCAGAGTCAGGAGTTCCCTGGTCCCAATCCCTTGATCTCACATTTGCTGTATCAGAAGAGAACAGCCTCCCTGGAAGATCGAGCATGGGATAACTACAGTGGAGTCTTGCTAGGAATGCTGGATTCATTGATGCCCCTGCCTGCCCACTCCTCTTCAGCTTGCACCCAACTGCTCCCTGCAGTGTATCCGATCCAGCTAGAAATCACTCAAGCAAGAGAGCTCCCACCATCTCTCTCAAAACTCATCCTAATCCTATCTCACTGACTTTCCTGATTGTCAGCCTACAATTTCCTTCAGTTAATTTCATCTCAATCCTCATAGCTATACCATCTCGTACCATCCTAATCCCTTCCTCTCAGTCACAAGCACTTGCGGGTCTATTGGGTATTGGGACAGGGATATGAGCTTTTCACCTCTAGTGCAAGTGTGTGAATCCAGCCCCAGATAGCAGTGACAAAGTCACTTTGACACCCAGCCTCAATGTGCCCCATCTCTATCCCTCTGGCTGAACTTGGACTGGGGTTGATGGGCCCCAAGGGGAGCTGGAACCTGTCCTCTTTGCGGAGAAAGATTTGTTGGCAAAGTGGGGCCTTCAAAGAGGAACCCCTGAGAATTCAGTTTCCCAGCATCCAACAGGGAGACACAGGAAATCTATGCACAAGAATCTCTGTAGCCATCTGCTCAGAGCTGCTCCTCCAAATTCCATTTGCCCCTATTCATACAAACCAAAACCACGCCCCCACCCCAGCAAGAATGCAGGAGCCTGTCCAGGCTCCTCAGAGGCATGTGATGCATGACCTATTCAGAGCAGCCCTTGCAGGAAGCTGGGCTGCTCTGCTTTTCTCCCAGAACTGTATGCTTTATTGGCATGGTATATCTGCCTTCCATGCGCTCAGTGCGCACACACTCAGACTTCCCTCTTGTACACACACGCACACACACTCTCACACGTTCTCTCCTCACTCTCATGTGTGTGCTCCTCTTGATTGCATTTCTGTAGGAACGGTACAGTTGCAGCTGTGTCCTATTTTCCTCTAGCTGATGACCTCAACTCCTTCCCCGCACTGTGGGGACGGCTGTAATGTACGTCGTGTCTCACTGGGGCTCAACTGCAATTCATCATTATTTTATCTGCTGGAATTTAATTGGATCCTATCAAACTCTCCTGATACTCCCTTTCCCCTTTAAACACTGCTGCAGGAAAGATAAATGTAGGCACCGCTCAGAGAGCACGCCTGGCTTTTTCCAACATTTCTGGGGTTGTAGGATCCAATCCTATTTCACTCTCCATGGCTGGTTAATTAGAGATACATACACTGTAGGTGTGCAGCACTCATCACAGGGCATGTATGTATGATTTATGTTCCCCTATAAATATACTTGAGGCCCAGTAAAATACCGTCACAAACACCATGGGACTTGGCAGTAATGCTTGGACTTTGATTTTACAACACCTCTCTGTCTTTTACCATTCTCCTCTCCCCGCATCATATTCAAAGTTCCTTCCCTCAGGTGCACCTGGTCGAGAAACCTGAGTTCAGCATGCACAGGGCCCAGAATATTATCAATAATAATCTGGAGACCCTCGGAATTAGGTCTCATCAAAGCGCAAGCCAAATGTTTGCCCAAATCCACTTGAGGCCTTCTGACATCTGGCCTGGTATTAGCCATGGAAATGATGTGAGGTGATCCCACTTACTCATCTACCCAGCCCCCAGTACTTGCAGCACCATGGCACCGTAAGCAGCCTGGCATCTCGCTCAACACAGGAGGAACTGTTGCCAGTGTTTGGAGTTGGGACTTTATTTCTGGTTCTCCTAATGGCTCGCTCTGCAGCCGTGGGCAAATCCCATAAATCTCTCCGTGCCTCACTTTACCCACCCGTACACGGGGACAATACTGCCTACCTCACGAGTGCTGGGAGGCTTACTTAGGGGTTGCAAGTAATTTGAGCTCCTCCAATGGCATTAGATCCGTGCATAGGAAGAATACAAATCAATCAGCTCACCAAAAGTGTTTACATTCTGGATCCCTCTTAATTTCAGGGAAACTGTACAAGAATTCCTAACAAACAAACCCAGTAAGTATCCGCCTGGCTCCCCTCACTGCGCTGGGTGGTGCTGGGACACAGGAAAAGTGTTTTCCAATCACAGGCCACTTTGCCACTGGGATAAAAAGGAAAGGGGGGAACTCGCCATTCATTTTCCAAAGAGGCAGTTATGCTGGCAGATGCTTCTCCACACCAGGAACACCATGCTGGAAGGGACAGAGTTCAAAGAGCAACGGCTGGAAGCCAGAGATAAGATGCATGAAGGATGAGTGACTCTTCAGCTGTGAGTGAGGGGTGAACTGACAGAGAATGGCCCGAAAGGGCTTTCCACAGTTGACACAGCTGCTCACCACCAAGTGTGGCTTTTGTTAAAGGGAAAAGGAAATGGCTGAGCGCTACATTTCCCCCTCAAAGTGCCCAGACTACAAACCCAAGTCTGAGCAGAAAGGAGAGCCGGCGTTTATTCTTATTTTACAATGTAAAAGGACCGAATGTTTCTAGGGCCACAGCGACTGACATTTCACCTCGGAAAGGAACATTCTCGGGAGAAAAAAACTTGGGCCAAATCCATTCCTGATGTAACTCCTTTAACCCACATTGGCTACACCAGAAATTTGTGCCCATATAATTAAAAACAACTCTTCTCTGTGTTACTAGCAATGCCTCGGATTATGAAAAACAATGCTGCTTTCCACCAGCGTGGCTGTTTACTGTTTGCAGCCGCTGGACCAGTGACACTGACGCTGTTATACGGATGGCAGGTGGGCAATAGGGGGCAGAGGTAAGGGTTTGGGAGAATGGGATTGGTTTACCTACACACATTTAAGAGATTGTATCAACTGTGAGGATATGTGGATATTTATCAACCTTCCGTTTCACACGATGGCACCGAACCTGTGAACACTTTGACTGCACGAGTAACTTTACTCACAGGTAGGTTTGCAAGATTGAGGCTAGTGTTCACCTCCACGCTTTTACATGCTAAGGAGTTTTAAACTGCACAAAGGATACATATTTCAGTTTCAGTCCACCACTATGCCTAATAATAAGGCTGAAGTTTCTATGTCTCTTTAAGGATTTTAATTAACCAAAGCACTATATTTAAAGTTGACGTGCAAAGAACTTTTTTTTTTTAAATTGAGCTTGTGCCCTGTTTTTGTTTCTTTATGTATAAAGAATGTATAAAGAAAGCCCAAGGGCGGGGGGAGGGGTTGTAGGGTTTTTTCTGCTTGCTTTTTAACCTTACAAATATCAGGAATGTCATGCCTGGTGTCCCTTGGTTTTACTGGAGGACGTGACAGATGTCTCAGAGAATGCATATTGTCAGGTTTCATACCTTAGTGAATGGAGTGTTGAATCTTTAACAAAGATGTCTTTTCTTCAAAATGTTAACTAGTCATTGGAGTTAGATAAGTATTACCAAAATGAAATACAAGACAAAGCGTCTCTCGATTAAAAATGCCTTCCTCATTCAGCCTCCCCCTCACCTTTCAGCAAAGCATCCCTAATCAGAAAAGCACTTAACTCCATGTGTAGGTCCCACAAAAGTCATGGGAATTAAGTATATGTTTAGGGACCTTCCTGAATCAGAGGGCTCAGTTACACAACTTTCAAGTCTCTGGTGATTTCTGCATTTCACTAGTTCGCCAGTCACCAGAGTATCTTCTGGCTAGATAAGATAACTTTCTAACATTGTAAACAAGTCAAATTTAAACAAACAAACAAAAACTTTCCAGTCTTCCTTATTCATCTTGCAAAGAAACAACCCAGGGTAGGAACTCAATCCCTCCTCCACCCCCTACTGCAGGTCACCATTAATTATACTTAACTGCATGGAAAGTGTGAAGTGTTATCATCAAGCCAGATGGACCGAAAAAGGATAGAGGAGTAAAATTACAAAGAAGTGTGAATTTTAAGCACCCACTCGAAAGAACGGGCTGGCTCATTGCCTTCAGATGTTAAAACAGGCACTGAGTGAACCCTGAAAGTAAAGACAGGTCCTGTCATTTGAGAAAGATTTCTCTTGAGCAGAATTAGAAGGGGAATGAAAATTGGATTTACAAAGGAATTCTGTTTCATATCTTAACACCATGGAGCTGCAACTGACTAGCCGCAAAATCTGAATGCCACAGCAATGGTTCCCTCAACCCACCCAGCAATATTGTTAACCTATCCAACTATACTCTCAGCCCAGCAGAAGCAGCTGTCCTATCTCGGGGTCTCTCCTTCTGCCCCTCCACCCCCTCGAACATGATACAGTTCTGTGGTGACCTAGAATCCTATTTTCGATGTCTCCGACTCAAGGAATATTTCCAAAATACCTCTGAACAACATAATGATCCACAGAGGCCTGCCTACCAACATTACAAAAAGAAGAATTCTAGGTGGACTCCTCCTGAAGGTCGAAACAGCAGACTGGACTTCTACATAGAGTGCTTCCGCCGACGTGCACGGGCTGAAATTGTGGAAAAGCAGCATCACTTGCCCCATAACCTCAGCCGTGCAGAACACAATGCCATCCACAGCCTCAGAAACAACTCTGACATCATAATCAAAAAGGCTGACAAAGGAGGTGCTGTTGTCATCATGAATAGGTCGGAATATGAACAAGAGGCTGCTCGGCAGCTCTCCAACACCACTTTCTACAAGCCATTACCCTCTGATCCCACTGAGAGTTACCAAAAGCATCTACAGCATTTGCTCAAGAAACTTCCTGAAAAAGCACAAGATCAAATCCGCACAGACACACCCCTGGAACCCCGACCTGGGATATTCTATCTACTACCCAAGATCCATAAACCTGGAAATCCTGGACGCCCCATCATCTCAGGCATTGGCACCCTGACAGCAGGATTGTCCGGCTATGTAGACTCACTCCTCAGGCCCTACGCTACCAGCACTCCCAGCTACCTTCGAGACACCACTGACTTCCTGAGGAAACTACAATCCATTGGTGATCTTCCTGATAACACCATCCTGGCCACTATGGATGTAGAAGCCCTCTACACCAACATTCCACACAAAGATGGACTACAAGCCATCAAGAACACTATCCCCGATAATGTCACGGCTAACCTGGTGGCTGAACTTTGTGACTTTGTCCTCACCCATAACTATTTTACATTTGGGGACAATGTATACCTTCAGATCAGCGGCACTGCTATGGGTACCCGCATGGCCCCACAGTATGCCAACATTTTTATGGATGATTTAGAACAACGCTTCCTCAGCTCTCGTCCCCTAACGCCCCTACTTTACTTGCGCTATATTGATGACATCTTCATCATCTGGACCCATGGAAAAGAAGCCCTTGAGGAATTCCACCATGATTTCAACAATTTCCATCCCACCATCAACCTCAGCCTGGTCCAGTCCACACAAGAGATCCACTTCCTGGACACTACAGTGCTAATAAACGATGGTCACATCAACACCACCCTATACCGGAAACCTACTGACCGCTATTCCTACCTACATGCCTCCAGCTTTCACCCTGACCACACCACACGATCCATCGTCTACAGCCAAGCTCTGCGATACAACCGCATTTGCTCCAACCCCTCAGACAGAGACAAACACCTACAAGATCTCTATCAAGCATTCTTACAACTACAATACCCACCTGCGGAAGTGAAGAAACAGATTGATAGAGCCAGAAGAGTTCCCAGAAGTCACCTACTACAGGACAGGCCTAACAAAGAAAATAACAGAACGCCACTAGCCATCACCTTCAGCCCCCAACTAAAACCCCTCCAACGCATTATTAAGGATCTACAACCTATCCTGAAGGATGACCCAACACTCTCACAAATCTTGGGAGAAAGGCCAGTCCTTGCCTACAGACAGCCCCCCAACCTGAAGCGAATACTCACCAACAACCACATACCACACAACAGAACCACTAACCCAGGAACCTATCCTTGCAACAAAGCCCGTTGCCAACTGTGCCCACATATCTATTCAGGGAACACCATCACAGGGCCTAACAACATCAGCCACACTATCAGAGGCTCGTTCACCTGCACATCCACCAATGTGATATATGCCATCATGTGCCAGCAATGCCCCTCTGCCATGTACATTGGTCAAACTGGACAGTCTCTACGTAAAAGAATAAATGGACACAAATCAGATGTTAAGAATTATAACATTCATAAACCAGTCGGAGAACACTTCAATCTCTCTGGTCACGCAATCACAGACATGAGGGTCGCTATCTTAAAGCAAAAAAACTTCAAATCCAGACTCCAGCGAGAAACTGCTGAATTGGAATTCATTTGCAAATTGGATACTATTAATTTGGGCTTGAATAGAGACTGGGAGTGGCTAAGTCATTATGCAAGGTAGCCTATCTCCCCTTGTTTTTTTCCTACAAACCCCCCCCCCCCAAGACGTTTTGGTTAAACTTGGATTATTGCTGTGCACATTGTAAGATGAGCTATTGCCAGCAGGAGAGTGAGTTTGTGTGTGTGGTTTTTGGAGGGGGGTGTGTGTGTGTGGGGGGTGGTGGTGAGAAAACCTGGATTAGTGCTGGAAATGACCCACCTTGATTATCATGCGCATTATAAAGAGAGGTTTCAAAGAGGGATGGGCTATTACCAGCAGGAGAGTGAGTTTGTATGTGTGTCTGTGGGGGGGGGGGGGGGGAGGGAAGGGTGAGAAAACCTGGATTTGTGCTGGAAATGGCCCTCCTTGATGATCACTTTAGATAAGCTGTTAGGAGCAGGACAGTGGGGTGGGAGGAAGTTTTGTTTCATGGTCTCTGTGTGTATATAATGTCTTCTGCAGTTTCCACAATATGCTATGCATCCGATGAAGTGAGCTGTAGCTCACGAAAGCTCATGCTCAAATAAACTGGTTAGTCTCTAAGGTGCCACAAGTCCTCCTTTTCTTTTTTCTTTTTTGTAACTCAAGAACAACTTGACCAATTTTCTACACCCTGCACACAGACATTTTGCTTTGCTATCAGGGCACATCTGATCATTTCTAGGCCAAACCTGTGTTTTCATACTAGCCAAATGGCAACCTCTTTGCAATTTTTTATTACGGAGATGTGGACTCCAAGCAGGAGATGCGGACTCCAAGCAGGAGATGCAGTGCTGTCCAATGGATAAAGCACTGGACTGGGACACAGGAAACCTGGGTTCTCTGTCCCTGGTCTGCCACTAACCTGCTGTGTGATCTTGTGCAAGTCCCTGCACACTCTCTGTGTGTCCGTGTCACTTCTGCTCTGTTCAGCCTTCCAGTTTTTGGGGGCAGGGACTACCTCTTACGAGGTGTCTGTACAGTGCCTAGCATAATAGCCCCACTGTGACACCAATCATTCATAAGAGTGGATGGTTCTAGAGTTAAGCTTTGTAAAATACATTTGTGTTTCAAACAAACTCTGCTGGTTGGTGCCTAAACTAAAGAGCCCTCATGTTCCTTTAAATAAAAGCTCCAGGCACAATGCAGTTAATGCACTGTTGCGAGGATGCACAGAGCTGCTCGGAAAACACAGAAGCTACCTTTTGCCCCAAGCATTTCCCATTGCCCCTGTTCACAGGCAGTAGTGGCATGGGAAGAAATCAGCACAGATTGTCAGTAATTCCCACCCCATGCCCCAAACCCCACCTACTCGCCCCCAGTCACAGCAGCATCTCTCCCAGGCTTTGCATTTCTAAAGACACAGGCTTCCCCCACGGGCTGTGTAACAGATACAACCTTCAAGAACCATTAAGCCAGCATTCCTGCTACCGTTCAACCATGCCATTTATTTTTATATTGTGCCCGTCAGTACCCAGCATCCCAAAGTGCTTCAGAGTGAGCGAAGCCGAACCATACGCTACAAAGACAGGGACGGTTTAAGAAAAGATTTAGCCCTCTCAACTCCCACTGAAGCCAGCAGGATCGAGGATCCACTCGGCACCTCACCAAATTGGACCCAAGTGAATTGATTCTGCATCTCCAGGGGAGGAGGGAAAGAACCAGTTAAAAGAGCGAATCCCCCGGGGAGCAGAAAGCCCATGACTGGAGGGCTGGACTGAGCTGGCGGGAGGGAGGCTAGGGGCAGGGAGGTGGGATGAAGAGCAGAGGCACAGAATGAACAGGGGAGGGAAGGAGATGGCGACAGGGCGGCTCCTCAAATGGGAAAGGTTAGGCAGCAATAAATATTCCCGGGTGAATACCCACCTTAGGGCTGGGAGATCACTGATGCCCACCACCTCTGCTTCTCTCACAATTTCTGCCTGGCTTCCTTCTTTCCCACTCTGTTGAGAGCAACCCCCGCCGGACCAGGTACTGGAGCGCTATGAGGGGGTGTGAACACAAAGCTGCTCCGATCCCCTGGGGAGCACAAGGGCAAGGACCCAGCTCTCCTTGGCTGCTCTTGGGAAACACCCCAAGGACAGTGGGTAATGGGCAGAGCAGCAAAGGAAATGCTGGCTTCTGTGATTCCGTGATGTGGGTCCTGATCCCACCAACACTCAGGCAAGTGCGTAGCTTTACTCATCCGAGTAAGCCTATTGACCTTAACAGGACTACTTGCATGAGTAAAGCCAAGCTTGTGAATAAGCAATTGCAGGATCAGGAGCTATATGACCTTTCCCCATGCACCAGCTGCATTTGCACCGTCTTTCCCCAAAGAGCCATCCCGCTGGTGCGCTGGATGGCTACCCACCGATGGATGTGGCTGGCACACTGGTAAGGTGTTTCTGCATGGGGCTCGGACGCCATGCAGCCTCGCTGTCCTGCAGTGACTAGGAAACCCCATTCCTCCCTCCTCCGCAGCTGACAAATGGCTCCTCCAAAGCACTTGCGCTGCCAGGCTGCAGAATCCCCCAGCCTCCTAATCAACCCCATTTCAAGGGCTTGCGAGCACTGGTAGTTGGGATGCGATTAGGCCTCATACAGGAGCCCGTGTGTTGCAGTAACAGCCCCCAAATGGCTGAGCAGGTATTTTGAGTAATTGGCCTCCTGCTGGGAAAATGGCCGTTCTGCTGACCTCCAAAGAATCTTTTACAAGACTCTGATAGAGACGGAGCAACAGAGCTATCCATGGTGCAGGAATGAGAGTCCAGCTGGGGCGTTCCTCGCAGGGAGGGTGACGGGGAGCCGTCTGATCTCTCTCTGACACGCACACACACACACGCACACAGAGCATGGACTTCTTCATTCAGATTTTCTAGAGGCATTTAAAACTGGGCTACATGGAGTCCTGGAAAACAGACTGAGCCCACCAATATGTGCTCAAGGGGATGGATAAGATGGGACCTGATGTGCCTTCCCTATCTCTACAGGGCAAAGCCCTGGTGGAGGACAACCCTGCACCAGCCTCAGAGAGGGAAGGGCAAAGTGGGGCCTGACCAGGTTGCTCCAGCTCTGCATTGGCTTCCTCTCTTCTCCCAAACACAGTTCAAGCACCTCAGCCTCACCCGGAGAGCACTCCCCAGCCCACCCTCGACCCAGAACCTTGCCAAGCTGCCAGGAGGGAAATGGCTGAGAAGAGCGTGGGACTTACGGCTCAGGATGGGGAATGGAGGGCAGGAGTCAAGGCTCGCTAGCTGTCTGTAAGGTGGACTTTAAGGCTTGCTAGGTGTGGGCAGCATTTAGGGCTCAGTGGCAGACAGGCGGAGGACAGGATGGAATTTAGGAGATCTCCCCAGGATGGAAACTGTGATGTGAAGGAGTCAGCGACCCTTTGAGAATCTGAAAAACACCCTCTCTAGAGCCCATTTGTAGCTCGCATTCACAGCCACGTCTCCGTGTGGAGGGATCTCTCTCTCACAAAAACAAGACCGTGGCATCTTACAAGTTCAGCTGCCCCTTGCTGCTTCCTCCCACCCCACATCTGCCCCTCACCTGAACTCATACACCTCTGTGTGTGACTTCATGCCATTTCCACAGGTGTGAGCAGGCTGGGCTCCACACCCAGACACACCTCAGCACACATACACTGGGTAAGTGTCCCCTCCCCTTTCCCATTAACTTATACGACAACAGAACGTAGATCTTAGCCCGAGTTTTCTCCCATGCACGGTTTCTTCCTAGGAATCTCCCTGCAGACCCCTCAGTATCAGCCTCCAGTTACCTCCCTACCAGAAAATGGCGCCGACATTTTATATCACTGGGTCAGGTCCCAGGCTGAGTCAGCAACAAAGGCATAGCTGCCCTGGTTCCCACCAGCCTGGGCCCATCCAGGAAAGGGCGCAGCTGCCCTGGTTCCCACCAGCCTGGGCCCATCCAGGAAAGGGGGCAGCTGCCCTGGTTCCCACCAGCCGGGGCAGAACATAGCTGATAGTTTAAGAAGCAGATCCATCTGGGTGGAGAGCATCTCCTCTCCCCCAGACGTACTACGTACATCATGGGTAAAGAACCTTCTTTGCCAAGCTCCCTTTCCCAAACCCAAACTCACAAGTGTGGGGGGGGAGAGACAGAGAGAGAGACTGTGATGTTCTCCAGACCCAGCCTAACACCCCGCAGGAGACCTGTGAGGGGGAGGAGAGGAAGGAAAGGCTGTCTGAAGCAAACAGCAGCTTTTCAATAGCTTCTAAATGTCACTTGTGCAGCTGAAGGATGGGGAGCAGGGAGCGCAGCTCACGTCAGGCTGCAAACGAGTTTCATGGTGTAAGTGAAGGAAAACAAATTTTGAAAGGATTAAATGAGAAAGCGAGAGAGGAGGGGCCCCTTTCATGCAGATGAGGGAAGGTCGGTACAGAGCCCAGCAGGTCAGCAGAGGAACCGTAGCAACAGCATTTCCTAGAGGTGACTGGAGGATTGATACTTTAGATCTGTCTGTTCGCAGCATCAGCGCTCTCCGCACAGAATTCACCAAGCAGCATGGGGCAGACAGAGCTTCCCGGAGGGACCACATGGCCGGGCTGTGAAAGCCACTCTCCTCCTCATCTCATCCAGGGGCAGAGAGAGCCAGCCAAGGCGGGGTGGGGTGGGGGTGGGGGGTTCATCAGCGGAGGTGTTCGTGGGGACATTGGGATTGCTGGAGGTCTAGACAGAGGGTGCACTGGCAGAAGAGTAGTGGATGGGCCTTAGATGCATCATCAGCGCTGCGGGAGAGGAGGCTGGAATAGCAGGGGAAGAGGTTCAGCACTGAGGGGCATTGGCAGAGTGCTGTGTGAGAGCTCAGGGATGGAAGAGCAGAGGGGCTGGAGGGCAGGAGTGAGGGGTGCTGGCAGAGGTGTGTGTAAGAGCTCAGGACTGGAATAGTAGCGGGGGCTGCAGGTCAGGATGGATGGCCATCAGCAGAGCTGTGTGTGGGAGCCCAGGGTTGATGGGCAGCAGCCAGACAGGCTGGGAAAGTGTGACTGGACGTGTGTGAGCGCGTGAGAGTGAGTGCAATGCTGCATGCAATAAGGAATTAACTCAATTCCACTTGTAAAGCGGGATCATCCGGCGTAAGGGGAAACCAAGTGCAAACAGGGAAGGAGGGAAGCGGGAACAGAGTCTCCAACTCCAGCACAGCTGGCTCCAGCCCAAGCTACTTTCTTTGGCTTTCATAAGCAAATTTCCTTGGAAATGCTCATAAAGCATGGGAGGGTCCCCCCTGGGGTCGGTTTGGCTCCACAGCGGAGGAGGGAGGGGTGTTGGTTCTGCATGGAACAATTCCACCAAGCAATCTCTCCTTGCAGCTGGGGGGGGGGGGGGGGGGCGGGAAGAGACAGGGAAGGGAAAAGACAGAGACTGAGGGGGACAGGGGAGGAGAGAGACAGAGCGTGAGGAGCTGGAGAATCTCTCCCAAGGCCCCACGGGCACCATGAACCTACATCCACCTGCCGATCAAGCATGAAAGAGACAGAAACCAGGCAGGGAACAAGCAAGGCAGCTGGAGCAACCTTTAGTCCGTGGAGTTTGCAGGGCAAGCGGAGAGGAACGACCCGGAAGCAAAGCACATTCTGGCTGCAGAAGTGCCAGGGGAGGTGTCTCAGACACTCCGCAGGCAGGAATGGTGTTCACACACACCTGCGATGGAAGAGCAGCCCAGGCCTGGCAGGGCAGGAGCCGTGGACTCACCGAGGTGTTCTGGCACTGGATGCTGGTGCTGTTGAAGCGCAGAGCTGTGACGCGGGTGGCGCTGCCGGGGATGTGGAAGATGCATTCGTAGTTGCGCTGGCCAGACTGTGGCTGTGGCAGGTTCTTGGCTGTCAGAGTGATGGGCTTCACCACGCCCACAGGGATGTAGATCTGGGTGGAGGGCAGAATCTGTGGGCAGTCCTGCAGGAGGAACAAACAGCAGGCCATGAACTAGTGAGACAAGGCACAGTAACCCCCCTGACTTGGGAATGCCGGTCACCACCAGCACTGAGATACTCCAGACCCTACTGAGAAAACACCCATACTGATGGGCCAAGAAAATACCATGAGAGATGGTACACAGCTGGATGGTACACTGCCCTTTGTGAGTGCAGGAATTCATGGCTGCTTTGACCAAGGCTCTGCATACTCGGCAGCATGCAGGACCTCCCTTCTGCAGCATGGCCCCCTGGTTTCCACTGCAGCCCAGTGCGGCAGGCTGGGAATTCTGCGGCAGCTTTGAGCTAACACAGAAATGGGACAATGTCAATGTCCTCACGTCACTCAGTCCAATGTTGAATCCGTTCCCCACTGCCCCAACATTTGCCATTTTTAACGGGCAGTAGAATACAGTTGTGCAAACATAAGGCATAACTGTGATACAGACTGTTGGGCCAGCAGGGAGAGTGTGGGAGACAGGTTGGGGTTGTGGGATGAACTTGTTGGCTGCATGTTTCTGGTAAAATGATCAGCAGTGAAGTAGGTTTTGACATGTTCACTGGCGTCATTAGGTTTCAGAGTTAACACACCAAGGTGCACTTTCTCGGGTTACCCTTCTCAGAGCTACTGTTTCAGATATCGCTGCATCCGTTTCCCTAAGTTCACATTTGGAAAGATTTTGAACCACCATTGAGAATTAGGAAAGCCGAGTTTCTGCAACACATTTCTGTGGCAAGGGGCAGATTCTGCAACAAATTTTGCAAGAGGGACAGGCTTCCCCCTCGACCCGCTTTCCTCTCACACTCCCAGCCCCTGTCCCCAACCCGTCCAACCAAGAAAAAGAGGAGACCGGTTTTAGAGCTCATCAACGATACCCTCCCACTCAGCCAGAGGGGGCACTGCTCAGTAGTACCAGGCCACTTTACCCAGCATGCGGTCAGTGCCAAACACCACTCAGCTCTGTCAGGCGCTGTACAGATCCCACCCTCCTCACACCTGCGAGCCTGCCAGGCACCTGTTCTCACCCCCGTGCAACCCGCTCTCTAGGGCAGAGCCAGGTCCACATGTTCTCTCCCCCACAGACACTGCTGGGCCCAGCCAACTCAGGCTAGCAGCCTGGAGGGGAACAGACGACAAACCTGCTCGCACTGAGCCCCCAGCTCTACCTGCAACCTGCCTGCTACTGCAGGGCTTCCCGAGAAGCATTTTGGCTGGGCATGGACAACTAGAGCCAGCAGAGCAAAGGACAAGTGAGCCCCAGGGCCAGCCCGTAGGCCCCGGGAAGGAAGCAGCTCTTCACTGAAGGCTGCAGGTCTATTTAGAAAATGGAGAAGGGAACCTGAGGCTAAACACTGGCTGGAGCCAGGCACACAGCAGTCCAGGCAGCCAAGCAAAGTTACCCCCACCCTCACCGCCCTGCCAGTGCACCTCCCTCCTGACTCACAGCCCCCCCTGGCTTTTCCAGTCTTGGGCCCCACACAGCTCTGCCAGTGCACCTCCCTCCTGGCTTACAGGCCCCCTATTTCAGCCCCGGGCAATCCTGACTTGCTGAACCCCAAGCAAGAATCAAGTCTAAAATAAGTACCATAATCCATGAGGGTGGAGAGTTGAGCATGTTACAACTCGTGGGCCTGACACTAACCCATCTGTGACAGCCCGAGCGAAGCTCCACAGTTTGCCAGGAACAGAGCCCGGATATTCCAGGAGAAGGAAAATCCTGCCACTGGTTCATCCCTTTAATGTCCCCCATGAATCCTAAGCTGCAGAAAGCCCAGCTGGCCCATGAGGCCCTACAAATAAGCAACAGAGATGACTCCGGCTCTCCCGGCAGGTCTGACCTGGAAATCCAGCGCAGACCTGGCAAAGGAGAAGCAGAGCATTCAGTTGTGGGATCTGCAGAAAGCCACTTCCAGCCAAGAGAGGCTTAACAGAGTGTCCGCCTGGCAGAGCAGCCACACACAGACCCCGTGGAGATCTGTGACACTAGTGGGGGGCAACATCCACTCAGCAGATACGGCATCAACCCAGTCCCAGCAAGGAGGGTGGCACGCGCAATGGATGGGTCACAGCTGCACCTGAAGCTGGATTTATAGCAGCAGCTTAAGGGGGAAGCGGTCGAGGGTTGCACTAATGCAAAACTGAACTTTTCACAGCATTCAGTTTCAACACTCAGGCTGCTCTCTGGGGATCCCCCAGGCCTGTCTGCAAAGCACAGGAGAGCGGGCAGAGAGCAAAAATAAACGGGTCTGGGCAGAACAACAGCTCGGTATTCCTGAAGGACCTCGCTTCGGCAACAATAGCCTGATGCAATCCCCAAGCCAGCCTTGCAGGGCCCGGCTGGGGACTTGTGCCTGGGGGCAGCTACTCTTAGCAGCACTGGCTTTAAATAGGGGAGAGAGAATAACATGTTTTGAAACAAATACCAGCCCAAGAACAGAAACTGCACTTTTTTCAGGGATCTGCAGCAACCTCTCCTGGCAGCCCTGATGGGAGCAGGGCGGGTCGGCCTATTCCCCAGCTGCAGCCTTCACAGATCTCACCTGACACAGTGATGCTAATTCCAATAAGTGAGGCTGGAACCAGAGGCAGGAATAGCAATGACTGAGGTGCCATTCCACTGAGGAAAGCTATTCCCAGCACCACTGCCACTGCACTTCTCACCTGAGCACCCAGAAACACTTCACAGACATCCCTAACTACCACAAACCCCTGCACCCCCAGGTCAGCAGAGAACCATCACTGTTTGAGAAGAACCAGACCAACTTGCCATGTGGTCCATCTCCCTGAGGCCAGTGTACGCTTGGGCCCTGCAGCACACTTCCTAGGACACTGTCCCACTTGCTTTCCAGAGCCCCAAGCAATGGGGCTCCCTTCGCCTCTCTTGGGAGGCGATTGAACTGCCTGATCCTGGTCGCCACCAGCAGGTTTTATCATCTCCCTTTTGCAGGTGGGGAAAGTGAGGCACAGAGAAGGAAACTGACTTGTGCAATGATAGAATCCAGTAGCCCTGACTTGCAGAGATCCATACTCTAGATCTCACTCCCTGGTGATGGTGGAGGGGCTCATTTAAGTCTCTGGTTTAGAGCCCAGATACCTCATATTTTACATACAATGCTGTAGATCCTCTCCAGGACACCAGGAGACAGAGGCCTGTCTCTGGGTGGGGACTTGCAATAACGTCTCGGCTCTACCAATAATCCCGATATCATGGCAATGCCCCCACTCTGGTTATATCTGTCCCTCTGGCGGGAACCTCCGGGGGATGCCCAGCTCCATACATTCTATGGGACACTCTGAAACCTGCCAGCACTGGATCACAGGACAGATTCAGAGAGCAGCCGCCGGGTCTGAAACCCCACAACCTCCTGGCTGCTGCTGGCTCCCATCAGCCATTTGCTGAGGATGGGATGTTAGCTTCTGACGGGGTTTTAGCACTCTATACAAGCCCCCTGCAGTTCAGGGAGGTACGGTGGGTGGCGCAGCCTCCCTGGCCGGGAATCCACACATCCTCGGGGGCTTCGCTTCTCCTCTTAAACAAGACCTGAAACCCCTCCATTTCTTTGCCTTCAAGGCTCTGGGTAACTGCCCCTCCCTGCTCACCCACCCTTCTCCCATCTCCCCCAAGCCAGCCTGGACTGCCTATGTCTGCTTCTCCAACAGCCACCAGTGCAACTTCTCCCTAGGCATGGAATGCTCTCCCTGAGCTGGCCGACAAGCCCACTGCCCTTGGACCTAGCGCCCTCCTGAAGACCCTCTCCCACCTCCACCAGCAATTCTCTGACTGACCCTTTAACAACGGGCTTGTGCTCCCTGAAGCCTCTGCTGAGTAACTGTGTGAGCCGATTGCTGTAGCTCCCTACCCTGCCAGCGATTCTGTTACCCCACCTTGCTCAGACATGCCTGGGTGCAACAGAGAATGGGCCCCACAGTGCACGCACACAGTGATAATGCTCACGCTCTCTCACAGGAACACACAGTTAATGTTCGCTCTCTCTTTCACACACACACACAGAGTCAATGTTCACTCTCTCTCTCTCTCTCTCACACACACACACACACACACACAGAGTCAATGTTCGCTCTCTCTTTCTCTCTCTCACATACACACACACACAGAGTCAATGTTCGCTCTCTCTTTCTCTCTCACACACACACAGAGTTAATGCTCTCTCTCACACACACTCCCATTTTACTGAAGGAGCCAAATCCACCAGCTACGTCACATGTTCTGCATCTGCCGGGAGATTTGTCTCATCCAGCAAAAATCTCACCCTGCTCCAAAACAGGAAACACCTGGTGCTGGGAGCCCTTTCCAGTGAACCGCAGGCCCTGTCACTCCATGCCAAAGCGCGTGATGAGGTTTCCTCGGGGGGACTGGCTGTGACTCTACCCAGCCCTCCCCTTGTGTGGTGGCCAGGGGATTTTAACAACTCCTTCCTCAGCAACTTTCAAGTATCAATTCAAAGGACTGATGAAACTTCCCGTGCAGTCAATTAACTCCTGCCATGCTGGGCAGGAAGGCTCCACACAGCCCAAAAAGCTCTCCACCCAGATCAGGGGCCTACGCCCCGTTCCCCTCCAGCTCCCCCTTCCAGACTCCACCACCTAGGAGCAGGGCGGGTGGAGAGTTGGGTTGGTCAAAAGCTTTCCATTTTTCTCCAAGGGTTTTCTACTAACTGAAATACTCAGTGGCCGTGTCTGCGTCCCTCAAAAACTGGAGACCTTTAATTAAAAAACCCAAATCCTAAAATGTTAAATTTTCACTTTTTCAATGAAAATTCATAATTTTCCACAGAACTTCCCCACCCTCCTACGCCTGTTTTCCAAACAGCTCCAGTCATGGAGTTGGGGCACCGCACCGACATTCCACCATACGGTCCAGGTGGGTCCCGGCCGCTGAGATGAGAGTAAATGGCAACCCTGGCTGGACCCTCCCAAACTCTAGGGGCAGTGCCCGGGAGCCAGGGGGTGCAGCAATTGGCTACGAGGCAGAACCTGTTCCAGCTGCCTGGCTGCACCCCCGCCCTGCCTCCTACGCTGGGCCTCGCTCCTCTCCATCTGTATCTCGCCATCTCTGGGCCATTCTGACCCTCTTTCTTCCCTTCCATCTGGCTGCTTCTCCCCGTCCCTCAGCTCTGACATTCTCTCCTCGCCCTCCATCTGTCTCTCCCCCCCGTCCATCTCTATCACTTTCTGTCTCCCTTCCCTCCACCTTTGGGTGAGTCTCTCTCTCTTGGTTCCCCCACCCCTCCATCTCCGGCTATGTGTCCCCCACCTCCCTACTTCTCTCTGCCTCTATGGACTGCCTTCTCTCCCCTCTGATTCCTTCGCCAGGTGAGTCCAGTTCTCACTGGCAGGGGAATGGCTGTGGTATTTGCACGATTCTACCCTGCATCCCCAGGAAGTGCCTGTAACAGGCCATGCCCGCCTACCCATGTGAGCATGACAGTACACCATAAGGAACCAGATTCACCCATGCCAGGACCGCAGCTCCCAGCACACTGGGGCAGCTGGGAATCTGACAGCCACTGCTCTCATTGGGGGAAATGCACTGGAGGACTTTTGTTGAAGCCCCCGCCCACCCACCCCAAATTCCTCTTGGAGTTGGTACCAACTCAGCTCACATTCCCCCTCAGTAAGGGCCCACCATCTGCCCTCCCAAAACTGGTGGAGGGCCCTCATCTTCCTTTAGAAGGATTGGAACAGCCACTAGGGTGAATAAACCTCCCCCTCCACCCCCACCGGCTGGTCCCTGCTTTCAATATAATTAGCCCTTCCCTCTGCTGTGATCCCTGTCTGCCGGCCTGCCTTAAAGCAACTCCGGGCCTAGCTGGCTCTGAGCTGGGACCTGGGCTGCCCCCTACCCCCGTTTCCCTGAACTGTGGGTGCATTAGTGCGTGAAGGAGTCTGGCTTGATCTGGATTCCCAAGAGAGAAGGGGTAGTCCTGGGAGGCTGGGAAAGGGGTTGAGTTGGGAGGTTTGGAGGTGGAGGTGCAGGAGAGTTTTGGCAGCTGATGGGGGTCAGCTGGACAGCACATGTCAGTGGCCTGAGGAGACGTGATCTTGGGTTAACTGGAGCATCACACGGCAGAGGGTAAGATGGTTTGGACAAATGGGGGAAGGGGGTGACTTGTCCTGCAGGTGTGGGTGGCTGGTGCAGTCGGTAGCTGGGGGACGGGTGCACCATCCTACAGAAGGACCGGGTTCCATTCCTGGTCTCTTACTCCTCAGGGCTGCCAGTGCTGCAGAGGCCAGGCCAGGGATCCACTGGTTAGGGCTCTGCATGCTGCCATAAGGTCTGGAGGAGAAGTGAAGACCCTGAACCCATTGCCAGCCCCAGCCTCTTGCTCTGCGGGTTGGTAGCACTGGAGAGTCACTGCCGACTACCCCTTCCACCCAAGCTGGCCGAAGGAGGCCCTTCCAGGCTCCCAAGGGAGGCCATCCTCCTCCTGGGGGCTTTGATCCTTTCTGAGGGAAGGCAGAGGAGCTGTGAGTCTTTCCAATGCTTCAGGGATGCCCCAAAGCCCGATCGGGTCTCCACAGCTCAGAGCAGCACCTGCTCCCAGGCATGGGGGCAGAGCTGACTGCATTCAGCCCAGGAGCTCACCACAGATCGTTGCAGCCTTCAGAACACAAGCCTTTCACAGTCCTCCCCAATTCCAAGTCAAAATCCCCTCCAGCAGACACACAGGACCCTGTCTCCGCAGAGCAGCCTTTTACTAAAAGATAATTCAGTCTGAATGGCCCATCGCATTCCCCAGTCACCCATCATCACGGCCTTCCCTCCCACCATAGTCCTAGGGAAAGCCCGGGGGTCAAAGAGCAATGTGGAGTTAAACCTCAGGAAACCAAAGCCCAGGGATTAGAAACCCACCAATGGCCTCAGGGCAGGGGCTTAATTCTCACTGGCAGCAGGAAAGCAGCAGGGTGCTGGCTGTTCCCAGGCACACCCTGAACAAACACAAGGACACATGCAATGAGTGATGGCTCCTACCAACCCGCAATCCCTCCTGGCCTGCTGCTCATGAACCAGCTAGCACCTGCTGTGCTGCCCAGATTTCCATACATGCCCCATGTAGACCGCATCTTCTGTGTTGCCAGTGCCCAGGAGCCTCCAGGGGAATGCACTGCTCCCCTGCTGAGTGTGCCAGACTGGCCCGGGTAGAATGCACCTATTGGGCTGCCTCATGCAGCAGGCACCTCGCAGTGCGCCCGATTACAAGGAGAGCTTACTGGGCAATGACAGCACCGCAGGTACAAGAGGAAAACCAGCAAGAAAAAGGTTAACCCTCTGACTGGGGGCAGGAGATTTCCATTACCTCACTGGCCACACTCAGACAAGCTGAAATTCAGCCAGACCAAGCCCTGCTTAAAATAACTCTGAGGGTTAGACGCACACCCACAAAGGACTAGAAATTCAGGGGTCAGGTTGAGTCTCTGTTCTTAATTTGACCCGCAGGCGATGGCCCAGCACCAAGGAGGACGGCAGCAACCTCTACACACTCGCGGGGCTCAGCAGGATCTTTGTCTGAACCGCTCTCATTTGAAAACCTCACAAGAACAGGCTTTGTAGGGAGAGCGGCAGGACTCACCGGTCCCAGCCAGGAGGCACATCCTGGCAGACGGTCTACCAGTACTTCGCTACCCCTGCCAGGATCTGCTGAGGCTACCCCAAGTGAAAGTGGCCTCAACTGAGCTGCTCCAAGGCTCAGGTCCTGCCTGAGTCTAGCCACAAATGTTTGGCCAGAGCCAGCTCTCACCCATGCTGGAAGTTACACATGGTGCCAGTTCTCAAGTTTGGGCCTCTGGGAAGGGCCCATGTCTCACAAAACAAGAGCCTGAGCATATTCCCAGATGCTTTTAGGATCATATCTCCAAAGGTAACTCCAAACTTCTGCCTGCCGAGGTTTGCACATGCAAACACAGCTAGTGTGCGCACGCAGAACATGGAGTTACGTAGCTAACGGGCTGTGAATGCCCAGCGCTGACAGTACAGTTTGCAGGTGCGATCTTGGAGTTGGCTGAAAATGTGAGCCCTGAAGTGCAGCTGCTCTGGAAAACAGCATCGTTGGGCTCCACATTTATTGGGCCTCGCTGATTCCAGACCATGTATCCGAGATATTAGGAGCCATACAAGACCAGGTCCTCTTGCCTTGCTCATGGAAGCAGCCTCATTGACTTCTGTGGGAGCAGCAGGAGCAGGCCCACTGACTTCCATGAGCCAATTTCACGAGTAAGGCATGTAGGATCTGGCCTATCATAAATAAAGTCGCTCCCTCACACGTAAACGGCCACTGCACAAGAGTAATTGTGCTGCTGATGGCTGGGCTCTGGATGAGTAATTTCTCAGTTCTCTGCTTCCTTCCTGGAGGGCCCAGGCTCCCAGAAATGACAAAAGAGGGGGGAAAGAAAAATGAATTGTTCGTTGCTGGGAGCTTGACCTATTCAATGCCGAGCAGACGCTCATCAGCCCGGAGCGGCTGCAGCGGCAGGAGTCACGGTGGAAACGACGCAGCGAGAGGGAACTGAAAAATACCAATGAGGGCACCTAGGCTGCACTGACACTCATGGTTGGATCCATCTAACACTGCACGTGAGCCACCCACAGGGGTGCAACCAACTCACAGCTACCCCAGAGGTGCGCCAGCCTATGCCCTCCATGCTGGGGACTCAGGAGACACCAGCCGCAAGAGATGAAGAGGAAAGGCTCCCAATGGTTATGGGGAGGGGACTCTCTGAGAGGAAGATTCTGCTCACCCTAAGCATGGGAGCAGAACTGGACAGGGGCAGGGGAGTCAACTAGCCGGACTATTGGCCGGTCCCATAGCTGATGTGGGGGTGAAGGCCAACCAAGGGGTATATGTGAGGGATGGCTGCGGATAGGAAGCAAGCATCTCTGGTGGGAGGAGGGCAGGAGGGAAGACCCCAGAACTGTGGAGGACGGGTGGCTGCGGGAAAGAGTCTGTGAAATGAGGTGGGAGTCAATGTTCTGGTGAATCCAGGCCTTATCCAAAGTCGAAGGGCTGACTAGGTTCTACAGGAAGATGCCCTCTGCTGGGGAGGTGAATGTATCTGAGCCAGCTGGAATTTCATAAACCCAGAGAGAGGAAAACAAGAGGGAAATCTTAGCTGTTTTTTATACATGGGAGAGTACAAGCTTTACTCTCTCTTGCTCCCTGGGCCCAGTCCTAGCTTGGGATCCCTGATGTGACATGAGTTCTGCCAGATCTCAGCCTTCCCACTAATGGGCAGGCAGGAGAGAAGTGCCCGAGGTCACTTTGCCAAGTGTTTTTTTTAGTAAGAAACACATCTGAACCATCCCCCTGAAGGAGGCCCATTGCTCCTTTCTTGGTACCATACCCCAGCAGAGAAAGGGGAAAGCACCTAACAGGTGTCCAGATGGAAGGGGGACAACACACACCATGTCTAAAAAAAGAATGAGGATTGTGCTCAGAAAGTCTCATTATTTCCAGCACTCTCCGCTAATTACTCTGGGAAGGCAAATGGGAGGCCTGACTTCCCAGTGCTGCTAATTCCTTCTCCAATCCAGAGAGGCCTCTCCAAAAGCAAGTGCCTTCAGAACAGGATGGCTCTAAACCGCAGAATGGCGAGCTAACTTCTGTGCCTAACGTTGAGGGCTGTGTGTCCATCAGACAGAAACGCAAGCGGCAGGTCGATCTCTGGGGGAAGACAGCCAAGGCAATCACCAGAATGCAGTGCGGTGGTGCTTTTAAGCTGATCAGCACCATTTGATACCGGGGGGGAGGAGTTTATGACAGTTTGAGTCCAACAGGAACACTCTCATTTTAAAAGCAATCTCGAAACCACCTCTCTCAGGTATTTGCAAGTATTTGTTTCTCGTAGTGTATCAGCAAGCCAGGACTTCAGCTACATCTACACTACAAGCTGGGGGGAATGATTCCCAGTTCACGCAGACATACGTGTGCTAGCAGCCTGGGCAGCGGCAGTACCGTGCTAGCTTCCCCGAGTACCAACCTTCCTGAACCCCGCGGGTATGTATGCAGGCTGCTAGCCTGTGCCACCATCCACGGCTGCCGGAGGTACCACCATTACACTATTTTTAGCGCACTAGCTCAGATGAGAGCTAGCATGAGTATGTCTCCTCCAGCTCGTCGTGCCAGTGTAGCCTTAGAGACTCGGGCTGAGCCCAGAAATTCATCACAGCTAGGCGCTGCCTCTTCTCTGCAGCAGAGGGCAGAGCACCCCTCCCCCGCAGTATTCAGGTGCATAAGTGCTAGACGCTGGACAAGGTGAACAGGTGCAGTTCAATCACAGCAAATCAGTCACCAGCCTCTGGGCGTCCGGAGCACTTTTCACTGGAACATCCCAAAGCACCAGTTAGGGCTCGCAGAGCCCCGGAAGCGCACACATCACAAAGGGTCACTGCTCTAAGCACGCAGACGTTTCCTTGCCTTTGGAGACTCAGTCTAAAGCTTCCAGCATGGGAAGGGTTAGTGCCGCCTCTGAAAAATCAGGCTGCAAAGGCTGAAGGGAAACGGTTCTAGGCAAGTGGCAGTTTTTAACAGAGCGCTCCTAACACATGGCTTTTTAAGGGAGCCCTTTTCTTCCAATTTAGAGGCAGGTGACAGAAAACACAGACACCCCCGGGGAGAGAGAAACCCTCATTACTCACTGGCTCTCTGCAGCAGGCTGAGCAGCTAGCAACACAGGACAACAAGGCCAGCAGCCACGCATGTCTGAATCGGAAGGGGGATTCAACTGCTGGCTTCAGGGCATTAATGCATCACCACAGGGGGTCAGGAAGGAAATTCCCATTGAACCCAGCTCTAGTGACATTGTGCAAATGCCCACGCAGACTTGGGGGCGGAAGCAGGCACTGGGCCGCTGCAGGAAGCCAATTGCCGGCATTGCTGGGCCTCTGGCCACCATCCAGAGATAAAACGGGCTGCATTAACTCTGAGTCCCGTCTGGAAGGCCTACAACACAGCATGGGTGAAATCCTGACTCCACGGAAGTCAATGGTCGCACCTTTCGTTTTGCAGCTTCACAAGCCCTGGTACCACACCACCACTGAAGGCCCCCCACCCTGCCACTGCAATGCCGCCGAAGACCGGAGCGAGTGAAGGAGCTGACGCCAAAGGGCTGCTGAAGACCCGGAGCGCTGCCGGGTGAGTACCAGGGGGTGGCACCATTTTTTATCCCCGCTCCCCCTGACCCGCCGCCGAAGACCTGGACTGCTGCCAGGTGAGTAAAGATGTAAAAGGCGCCAAATAATTTAAAAGGCGCCACTTCTGCTCAGTGGGGGAGCGGCCGCGCCCCGCTCCCCCCCCAGGTAAGCGACTGCTCTCCTCCCTGGCAGGGCATGGAACATTCCCCGCAGGCAATGGCGGGAGCTCTGGCCTAACTGTCCAGAAGTGACTTGTGATGCTGGGTGCTCAACTTCAGACACGTTTGGAGAGGGCAGATGCTCTCATTCTGAAAATCGGGCCCCGTAACGGTGTTTCAAGCTGGCCACCCCAAAACCACCAGTTACTTCAAAAGGCAGATCCTTTGCTTGGAGCCATCTGGAGCTAGCCTGAACAAAGCATATGCTGTCAGGACCAGCCCTGCACTGGCTCCTGAAGGGATGGACTGAGACGGTCTCATGAGCCAATTTCCTACTCCATTTGCGGCCAGGGCTGTTCATGGGTGTAGTGAGACATACGCAGGGTGACGGTCATTTGCGCCTGCACACCCTGGGGTTGCAAATGTTAGAGGCCAGTTGAAAGTCTGGCCTAATTTCTACAAGTCTCTAACTCCACTAAGTAACTGCAATTAAATGACTGGGGAGCCCCCTGTGACTGCAGCACATGAAGGTGTTAACAGTCTCAGTGGCAGTGGGTTTGAAGCTGCCTTGATAAGATAAGGCGGGGGAGGAGGAGAGGAACCACCTGGTTTGTAATGGACATACTGCCCCCCAGGCCTCACTCTTAATGGCTCACACAGTGACTGAGCATCAGGACATGCTGATGATGCCAGTGAGGGCTAACCAGGCAGGGAAACAGCCCAAGAAAATCCCCACAACTGCATCCATCACTGCCCAGCCAACAGAAACCAAGAGCAAGCCCTGGCTGGGGGGCTGCAGGCCTGAGGCCGTCACAGATTTAGGAAGGTTTTGTGGGACAGAGAAGGGACAGTTTTAGAAAGTGCCTTTCCCCTACTGCAGCTCTATAGATCTCTCCCTTGCAAGCCAGCAAACAGTCCATGTCATAATCCACAGCAGAGCAGATGGGAGGTGGCTGGAGACTCGGGGGCAGCAGTTTTATGGCTCCTTACCTCAGACATGTTGACACGCCCCTCCTGGAAGGAGCAGTCAGCAGCGTTGTGGGTGCAGATGTGCCGATATTTACACCAGTGGCATGGGAAGGAGCCATTCACACAGGACAGGCAGCTGTAGAGAGAGAGAGAGCCGGTGAGATAGCATCAAAACGCTGTGAGGCAGTCACCATCTCTTATGGTCCCAAAGCGCCGTACAGTGGCAACAGGGACCATTCCTCCACCCACAGAAATGCAGCCACTTCTAGGGCGGAAGCCAATGGCTGTATTAATAGTCCATGGCAACATTAGGCCATACAATAATTTAGGACTAGAGGTGAAAGCACACACTCACGCTCCAACTGAACCTGCAGGGGGGATTTAGGGAGGCAGAATGGAATTACCGAGAGTCAAATTTGGCCAGCATATAGGGGTTAACATCCTGACTCTTGCTTAAAGTGCCATGGGATTTTTAATCACCATGAAAGGTCAGGGTCTTTATTTCACATCTTATCCACAAGGTTGTATCTGGTACAGCACAGAGCCACCTAGCACCACCTGGGGGGCAGCACACAGTCAGAGGGGAGAGCGTCCTTTACCATGTCACCCACCCCACTACCTGCAGCACAGCACCCCCTAGCACCACCCTCGGGCACTGGGACAGAGTGCAGTCAGAGGGGGGACAGGCCCCACCAGAGTCACCCCTCCACTCCCTACATCAAAGCACCACCCTGGGACCCTGAGGTCAGTCTGGCTTCTAACAGGGGAGCCCCCCCACCATGCCAAATCATCCACTCCTGAGCCTGTATACAAAGTTTACAGCAACTCTTGCTCCTCCCCCTGCCCCAGCCTTGTTCTCCTCCTCCTCTGCCCCCCTGTCATAACACATGCTGTGATGACACATGCCACGTGGTCAAAGGCAGGGGACCTGCGGTTGCAGGCTGTGACCCCTCTCTCTAACTTGGCAGCGCTGGGTCCTTCCTTTCCCGCCTGCTCATGAGGGGGCTGAATTGCACACTTTGTGAACTTTATTTCTCATTTTATGAAAGGCAATTTTAGCAAATGGAGTCAGAACAAGGCCCCTCCATTGCAGGGAGAAAAAGCCTACTGCATTAATGCACATTCATTCAGAGGAAAATTATAATTGGCCAAAGGTTGGGTCAGATTAACATTTCATGACTGTAGTGCCTTTCACTTGCTTACAATGCAATGTGTGTGACCCCCTCTGTCGGCCCCCTCCCACATCCTCAGTCACTCGCTGGGCTATGCCTGTGTTTCCTACCCCCTTCTCTGGTTGTGTGTGTGTCTCAATCCCTCCCATGGTTTTCTGTCTCCTTCTGGCTGATTGTGTGTGTGTGTTTGTGTGTGTGTTTGTTTCCCCCTTCTCTCTAGCTGTGTGGGTCTCTCTCCGCCCCCCTTCCTCTCTCTCCTCTGCATCTCCCCAGGGCCCATGCTCACAATTGTTTGATCCCATGAGCCATGCTCCTCTACTTTGAAGTCCCTGTGTCAGAGATGCCTGCTTTGGTAGGATACAGACATGGCAGGCAGGAAGCTTTTATTGAGCACAAAGAGCACAACTGCAGCCCTTCCAAAGCACAGTAATTAGAGCTGGACGAGAAAAGGAGACCTGGAGTTGCCTCAGCATGTCAGCCGATTCCCGGAGAAACTGAGCAGCTAGCCAAGCCTGCAGCACTGGAAAGGCGCGGGGCCCCTCTCACCCACCCACCATAGCATTGGGGGTGGTGCAATAGTCCGCACTGTGTCCTTGGCCCCACGGCTGGGCTTAGGGATTCAGTGTGAAATACCAGCCTGATCCACACAGAGAGGATGGTGGGAAGGGGCAATGCGCTCATGCTGAAGCCCCCTGCGGGAGACAACAAGTGCTGCTGGATTTGTGTTAGCTTTCGATCCTGCTCCAGGTTCTCGTGGTCTGGATGGGCTGTCTGCTGACACTTCCTGGGCTCTATTACAAACCACCCCCGGATTGTTCACCTGGGAAGAATCCTACTGACCTGATGGTGTTTTGGCCTTGCTACATATTCACGTGGCCTAGGGCTGATCACACCCAGCTAGCATGTTTGCCAAGGTGTTAAACCCTGTCTATACTTGGTGTTAATACACTTTTAAACAGCACTTTGTTTAAAATGTGCCAGCTAATATGTTCTTCAGAAACACCATTTCTCCTGTCTAGACAAGGCCACCATCCTGTTGTAAGACACATTTCAGAAGTGCTTTAACAGCCTGGTTCAGGCCCAGGATCAGCTGACACAGAGTATTTCTAGTACAGATGGCGATCTCACATCACAAGAGGGCTCAACACAGGCAGAATCCCAGCTCTAAGCCATCACCCAGGTATTAATGTGGTTGTTAAATAGCTGTTTAGCGCAGAGTAAGTAAATGAACGGGGAGTCTCTAAGTGACACCAAACAACAGTCTCTGACACGATCCCTGCTTCAAGGGTCAAATCACCAAGGAGCTCGGTGCTTTACTGGCATAGGGCGTGTCTCCACTGGGAAGGGTACAATTCAGGTCTGCACCATTTGAGTCCTGACACCACAACAGCTGCCACAAAGGGCTCCATCAGGACATGGCGCTGTCACAACCCCACAAGGCCCTAAATTAATCCAGGACTCTCACTCTCAAGCCAGGCTCACAAGAAGCAAGAGCGTCCCATGGAACCAAACCCAGCCTGCTGATTGGGAGATGGGCAGCAGCGCGGGGGTGGGGGACCGAGAGGGAGGAAAGAACAGCAGCACAGCATAGATTACCCCAACCAAGGGCTTGTCCTGCTGCCATTGTCCCCACTAGAGCAGAGCTGAGTCCCCAGCAATTACATGGAAACACAGAGACACCCTCAGGTACACAGGGCCCTTGGCAGGAGTGAGACCGGTGCACTACCTGGAGTGGAAAGGCTATCCTTGAACCCCAGCTCTGAACAAGTCAGGCTTCCATGACAGCGCCCCCCTGTGGGGCTTTTGCAGGGAGAGCGGTGAAGGAGTTGAATGGGAGGGGGAGAGCCTAGATCTGCAATGTAAGGAAACAGAACGCCTCCCAAACAGGAGGCTCCAACCAACTCAGGAATCACGCTGAATTCCTTCTCCCCCACCCCCGCCGAGCTGTCACTTCAGAGGAGCTGGGATAACACAAGGATGGTGAGTGTGACATAGATGCCAGGTCAGACAGATCTAGGTGCAGGCAGCTTCTGTTCAAATCCACACACCTGGGGCTTTGCAGGGACAGAGCTCCTTGCTCTCGAGTTTCACACCCCATTACATATACAGCAGTAGCTTTTTAAATCCATGCGCACACGCTAAGGAAATATTTAATTAAGCTGCTTGCAAAGGGGCTGAAGTCATTTCCATGTTTCACTCACGTTTTCACTTCCAAATGAACAGCCCTTGTTGCTTTACCCACAAATATGTTAATTGAGAGGCTCCTTATGCAAATATATGCAATTTTATTTCAGCTGCAGATATTCAACTTAAAAGCACAGCTGTAGCCTCCTATCTCCAGTAGCTTTGATGGGGTGGTGTGGAGCGGAAAAAAAACAAACAACAAAGCAAAAGGATTGCGCCTATCGTCCCTCAAGCAAGGACTGGGAGGCAGACAAATCTGCTGTCGGGGTGGTGGGGACTGGCAATTAATCCAAGCAGTAAAGCAGGATCCATGGAGAGGTTGGTCAAAGGGGGTTCATGGGTATAAGCGCCTGACGGAGTCATCACTGAGGGCAGAGTAGACTGTTTGGGTGGCCCAGTGGTATAACTAGAAATAAGAGGATGAAATGGAGCTCCGGCAAATACAAGCTGAATATGAAGAAACAGCTCCTAGCCATGAGATTTTTCAGGCTGTTTCATAGTCTCTCAAGCCTCCATAACTCTGGACATTTAAAATGAGGCTGCAAAAACACTGGGGAATATGTGGTATGCCCTGCTCAAGGAGCTGATGGGACCAAAGAGGACTCCTCCACCTAGGGATCTGTGTCCCACATACAGACTTATACCTAGCCTTTTCCCATGTTAACTTCAAGGCTAAGCAGTCTTTTCTTCCTCTCTCTTTAAGGTCATGGCCTAATGCCTCCAGACCTCTTCTAAAGTTGTCATCAGTCCTGAATTGGGAGGGACAGTCCCACACTGGGGGCTTGATCCTCCAAGGCACTGAGGCCATGAGCTCCTCTCCGAGACAGAGCACTCCAGCTGTGTGGGGGGGGGGGGGGGAGGAGGAGGTAGGGGGTGAGTGATGAGTGTACCTAATCATCTTCCACTCCCTTCTCCCAGCCTCCCCTGGGCTGAGTCTCAGGGTTCCCTCTAATTTTTCCCACCTATGTGCGGAATGAATTTTGTTATGTGCACCAATATGGGGGTGATGTGTGACACCTCACCTTCATATCAGTGCACATAACAAAATTCATGTGGTGGGGGTGGAGCCGAGGGCTTCAGAGTGTGGGAGGGGGCTCAGGGCTGGGGCAGAGGGTTGGGGTGCAGGGATATCAGGGCTCCGGCTGGGGTGGGGCCAGGGATGAGGGTCTCAGGGCTGGGGGAGAGTTGGGGTGCAGGGGTATGAGGGCTCTGGCTGGGGGTGCAGGCTCTGGGGTGGAACCGGGTATAAGGGAATCAGGACTAGCGCTAGGGCAGAGGGTTAGGTGGGAGGGAGGGCTCTGGCTGGGGTTGCAGGCTCTAGGGTGGGGCCGGGGGTGAAGGGTTTGGGGTGCAGGAGGGTTCTCTGGGGCACAGTGGGGAGAGAGGACTCCCCCCAGCTCTCCCCCCCCCACAGCAGCACCTGGGTGGCGGGGGGGAAGGCACCTCTCTCTGCCAAGGTAACTCTGGGGCTGCAGGATAGGCACCCCTCCCCCGACCCCCACAGGTCCGGGGCGGGGCTGAGTTCAGGGTGGGGCACCCCAGCCGCAACAGGTCTGGGCCACAGCGGGGTTCGGGCTGGGCCCCCCCCGGCTGGGTTCGAGCTGGGCGGGCCGGGCCACCAGTATGGGCAGGGTAGGGGCACCCCAGCCTCGGAAGGTCCAGGCCGCGGCATAGCTGGGGCTAGGGGGCCGCCCCGGCCGTGGCAGGTTGGGAGCCAGGCTAGGTTGGGGCCGGGAGAAGGGTGCTCCTTCCCCAGCCGTGGCAGGTCCCCGGGCGGGTTCCCTGAGCACTTGCGCAGCGCCAAATAGGGTGCCACGCAGTTTACAGGGAACTCAGGTCTCCGGTATCCCCAGTTATATTTTAGGCTGGAGTGAACTTGTGTACCTTACCATTTACCCACACTGGGTTCTCACTGGCCTGTTGGCTTCCTCTTCATCTGCCAGGGAATAGACTTATTTCTGGTGACTCTAATAAACTATTCTTCAGCAGCCTCCAGAGATTAAAATTTCCTAATTTATACCTTTAGGCTCCTTCTAACCTAAGAGAGCCATTTTTAAAGTGCCAGTTCCTGGAGTTCTGCAGGACATTGTTACCTCTTGCTAGGATTCCCCTCCACCATGAAGATATCAAACTTAATTATATTATGGTTACTATTACTTAACCCCTAGTGTACAGTGGCATTAACAGAGACTGGCTGGCCAAACTCTATATAAAACATATGGCAGCTAGAACACGAGCACTAGGGAACCTAAACTCGAACACAGTTAAACACAGTTCTGGCATGTGTTAGCCTTGCCTACCCTCGTCAATTTCAATTCCAATTCCCCTCTATTCAGCAATATTTCCTTGGCAAGTCCAGGAGTCAGATTGGGACAATAAATTAGTAATTCTACTCTCCTAAACTCCACTTGCAGCCTAAGCTTCTCCCATTCATGATACCGTAATGAGACCCAGATGGTACAAACCATGTTATCATCTACATTGTCATACCAGGCGTATCACTGTGATCATAGACATTTAGGGTTGGAAGGGACCTCCGGAGGTCATCTAGTCCACCCCTGTACTCTGAGGCAGGATTATGTATCACTAGACCATTTCTGACTGATGATTGTCTAACCTATTCTTAAAAACCTCCAATGATGGGGATTCCACAACCTCCCTAGAAAGCCTGTTCCAGTGTTTAACCATCTTTATAGATAGAAAGATTTTTCTAATATCTAACCTTAATCTCCCTTTCTGCAAATTAAGCTGATATCTGATTGTCCCTCTCTCTCCTTGCACGCTGTGATCAGCAGTGAAACAGTTAGCTGCCTTGAAATGTAAATGATCACGATTAGGCTTTAGAACTAATAATCCCATATTCATTTCAAAGGGTAAGCTGAAACCTCTCCCAGAGCTCACTTTTCAGGCAGTCTGCAGACTCGGACACCACTGCACTAGTTCGCACTTGTTGTTATGAAGAACAACCTTCAGAACAGGAAGCAAGTGCTAGAGAGAAGATAATGAAAGCTGAGATTCTAGAGAGGAGACACTTCCAGTACGTTTTACTGCTAGTTCAATGAATCACGGCAAACTGGCCCAGTTGGATTCCTGGTGTTGACAAAGCACATGGAAGAGCCCGCACTCTCTGCTGTACGTTTGAGAGAAGCGCATTCTGCCCAGCATCAGGCTGTACTACATGTTCGGGGTTTTCTCCTGAAGTGTCCATTTGTCATGACTGTCTGTTCCCGATGCAGTGGCAGGTTGCTCGGCAGCATGCTGCCATCTGTGCAGTCTCTCTCCTGCTTCCCACCCTCAGGCATTTTTAATTCCTCGTCACTTATCAACTAAAAAGCTTTCATCACTCCTGATAACTGGAGGAAATCTCCCTCACGCCCTCCCTTAAACTTTAAACATTGGGGCAGACAGCAACTCCCCCTATTGCACCTGTTCTGCAACCAACCAAACCAGGCTGGAAACTATTTATGTTGGAGCCACAATACAGACCCGAACGCAGGCGCAGAGCCCCAACCAGCTCAACCGCCATGTAACCCATGACTAATTCACCAGCAATTTCTCCTGCCTCCTCCAAGTGGTGGAGCCAGGTGCCACATGAGTGGAGACAAACTCAGCAAAGACCTCAAGTTAGGCAAAAAAAAAAACCCTACCCCGAGGGATTGGGTTCATTGGGGGCAATCACCAGGAGGCAGACTAGCAGAGTTTCCAGTCACACTCCCTCCCTCCTTGCCTCCTAAGAGTCTCTGAGCATTATGATGATGATTTATTATTTGTATTACTGTAGCTCCTAGGAGCCTGAGCCATAGACCAGGGCCCCACTGTGCCAGGTGCTGTACAAACAGAACAAAAAGATCCCTGTCCCAAGGAGCTCATAGTCATGAAACAATCCATGTCCACGGTCTTCCCTGGAACCTCTAAGGGGGTCACAATGGGCTGGGGTGCATCATGGCTGTAGGTCCCGCACCTAGAGAAAAAGCAGTGAGGTCTGCAGACAATGAGGATCACCCTAATAAACACAAAGCCTTGCAGAAAGAGAGGCGGAGTGAGCAGCATTGAGTGGTGGACACTGAGCCTTGGGCCTGAGGCCAGAATCTCCACTCATGGCCTGCTGCCCCCGCTAGGTGACGGCACAGCTGGGCTGCTTTCCTTCCAATTTTGGGGTCATTGTGTAAATTCAACCCTGAGCAAATTCACAAAAGAAACACCTGATACAGGAGCACCAGGCGGCAGTGCAGGCAGGTGTTTGAGGTTAGTGAGTAAAGGAAGTTTCTGGAAACCACAGGAGAATCACCAGGCCATGTGGAGAAGGCTATAGTGAGTAGAAAGCATCACTCCTGAAATCCCAGCTAGGACACAATCAGCTCCACAGAGCCCAGGCCGAGAACCTGTGGATCGCAACATCAGGAGACAGTTTCCTGGTGGGACATTCAGCCAGTTTAGAAGTGGGCAGCTCAAGTCCCCATGGCAGTCTTCCTTCTGTCCCAGGGCCTGGTCCAAGCCTAGCGAAGCAACAGGAGTCTTTCCATCGAGTCCGATGGGTGGCATCCTTCCTCATTCACCTTCACTTGCTCTTATCCCCAAGCACGGAGTGCATCTTGCCATTATACTGGTAGGTGCATGGCCTGGGGCACAAATCCATTTGCTTCTCTGATCTCCATCTTATGGCACCGAGAGCTCTTAAGCGCTCTGCGCAGAGAGAGGGGAAGGCAGAAAATAAAACAAGAATCCATAGCGGGGGAGGTAAGCCTGATCGGTGAAACAAGTAGAGAGTGGGAGGGAGGGAAGGAAGATGCAGGGTGAAGGTGGCCAAAGGTGCTCCCCGAAAGTGAGAGAAAGGAAGAGGCAGGTGTTTGACATGAGCAGTCTGGGCTCTTTCATGCGAGGTGCTAGGAGGAAGCCCTGCTGGTGTGGAGCATTGCCTGGAGCAGTGATTTCTACAGAAGCCAGCCCTGGAGGAAGGACACAGAGCAAACCATGGGGAGGCGAGGGGAGGAGGGGGCAAGTTCTATTACAAGCACATAGAGAACAAGAGAGATTCACTGGAAAGGAAAATTATATACATGATCTGTGCTGATGGAAACAGCATCTGCATACGCATAGCAGCTCCCTCTGACTTCCTCAGATCCCCCGAGCTACTTTTAAGACCATATCTCGGGATGAAAGATACATCCTTAGAAATATTAGATTCCATTATAGCCTACATTTGGAGTGGCAGCAGAGAGGGAGGGGGGGTTGCGTTGCAAGCTCCCTGAGCTTTGCTTCCAGAACACACTGATGGGGGGTGCTGTGAGGGGGCCTGTGATAGGGGTGTAACCCCTTGGGGTTTAGAGAGCATGGCCCCTTTAAATCTTTTTCCTAAGCAGGGAGGAGGAGCAGTGAGAGAAAGGAGGGAAACTCCAGGTAAGGCTCTGGAGGAGGGAGAGGGAGAGAAGGGCTGCAGCCCGCAGGCCCTCAAAAAGTGAAGCAGCAGAGAACCTGCCTGAAGGCTGGGAAGGACAGGGTGGCCGAACGGGGACACCCCAGGACAGGAGCCAGGAGGAGCACTGTGCCAGGGAGGAATCGCCTGAGAAGGACAGGCTGGAGCTGGACCCAGCATCACTGCTGCCCAGAGCTGCATGGGGCTTTGAGTACTGGGGCTTGTGACTCTACATTGGGAATAAGGAGGGAGGCTGTAGCTAGTTAAGTGGAGAGGTAGTCGCTCTGTGTGGCTTTACAGAGAGCGGCAGAAGAGGGCACTGGAGGGGTTTGTTGGGAAAAGTTCACTGGAGCCGAAGACGACCAGGAGCACCCAAGACTCAGCACTGAACTGGAACTTTGCTCAGGTCTCCTGAACTGTGTGTGCAGACATATTGCTCAGTGTCTGCCCTCTCGGACTGTGCTGCCACTGGGCCTGTGGGGCCTTGGTTTGGATGCAACCCTGTTCTGCTGCTCCCCCTACATTTCCCCTTGTTGTTTTTCTCCTCTCATCCCTCTGTAAATAAATATCCCCCTTTGTTATAGCCATTGTACTTTTCCTATGTGTGTGTGTTCACTCTGGGGGGTTTGGAACAGGTGCCCCTGGGGTGGAAGGGATTTTTCTTGCTGCATTCCTGCGTACGCCGTCGCTTGGCCAGAGCTGCCTGCAGAGCAGACTCCATCTTGCCCACGAGGGCACTAAAGTTACAGGGAGAAGTCATCAGTGGGTTGATGACATTCCCTCCACAGAACCCCACGACCTTGGGCAGTCTCCTGCTAGTCTGTGGCAGACTTCTGTCCACGTCACCAACTGCCAGCCCTCTTCGTACCCACCAGGGTACAAGAGAGACCTAGGACAGGAAGAGCAAGGAGTGCTGCAGGCTGGCTCTCACCTTCTTTACACCCATGCCACTCTCTTTGCTCAACCCAACCCACCTCTTTGGATGCCTCTTTGAACTCACCTCTACTACCTTCTTTTGTGCTGCCCCATGTCTCCCTCCTGACCCTGCTCACTACACCTTCTCCCTCCCATTCTCACAGTCCCCTCTGAAAAGTCGCAGCTTCAAGGAGGCCTTTCAACCAAAGCCTTAGATTTAAAAAAAGAAACCTCAAGATTCAGAGTAACAGCCGTGTTAGTCTGTATTCGCAAAAAGAAAAGGAGTACTTGTGGCACCTTAGAGACTAACCAATTTATTTGAGCATAAGCTTTCGTGAGCTACAGCTCACTTCAAGATGTGCACATTATTCTCCCAGGGAACTTATCGACCTTGCCCTTGTCCTCCCTACACCGCTGTGTCCCCCCAGCTCCTCATCTTGTTGTTGGTTTAACTCAGGCCCTGATTCTGCATCCCTTACTGCAAACAAGTAGCATAACAGTTCTGTTGGAGGCAGTAGGATTGCTCACTTAAGTTAATGCTACTCACTGGGAGAAAAAAGTTGCAGAATCAGGCCCTAAAGTTATACGATCTGCAGGACAGGGACATGATCTGTACTTGTTCTGTAAAGCACCAAGCGCATCTGAATTGCAGGACGCAGGCAGAACCATGTGGGAAGTCTGGGACTGGGATAGCAGGGGGACCAAAGGTCTGGACAGCGGCGCACGAGCAGAGCTAGGACAGTTTGTACAACACCTGTCCATGCTACACCTGGCTCTAGCAACTACCAACAGCCCGACACTTTCCTGAGTTTTAAGCTATAGAAGAAAGAAGGAAAAAGGCAACAGCGGGACGAGGAGCCTGGAAGAATCTGTGCAGTGAGCAGGGGCGGCAGTGATTCACATGCTAGCAGCGAGCCCAGCCCCTGCCTTCCTTAGACTGCCATGCAGCACCCAGCCCCTGAAGCAATGCATTAAAATCCCATTTGCCTAATGGAGACTTATAACAAAAGCCTGACCTGTGAGACAGGGCTGCTCTATTCAACCGCAGCAGCATTCACATGCCTAAAGTTAGAAGGACGCCCGACTGCAGCTGTGGTAGAGTTACAGTTGCTCAGCCATTTCTGTATTGTTTGGGCCTCTTGTTTGTGATGCCCTCAAAGAAGCTTTATAAATAAAATGTATTTTCCTGCTTCCACATTGGACAAACACCAACTCCGACCCCCCTCCCCCTGTCCCACAGAGCTAGCGGAGCAGAAACGAAACCAGCTTCCTTGCTTCGCTTCCTTCTTTGTGCGCCAGCATCACCCCAGACGCTGTCCTCGTCCTGGGGGTAGGGTTTATGGGCAGTCTACTGCCACACAGGCAACATGGGGAGCTCACACGGCCGGTGTAGTGGAGGCTCCAAGAAAGAACAGCTTTGCTAGGAGATATTAAGGGGGTTCAATTATTGACCACTGATGGTGCTTAGGGCCATCATTGTCACCACCTGAGGGCAGAGCTCTGGGCCTCCTTGTTTTCTATGCCAACACCTGATGGCATTAATGCCTCGCATACAGGAACTACACAGCAGATGGGAGTGTATGAGCCCAGGCGTGATTTCCCCAATCCAAAGTGCCATCCCACTCCCAACAATAAAGTTCCCCGCAGTGACTTTCCAAAATCCTGCCATCCATCTAGATCAGGTACCCTATCACCATTTGAACTTTTATGGGACCAGCTTCTGTTGGCGAGAGAGACAAGCTTCTGAGCTTACACAGAGCTCAAGAGCTTGTCTCTCTCACCCACAGAAGTTGGCGCCATAAAAGATCTGACCTCCCGCACCTTGTCTTTCGAATATCCTGGGACCGACATGGCTACAGCTATGCTCCCTATGCCACCTGACATTCTCTGTTCCCCTGTGCCAATGGGAGGAGTTAGTTTCCATGCTAGTGGGGCTTTGTAATGGATTCATCTCTGCACAGGTGCCTATGTGAGTCTGAACAAACTTCTACTAAAAACCAAAAGTTTTGCATAGTTTATCAAAATGAAGAAACTGAGGAACTAGCCCCCATGTCCCTTAAACTTCCCCCCACCCTGTCCCCAGAGTCCCTCCGGTCCTGGCTCAAGACTTCAGAGAGACACCACAATGGAAGTTCTGACCAGGAGATTCCAGAGGGGGGAACCACCCCCCAAAGAAATACTAGGAACAGATCTGTTTGGGTTGTCCACAAGCGAGGTTTCTTTCACTTTCCTCTGAAGCAGCTGGGACTGGATGTCCCTGGGAAACAGTGTTAGGACACTGGACTGGATGATGTCCCTAACCTCTGTTTGCCAGAAGCTGGGAATGGGCGACGGGATGGATCGCCTGAGGATTACCTGTTCTGTTCATTCCCTGTGGGGCACCTGGCACTGGCCACTATCGGAAGACAGGATACTGAGCTAGATAGACCTTTGGTCTGACCCAGTATGACCGTTCTTATGCTCTTAAGGATGGCCCCTACTCTGATCCAGTCTGGCAGTTCCTGTGATCCTACAAGCCAGCCCTCCCACCAGTACCCTCCCACTCTCATATCTATTATTTCCCCCCTCCTAGACGTCTAAGTTCAGATGAGTTCTCCCTTCAGAAGTGTGTTCCTATATTGATCTCTCTTTCTCTCCCTCTCTGGGATTCTCAACTCACTTTCAAGGCAGATTTCTCACTCATCTACGTAGCCAGAGAACACAGTCTCTATTCAAGTTGATAAGGGTAAGGGACCTAGCATAATGTCTTTATCTCTAAAGAGGACTCAATTTCCTGAAGAACACCTGGGGGGGGGGGGGGGAGTTAACGCTTACAAGGAGTGCCCTGTCATTTGCATACGTTTGGACACAGAATGACTAACTGGATTAGCAAAGCAGCTGGAGTAGCCTTTAAAGGGTGTGCACCTGATCGGGACAGAAAACCCTCAAGTGGCAGGGCAAGCAGGGAAGGAACCTACACTAGGTTCTCCCCGGGGAAATTCCTACCCAATCATCCCATCACGGTGGGGGGAGAGTTTGCACCCCTGACCTAAAGACCAGCCTGTATGGCCAGCCAAAAACCCAATGGATTCACATGAATTCCAGGGTCAGAGGGAGGCCCCTACCATTGGTGCGGGGGTGTCTCTGCATCAGCTCTGGGTCTCTACTGCTCCATGAAGCATGGCTCAAATATAGGTGTGCTGACAGGGCTCCCACAGTTGATGGCTGCCCCAAAGACACCCCCCACACACACACTTTAAGGACAATCCCCACTGCAGAGGAAAGACCCCAGAAGGAGACTACAGCCTGGAGCTATACATTTTGTCACTCTGTGCTTTACAAAGCTGATATATGTCCCCCCACAGCCCAGCTCTTCTCCATAAATGGATCCCACCACCCATTGAGTCTCCTCCTCATGAGCCAGGGCAAGGGAGGAGAAATCGTTGTCATAGAAGTCGCTAAATCCCTTTTCCATGCCGAAATGTGCATGGTACAAGGGAATACAACAGGGCCCAGTGTTACTCTGTACGTTTCTCAGCCAGAGATTTAGTGAAAACACACAGAGCCCTGGGCTCAGGACAGCTTGCTCTAGGCCTCAGACGTCACACTGAGAGCACTAAGTAGCTACCTCTTAACCAAAGGCCTCCCCCAGGGCATTTCAGGAAAAGTTCAGCCTTATCTAGTCACTATAGGTAGAACGGCAGACGCGCCCAGCACATGGAAAAAGTACACAGGCAAACCCTTGGTGCTAACCTAGGTTTAACAAACGGAGTCTGGGTCATCTTGCCACAGCTTTTTCGGAAAGGAAAGAGACTAGATTCTTCTCCGCGCGTCTGCTAGATGTCACACAGGGCTAGCCTTGAAAAATCAGCTGTGGGGCAACCCTGTCAGCAGTCAACAGCACTTCAGTGAGAACTGGATAATCTGTATTGAGAGGTGCTATAGGCCTCCAACTCCTAGTGTCACGGTGATTCCTCTCTCTGCAAAGCAGAGCGAGGAGAGAATCATTGCGAGGCTCCGTCACAGCTCTCTCCCTTCTCAAAGCAGGTTTGGAAAATATTGACGAGGTCAAAACAGATTAACTCATGGGGACATTTATAAAAGAGAGTTCTAACCCCCTCCTCCTCCCATCTTGGATTTACCAGGAGGACTCCAAGACTCTCCCAGTTCCTGTTTGTTAATTGGAGCATGGAAATCCATAGCTTCCCAAAAGGGGCCATTACTGAGAATCCCCTACCTGTCTCCTTGTCAGCGTCCTTCACTTGCAAGAGGTTACTATGGAAATCAGGAACAAGGCGCATTATCTTTGTCGCTAACGCAAACTGACTTGTTTTCAAGCAAACCGAGCTAGTTTCTATTTTAATTCAAGCCTGGCGATGCTCAGGACAAGGTCTGCTTTCCTGGTGACGCTGTAATGCGGCAGTTCCACTGGAAACAAGGGCTCTGACTCCCACCTGCACCTTGCAAGAGACCCAGCTCCGGACGGCAGTGGGCGAGTGGCAAAACTCTAAGCCCAGACCTGAGCACACATTAAAGCTGAACTACTGGCTGTTCTACCTTATGGCAACTTCCCACAGCTACATATATAGGCTGCTCCAGCCCCAACACGCCTCTTCCCACCCGGACCCACTCCATAGCATACTCCTGTGCCACAGATTGTGTGTGTGTGGGGGGGGGGGGGGGGACGACACAGTGACACCGAGCCATTATGCCTGCCTACATCACCGAGGGAGTGCCTGCACCAGAGGAAATTACAAGAGATAGAGGACTGAATGCCATCCAGATGTGAGATCAAGATTTCACCTCCTCCTTGAAGAGAGCTGTGACAAGATTTTCCAAGTGATTTTGGTACCCGACTTGAGACACCTTAAAGGGCCTGATTTTCATCCCCCCTCTGAAAACCAGGTCCTTTTATGGCATCTAAAGTTGAGCACTGTAAAACGCTAACCGTTTATGAAAATTGTAGCCGGCATCAAGAGATTTAGGTTGCAAATGTTGGAAAGGAACGTAAGGGGGGGGGGGGGGGGGGAGAGGCAATTTACAAAAACCTAACACCAGTCGAAATGTATTCATGGATTTTTTAAAAAGCTTTCAATATAAACAGCCTTTTGTGGTTGTTGATTTAACATTCCCCTGGGCTATCGGAAAACCCAGCATGGCCGCGCTCTGCTGGAGAAACAGAAAACACAACCCACCAGAAATAGAAAGTGCAAGTAACCAGCTTGAGGTTTCCCTTCCCCCAAGCTGAGGAGGTCCAAAAAGTAAAACAAGCAGGAGTAAAGCGGAAAAGTAAAGGAGATTGCTTAAAATTCTTTCTGCTGTCGTCACCTGAGGTGATTAGCAGTAATGCAGGGAGAGACTTTCTAAGCCCCGCAAAGCAGAGCTCCCTATAACCAGGAAAAGGAGAAATGCCAATGAAATTCATTGATGCTAATCTATCAGGGGGAGGAGCCCATGTCTAGGATGCTGGTTGGAAGTACAAAGCCTTAAGATGATATATCAGAAAGAAATAGGATAGAGTCCCCTTAGGTTGCTCTCTCAAAGATACATTCACAGGAGAGACTTTTTAAACAAGGTATTCTAAGCTCATCTTTGACTACTGATGATTCATGTTCATTGTGGTCCCTTAAAAATAAAAAGGAGGGGAGGTAACATACTGTTCCCCTATCCGAGTCTCCCCTGCAGCCAGACCAAGATTCCCAGGGTCCTTTGAAAATGCACAGAGAGCCCAGTTCATGCGTGGCAACAGGAATCAAAGGCTCTCCACACATGGCAGGACCAGACCCACAATCTGCAAATGGATTTTAGCTGCAAATTTTGTGGGTGCCTTTCCAGAGCTCTGCTGAGAACACACTGGGCCAGTATTTCCACTGGTGTAAATTGGTGGATCTTCATTTGACTTCCCTCTAACTACTCCAATTTCAGCTGGCCCACAATTCTTCTTTCTTTCTATAACGATTTGAAAATCTCTCAAACCTTTCATCCTCAAGCAGAGGAATGATTCAACGCTCAGGCCCTTGTCTCCTGACCTAAGTGAAGCTGCCCAAATGTAAAAGTAAAACATAATACATGGTGATCAGAAAACCAGACAGGAAAAACATTAGCCTCGTGGAAAAGCACATTGTTCCTAATACAGAATTTATCAGGCTGACCTATAGATTTTCCTCTGCAAAATATGAAACCTGGATCCAAAAGGCTATTAACTCTGAAGAGCTCCATTAAAGCCACCTGTCTGCAAATGGTATTTAAATGTATTGCATCACCCTGGATACTGTCATGTTCTTTGGCTATGACTTGACTGCAGGGCACACAATTAAAATTGCCTCCAAACTCTAGAATCCTTGACGTAAAGAAAAATAATAAAAATGTTCAACAGCCTTGAACAAGGACTTTTCTATCAGCTCCAACCCAGAGACCATAAATATTAATGCATCCATAATTAGCCTTTTTAAATAATGCATCCAAAATCAAACCTCAACCTGGTAATAAATCAGGCATGGATTTTTGTTACGGGTTTTTATTTCTACGTCATGCCCATAAAATAAAATGCCACTTTCCTCAGCATCTCTACCCTCTAGATCAAGACGATGGGCCCCCAATCTGGCCATAGTTGATGCCACTTGTAGTTAAAAGTCTTGTTTCTTTTACTGATTTATTTTTTTAAATCACACCTGCTTTTTAAATTTGCAAAATAATGACATGCAACTTTCCCCAGCACAAGCTGACTAACGTTACTGAAATCTCATGACACGAAGGGAGACAGAGCTCTTTTCTTGGGTCAAGTTGAGAGAGAAAGTCCAGTTTCAAAACTCTCTTCCCCCCCTCGCTCTGCAAAGGAGAAAAGATCTGCTCTCTGAAGAAGTGGCAGATGGTACCAAATTGCCAGACACGGGACCAGCCTCACCTCCCCAACACAAAACACCTGGAGGGTGCATTCCTGTCTGTACGTCACAGCCTCCACTGTTCACCTCACAGTCCTGACTGCTCTGCTCTGATGCCAGCCTTTAGGCCCCAGAGACCCTTCCCAATTCCGCTTGGATACAGACATCTCAACTGCTTTTCCCCTGATCGAAATTGAAAACTCAGCTTGTTTGATGAATTGTCTTTGAAGAGGCTTTTTGTAGCAGAGCTCCAGGCTGCCCCTTTGATTTGGAGCTAAACTCTTCTGCAGGAAACTTTCCAATACACATTGTCAGACATTCATTCTGCTGGAATCATTGATCACCGTCTCTTGAATACATGGTTTCTGGCAGAACAGAACCACTCACATTCTTGAGCTCTGAATTTTTCACCCAAATACACACCAGACTCTTCTCTAACTAAAGTTTGCATACTACACTTATTGTCATATGACTTATGAGGAGAGGCTGAGGGAACTGGGATTGTTTAGTCTGCGGAAGAGAAGAATGAGGTGGGATTTGATACCTGCTTTCAACTACCTGAAAGGGGGTTCTGAAGAGGATGGATCTAGACTGTTCTCAGTGGTAGCAGATGACAGAACGAGGAGTAATGGTCTCAGGTTGCAGTGGGGGAGATTTAGGTTGGATATTAGGAAAAACTTTTTCAGGAAGAGGGTGGTGAAGCACTGAAATGGGTTGCCTGGGGAGGTGGTGGAATCTCCTTCCTTTGACGTTTTTAAGGTCAGGCTTGACAAAGCCCTGGCTGGGATGATTTAGTTGGGGATTGGTCCTGCTTTGAGCAGGGGGTTAGACTAGATGCCCTCCTGAGGTCCCTTCCAACCCTGATATTCTATGATTCTACCATTCATACTATCTAAGCATGGGGTATACCAGCCATCACTGCGTATCCCAATAGTCCACATATTTTATCACAAGCATGGCTCAAACACCCCGTAGATCCACATTGAAAGAAGGTCCCAAAAGAGTCTGGATAGAAAGCTAATCCACAGTTACTTCCACTTAGAAAACTCTTGGGCAAATGCCCCACCATACGTAGGATGTTCCATTCAGCCTTGCAGGAACATCCCAACCTGCCATCCAACAGCCCGAGGAAAACGCAGGATTTCATGACTGCATAGCCAAGTCATTCCTGCCCTGCACGTTAACTGTTCGGAGGAGTAACAAGATGCTCAGCCCCTGAAAGAGGAGTTTGAGTCACAGGAATTGCTAAGGAGTCTGCATTCTGGTAAGTATCCACCTCGTTCCTGTTTCTTCCAAAGCTTTCCAAAAAGAAAATCCTAGTTTTCAAATGAGCTTCTGCTGTGAGCAGTGACTGTAGAAAAGAGGCACTGTGTGGCTCCATGTTTAGCATCTCACACCTGCTTCCAGGTCCCAGCGCTCCGTTTACAAGTAAAGAAACTGGGTGGGTGCGGGGGGCTATCCAACTGCCAGTCCTGCAAACTCATCGTAGGCTCAGAATGTCACACTTTTGGGCTCTTCCCTTCCCGGTTCTGCGGGCCAAGTTATGCCTTCACAGACACCCTACTGTCTTGAGTGCCACCTGTGCAGCACAACGGCCTTCTGCGAGATTGCACAGGTGTATCTACTGGGACTTTGCAAACAATTCTGTTGGAGAAGCAGTAGGAATGGACTCCCACTCCCTCTCTCTTAGCTGCACAACAAGGATGGGATGGATTTATAAAGCATGACTGTTTAAGGTTTCCCCTGGTCTCAGGGGCCCTGGCCCAGTCCTTACCCCTTCGTTACACCAATCGTAAGGGGAAGACCAGATGGCTTAGATCACCAACAATCCTACCCCAAATCCCAGTGAGCCATAGCACACAGTTAGCACCCTCTGGGCCTGTCTACACACGTTTCTTAGGTGCATAGCTGGCATCTCTCCCTACCTGCCTCTGCCTGTCTCCATCTCTCATGCCCTACTCTGACCCCTCCCCAGAACACACTCACGCAGCCCAGGTCACTTACGACTGATGGACGCTGCAGTTGTAGAAAATGAAATCCACAGCAGCAAACTTCTTCCCAGTCTCCTTGGATTTCAGGTAGAGCTTCACCACCCGCTTGTCGCCTGCAAGGGAACAAGGTTTATGCACTGTTCAGAGAGGGGCCACAGGCAGAAAGGACATGGATCAGAGAGAGACCTATGGAACCGAACACATGGCTCAGCAGCGACCAATGAAGGCCTGTGTGGGGGTTGACTGAGGCACGAAGCGATCCCAATTAACCCCAAATAGCTAACAAAATCACCCAGTTATTGAGATAAAAAGGGAGGGCTCTTCTTTAGGAAGCCTCCTGATTGGCTGGCAGGGTTCAGAGGACAGGCAAGGTTGCTCTGCGCGGAGCTGGCAGGTCGGGGGGGGGGGGGCGGGAGGGGAGGGATCAGAGGGGCACACACCCTGGATTGTGTTTATGGTAGCAGCAAGGTGAGGGGCTGAGGAGGGCACCCAAACCAGATACTGGAAGAGTCTAAACCAGCGCAAGAGTCTAGTGGAGTCTACTGCAAAATCAGCCTGTTTGGAAAATGCTCCAGTGCTAAGGAATGAGGTGCCACAGAGCCCTGTAGGTACCACAATGCTAGACTGGCAGTCAGACGCTCGGGCCATGTACAGGCAGCTGTGCCCAAGAAGCGGAAGAGGGTGAGGGCGGAGCACAATGAAGCATCTACCCCCCTTTTAGCTGCAGTCTCCCCTCTCTTACCCACACAGCATATTAACCAGCGCCTCCAGGAGCCGAGTTCTTGGCGGACGCCCCTGCATGCAGCTATACAGGAACAGACTCTCTGTGTAACAGGTCACTACACCATTTGGCCCAGAAGGAGGAGTGGCCGGGCCAAATCTCACTGGCGTTGTGACCCCTTGCCCCAAGTCACCATGCCACTCACTGAAATTTGGCCTGCTCCTCACCTCCCCCAGCAGTGTCACTGGAATGTGCCCCTGACTCACAGCTCTATCCCGGAGACAGGTGGCTGCTGGAATTTGGGATCCCAGTTACATGCACATACAAGGGCGCAGAGAACAGAAACAGCCTCTCCCTTGCTGCACGTCCAGCACCACAGCATCAGCACCGTTGGACATGGAAAAGAGCTGCTACGCTCACCCAACCATCTCCCCAGGGCCAATGCAGGACTGATCCTGACAGGGCATTCCCTCATGTCTGGTCCAGGCCAGCTTTAAATGACTCAAAAGATAGGGCCTCTGCACTGCACTCCTGGGGAGACTACAGCCCTGCTCATTTCATCCAGGGGGCAGAGGTGGTGTGTATGTGTTGCAACAGGGCGTGCCTGAATGCCCACACCCTGACCACATGTGTATTGACACACTTTACCCCTCTCCTCTATCTGGAGGCAGAGAGGGGGGATGACACACACATTTACGCTATAGATAGCTAGAAAGAGCCAGGGCTTTTAATGCAAGTTTAAAATATACAGGCTGGGAATGGCTGAGCTGCCATCAAACTATTCCACACATTCATGCCTCCTCGCTGCCTTCTAGGTCTACAGCTCTATGGTAAGTGCAGAACTAAGTCATACGGGGAAAGCTGGTGGCCAACCCAGCTCTTCTCTGCATGTGGCTTCCATGGGAAAGTCCTGCAAGGAACGTCAGGCAGCCACTGCAAAGGTGACACGGGCCAAGTGTGGTTCCTAAACTCACCCCTGCCCCTGGTGATGGGGATAACATCCTTTGCAGATGGAGAGCTACAGTAGATCCTCCCATCTTCAATGCGGCTCTCGGACTCCGTGAAATCTTCAAAGGAGCAGTTCACCCCGGCAGAGAGATCTGGGACGTTCCAGGCTTGCAGAACCAGCTGGGGAAAGGAGGGAGAAATATCACACAGAGAATCAGCTAATAAGAGGAACTCATTAATGATCAACCAGACCAAGCCCAGCCAACAGGCCAGGCCAGGAACAGTACCCACATGCTCCCCGAAATCCAGCAGGGGAGCCCAGCCCCCAGTCCGTAAGCAAACACTTGCCCATTCCTGAAAACCAGGGGGCAAGGAAGGAGGTGAGATTCAGAGAGTGTAAGGCCAGAAGGGACCGTTAGATCATCTAGTCTGATCTCCTGCATAGAATCATAGAAGATTAGGGTTAGAAGAGACCTCAGGAGGTCATCTAGTCCAACCCCCTGCTCAAAGCAGGACCAACCTCAACTAAATCATCTCAGCCAAGGCTTTGTCAAGCTGGGCCTTAAAAACCTCTAAGGATGGAGATTCCACCACCTCCCCAGGTAACCCATTCAGACACAGGAAATCAAATGCCTTACAAAATCTACGGTTACATTACATCTACACAGTTACCTTTGTCAACCAAACGTGCAATCTGATCAAAGACTGGATTCAAGTTTGTTTCCCAAGACCTATTTTCCATAAAACTATGTTGACCGGCATTAATTATATTCCTATCCTTTAACTCTTTATCAGTTGAATCCCATATCAGTTTTTCCATTACTTTGCCCAGGACTGATGTCAAGCTAAGCAGCCTGTAGTGAAGCAGGTCATCACAACAGCCCTTTCTGAATATTGACACATGAGCATTCCTTCAGTCTTCTGGAATCTCCCCCTATATTAACAGAGATTTATTAAACTCTAACATCAGTGAGCCAGATATCTCGTTAGCCAGCTCTTAGGTGCCAGTTAACTGGGTCTGCTGATTTAAAAATGCTTATCCCTAGTAGATGCTATTTAACAGCCTCATTAGTTACTAATGGACTGGAAAGTACTTCATCAACCTCATGTGATACGAGTACATCATCCTGCTTCTTTCCAAAAACAGAACAGAACGATTTATTGAACAGTTCTGCCTTTTCTGCATCATTATTAACAATTTTACTACCTCCAGGATTTCTTTTGTTACTGATATACTTAAAGAAATCCTTATTATACCTAGCCCTGCCAGCAATGGATTTTTCCCTGTCTTTAGCTTCCCTTATCAATTTTCTGGATTTCAGAATTTGTAATTTATAATCGATCTCTATCTATTTACCCTTTTTTCTATTTGTTCGATACTGCATTTTTATTTCAAATTGTTGCCTTCACTTTGCCACAGCACCAGAATGAAGCTAGCACGGGTGACGCTTAAACACCCCCAGGCTGAGCAGCTTACCGAGACCTCGGACATGGTGACCGATATGTTCTTGGGCTGGACGGTGAGCTGGACGCACTGGCGCAGGTCCGAAGCAAAGCGCTGAGGCTCATCAGCCCGCTCACATCGGTCCTTCCGCGAGCAGCTGCAGAGGGATAAAACAGCCATAGTGAGGACAAGGAGAATCCCCTGAGCTCAGAGCTAAGCACCACCCAAACCTGTGGGACGGCCAGTCACAGGGAGTTACTGCTACACTGAGCTTTACACAGAGCTCAGAGGCTGGCCAAGACTAGAGGACCCACATGCTGCAAACTCACAGGTCAGAGCTTTACCAGGGTGGGATGGAGAATGGAAATCACATGAGAGGCAGGCTCAGGAGCCCTCCTAAAACCCTCAACAACTACGGCCGATCCCAGAGCAGGTGTTTGGACAGGATGTGTCACACCCACCACGCAGCACCCCTGGCTACTCTAGCCCTGGGTACCTCCAACGGCTCTCTTCCAAGGCATCCCAACCCAGAACTGCAGCACTCCTTGCTACTCCAGAATGGATACACCACACAACTCTGCCGATGCACCCCAACCCAGCACTGCATCATCCCTTGCTACTCCAGCCTGGGTACACCACACAGCTCTGCCAATGCACCCCAACCCAGCGCTGCATCATCCCTCGCTACTCCAGCCCTGGTACACCACACAGCTCTGCCAATGCACCCCAACCCAGCGCTGCATCATCCCTCGCTACTCCAGCCCTGGTACACCACACAGCTCTGCCAATGCACCCCAACCCAGCGCTGCAGCATGCCCCTGAATATTCTAACCCTCTCCCCCAGTTCTTTGATGGTGCTCTCATCTAATTGTGTGGTGGCCTGGGGTGGCATGAGAAATTATTTTCCACTTGTACCCCACACCCTGCTATGGGCTCAGGTCTTCAGAGGATAGTGCACTAACTTACTCCCTCCCCTTGCACCAATAACTACCAGCTCCTCCAGAACATGCTGAAGCACCCCTGTCTTTCCTCTGCGCTCTCAGTGCTTCTTTCCCCACAGTACATCAAGAAAGCAGCTCTGGATTAACCAGCTCTTATGGCCTAGGGGCCGTTCCCCCACTCTGCAGCCCCTTCAAGACGCACTGCTTCCTCGTAATGAGTTCAAAGAACTTCCCTTTGCTTCCCCTCCCTTTATCTGCAACACCATTATTGCATTATGGGAAAAGTCTAATTAAGTGGAGGGCAACAAGAAAAAGAAATGCCTGGACACATTTCAACGTCCTGGCCGTAATCTGGGTGATTTATCCCCTGAGCAGATGCCAGTGCCACACCGTATCTCGGAGACCCCGAAATATGCTCTGTCCCATCCTCCCCCACCCCCCGAGGGATCATGGAGGAAAATGGCAGCTCAGAGTTTAATTAAATGCCCTGCATGGCTAGAGAGGCAGAGCTTTGCCAGGGAGAGACACACTTCCAAGGTGATTTTCAATTCCAACCCCCAAAAGAAAATCCCCAAACTTTGTGCTGGTTTTTCTACCTTCCATGCCATTTTCCCATCCCTCCTGCACATGGAGCTGAGGTCTGGGAGCCTGGCTGCCATGTTAAAGGCCTTCCCTCCCAGCTGTCCAGAGCAAATTACAGCCCATTCACACCGCCCCCTCCCTGCAGTAAGTACAGGTGAGGGATGACTGCCTGCCTGCGATTTGCCTCTGAAACGACACTATGACTTCGATTCCTGCCAGACACAGGTGGGGAGGGAGGGCAGAGTTAGGGGCCCCTGTGGTTTAGCCTCTCTGCCTATCCAGGCAGCTGTGCCGGCATCACTGCTAACCACAGGAGTCTGTGGCTGACCACATGTGCACCACAGCAGGATGTCCCCATGCTGGGGGAGCTATTGCCCAGCTTATTGGGTCTGACCTGAAATCTACCCTGGGGATAGAGAGAGAGGCATCAGTTTTTGGCCCTTGGATGGCATGAGGCCCAGCAAGTCTGGAAAAGGAAGGTCTGGGTGAGGCCCCCGGCCAGGAGATCACTGGCTCCATCCAGCAAAAGCTCCCTCAGACTGCACCACACCCCGTGTTTGGGTCTCTACTCCCCGATTTCCCTCTGCTTCTTGCCTACCCCTCCCACCCACAGGCCCACTACAGCTTGGCTGGCAGTGTGAGGGGATGGCTGACCACACTGAGGCTCAGTGTGTAATGCCTCAGCTACCCCCACAGTCACTGGGACAAATCCCAACAGGCTCAGCTCAGCCTTTTGCCCTCCAGAACCAATCAACTTGGTTCCATGCAGGTTACTGCATGTGGGTCCTTCAGAGTGGAGACACGGAGCTCCTGCCTGCTCCACATGGACACTGAAGATCCCAGGGCACACTGAGAAAGAGCAGGGCTTTGTCCACTGAGCATTGACTGCTGCCCTCCATGCCTGAGGGGCTGCATTTTGGCTGGGCTGTGCACACAAAGGGAGAGGCGCTATGGTGCAAAAGGCAGGAGATTATTCTACAGCGTCTCTCACCCGCTGTCTGCACTTTGCAGCCCACCTTCACTGCTAAGGACGCTGGCACACAACGGGGCCTTGGCTCTGTGCAGGTCTGACTGTGCCCGCTGCCTCTCCCCAAGCTGCACCATCACACGACGTGCAACAGCAGAGCCGGCTGCCTTGGCTACCGACAATGGCTTCGTGCTGAGCCTCAGAGGTAAAGCTCCTGCTTTCCACAGGCCTGAGTATCAGAGAAGTTAGCTCCAGTACTTCTGGCCTAGATGGCACAGTGCAATCAGGCACATTTGCATGTGTGAGAGAAACTGGAGTAAACATCACAGCATAAAGAGACGGGCAGCCCCTATTAGCTTCCCGAGTCCATCGCCCACTACAGGCTTAGCCCCCCTGTACATTTCCTAGGAGCAGACGTTGCTGGAGGCAGGCCCGTGGACAGCAGTTCCGGGCCCCAGAGCAGAATAGTCAACGGGCCCCAGGCATGCACAAGCCGCGGACGTGGTGCACGTGACATTTGGGCGGTGCTGCACCTGCACTGCTGGGTGCACTCTTCCAGCACGGCCAGGGCTTCCCCATGCCCACCCGGCAGGGTTCCCAACTGTCTAATCGCACAGACCCAAAGGCCTTTGTTCTGCCCCCTGCCCCGCCCCTTCCCCGAGACCATGCCCCTATCGCGCCCCTTCTCTGAGGCCCTGCCCCCTGCTCACTCCATCCCCCCTCCCTCCATCGCTCGCTCTCCCCCACCCTCACTCACTTTAACCAGGCTGGGGCAGGGTGTTGGGGTGCGGGGTGCAGGCTCCGGGAGGGAGTTTGGGTGTGGGCTCAGGGCTGGGGCAGGGGGTTGGAGTGCAGAAAGGGGCAGAGGGTCGGTGCTTACCTCAGGCAGCTCCCAAAAGCAACTGGCACCCCTTCTGGCAGCAGCTCTTAGGCGGGAGGCCCACGGGGTCCCTGCCTAAGTTCCCTCTAAGCTGTATGTCTATTAAGCCCCATGCAGGGCCTATGGGCTGCAGCGGGAAGAGATACTTCTCCCCCAGCATGGACTTGTTGCGGCGGGGAGAGGCACCCCTCCCCGCCGGCCTCAGCACGGACCAGCCCCACACTTGCCACAGCTGGGGGAGAGGAGCCCCTCCCTCAGCCCCGAGCTGCTGCGGCAAGAGAGGGCTGGGGGGAGTCCTCTCTCCCCATCACAGCCACAGGGCAGCCTGTACCCCAAACCCCTCATCCCTGGCCCCACCCCAGAGCCTACACCCCTCACCCCCCAACCCTCTCCCCCAGCCCTGAGCCTCCTCCCGCACCCAGAACCTCTCATCCCCGGCCCCACCCCAGAGCCTTCACCCATAGCTGAAGTCCTCATCCCCCCTCACCCCAGCCATAAGACCCCTCCTGGATCCCAAACCCCTCATTCCTGGCCCCACCCTAGAGCCCGCACCCCCAGCCAGAGCCCTCCCACACACACCCTGCACCCCAACCCTCTGCTCCAACCCTGAGCCCCCTCCCACACTCCAAACCCCTCAGCCCCACCCCCACCACATGAATTTTGTTATGTGCGCCGATATGTCACACATCACCCCCATATTGGTGCATATAACTGCACATGGATGTAAAAAATTAGTCTCCGTGCGCCACTGCCCACAAGCACCACCCCTACAGCTCCCATTGACCGCAATTCCCGACCAATGACAGCTGCGGAGTCGGTGCTGGTGGGAAAGGGGGGGAGGGCAGTACACAGAGATCCCCCCTCCAGGGGCCGCAGGAACATGTCGGCTGCTTCCGGGAGCAGCGCGGAGCGAGGGCGGGCAGGAAGCCTGCCTTAGCCCTGCTGCACTGCCGGCAGCCCCTGGGCCCTTTTAAATCTCCCGGGACCCTGGGCAATTCCGCCACCCCCAGCCCCACCCGCCGCTGCCCTGGCGGGCCTGGCTGGAGGCAGCCTAGGAGACTGAGGCCATGGTCAGTGTCAGGACAAGCTCTCCCCACACCTTCTGCCACCCGTGCTGTAGAGCGACTCCAAGGCTCTTAGTCCGTGACCGCTCTGCTGAGGCTACTCACAAGGGTGGGACTTAGTGCCTGTCATGGTGGTAGCTTTGTGCTGTGGGCACCGGTCTGCTCAGGACTGGGCTGAGTCCCAGCAACTCAATTCACACCAGGCTCCAAACCACCATCAAACCACATCTGGTCACAAAGGGGAAAGTCACCACAGGGATGAAGTGCCCTGGACTCCAAAGGGCTAATGGGGCAATCCAGACTCCGACACTGCATCACCCTGGATGCCCAGAAGGGCTGGAGAACAGCTGAGCAAGGGCGAGCTTCTCCATTGCCAAGTGGCCTGCATTAATGTGTGCTGCAGGGGGATGGGAAGCTCCTGCCCGTCAGGGAGGGAAGCTTCGTGTCTAATCCTTAGCTACCCGGCAGATCTGACACTCAGGATCCTCTGTGCGCTAGATGGCTGGCGACTCGGAGCAGGCTGCCATCAATCACCCTCACTTCTTTCCAGGGGACACAGCGCAGCCAGAGAAGCCAGCGAGAGACAGCACAAGCCAGGCAGATGGGCCCTTATCTCCCAGTCTGGTCTGCCACCAGCTGGAAATTGGTGGGGAACCAACCCCTCAGCCAGTGCCCCTCTCTGAAGGGCTCTCATCTGCACCCACACGCTCCATAGAGTCAGTGAGTGGCGACACCACCCACAGCGAAGGAAGCTGAGGGTCACATCTGCTGAGATGGGCTATTCTTCCTTTCGCTGGGGTTTGACCACAGCTGTAGGGGCTGAGCATGTACCACAGATCTCAGCAAGAGCACCTTGAGAAGCCACCCAAGCAAGGCTAATTGGCCTCACCTCTGGTGAGGACCCGAGAGGGAACAATGGGAGGCTGCAGGTCAGCACTAAGAGGCCCTGGCTGAGCTGTGTGAGGGGCCCAGGACTGGAATGGGATGGGGGGAGGCTGGACAGTGCCCTGGACTAGGATAGTAAGACAGGTGAGAAGAAATGGGCACTGGCACGGCACCTCCCTGTATTGCGCTTGGCTCTAGCAAGGCCTATCGTCAGTCCCTGCAGGCGCAGCAGAGTGGCATCCAATCTCTTTAATGTGGAAGACACTCAGATACCACGGTGATGGGCAGCAGTACAAACCCATACAGACGAAGGACATGCAACAAAAATCCAACAGCACGCTCAGCACCCAACGAAACAGGGCTCTGTTGTGCCGGGTTGGGGCGGGGATTCATGTCCTTGCTGATCCTGGGAGACCCAGCTGGGCCCCGGCTAAGGGCTCAGGGGAAGCCATGAGGGTTTGCCCTGGGCAGCCCGGCAGGTGACCGGGGAGAGAGGGCAGGTGTGCAGGGCTGGGGCACAGACACCCAGCATGAGCCCGCCGTACTCACAGGTTATGGAGGACACACCAGCCGCAGTGGGGGTCCCTGGAGCCCAGGCACAGCGCACAGCTCTTGTATTGCTCACAGCTTTCCACGGGCACTCGTGTCACCTGGGGGAGAGAGAGAGAGAGAGAGAGGCACATTGTGAACATGCACATCAGAAAGCCCCAGGCCAGCCTGTTCCTACCCACCCACCTCTTGGGGAGCCCCACAACACACACCAGGAAAGGGGGCCGGGCTCGGCGGAGTGGGGGCAGCATCGGGGGCAGATGGAACCAGTGCCTTGAGAGAGTGGGGACAGAAGGGAATGGGGGAGATGTAGGGATCCTGCAGGATAGATGGAATGGGTAACTGGGGAGCGGGAGGGGAATAACGAGGCAGAAATGAGTGACAGCGAGGGAGGAAGGGAAGGTGGGTCGCACTATGATGATGGTGGCTCAGGCCCATGATTAAGGGAAGGCTGTAGGGTACACTCCCCTCATGCTGCTGGATCCCATGCCCAGTTAACCCCACCCTTGGACATGAAGGGATTAACAAAATATAGGGGCAAGCCCCAGGCTTGTTTCGAGCCCAGAGCTGAAGACCTGAGGTGCCCCGAGTGTTTCTTTGAGGCTGGGAATGGGTGCAGTGGGGCAGCAGACAGAGACCCTTCTCCTGTGCTTTCATCTCATGCCGTGCGCCCCAGAGCCAACCCAGTGTCTATGAATCCAGCAATGGGGCGAGGAGCCCAGTCTCCACCACTGTACAAGCTCTTGAGGCTGGGGACATACAGAACCTTTCCCTCCCATCTGTGCGGCCACGGTGAGCACATGACATGAGCAGGTGCCCTCGCTGACTCCACCGTACCCTGAGTCCCACAGCTTGGGGCACGCAGGCAGCATGGCGCCTCGCAGCCTGGCTACCCTGGGTGAAGGGTGCCCTCGGAGTTCCCTGCGGAGGCTATAAGTGTCCCCTACCCATACACGGGGGTGTCTGTTAGATATTCAGCAACAGTGCATGGGGCCAGCTTCTGAGCAGAGGTGGCTCTCCTAATAAAGGCCTAGAGGGTCTGTTAACACTACAGCTTGCCTCATGACTTGAGCCTCGGCTGGCAGTGTCTATACCTAGGGCAGGACTTTCAGAGATAGGCAGCTAGATTTAGGGTCAAGGGGCAACGTTTAGACACCTGATTTTTACAAGTGTTGAGACCAGATTGGCCAGTGTGCCCTCCCCTCAGTCTCAGGCAGAGAGCAGCAGGACCTGGGTGAGCATTTATTTGTGCTTAATGCCCCCAGGGAGCATTGACTTCAAGGGTCAATAAGGTGAAATCTGGTCTCCAGGAATAGGAATCTCATGAGCCCACTAGATGGCAAGTTATTTCACTCTATAAATAGCTCCCTTCTTGTCCCTCAAGAAGCCCATATAAGCATGACCACAAACACCAATGGGGGGTATCAGGGTTGTATCCCAAGCACTAGTGCGCATGAACCGCAAATGCCCAATCCTGGGAAAACTCCAGTGCTGCCCCCTGCTTCAAGGAGCTGCAGACCTGGCTCCTTCCCAAGCCAGATGTGCCTGTCTTTCGCTCTCCTTATTATCGAATCATAGAAATGTAGGGCTGGAAGCGAGCTCAAGAAGTCATCAAGTCCAGCCCCCTGCACTCAGACAGGACCAAGCAAATCTAGATCATCCCTGACAGGTGTTTGTCCAACCTGTTCTCAAAAACCTGCAATGACGGGGATTCCACAACCTCCCCAGGACCTTTCTCCCTCCCCATCACTCCAGGGCAAAATCCTGCAGTTGGGACAACAGTTAGACCAGGTCTCCACTCACTGTTCCCTCTAAGCTGTGCATGTGTGCACGCGCACACAGATCCTAAACCCCGCGCACCCGGCAAAACACCACACGCACAAAAATTTGCACGGAAGCACAAAAATTTGCACAGAAGAAAGTTTTTTGTGCACACAGCCTGTCAAAAATTAGAGGGAACATTGTCTCCACTACAGACTTCTGCTGGCATAACTCAGTCAGCCAGGGGTGTGAAGAGGTGGGACCCCTGACGGGCAGAGGCCCTAGTGTAGACGCAGTTATACAGCCAAGCTGCACCTTCACCCATACAGCTCATTTTGCTCATGCGTGGGACTTTCGCTATACTGGTACAAAATGCAACTTTGCCGGTCTAGCTCCGGCTATACGAGCAGCGCTTTGCTGGTATGGTACATCGGTATCCCTATATCTGTACAGCGCTCCTAGCGTAGCCATGGCCTTCCTTGCTGCGGCCACCAGTGATGTTCCAAAGAGCAGCAGCATTCCATAAGTTACAGCTGTGACAGGCTAACAGCCCTGATGGACAACGGCCAGATGCCAACCCTGCAGCTGCAGGGAAGAGGGGAGATTTTAAAAGGAGCAGGGTCGGTAGGACGTTCACCCCTAACCTGGTCCTCAATGACCTGGAGGTCACCTGGCATGGTTGGAAAGAGCCCTACAACCTTCCATACCTAAGGTACAGTCTCCTGTGGGTAACAGTCTGAGCTCCCCTGCTGGTAGCTAAGAAGGGGAAGAGAGACTGGAAACTCCTGGACCATGTGAGGACACCTCTGCTTGCCCCAGTGGGCCCCACACAACCTTAGCTCCTTAGAAAGCTCAATGGTGAGAGGGAGGGCAGGCGAGGCTGCTCTGTATCTGTTCTGAGCAGCCAATGGAACACTGAGTTCATTTCAACCCAGAGGCAAAGGCGCTAAGAAAAGCTACATTATTTCCATCAAGAATTATTGAACCTTGAGAGAGAAAAACAGCTCACGAGGGACCTAAGAGATCCAGTGTACCCAGCAGAGAGACAGCCTCTCTAGTGCTCTCTGGCTTTCATGGAAAGGGATGCAGGGCTGTGCCCAACATTTCTCAAACTCCTTTCAAAGACTTATGCCCCTCAACCCTGACCTTCAGGCCCCCATCACCCCACTATCCCAGCCCTGCCCTCCTCCTACAGCTTTGCCAATCCCCCTCCACTCTAACCCACAGCTCCTCCTGCTACTCTAACCCTGAGCTCCTACACAACTCTACAGACACCCCTCAATCCTGACCAGCAGCCCACCACTGCTATTCTAGTCATGGGCCTCCACCCTCCACAGATGCCCCTCAACCCTGAACTGCAGCTCCCTCTCTCCCCACAGAAGGGCCTCCCCTGAATGAGGCTAACAACTATTCCAGATTGTAATGGAGGTCATGCCTAGATTGTGATACACAAGCGGGGACCACATTGAGACCCCACCAAGCTCATTGGCAAGATGACTCAGGTACTGGAATCAAAGGCAGGTGTGGCATAGAGAAAGGCGAATGGCTGGGGATCCTGGCCATTTAGCCAACCTCTGTAGAGCACAATGAACAACTGGACTCTCCAGAGTTTAGGAAAACGGGCTAGCATTTTACAGCCCCCTATGCCCATTTCAGATGCTAGCCAGACCCCTGCACTCTCTGATATATGACAGGAGGAGCTGACCTTAAAGGGTTACAAGCTCTTTATTAATTGCTCCTCCAGATTTGATTAAAATCCCCTCATTCCTCTGGCCCTCCGAGCTCTGTTACAACTGTTCATTTAATTACTTTCCAGCAACACCCTGATAACACCAGGCTGCGATGGAAGAGAGCTCTTTTTATTTAGGAAAGGAGAAGACAGGAGTGGGAGGAGGTTTCAGAAGGCAAGAGAGTTCTTTGCTTTGTCAGCAAAGAGACAGAAGCTGCAATAGCAAATGTCATTAATACCCACTTCCAACCTGTTTGTAAGGAACCCAACACAATTGGGTTAATGTCCTGCTACCCTCGCTGTGAAAAACACTGCAGCTCAGCAATAAATCCCCCCCTCTTGGGGTTCACTGAGCAAAGCCCTCGTCTGCCTAGCTGCCCCCCAAATATTCCACCAAGGGTAGGCTGTGTTAGGCAGGCCTTAGAACTGCAACAGGGCAATGACAGGGAGGCAGCCAGGAACAGCTTCTCAGATTCCCCCCCCTCCCCGTTTCCTTTAGGGTCCTCTCACCTCCCCCCAACCCCAGAGTCTACAGCCTTTCCCCATGGGATCCCCACAGGATCCCCACATACAAAACTTCAAGCCTTTCGACCCCCGGGGGAACAGGGAATCCTCTGTGGTTCAAAGTGCCCTGGAGCATCCATAGATGGTCCTAACGCTCTCTTGTGGCCTGACAATCCAATCAGACCTCCTGCATAACCCAGCCCAGACAATTCCACCAACAATTCTGCATCAGACCATCCCTTCTGGTCATCACTCCTCTCTCCCCAGCTGGCCACAGCTTAGGGCATCTAGGATGGGGCTAGGAGTGCAAAATTGGGGGGAAACAGGGACTTACGGAGGGAGTGAAATCTCCACACATGGGCTGCAGACTCAGGAACATGGTCTCTCTTTCAGCTTCTGCCTTGGAGCTGAAGACCATCTCCCGCTGTCACTTCAGCACTGCCCCAACCCTTCCCAGCTGCCCCAACACCTGTCTGTCAGGAGGGGATATCCCAGACCTGGGAACTCCTGGCCAGTTCCAGCTGAATGCAGGGCCAAGGGGAGAGGCTGCTCTGCTAAGGAAGAGTTACAGCCCATTTTCAATCCTGCTGCCATTAGCAGCCGAGAGGGAGAGGAGGAAATGGAAGAGCTGGGAATAGTAAGGGGCTCAGTGCTGAGAGGCTCACCACTGAGCCACATCCCAGGCCCTTTGAGACTCCGGGATTGGGGGATTCGGCCGACAGCCTCCCAGTCAGCAAGTCACTCAGAGAGCCCCAGGTCTCCTCAGAGCCTCTGGCAGATTGTAAACCGGAAACAGGGCCCAGCAGGAAGAGGAAATAGGGTGCTCCGTCCTCATGGGGTGTCTGGAGCAATCAAAGGCCCCGTTTTCACATCCCCCACCTGGGACAATGGCCCGGAGATGTATCATGATTCTAGTTCAGCTGTGGTTCCAGCCACGCGCACAGACTGGGAGACTGAGACACACCTGCCCACAGCTCACCCACGCTGCCCACTCAGCCACATCGGGGAGGCTGGGCCACAACACAGCTCCGGCAGGAGTCCATCTCAGGGGGGCAAAAGGCCTATTGCCCCTTGGTTCATCCCGTGTCCCTGCTCCAGCTGCGCTCTGAGCGAGACACAGCATGGGTAAGAACACTGCAAGGGGGAAGAGTGCTCACAGTTCGCCAAGGGACAGCCCCGGTCCTGTCATGGGGCACCAGACTCGGCTGTTTCGGGAACACAGGCACAGACCCCACACAAGCCCTCCCAGGGCAAGAATACTCCATCTCCAGCAAGCCTGCCTGTGGAGGAGGATGGGGTGGTTAGTATCCCGAGCCATGACCCAGTGGGGCAGCCAACCAGCATGCAGCCCAGACTGCCGTGCGGACCCACCCAGCCCCACCCAGGTGCACCCTTTTGGCCATTGCATTCCTTCAAGGGGAAGATGGTGTTATTGTTGAAATGCTATGGTAGGGCTGGCAGGCAGAAGCTGAGCTAGCTCTCCTTCCCACCCAGTGCCAGGCCCTCCCCTAACACACCACTGCATCAGCCTTGCACTGCAGGACACTGTACGACATAGCAAGGTTTGCACAGTGCCATTGCAGCATTGGGACAGTGCATGGATCAGCGTTCATGTTGCACTCCCCATCGGTACCCAGCCCGGCCTGGGGAAGCTAACGATCCAACCAGTGGATCAAATTCGGTGATGAATCCTGGTCCATTGCCACCTGAGGCACATTGCACATATGCTAAGAAGAGAAGATCACCCTGCAGCCCTCCTGGGAGCTGAGGTTGGGAAACAGACCTGACCATCCGAATGGGGAATCCCCACCCAGAATGGGGCACGGGGCAGCCTAGCAGTAGCTAAGCATAGCTAAATCGTAGCCCACATTCACAGTGTGGACACAGACCCATAGGTAAGAACCACTGGGCCAGCAGGCCTCCCTCCCCTGCTAAACCCATAAGAGTTTGCAAAACTGGGATCCCTCCAGGTCGTTCTCTGCAGAAACTACAAGCCTCACTTCGAACACATGATACCGGCCCTGCTACCCAACCACATGCAGGCTTCTTGACGGCTTGGGTCGCACACCCTGATCAGAAGACAGAAAACCACCGGTGCTCAGTCTCCCCATTAAGGTCTCAAAGCAAGAGGACGGCCCAGCATGAGCCAGCGTCTACTCAAAGGCCCTGTCCACACTAGAAAGGGCGCTATACTGGGGCAGCACGCTGTACAGACTAAGGACCAAATACAACAGCAGCTGGGGGTCGGGAGCGAGGTGCATAGCCAGAGCGGCAGGGATGTGGGAGGGTTCAGAAGAGAGGACATGACTAGACCACAGAGCCTGGGAGAAGGCAAAGTGCCTAGCCACACTGCATCCGCCCTGTAACTGCCCCCTCCTTCATCTCCTCTTAGGACCACTGGATCCCAAGTCTCGCGGCCCAGTGCAATAACCATGGGGCCACCTACATCCCGCCTCTGGTGGGAAGAAGCGAGCAGGGTGAGATCTGTGTCTAAAATCCCCCTGCTGTTCGCAGAATGGGGGGTGAAGAGGGCAGGGAGGACCCAACTGCCCAGAGCTCCGCTTGCCTGCGAGCAGCTCCCCAAATGGTTAATTCATCTCACCGCAGGACTCCACCTCGCTCTGCAGAAACGACAGCCCAGGGCCATCCTCCTACCTACCTCACACACCCTACTTCAAACACTGCCTGCGCTGGATCCAGCCCGCCTAGCAGCCGTGGCCACAGAGACGGGAGGCGGCCTTGTGTTCTCACCACCCGCCCGAGCCAGCGGTTCATGAACCTCCGCACCCATAACAAGAAGGAGCCAGTCAGAGCTAGTGGCTTCGATGCTGCCCATCTGTTCCCCCCGAAGGCATCAGGCACATGGGGGAGGTGAATGGAGAGCGCTTTCCCACTGTCAGCCTTCCTCCCTGCCCCTCTCCTCCAGCCCTCCCAGCAGGGAAGTCAGCTTTGCTCAGGTGTTTAGCAGGAGACTGAAGGAAAGGGTCAGAGAAGCCCATATCCCCAAAGGGAGGGGGAACTCCAGGGGGCTGCCAATAATCGTTAACACCTGGGGCAAAGGATTGCCCATGCCATAGGATCCCCCTGCTAGGAGCCTGCTGGAGCAGCACTTACGGGGAAGGCACTGAGCTCTCTGCACTGGGGCCTCAGTATTACCCAGGCACCCTGCAGGCAGCGCCAAAGATGGGGGATGACAGGACCGGGGAACCGAGAGGGACATTCAGGCCAGCCAAAGCTCAGGGGAGCAGGGCAGGTGGGGGGGGGGGGGAGGGACAGCCTGGTGAGCAGCTGCAGCCCCCCTTTTGTCCTTCACGGCAACTAGGCAGGAGCGCACAAGTGACCTTCCAGTGGGACTGAGCCCAGTGGGGGATGTCTGTTCCCAGAGGGCAGGAGGGGAGAGCGAGACACTCAGCGGGTCACTGGCAGGCCTAGATGGGACACAGCAGCCCCTGCAGGGACAGATGACAATGCAAAGACAGCAGCCCCAGAGAGACTTCCTCTGGGAGGCAGTGACCCGGAAGAGCTCCATGGGAAAGGGAGCCCAGGGGAGGGAAAGATGACAGGAACATGGGAGCGAGCGGCTGCTGGGGGGAACAGGGCCGCCCCTGCCCTACACGTCCCCCAGTTCTCCATGGGAGTGTCCTGATGAACCAAGAGCCCTGGAGACTGGATTCCTCCATCCCAGCACGGGCAGCAGCAGCCCAAGCTCCCCCAGCAGAGCGTCTGCTCTTCCCTGGAAGGCACCCCCCCACTCAGGCCTACAGGGGAGCCCCGTCACCAACGTGTTCTCCAGTCTCAGCCTCCGCTATGACTGTCGAAAGCGAGACCAGTCAGTGATACTGCACCACAGGCTCCTGGCGCGGCACTGAGAACGGGCAGACTCGTTTCACACAGGCCACCTGTGGCAATCCTGTCTTAGCACAGCTTGAGACAGCCAGAAGGCAATCTCGCTACCTCACAGGGTCACAGCAATGGTCCAGAGAGCTGGAAGCACGCAAACATAGATACACGCCTGCCCACACACACGCACAGGTATGTGCCCTCCCATGTATAGGCATACCAGTGAATACAAACACTCATGACTATACACAGCATTGCCAAGTTCTCATAGCAAACCATGCCGTGTTGAACATGTGCTGTAAAGAAGCAGGCTAAGGGAGCTATATTTGGTCAGCTCAGATGGACTGTCTGTCCCTATGTCTTCCAGCAGACCATAAGAGATAACTGCCTGCTGCCCAGTGGGGCCGACCCCTCAGCAATACCAGTGAAGAAGAGCCAGAACCCATTCCACTGGCTGGTGCACTGGCTAGGGGGAGCTACTGAGGTGGCTCACTGAGCCCCAGGGCATAGCAGAAGCTAGGCAGAGGGAAGATCACACATAGCTCCACACCCCCTTATGGTGGACCAAGGAGCAGAATGACCCTCAAAGGAAGCCTTTAGTCAGCGTTCAGGCGGGGATTTCCAAAGGAGTGAAAGAGAATTGGGTACTCAGTGCCCACTGCATCCAAATGGAGCAGGGCACTGCACCTCCCGCCAGGCTCCTCTGCAAAGCCCAGCATGAGTGACTAGACCTTGTGCCGTCAGACTGCAGGGCCATGCAGAGGGGGTCTCAGGCCTCTGTCAGAGGCTCCAGGGAGACAAGAGGGACAGTGCTGGCACTCTGTGACCGGGGCAGCAGGAGCAATGCAGCTTCTGTCCCTATCATGCTGCTTACTCCTGTGTTCGGTGCCTGGGCACTGCGGTGATAGGAGCAGGCTGGGACCCTCCCTCTTGTAGGATCGGGGTGAGATGGCTGCTGCCGAGTGCAGCACAGGCTGGTCCCTTCAGCTGCCAACTTCACACTGATCTTGCTGGTGAAGCAGAGCAAGCCCTGCCTCTCCCTCCTGGGCAGTTACCTGTTTCTCAGTCATGGCATAGATGTGCTGGCGGTCGGGGCTGAGCACCAGGTCTCGCAGGATGGAGCTGCCCTCGTGGGCCACGACGTTCTCATACTGCAGTGCCAGGCGCCCGCTGGGACTGGCCAAGTCCACCAGGATCTGCGGAGGAGAGGGGAGAGGATTAGCACGGTCTCCCATGCAGGGTCACTCTGTAGTGGCTCAGGGAGGGGAAACGCTGCAATCACAGCAATGAGGCATGCACAGAGGGGTTTCAATCACGCATGGACCTGAGTCAGGAGGCCTCAATCTCCCCTTCCCCCAACACTCCACCTTGTCACCTTCCACAAGTTTCCGCCCTGCGCGGTTTCCAGCCAGGATCACAAGCGGTGACAAGGGCCATTGCTGACTTCATGAAAATCAGACAGCGGCAGAAATCAACCCGGTGAGAAAGACCCTCAGGCTCCAGGCCTTGGAGGGGCTTTGTCTGCCTCAGGGAAGCACCGGAGCAGCAGCCCAGGCTCAGGAAAGCTCTCCAGACCCTCTCTGCCATCTGGCAGATGTAATGCACCACTTTCCCGGGGCCCCTCCTTTCTCCTACACAATCTGCACACAAGCAGAGCGGGGCGCTGGGGGTAGGCCCACCCAGGGCAAGACTGTGCCCTCAGTCTGTTCTCCAGTCCCAGAGTTCAGTTGTCAACATCCCTAGCAACGGGGCTGTCGCCCTTGGGACAGTATCAGGAAATCCTGCCATTTACTCATCCCACACTTCCCTTTGCTCACTTTCATCCCACTGCTCCTCATTCCACCCCACTGGCTCAGTCTCAGGCAGCCAATCCCTTCTGGCATTTACCCTCTCAGAGAGGCACAGGCAGAAACTGCCTTCCCATTCATCGTCATTCAGCCAGACTATGCAGACTTCTTCGCTCTGTTCATCCCTCCCCAGAAGCCAAGCCCGGCAGCCACCTGGTTATTTTTGCTGCTTTCCTCTGAGCTCCCTCCAGTCTGTCAATATCTTTTGAGCGTGGAGGCGGCCAGAATTCCCAGGTCAGTGTCCCCAGAGCTGTGAAGAAAGGGCCTTGTGCCCCCTTGCTCTGGGATGTGGTGCCCCTTGTACAGAAGAGCCCAGAACTGAGCCATGTCTGACAAGGGGCAGGGGGATTTGACACAGTAATACCCAGAAAGGGCTACCACCTCCATAGGCCAGTCTCCCTTGAGATTCAAGGAAGGTCTCAAGGCTTCAAGGAGTAATTCTGGGTTGGGCCTAGGAAGGTCTAGGGATCCCACTGTACAACAGAGAGAAGACAGGGTCAGCAGAGGTTCAGAAAGCAGCTCTGTTCCCTGAGCTGTGGCAGGGTCACAGCAAATGTTTTAATCCCTTTATGGCTCCCTTTTACATTAAAACTCTTCCTAAATGCCTTGCTTTCTCACTCTACTGGCAATAACCACAGTAGGAGCACTACTGGGACAGTCACCCACAAGGTGGGGGTTAAATTCAGCAGGGCTAGTTCTCTGAACCCAATTGCCCCTCCCTGCTTGCAACGAACACTTACACTCACAGACTTTAAGGGCAGAAGGGACCACTGTGATGATCTAGTCTGACCTCCTGCACATTGCAGGCCACAGAACCTCACCCACCCACTCTTGTCATAGACCCTGAACCTCTGGCTGAGTTCCTGCCATCCTCAAATCATGATTTAAAGACTGCAAGTTACTGAGACCCCACCATTTACTCTAGTTCAGACCAGTAAGTGCCCCTTCCCCATGCTTCAGAGGAAGGCGACCCCCCCCCGCAACATACACACACACAAGGTCTCTGCCAATCTGACTGGGGGGGGGGGGGGGGAAGAGGAGGGAATGTATTCCTTCCCAACCCCAAATATGGTGATCAGTAGACCATGAGCATGTAGGCAAGACCCACCAGCCAGACACGTGGGAAAGAATTCTCTGCAGTAACTCAGAGCCCTCCCCATATAGTGTCCTGTCTCCAGCCACTGGGGATATTTGCCACTTCCACTTTCAGCTAATGGGGTAGCCTGGGAACCTAGCAGAATCTAGCAGCCCCTGGCCTTCAGCAGCCTCCACGGAGAAAGCATCTCAGAACTGGAGCAGGATGCCCCACACCCATTCCCAGGAGGAATCCAGACATACAGAGAAAGGGGCGTCCTCCAGAGCCTCCTGGCCCTGCTAACAAAGCCAGCGCCCATGACCCTGTCACTCACTCACTCTTAGCCCTTGGCCCCTGGGAGTGGGACATTGCCATTCTGCATGGATCTGGCATTCAGATGATAAAAGCAGCCTCGGGACAGGCCAGAGCCTTTGTGGGCATGTTCCTCGCACCAGTGAGTCTCTTGGGGTGCAGGCAGAGAGACAGGCTTGTTCACCTCTAGCAAATGGGAAACAGAACACTGGCTAGTAACCAGAGCCATGCTCCTGCCGGGACAAATGGGGAGTGCCAGGCAAGAGATCTCGGAGCCTTCACAGCACAAACCCTGCCCCAAAACATCCAATGCACTGGCTGCTAAAAGCAAAGGGACAACAAAAATTAGCTTCTCCAACCCCTGCAGAGTAACCCCCTCCTGCCCTCCCCAGCACCCCAAAGCCTGCTGAAAGCTTTGCAGTCCCCGCTGCAATAAACAGACTCCAGCATTTGCATAGTTCCCAATCAGGCAGAGGATACGGGGCTGGAAAGGCAGGATCCCAGTATGCGGTTCATTAGCATGGAAATGTATGCGGCTCACAAACAAACCAGGGCCTGTTTAATTAGAGCGGCGCCTTTGATTCACCACCAGCATCCCGCATGCACCAGCCCCGGATTATTTTTAGTCAGTTTTACAAAACAAATGTATTTAATTAAGAGAGACACCCCTGAGCTACTAGAGAGAGGAGGGCTCCACGTGGTGGGGAGATGGGCTGCCCCCTCGCAGGGTGTGGGGCACTGGGGCCTATGGACAGAGTGTAACTCTGCAGGGAGGAGCTGACAGCTGCTTGGGGAGCCGCAGGCAGGAGCTGAAGTGTGTGCCTGTAGCCACTGATTTCTCCTGCAAGCGCTGCACTCCCCTCCCCTTTACTGGCACTCCCCATCCCGTTACCAGTGCTTCCCGCCGTGCCATCGGTATGGGCCCTGCTCCCCTCCCCATTACCAATGTTCCCTGCTGTGTGGTCGGCATGGGCCCTGCTCCCCTCCCCCTTACCAGCACTCCCCACCCCGTCACCAGTGCTCCCCAGCCCACCCCCAACTAGGCCTCCACTCCCTTCCCTGCCACAGCTGGGCTTCTGCTCCCCTTCCCCTTGCTGACAAAGGCACCAGTCCCCTCCCCATTACTAACACTCCATTTTATGCCCCTCAAAGGAATGCTCCCCTTCCCATTAATGATGCCTCTGTTCCCTTCCCCCTCTGCACCTTTCTGGGTACCCCTCTGCTCAGATTTGGGACCTCAGGTTTGATCCTCCCTCAGAACCCAAACAAGAGCAAAGCTTCCGGGGTGCACCCAGCACTAGAGCACCCAACAGTGCTGCGCGGGGAACAGAGCAGCACGCCAGGAGTCAGGGCACCTGAGCTCTATTCCTGGCTCCAGCCCCAGCTCCAGACATGACCCTTTGCAAGTCACCTCCCCGTGTCTCTGCAAAAGGTATAATGCTCCTGCCCTATTTTAGCAGGCACTGCCTGATGGTGCTCTAATGAAAAGTGCTTCACAAGGGGTAAGCGCTGTCTGTGCCTAATGGCAAAAGCCTGGCCAAAAGCTTCCCCACCCTGACCTGAAGGGAGTACAACCCACACTGTCCAGGGGCAGAGGCTGTCTGTGTGTACAGCACCTAGCACAACAGGGTACTGGTTTACGACCGGGGCTCCTAGGCACTACCACAATACAAATAACAACCAGCACCAATAGGGGCTGAGCGCAAGTCCCAGCTCCCCGAACTCCTGATGCACACAGCGTTCGGGCTCCTAGCAGGCAGGGTGCCCTGAATAGAGAGCTGGGGCTGATTGTGTCCTGCCCATCCCCACACACACAGCATCAAAGCCATGGGCACCTCCTTCACTTTCCCCTGCAATCTGGCACGGGCTCTCCCACGGGCTGTGGCAATGTCACAAATGCACCTTCCTTTCCAACCCTTTTACAGGCCACAGTCACAGCGCCAAGAAATCAATATAGTTTTACCCTGGTTTTAAAATAGATCTATGGGTGGCTGTCACTCCGTCAGTAATTTTTAACTAGCGGGGTAATTTCCCCATTACACTATTGCAGTGTGCAGTGCTGGGAAATAGAAAGAGACATTAAAAATAACAGACGTTAAGCACTTCGAGCTAATGCAAGGCTTCAGGAAAAGCTTCAGAATAATTGCTCCAGGCCAAAGAGGGATGGAGCTGAGCCCCTAATAGCGCGACACACACTGGAAGGGAGTACATGACCCTCACCAAGGCAGGCAGACAGAGACACACAACTCTCTTGCAGATGGGCATCTCTTCTCTTGCGAAAGGAGAGGCCAGAGGCAGCAGACGGGCAGTGTCAAAGGCAACATCCAGCAGCTTAGGGGTCTGGGAGCACAGAATTGAAGGTTGAGAGGCAGTGGGAAGGGGGGATTAAACTACTACTGGGTTGTCAAAGGGCCCTAAGGTGGGGGGGGGGGGGGGAAGAGGGGAGGACTTTTAAGGGTCCGAAGTATCACTTACAGTTCATAGTAGGTAAATTAAAGGGAGTGAAAGGCTTAGGGAGCGCAACGTTCCAGGAGTGGGGGAACCTTTCAACAATGCACCTCACCATCCCCACCTCTGGGGAAGGCTTTCTACGGTGCACCTCACCCACCTTAGCTCCCCAAACCCTCACCCCTGGGGAAGGCTTTCTACGGTGCACCTCACCCACCCTAGCTCCCCAAACCCTCACCACCCCCACCCCCGGGGAAGGCATCATGCCCAACAGGATTACGGTCTAGCCCCTTCACTTTTATTTTTAATTCAGAAACAGGCTGGGAGAAGGAGAGAAAGTGGAGAGGGAAAACCTCTCCCACAGTGAGATGGGCTAAACTGGGAAAGTTTCCTTGCAGGGAAGGGGCAGGAGAACCAACACTTTGCGGGGGCGGGATTTAAAACTGGACTAGAGAATCAGACTAGGGGATACCTGCCCTGCCCTGGGCCTCATGGGGGAATGGATGCGATGGGACCTTGTAGTCTATGGGGGGTTTTTCCAAGCCTTCAGCTGTTAGGACGGGGAAACTCTGGTACAACCAGGCTGTCACATGTAGAACGTACCCTCTAAAAGGCAACAGCCATTGAACTTTGCTACAGGCAGCTCTGAGGAATCTGCTTCCACCTCCCATCTCCAGTGGGTGGGGGGTATTTGAAGGATGGGGAGGAGGATGCAGGTTAATCATAGCAAACCCCTCCCTCCCCCCAGGAACCATGTTTCTTCCTGCCTACCCTGCTCTCCTTCACCCAGGGGAAAAGACCGTTACCAAAAAAAACTCTATTAACCTTTCTCCTCATCCTGATGCTGATAATTACCCAATACTAATAATTACTCATGCTAATTTCTCACTCAGAATTCCTGCCCTCGTTCTGCCTGTCTTGTGTGAGCTGAGCTGAGTCCGCAGCCAGGAGTTACAGGCTGGCTTCAGGCAGCAGCCTTAATGCGCTGTATCACAGAGGGAGAGAGGCAAAGGGGAGGCTGGAAGGAGGCCCCCCAGGAGAAGAAGGGACTCCGAGTCCCTGAAGGGCCGGCTGAGATGGAGAAGCCACATGGGGAGGGTCTCTCTGCCGGAAGGCCAGCAGGAGCAGTACGTTAAGGCCCTAGGAAAGGTGCAGCCTCTTCTGCCCACCACTGTTAACACAAGGCGTGCCAGAGGGAACCAAAAAGAGCGGGTGCTGGCCAGGTTGGGGAGCCATGCTGGGCGATGGAGGGAAAATAGGGAGATCCCCAAAAACACCTCACCACAAATAAATGTGTGGTTGAACATTAGAACTCCCTTCAGACTGTAGGGCCTTGTTCTCGGTGAGCTGCACCAGCTAGCTCCAGAGGACAATCCAAGGCACGAAATCCTCTGGGAAACCTCTCTTGTTTAGGGGAGGCTACCTGCGCCGTGTTTCATCTGCAGGACATGGAGCCCCCACAGCATTGCAACAGTGCCATCTCTAGCATGGACACCACTGAACAAACACAGACCACTCACTCAGCAAAATGTACAACGCAGTCAAACCCCACTGCTCCAGGGAACGCGGCAACCCCAACACCTAGCTCAGAGGCATGAATTCTTCAAGCAATCAACGGATATGAGCAGAGCTGGGTGGATTTCATGCCAAGCTGGGCTGATTCAGGGGGCCAGGTGGGAACCCTTAAGCTAAACAAGGAGGGTTCGAGAGGTGCCCTGCCTCCAACCAGGCAAAATTTGGCAGTTTCATTTCAAGCTTTTGACTTTGCTCAATCCCAAGTGAGAAGCAGAACTGAGGAAATGGGCCAATGACCCAAGCCAGCTGAGTCGCATTGATCAAGCCATGAGACTAGCACACTGCACTGCAGAGCAACGTCTCAACAACCACAAGGCCCAAAGTACTCAAGATCCACAAGATCCCAAGGCACAGGATGGATGCAGTCTGTCCCTTTGATCTGAATGGACTCCTTACCCTCCCCTCCTCTTCCCTGATACAACCCAATCCTTTCCATCTTGTGCATGAGCAGAGCTCTTCCAGCTCCTTCCTCTCCCTGAAGCGAAAAGTGCTGGTTGTCTGGGCAGAAGCAGCACAGACACTGCTCCCTGGAACCATCCCTGTCCAAATTTACACAGGCCAGCAGCCCAAGTGCTCCCCTGCTGGGTGCAGTGCTATCCCAGAGGAACTAGATCAAGCTGTTACCTCTGCTGCCATGGCAGTGGGGCTGCTATTTCTGGAAGGAATGACCCAAACATGGGAGGAGACTGGAACAAGGAAATTACAGGGTGAGATTTTTAAGGGACCAACTCTAAAAAATTGCTAGTAGCCTGAGGCTGGTTTGCAAGTAATACACGTGCAAAAGTATCTCCATGGGGGCATGTGCAAATAGCAGGTCAGGAGCTGGTCTCCCTTTCCATGCGAGCAATCAGAGGATTTTCCTTTGCAATCAAAGGGGCAGCACTTTTGCAGACCAAGGCCTGGGGCTTGTGGAAGTGTGCCCGTCAGGTTATCACAGAAGCACCCAGCAAAACCCCTCATCAGAAGTTTTAAAAACTGCTTGAAAATGAATCCTAACTGAGCGCGTGACTCTGCCGAGTGAGCTAGGTCAGCTTTGCAGCAGCGGGATACACGGACACAGCAGTGCAATGGCATGGGATGTGCATTCTAGAGACGTATTCTCTCTGTGTCGCAGGGGAGTCCTCTTCCCCACGACACACATACAGTGGGAGAGGAGAACTCCTGAAGATGATCAAGAAAAGGACTGCGTGCAGTCACCTTGGAGGTTATAATACTTTGCCTTTCCAAAGCACCCTCTCTCCAAGAATCTCAAAGCATTTTACAAACATCAATTACATTAAGAATACCCATGCCTGGCAGGTCAATGCGAGTCTCACCAGCCCCCTTTTACAGATGAGAAAAATGAAGTGCAGAGAGGGGTCACACTCTGGAGTCTGTGGCAGAGCCTGATATAGTGCCTTAATCACAAGACTGTCCTTCCTCTCCTGATCTCTGGGTAGAAGTGTCAGAGACAGGTGCAAGCAGAGCTGACTCCCTGTGGGAACAGGAAGCAGGGTCTGGGAAGGTTACATCCAAGCATGGGCCAGGAGGAGCTTAAGGGAGGGGATGACATTCCTGAAATGCAATATGCAGAACCTGCTGCTTTCTTGTCTCCCTACACCAGGGGCCCCCAACGTGGTGCCTGTGGGCAGAATGGCACCCGCCGGGGCAGTTGTGTGCGCCCACAGGACACCGCACCGCCGAAATGCCGCCGCCGAGCGCGGCTGCCTGAGAACCGCCCGCCGAAATGCGTTGCCGTTTCTCGGCAGCATTTTGGTGGCAAGACTTCTATCCACTGCCGCTTCTTGGCAGCATTTCAGAGGCGGGGTGTTTGGCGCCCACCACAGTCTGTTGAGACTAGGAATGTGCTATTCCCACAGAAAGGTTGGGGACCACTGCCCTACACACACATTCACTCCCTGGCACTCTGCCTTATTTCTCAGCTCTTTTCCTCTTAAACTGAACTCAACATTAATGGGGGACATCTACTCCCAAGGAGCAAAAGAGCAGCAGGACCCAGCCAGCAAAGGTTGCAGCTAAGCCAGAACCATGCTCAGCATGCCAGAAGCAGGTGCTTATCTAAAGGAGACACACCTTGATAAAGATACAGGCTCCAAAGGGCAGTGCTAAACTGACCTCTGCAAGTCACCTCAGGTGGAGATCAGGGTCAGACACTGGCAGGAGGTTTGAAAGGGCTGGATGGTTTCAGGACTGCTAATAACAACATTTGTAGCTCGAGTTGCCAAGGGAAACCAGATCTCATGTTCCATGGTGTATGCCAAACATTTGAAGGGGTCAGAAAAGAATCTTCTCCATAACCCTCAATGTGATATTGCATAGACTGGGCAATTGTGTGCATTACAGGGGTTCTAACTTCATGCAAAAGTATCCCATAGCAGCCCAAGCTGGAGGTGGGATTCCAGCCTAAAGAGAGCAGTGGTCTGATATTCCATGGTAGGCAAAGTGATACGGGACTCAATGGACCCTTGGTCCCATGCTGCAGCTATTCCTCAGTTCCTAAGTGGCTGTGTGATTATAAGAGAGAAGGTGGGGGAGAAAATATCTGTTACTGGACCAACTTCTCTTGGCGAGAGAGACAAGCTTTTGAGCTTACACAGAGCTCTTCTGCAGGTGATTATAAGTCATTGTCATTCTCCAGGTGACAAGACAGGACAGGCCATTATGACTAGTTTTTCAGGGGACAAATGGCCTCCCCTCAGCTTGACACTAACCCCAGCACAGGGAGGCAGGTCATAGGTAGCCAATGGTTGATGGCAAGTCAACCCAACCCCATTCACAGCAAGATTACGGTTAGTTCATGGCCTATCTCAGAGGTTTGTGGCTAAACAGAGCCATTCCTCTGGCTGAGGTTTAGTTGGCTTCCCGCACCCTTCCACCGCCCCATAGATTCCAATTCCTGTCTTGCTCTGATTTTGCATCAGCTCCACTTGAAGCACCCTAACAAGTGCTCAGGATCAAGGAGCTGTTCAGAACATGTCCAAACCCAATAGAAGAGCGAGTTATGGGGATGGAGCAGCTACAACTGCGACTGTTAGAAAAAAGCTGCAAACAGTCCGATCCCAGATGGAGACCCTCACAGTGTGCGGAGAGACAGGACTGAGACACGGCTGCGGTGCACACTGCTAGGCCAGCCACCTTCCCAGCTCTATGCTTCAGCGGACAGCCACTGCATTGATACACTGATGCTGGGAACCATGATGCAGTGCTGATCAACATTCCCTAAGCACCAAAGGTATCTCAGGGCATCAGAATGTGCCTTCCCAGCATGCACTGCACAGCCTGGACATTGGGGACCCTAATACATGAACAGTCTGTGGAGGGGAATGTGGTTGTGAGTCGGGGGTAGATGGAGTGTACAGTCCCATCTGGGAAACTCCCCTGTGACACATGGTTTTAACTGCTCTGCATCCTGCCAGGCAGCCAATACTCCTACATGCCCTAACCCGATGCCACTTCCCCCACACTGACATAGCAGTACATCACAGGATGAGCAATTGTAAATATCACAAGAGGTTTTTAGAAGTTTCTCAAGGCTTCAGACTGCCCCCCACCGCTCCCAAGACAGGGTCGAAAGGTTTCCTGTGGTGCTCTTTCCCTCCAGGAGAGGTGTGATTGGTGGACCCTCAGCTGGGAAGGCCAGGTCCGGCTGCCAGTCATCACAGGGAAATGTTATTCCCCACTCAAATGGGTGGACTCTTATTTTGGGACACAGCAACGTAATCAGTCCCTTTGCATCATCACATGGCGATCCTGGCTGATGACATAATGGGGCTTAGCATGGTGACAGGAACACTAAGCATTGCATGATGCACTCTAGCTACATGATCATATGCTGTTTGTTCTACAGCAGTGTTTCTCAAATTTCATTTTACTGCAACCCCCTTCTGACAACAAAAAATTACTACACGACCCTGGGCAGGAGGGCCCAAGCCCAAGCCCCGCTACCCGGGGGGTAGGCGGCAGGCAAAGCTCAAGGGCTTAAGCCCTGGGCAGGGGGGTTGTAACCTGAAGCCCTTTGGCTTCAACTTCAGCCCTGGGCAGTAGGGCTCAGACTTTGGCTTCAGCCCCAGGCCCCAGCAAGTCTAACACCAGCCCTGGTGACCCCATTAAAAGAGGGTCAAGACCCACTTTGGGTTCGCAACCCACAGTTTGAGAACCGCTGTTCTACAGGACCCCCACAACATTCAGTGCATGAGACGGAGACTCAATGAGGCAAAAGGCTGCAAAAAGAGAAAGGAAGACACTGGACTGGGATCCTGGCAAACTAAATTCAATTCCTGGCTCTGACACAGATTCCCTCTGTGACCTCAGACATGGTTATCACAGTGTATACACACGGGGTTGCACAGTCCACCTTAACTGTGGCATTTCCTAACTTTCAAGGGTTTGACTTTGGAACATTAACGTTCTTTTAACATAGTTTTTTTTTCCTGCATAACTATTCCTATTACTGGAGCACCCAAAAGCTCCAGGCAGGATCTGGGCCCCAGGGCATTAGGCACCGTACAGACATGTCAACAATCTCTGCCATAAGGAACTTACAATATGAAGAGACGATGCAGTGGGTGAGCATGTCAGTTGGGAGCTGGGGGACAGTAATGAGAACATATTTCTCAGACACTAACAGTGGGCACAACTCAGTGGATGTGAATCCATTAGAAGGTTTCAATATTTTGCAGCCCCTCACTGACCGTCCCCCTCGCTGTCAATAGCTGGCAGCGTCACAGCAGAAGTAGGACTTGGAGGAAGACTGTGAAGGAGGACAGGGCTTTACGCATTAGTTCACGGAGTGTGCACCAAGTGTTGGGGATGGTGTGGGAGAAAGCACACAGCTGCCTGGGGAAAGTCTACAACACATTGGACTAATTCTCGGATTTTATCCGTGTCAGAGGATTTCCTCGGAGCTCCGCACTTGCTGGGGCTGGCCATACCCAGACCCCAGAGCACCCGTTCTCTTAACTAGGAGGAGGTAGGGTACTTAGAGGAACAATGCAAGGGCTAGCCAAATAGGTCACTAGGCAGTATGTGATACAGCGCATAAGCAGAAGGGCCAGTTTGGCTCATGTCCTTAGACCTTGTCCACAGAGGGAAGTTACACTGGATTAGAACATGTTGATTTACACAAGGTTGAACAATCTGTGTAGACAAGGCCTTGTGTTTAATATTAGGCCACCTGGGCACAGTTAATTCTCAGGTCCAAAGGGTTCCCTCCAGGGTTATGCCCCTCCAGCTGACACAATGGTAACCATGGCCAGCCCTGCCAACACTGTATTTCCCAGGGTAGGCCAGGTTTAGAAGGTGCATCTTATGCTGGTGACAGCCCTGGAGATTGCAGCCCCTCTGCCTGAAGGTCAGAGAGAGCATGGGCAGGAGAAGTAGGGCAAGCTCCCCTCGCCCCCAAAGGCCTTGCGCCTGCCCCAGAGAATCCCCTCGTAGGAGGAACAGGAGAGTTCGGCATTTGGTAATTGCACTGAGACTCACCAACTCATTACACATATGTCCCAAGCAGCAGCCAGATGGAAGCAATTCTCAGCCACTCCCACCCTTGGCCTGGATCCAGCTGGCTCTTTCTCCCCTCACAGTGCCGGAGCTGTCTAGGCTCCCAGAAAGCGCTTCAATCTGGCACTTGCACCAGAAAGCACTCCAGCTGGGAGGGACGGCTGGACCCCAGAACATGCACTGCGGAAAGAAGTCCATGGTGCTCGCTGAATTTCACCCTCCGCTGCTGTGCCCCTGGTTCTCCCCAGCCTGCACCTCAGCTCTGCCTGAGCCCACCTCCCAGCCCAGCCTCACAAAAAGCCACCTCACTCCATGGGGGAGAGGAAGGGAGGAGGCCTCAATGTTTCACACTCAGAGTAGCTCTGCTGAGGATGAAGCATCCTATCAAGACAGGGAATTAGGGGGGTGCTCCCAAACAAGGCTGATGATCAAACAGCAACACCACGATGTGGAAACAAAAGAGGCCGGGGAAGGGGACCTGACCCTCAGTGTCCCCCGCCTCCTTAGATAGGGGTCACACCTTCCCTCCCCACAGCCACCTCCCTCTCCCTGGTCCCTACCCTGGCTCTCCTCCCGCTTCCCCGAGTCCCTTCCTCCCTGAATTCAGCATCCCGTCCCCTCCCTCGCCCATCCCTGGGTCCCACCCCATCTGTCTCTCCCCACTGAGGGCCCCTCCCTCTCCAGAGCCATCCCCCTGCCGGTCCCTACCCCCCTTGGCACAGCACTCGTGTTGCTTTGTACTCTTATCTGTGCGTGGCTGTGATTAATTCTCGGTGGCTGGCAGCAGCTACAAGATGGGGCGCTTTAGCCCGCTGCCATACTTCAAAGGCAGGGACTTATCTGCCTGAAACACACTTTGCAGCCTTTTCATGGGGACCCTTTCCAGTTCCACGGGCCAACGCAAGAGGGGCTTATTTATGGGACTGCTTTTCAAAGGGCCCTCCCCTTCCCTCCCCCACTCCCTTCTGGTCTGTGCTCGGCCCGTACACCTGCTGGAGGGGATAGGGAGGCACAGGTTCCCTTCCAGCTCCTAGCTCGCCCTGGGCCACTCACAGCAGCTGCCATGCGGAAGCTATTGGAGGGCAAAGGGACAGGCTGGGTAGGTGGGGGCGCTGAGCAGAGGCAGTCTTTGGCGACACAGGGCTCCTGTAGGGGACAGTCAGTGCTGGTGAAATGGGTTAGAATGAGAGGCCCAGAGACAGCAACCCTCTGCTTATCCTAAGAGCAGAGGCAAACCCCAACACCATCCCCAGCATTGCCCTCACTGCCCGCCCCCTGGGCGGATTAGGGTTTTGTGGGGCCCCTGAGACAGAGCAAGTGAGGGTCCCTCCCCACCCCTTCCGCCTGCAGTCGTCCCCCCCCCCCCCACGCTTCTGCCAGGGAATTGGGGTCGGGGCATGGGGCTTGCTCCGCTCTGCCCGCCTGGTACTCTAGCCAGGGAGCTGAGTCGTGGTGCGGGGAGCAGCTGGAGCGCCAGGCAGGTGGGCAGAGTGGGGTCAGGGCGCGGGGGCACCCATTTTTCAGGGCCCCCCAATTGGCCAGGGCCCCTAGGCACGGGCCCCATTGGCCCAGTGGCTAATCCACCACTGGGTCAGAGGCAGAAGTAGCATATGAGACGTATCTTCAGGGAAGCAGGCTGAGCTCAACCGCCCGTCAGGTGGGCCAGTGAGCTGCTGCCAGATAGGAATTAGCTTTGGTCACTGCTGGCCCAGCTGAGATCCGAACCTGGAGGTAACTGGCGGACAGGGCTCCGGCTTTGTTTCTGGCTTTGTCATCCGTCCCCATCCCCTCCCCCGCCCCCCACCACTTTCCTCTCTAGCACCATGTGACTGCCCACAACACACACGCGTGCACACAGGACAGATGCACACATACTACACTGCCCAGCAGAAGGAACTGCACCTTTCCCTTTCTAAACCTCCCAGATGGATGGCTGAGCCAGCGAGCAGCGGAAACCCAAGTCAACAAGCCCAGGCTCTCCTGAGCCAAGACAAGCCTGGGGTTGGGGCTGGGTCACACGCTCCATGCTCTGCACTTCAGGCTCTGGTTGTTTGGGGTTTTTTCTATTAATAACAGAAGAATTTTGCTGTGGTGGCTGCCCCGCTTCCCAGCAGGGCTCAGAGCAGCAGGGACCAGGCAGGTGGGAGGAACAGAGGCTGAACGTTCATGCTGCAGCAGGAAGGGTTCACTCGTCAAGCTCAGCTGACTGCTCAGCCACGTGCCTTGCGGGGGTGGGTGGGGGGGGGGAGTTAGGGCTTCAAAGGATTTGAAAGGTTATTGACGGGAATCATTTCTTATAGAGTTTGTGCCTCTAATCCTGACTGAACCACAACACATTGCAAACTACATACAGGAACTGCCCGGCCCACCACAAACGCAGCTACCTCTGGGGTGGAACGTGCCAGCTGTTTGACAGGGCACAGCAACACTGCACACAAAAGCTTAGGGCAGCAAATGGAGAAATCCAACTGAAATTGCAGGGGGATTTCGGGAGACAGAATGGAATTAACTACACTGGGATTTGGCCAGGTCACTCGTGGGAAAGACTTGGGCTTTATGTCTCATCCAAAAGAGGAACGCTCTCATCCACAAGAGGTCTGGGGAGAGGGGCGATATTGAAACACGGGGGGACAACTGAAGGTTCCCTCTGTGCGTACTGGAGCACAGGGACTCAGGAGGGAAGGGGGGGTGCCCCCCTCTATATACATTCCATCTCCAGCCCACCCCCAAGAATCACTAGGAGACCTGTGGCACCCAACAGCTGCCAGGCTCAGCCCCTCGCTCCCCTTCCCCATCTCAGATTTCTAAGAGATGGGTCCTTACTGTGGGATCTGGTGCAGGCGACTATCTTAGGAGACGGGGCAGGGAGTGAGCAGCACCCATGCTAGGAAGAGCCATCTCAGCCCCTTCCCCCAGCCCTCCCGCTGGGGCACAAGACACATATTTCCCTTGCTTTGAAGTGGCAGGGATGGAATGGTTAGGTCCCGCCCCACTCCAGAGAGGACTGCTGAGCAGCAGAGCCAGGGCTGGGGGAGGAAAGGGGAGGGCTCTTCACTAGGACTCCCTCCCAGGCCACATCTACACTAGCAGCTGCCTTACCAGTGCCAGCTAAGGGGAGAGCACTTGAGTGGACAGGGCACAGGCGTTTGGCCCATGGGGTCACCTCCACAGCACTGAGGGTAGCGATGGTGAGAAGAGCGCAGAGGAATGCTAGTGCAGATACAGCCAAAGGGGAGCCCCATCCCCCCACACACATCTGTCCATCTGTCAGACCATGTTAGACTGAGAAGCAGCTGAGTCCCCTACAAGTGCCCAACTGTTGGACACAGGTGCTGGCGTGAGTCAGCCTTCAAATAGCTTTGGGTCAGGATTGCAGTATTTCAGCAGAGCTGGGGATGGGGAAGCCCAGGACTGGAATAGCAGAGGACTGGGGGTCAGGACTGAGGAGCACTGGCAGAGTTGGGTGCGGGAAGCTATACATCTCCAAGTCACCCCTACCTGACTCATCCTGGGCTCTGAACCTTGGGGTCTGAGAGCACAAAAACCCACCCAAAACAACTTAAAGAACAGGGGAGGCTGTGCCAGCTGCATGTGCACAGGCTTTTGAAGCAGAGAAAATTATTTTCTCTTCAGAATAGCCTGAGGCTTGGATTTGCAGCTGGGGCAAGGATTAGAGAGAGCAACCTCTAACAAATGATCCCCATCTACCATAGCTTCGATGCTGGTAGCGGGATGTGAGACAGATGCCAGCTGAAGATGTTGTCTCTGCGATCATACTGGGGCCACCGGGCAAGGTGGGTTTTCCAGGAGAGCGCCTTTTCTAAGGGAGTCACTCTCAGGTGTGGAGGTGGAGTCTCCCAAGAATCACAGAATAGAATCATAGAATATCAGGGTTGGAAAGGACCTCAGGAGGTCATCTAGTCCAACCCCCTGCTCAAAGCAGGACCAATCCCCAATTTTTGCCCCAGATCCCTAAATGGCCCCCTCAAGGATTGAACTCACAACCCTGGGTTTAACAGGCCAATGCTCAAACCACTGAGCTATCTGTCCCCCCAAGGAACGTACCCAGCATGTAACCACCCCAGCAGGCTCCTGACACCATAGCTGCTGTTTATCTCCCCCACTTTCCCTGCAAGCCACTATGGGAGAAGCTCTGAGCCAAGTCTGCTCTCCACAGAGGCTCCACAGTCCCTGCATTCCCATAGAGGAATCTAAACTATGTGGCATGAAGAGGGTGCTGGGCCTGCGCTTTCTGCAGACGGAGGAAAGGACAGGACCCAGCCTACCTTTGCTCTACCCTTCCCCCGCCCTCCCAGCCCTGGCTCCAGTTCCAACAGCTGCTGTTCAAAGGAATTTATTCTTCTCCGGTTGGATTGCAGACATGTCTCTTTCCAGACAAGCAGCTGGCCCCCCGTGGGCAAACAGGGCCTCATGATCATGGCTGCCAGTGGGATCTCTGATGGAACATGGCCCGACTTGTTCTGGAGAACTGTGGGATTAGCCAGCATTTCAGGGGGGAGGCTTCTTTATTGATTAGTGCAATTTTCTTTGTGGAGAATCTCATGCGACTGAGAGGCCACAAGCTCCCCGTGCGCCGACACCAATGGGCATGAACCTCAGGAGCCTCTGGGATGGTGGGCATGAGCCCACACACACCGTAGGGATCACAGGACAGTGGGCTCTGCAGCCTGCTGGGAATACATCATTCTGACTCCCACCCACCCACAAACACCAGCCCTGGATCGCTGCCCATCTCAATATCAGAGCCTACAGGTTTATTGTGGGCACCCAAACATGACTGGTATGTATCTGGCATGACAGCATGTTGCATGGCGTGATGGGGGAGGCTATATGCAACATCACTGGGCTAGCACTTGAGATCACCAATGATGCAATGTGAGATCACAGTACGACCATATTCTTTTGTGAGGCCAACCTTGAAGAGGCCATGACCCTGCAGAGCTGGGAGCAGTATGGCCAGATAGGTGGGCTCATTCCCAGCCCTCACAGCACTAGCCCAAGGCAATGCCCCTGGCTTGCACCTTGCTGCCGCATGGCCATTGTGGCCAACAGCGTGGCACAACAAGAACTGTAGGGGGCCCCTGGCATGATGGAACAGGGCTGACAAGGCGCCTCCCTCCCAGATGAGTGGGCCCCCAGAGAAGGAATTCACCAAAACGAGGGGAATGGCACCCCATCCCTGTCCAATACCTGGCGGTGCCATAGCACAACAGAGCCCTGCTGTTTCTGTTCCGCTTCAGTGACAGGCCCACGGGTTGAGCCTCTCCAATGAGCCCTATGAGCAGATGGCCCCGGCCTCTCTGTGCACTGCCAGGCTCACCTTCCCCCAGTGGGATGAGCCCTGCGAACTTCTGCCCTGAGCAGCTGCCAGGAAGCCTCTCCCCACCCTCATGCCCTTCATCTAACAGGCAGGGCAGGTTATGCCTTCCCAGCTGGGATCAAACGAGGGCCTCTGGTTTCAAACAACAACAGACACACAAAGGTCTCTGCTCTCCCCAGCCCAGCAGATAGAGCTTTCCCACTCATTTCCTCTCCTCCGTCATAAACAATCCCAGAGAGGATTAACTATCCATCTATTTCACTCCCTGCTGTCTCTGCTCTTCCACCCCTAATAGATCCCTCCAGGGCAGCTCTGAGGCACAACCCAGGGGAAGCTTGCCATGTCACTGCCAGCACCCTGGACCTTGGTCTCCAGGCTGTCAGTCTAGCCCTGAGATGTCACAAGATTTACTAAATACAATGCAGAACATTAGCTTCTGCAATGATGATACTGAGACAGCACAGGGCAATTTACCCATTCGGAGCACTGGGCAGACATAATCTAGCTCAGCGGGTCTCAAACTGTGGGTTGGGACCCCAAAGAGGGTCGCGATCCCATTTTAATGGGGTTGCCAGAGTCCGTGTTAGACTTGCTCCAGCCCAGGGGGTGAAGCTGAAGCCTGAGTGCTGCCCACTGAGGGCTGAAGCCAAAGCCCAAGGGCTTCAGCCTGGGGCAGCGGGGCACGGGATTAGGATCAGGCCCCAGGCTGCCTTCCCCGCCCCAGGGGTCATGTAGTAATTTTTGTTGTCAAAAGGGGGTCATGGTGCAATGAATTTTGAGAACCACTGATCTAGCTAATCCTCACAATCACCCTAGGGAATGGGGCTAGGTCATTATCTCATTAGCCCCATTTTACAGCAGTAGAAACAGGGGCCGAAGAAACACCCTTGATTGCCACACAGCAAATTGTGGTAGAGCTGGAATTAGAACATATGGTTCCTGGCTCCCAGCTTTATGCTCAGTCCACTAGACCACGCTACCTCTCAATGGCCATTGTCCATATGAAGGATTAGCATAAGTAACTCAAACTCTGCTCAGAGCGAACAGACAACAGGTTCGATGATGCAGCTGCCTTGACTTTTGAATCCTATTTATTTTTGCTTACTGACTAAATCACAACATTTGGTAAATCGTATCAACAACGATACCTGGCGCTTCATCCAGGATCTCAAGGCACCTTGCAAACACAGGGAAGTATCACAATCCCCATTTTGCAGATGGCACAGAGAAATGATGGGATCTGCCCAGGCACTAAGAAAAATGGGATTAGCACCCAGCTCTCCTGATGCTCAGTCCAGTGCTCCAACGACTGGCCCACACTGTTAGTGTGGGGAATGGAAGTTCTATTGGGCTGCAGAATATTCTAGTTGTCGGAAGGCAAGCAGTTCCGATGGCTGTTTGCTGGCTACCGAAACCAAACTGCTAATTCCAGAGGTGTCTTGGAAATAAATATTGCCTGGAACACAGAAAGTTACCCAAGGCACGATGGGGAAATGCTGACTCAACTCTATCCCCACCCCCTGACTACCCCAAAACACACAGCGTGGGAGACTACCAAGGAACTACCAAGCTCCTTATCAGCTGGGTGTCCTCCCCCACAAGTGATCACGGGCGCTTTTCCCTCACGCCTGGCAGAGGCACTTTCTTCTCATCCATGTATTTGGGGAGGGGGAGATAAGCTGCTGACTTTCATTCTGAGAAACAGTTCCCATTTAATAAAGATTAATACAAGTGAGGTTTCCATCCCGGACCCTGCGTCGCCGTGAGCCAGAGAATACTGGAACTTTAATTATATCAGCATAATAAAGCAAAAAACAGGGAGATACTTAATCTAAATCAATGTTCATAACAGCAACAAACTCTAACAACTCACCGACACTGACAGATATGACACTGGTTAATCTAACCAAATTCAAAGTGAATGTTATTAATAGTCCCGCTCAGCATGTGCACACATTACTCACATCACTAATCCCTGGTCCGTCGATGGAGAGGCCAGGCTATCTACTCGAGACCAACGGGGATACCTTCAAATACACGCAGGGTCGAAGCCAACACACATACACATATGTCATGGGCTTAGAATATCTCCCTCTGCGCATACAGCACCCCAGCGGCTAAGGTACACACAACCATGAACATGCACACAGCCTCAGCCTCAACAGACCCCATGCGCACTCAGCTCCCCAACCACTGAACAAACCCAATCATTCATGCTCACACTGATGCACCCCAACACTTCCCTCCCGCCCCACAGAGCTCCATAACTACTGATGTGTGTGTGCACACATGCACAGTTCCAACACAAACACTCCTGCATACAGAGCCTTTCCCCAACACACACAATACCCCAACCACTAGCATACACAAACACACACAGCTTAAGTCCCAGCACAACCACATGCATCCACACTTAAACAGCCTCTCCCCAGCACACACAGCTCCCCAACCACTAATACACACAGACTCAACCCCAAAACAAACCCACCCATCCATGGTCACACAGTCTCACCCCAACATGCAAACCAAGCACATACAGTATCTCCCAACTGCATCACAAGCATTCTTATCCGTGCAGTCCCCACCCCGCACAGCGCCACCACATCCCCCGTTTTACCATCATCACACCCCTGCAGGGACAGGGACTTATGCCCTTAACACACCCATGCAAGAGAAGTACCCACAGACCTGCCAGCACACACCCTGCTATGCACGCGTATCCTCAGGCTCCGACATTCACCATCAGCGACCCATACACACAGAGACACGGACACCCTCCACATCTGGAGACACCCGCTGAGCCCAGCTGTCAACCCACCCATCCCCATCCCTGGTCAAGAGCAATAAATACAGCCATGGGAGGAGGAACTGCATTTCACCTCTGGGCCGGACACAGCCCACCCCAGAAGGGAGCTCTAGGAGGGGAACACTGCTTCCGGAGACATAACAGAACTCAGCAACTTGCTTGGGGCTGGAAGAATGGGAGGCCCCTGCATGGAAATCACTGTGCAATTTACAACACTGGCCTGTCTCTGCTGTCCAGGCTACTATCAGTATGCTCAGCCCTGAGGTCTCACCACACTCCAGACAGGGAAGCTGGGTCCCTGAAAACCCAGTTAGTGTAATTCCTGAGCAGTGCCCCTGAGCAACCCACAACACACTCAAGGGACTTCTTGGGGGAAGCCATCTTCAAGCTCACCCTATCATGCTGCAGTTACACCCCGAGCCAGAAGCCCACTGCCTCAACAACAGCCTCCATCACCTGACACCAGAGACTGAAAGAAACAGGGCCTGCTCTGTGGAACCTGGAGCCTATTCCCCTGTTTGGGGCTATGAGCACCCAGAGCCCAGCCCTGTAATCAGTCCTAGGCACAGACAAGTGTAATGAGCAATGGGTGCATCTGCAGTCAACACTGGAGAAAACAATCAGATAACCTGGGACCACACTTTGGGGACACAGTCATGTACAGCTCCAGCACATGAGCTAAGGATAGACAAAATCACTGCACCATGCAAACACCATGGGTTTGCACTAGGAGACTCAGAGAGAGGGGGAGATCCAATGGAAACTGAGGGGGAAAGATTGAGAGACAGTGAAAACCTCTCACTGAGAGACAGCGAAAAAGGGGATGGAAAACTCTAATGACAAAAGACGCTATAGATATAGGTCCCCAGTGGTGCCCGCCAGCCTCAGAACTCTCCTTGCCCTAACATACAGCACCACTTTCCCGTCAGCTAAAATGGCATTTTTTTACCTCTTCCTTATGAAAAAATGCATGTTTAAAATTAGAGAGGGGAAGAGGCACAAAGCCAAACTGGCTGTATACAGCCAATTAGAGCTGACTCAGGCTCTAGCCCTGGCCCCACACTCTTGAAAAGCTCGGAACAGACCATGACCCTGACCACAGCTCAGGACTGCTAAAACTCAACCCCCCACCAGGCTCGCGAGCTCTTTCAGGAGCTTGAACCTTTCTACTCAGCAGATCCATCTGCAGCCCATGAAAGAGAGGGAGCCACTCCAGCACAGCACGGCTTAAGAGCGACTCCATCCCACTATGTTCTCGCAGCTGATCCAGCACATCGGCCCCCCACCAGCCCCCAGTGCCAGACACCAGCCTCCTGCATACAGAAACATTAGGGACACTAGCTGGCAGCAAGCTGCAGGAGCCCACTCGCTCACGGCTAATCGCTTTCACCCCATCCCATAGGATGAAGAGAGATACAAGACAAAGGCTCCTTTCTTCCCAGGCTGTATTGCCGCTGGAGGTTATTAATCTCTCTGCAGGGGAGGGGAATGCTGGACTTTGGCCAACATGCAACAAAGTCAAACATTTGTCTTAAAGCCGTAAAGGAGCCCCATGTGAGCATGTTCGTGGGCTTGCAACATGACCCAGCACCAAGTGGGGACGCTGCGTCAGCAGATTTGCTCACAGCACAAGTGCATGTGCGTCTGTAACACAACCCCCAGCTCTCTCCAATCAAACCTCAGCAGCGAGGGCCTGCAGGAGGCTGCGTGCTAGCAGGGGCTCCAGCCCAGGCGGAACAGACACTTAGGGCACACACCTGCTCAGACTTTAAATGAGACAGAGGAGGTGCTGCAGCATAAAGAGCTACCTGAGGGAAAGCTTAGTGGCAACTCCTCAGGGACAACATATGGCCTGTCCTCACATGGGGCCATGGGAGAAGAGCCGTCCTGCCATTAGAGCTGGGGGCAGAGTCAGGACTTTCTACTCCCATATGAGCAGAAGTGATTGAGTGGTTAGACCAGGAGGCTAGGCCTTTGTCTTCATTAAGAAAGAGGGTGTGAGCTACCATATGGTAACATCCCAGTGTGGGCAAGGCAGTTGTGGTTTGCACACGAGTTAGCTGGTCGAGGTAAACACTAGGATCCACCCTAGTGTTTACTTCAGCCTGCTAACATGAGAAAACTACAGACTGCCTTGTCTGCACTAAGTTTGAGTTGGTGTTATTTACCCTGTGCTAGGTAGCCACTGACTCGCTGTACACCTTGGGAAAGCCACTTCAGCTGTCGGTGCCTCATTTTCCCCACCTGAAAACCAGGGATGATAATACAGCTCACCCACCTTTAGCTCCTCAGACGGAAGGGGCAATGGAGTTAGCTACTATTTGATCACTGCTGACCTGCCTCTTCAAAAGGGCAAAGGGTCTGAGAAGACACAGGGTTGGAGATGCCAATGGGGCTGGACGAATCGTTCCAGTAATGAAGGGGTGGAGAGGGAAGACTGGTTAAAATCTATGACAGAAATAACGGTTGGGATGGCTCTCATATCACAGATCGATTTACTTTGGTAACACCCCCACGGAGAGGACCCATGCAGACCTGTAGTCCAGGGTCTCTGTCACAGGACAGACCACGCAAGAGAATATCCCCATGCACACTCCGGACCACTCTAGTCCATTGTCACTCAGGCCTCACAACTCACACCACCGCATCCAGCCCCCCACACTGTTCCCCTCCTGTCTGCCATGACAACAACACAGCAACTGCAGTGACTGCCACTACGGAAAGTCCATACTCCAAAAATTCTTTGAGGTCTTTCTACTGCAGTTGAGCAGCTGGAAAGAAGGGGAGTTTGCACCATGCAACCAGCCAGCCCTCCACTCCCCATGCCACTGCATGGGAACCACTGCTCAGAGCATAGATCACATATATCAGAGGGACAATCCCTGCAACTGCAGAAGCTGGTCCCCATTCGAATACAAGGCTGGCACGCCACCTCACATGATGAGATAAGCACCTGTCACAGCCATCCACCTGCTAATCACCTGGCTGCCTGCCTTTGTCTGGGAGATGGGCCACAGTAACCCTTACATTAAGCCATATTCAAATGAAGAAGGGAAGGGAAGCAAAGGGGACAGTTAAGTGAGGACGTGCTGCTAGAAAACTGCACTCAAGAGCCATGTACTCTTACAGTGGTGAGAAAGAGGTTAGGATGCTTTCATTCCCCTCCTTCCCTCTGCTACATGCCCAGTGCGCTGAACCCCCACAGCTCTGTCCCCCAGTAGCATCTTCATCTCCATTCTCCTCAATCTCCCCAACCCCACTCTCTTCTCCCCAGCTCGACAGCTGCTCCAGCAGCCTCGAGCCATTGATTTCTCAGCTTTGCCCTTCAAAACTCTCCTGGCTCCACGCCCGGTTTGTATCGTTTAGTTACTCAGGAGCAAAATATCTCTATTATTATTGCAATTATTTCCCAATCAGCGTCGCTCTGGGCTGATTCAATCGGAGGGGGGGCTCCTGACATGGAAATCAATGTGCAGCCATCACCCTGGGTCACTGAGTCAGGGAGCCGCAGGGCACCCAACAGGAGGCAATTGGAGCTGAGCGGGGAGGGGGGTTCCACTGTCACATGCTGGTCACTGCTTTGGGAAGCTGCATCTCCAGTGGGATATTGCACTCATGTGCCCCCTAGTGTTTTGGCTATTGGGATTCAGGGGGGCAGCAATGCTCTGAAAGGTAACCTGCAAGGAGGAAACAAAAGGGGTTGGTGCCCTTGTGAGCTTTCACATAGACTCTCAGATGTTAATGCCAGAAGGGACCATCGTGCTCATCTAGTCTGACCTCTTGCACATCCCCTATCTGTGGGAAGGTGCTGCGAGGGAGGGGCTAATAAATAAGGGCTTTTTCCGCTTGTTTTTTATATTAGGAATTCAGGCCTTGACTGCCCTGTTTTTCCTGGAAGACTCTATGGGTGACAGGAGCCGTAGCAGCACACTGACCTCACAGGTACCACACAGAGACCGCATGGAATCAGCTTTCAGAGTGTTGAAAATGGTGTGTTAACACAGAAAACTCCTGAATACATACCCCTCACCTTCAACTGAAAGCCAAGACAGCTCTCAGTCCGTGGTGCTGGGACCTCCAAGGAGACAGCCAGCAAAACTGGGATGAGCAGTCACAACATTCAGGATAACTGCAGCGTAAGGCCATGTCTACACTAGCAAGCTTGCAGAGGCACAGCTATACCAATACACTGGTGCTGCTGTACGTTCGCATGTGTAGCCGCTCTATGCCGATGGGAGACCTGTCTCACGGTGACATAATAAAACCACCCAAATGAGTGGTGGTAGCTATGCCGGCAGCAGAGCATCTGCCGGCGGCAGAGCATCTCCCGCCGACATAATGCTGTGCACATGAGCGCTTTTACTGGCAAAACTTATGTTGCTTGGGGGATATTTTCTTTCACACCCCTGAGCGACAAAGTTTTGCCGACGTAAGTGGAAGTGTAGACATGGCCTAAGAAATAAGCCAACTTCTTTCTCCTTTGCAGGTTACCTTTCAGAGTGATGTGCTGAAAGTAGCCCTTCTCTCTCACCTTCTCAGCCTGGTTAGAATGCAGGGGGAGTCCCCAAATTAATGCCCCCCCCCAGCCTGAATAGGACAGATAATCACACCCTATTTCTGCAAAAAGCAGGAAAGCCTCATTCCCATTTTAAAGAGATCCTTGGAAGGAGGAGGAGCCAGCAATGAGCTTGCCAACATCTGCTACACAAAGGAAGCATTGGGGGGGGGGGAGAAGAGGGAAGAGACACTGGGGGCTGGAGTGCAGCTAGACCTGGCACTGAGAACAGCTGATCTCTCCCCCCACCTCCTATCATTGCCAGGGAAAATGCTATTTCTTTCCTTGCCCTTAAAACAACAAAGCAGTGAGTGAAGCTGAGTGGGGCAGGGAGCCATCCTGCCTAGGATCATGGGAGTTAAAGACAGGAAGAGACCAAGCAGGGTCCTGGGAGCCCAGGATTGGTCCCTAGACACTATTGCTCCAGAGCTATGCTCTGCAGAGCTGGAGAAGGCCCAGCAAGTGCCATCCCATCTCTCGCTGGTCGAGGCCAGCACTGGAGTGTTCCCTGCTGTCTCTTCTTCTGAGGCTCCATCCTGTCCACTTTAAAATGAAACTAGAGACTGCCTGACTGAGAATCCAGCGTTACTGACATCTGTGTCTTGGGTGGACCCTGGCTAGGATGACTTAGTGGGTGTTGGTCCTGCTTTGAGCAGGGGATTGGACTAGATGACCTCCTGAGGTCTCTTCCAACCCTAATATTCTATGATTCCCAGACACCCAAAGCTTCTGCTCCATGGAGTGAGGAAGGCAGAGGGAAATCAAGCTTCCTCAACAACACCACCCCCCCCAACGCTCCAGGCGGGGACACAAGCCAGTTCCCCTCATCCAGCTTTGTGTCTGTTTCACCCACACTTCCCATCCCATGTTCTGAGTAATGCAGAGGAGGACAACGCAAGGCTGAATCCCAGAGCAGCTGACACAGAGGATTCAGCATCTAGAGCTTATGGAATCCAACCACTTCCCCAGCTGAAACCAGGTGGACAGCCCCAAGCCAGATATGGACACTGTCACCTTTCATGGGCTGCCTTCCAAGCACAACTCCACCTTCCGCCCCACAAATCCGGCCTGAAAAAAAAAAATCTCAGTCTTAACCCTCAGCTGCCCAAACCTCCCCTCAGTCTATGATAAATGCTTTATCATTGGGAATGGACAGGAGAACATTGTGAGAGATGGAGACGGGAGAACATTGTGAGAGATGGAGACGAGTTGCACAGCCTTCACGGAGTTTCATTTATTCAGCCTTTTATGGGAAATTCTTACCATGGTCTCTGCAGAGTCACCAAGATGCACATGGGGGAAAGTGTGGGGACCAATCATTTAATGCCATGATGTCTAGCGATATCCCTCAACACCACCATGTAGCAGCCCCACTAACTAACTTGTAAGGCCGTTTCCCCACTTCCGTATCTAGCAGACAGAGCAGATTTTCAGGTAGACGAGGTGATTATTGTTGTTTATAAAAGGCACCACAGGCATGCATCTAGGTTTATTCATCCATCAAATTTCTCTCCAGAGCCCTACATTCAAAGTCAATGAAACCCCATGAGCTTAAAACCTTCCGAGCAGGTAGACCGTAACCCAGACTCGGCACGTTCAAGTGGCTACCCATTCACTGAACTCCTGCCACCCGAGTGTAACAGTCATTATTTCCACTATGTACCATCTGAAGGCCATTTGCTGCAGTAATATATTACAACAAACGTATCGCATGAACTACATCCACTACCCCTTCATGTCTGCCCAGGGAGGACAACTCTGCTGGCTGTGCAAGTGAGATTCAACTTCAGCTATTTAACAGAGGCTTTGATCCTTTTATATAGAGCAGGCCTCTTGTTGCTGCAGCTCTATGCTGCCCTAGTGTTTAATCTTGATTGACAAATAATATCCAGGCGACGTGGAAGAAGGTGATAAGTGATAGATAAGTGGTGTCTAAATAAGTGGCACATCAGCAATTCAGGACGTTAACTCCCAGGATAGAAATATAGTTTGACTGTATAGAATCCACAATGTCTGCAAGGCAAAATTATAAATTGCTCATAGAAAACCCTACCCTCAAAGGGGAAAGCAAACCAGTGCTTTGGGGGGCAGCGGGGAGAACAGAAGCTATGTATACAAATCCATTGAAGAATCAGCCCCTACTCTACCTACCTGCGTTTTCTTCCCAGGAAGAGTCAATGATGTTCACACAAGCACTTCTGAGAATAGAGGGGGGATTGGGGGACATTTGCCGCTCCGTATTAGGTGTCCTCGGCAATAACACAGAACTAAGTCAGGCTGCAGCAAGTGAGCAATGGTGAACACTTGCAAATTTTTTGCTTCAAACTGCATCCTCTTGAAGTTTTAACTCTTTTCCACATCCACACGCCCTTCCTCTCTCTCAGACTTGAGATCTTCACCTCTTTGTTTTGTTTGCTTTCTAAGCTTTGCAGCAGTTCCACTTGGCTCTCAGACTCTAAACTTCCGACCCTTCTTTAACATAGTCACAGCCTCAAGTTTACCCATGAAAGGAGCATCTCTCTTTAGACTATGGTCCTTATCCAAAACTCAGTGAAGTCAATGGAAAGACAGTCCCATTGAGGTCAATGGCCTTCGGATCAGGCCCTGTGGCTCGCTCTCACTTGCACGGAGCCTGTATTCAGTTAAAACAGGAGGCTGCTGAGTGTGCTGGGGGAGAGGGGGTCATCACTGAAAGAAGTTATGAAAAATGAGCCACTCTAACCTGTGTGTTGGAACACCTTGGGAGGAGAGACTGAAAAGATTTACATTTATTTCTGAAGATATATAGTTTGAGCTATTTAAGAGCTAAGGTTTCATACAGCAGAGGCATTCTCCCCACAGCACGTGCATGGACTTTCCATTGGCACTGATGAAAAACTCCCAGGGTTACTTCTAATAAGCTAAGCAAATATTTGGGCTCAGATTTCCAGACTGGTACATGCACATTCACTATGACTGTGTAAGAATCCATTGTAATTGCACGAGCAAGTCATCACTTAGGAGCCTAAGAGTGTCTACATTGCATCTGGGAGCAAGCTTCCCACCTTGGGGCTAGAGACATGAGCTAGCATGCTAAATAGCTGTGTAGACGCAGAGGCTCAGTCTGGAGCTCAGACTCTCAAGTCCACCCCACAGGTTTGAGAGCCCAAGCTCCAGCCCAAGTCACAGCACCAAAACAACATCTACATGGCTATTTTTAGCACGCTAGCAGGAGCCCCGCTCACTTGAGTCTGTGGGCTGGCAGGCTCACTCCCAGAGGCGACAGACATACCCTAACGGGTCATTTGCATGTACAATTACTGCATGTCACTGCCTTGTGCACATGAGTTTGAGCATTGAATGGCTGAGCAGAACTAGAGTATGTACGAAAGCTTATGCTCAAATAAATTTGTCTCTAAGGTGCCACAAGTACTCCTTTTCTTTTTGCAAATACAGACTAACACGGCTACTACTCTGAAACCTGTCATTTAACAACTGAATTCTCTGAGCAGCTTTGAAGAACACCTGCCACCGTCTCAGTCTCTCCAGAGCTTCAAATGCTGCCAGTGTATCTCAAATGGGTGCTGGCGTTTTACTGTTACTTTCCCAGCAGGAAGCCCAGTCAAATGACATGACTGACACCTGAAATGCAGATCACCATCTGAACACATGAGAGCGGCATGTTTGCAAAGCCGCAGCGAGGTCAATCAATTAGGCTGAGGAGTTGGGGAGTTAATTTAACAATGCTTTCATATCCATGTTTCTCCACGAGCAGACAACACACCTGCCTTTATCATAGAGACAGTCTCCTCTCAATCATACCTTCACATCCCGGAGCTCCACGGACTGTCCCTCAAACTGGGTCAAACTCCCAAGACAGTTGCTTCCTTGTCAATTATTCTTCATTGTGACACATGCTGTTTACAGATATATTCAGATTTAGCCTCTGTGCGTGTTTTGGGGGTGGGGGGGAGGGAACAGTCTGAAAAGAAGCACGAAAGGGGTTCATTTAAATGGGCTCTTCTGGAACAATGGGCTGGAGGCGTCTCTCTTCCTAAAGACTGACTGGCTGTGCAGGGGTTAACAATGGGGTATGAGGAGGGGGGCTGCCACGAGGTTGGGGGGGGGATGCATGTAATTTCTCAAAGCTGCCTTGAGACTTACAGCTAGAAGTGAGAGAGAAAAACAACCTCAAAACAAAAAGTTTATTTTATTCCAAGATCAAATCCTGGCAGTAGCCCTGGCAGGACCTAAAGGTGCTAGAGTGGCAGCACTTGAATATCTGCACTGTTTAGGGAGACCAAGAGGTGGGAAACTATGTTAATTAAAGTTTTAATTACCATAGCCAAACAACTAGTATAATTACTTTATTCTCCCGGAGCCTTCAAACTGATTAAGCACACGTGTACAATCTTTAGGTTGATTTGATTTTTAATTAAAACATACCGTCAAAGATGGTGAGGGGCTGGCTGGGCGATGGCTCAGCCTTTGTTGTTGCTATCTTGCCCCCTCCTAATCCCAGTCAGAGACTGCGCCCCAGAGCGCACCCAGAAGGGGAGCCAAAGGTCAACGAGCTACACATTTACAGCGAAAGACCACGGCAAGCATGGAATGGAGCAAAACTGGAGGCCGCATGTGTGTGTACACACACGCGAATGGGTAGGGCATATAGGAACTGGATATTGCACACAGGTATGCCTGTCTGGGAAGGGCTACACCTGCATGTACATACGTGTGATACTGTGTGTGTCTGTCTCTCTCTGATCACGTTTCTTGGGATAACAAATGAGACTGCGTGTCTGGTGACTGTGCACACAAACAGGCCTCGGAGAGGGATGACTGACTTGTGAGCGGCCATGAGGACAGCAACCCCTTGGGATAAGCTATAATGTTTTCCTTCTCACCAGGAAAAAAATATATAGTCCCTCCCACTCCAGGTTCTGCTAAGTTGAACAAGTCCAATGTCTGTAAGTTCCTGCCTTTAGACTCTGCCCATACTGTTGTCCCACCTGCCTTGTAACCTCTTCCAGGAGATTTGCACTGCTCCTTACGCCTGGCTACAGGGGCATCACAATGGAATGAGTGTTTGTACCCAGGGCACTTTACAGACTCAAAGACAAAGTGCCTACCCCAAAGAGCTCACAGCAGCCTGGATAACCATTAGGACGGAAGGTGCCCAGATACTGCGACAAAGTCAGCCCTCCTGGCAGCGGGTGCAGTTCCACAGCTGACTAGAGGAGAGAGGCAGGAAACCAGGAAGGATTCACAAGAGAGGCCAGGGTTTAAGAACAAATTCAGTGAGAAAACCCCAGATTGGAAAAGTTGGAGGAGATCACACTTCTCAGGAGCTTGCATTTGGTTAGTTGGTGGCAGGGAAGGGGAGGGAGATGAACACAGAGGGAGGCTGCACAAAGCAGAGAGTCTATTACAAGCCTCTACCAATTCCACACTTTTTCCAATACAAGTTATTTTGTTCCAAGATGAAGCAAAGTCACTCGCCAGCTCCGAATCATGAGTGATGCCTTGGCTAGAATTTTACACTGCACCCTGCCAGTGCTAATGCGTAAGTGAGTGAGACAGACACAGGTGCCATTCACCCTCCCTCCTGGGGATTCCCTCTCTCATCCATTAGCCCTGATTTTACATTCCCCTGCCCCCCCCCCCCCGTACCTTTAGGAACATCTTAACAATGACTCCACACAGTCCCCTAAAATATTAATGAACTTGTGCTGCCACAGGGGGGAATTATTAAAAAACAATTTTGCAAAGGTATCCTTTTCAAATAATACTACTACTACTAAAAGACAAAGCGCTAGAAATTAAATTCCCAGTCCCCTACCTCAAATAAATACTATCAGAATTCTAAATGAGACATAATTACCTCAGCAAGGTTAAAGCAGCTAATGCACGCGGAATACGGAATCACCATTCATCATAATCACATCTCGTATCACAGCCATTATTTATAATTAGAAGGCACGGTTTAAAAAACACATAAAGACACCCATGCAATGCAGTAATTCTTGTGTTATTGCTCCTGGAGGGCCAATCCTGGGCCTTCAGAAGCGCTGCTATATGGAATCCATTCACACACAAAAATAAAATTTGGGGGGAAAACAGCGCACACCTCCAGTTGTTTGAAAGGGAAGGGCCAGGCAGTGAGATTCTAGCTGCACTTCACAGACTAGTTGTGAGACCCTAAGAGACTTCAAAGTACATTGGTGTCAGTAATGGGATATTCTGCCTGCTCTGAGAAGTGTTGGGACAAGCAACACCCCAGATCATCTCATACCCGTCATTTACTCAGGTCTGAATGGGTCATACAAAATGAGGAGAGAACTAGTCATTTCAGCACTCCCCAGCCCCCATTGCTACATCAGGCTGTTGACATTTTCTTGAAACACAAATGCAGGTGGACCAGAGATGGACACAGACTAACTGTGCACAATCTAAAGCCTCCCCTATACGCTGTCAGCTATTCCATTAGCATTCATGCTGTACACTGAGGTGGTTAACACACACAACCGTCACTTCCACAGCACCACAAAGGGTTAAATTCTGGGGTACAGTTGGAGGATGCTTAGCCCTTGTAACACAAACAGATGATTCCTCTCAGGTCTGCAGAGCTGAAGATGCAAGGATGGGGCTTTCTGAGCATCTGAAAAACAGGACAGACTCCCCTACGTCCAGCCACTTTCCTGCCCTCTGCCTCCTGTGCAATTCCATAGACACCCACCTGAGTTCACCGGTCAGGCTTTGCCAGCTGACTCTACAAGCCAGTTAAACACAAAGGAAAAGAGCAGGGCAATGGACTTGCATTGGGGCTGCTGGATTTTTTTTTTTTTTTTTTAATAAAACCACAAAAGGAGTTATTGCAAAACCTTATGCCTGAACCAAAAGCTGCTGGAAGCTGCACTCCTTTGAAGTGAAATCCTTGCAGCCTCTGCCTGTGTCTCAATGAAATATTAACAAGCTCCGGATGAAGTCGGAGGAAATCATCTTTAATGTATTCTGGGGAAGTACGTAAAAAGAGATGACTGTATGCAAGGGCTAACACACAGTGACACAAGCTGCACAGCCAACTCCAGTGACGATCCAAGACTCACTTCTCTTTGCAGATGAAGAGCTGTGGGGCAGTAAATTCTCAGCCCTGTGGCATGTTAAATAATAGCTCTTGCACTTCTGTAGAGCCTTCCATGTTAAAGGGCTGCAAAGGTACTTACAAACCATATGCAGGAATTGCTTTGTGTATCTCTGAACTGCAACCACTTCTGGGATAGAATGTGGCAGCTATTAAACAGGGCACAGCAACACCTCTGTGTTCTACTAATATTGCAGGGAGATTTAGGGGGGCCTAATGTATTAACAGCCCACACTAGGGCTAACCTCCTTTCCCCCCACTTAGAAGAAAGCCATGGGATCTAAAAATGACCGTAAGTAGGAGAGCTGGGGCTGGGGGGGGGGGGGGGGGAGTTGCCACATGCCTTTGCACCCCCTAGCTGCTAGTTATGGAGCAACACAGTAATTTCAGAGTCTTCCTGGATGCAGAATGAGTGCCATGATTACAGAGGCTATTGTCAAAGTCCAGCACTGCCCACACAGGGACAGGTAGAAGGATGGACGGACACACACACAGAAAGTGTTTTTTGTGGTGGAAAAACAGGTTGCAAGAGGTAAACTGGGAGAGCGGAGCCAATGGAAACAGACATACAGACCCTAGGAAGCACAAATTCCGTGTCTTTTGCAACAGGGCTGGGAGCTTTCCCTCCAAAGTTTGCTCAGAACAGCCTCGGGGGCACAAGCAGAGCTTGTTTTGTGAGTCTTGTGACTGTTACTCACAGATGGAACCGCAACTTTTCAGGAGTTTAATGAAACTGTAAAAAGAAACAGGAACCAAGTCTCCACTAGAGAGTCCAGCAAATATATTAAAAACAACAGCCACAGCCCCTGCCAGGGAGAAGGGAAGGATGCTGCACCCCAGGGAACCAAGGAAGTGTGAGCAATGCTCCATGGTGCAGGGAAGCTGAGGGCCACTATTTGTACTGAGAGCCTAGGATCAGAGCCCCATTATGCTAGGTACTGTGTACACAGCCCCACCCCGCCCTCATCAGCCATTAGAACCATCCAAGGGAGAAGACACCCTGCCCCCAAACCCGATCAATGGAGGGAACAGCTGGCACTTAGATATGCTGGTGATTAGCACTCCACATACAAGAAAAGAGACAGACAGACAAGGGCTCACATCACTTGTGCCAAAAGCAATGCATGTCTAGAGGGTGGGGAGCTCAGGCACTCAAGTGGAGGGGTCTGCAATCCTCTTCAGTTATGTTGGAGCCAACAGTGACAGGCCTTCATACAAACCCAAGTACTACAGCTGGTGGAAAGGGAGATTGGGCACAAATAATTCCACTGACTTCCAAGGTCCTTCTCTGCTTCAGAAAGATGGGCAAAGGTAGGAAATCACAGCTGAGATCTACTGTACAGGGTAGCAAGGGGACAGGCCAAACCTTTCAGGACTGAGTAGCACAGAAGTTCTCAACCAGGGGTACGTGTACCCCTGGGGTACACAGAGATCTTCTAGGGGGGTAATCAACTCATCTAGATCAGTGTTTCTCAACCTCATGGTTGAGACCCTATGGAGGTGATGGGATGGTTTTGGGGGGGGGGGGGAGTCAGAAGTGCGGGGCTGGCATTAGGTGGCAGCAAGCAGGGCAACTGCCCCGGGTCCCACAAAGCTAAGCTACATGCTTCAGCCCTGGGTGGCAGGGCTTGGGCTTCAGACAAGGCTCACAAGTATCACACTGAAATGTAAGTACAATATTTATATTCCAATTGTTTTATTTTATAATTATATGGTAAAATGTGAAAGTAAGCAATTTTTCAGTAGTGTGTGTTGTATTTTTATGTCTGATTTTACAAGCAAGTAGTTTGTAAGTGATATGAAACTTGGGGTACAGTAGTCTGGAAGGGTTGAGAGCCATTAGTTTAGCATGTGGGAGATCATACAAGGACTGCCACAGTGGAAATTTCCCAGCTGGCGTCAGGGCAGGGAACACTCCAAAGCCAGAGCTAGAAGAACCTCCCCAGCAGCCAATACACCTAGGATAGATCCTTCCACGTTCCTTTGGCCTCGGCATGCCAGCAGAACGATCCAACCCTTCCAAGGGGAAGAGAAAGTCCTATCCCATTGGGCTCCATCTGGCTCCCATTGCAGACAATGGCAAAACTTCGCAGGAGCAGGCCTGCTGACATCAGTGGAAGTAGAGAGTGCCTGGCAGTTTGCAGGATTGGGCTCTGAATCACAATTCTCCCCCAGTGCTGCTAACCACATTCAGCCCCCTCCCTCTCTTTACCCTGTTGAAAACTTGACAGAACCTCATAGCGCTTTGCAGCTGAAATTGGCAGGGCTTAGATTAATTGACTACAATTTTTCACAACAACATGTTTAGCTGGGAGTTGGCCCGGGGCCCGGTTGGCTCGCCACCACTCCCCAGACACTTTTCAAGCAACCTCAAAAACTTCATAACACATCTAGGCAAGAGGGGCAGATTGCCAGTGTGACCTGCTCCCTGCCAAAATCCCCCTCTTCCACTTCCCCACCCACTTCCAGACCCTCCCCAAACTCCACCAGTGTTTTCCCCGTTCTCGTTAATGGCTTGTTAAATTATTCTAATGGTCTCCAAGGCTTTCGTTCCTCCAAACCCCAAGGACTGCAACACAGGCTTCACTCTCATTGGGTCACGGGCCTGCTGGTTTGCCATGGTAACCAGCGCTCATCAGCCCCATTGCTCAACAGGCCTGAGAAAAGTTGGGTTTTCACTTCAATCAGTTATGTCACATCCCTGCTGTCCTTCATTTAGTACCCCAAAGGATAAGGCCTAAGCAGAAAGGCGATGACATGGTAGCAACTCAAGTGGCAAATCCACACCCCCACATATCCCAAGGCTGAGAGCCTGGAGTTACTTGTTAATGACCTTTAAAAATATAAGTCCCCTGGAACAAAACTGTCTCTCCAATTCACCCCCCACCCCTTCCTGAGCCAGCTCAATTTAAAAACAGTTTGTGATTTTTATCAGAGGGCCTGAGCCAGCATTTCCAATCTGAACCCGTGGGTTTTGAGGAGGGGTTGTCAGAGTTCACATCCCAGAACTGCAGGTTTGGGCCCACATCATATCCGGAACTGGGAGGAACCTTCTTTCCAGATCAGGTCTGGATGAGGCCAAGGCAGCGGAAATCCGGCAAGCTCTGCTGATCTTGCGAAGGTCCCACAATTTGAGGGACACAATCTCAAGAGAAAATCTTGTAAGAGCTCAATGTTATCTAATCTAAACCTGAATGCCAGCCACAATCCGAGCCTCAGACCCAAATCCCAACCTGATCCAAACCCAGAAGACTCCTTTTGGGCTCCTCTCCAGTTTGTACTTGCAACATGAACTAAGGCTGAGCTGAGATTTGCTGGAAAAGTCTGAGAAGGGGTGGGGAGGATTTCTCTGGCGCTGCGTGGAACCTGGGTCATGCAGCTGATGCTCAGCAAAAGCCAAATTGGGGGTGGGCTGTTTGTGTGATTTCATTTCTTGAATAAACAGAAACATCCTGTGTGCGATTAAGAGCCCTTATGAAAAACACAATAGTAACCACCCCAAACCACTCCAGCCTGTTCAAGGACTAGAATAGTTACAGCAGGGGATGTGCAAGTGGGGGAAGGCACTTAGCTCCTGGAGTGAGTTTAAAAGCCCCCTGAAAATTAGACCCTAATCTCAGTGAGACTCTTAGACAGAGTTTCTCAAGCAAGCACCAGGGTGGGGGTACTTACTCCCCAATAAGTCCATTTTCTGCCAGACTGGTCCTTCCCTCAGCAAAGCTAGGGGTTTTCCATTTCCAGCCCCTCCTGTTTCTAAACCCATACAGTGCTCAGGAATTCTGAGCAGTGGAGACAGAGGTTAAGAACAGTCCAGTGCAAACATGTGTAAGACAAAACACACAGGCCCTCCTGCCCACCCCAGCTGATGTCATCATCTTCAAATGAACAGGCATGGGAAGATTCAGCAAAGCAATCTCTGAACAGAAGTGGGGAGAGGAACAGCTCTTGAAGCAGCCTCAAACAAATAAGAAAGGAATAATGGGTTAGTAACGTTTTGTCTTCCTTTAGCACCTTCTACCTGAGGATCTTAAAGGACTCTGCATACATTACTGATGCACTCCTCAGTCTGCCCATGGGTATCATCACCTGTATTCTATAGAAGAGAAGACTGAGGCACATGGAGGTGACATGACCTGCCCACAGTCATAAAGCAAGTTTGTAGCAGAGTCGGGAATAAAGCTCAAATCTCCTGAAACTCAGACCTTAACCCCATGTCCCTCTTTTCTCAACACACTGCTGCACCACTTCCCCGGCCAGCACTAAAGAACCAGGCTAGGCTAACATGCTACTGGGGCCTAGAACAGGTGGGGTTGGCAGGGATTTTTAACTTTGCAAAAAAAATAACTGGAATGGTTTCCATTTTGCAGAGTTTGAAACAGCCTTTTGTTTTTTTCCCCCCCAAAAAATGTGGAGGGACATTTTTAAATAGAACTTTTCTCCAAAAACATTCTCAAAACAGTGTATTGGCATTTTTCACTTACCATAAACCAGTTTTATTTTTCAGTAAGTGAAATATTTTATAACAATTTTGCAACCGTTTTAAATAAAAAATTCTATTTAAAAAATTCACCAAAAAATTGCAAAACAGTAACTTTCCACAAAAAACAATTGAGGGGGGGGAAAAAAAAAACCCTTCACCAAACCCACCAAAAAAAACCTGTTAAAAAAATGCCAACCACCTCTTACCATGCACACAGAGAGCAGCAACTCCTACGGCTGGGGAAAATGCAATTTGGCGCTAACCCGGCCATGTCCCCTACAAACCTTCCAAAGACACTGTTATTCTGCCTGCTGTGTCTGGCTGTGGCCCCAAACTTACGGGGATAGATACAAATAAATGCTAGACAAAATCTAACACGAATAAGAAATGCCTTCCGAGATGTGGGTTCCATTTACATCGAAACCTTTTATAGCTGGTTTGAAACAAAACGTTGGCCGCACAAGCAGGAGAGCAGCCAGGACAGTCGGAGAATGAAGCTGAACCGAGATAGAGCACAGCGGAATCACTGCCCAGGAGTAGATTGCAGAAAGCGAGCAAACAGCTCCAGCAGTAATAAGATATTTGGGGAAGAGAGAGGAGTGGTGGTGGGTTTTTTTAATTCTTTCCGTTCTAATAACATGAACTATTAATAGAGGGAAGGGCTTTTCTTGTTTCAGTAGATGGCTATGTACACTGTGGGTGCTAGGCACTGTATAGTCATCTTGGAAGACAATCCCTGCCTGAGGTTTGAAAAGGCCAGCTAAGATTAGGGGAACAGCACAGCACAATGAACGGGGACGACTAGCTCAGTGGTTTGAGCATTGGCCTGCTAAACCCAGGGTTGTGAGTTCAGCCCTTGAGGAGGCCATTTAGGGATCTGGGTCAAAAATTGGGGATTGGTCCTGCTTTGAGCAGGGGGTTGGATTAGATGACCTCCTGAGGTCCCTTCCAATCCTGATATTCTATGAAGCCTGGATTCTATCCACTGCTGGATGCTCTGGTGTGAGTCCCTTCACTTCCCTGTGCCTCTGTTTCTCCATATATAAAATGGGGTAACGATACTGACCAGCTTCATTAAGTGCTTTGAGGTGTACGGCTGAAGAACTAGGGATCACTATCTAAAGGTACCTGAATGGGAAACAAACATTTAATAGGCTCTTCAATCTAGCAGATAAAGGTATAACACGATGGCTGGAAGCTGAAGCAGACTGGATATAAGGCATAAATTTGTGTTCCAGTAGTACCTAGTAGCCCCAGCTGAGATCGGGGACCCATTGTGCCAGACACTGTACGCACATTAGTGACAGTCCTGACCCTGAAGAACTTACAATCTAAATACACAAGATCGATCAAATGAATGATGGTTATCGTGCTGTTATCTCTTTAAGAGAAAAAAAATTGCTCAACCCTGACACGCAGGGCAAAATACGATGCTCAGTCTGACTTTGCAAAGGAAATCCAGGGACTGAGTGTCTGCTGTCCTGTCCCTTGCAGAGTCCTTTGCAACAGCGCAGAATGAATGTAAAGATTTCTGATTCAGTAATATTTATAAAATGAGGACTCACAACCCTGCCATATCTCCCATCCCCAGCGGAGATAGCTATTTTTGTCCCTACTTTAGAGAAAAGGAAATGGGGCCATAGGGGAGTTACATGACTAACATGTATTGTCACACAGCAAACAGAACCCAGGAATCTTGGCTCCCAGTCCCTTTGCTCTAGACACACACACTTATTTTCTCTCTCCCTCACACACACACACACACACACAAAGAAACAAAGCAAGCCCAAGCTAAGAGGGAGTGTGTCTCCATACCTGCTAGAAAAGAAATGTCTTTAATTTTAAACGTTGAGTGTAAAAACCACTCATCTTGAGGCTCATAAACATAACAGGAAAGAGGGACAGAGACAGAGCAATCTTGGGGAAATAAATGTGGAATTCAACTCTGGAAGCTCCCATCCCTTGAACTGGATGGAAAATGCTCCCAGAGGTGCCTTACCTAAGGGAGGGGGGTTGTTTTTAGAGACTCTTACTGGTCAGCCAAGTTTGATTGTTTCTTCCAAAGGTCCTCACAGAGGCAGCTTCCCTCCCCATCACAACTCCTGCCAGGGAGACAGAGCTGACATTCCCCCACCATGCTCCCCATTAGCAGCATCGTTCTACCGTTAGGTCCAGTTGCCTCAGCTCTGGCTGAGACACTGGAAGCAGCGCCATGAGGAACACATTCATGGGGAGGAGAAATCTACCAGGAACAATTAGCGCAGCTCACAAGTTACCTAGGGAAGCAGATCATTATAGTGCATTTGACCCAGCCTTGCAACAAAGCTGACCCTGCTCCTCATTTTCTTTCCCTGCTGAGGGGTGTTTCCTTCAGATGGGAGTACACTTATCGCTGCAGGACTGGTTCTGCGCTCTGGGTACAGAGGCTCCGAGCAGGGAAGAGTGGAGGGGCAGACACACATGGAGTCTTGGAGATGAGCTGAGCGCAAAACAGGAGCCAAGGGTCACAATCACACCATCCAAACGGCACTCAAGCCAATCTGCCAATCAAAGGGAGTGTGCTCCGGCTGAGTCTCCCCCTGGCCCCAGTGTGGAAAGTCGCACACCACAAGGTTCAGACAGAGAGCACCTCTGGGGATCCAATATCCCAGTCCCTCCAAAGACACCAGAGAACGGCAGGCCAATAACCTCAGGCCAGGACTTGTGACCCCAATGCATTGACCAGGGACCACCAGGGCTACTCTTATGCACAAGAAGGGAGCCCACCACATTGCATGTAAGCACTGGCCGCCTGCCCAGCAGTCGGACCAGACACAAGGGCTGCTCACTGCCCAATTCCTCTCGCCCCCAACTCCCTGAGCTTAGGACTCCACAAGCCATAAAGCTGTCATGAGCCACCGTGCCCCACAGGGCACCACCCACCAAGTCTGGGCAGAACAATCCCATTTCCAGCAAAGCTCCACCACATATAGATAACCCTGGGAGCCTGCAGGGCCATAAAGCCCATCCTCAAATATTTCCGGGGCTTGGTACAGTGCCACCAATGCGATGGGTTACACTCCTGCTGATGCCAGCACCACATTGCAAGACAGAGCGCGGAAGGGCGTGACTGTTTCATCCCCGAGGGGACTCCTAACACTGGTAAGTCCAGAGCCTCCGTGTAAACCTAAGCCCGTAGGCGCACATCCTTCCACACCTTGCATTCCAAGGGCATGCAACACGCTTCAAAACACACTAGTTTAGAGTCACCCACCTCTCCCTGGGGGACTGACAAGAGCTCCTCAGGCCCAGCTGCCTGTGGTTAAGAAACACCAGGAAGCAAAATCTCCCCACAGCCATTTGTGCATGCACAGCTCATTCCAGCCTGGGCTGCCCCTCTAGAGAAGATGCCCAGCAGAGCTTCCTTAGAGCCACATCAGCTCAGCCAAAATGGAAGCAATAGGTCCAAACAGCAGGACAGAAAATACCACCCACCCCCTGACCTCCATTTGCCCTCTTCCCCCACCCCCGGTTTTCTTGTTGCACCACTTCACGTCCACACCAAACCTCTCACCTGGAGTTCCCCCAGTCACACTGCTCTTGTCCCAACAGCGGCCTCCCTGATGCCGTATCACGTTCTAGCCCTGACCCTAATGGATGGGGAAGAAGGGGTTAATGCCAAGCCCACAGGCCAAAACCATCTGTTCCCTTAAGGATCCGGGGAGCAGCAGAAGTAGCAGCTCCCCGAACTCCATGCCCGGTTCCGCACCTGAGCCACGTCACACATGGGCCAGTGCCAGCCGCGCACACTCTCTTTCCTGTCCTTGTGCCTCCAGGGCACAGACAGAATGAGATGGTGTCTCAAGGCCAAATGGAATGGGGTTAGGCAATCATTCCTCTGCCCTCTCTAACCCCACAACATCCATGCTGGATTCCCCAAGGCCTTGTCAGGGGAGGGACCTGTGCTGGGTCCTATCCCACCTCCCCATGCTAGTGCTGTCCAAGCGAGGGCCCTATATCCCATACCTGTCAGCGAAGTACCTGCTCCCCTCTCAGTGTGGGCTGAGAACTCTGCGCCCCCACCACCTCAGGCTGCAGCCCAGCTCAGTCACCTGGCTCTCACTGCTCTGACCACAGCCCACATGTGTTACGGAAACCACAGGCTGGGCCTCCCCAGCCCTAGCTCACCTCCGAACAGACCATTCCCTCTGACTCCGGCCAAAATGGGCCTTCATCTTTTCCTAAAGCTAGCAGGGCAGTGCATGCTAGGGCAAGGAGGGGCAGCAGGAGCCTGAGCCCCAGAGGTACAAGCACCCACCTCTCCCACTACCACTACGGCTGCTGAAATGAAATGACCCAAGCCAATGCATGGCAATGGAGACAGCAGTCCCCTTTGCTGTACCACCGGCACTTTCACTCAAGCGCCACAAAGGTGGCCTACTGGCCTGAGCACAGGGCTGGGAGCTAGGGACTGCAAGGCTCTAATGCCAGCCCCAACACACTCGCTGGGTGAACTCGGGTCTGTCAGGTGTCATCCCCCGCATCCCACAGTCCCCATCTGCATTTCCACATGTAACTGGGATAATCCTGACCCACCCCCTGGGGCTTGGGAGTCTTCACGAATGGTGCTACCAACACGTGACTCTTGCTGATACAACTGTTTTCCATAGCTAATCCCAGCTACAGTCACCTTGGCTGAGACTCGGACCTATTTTTGGAACCTTTAAAAGGCACACACAGAGAGCGTGTCACTTTTTCCCTCTAGAAATGTTTCATTTGCATTCTGTTCAGTGGCTGCTAGGTAGTTTTAACCAACTTTAACGGAAAACAAAAAACACTCTCAACCAAAGAAAAATCTGGGTGCTCAGCCATCCCCTTGGGGCCCATGCTCACCCACCATGAAAACCCAGCAGATGATGCTCCCACTGCATCACACCTTCCACACGAGGATCACAAAGTGCTTTACAGACACTGAACCTCATGTCTCCCTGTGCACCAACCACTCTGCTCCCTCACTGTATAGATGCAGGCAACGACCTGTCATCTGATACGCAGAGTCAGTGGCTGGGCATAGAACATAGGAGTCCTGTCTCCTAATCACCTGCTCGAACTACCTAAACACCCTCTCCCAGAAGCAGGAATAGAACCCAGGCATCCTGACCGCCAAGTCCCCTGCTTTAACCACTCTATCAGTGTTTGCCAAATGGTGGGTCCTGACCCACCAGTGGGTCGGGGAAACATTCTAGATGGGTCGCCATGCCCAGGGCCAGCTTAACTCATCTCTGAGCCCTGGCTTAGGCAAACGTACCCTTCTCCCAACCAGGTGTGGAGAAGAGCAACTTTCAACTCAAGAGAACCCTGTACACACAGGAATCACTCCACCTACTACTGAAATGCAGCCAACGCTGGCGTGGAATGTGGCAGCTGTAGAAAACAAGAAGTAATTACTAGGTGGAAATAGTAGAATTATCAATTATGCAGAAAAGGCAAAAGCGTTCAATAAATATTTTAGTACCGTATTTGAGGGGGAAAACAGCTGAAATAATCTCATCATATGGTGATCACACACTTTAATGTCTTCCAGAAATACTAGACGAACAGTAACTTCTGTTTCCAAAGTTAGACTTTTTTAAATCATCAGGTCCGGATAACTTGCATCCAAGAGTTTAAAAGAGCTAGCTTGGGAACTCGCTGGACCATTAACGTTAATTTTCAATAAGTCTTAGAGCACTGGGGAAGTTCCAGAAGACGAGAAGAAAGCTGCTAATGTTGTGCCAATTTTTTAAAAAAGAGTAAATGGGATGACCCAGGTAATTATAGGCCTGTCAGTCGGACATCAATCCCGGGCAAGATAAGGGAACAGCTCATACGGGACTCTATTAATAAAGAGCTACGGGAGGAAAATGTAAGTAATGCAAATCAACATGCGTTTATGGAAAATAGATTGTCAACTAACTTGATTTTTTTTTTTTATGACATTACAAGTTTAGCTGATAAAGGAAATAGTTCAGGTAATATACTTGGACTTCTATAAGGCATTTGACTTGGTACCACAAAACAATTTGATTAAAAAGCTAGATGGACATAAAATTAAAATGGCACACATTAAATGCATTAAAAACTAGCTAACTGATAGGTCTCAAAGTACAACTGTAAATGAGCTATTGTAATCGAGCAGGCCTGTTTTGAGTGGGGTCCCGCAGGGATTGCTCTTGGCCCTATACTAGTTAAGATTTTTATCAATTACCTGGAAGAAAACATAAAAATCATCAATGATAAAGTTTGCAGATGACACAAAAACTGGGGGAGTGGTAAATAATGAAGAGGACAGATTGCTGATTCAGATTGCTTGGTAAATTGGGCACAAGCAAACAATATGCATTTTAATAAGGATAAATGTAAATCTATACATCTGGGACCATACTTACAGGATGGGGGACTCTATCCTGGGAAGCAGCGACTCTGAAAAAGATTATTTGGTCGTGGTAGATAATCACCTGAACATAAGCCCCCAGTGTAAAACTGTGGCCAAAAGCGCTAATGTGATCCTGGGATGCATAAACAGGGAAATCTCGAGTAGGAGCAGACAGGTTATTTTACCTCCGTATTTGGCCCTGGTGCAACCACTACTGGAATACTGTGTCCAGTTCTGGTGCCCACAAGTCAAGAAGGATGTTGATAAACTGGAGCGGGTTCAAAGAAGAGCCATGAGAATGATTAAAGGATTAGAAAACACACCCTATAAATAGTGAGAGACTCAAGAAGCTCAAGCTATTTACCTTAAGAAAGAAAAGGTTAAGGGGTGACTTAATTACAGTCTGTAGGTACCAACATGGGAAACAAATATTTAATGGGCTCTTCAATCTAGCATAGTTGTACCCCTGGGGTTACACAGAGGCCTTCCAGAGGGTACTCAACTCATCTAGATATTTGCCTAATTTTACAACAGGCTACATAAAAAGCACTAGCAAAGCCAGTACAAACTAAAATTTCATACAATGACTTGTTTATACTGCTCTATATACTATACACTGAAATGTAAGTACAATATTTATATTCCAATTGATTTATTTTATAATTATATGGTAAAAATGAGAAAAAGTCAGCAATTTTTCAGTAATAATGTGGCTGTGACACTTTTGGGTTTTTGTGTCTAATTTTGTAAGCAAGTAGTTTTTAACTGAGTTGAAACTTGGGGGTACACAAGACAAATCAGATTCCTGAAAGAGGTACAATAGTCTGGAAAGTTTGAGAACCACTGATCTAGAAGATAAAGGTGCTACACAATCCAATGGCTGAAAGCTAGACAAATTCAGACTGGAAATAAGGCATACATTTTTTAACGGTCGGATTGCTTAACCATTGGATCAATTTACCAGGAGTCATGGTAGAGTCTCAATCACTGACAATTTTTAAAATCTAGATTCTGCTCTAAGAATTATTTTGGGGAAATTCTGTTGCCCATGCTATACAGGAGGTCAGACTAGATCAGTGGTTCCCAAACTGGGGTTCGTGAACCCCTGGGGGTTCGCAAAATGTTACAGGGGGTTCTTGGGAAAAAATTCCCTAATGGTAGACAGAGCTGTCTCTAGGGACCCTGGGCAGCACGGGGCCAGCAGCCTGGAGCCCCTGGGCTTCCAAGAGCTAAGCAGATCAAAGCAAGCATATCTATCACACTGAGGAGGTTTAAACTTCAAGACTCCTTATAAGAAATGGAAAGGGAGCTGGATATTTTTTGCTGTTTTTAAAATTAAATAGGCAGCCAGTATTGTTTTTAAATTTATTACGAAGAACAAGTTTAAGCTTTGTTGTAACACGCGTTGTTTGCCTGGACTGTTCAAGACCTGAATGCTTGTGTAGGAGGAACTCTGAGCTGGCTTTTTAAATACCTTCATGCTGTTTCACATCTGATACCCCTTGATGAAACATAGGAGCCTTTGTCTTAAGACAGGCTTATTCCAAAGTGATACAAGCTACGAAAGTGAGATCTTGGAAGAGTGTTGCCGTTTTCATAATGTAATAAAAATACTGTAATGATAAATAATAATTAATAATAAGTAGTGTGTAATAAGCATGTCATAAAAACAAATTTTATATTTCCAAGATCACTGCTTTTATAATTTATACTCAAGTAAAGGAGAAAATCCATGGAAATATTCATTTTTAGGAGGGGGTTCACAAGACTTGACATTTTAGAGAAAGGGACTCACAGGTTGTTAAAGTTTGGGAACCACTGGACTAGATGATCACAGTGGTCCCTTCTGGTCTTAGAATCTATGATAAATAGCGGTTCCAATCAAGTAGCTGTGTTACTGGTGTTGCAATTTCAGCCACATGCTCAAAGGCCATCCAGGGCAGATGCAGATGGTCTTATGTAACAAACTTTATCTAAGAGAGATTAAACCCCAGCCTAACTCCCCATTCGATATGAGTAACCATCTTCCTACCCTGTCTTAGGAAGCACTGACCTGGGAAAGGCAGCGCCAGAAAACATCTCCACCCCATGCAGGGTGCTCACAGTCTGAACCAGCAGGGCAACATTAACGTGCTGCAGTATTCAAGTCTCTTGCTTACAACTGACCTACACAGCAGGCACCTTTTGGCTGACACATGCACCATCACTGTCCTACCTGCACGGTCTCTCGCAGCCAGGTCCTCAATCCAAACCTTCCCTCTAGGGAAGGATATGCAGCATTTAACCCATTGTGGCACTACCCAATGTTCCTGGTACATTACTCTGTTGGCAGAAGCCATTATTTCCACCCACCCACACCACTGCAGGGGGAATGACCTGCCAGGGCCATTCTGGCACCATTGGTGCCACTTTACTTCTTCCCGTCATCAACAAGGCTGCTACTCCTTGCCACACTGGTGCCAAAGTGCCTTGGCGCTCCCGTTGCTCAGCCTCTCACCCTGTAATTATACCCTCCAGCGTGGTGCCAGATGGCAGACACAGGGCTGCCCCAGGCTATGGCTCTCCATCAGCAGCAATGCAGCATGAGGAGGCGCGACAGGTGCCCGCGTTCCCCAGCTCCCTACTCATCCCTGAGCAGAAACAAACATCTCTCCTAGCCTCACCACTAGGCAGATGCATCCACAGGGCACATACCACATGCCCAATGCTAGGCAAAGGGGCTGACACAGGGCAGCTCCCCTCCCCTCGACCCTTTGGACACAGTCTCTGAAAAATACTGAATGGAAGGTGACTTCTTCTGTTCCACTTGCCTGCAACTGTGCGTGCATTTCTAGGGCAGCTCTTCACAGTGTCTTCAGCCTCCTCCCTAAGACCCAGTGCTCTCACGTTTCAGGCCAAGTTCTCCTGGCTTTACTGGTTTCTGACACCTGCCCCTTACAGATGTTCAAGTGAAATCTCCTGCTCAGCTGTTCATTCTGCAGCCATTTTCTCTGCCTACTCTCTAGGCTAAGTGTGGCCCGCTGAGAGTAAGCACAGGCCGTGAAAGGGTAGCAAAGGGCTCGAATTCACCAGCATTTTGTCTCTGTAGCTTTGGGTTCAAATCCTGTATTGGGGATGTCACAAATGGAATGAGTTGGAGGGGCTAAGCCTAGTTCTCAGGAGGCATCTGCTCTTCTCACCAAGCCAGCGAACAGTTTGGCATAACCAGGAGTCTCTGCTGCAGGTTAGGATTGAGGTGCATCAGCAATGCAGCCTTAGAAAACAGGGCTTGAACAGTGGGGGAGCTGCAGGCCAGAACTGGTCGAGTTGGGAGGATGGAGCAGGACTGGAATAGCAGGGGTTCAGAGACCAGGACTGAGGAACATCAGCAGAGCTGGATGAGGAAAGCTCCCTTAACTCCTGCCTGCACAATTCTCTAGCCAGTGCCACAGCTGCTGCCTCAGCAAGGCCCAGATTCACATACAAAAGTAGGAAACTGTATAGGAAAGCATCTGTTTATTGCTCCTTTGCATACCTGATGGTAGTCAGGAGCCTGAACCGAGAGCAGCTCTGCACTAAATCTCACGCACCTAAAGCTTTCTCTATGTCACTGTCAGGCAATTTGTCACAGTGCCACTGGTCTGAGCAGGACTAGACAACACAGAGGAAAATAGGCCAGTGCTCCACCTATGCTGGCTCTCCTGCCGTTGCAACTATCAGCAGGGCTGCACCAGGGAGAGATTTCCCCCAAAGTCTCAGTCACTGCAGACCCGGCCTCCGAAGCTCCTTAGCTCAGTAAACACCCAACCAGCAATGCACAGGTTCAGCCTCCAGCTGCAGAAGAGGAAAGGGTCACTCCATCGAATTTTGTCACATAATTAAGACTCTGTTAATCACCAAAGGCAAGGTAAGCAACAGATGCCACCAAGTAACTGGTGCCAGGCACCCAAGGGACTCCATGGCACAAACTTCTGCGTGATTCTGAGCTCCCTGCCCTCCAAGCAGATCTGTTGCCGCCTCTTCTCAACTGCTTTGGGGCTAGTTAAATATGGGGGCTCCTCTCCCCTCCCTCACCCCAAAGGTCACTGTGTGGAGGTCAGGGTGACTTCTCCCTCTTGGGCTCCTCCACCTGGGGAAGAGCCTGGGAGGCTGCCAAGGCTCAGGGAACTGAAAAGGACTGGAATGATCTAGTGCACTCCAGGCCCTGCAGGGAACAAGCCAAGCCCAGGAACCCAAGCTGTCCTCTACGGCCTCTCCTGCTTCCCTAGTCACCCACACTTAGAAAGGGTGCGCTGGGCCAGTGACTGTAAGGAGAAGGGTAGTGCCTTATAATGCTGGGAAGGGGCAGATACAGGAGCAATCCGACCTCAACACTAGAGGACAATCATGGCACTGCATAAAAAATATCCCTGCGCTCCCCACGCACCTGCCGTCTGCCAGCACGCCACTAACTTGGTGCTAAATCTCCTTGTTCTATCAAGCCTCCTTGCTCCTTCACAGCACATACCAACCATCGGGGTTCAAGCACAGTTTGGAAGCGGGAAGCTATGGCATGTTCCTCATGTCACATGTGTTTTGTGCCCACCCCAGCCGAACTCCATGTCTGCAGATGTCTCCATTACAGAATCTCCCTCCTGGGCATGCGTGAGGCAAGGTAACCCCAGAGCTTCAAGCTCCCCACACACGGGGGTACGGGGGATATGTCAAACTGCTAGAGTAATTCAGCCACTGGGAGGCAGGAGGGGGGCGTTTAGGCTCTTATGCTACCTGTTGGTCCAGCACAGCAAAGCTACAGCAGCAGCAAAGGACCCACAGTGCATCTGGAGTAGGGTAGAGAATCCACATGGGGCTCACGAGCCTGGGAGCACCCAAGTGCTGGAGCATCGCTGGACATGAGAACCACCCCATGGGACCCCAGGGGCCTGTGGATAACAAGAAGGGGCCAGGGGAGGGAGCCAGATGCGGTTGCACCAGGAGTAGGAGGGGTGAGACACACAGGCCTGGCAGGGCATTGTTTGTTGGGGAGAAATACAAAAGGTGCAGACCCAAACCCATGTTCTCCCACCTTGGGAAATTCATCCATACCCACTACATTGCTAGCACCTACACCTGGAAACTCCCAGCCAGCCCCCCCCCCCATCTCCCCTCCCACACCAGGACCTCTCCTCTTCCTCCCCAGCCATAAAGAACCACCCTCTCACCTCCCGCAGGGAGCCACCTCTCTGGGAGCTGGTCTACCCCTAGACAGGGAACGACATTCTGACATCATTACATTCCCCCCCATTTGCTTTAGTGTACTGTTTTAACATTTGGGGCAGGATCTCTCCCTGCCAGAGCCTCTCTTGGCCTCCACACTACACACCCTCGCCCTCAGGGCTCTCAGACTGACCTCCAGAACTGCTGAGGGGGGCTACCACATTCCAGGCACCCACCCACTCTCCTGCACCATTCTCAGACCTGACAGCGAGCTCGCAGCAGGCACAGTGACAAAGGAAAATAGCCCCTACCATTCATGGCATCACACCAGCTATCAACAGCCTGGTCCTGCAGGGCCAGCCACTTTCATATCATCTCTACCCTGGGCTTTACGCATGCAAGAGCTCATCGCTGTGCAAAAGCCAGCCTGACCTGCTTGGTGATCTCTCAACTCTGCCCTGTGACCCAGGGGAAGGGTCATTTGCAACTGTTTGTATAAAAGAAAGATCAAAGGTTATCACCCGAGAATACAAGTGACCTCACAGGAGCTGGAGTGTTTCTGGGATACTCAAAGAGGGATGAGTAAAAGCCACAAAGGCCATTGACCCTAGGGGGCGTGCAGGGGGCCAGTGATGCCAGGCATTAGGAGGAGCAGCTATTGATGCTGGGCATGGAGGGCGCTCAACTGCAGCTTCCTCACCAAGCTGCTGAGTTGGGAGCTCCATATGGAGCCCTGTCATGCTGGCAGCCCTTGGTGCGAGCTAGGGCTACTTGGTACCTAGCGCAGCTGCATCATCCCTGCATTTGCTGCAGGGGGCACTGCCATTCAAAGACTCCTGAAACCCCAAACGATGGTGCTGGAGAAGCTGGGAGCTCCAAGAGTGGTACAGCCTGGCCAATTACAGGACAGACTTTTTCATAGTGGGATCCCCTAGGACTTAGACCCTCTATACACTGAGGGGCAGAGAGTGAAGTCCTTCGGTAGGGGGCTGACACTTTCAGGATCTTACTCCCAGCCCCATGACTGAAGTGTCAGCCCAAATAATAATGCTCCTTGGGGAGCTACACAACTGTTACTCCATCCCACTCCACATGGCCCACGGTGAGGCACAAAGGAAGGATCAGGGCTGGAGGACAACCCTGCTCTTTTTGCTCTTGCTGGGAATAGGTGTCCCTGCCCACCTTGGATACTTTGCTGCAGCAGTATCCATAGCTGGTGTTTGCTTCGTGGAGGGCCAACCAACGTACATGATCCTGTGCCATGAAGACTACTTATCTAGGTGTGGCTCAACCAGCGGGTGGATAACCCTCATCCCCGCAGAGATCGCACCATGGGCAGAGGAACAGGCATGGGCTTTAACATCCTCCAGGAAACCGGTAGTACATTCCCCTGCCAGGAGCAACTCAGACCCTCCCTACGGCGGGGGAGCAGCAAGCACGGAGAACATGCTCCCCATTTGGGGAGCCCCAAAGGGCAAAGAGAACAAGGAGCGGAGATTAGCAGCGGAATCCTGAGGAGCCGTTCAATGTGGCCAGCCTTAATCTCAGAAACCCTCTCTAATGCCTGGCCCTGAAACCGCACGCCCCGGAGCGGCTAATACCTGGGGCTTTGCCTTAACAAAGGACCCCAGAGCAGGCAGCACATCCGGGATTAGGGGGAGGAGGGAGAAAAGACTGCTCAGCAGGGTTTGAGCCAAATAAAGTTTAGGGAAAGAAATAATAATGCTGATGAAAAGGAGCCCGCTGGGGGAGTGCTATTCAGCTCCAGACCTACCCCACCAGGCAGCCAGCAGCAGAGGGGAATTTCTCATTAACTCTTTCCTAACCCATATTGCCGAGGAGGATCTGGGCTCTGCACCTATCACATTAAAAAGCCCTAGGTGGCAGGGCTAGGGGGTCTCCAGTTCACAAAGGCCTGGAAAAGGCCACAGAGCAAGTACAGTCTGGGTAGCAGTATGGCAAGCTTTGCCCCCACAGATGGGCATCAACCCTGCCTGGCAGAGGCTGCTCTTGCTCTATACCTTAGAGGACAGCAGCTCTGTTGGGACCAGCCCCACTCTAGCCTGTACTCAGAGGGTGAAGCACTCCTCTTCAGCAAGATGGCATGGAGACCCCCACCATTCACCATATGATGAGCATCAATCCACGCTGGCCATGCCACATGAAGCCAACAGCAATGGCAAAGAGCTCTGCAGTTGGGGAGGGAAACAGTCCCAGCATTCAGTGCGGTGACAGGAGGAGAGTTGGACGGGTGCACACATGTCCAAGAGGGGCGTAAGTGTCTCACCCAGCCTGGGGCCTGCGTATCGCAGGAGTCCAGAGTAGCACACAAATTGCTTCATTAACTTTCATCACATTAAGCCAGTTTCATGAATTTAACATCGTCCCCAGACTATTGTTTGTCTGAAAATTAAATTACAGCAACATTTGTTCTTCCAGTGAGTTTGTCAACCACAAATGAAGCCAGAGGAGGGCGGAGGCAGGAGAGTAGGTGGGGTGCCACCACTCGTCCAACTGCAGGACTCCTATGCCAGACAGCTTTCTGTTAGGGTAGGAAACAGGGCTACCTTATCCCTCCCCTGGAGGAAGAAGCCTCCACTGCGCTATTTATGGGGACCAAAGCACAGCAGAAGAGGAGAAAGCAGGAGAGCTGCCTGAGAAGAATAGGAACCACCAAACCGGATCAGATGAATAGTCCAGCTAGTCTACACAGTAGACAGATGTTTCAGAGCAAGGTGAAAGAAACCACCATCATGGACATTTATGGAATAACACGCCCAGAGAAGAAGCTTTAACTGGGTCGTCAAAGGAGAAACCGGTTAGGTAGCACGAGTCTTTTTTAAAAAGCTGGAGGCTGTGAGATGAACAGAAATGCTCTCAGGATCTTTTGATTTAGTTCCATTATTCCCCCCCACCCCCGGCAAACAAACACTCCCCTCTGCAGTGTCAGAAACAGACAGCAACTTTTTGCTCTTTCAGGTGAGCCAGTAAGTGAAATGGAAGAGAAATACATGTGAAACTGACCAGCCTAAGTCTGGGACAAGGTAATGCAAAATAGTAAACAAACAGCTTAAAGGGAACAAGACCTTTTCATTTTTAAAAGTCTGGCAGTTTTATAAATGTAGGGTATTATTCAGAAACCCACAATTAAGGTCATATTCAATAAAAATTGATGGTATTCTTAAACCTGCCATTGTCTCTCTCATTTCTATTCAGATTATGCGGTGAAAAACAGTTTCCGTCAAATACACAGCAGTAACAGAGTTGCCTCCCTATATTATTATTTACATTGCTTTAGCACCTATATAACTCAGCCAGTTAGGGTCCCCATTGCATCAGGAACTGTACAGACACCTAGCAATGAGAGATGGAAACATCCTATTAGATTATCCTGCCCTTCTCTAGGAGACCAACATGGGATTGTTCCCTGTAATCTATTCATTCCCAAACTCATGATCTGCAGAACACGGGTTTATCACATGATGCTGGCTCACCTCCTCCTTTCTGGCTGCCAAACTGCATTAAAAGAAGTTAAACAGCCATTGAACAACTTTGCTGCTACTGCTTTCCAAGTGGGCAACTGCTGTAGATGCCACAGGGATGTTATGTGATAGAAATGTTCCATTTGTAATCACACATGGGACCATTCGCAATTACAAATGCTGTGCATGCTAGGAAAAGTCTGGGAATCCCCAAGTCCAGCAACATGTCCGTTCATGGATTTCAGTGTCCCAAGCAAGGGGCTCCCTCTGCCCAAGATCCCCGCCCCGCTTTGCCTCATCATCAGGAAGACTTCCCTGCCATTTAACCTCCACTTTCCTTTTCTTGATTTTTTTCATCCCTTGATTCCAGCACTAGGGCAGGAGGGGGTTGTGGGTGAATTTCCCAAGCCAAGAGAGTATGTGGCTGTGTCTGCACTTTTGTATTTCTCCCGAGGATATGAGAGAATAATGACATCACCACTGGCAAAAAAGCTGATGATATGTAACTGGCCACCTGTGAAAGCAGTGCCTCCTATCAGTCAGTGGTCAGAAGTGCACCCCTCACACCCCCACAATGTGTAGAATACAGGAGGGAAGGGAGACAGGACTGTCTGCAGCAGGGCAAGAGATTTCAAATATCTGAAAAGGACAGAGTCAAACATCTCAGGTCTGGAACAAGGGAAAAGGAAACGGCACCTAAATCCATCCCAGAACCATGGCCTCTGGGGCATTTAGAAACTCCACTGTCTCCGTTCTGAACTCCCCCACCAACTCTGACAATGCCACTCACTCCTGACGTGCAGCCCCCACCCCCACTCTAGTCCCAGTACACTCCTGAGTGAGCTATGCCAGTTATACCCAACCCTGCGCAGGTTTAGTGATGTGTCCAGTTGAAGGATTAAGATGAGAATCCATCAAACTAATGTCACTTGTAAAGCACCATCATATAAAATGCTAAATATTATTCTTATAATGGCCTAAGCCAAGATTAGCACCTAAGTCTCCTATGGCTGGGAGATGCCTTTCCGTATCCCGTTAAGCCTAATGGTATGTCTAAAGCCCACTACCACATCTTTGTCTCCGCTGCCTTGATGAGCGGAGCCCTCGGGTGTTTGCTCTAATGCAAGGTACTCCGGGATTATGAGCGCGGCCTTGATTGTGTGTTTGTTGCCTTGTATCTTACAGATTAAATATAACCTACACAAGATCGAGGCTAAGGGATATGGCCCTGCTGGACTTTAGTCACAGCCACAGCATGCCATGCACGCTTTCTAGGCATCAGGGGGATTGGGTTTAACTCCTGTCCCCTACCCTCCACCTCAAAATAACCTACCAGCTCTCTGGTGAAACAAGTGTCTCAAGCTGCTCCCCCAAGGGGATCCACACTGATCTGCTCTCTTATTAGCAGCAGACCCTGTGTTACAGAGCCCTGTCAGTTACCACCCTCTTTCTGCAACCACCCATCTCAAATTTCAACCCAGGCTTTTGATCTCCAAGGCCCTGACTAAATCCCCACCCTTGGCTGTATCAATTCAGCCATAAGGACACCTGCATTTTCCCCATTTCAAAAAGACCAATTGATCATTAATGAAAGCGAGGGAGAGGGCATAAAGGGATCCAAGCAGCAGCTTGTCTCAAGCCTTTGCAGGCCTAGGCCATGCTGGTGGAGTGTGTGCAGAGCGCAAGCCCCCCTGTTGGGATCCCTGCAATATAGATGAATGCACTGCAAATATCAAAAGGCTCAGAGAATTAGGATGGGCTCCAGCAGCAGCCTTCAATCGCTGAGGAAGCGGCCAGCATCTCAGCCCCTTGTTCCCAAGCCCTGCACATTCCTCTCTCAGTCTCCCTGCTGCCTGCACCTCCATTTCCCTCTTGATTTATGATGGATTTTCCTCCAAGGCTGGAGGTCTTCTCAGTTGCCATAGGAACCGCAGAGGTCAGGCCACAGGGGATCAGTAATGGCTGACTTACCCGGTTGCCACTATCTGTATGTGCTGTGGCCCTGGGACAGCCTTGCTACTAACCCACAGCTCAGCCCAGCCCCAGGAGCTACTGGAGAAGTGGCAGGGCTAACGGGTTCCAACTTTCCCGTAACCTGGCTTAGCTAACTCGGATTAAAAGAGCAGTGAAGACACAGCAGTTCAGCTTTTAACTCAGATAAGCAGCACAAGTTCAACCCCAGGCTGCCCTAGAGGCTTGAACTCACGCTGCAACCCCAGTTAACAGCCAAGCTACCATGCCTTGACTGCTGTTCTAAAGTGATTTAGCTAAACCAGGTTAAGAACCACGGCCGGCTCCAGGCACCAGCGAAGGAAGCAGGTGCCTGGGGCGGCCAATAGAAAGGGGCGGCACTCAGTCCATCATCAGGGCAGCACGTCCCCGTCTTCGGTGGCAATTCGGCAGCAGGCCCTGTAGTCCCTCTTTTCCTCTTCGGCGGCAGCTCAACCAGGCTTGGTTTTGGGGTTTTTTCCCTTCACCGCTTGGGGCGGCAAAAAAGCTGGAGACAGCCCTGTTAAGAACACACCCTATTCTGCAGCATGGCCATAGCCTACAACCCATTCACCACCCTCCCCAAGACAAGGCAGCAAAGAGAGGCCAGAAGAGTGGCAGCGAGCGACTCCCCCAAGGCCCACCAGGAGGTCAGTGCAGAACTGACTAGCTCTCAGGAGTGAATCTCCCAGTACCTTGCTGTGAGCCCTAGACTTCACTGCCTCCACCACTCTCTCCTCCGGCTCTGCCCAGGACCTGTCCCAACCCTCCTTCTGGCAAGTAGGACCTCCCGATCTGCTTTAGTCTCTTGGCACCCAGCTGAGCTGCAGCATTACCTCCAAGGGCATTAGCCTTGCTGTCTTCAAAGCCCTAGCACCACTGCCTTTTCCATCCCCCACTTCTCAGCCCCGTGCCCTGGGGCACCAGCACCCCTTGTCTCTTTGCAATGCCAACTCGACTCAAAAAACAGGTGGAGCAGAAAGTGACTCTGGCAATTGGGGCACAAGAAGCGTCTAACTCCCCATTCCACTGGAGGGTGGGTTTCCTCAAACAGGCAGCAGGTTCAGAGAGGGACCAAGCGAGATTCCTCAAACACCATTCATCTGTGCTGGTCAGGACAGACAAAGGCCTGCCTGGATACCAGAGCTCCCGCTTTCCACACCAGCAATGTCTATAGGCCCCCTGTCATCTGAATAGCCACCTCCATTACCAGCCGCTTGGCTCCCCCTTGCCTGCTCCTTTCCCTTCAGTGGGACGCGAGGGCTATTCTCCTGCTTGAAAGGCCCCAATTAGTCAGTATTACAGCCTCCAAATGGACACAATGGCTCTGACAGGAGGGACCTCTCTAGAGCTCGGGACTCCAAGCTCATTTCCATCTCAATGGGGGTTGCTTTTCACCCCAGCCCATCCCCACCGGAGCCGTCCCAGAGCTCATCACAGGGGAGCCAGGGTCACAGGTGTGAGACAACAGCCATGAAAAGGAGGGGAAAAAACTGCTTGGCAGCCTCACACTCCAGAGGCAAAAAAGCACGCTCCAGCTGGAGCCTGACAGAGAAAGAGGGAAGAGTGGGGGAGGGAGCACTCATCCCTAGGATCCTCCTGAATCCCCACTCCCACATTGTCCTGGGCTTCGGGGACACATTTGCCAGGCCCATTCCGCTGAGAAAACGCACAGAGAGCCACATGGACCACCTTCAAGCTGAGCTCACACACTTCCCCCTTCCAAGGTGGCTGTAGCTGGGTGTCAGGCCACAGGTTTGATGGAGGGGTGGAGGAACACCTATCTTCACTTGTCCCCGATCCCCTCAATCCCGAGAGCCTGCATCAGCCAGGGGATGGGAGGAGAATCCTAGGTTCAACTCTCCCTCAAGGGATGTCCCTCCTGGGCCCCTGCACTGATCTGAAGGAGCCGACACAGACCGGGATGAAAAGACCATTTGCTGGGATCATGTGGGAATTTTAAATCCCTGGATTTCAGGAAACACACAGATCTTCCCTCTGCTTTTTCCATCTCCCCCTCACTCCCGCCCACCACCACCAACAGCAAGCGTCCTCTGCTATTTTGCCCTCATCTCCCCAGCTGGCTGCAGACCAGACTCATCATCTTCTTGTCTGTTCCACATGTGCCAACCACAAGACCTGTCAGAGTGCTTGCAAGATGTAATCTCCAGCAGAACCTTCCACTCCCATGCTCCTGCACAGGGATCCCACTGCATGCCCAGATCAGTGCATGCCCCCAAGGTGGAGCTTGCTACCAGAAGAGAGGTGTTCTCTGCATCCAGTGGAAACTCAAGGAGCTAGCCAAAGGATTTGCCACAGCAGGCGAGTACTTTAGTCCATCTTGTTTAGGGACCCACATTCAGCAGCGTCCAGTGCTGGCTGCTTCAGAGGAAGACCAGAGGCGCCCCCAATGCAGCTGAATAGGACATGCATAAGGAGACCACTGCTTCCGGACACCTGGGGTTATCATTGTCTGCCCTGTAGCAGCACATGCCATCCTGTGCCAGGCCGCTAATAGCGGCATGGATGAAAGCGTTCATCCTTTTTCCAAATCCAACCATCGTGTTAGACCCAGTGATTTTCTGCAGTGACTGCAAATTCAACAGGCCCCTCCTTTGTACCCACTGCAGACACCTTATTGGCTGTTGTGCTGCCCAGCTGACACCTCCTACAGGTGATTTTGGCACATCACTGGAAGAGGGACTCATTGAGCTGAAGGCTCTGCAGAGATGCCCACTAAGCAGCCGGGATGCTAGGACCCGAGGGAGCAGCCTCCTGCCTCAGAGGGTGTCGCACAGCTCTTTTGCCTTGCTCCTTTCTCCTGGGGCTGATGAAGCACGTCTGCCTCTGATTTATAGCTCTGCCTCTGACCAAACCCGAATGGCGAGGGACACAGGGAGCAAGGGAAGGGGAGGCACCAGAAGGCACATTCTCCCCTTCCCTAGGTCTATTTTCAATTTTAACATGGCAACAGCTCCCGCCAGACTCCAGCAAGAGGGATGATTTGCAGGCCACTTGCTGCGATAGCTCACTGGAAGCGGGAGCAATGGTGCTACATTTCTATCAATACTGTTCTGCTCCCGCGTGTTAATGAGCTTCTGGGATGAGGACAGCGGACTGGGGACGGACGGACACTGAGCTCCCTACTCTTGCCAGTAAGGTCTGTGAGGAGCTTTAACACTATGCAGCAGCTGGAGGATGTTTCTTTGCCTCCTGCTGGGCATTCCATGATCTTTGCAAAGGCCTGCACTGGTCCGTGGCAAGGTGAGCCAGAGGGCAGGGCACAGAGATGCAGGCACATGCGCTCAGACACACCCAGGAGAACAGCGACGACTGGCAGAACAGGCCGCACAGAAAGGAGAGAACAGAGCCTGAAATCACCGCAACAAATACTAGGCCGTTTTAATATGAATTAGACACACCTGGGACTGGCATAGCACAGGGCTGAGAGTCAGGATTGAGGAGCATTGGCCAAGCTGTGTACAGGGGCCCAGTGTTGGAATAGCAGGGGGCTGCAGGTCAGGACTGACTGAGGGACATCAGCAGAGCTGGGGAGAGGAGCTTGCCCAGATCCTAGTTATATAAAGCCAAGCTTGCAAGATAGGTTCATTTTATGTATCCCCAGCAGTGCAGAGGCTGTGCCGTGCCACCCTTCCTTTCGGAGCTTGCTCCACGGCTTGGTCCCTCTGACTTTACTCAATCTCATCTCTTTGCTCCTAATTACAGGCCCAGCCCACTAGTTTCATTGGGGGCAGGGGCAGACCCTCTCCCCCCTCACTTCATGGTGATTAGTGTGCCAAGCAATCCAGGACACCCTTGGATGTTTTAATCTTGCTCCCTCTGGCCCCTTAATTATTTTTATAGGATCTTTGCTGAATTCCCTCCACTCTCTGCATCTTTCTGGGAAGGTGGTTCCCAACACTGAACACAGCTGAGCTCACCACAGCCACTTAGAGGGACCATCCTCCTTCCTGCTTTGGGGCATGAGGGCCCAAGAGAGAAAGGCAGTGTCCCAGCCAGGGCCTCACCAGAGCCATGGGGAAGGTGGGGGATTGCCCCCTCTGCTGTGGGGCATGAAGTCTCTCTGAACACAGCCCAAACTCGCTGGCTTCTCTTGGTGCCAAGCAGCCTGCTAGCTCCTCTTGTGTTTGCAGTGGTAATCGGCCCAGGATCTCTTCAGGCTGTTGCGGTGCCTCCCTGCTGAGTCCCCACACTGCAGAGCGTCTACTTCCCTGGGTGTAGCAGCAGAAGAGACCGGGCACACGCAAGCTCCCAAAGCTTTGATCTGTCTTGACTCCATTGCTCCAAACCCCTGACAAATGTCACCTTCCCCCAACACCAAACCTGAGTGGCTGGGCAAAGCCTGGCAGGTGGAGTGGCCAGCTCTGGCAGCCAGCGCTGGCTGATGGATGGCGATTACGCAGCGCTCTGCTTCCAGACTTCGAAGTGAAAGGAGCAGGGGAGATGTGCAGGCTCAGCACTTTCTGAGAGGAGGGTTTTAGCAGGACTTGCTGCTCCCCTCACACCGTGTCTCCGGCTGGCAGGGAGCCAGACTCAGAGCCCTGTTTCCTTCATTTCTTCACCTGTCTGCATTGTGCTGAGTATGGAACAGATGGAGAGAAAAGTTACAGCCCATGAATCAAAGTGCCCTGGCCAGCCGGGAGGGGGGCTGGGCGGAGCCTGTGACTGCACAACAGCCTCCCCTCCCTCCCGGGAGAAGGCCGTGCCATTAGTCACTGCGCCCTCCTGAAATGCCAGTAGCGATTCAAAAGGTCACTAAAGGGGAGGGGGCAAAAAGGGGGCCACAGCAGCATCCCTAGTGAGGCAGGAGCAATAACCTCCAGCCCAGAGCGGTCAGTCCAGCCAGTTCTCTGCCTCTTGTCAAGCGGGACACACCGCACAGCTCTCGCAGGGGACTCTATTCCCAGCACGGGGCAGTCCCTGCGGGGTCTCTTCCACTGAGACACCTGAGGGTGGGAGCGGGTGGCTGCTGCCAGCCCTGTCTCTGACTCCAGGGAAGCTCTCAGAGGCCAATGGTTCACAATGAATTTCTGATTGTTTCCTCCAGCAATGAAACATCCTGTCAGGAGCAGTTCGGCTGAACAAAGCCAGACGCTGATGAGCAGCGAACAAGGCCCCTTCCTCACAAGCAGGAACCCGCCAATGCACACAGCAAAGGGGCCTGGTGCGCTCCCCTGGCTGGAGCCATGACCTGCTCTGGAGACTCCATTTGCTCCTCCTTAATACCCAGCAGCTTAACAAGCCACAGCCCCGAGCCTCCACCCTGATTAAAAGGGCTGGTGCTTAAAGACTCCAGCGAGTGCTCCCGAGAGGGTGGGGAGCAGCCAAGAGGTATTTGATGGATTCACTTTGGCAACGCTCAGCTACCTTGTCACGCCAATAAAATTACTGCTATTGAACGGAGAGAGGCAGACAGACAGACAAGGCCCAATTCTTCCACCGCAGGATTCGAGACACTCCCAGAGAAGTCAAGGGGAATTAGTTGTCTTCTGTAGTGGGAGAAGAGGGTCCCCAGAGAGAAGGGGACAGAGACAACATGAGAGAGAACCACAGAGAGTAGGAGAGAGACAGATGGAGAACAAAAGGCCCTTGTGCAGCACAGACAGCTGGCTTAGCCATCTCCAGTCCGATGGCCCAGCCTTGTGCTGCTTGCTACACAGAACAAGCCCCAGAGCTGCGTGGGGGGAGGCTCTTTCCACATGAGAGCCATATGACATTCCAGACTCAAGCAGGGCAGCCCAGCACCCACAAGCCAAACCCTTGGGGCAGGAGTATGGGGGTGGGGGGAAGGGGGTGCGGTGCTGGGAGCAGGGAATGTAGGGTTTTTTTTAACCTGTTCTAAACCCTTCTGGGATTTGCAAAAGGCAGTAATCCCACTGGGAGCAGGTGGGTTGAGCCAGACCCCACTGCACATGGAGCATGCTATTCACCAAGGGCTATGGCAATGACAAGATTCCCCCACCCTACACGCTGCTGTGAGGTTAGGGAAGCCTCTCACCCAAGGCATTGCCTGGGCCTGGCCTTGCTACAAGGAGAATGTCCCTGGCAGCACTCCCCAAGGGAAGGCTATGCCAGGCATTTAACCCATTCACCGCTAGGCCCTTCCCCCACACTTGTTGGGCCTCCCCTGCCCATGAACATTCAAGAGCAATCTAGGGATCATCAGGACGTACCCAGTATAGTTGGCAGGTGCCCTTTACCTGGGCATACCTCTGCACATTCAGCAGGGCCCAGTGTTGAAACTGGGATTTCAGACAACAGCAACAAGACTCTAACTAGCCCTCCCTGTAATTCAGGGGCTTCAGCTGAGCTGTTGGGTTGGGGCCTGCTATGATAAGAATAGTAGGGGGCTTCCAGTCAGGACTAAGGGGCCTTGGCAGACCTGGGGCAGAACAGCAGGGAATGCCCAAGGGGCCCAGAACAGCTACAGATCTACAGGGAAGGCCCAAGAATGGGACTGACAGATCCACTGCCAGATGAGCTGCCCACATAGGGGCCTTTCACACCAAAGCACTTTGTGCAAACTAAGAGTTAGGGGCATAGCAAGCACCGCCAGGTCACCCCCACATTTCCCTGAGCTCCCCAGTGAGGTACGACCAGTTGGTATGCAAAGGTGGTACAAGGCTGCTGAGAAGATGGGTTTGCCCACTTCAGCCCACACCGCTGGGAAACACTGCTCATCCCAGAAACAGTGGGCACCAAGGCCAGGAGGTAAATGACATTCACTTCCACCCATGGCCCAATGCTGGCTCTGAAGACATCACTCCTCCCCTTTGCAATGGCTAAGACTACCTGCAGGGCAGGGGAAAGCAGAGTCACAAGGAGAGTTAACACGTTTTTTTACACGTCTCAGGAGCCAGGGGCTGGATTTCACATGTTGGACACACCAGGGTGAGATTCAGCTCCGAACCCTTAGTGTCTTAGCACTAAACATTGTGTGACAGAAAAGGGCCCAAGCAGTCAGCAGGGATAGGGAATGGGGCTGGAGCTCGCTGGATGTATGCCAAGGGGCGACAATCCATGTAGTATGGTGCACTATCCAGGGCTGTGCTGGGCCATTTGGTCTGTGACCTCTGTCAGGTCTCACCCATCCAGAAGAGGCCCCACCTTGCACCAGAGGGTGCAATGGACAAGCCTCCAGGGATTTGGAGGATTAGTTCCAGCTAATCCTGTGTCTGTGCGTGTCTGATACCAAGAAACGGAATGCCATCCCCTTGTGCACTGAGAGCCTTCAAAGAGGTGGATACCAGCCCCAGACACTGGTGTGGACCCACCTCCCCACCAAAGGCGGGGTTCCAGCATGGCAATGCAGCTGGGTTCTGGCTGATCCCTTCAGGAGGTAGCTCGGACAGGGCAGACACACACACTGTTTCAGCTGCTGAAAGGCGCAGAAGTGGCTGCTCTGCCAGGAGAGTGGGAAACCAAGGTGTCACTGGAGATCAGCAGCATCCCATCTTCTCCCTTCAATCCCCACCACCATCTCAGTCGCACGGAGAAACACTTCTGTTGCGTCCTCTAAGCTGAATTGCATTCTCCAGGGCAACACCTTCTCCAGTGACCGCCACTGCCTGCATACATATGGAGGAAGAGGCAGACTTCCCTCCAGAGCAGTGCCACTGAAGAACCTGCAGGTACTAGTGGGGGCAGAAGAGACAAGATAAGGCACCTTTGCAGACAGGCAACCGCCCCTGAACAGTCTCAGGGGCCAGTGCCTGCCTCCCTCAGGGAGATGGCAGGTGAGAACAGCCTTGCTTAAGCACCAGCACCCAGTCCTGCCTCAGTCTCTGTGTACTTCTACCCCAAGAGTCCTCACTACTCCTCTTCCCAGCCAGCAAACCTGGGACACCCAGCACATTAGAGACAGATGCCTTGCAGTCCCTGCCAAGCCTGTGGGGAGAACTGCTGGCTCACTGGGGGTGGGAGACGGAAGAGCATTGCAATGGAAAAATGCTTTGCTTTTAAATCACTGGGAGAAGATTGGTCCCTGGGAGCAGAATAGAGGCAAAGCTGCCCGGGGGGAAGGGGGCGTGCCTGGGTTCCTGTCCTACCTCAGCAGCTTGGAATGCAGCAGGCTACGGATTCTTGCAAAGCCCTTGGCCAGAAGCGCTTCCTTCCCCAAAGTCACCAGGGCCCCCACCTTCCAAACTAGCATCATTACCATCCCACTCACACTGCAAGTGATTCTTGCCAAGTGATTCTGGGGGTTCCCCCACCCTCCCCTACCCTCCCTCTGCCGCCCCAGCTTCACTCTGAGGACCTGCAAATTCATCACACCAACCAAACAGCCAGAGATCTTGTGTCACTCTGCTGGAGAGGACAGGGGGTTTGAGCCATGCATACAGGTGGGAGAATCCATATCTGGAACCTTAAAGGCAAAGCATCCACTGTGACCGCCTCTCCTCTCCCAGGTGAGACAAGTCGGTATCTTAGCAAGCACATGGCTACATCACCCCATGTGGGGAGAATGTGAGCCCTTTGATCCTCCACAGCACAAGGGATGGGAGGTGGGGTTGGGGGGTAGAGTATGTGTATATGTGTTTAAAGGGGTCAGGATGACCACTTCGCATGAATAGATTAATAAAAACAATAATAAAACAAACAAAGATGATGAGCCAAAAAAAGCAGACATGGGGCCAGCTCAGCTCTGCCTTCCGTGGGAGAGAATAAACAAGCTGCAGAGAGTGTGAGCTCTGGGTGGGGAGCAGATTCCAGACACAGATGCTCCCTAATGCAATCGCGCCAAGGGCCATCTGGGTTCGGGAGGGGAGGAGGGTTAAAGGGATTACAGTGGCGACCGGACAAGCAGATCTAGACAAAGAAACGTTCCCCAAAATCAGAGCTCAGCTTGCTGTGAGAGCCACTCAGTCTGACACCTCTTGAGCCCTGATGCCAGGGAAAGAGCAATAGGCCTGGTCTGCCAGTCCCTCAACTGGGCCAGCCTTGGGAGCCCTCAAACATCCAGCTTTAGCCCCGCTGTTGCCAGACTTCACTATTGCTTCTGAAGAACAGCGGCACTGTACTGAGGATAGATCCTGCATAAAAGGGGCAAGGCAGACCTTCAGCACCAGCCCAGCCAAGCCAAGCCCACCCAGACCAGGCTGATGGTGATTCTGAACCAGCCCAGCCCCTGCAAGGAAATTCAGAGAAGAGCACTGACCATGAGCAAAGATTTGTGGGGCAGGACACAGAGCTAACCACATCTTGCTTGGCTCTGCAGGTGCTATGGAAGGGAGTGGAGATCAAAGAGGAAGGGTCCATGTAGGGTGGCCAAGGGAGTATCCATTACACAAAATGTGATTAAATTAAGCAAAGGAAAATTTGGCTTGAATATTGGGAGATCTATTGGCCTGTCACACACCCTCTCCATAACAACAAGAGGCGTGAGCCCCATCACCGGAGACATATAAAAACCCTGTGGAATATATCCAAAGGAACAAACCTGCATTGGCAGCTGGAGGAGGAGAGTACAGCAGATGGGGAACACGTGCCTGAAGTGCCCATCATCCTTGCGCCTGGGCACGTATGATAATCCTTTGCCCGGTTCTCATGCCTTCTACCTGAGCAGCTCAAAGCGCACCAGAAACTTTAATAAATGAGACCTCATTGGGAAGGGGGCGGGGGAGGAGAATGAGAGCGCAAGAGAGAAGGGATTTGCCCGTGGTCACAAAGCGGGGGGGGGGGGGGGGGGAGGAGGAGGAGACGGGAACAGGAACGGGACAGAACTCCTTGTCCCAACTCCCAGACCTGTGCTTGACCAAAGAGACCATCCTTCCTCTCCAACAGATCTTTCCCAGCCTTATTTCTACAAAGCCAATTAAGAATTGAAGCCATTGAAAAATCCACTCCCCCCCCCCCCATCCTGAGTGAGGAACAGGAACCTTCCCCTGAGGAATGGAGGGGCTGGAGGCCTAGGCCAGAGACTCCCACTAAACCCAAGCTTTTATTTAAAGCAATTAAAAGCGTTTCTTATTCCTGACTGAGAAGACAATCCTTCTGAGTGACGCCCAATGCAGCATGGTCCTCTCCCTTAGTCTGCAGATAGGCAGCTCCAGGGCCTCTTCTCTGCCCAGTCCTTTCCCAAGGTGGCAGGAGCAATTCACAAGGCTTTGGCCATTTTCACTGCTGCTCTTTGGATCCGTGCAGGCAGCCAGGAAACTACAAGATTTAGTTTTGCTTTGCCGCTGCTGCTTGGGAAAGCTCTGAGGAGAGCCAGGCAGAGAGGCCTAGGCAGTAAGTACGTGGGACCCAGCTCGAGAGACCTCAAAGGGGCCTGGTTTTCAGAGAGCATGTGCTCAGTGCTGCCTGAAAACAAGGCCCTTCATTAAGGTATGCACCAAGATCACTAGTCACTTGGAAAAATCTTGACCTGGAGCTATTCATGGGAGAGGAGGCTAAGGACGGGATAGATCAAAGGTAGTCCGTCCCCCATCCCCTACATTCACCCCCTCCGCTCAAACAGGCCTGGCAAGCTGATGGGGGAAGGGACAGGAGAATGGGCACACCACCAGACATACAGCAGCCAGGAGGGGGGGGGTAGAGATGCATATTTCCTGCACATGACCCCTGGCAGCAGCAGCAGAGTGGTTGGGGAAAGGTAGTTGGTGGATCCACCATCCCAACAGGGAGGAGGCTCAGGGGTGGGGGAACAAAGACACACTTCCTTCTAGCGGCCTAGAAAAAAGAGGGAGGACGCAACCGTTATCTGACACCCCCTATCCAGAGGCTGATATGGAAGATGGAGCCCCTGAGCAGGCTCTGGGAACAGCAACCTGATAAGAACCCCAGCAGCCTCGCCTGTCCCAGCAGCCACAGGTCAGAGGGTGAGCTTCTCACCAGGGCACTAGCCCTGGGGCCTTTCTGATATGGCCTCGCTCACCCTTCACATCAGCCTCGAGCTAAGCAGTGCCTGGTACATCCTTCAAGCCCATTTGCAGGTAAAGGAATAAAGCTGTTAAGCCACTATGTACCCGACAGTGAAGGAAAAGAGCTCCCCAACACCACCTCCCACCTCTGCCCAGTGCACTGGGGAGAGCAAGGAAGCTGCTGTGTACAAAGCCCCAGCCAGCAGAAACCCCCCCCCCCCCCACTTCCCATTAACTGCCTCTAGGATCCCACAGCCTCTGTTATAAATCACCTGCTTCCCTGAATTTTCGGCCCAATCCTAATCCCACCACTGGGTCAAATTCTGCTCTCACTAACTGCGGGGTATATCTGGAGTAACTCCCCACAACCCCCTTCCTACCAGTGGCCCCAGAGAAGCCATCCAAACGCCTATCCTGAAAAATACAAATTAAGACCCCAAAACCCTTGGATCCCAACTAATCCCCTTCCAAAAGGTGTTCACAGCTTAATCCTCCTCATCCGAGTGACAAGCTGGCTCCCTAAAGCCCTGAGCCTGCAGCAAGGAGGCAGCAGGGCACCCCGCTCTGAACTGCCTCATCTCCCTCCTCAGTATTTCAGGGAACTCCAGCAGATTGGGAGCTATTGTAAGCTTAGGGCCAGCTGGCTGCTGAATGTCAGAGCTGATCCTACCTCCCCAACAAGTCAGGTGGCATCCAACTAAGGGGGCCACAGTGGGGCTTAGCAGAAGCCCTAGGGCAATGTGTAGTTTGCATAATGTGGAACAGATAGCAGACACTATTCCTAGCATGGAGAGGTGGCCCCACAGGACTACAAGTCCCAGTACGCAATGCTCCATCTTGATCTGAGATGTACGCTTGGGCAACTGTGGTAAGCAAGAGTGAAGATACAAGTTACAAATAATGGTGCATTTTTTGTTCATGTTCAATAAGCTTATAGCTCCTGGTGCATTTTTCACATGCACACTAAGCATACATGAAACTGTGTATGCATTCAGCACGTGCATATAAACATCAGCTGGAGATACATGTTTGCATGAGCAAATTAAGTGCATCAGTGAGCACAGTTATGCACTGTGCATGTGGCTTTTTGCACATCAGGCCCATAATGTCCCACTTTGCAGGAGCATGAGACAGTCCCAAGGAAACCATGATTGTCCAGTGAAAGTCAAGAGGAGGAAAGGGGTCAGCAACTGCCTGGCAGGAGCCAGAGTTAGGAATCAAATCTCATTTGCCTTGTACAGAGCAGATTTGCTCTGGAAACCACCACAGAGAATAAAGGAACACAAAAAGATCAACTCACAGTGTAACTTCCCTCGTTCTAAAAATCCAGTAAATCACAAGGTAAAACCCACAGGTCTCTGATAGTTCTCCCCAGTCTCTGCTGTAGCCTAAGAGGAAGTGGCTTGCATACAAAACTGGCAGTATTCGGGAAGATCATCCCCCAGTTACTCATCCTGGCAATGGCAAAAATTACCCAGACAACACACAACAACCCCATGACTGTGGAGAGCACACGGCATGCGGGTACTTGCACAACATTTCAAAGACTGGGCCTTCCAAAAATAGCCATGTGCCTGGTGACACAGCAAGGAAACCACCAGGCAGGACCAACTTGTTTGGGGTTTCAATAGCTTGGTCTGCTCCACACAGCATCCCATTCCTGCCAAATCTCTGTCCTGTACAGCTCTGCTGATGCTCCTCACTCCTGACTGCAATACATCCCGCAAGTGCAGTCCTGGGCTCCCCACCACACAGCTGTGCCAAGGCTCCTAAATCCTGACCTGCAACCCCCCTGCTAGTGCAATCCTCAGAGCCCGGTGGTACAAGTCACCTACGACTGCAGTTGTATCACCATTAAAACCATCTATTCCCAAACCTGACTGTCCTGCCATCTGCTGCCAGTCACTCCCCTCCCCGCCTGCCCTAGGGGCTCAGCACCATTCAAGCCAGCTCCTGTGCCGGACTGGACTCCTCGTCAGTCAGGGGAGAGGATGATTCTAAGTGCGACACAATCCTCCTGCCTGTGCACAGCCAAGAAAAGGGGGCAAGGGGTGAAGGTAAACAAGGGGGGACAGGATGGGGAAGTGCAGGTCAGGGAAGAGGCTACAGCTGCAACAGCAACAGGTGCTGACCAGCAGCTCAGCCTCTGAGAGGCAACTGTTTGTAGCATGTCTAGGAAGCCTGCAAGCAAGCCAGCCCGCGTGACCCTTTCCTGAGACAAAGGAGAGTTCTGTCTGCAGGCGACAGCCTGGGCAAGTGCTTGGAGCTGCCATCCAGGGAATGTGCAGACAGAGCAGTGACTCTCCCCACCCTCACCCCCTCAACTCCGGATGTCAAAACCAGCATCCTCTTTAACCCAGCATCCATTGCAGGGCTCCTGGAAATGCTAGCAGAAGCGTCCGTCTGTCCTGGGTGAGCTCTTAGGTTGCTCAGACCCAGCTTGGCCAGCTGAGCTTTGGGCAGGGAGCAGGATGTTCACATGCAGGCAATGGGGTTTCCCAGGGCACAGAGACGTCCCACAGACACCAGCACACTTGTGATCTGGGGGACTTTCACTACAAGGTCATGTTATTGTGGGGTCTAACCCAACACACTGTGTGGGCATTTGGGGGAGCGTTATTCACTAACGCAGCCACATTACCACTCTACCCTCAGCAGCAGCAACCAGACTGCCGAATGGGTTACGTCACGTTGACCTCACCACCACTACAGCAATGCAGCTACCTCTTTACAGAAAGTTACCGGGAGGTTAAGGGTGGCGACTGCCCGAACCCAGGAACTCAGGCGGGTCTGCAGCTCAAGCTGGCATCTGTGCTAGCTGGATGGGAAAGGCATGTCAGCACCACATCAGGTTGTGACAGGTGCTCCAAATGCGGTAGGAGGCAGCCCATTCTGAGGCAGGGGACACTGACCCACATCCATCCGAAACACACTCCCCCCCTCCATTTCTAGAGAGCTTACTGGGAAAGCAGCCAATGTTTGCTGATGGGCACACAGTCTAGACCACGTGCCACACCCCCCCACCAGCTCATGTGGAGAAAGGCTGGGCTCATTTGGGACAGGACCCAGGAGTTCTCCAACCAGATCCCATGCTAACACATTACAGGGCTGAGGAGACAGCTGGGGGTGGAACTGCTGGGCTGACAAACAAGGCTGCCTGCCAAGCACGCAGGGAAAGGAAGCAGGCAGCAAGGCTTAGACTTGGCATTTCTCTCCTGCTGTGCCCCACATTACGGCAGAGACTTCACCTCCCTCAGGAGGGGAGAGAAACCTGAGAGGGAAAGGGGATTATCCAGCAGCATGGTGTCAAATGTAGCTACTTGCCAAGGGAACACTGGAGCAAGCTCATGGCTCTTAAGAGATGGGCAGGTGCTGGACAACTCGCAGTCATGCTGATGCCTCTCAATCCCACCCTGCAGCCCCCCTGCTACCCAGTCCTGGACTCCCCAACAGCTCTGCCAATGTGCCCCCTGATCCTGCCCTGCAGCCCCTGATCCCCAGTCCCTGCCTCCGCAACAGCTCTGCCAGTGCCCCTCAATCCCACCTGCCTGGCTAAGGGCCTGATCCTGTGAGGAACTCAGTGAGAACTAAGGAAGCTCAGTACCCTGTAGTGAAGAGAGGCAAGCTGAGCCACGCTCCTGGCTCACACTCCCCTCCCCATTGCCAACACAACACACAGATGCAATACCCTTTGGGCAATAACACCACTCTTCTCTGTTGCTCCATAAAGCACATCAGCACCGGGAAGCAGGACAGCGCTGGAGGAGGACTCAACCTATAACCCACTAGCCTTCCACTTCAGGAAGTCCCACCTTCCTTCCAGGAAGTAGGTTACAGCTGGCCTGCCTGGCAGGTACATGTATAAAGGGAAGGCAGGCACCAATGGTATTAGTCCAATTTAATTCTTCCAGGTTTCCCCACGATACATTCAACCTCCTACAAGAGGCAACTGGTGCAACCCCCACAGGGTTGGGGCATGAAAATCTGGGGCTCTAAGCAGCAGGAGGTCAGAGGAGACGCGTACCACCTACATGTCTGTGTTCTCCTCATTCCATGCCCTCAAGCTAGCAGGCTACTTCTCTGGGTGGGGCTCCACGAGCACACTCTCCACCACCCAGCACGGGTTACAGAGTCACCTACACAAGGCTTCCTTCCTCACCCTCCAGAGACCCTAGTGGGGAAGCGAGTGCTCCGCCTGTCCTGCTCTCCCTTTCACACAACAAGCCAAATCTCCCAAGCAGACTCAGCCTCCAGAAAACAGACTGCTTGAGACCTGAACCGGCGCTGCTCCAGCTCCAGAGGGCTGGAGGGATTCTCCCCCTGCTGCAGCAGCAGAGACAGCCCGCGGCAGGGTCTGGTTACACCGGGCTCCCCAGGAAGATCAGGTAACTGCTGAGGTAGCACTTTCCCCATCCTCCAGTTCCAGCCAGACGGCCCCTGCTGGGGGAAGCTGAGCTCTCCATGTCGCGCCCCCCATGCCAATGCTCCAAGGTTAGAGGAGGGGACACGGGACACCCCTCCCCTACACACACACACACACACACTCACTCACTCAGCAGCCTTCAGCACATGAGCCCTAACCGTGCAGTGGTTGAAAAAGGATCCACCCTCCCCCATATGAGGGACACACCCTCAAACCTTCAGAGCCCTCTGCTCCCCCCTCCTTACGTTTCTGGCTGCCACTGACTGGGCTCAGTAGGGTGGGCTTCCAAAGTCAGCGGAAGCCCAGGTTTCATCGTTACTGTATCAGTACCCGGCTGGATTTTGTTCTGGTGACGGATACTGGATTGGCAGCCCTGAAGATTGAGGGCTTCTAACCAAAGAATAGGTCGAGATCCCCACGCATCCTGAAGCGCACAGTAGTCCAACCACTACCGAAAAAAATCACTGCTCCACACGAGAGACCTCACATACCACTACAGCCCTTTTTAAGCAATCCAGGAGCTGGCAAAGCACGGTCTCCAAGGCCTCCTGTCAGCAGGCACGGCCTCGGTCCCACAGAGTCAGAGCACGGGACACCAAGAGCACAGGCTGCTCTGGTGGCCAACCTCCCTTACCCATTAACAGGGGAAGTCCAGCCATGCTCATCTGGCTGGACCTTTTCGTCTGAGATCCTTGATCTCCAAATACCCCCGCAGCTGGAGAACGGAAATACACTGAAATACCTTGGGTCCTTCCTTCAGGAGAGCACCCAGAAAGACATCATGGGTAACTGCTCTTCCACCTCCAAAGCCTTCACCTGCAGAGCCCCACGATGCTCACTCCTCTCCCCCTTATTACTCAACACCCAGACAGACCCAGGAAGAGCTGGTGAGACAACACAGGCCGAAGTTCCAGCAGTACGCAGACAACACCCGCCTCTATGGCAAATTCCCATCATACACACACAGCACAAGCTCCCAGTTGCAACAATGACATGGGTGACCAATGAGGCTGCCCCATGATGAGTGCAGGAGCTGGGACTCCCCTGGGGAAGATCTGGACTGTGAAACCTGCTCCCATGGGGGTAAGAGTGAGCACAGACCTCGCTGCTTTCAGAACTAAATGTAACACTTCCACCTTCTGCTTTGCTTCGAATTGTAAGCAAACCCTCGCCCCTCTCTTACCAAAGAGACTATTTCCTCTGCCTCTGGGGGAGAGAAGAAAGGAAACACAGAGGAGGAGGAAGCGAGTGCTCTTCCCCTTTTAAAAACCCTGCAAGGTGCTCCAATGCAATAGCGATGGACCCTAGAGCAGCGCTACTCAAAGTGGTGGTCCGCAGACCGGTGCCGGTCCGCAAGCCATCAGCTGCCAGTCTGCGCGCACACTGAAAAAAAAAATTGCCGGTCCCCCACATCAGATAGCTTGAGAAGCAGTGCCCTAGAGGACAGCCTACGGAGAAACATCCCCTATACTGTCCCATCAGTGAATCCTAGCCTGGCCCATAGAGTGGGAGGGGAGTCCCGTCCTTGGCCTCTCTCAGGAGCGGGCCCACCAGGGCTGTGATGAGACCTGCCCACTGGAAACGGGACTAAGAACCACTGCTTGTTTCCCACCAAACCCCATTTGGTTTCCTTAAGACCTAACGGGCCAGAGCCCATCACACCCGGTGGGCCATGGAGCATCAGGGACTCCGATACTATGGCTGCAGACGGGCAGAGTGAAGCAAATGGAAAAAAGGAGAGACTCCAAAAAACATGAGCCACACTAGCGGGTCTAAAGTTCCAAAATCACCACAAGGCTCAGCAGGAGCCAGCCCTGCATCCCCTAGTAACCTGAGGGGGTTACCCAGAACCGGGGGGGCTGCCCATGAGCCTTGGATGGGCACTCTCTCTAGCTACCACCACAGCAGGGCCACAGAAGTTGCAGGAAGAGAGGGAGGGAAAAGTTCGATGAAGATGCAGGAATGGAAACAGAGAAAGACCTGGCACCTCAGGGAGAAATTTGCCAGACAAATAGCAATCGTCAGGTTCCAGGGATAAATAACTGGATGTGTAACACTGTCTCAGTGGCTTCATGAATCCTCCTCCCACACTTCCCTCCCCTCCCTCTGCACCACACTGGCACAAACCTATTTAAAACCTGCAATTTGGAATTCAATAGCAGGAGAGGCTGGTGGAAATGCGACACCAGTCACTTCAGCTCCCTTATTGATTGGGAAGGGAGGACAAGCTGCCTCTGGCAGCAAGCCTCTCGCAATCCATGCCGACTTACTAGCAACCCCGATGCCTCCTCTGATGGAGATGATGATGCCGAGAAAGAAGGAAACTGAAGGAGAGAAAGGGAAATTGAGACTTCGGAACAGATGAAGAAATCCAAGGGTTTTCGGAAGCCTCACTCACTGAGCATCTACAAGAAGCGTGGCCTAGCTGTAGGAATGGAGGGCAGACTGCAAGGATTCCTAGGTCCTGGATTTGGCACACCAGCTCACTATGTGACTTTGGGCATGTCCCTAACCTGCTCTGTGCCTCAGTTTCCCCATCTGTAAAACTGAGATAAGGATACTGACGCAACCCACCGAGCCATGTGAGGTGTTTTCAGTGAGGTGTCTTCATTCACTAACGCTCAGGAAATGCCTTGAGATCCTCTGACAGAAGGAACTACAAACAATGGGCTGGATTCAGACCTGTGCAAGTGCATTTCTACTGGAGTTCATGCAACTGCCCCCACCTACAGCAAGACTGAACTTGGCCCAGTGTGTGTGGAGGGTCAATCTCTTCCCCTCCCCAGTACTGCAGGTTTGCACCTTGAACTCCAAATCATAGACACAAGCCCAGAGCTGCCTCCTAGACTCTCTTTCTGCACCAGCTGGGGTCACAGCTCTTCTGTGTGGGCCCCTTTTTTTCTTGGGTTTATTCTGTACCTGGGGTTCAGAACAGATGCCACCAGACCAGGGATGGGGAAGGATCCCAGATAGAGCAGGAGGGTAGATGCGTGGGGACTGCCTATTGTTGCATCCCAAAAGGGGAGATTTCAGAGTCAGGGAGAGTGTTGCCAACGGATGCATTCCAGAAGAATGAGATGGTGGGGGAAAGGTGTTCAGAGACCAACCTCCCACCCATCCAGACATACACACTCTCCTCTTTGCCAACAGCCACCCAGTCTCAGCGGGCCTCTCCCCACACCAACCCAGAAGCCAGTTTCACGCTCATCATGATTTCAAATCCACAAACTGACTGTCAAAAAGGTCTCGAATCCAGCAGCCTGGTCTCTGTCCTGTTACCAGCCAGCATGGGAGGGTGGATCAGAGGCCTGGGTGCTGCCTTTGATGCTGGGCTTTGGTAGTCAGCAAAGACTGGGGAGTGGCAGAGATCTTGCTGAGCTCAGCACGGCACGTGTATGCAGGATGCCATGATGGCTAGGACCCCTTGTGGCTTTTCAGTTCCGCTGGAGCCAAGCCAAGGAGACAGGGGAGAGGGCAGTGCAAGCAGCTCTGTCTAACCCCCACTCACACACAGAGGCTCCCCTCTGCCAGCACTGGCCCCACGCAGGCTGACACCAGCATAATGACTTAAACACACTCCTAGTTCAGTCCTAAACTGGCCTTGGGCCAATCTCTGCATTCCCGACCCAGCGAACCAGAAATCAGCACCTCAGCAAAAGTCTGCTTCCTCCAGCACTTCTATAGGGGTGAAGGGATTTGTACCACACACACTGATCGCAGACTAGCAGCCCAAAGGAAACCCACACAGGTCAAGTCCAACATACTGTACGCAGGCAGATAGAGAGGCAGCAGGGTCTAGTGGCTACAGCAAGGGATCAGGGGCCAGGAACTCTGAGCGCTGCTCCTGGCTCTGCCACTGGCCTGCGAAGTGGCCTTGGCAAGTCACTGCATCTCAGTGGGCCTCAGTTTCCACATCTATAAAATAGGTAATACATTGGGATACAGATCCATCTCCTGAGGTAGAGGGGCTAGAAGAACACTTAGCTCATGTTTGTACAGCACATTGAGAGTCCAAACCCCTAGTTAAAAGCACCTGGCCTTCCTTGCGCATAATGTCCCCACTAGCCTGAAACCCTTCGCCGCCTCACTGAAGGTGGGGGGGCCTACAGCCCCTTCTAATTTAATCCCCCTATTAACTTAGCTATGTAAACACTGACCCCGAGGGAGCATGTGGTCTGCCTATCGCATTGCCAATTCATGCAAGGAAACAGCTGCCAATGGCTTCAGGCCTTCCAAGGTGACTATTGCATGGCCCAGTGCCAATGGACCCCACCCCACCTTGATGGCAAAGGTAGCACTTCCACCCCCAACTGCATCACAACTCTTAGGAGCTGTCTTTGCTTCTACATACCAGTGAGTCATTTCAGAAAAAGAGGTATTTTAGCTGGGAAACAAAGATGCCAAAAGGAGCTCAAAACTCAAGCCATTGATCCCCAGGGCTGGATAGTGGGTAGGTCCAAGTGGCTGTGTGTCCGAGCTCTAGAGGAATGAACAGGGCTGGGTGCTCCAGCTGAGTCCTGCACTTCAGGCCTCCGGCAGGACTGTACCAGGACCCTCAACATGACTTTGCCTGGTGGAGGATGCACTTAAGGTGCACAGTGTTTATACAGGGCAGATGCAGCTGTAATTATAGGAATGATGTTATAGCAACAGGAAATCCATGCCTCGTGGAGATGCAGCGAGAGGCACAGACTTATTTGCTAATTGCCACCAACAAGAAGCCTTTTGTGTCACTGGGGAAGAGAGGTCTCCCCAACATTGTGGAATTTTGCTCACAGATGGCTTAAGTCAGCCAGGCTGGAGCACGCCGCAGCCCCAAAGAGAACTCCCCTTCTACGGAAGCTTATTGGATTCCTTCAGCTCCCACCGTGGAGCAGTGCCATCCACCTCAGGGCTTTCCCAAGACAGAGGCTGCAACAGGGCCTAGCATGACATGGGGATGGGAGCTTAACGATGCTAGCAATGCAGGCAGGGAAGAGGGGAAGCAACCTCACTATTCTATACTTGCAGTTTAAGAAACATGTCACCCCCCTCTGGGGCAACATCACCCAGCCAAATGGGACAGGGATGAGCCCAGAAATGTCTAAGCTAAGCACAGGTGCTATGGCAAGATAAAAGCTCTCACCCCTGCTGATCTTCTGAGTGGGCCAGCCTGGGCGAAAGGCTATTTGCCCTGGAGGACTGGCCCTGCCTGATGAGATTTCAGGCCTTTCCCACTCCATTCCACCTTATTTCAGCCATTTGGGCCCAATTCAGGACTTAAGGTCAACAGCGAGAAGGGATTTCTGAACTCAAGAAGTGCCAGGAGAAGGAGCTTCATCTCATCCAAGAAACACCAGCTCACACATGCCAGCGCTGCCACCTGGCAAGAGGGCCGAGACCAGCGAAGCACCACAGGCATCAAGTCACTAGCGCATACACCACCCATGTGCAGCCCCTCTCGCATCAGTAGCAAAGCAATCCAGTGATCAAAGGACACAGGGTATAGAGGGAAACCACCAGTACTGGGATACCTTGCTGTGTTGTGAACCCAACACCCCATCCCTCGGAGAGACTGTGCAAAGGGAACTCCCACTAACCCTGCTGACCGGGACTTGAATTGGGGTGGGGCTGGGAGTTTCCCCATGCTATAATCCTGCCATAAACAACTGCTTTAATAAATATGCCTGGTGGACAAGAGTGAAGGGAACTGGCCTTCGTCGATGCTGCCACTCCCCACCCTGCATACACCATTCACGCCTCAAAACACAGCACTGAAATCCTGCCCTTGCCCCAAAGGAGGTAGTCAGCCATCCAGCCTCCTCACCCCTGGCCCAGTAGGTTGCCTACCTTTTTGATCCTGCCACTCCGCGTGCCAGCGAAGACCACAGTGTGTCCCCGGTAGTCGTAGGCAGCCACCGAGGTCATGCCATCCTCCTTATCCACAAAGAGCGCTGTCCCCTCGATGGTCACCGTCCCGCCCAGCGGCTGGTTAAAATCCTGGCCACAGAAATAGTCGTCAATCTGCAGAGGCTGTCAGAGAAGAAGGGAATGAGAGAGATGGGCCATTTGTCAATACATCGACACCACTTAAACTGCTGTGTGCAAAGGGGGACTGAGCTGCTGACTTAGAGCAATAATGAAGTGAGGAGATATACGAACCCCTCTTAGCTACCACTCCTGCCCCAGATCCTTAGCTAATTCCTGCCCCAGATCCAGGGCAGCCAAGGAAAGCGTGGACACCCATCACTTAGGGGCATGAGGAGGGATTAGGGCAGTGACCAGGGGCTTGCCTCAGATTGCTTAGAGGCTGCTAACAAGGCATGGGGGTTGCAAAGAGCTCTGCTTCCCCTCCCTCTCCCAGGGATTGCTCCTGGGTGGGGCAGGAAGCTGTGGTCTCAGAAGCAGTTGGGGGCTCACACACAGCAGCCTGGTACCAGACATACCCATATGCCATTAACTCTAGCTATGCCCAGGCACGGATTCACAGATTAGCCCTGGGGCGCCAGGAAACCAGAGAGGTGGGAAACTCAGAGTCTGCAGAGAAGCCTAGGTGCTGGGTGGTGCGGGTGGACTCTGCTCTCTGAGAGGGACCCCAAGGCACAAGTGGGTGGACAGAGAGCAGAAGAGGCCTCCCAGACAGGAGGGGATAGCGTCAGACTCCAGACACAGTCCTGCTGCTCAGGACTCTTACCACAGGGCACCAATGATCGAACACAACAGTTCCCAGTGGAGCCTGTTCATATGAATCCTGGCAAGGACCCCTCCCCACCCCACCCCACCCCTCCACCACTGAGGTGCCTGGCTCTATGGAAGAGCAATTAGGGCTGGACAAAGGAGATAAGATGAAAGACTGGCCGTAGCCCTGGTCCACCCCACACCTACAGGCTGCCAATAACACTCCCAGCTGTTTCAGCTCCTGGCTTCCCACATGCAGCTCCATCGATACCCCTCTTTCCTGATCTATAGTACTCCAGCCCCTAGCTCCCTACCACCACCACCAGACACCCCTTTGCCAGTGCCCCTCCATCCTGACCTGCATCACCCCCTCCAATTCCAGCCTCTGCAGGAAACAGCTCTCCTGGCGAATTGCTGATCTGGCTCCTGCAGAAAACAGTCATTGCCCTTACTCAGTATCTCAAACTCCCCTCAGCGCTGTTCTCCCAACCAGAGGATTCACTGACGCTGGCAGTTCTCAGTCTGAGGCCAGACAGGAGGCTGGCAGTAGTTTTACAAAGGAGTCATGAGTCTGCCTGCTCCCATTTCCCAGCCAGAGCAGATCTGCTCAGCCTCTCACCACAGGCTTGTACACAAAGGCAAGGGATGCTGCTATCTCCTTCAAGTGCCATATGAGCTGACAAAGGATACTTGGTCAAGTCTGAAGGGCAGTGGCTGAGTGGGGGATGAACGTGGAGTGCCCAGAGAACCTCCTTCGATCAGTGAGTACTGGCATTTCCTCCCACCCTCCAAAGGGTTAATGTGGCCAAATCCCCAGAGAGGCTGTACCAAGCACAGATCCCTGTGTGAAAGCTCCTCTCCCCCACACTCCTTACAGAAGGTGATCAAGAGCAGCCCAATGCCACATGCTGTAGCTGAGACTCAATAGCTCGGGTCCCTCAGGAGAGGCAGTAGATTAACATGTGGGGAGTGGTCAGGGTGGGAGGTGCAGTCACTGATACTGAGTAAGAGGGGAAGAGTGTCTCTGAACCAGAAAGTCTGGTCCTGAAACAGCCTCTCCCTGCTCCCTAATAACCTCCCTAATCCAAGGTCCCAGAAGAGAGTGAGGCAGAGGGGCTCCCAGCCTCAGTCACGTCTGGAGCAGCACTTAAAAACCCACCACTGAGCCCGAGCTTCTAGCCAGAGAAACACTGTTGGGGGAGGGATGGGAGAGGAAAGACTGCGAATCCCATCAGCATTCAAACCAGGTTGGCTGCCCACCTCCCACTGAGCTGGGCTCCAAGGGCGGGGTGGGCAAACAGTGATTAGCGTCCATAGCTTGGCTGGCTCCCTGCCTTTCTCTGCAGTGAGCTCCAAAGCCAGGAGAGTGCATATTAATTCAGCGCGAGGGTCTGGGCAGCTGACCCACCCCAGCAAGGGCCCCGCTCCAGCAGAGCTAGGGGGAGTGTGCGTGCAGACCTGGCCTGCCACTACAACATTGCATAAAGGCCAAAACTGGCCTTCACGGGATTGACTTTTTAAGACAAAGACTGAGCCTGGGAGGTAAGATGAGCCCAAGCAACAGCAACTCCCAGATCTGATTACACTCCCCACAGGGTCTCCTGACTCAGTCTGGCTACCAGGCTCCCTTCCATATAACCCCCTCACTGCTGGTTTCAACACGCCCTCTGGGTACAGCTCTACCGCCATCCCTAAGCCCCCTTCCCAAACAGATTTGGTGTCATGAGGGGGTACATTGTCACCAGGAGCCCTGCCTGCAGTCGGCAAGGGCGCAGCAGACCTTTTCCAGAGGAGGCCAGGCCGCCGTGAGTGCCCAAGTGTAGGAGCTCCCCCTTTCTGGCTTTTATCGTGGTCCTGGGGAGCAGCTGCGCAATTTCATTTGGATCTGTACAGAGGCCTGTGCGGGGGGGGTCCGGCACTCTATCTCCCCACCTGCTCACTTTCCCATTCCCCACCCCCACCTCACTCTCAGAAAGGAAATGCTGCATCTCAACGAGCTGGAACAAGGGGAACGTGTTTGTAATCTACACACACACTCACTCACACACTCCTAGGCTGTGCTCTGTCCCTGTACATTCCCCCTGCAGCTTCCAACAGACACCCCATTCTTCACTTCCTGTCCTAAGCTGCTGGGCATTTCAGCAGGGGGTGAAGATGATCCCTGTGCAGAGTTCACATAGTGCTTTGGGCTGGCAAGGTATTAGGGGAATGAATAAGGGCTATTTTCAGTGGCTGTATTTAGGGGGTCTATGGCTCCTGGGTGCAGAGAAAGTCAAGAGTAGCCCCATGTCACATCAGTGGCCGTGAACAGCTTATCATGGAGCATGCTTTGCCTGCAGTTCCCGATGACATGCATCAGGTGGGGCTGAATGATACAGTGAAAGAGAAAGAGAGGTACTGAATGTGGGAAGGGGGCGCGCGGAGCGTTAAGCAAGTTTCTGATCTGCCTAGGACGTGTTTGAGTGGCTAAGGAGCTATTTTTCTCATTGCAAACCAGCATCTATCAGAGACAGTGCCCCCGCCCATCCACAGCAGAGGGGAGCAGACAGAGCTGCCCCCATGGCCAATGTAATAGTCCAATCTATGGTGCCCCAGCAAAAAGTCTCCTCACACTGCTGACATGGGGACAGCTGGCTGGCAGTTACCAACCTTGGGCCCATCCAGTTCACAATACTGGCTCCCTAATCTCTCACCATCTCGGGGAGCAAGTATCATAGAATCATAGAATATTAGGGTTGGAAGGGACCTCAGGAGGTCATCTAATCCAACCCCCTGCTCAAAGCAGGACCAATCCCCAATATTTGCCCCAGATCCCTAAATGGCCCCCTCAAGGATTGAACTCACAACCCTGGGTTTAGCAGGCCAATGCTCAAACCACTGAGCTATCCCTCCCCCCCAAGTATCTGTACAAAGGAGCTCCCTCCTCCTGCTCCACAACCCCAGCTCCAGAATGATAACTTGGCAGAGAGGCTACACAAGATACTCTTGCAACAATCCAACACCATTGAGCTTCCCAGTGAGCCTAGAAAACCAGAGCCATTCCCCATGCAAGTATAATAGCCTCATTGGCTCCACTGGAACTGTTGCTGCAAACAAACCCTGCAGGGTTTGGCCCCAACCCATGGCCACAAACCACACCAGACCCCTTTAGCCAGGGACACAATTGCTGTATCAAGGTGACCAGGTCATCCTCCAAAACCCCTGCCAGACACTCCCTATATTTGGGTTCAACTTCTGCCTGGGGTACTAAAGGGTATGTAGCATTCCCTCTCCCCCATCCCACTCCTAAATTGCTCTGATTTAAAACAGAGCCTGCCAGGACCACTGGAGTGGGCAGAGAAAAGCCCAGGCTAGCACAATACCACAGCACCAGCAATAGGATATCAAGTGGAAAGGTCCACTCTGGAACACAAGAGAAACTGCCTGATGCCATGCCCTGACCTTCCCACAGTGACACCACCATTCACACACTCCCAAGCCAAGGATCTGCCAAGACAAACAGGTTCACTTTACATACCAAAGGCTCCAGGAAACACACTGCTTAATATTGCTGCTCCTACCCCTTCCACTCAGGACTTTGGGGAAGTCTCTGCATTTCTATAATGCCCCGTCCCTTTCCCAATTCCCACCCATCCCCCAAACAGCTGAGCCCAGGTGATGAGACCACATTAACAAGGGAAAAACTGGCTCATATGACTGAGGGTGGGGAGAGATGAGATTAAACATTTCCTTTCCAGGTCACCAACCCAGGACGGTAGTGACCCAAAGTGATTCCTATCTGCTGTCTGCCCAGCGGCATGAGCTTGATCGGTCTCAGCCCACTTTACGGGAACAGCCACCTCACATAAGGCACCACCACTGCTGGCACCACCTGGTCCCCTTGCTGGCAGTCACAGCAGAGAGGCCAAGGACTGAGTGGGCAACAGAGGCTAAACCCCCCTCTCTACCTCCAGGGCTGAGAGCAGGCAGCACGGTTGAGAAGCTGCTGCCCATGCTGTCCCCGCAGGCAGCAAGCACCAAGCTCACGGGCTTACAGCCCAGCACTACACTCCCTTCAGGGACACAGGAGTTAACACAGCCAATTGGAGGAATGTCTGCCTGGTGCCTTCAGCAGCGGAAGCCGAACTTCCCCACAATGCATCTGACCAGCCAGGCAATGCTCCCACGTGGGAGGAAGGGAACAGAATCCTGTAAACCCCCCGCCCCCCCGGGTTGCTGAGCCCCAGCAGGTTTGGCAGCCGCAGCTGGACTGCAGATCCCCTGCCAGCATCAGCTAGCGGCGTTGTTGGTTAAACACTCTCCTGAGTTTGCAGATTCAGGAGAAGCCTTTTCAAAAGGGAGCTCGAACAGCAGCCAAGAGCCATTGCAGCTCAGCCAGTGCCCAGCATTGGCAGACACAAATGTAGGGCAATTTTCCCAAGCGCTCCTTTTACCAAGCACTGTAGCTGCTGCCCAGGGAGATGGGAGAGCAGCAGAGCCAGGCAGTTCCTGCACTGGGGGACTGAAGGGCTCATTCCTGGTGTCCTCCAAAGGCAGGGGGGAAGGCACAGAGGAGTCACTATCAGTGCCCGTGGAGGGAAGAACTGATGCACAGCCAAGAGGATGGAGCCTGGTTTGGTCAGACACACACACACACACACACACACACACTCACTCAGTTTGGAGAGCACTGAACTGCAACCTGTGATCCTGCTCCAAAACTGATGAGAGGCAGAAGAAATTATCTGCCAGTTAATCTGGAGAACCTCAGTCCCACAGAAATGCCACGGCCCTGCCCTCTTGATCTGCACCACTCCTTGCCACCTCAGTCCAGGAAACAGGACCTTTCATCTTCAGCTCCGATCCAGCCCTAGGTCAGTGGTGATGCAGAGTGGTCACCCTCAGACAGCTGGCCTGCGGGCCCAGAAATGCTGCTCTTAATCCAATTCCTATTGACTCTGATATCTGCCCCAGAAAAGCCGTTCTCCTCACAGCTGGCCTGGGCCCCTCGATGACAGCCTGTGGCCCAGGCTCAGAACAGAAAGACCCAAGGAGCCCGAATTCCCTTCTCTCCATCCTGGGCAGGCCTGAAACACAACAGCACAGGGGAGCGTATGGAGGAAGCGTGTCTGCCTCTCCCATGCAGTGGCTGCCAATCCAGCACCTTCCCCCAGACTCCACCAACGTTGTGAGCAAACAAAAAGAAAAGGCAGTACGCTCAGAAGAGGCAGCAGATGAGCCAGGGAAAGGAATGGGCCTCACCCCCCGATGGCTGGACTCTTCCTGCGCCATCTCTGCCATACCTGCCCCTGCTGGGGAGTCATTTTATCCTTCTCCCTAGGATGCCCCTTTCCCAGATCCTGGACCTCCGAGACAAACCCGCCTGGCTCTGCTGCACTTCTGTGTCAGTCTCTCATTTCCACAGCACTGAAAGGAGAGGGGAAGGACACAGGAGGTTTCTGCACTCAACATACAATGTCTGTGCCGCGTCCCCTCCAGCCTCTGATGCAGGCCCAGACATGTGGTGCTAAGAGAGGATGACAGGGATGGGGGGGGATGTGGGGGGAGACCGCAGGGAACAGGGGTCAGGAACTGGGAAATTCCCTGAACCATGAAATCTGCTTCTATCTTCACCTCAGTGGAAGGAGATGTGTTGTCATGACAACCCCTGGTCCAACAGCCTCTGACCATGGGTTCCAGGCTCTGGGAGATGTGGAGAAAGGGAGGGGGAATGGGGACTGAAGAGAAACGACTGAAGCCTTTCAGCCGGGCACGGGTGAGCTCAGTTACCCACAAGGTCCAACATGGGCATAGGTGCTGGAATTAGGCATGCGGCCGCACCCCCTGGCTTGAAGTGGGCACTAAGCCCACTGTTTAAAAGGGCCATTCATTTTCACTTTGTTTGACTTGCTGTCCTTGGGGCCAGGCCTCTCCCTGCTTTTTCCTCAAGATGCCTGCAGCATGCAATTCCAACATGACTATGGGACAGGATCTCTAGCCCGTGGGAGGAGCCTTCATGGGCGACCCAGGAGGCCAGGGGCTCACACCACTGCTGCAGTTCACAGCTAGCACCACAGCCGTGGGGAGTGCAGAGAGGTGGGAACAGTCCAGTGGATGCAAAGCCGTTCACAGCTGCAGCTCCGTTTGCTTGCTCAGCAGCTCTCACTTCCTCTAGCTGGGGTGCCAGAGTTTAGGACGCAGTCACAAGCTGACTCCTTTCCATGCCTGACTTTTTATCTCTCCTTCCCCAGGCAAGAAATTCCTCTCGAAAAGCCACACATCTTGAGCACAGGCCTCACTGGCTCCCAAAGAGGGCTGTGTCAGTGGCCCCTGGAGGCAGACTGCTTTACCCACTACCTAGGGCCTCATCCCACTGGGGATGGGGGATCAGCAGCATGGTGAGGAGTTAACAATCCTCAACTCAGTATACTGAAAGGGGGGTGGAGGGGCTCAAAAGCCCCCTGCAATCTGAACACACATGGACCTTGCCTACCAATAGAATGGGGTGTAGACCTTGCTGGTCTCCTCCTTTCCATTCTCACAGCGCAAACATCAGGAAGGCAGCGGCAAGAAAACACATCGTTCCTGCGATAAACCAAGTTGAGCTTAGGGACCCACATCCTTCTCCCGCACCCCCAGAAGAACCTCGCCTCCATCAGGGCTGGGACCACTGAACATTCATGGATTGGCTCTCTGGCGGCTGAGACAGAAGCCCCAGAACCTGGGGCAAGAGCCCCACAGCTCAGCCTCACCAAGGAAGATGCCACTGAGGAAGCAGTGAATCACTGAGGCCTAATGAACAATCCATAATGTGGAGAAAGAGGGGAGCAATTTAATAGCAGAGGCTTCAGCCCCAGCAGAGCATCTGGAGATCCTTGGTTATTTTGCTCTTAGGGGAAGCTGTGAAGAACTCAGCAATTGAGGACGGGGGGGGGCCCCCCCACACAAGGGAGACATTTACTTTTATACTATTCTGTATGTTAGTGACAATGGGAGGCTCCCACTTCTCAGCCCCCAAGGACACACCCCTAGACATCACCCTTTAAGCCACCCGGTCCCAAGAGCACAGATGGCCAGAACAGTCTGTCCCAAGAGGAAGAAAGAGATATCTGGTCATTGCTCCTAAGAGAAGCACAGATTGGTCCCTAGGTGCATTCAGCCCCCTTATGGCAGCAGCTTCCAAGACTCAGGGAAGCCCACCCTGACTCAGGCTCTGACGTCCCCTCCTGCAGCCTGGAATCACAGGTCACTTCTTCCCCCATGAGACATCCTGCTCTCCCCATGCATCTTCTCCCAGAAAGAGAGCACACTGGGCCCCTTCCCTTCCCTCTGCCTCATGGTGTGCATAGCAGACAGCAGTGAAGGGGTGAACGGAAAGCCTGAGTCCCGGGCAGACTGGAGCAGAACGAATGAAGGTATTTAAGTCCTGGCAGCACCTCACAGCCAATGCAATCTCCATGTCACACTGCTCTCTGCACTCTAATTTGCAGCTTCCCCAACCTCATCTGCTGCTGAATATGCAAGAGGATAAATGTTTATGGTGTTTACTCCTGTCTGCTTTGTCTCAACAAACTCTGGGAAACGACAAATACAGCTGCACCGCTGCATTCCGGGCTGCAAGGAGCGCGCGTCTGCCCGCCACAGCAACACCGACATCACCTCAATAAATAATTACACCGACAATTAGCTCACTAACAGCAAACTCCCTTGCTAGGGACGTGCAGGCAGACACCATGGCAAGGCCAGGCAAGGCTGGGTCAAATCGGATGGGGGAAGCAATTTGAAGGGTATGGTGCCAGCTGCCATAGCAGATCCAGACACTGGTCCATCAAGTCTGGCCTCTGGCAATGGCTACTGCCAGGTGCTTCAGATAAAGTCAGGGGAATATATATATATGGCCAGTTGCATCATGCTGCATGGAGCAAGTAAATTTTCTTCCTAACCACTGGGCTGACCAGCCTCAAGCATGGGGATCAATTACCCCCCCACCACCACACACACACTGCCTGACCCTGTATAGCTACTAAAGCACATACCCAACACTCAGGTTAACAAGAGACTTCACACCAGCATGGCTGGCAAAGGGTGACATAATCTGCTTCCCAGCAGGCTCCATCCTAATCAGCTGGGGTGAATGTAGGCCCCACTGATTCAATGGGAGACCAGAACCCACACCATAACCAGAGAGGCATCACTTCTGAGGGACTGGCACTATTCAGAGGATCCAATCTCCAGGAGCATGATAATCCCATACTTTCCAGCAACACAACCCCCACCCTCCAAAAAGACCCAGGCAGTACAAGGGGGGGGGGGAGGGGGGCTGGCAAATTTCAGTGGCACTCTGATTCTCCCAGGAAGCCACCCTGCAGTAAGGAGAGCACGGGATACAGAGACCTGGCCTCAGACACACACAAAGGAGATGCTGAGCCAAGGCAGGAAGTAGCCGTCTCCCTGACGCTCCGAATCATTGCCTCCCTTCAGGCCCACTTACCAGAGCAATGAGGGAGCAGACAGGAGAGGCAAGATTCATGCCATTTAGTGTTATTAATTGGCCAGTAATTTGCCAGTTAACACTTATAAACGTTCTCCCTTGGCTGCCATTGATTGCCTGGTTTCCCGACGTCTGCTGGGGGACCTTTAAGCCCCCGGGGTCGTGATAGCGAAACTGAAGCTAAAAGCCAATAGTGGAGAACTAGTGTGAGGCGAGGCATTGTTACACAGTGTGAGGGCATCAGCCCATTGCCTCTGGAAGCCAGGATTCAGCTCGGGGTAGTGTGACAGAGGAGAGAAGTTTGTTGGTACTCAGTCTAGAACCACGTATCCCTCTCACCTCAACCTCACAGGGCATACACTGATGTGAGTATTAGGCAAAGGGGAGCTGGGACTGAAACCAGACAGGATCTCTCTGAAACTCACATCCCATGCACAAAATCCACGGGCAACCTAATCCCCCCAGAAGAATCAGAGAGAAGCTGGAGGAAATTTTTCTTGGGGCAGTGGGGACTGGGTAGCTCAGGACAGCGGGACTCCAGTTCTTTCACATCTAAGTCCCCTGTTTGAGTTTAGCCCTGGGTTCAGTAATGAATGGAAGTTGCAAGCACCTGATCTCTGCTATTTGACCCCTGTGAAATATGATTTTATTTATCTCAGCCCAGCATCAGTAGCACAAACATCTACATCACAACACACCCTCGTCAGAACCAGCAACAACTGCCCCTCATAGGCAGGTTCTGGAGAGAGGCCAGGACTCAAACAGGCCATGGAATCTGAACTCCTGCCCTAGACAGGGTCCCTCCGCCTCAGGCATGAGGCACTTCAGCAGAGAAAGCAACAGGTGGAGAAAGCCCACCGGGCAGCTCGCCATGCCCCACCTGCTCTGTGCAGAGAAAAAGACTTTCGGTCAGGCAGCAACATTAACCCCTTCTTTGGCAGCCCCTGGAAGGATGTTCTGGTTATTGAAGTACTGGGCTGAAAAGAAGGAGATCCGAGTTCAATTCCTAGGTCTGCTGCAAGCTTCCTGTGTGAACCTGAACACTCCACTGAGGCCCTGATTCAGCAACACACTCAGACCCGGGGCTCAATGCTCTGCTGACTTGGGGCTTTTCCCTCTCTGGGAAGTGGAGACATCTTGGGGAGGTGTTGTGAAGGTACCTTGGTCAGTGAGGCCATCAAATTCCACCAACAAGTGGATGGTAGAAGGGTCTAGATAACCAGAACCGAATATACCCACAGCCGTTTTCCCTGCAGAGCGGTGAAGTAGAACGTCCAGACGTGCGGGTCTAAGGGAGCCCGTGCTTTCTCATCCAGCACTGAAGGGGTTAACAGGCACTCTAACTGAGCTCTCACTAGAGCCGGTTTAGCAGAGTCATGCAGGCAATCGCTGCCATTATTGGACTGTTTTCAAACTCAGCCCGCAGAGTCTGAACTGAACCACCCCATCCCTGTCGCAGGTGCTGGCCCTCCCCAGGTCCTACAGAGGCCATGGGAGGAGGGCAGCAATAGGGGGGCCTTAGATGGCTATACTGAGACCCTCGCAGCCTGCTCAATGCAGTCTGCCGCTCCAGGTCTGCCTCTTTCAGAAGATGAATTCCTGGTCCCAGCAGGGGAACGAAAGAAACATACAGGATGGAATTAGTTTCCCCAGCCAAGTTTGTTCGGCTCTACAGCGCTGGGGAGGAACCACTAACATCTTCCCAGCGCTCAGCCAAGTCTGGCGGCCTCTCCGCCTGGCTCCAGCGTGGGCTCCGCCCTGGCCAACAGCACTTGGGGATTAGATAGTCAAAAGTTCATGCTGCTGCCACAGCAGCTGCAAGCAAAACACAAGGATGCTGCTGCACTGGGGAGGCCGTGGCCATGTGCCCTGGGAACTCAGCTGGGGGAAGAAACATGGCAGCTTATCCAAAAGCCACATCCCCCTACAGTTCCTTTCACCCTTGTCCCCTGAACCCTGCTGTACGAGATGTCATTGGCCTCTCCTGAATGGGGCTCAGTGGGAGCGCGATGAATAGAATCCTTACAAAGCTGCTGGAGGGGCTCGAAGGAAGGGGGTGAGGTTCATCATGAGACAGCCCTTCCCCCACCCTCCCCCTCCACTGTCAGGAGATTAATCTTGATTGACAGGGCCTTCCCATGCAGAGAAATCCCCCCTGCCTGCCACAGCCATAGAGCCGGGCTCTTCTGCCTTCCAGATAAGACTTTAAACCAGAAATCCTGACCAGGAGTGGCTCTTTACACACCCATCAGACATTAACCTCAGAGTCCCAGGTTCCAACCCGGGCAACTACATTCAGCCTCCTTAGAAAGCAACGCCTATAGCACCAGTTGGAGACACTATCCTTTGCTTCCTGACCAGTGTGGAGTGTTGCTGTGCAGCCCTTAATCGGCTCCCACGGCCCGCCCCAGAGAAGGCAGCATTTCAGTGGTGCATGAGAAGATTCGCACCTATTGGTTTTGCACACTCTGGAGGATGTGGTTTGGGTATAACTAGCAGAGAGTGAGGTGCTGAGGGCTCAGTTTGAGATCTAGCAACCCCTTCCTCTGCTTGGCCTGTAAAAGCAAACCACGGGAGGGAATTTCTCCAGGCCCAAGACGTCGGCCTAGTACCGAGCAGCGGGACAATCCTCACGGGCTCTCTGGCACAGGCAGTGCTGGCACTGGAATGCAGCAGCCACACCTCCATGCTTTACCTGAAACCCTCATGAGCTCACATCATAATCCCAGTGCCAGAGCAGCCAGATTTCCCCCTGCCATGGTGAGCGCACACACATACACTCCCCCGACTGATTTCCTGCAGGAGTTCAAGCCAATGACCGTGCAGTGTAATAACACTGGGAGAACCAATTCCTGTAGCCGGGGGGACAATTAGCCAATTCCCTCACTGCTAAACGGGCACAAGAACTGGTTACACTCTCCCCCGCACTGGGATATATCCTCCCCAGGGCTGGAGAGGGCCTCTAACTGAACCCCTAGCCTATTGCCAGCTCAGACAAGTCGCCCACCTGGGATTTCACCAATATCTGGACATCATCAGAGCGCTGCACTTTCCTGAGAATAAACAGAATCAAACCCTGCCTGCCAATGCTAATGAAAAGATGGTGGGACTGCGAGAGCTGCCTGGGACAGAGTGGAGGGAATGTCTCTGTAAGCCACTGGTCAGCGTGTGTTGTGTGACCCCTTCTGTGCCAGATCACAGAAGATGGGAGTCTGTCATAGACAGCAGCTGCAGAGCCTGGCTCTAGCTATAGCGACTTAAGCTTGTAGCTCTAGCGGCCTGGGGTTCTCTCCGTGTCAGCCAAGGTAGCAGCTGTCACACATTACAAGGCATGTTTCATCTGTTGGAGCCTCAGGAAAGCAGAGAGCACCCAGAAACCATCTAGGTTTCCAGTACCTGGTAACTTATACTCTTTCCACACTTCCCATGAAGGGGGGTGTTTAGCTGAACTGATGCCCCCTGTTTGTCCTCCAGTACGGACTATGATAATGGATAGGTGTTTCATCCTGGAAGCTTCCAACACATTCTCCAAACTCATTTATGAGCTGTATGCACAGGGATCATTCAACTACTGCAGAAATGCAGCCACTAGCGGGGGTGGAACGAGAGAACTGTTTAACAGCACACAGCAGCATAACCATTTAGGACAGGAAGTGAAGAATATCACACCTAATTGAACCTGCAGTGGGATTTAAGAATGCAGTTCTTACCTAAGCCGGACTTTGGGCAGGACAGCAACGTTCACATCCCTGCTCTTCCATAAAGTGCCATTAAACAGCCCAAAAATCAAGACCTTGCTGCCACATCTCGGGCACCTTCAGCAACGCAGCACTCTCCTGCACAAGGCTAGGACAGCGGCTCAGGGCTGGCTCACAAAGACAAGCACCACTCAGTGAGTTACTAGCCACCACTTCCCAAAGCACCCTGAGTTCTCCCTAGAGCTCTCCCATTCAAGCCCTGACTTAGCCCATCTCTGCTCAGCCTAGGAAATGTGGTGTAATCAGAGCCCCAGCCAGGGGAGTGGCTGCTTCCAATCTTTGTTGTGTTCTCCTAAAAGTGGGGAAAATTAATCCTGCTCCCAGCCAGGGTTCAAAGGCCACACATAGGTGCAGCCTTGCAGCCAGATCTCAATTCCCCAAGGACCAGGAATTTGCCCTGAGCCAGCCAGCCAAAGCCAAGCTGGATCCTGGCAAGGATGCTAAGGAGCCAGAGAAGCTGGGAAAGAACAGCTGCCCAGAACTGATTCTGTGGCTCCATTTCCAGCCAGACTGGTTTTCTTGTGTGCTTGTTACTTTTGTGAGCAAACGGTGAGTTGTGGCTTGTTTATTCTTTGTTCCTTCCCTCTCGCTTTGTTAGCCCTGTGCCAAGGCAAGAAAAGGAGTGAAAGGGGAGAGGTTGGGAGAAAGAGACACAAGGGATCCACTAATGACCATCTTCTTAATGTTTCAGAGAGATGTTTCTCAGCACAGGAATTAGTAATCTGCAGAGTGGGAACAGCCACAAACACTCATGCTGCCCTGCCGCCCCCCTACACTGGCGCAGGACAGGGCCCTCTAGCAGCGGAGAGAGGGGAGCTTGGCATCCATGTCCCATTTGCCCCTTGCTTGTTCTGCTGCAGCTACAAACGAGGAGACCAAGGGCAGCTGCAGTTTGAATGCTCGTCCGCACGGTATACTTTGCTTAGGCTCCCTAGGGGGCCACTAAGCACCCCAGAGCCCACTAACACTGCCCAGCAGAGACCAGGGAGTTCCAGGGATATAGCCCGTCTGGATTCAGAATAATGCTGAAGATCTAGCTCTGCACACAGCCCCCCTACCCAGGCTGAAGTCCTTGATGTTCAGAACATCCCTCTGCACAGCTCATTTCATATATCCAACTGGCCACCCTGTGCCAATCCAGCAGGAGACCTAAATACAGCATCATCAACCCCTTTGGCTGACAGGCACAACCACCCTCCACACACACACCCCACCAGCTCAGGGACAAGGTGACATTCTCTTCCTTACACTTCTCTCTCATTCAGCACCTTGCTTAGGAAAAGCCCAAAGGGAACAGAAGAGCTGCTCCGAGCCACAGCTGGGTCCCCAAGACAGCTGTGCAGGCCAAGGGCAGCGAAGAGAGAGGGAACGGGGGAGCGAGAGACAGCACAAGAGAAGGAGGCAGGCAGCTCCATTCCCGGAGTCAGCAGTCGTGTGACCCAGCAGGCAGCAGTGTAACAATTTCATCATTTTCCACCAGAATTGAATTAGTTTGAAGCCAAAATCAGATTTGTGAGCCCAGTGCTCTTGACAGCAAACCCTTTACTTTGTCAGGCAGCTGTTAGCTGTCTCCCTCCCAGCTCGGGAGAGGACAAAGGAGGGGCTGCCTGGGACAACTTCACAAGGATGCCTATGCACTCCAGGTGGCTGCGGTTAAGGCACGTGCTCCCACAGGACAGCCCCACGGCCCTGGGGTGACTGACCTGCAAGAGGGCACCTGAGAAATGGGAAAAAAAGCCTTCCCCTGTGTTACTCCTTCTGGCCACTAAGCGAAGGGGAGACCCTCACTCAGGCATTGCTCCTGCTGTACTCCCCAGTGCCGCAAGGGCCAACCAGAATGGACGTTCAGTAGGGACGCTGTCCTATGGCTGGCTCCCCCTTGAAGGGGGAATGCAAGGAGCTCAGATGGCCACGCTCCACAGAGTGGGACTTAGGGGGTTGAGGGACTATTTAGAGGCTCCTTCTGAACTCCTTAATCCCCTGACATGCCAGCAATAAGTAGCTCACAGTGGAGCTCCTTGGGAGAAGGGCACCGCCACACCCTAGTCTACTGGCTTTCTGAGCACAGCACAATGGCTTTGAAAAGACAAATCCCATAGAGGCTCCAGCACGAGGGGTACACAGGGGCTGCTCTAGGAGAACTCAGGGCACAGGCTCTGCTGGCCAGGGCAAACTCCCTTCACACAGCTTTGCAGCCCCCCTGCTATCCACAAGCCCAGCTCTGTCAACCCACCTCAGTACTGGCTGGCAGCCCCCCCTCAGATATTCCAGGCTGGGTCCCACCACCTCTCTGCCAATGCCCCACTGTCCTAACCTGCAGGTGTCCCTCCTTATTCTGGAGCTGCGTTCCCTTGATCAGGGAAAGCCAACCATGCCCGTTTGTGTTATTTGACCAAATACCCATCTTGGACTAGCTTGAGAACAGTCATTTCATGGTGATCTAGCAAAGTCTGGAAGCCCAGGCCTCAAAAGAGAGGCTATAGCCTTAAACTATTGCACCATGCTAGCACTGACAGGGGACTAAATTCAGCCTTGGGGCAAGCAGGTATATAGCCCAATGAAGTTATGCACCAGTTTAGGGCTGGGCCAGATCCTCAGCTGGGGTAAACTGGTGCAGCTAAACTGATTTCAATGGAGCTCAGCTGATTTACCCCTGTTGAGGATTTGGCCTACATCCTTTAGCCCAGGCTGTGAGAGGCTGCCCAGGCCGTGAGAGGCTGCCCAGGCCATGCCAGTTTAGAGATGCCTGGATATATTACACTCCCATCATCCCGAGTAGCTGAAATAGCCTCCCTGTGACCATTCATATTTTATAATATCATCTGGAAAAGAAGCCGGCAATAGTTCATAAACCAAGCAGGCTCAGCACCCCCTCGCCACAGACTTCATGTAGCAAAACAGGGCAATAAACCGGCAGCCATACGTTAGCAATGGCCTGTGGGAAATGCTTCCCTTGGGACAGGCAAGAGACTTTCCCTAGATTGGGAAACAGCAGCCCAGGGATTACAGCCCTGGCATGCTCCCACGTCCCTGGGGCAATGGTTTGCTACTAACTGCCTTCAACATCAGACGCATTCTCAGTGCCTCACTCACACCTAGGACATGCTGCTGCCCACGCCCCGCCATTCCCCAGCCATGTGCCCTGAATGAAAGTGGTGGAGCCACCCACTTCCAATGCTCCGAGCATCTCCCACGGCCTGGCAGCCCGGTTTTCAGGGGAATGAGACTGCTACGTGTTTTTGTTGCACATGGACCTTCCCTCTTTGTGCTGACTCACTGCATGCTGACCTGAGGACAGAGGCAGGCCAGCATGCCCAATTGGAGGAGCCAAGCTTCCCTCTGAAAGAAGCTCTGAACGACTCTGAAAGAAGTTTTACCCACCCCCCCCCTCAACAAATTCCAAGTGGGATCTTGGCAGATCCTTCCGGGAACTGTCCAGGCAAGAACTAGGGAATTGTCACTGCGGGATCCAGACAGGAGCTGACTTGCTCCCACTCTTCACAGATCCTACGAGCACGCTCAGGAATGAATGAGCTGCCAAGAGCTAAAAAGAGACAGAGCAGGAAGATTTTCCAGGCCTCCAACAGCCAGGAGAACAGGTCTGACCAGGTAAGAAGCAGCCAGCAGGGAAAGGTTTCCTTCAGGGATAGTCCTATACCATGGTGGGGGAGGATGAGAACAGAGCAGCTTGACAGAGGCTGAATGGGCCATGCATGCTCCAGGTATTTGGAATATCACAGAGAGGAGAGGGCGTCATATGTCAGAGGTAGATCATTTCTCTAGATTCTGCCAAAGGCAGGGCTGCCCTGCCACAAGGGCCCAGGGTCTGGCTGTTTGACCCAGCTCCTTGCACACAGCCAGCAGCTCGCAGGAATGATCGGTTTCCAGCAGGAGCAGAGCGTGTTTGAATCCAGGCACCCTGGGTCGGTTCTGAAGGTGCTGACCAGAGTGACCAGCTGTTCTAAAGGGGGCCTGAGGGCAGCAATTAAGGGGTCAGACACTCTCACACTCCCTTCCTACCAACTCATGCTATGGGGAATGCAACAGGTGCACTTAGAATGAACAAGGGCCAGGGAGCAGGCAGCAAAGAGCCGCTGAACACTGAATGAAGCCATGCGGTCCATGAGGCTGCCAGCCACCCTCTTACTCTGCCTTCAACACCCCGATGCACCCCTGCATTCTCAGTCGCATACAGCTGCTTTGGAGGTTCTCTCTGACCATCCCAAAAGCCACAGATGCCATTTGCAAGGGGCTGTCATGCTGAGCCACAGCCATTTCCACTCTGAGCGCTGGCATCGACCAGTGGGAAAGGAGCCACCTGCGCCTGGAGAGGGCAGGCTGCGCTCCCTTTAATCCACCGTCACCAGGGTTAGCTCTCTGAAGCATGTTATTAGTCTGATCTGCAGGGAGATTAACTCCCCGGGGAGGGGGGGAAGAATGTGGGGCGGGGGCATCAACTCTGGCAATACTCTGAAAGGCAAAGAGGGGAATATAGTTATTGTTTGTACCTACCCAGCTCCATCCCTGCCTTCCCAGCCCCTCATCACATGCTGCAGTGGAGTTAGCTATTCCATGTACTGTACGCAGCCAGGAATTGCACTGCAGGGTTCCACCTCCCACCATCCCGCTGCTTGGGCCCTGGGGTGTGTGTTACACATTCCACAAAATTGGGGATGGTTCAGCATTGCTAGCAGAGGCCCCAGGCTCTAAATGTTGTACCAGAGCTCACAGTGATGCAATCATCCCAGCAAGAGGCCTGGACTGCCAGAGCCAGCATGGACAAGGAGAAAAAAAGAGGTCCCCATGCACCCTCCTACCTAAGGATCTGGTGTGTACCAAACCACTAACATCAAAGAGCTTCTAGGTGCTTTGGGCACTTTCTGGTGCTGCTTTTGCCCTCCCAGCCCTCAGCCCAGCATTACACTAGGTAGAATTGGGACAGAGCTGACGCCCACTGTATCACCATTGGGAGCAGCACTTACTTCACAGGGTTGGATCCACAAATGTGTTGGGATTCTAAATCGGTATGGGGCCATTTTTTTCAGGCCAGCCATCACTGGTGAATACCCGTTTAAACCAAAACCCAGTGACCATCCCACACCAGATCCATGACCTTATTCTCCATACTCAGCATGGGATACCACTAGATACCCTGTGTCAGCCTGCGCTCCCACCCCCGCCCCACGGGCAATAGCTCTCTCACAACAGACAAGAAGCCCATCTGAGCAGGCAGCAGCCCAGCCAGGTGACCGTGAGGGGAGTGGATCCACAGGGCCAGAAAGCAGCCCACTTCACTAAAGCTAAGCAGGCACTTACCGAGTTGATGCAACCCAATTCCTTGTTCAATAGCCAGGGTAGTGACAGCTTTCCCTCTCCTCGGTAGCAAGACTGGATGCGCTCCTTGATTTTGTCTTTGATCTTTTTCAGAGTGAAGAGGCAGAGGACGGATTCCTTGGGTGGCTTGACCCTGTTCTTCTGGCCCTGGGAGAAAACAGTGAAGAGGATGTCTTCCTGCTCCGAGATGCCCAGCTGCTTCGCAAGCACCTTGCCGGGCTTGCTGAGGTACGCATCCTGTATCAGACGGTACTCGACGCCGTCCCGCACGCAGCCGATGGGGAACTCCACGTAGGAGTAGAACTTGGGGTCATCCACACAGAGGCGGACGATTTTGGAGGTGAAGAACTGCTCCCCTGTGGAGTCAGGCGAGGTGAGCTGGGTGTCCAACTGCAAAGTCAGGTAGTAGACGAACTGCTCACTGCTGAAGCTATAGATGTAGTAAATGTCAAACGTGGGGAACTTGGAGAGCGTGTCTGAGGGGATCTTGAGCTGGGAGGAGACAAACTCGTCTTGGTAGACAAAGCCAAACATCTCCGCGTTCTCCTCGTTAGTCATCAACTTGCGACTGGAGAGGGTGGGGAAGTACTCGGACTTCCCATCAATCGGCGTCCCGATGAATAGCTTGTTTTGTCCGTTAAGCACCTCAATGATGACACCCGACATGGTGCCTGACTCGTTGACGCTGGAGAGGTAATGCTCCTTGCGGTGGTGGGGTTCCCCCAGCTTGAAGAGGTCGTCCAAGCGTAGGAACTGGCAGATGCCCTGGGAGGCGCTGCCACAGGCGATCAGCCGGTTCCCTGAGTAGTCCACCAGCAGCAGCTTGTTGACATTGTTGGTGGTGACCAGCCCATGGGGGCAGGACTGGACGCTGGGGGGTGGATAGCACTTCTCGTTATCATCCACCGGCCCTGTCACATGGGCACGCAACAACGTCAGGTTGTTGGAGAGCTTGTAGATCCGGTTGACAGCGCCCACATAGACCTCCCCAGTTTTGTTGTGGACCACCAGGTGTGTCAAGCTCCAGTCTGTGACAGAGAAAGTCCTAAAGGGGGACTTGGGGGTGCCCTCTGCCAGTGGTAGCCAGGCGCTCCCCAAAAGCAGCAGGGTCCAGATGTTAACGGACAAGTGGTGCTTGAGCCGAAGGAGCCACATTGCAGCAGTGTCACATCCGACCAGGGCCGTGCACAAAGCCAGCCACAAAATAAATAGAAGCCAACCCAAAATAGAGGGATGGGGCAAGGGGAGGGGGTATTACAGGGCCAAGGTCTCCTCTGCTTCTGCTAGGCTCCACATTCAGGGCATCATGGACACTGGCAGCCTGGTCAGCCCTAGAGGGAAAGACAAGAACAGTGTTAGGCAAGCCCTCCTGCAGCTCACGTTATAACATTAAGCCTTTGGGGCTCACTGCCCACTCCCTTCCCCCCTGCCAGCCACTCTCCATTTCTGGGGCTTTGGTTCTCACAGCCCTCTAGGGGCTTAGCGGGCTTCAAGTGCCATGCACAGGAGATGCAGTGCCCCTCCCATCCATCTCCTCCAGAACGTTACTCCCCTCATCCAACAACCACACGCAATTGGGGGCCGGGGGGAGGGCAGCATCACAGAAAGCCACAGTCGCCCACATTCCACATCAGCACAGGGAAGAGGGGCACAGCGACCATAGCTTCCCATCTGAAGGGAGACATGCCAAGAGCTGATTAGCACAACGCTGCCTAAAACTACCCCAGCGAGCCTCCAGGCATTCATGGCCGCTTTGCTTCCCCACCCTGACACTCGCTGGCCCACATCACAACCACCATCTCTCCCACCACGCTGGGGCAGAACACAGCTCCCTACGGAGCCTGTCAATGCTCTGACACTCCCTAGCAGCCATGGGAAGGTTGCTCTGGGATGCTGTCAAGCACTCACTTCCCAGAGCGGATGAGCACTCAGCCTCAGCATCACTAGCCCAGAGAATCAGCCTGGCTCTCTAACAGGACCTGAAGCCACAGGCAAGCCCGCAGCAGAGGGGACAGAGTGTAAATGCTCCCATCATTTCAGCTGCCAGAGTGAACGTGCAGCATCCAAGACACACATGGCAGGCAGCACGCTCACAGTTCACTCTTGAATGGCTAACACACACAAGTGCCTCCACAGGGCATAGCCAACACATGCCCTTCATGCCGGCCGCATGCACAGCCAGTCACAGTGCACAGAAGCACTCATTGGGGCCTAGCACCTCCCACCGTGATATGAAGCTACATGCACCTCAGCCCCTGGCAGCTCCGCCCCAGTTCACTGTGGGTTTTAAAATCTAGTCCTTGTGGCAGTTTGTTCACCGCTCAGGAGCCCTGGGGAAACCACACATGGTTCCTCTGAACAGCCAGCTGCACACTTCTCATCTAAACTAGCTGCACGGCTGGGGGACAGGCACCAGCCAGTAGAGTCCCCTCGAAGCCCCCAGGTCGAATCCAGACTAGTCAATGCTGACAAAGCTGCTACCATGAAGAAGTCCCCCGTGAAACAAGCTGGTGAGTCTGAGCCCTAGGAGACAGGTGTACTTCACAAAACCCACCCTCCTAACCAACACCAAAACGGCCCCCTTCCTAGTAATCTTAGCAGAAAAGCCAAGGACTAAATGGGCCATGGGCCTACACCCAGAGGGCAAGATGAAGGCTTGCTGGCAGGGGCAATTCCCAAGGGAGACCTGACCTTGCTGGAGGTATACAGAGGATTTCCATTGCCCAAGATGGCAATCCAGCAGTCCCTTTCCCATACAGAAAAACAACCCACCAGTGGCCTCACACCCAGCCCCACGCCGGGGGAGCTGTGCATTTCACACCCACCACGCTGCAAAAGCAGTCCCCTCCTGAACAGAGAGGCTGGAAAACGCCACAATGCGAGCGCCTCTGGGCCCTTCTCCCACCGCCTGTGCATGCAGCACAAGGCAGCCTACAAAGCTTTCATTGCATTTCACCAGTTACCAAATTGGACTTTAATGTGCTGAATGGCTGGTCATTAAAGAGATGTTACTTTTATAAAGACAGAGAGAGAAAGACTTTCACAAATGAAGGGAGAAATAAATGGTGCCAAATGTACTGAGAGGAGAAGACCCTGGCTGGAGTTAGAGCAGGGGGACTGGGAGTAAGGGCTCTGGGGGCCTTCACCACTGACTTGCTACATGGGCTTTGGGGAAGCACTTCCCCCCTCTGTGTTCCAGTTTCTCAGTCATCTATAGAACTGGGGTAACAGAATACTGACCGACTGCACAGGGAGGATTAACACTCAAAGTAGATCCTTCGATGAAAGGAGCTGTAGGTACAAAGTACGATCAGCCCCTGAGATTTGTTTGCCCCAACCATCCAATATCCCAGGGACGTCCAGCTGCCCAGCCTGGTGTTAAATCTTCTGTTCCTCCAAACACCCCCAGATAATAAGTTTGAAAGGCTACAACAGGACAAGAAGAGACATCCCCCATCTGAGATCTCTGGCTCACTCTGCACAGAGATAACCCTGCCATCAGCCCATGGGGACAGGGAGTGGTATAGGCAGGAAACATTGCCCCAGGAAGGAGGATTGTCAGACTGTGCTATGTTCCACCACAACACCACTGACCACACATCCAGCAAGAACAGGGATTCATCTTGCTCTGGACCATCAAGTCGCAGCCAACAGAGGAGGTGGGGAGACAGAATCTAATGGGACAGCAGTCCAACCTGGCATGGTGAACCCAGCAATTACCAGGACAGAGGCAAAAAACCAGCAGCAGCAAAGACTCCCCTTGCCCCTGGAGGCATTTCACTCTCAGTTGGGGGCACACCTTCCCTCCCAGCTCCCACCAGTCATCCAGGGGCGTGATCCTGCCACCTCCCACTCCCTGGCTCCCATCTTCTGGGGAGTCAGGTTTTCTCAGCCACTTGCTAGCAGATCTCCTTGAGACACCAGCCTGGATCTCACACCACTCGGCAGATTCCCATGATGCCTCCTTTGAAGTGCCAAGGGAACCAGAGCAAAGGATTCTGGGCCCCCCGGGAACAGGGTCACTGTACAAAAGGACTAGAGAGTCCCTGATTCAACCTGCACAGCTAACATGCGACAGTGCCCCTTCCCGGGGAGCTCCAACTACCACCCGCAGGAGAAGCCCACTCCAACCAGCCTAATGATATCGACAGCCTCTCTCCTTGCCCTCCACGCAGCCCTCGGACCTCCTCCAACCCACCTCTCTGTGCACTCAGAGAGGGGCTGCATTGCACTGCCCCTTTGGACAGGGCACACGACCAGTGTCACTGAGGAGAAACCAAACACACCGGGACTTCAGCTCCAGGTCCCCAGCCAAGCCAATCCTCCATGCTCTGCTCCCCGACAGGCTCTGATGTGGAGCTCCAGAACCAGCTCCCTCCCTTTCTTCAGGCCGGCTGCTGGGCCATACGCTTCCACAACAGCCCCCTCCACTGTATGGTCAGGACCAGGTGCCTGAAAGCACCAGCGCCCTTGATTTCCCACCAGTTTTGAGGGAAGTTCTGCACAGCGAGGGGGTCACCACGACCTTGACTTCCCTCGTGCCAGTGTTAGCCCCACCCCGAGACCTACATCAGCATCCCTTGACAAGTAGTCAGCATTTGCAAGGCAGAGAGCAGGGCTGGCAGACCTCCAGGTGAGGGGGTGGGGAGGTTTCAGAGCAGGAACTGCCCACACGTTCTGTCTCTGCAGAGGCCTGTTCAGCCTCTCTTCTCGCCAGCAGAATGGAGTCACACTCCCCCCACCTTCCCCCTCCCCCCAGAGCAAAAGCACCACCAGGATCACATAGAGTAACACAGCATCGATGGAACCACACTAGGACCCTTGACAGATCGCCCTTAGCAGCACGGTCACAGCAGCAGCCCTGCCAGCTCCTTTCTGGCGCACCAGGTAATTCAAGCAAGGCCTTGGCTCCTGCTCCGGCTGGTAAGTGCAATTCTAAGCAGCCCACGGAGCTCTCTCCAGCTGAGCGGGTGCCAGGTTCAAGTTGCCCTTGCTGTTTGTTTCCCAGGCAGCATTTGAGGTCCTAGCCCCTCCTCCCTCCATCCCCAGGGCTCTGTAAGGTACTAGCCTAGAGGGGTGTTTGTGCAGCTGTATATACACATTGTGCAGACTAACATGGCTTCGTAGAAGCAGCAGGGAGAGATCAATGCACGTGTTTAACTGCAAAGCTTCTTGGGTGCTGAGTTAACGGATTCCAAGAGCCACCAGCCCTGGCAATAGTACTAATTATAACAATCTGATCACCATAAAGGAACGCAAAGCACTTAGCAAAATGGTATATTCACAAATCACTTCCCCCACCTCTGAAATGTACCCACTTCTGGGGTGGAGCACAGTAGCCAGGCAACAAGGATAGAGAAACTCTGGCCCAAGCTCCCATAGCTAAAACACCAACTTGCAGGCCACATCTGCACGACAGGTGCTATAGCAGCACTGCAACCCCATAGCGTAGAGACAGACTACAGCGGTGGAAGGGGCTTTTCTGTCACGGGAGGAACTCCACCTCCCCAAGCCACAGTAACTAGGTCAGCAGAAGCATTCGTCCATCTACCTAGCTGCATCTCCACTGTCTACAGCTACAGCACTCAGGAGGGTGCATTTTTTACTCCCAGAGCGCCGTAGCTGGGTCAGCCTACGTTTTAAGCGTACAGCCGGCCTCACCAAGAAATGCCAGGCAACCCTGAGTACCCCCGAAGCAGAGACAGCATGCTGATTTTTAAGGACTTGTCTGAAAGATCTGCACATTGACCTGCACAGGACACCATTTAAGGGTAAAAGGCTACATTGACCCTGCTGGGGCCTAAACTGTGGCCTCCAGGCCACATGGACAAGCCTGACTATTAGTTCCCAAAGCCAGGAGACCAGGGGCATGGGGAACTGCTGCAGTTTCCTCCTGGAATGGGTGCCTTCAAAGGAAGGCTTCCGACCCCCTAGAAACAGGCACTCCTCTCAGCAACAGACAGCCCAGACAATTCTGGGGCAGTGCCTCTCCACTGACACCTCCACACCCATACACTGAGGGCGGGGTCATGTAGCAAGGTGAGAACTAGGCTACACAAGGAGGCTTTTAGTGACACAGTGATGCAGCTACAGCCATGCCGGTAAAAGGCGCTCAGGAGAGAGCTCTCCTGCGGACAAAGCACTGTTCACACTGGTACTTTTAGTCAGTAAAACTTTTGTCGTTGGGGGGGGGGGGGAAAGCACCCCTGAACAACAAAAGTTTTGCCGACAAAGTGCCAATGTAGACAAACCCCTATGTATGTCTTGCATTGTTTTATCTCAGAGTATATGAGCCCTTTACTAATAATAATTAATGTCTCCCCCTCCCCCCTACCGAGAGGCCAGGGAATATCATCATCACCAGTCCTTAATTGGTGCCAGGGCTCAGCCCCAGCACCTCTAGGCCTGGTAGTTCATAGCCCCAGCATCTCTGGACTTGCCATGTCAGTTATGAAAGTAAAAAAATTGCTTGAGCCCTGGCATGGCTTTCATTACAAATTAAGCACTGATCATCAAATTCCTGATGGAGAAACTGAGGCCCAGAGAGGGGAAGTGAATCAGTGGCCATGGGACGTATAGAAACCTGGTCTCCTGACTCCCAGTCCAGTGCCTTATCCATAAGGCCATCCTTCCTCTACCAGTCGCTCCCTCCAGGTGGCAAGGCCTATCAGTAGGCTCTTCAGTAAGGGGGAAGCATGATACATATTCCTTCCATAATGCCAATTCCCCCCACCACACACACAGTGCTAGCCCAGATCACCTTCCCAAACCAGACGGCTGCTCGGCCTGGCTCTGAAGACACCACCAGGTGTTTTCAGCAAGTTATTCCTGCCTCATGCAGAGGAACGAGAGTCTGAGTCTTCACTCTTCTTTTCCCCTGAGGAAACGGTCCCTTAATTCCCCATACCCTAGCTGGCAGACACACAGGACCCCACTACTCTAACGGAGCTTTACAAAGAGGAGCAAATCCCACGCAGTACCTGCCTTCCTCTTATTTCAATCAAGACTGTTCCTCTATCACTGTGACTGAACTAAGTGGCTGATCTCATCCCTGCGAGCAGCAAGGCGCAGTTCACAGAGCACACAGGAGAGCTCACAATTCAATTACGAAGTCTGAATAACACACGTTCTGTTAGTACCACTGTAACAAATCCGTGGCCACCCAGAATGTCACACGGGTTGCCATACTTCACATTATTGCTGCTCAGAGCTTCCCACTTGGCAACACCAGGGAGAAAAGGAAGATCTTCCTCCCAAAAGTCCAGGACCCTTCCACTTGAGGTACAGGAGATGGGCAAACGTGTTAGCAATAAAGGTTCTGTGGACAACTGAGCAGTTCTGATTCCATCCAGAGGGGACAGCAATCCACATGAACACTACCCAAATTATTGTATTATTTACATGGTCATAGCTGTGCAAGGACAGATATGTAAATACCTAGGTCTCTGTCACAAGGAGATTACAATGTAAATTAGACTGACCAAACAATGACAACAGACTATGAGGAGAAGAGGGAATCAGGATAGAGACCACAACATGCACTGGGAAGGGGGAGACCAGGATTTCCTATAATTCCTACACAAAACACTGCTCTAGGAGATTCTTTAGAAGGAGCAGAACACTAAGTTGTTTTCTTTGGTGTACTTCTGGTTAGTCACATATTTTAGGGATTAGGCACCAGAGCTGGAAGAAGTCATGCTGGTGTGGAGATCGGTACTGGAAGACCCTGAAAGGCCTCTTGAGTCAGTCAAAGGGGATAGCTGGACATACAGAAAAGGGAGTGGACAAAGGAGAGAGGAGCAGGGCAGATCATATATGAGCTGAGCAGGAGGCAGGGCAGATCTGTAAAGGTTTTTTTGTTTGTTTGTTTTAAAACAGATCCACAAAGCTTTTTGGTGGTAACTCCACTTTATCAACATGGATCCTCCTTTGGCCAGTAGTTTCTCTCTCATTCACAACTTTGGCTCTGTTACTAAAGGGCAGTTTCCTATGGCTGGTGATTGCATTATCCAATAATACCTGCCTAAAGCAATCAACAGCGACTGAAAGAAACAGAGCAAATTTTTTAAAAAATACAAAATGATTTGGGTTCCTAAGGTTTGGATCAAATTAAATAGAGGATCAGACTGAGCAGCGATTGAATGAAGCAGAAGGCTCTGTATTCAAGCACAGAGACAGCTGGCCAATCCAATTTTGTTTCTACCACTTATACATGTGCTAGGACAGTTTGGGGGATCATAGAAGGGAGAGGGGTCTCCTTCACACTAGATTTCTCTCTGGTGGCTAAAGCCCATTTTGAGAAAGGCAATGGCTTGATTGTTGCCATAGGCCCTGTGACGGGGTGTGCATATCACACACCAGACAAGAGAGGGTTAACCCCACACTATGGGTGGCAGAAGTCCTGCCCCTCAGACTGTGCTGGGCACGCTCCCACTGCTGCCTCAGTATAAAATGGAGCAGCCCAGTTCATTCTAGGCTGACCAACAGAGAAGAAGGATCTTTGGTGGAGGCTCCAGCTGAAGAGCCGTCACAGCCCTTGCCTGCGGGAGCTGGCGATCCTGAGAGTCAGACTGGAGCCCCGTTGCCAATGGAGCCCCAGGGAATCATCTACGCTGAGGAGCCCGGAGACCCTGATGCCCCATGAACTGCAGCTTCTGGAAGCACGGTGGGAAGTGACCCAGGGGTGTGAGCGAGTGGTATCTCCCACCCAAGTGAGGTCAGCTTGTTCCAGTGGGATTCCCCACTGATCCAGTGGCAGGCGACTCTGCCACTGTCAGGGCCCTGGGTCGAGGACCGGTGGAGTCCGGTGGGCCCGGACCCCCCCCCCCACTCAGGCTGCCATCCCCCTGGTGGCAGCCCCCTGGGTACCGGCCATTAGGCCACACTAGCCTGTACCTGAGGGCTGTTACATTGATTCTGGCCGCTAGGCCACACTGCCCTGACCCCAAGGGCTGCCATACTGACTCTGGCCGTTGGGCAGCACTGCCCTGACCCCAAGGGCTGCCATACTGACTCTGGCCGTTGGGCAGCACTGCCCTGACCCCAAGGGCTGCCATACTGACTCCGGCCTCTAGGACATGCCTCTTGCAGCCTAAAGGCTGTCAGGAAGATTTGTAACCAAGGTGGTATCTCAACCCCGCCATGCCCCAAAGGAGGACGGGGTGTACATGCCATGCGACAGGCCCTCTTCCCAAAATAGCCACAGCCTGCTTCCTTATGCTAAACTCCCCTACCAAAAGCGTCCTATCATTACTATCAGCAGTGCTGCTCCACCAGTGGGAGTGCTAGTGCAGAAAGATGCCAGCATTTTAACCACTCCATCACCTGGACCTTGCAGGGCTGAGCTCAAAGTGTCTCAAAGCTCCTACAGAGGAAGTCGGTGACAAAGTTAGGAGCAGAACCCAGGAGTTCTGACCCCAGCCCTGCACCTTAACAGTGCCATCCTTCCACCCAAATGATGGCTAGTGTTAACTGCCCCAGGCAGCCACTACCCTACACCTCTAGGAACCTATCCCCTGGGTTCCAACTGGAAACTCCATTCCCACTGAAGACCTAGCAATTTGTTTGCCTACAGGAAGCTAATCCTGTTCCGCAAATATGGCCACCATGGATACAGGACTTCGGAAACCTCCAGGCAGACGCCTTGGAGCCAAGCCCAGGCCTGAAATGGACTGCATTAAAAAGCTACACCCCAAGCCCAGGCCGCATGTTAATGCCAACTCAGAGAGCAATGCAAATAGGCCTAAAAATACATTCCATTATTCTGCCTGGACAGAAAAGTAAACAGGGAAGAACTTCCTGCGACAGAGAACAACCCTGCAGGATGACTCAAGCAGCAGCAATGCAACAGGAACGTGTTCCCAGGCAGGGTAGGAAACATACAGAAGGGCTGCCGGGGAATAGTTTGTGTTTATTTGACAAAGAGAGAGACACTCCACCATACAAACGCAGCAGGAAACCTGCCATCAGAAGCAAAGCTGACACAGCAGCCACAACTGCCAGACTCAGTCAAACCCCTTTTATCCCACACTGGAAAGGAAATTTGCTAACAGTTTCACCTTTAAAGTGGCCATGAAGCCCTGATGGTTTTAGACCCTGGTCACAGCTGCTCCATGAACTAGATTAGGCTGGACTGTCTGCCCGCCTGGCTGCAGCCAACACACACACACACTTACTTCAAAAGACCCTTTCATCAAAACGCCATTGACTTGCCCCATAAATGCCTGTGTCCCACTTGCTTTCTAATAAAGATACAGAGACAGGCCATTCACTCCTCCAGCCTGCGGTACTCCTCCCACTGCATCCTGCAGATATTTCATAATCCTGTGTTTGTGACTTCTGAGATGCAGCCACAAAAAAAATTTAGGGTGGCATAAAGGGATAGAACCAAGAGTGCTAGGATGGAATCAGGATTAAAGGGCTGAGGAGAAATTTAGGTTGAATACCAAGGAAAACTCCCTCTGCTAGAGCTTGGATACTAGAGTGCCTCAAAAGGGCATAGACTGATAGAAAAGTGGGCAAGATCCAGCCCAACACAGAACAGCCTCCCCTAAGAGCTGATGGAAGCCCCACGGCTTGGAACATTTAAAGTGCAGTTACGATCAGCAAGACGCAGCAGCTCTGCATCCCATGTGCATTCAGTGTCACTAGAGCTCACTTTGCTGCTTTTAGCCTTGCGGAACCGGTACAGCTACAGGTGCGCAAGCTGGATTCTATTTTGGCTTGGGCATCATTAACAGAATCAGTCATTATCTGTGTTCTGGTTTGTGGTGATGATACACAAGTCAGCAGAAGCCCAGGTTGACTCCTGGAGTTCCAAGCACGTTTACAGAGCTGGCACTTAGAAAAACCATCCCTCTACTCAAACAGAGGGAAACTGATCCGGAGTCAGCGAGATAAGGAACAAAGAGTCCCACAACAGCCTTAGAGTCACATTTCAGGGGTGAGCAGCACTTTGAAAACAAGGCTGGGTCAGAAAATTGATGAATAAGGAACTATCCTGAACTAGCTCCCCAAAGAATGGGAGAAATGGGACTTAATGGGTCTTTATCTTTAAACACTGTGATTCATTTGCTGTGGTCTGTGATGGGAAATGGACCAAGAAGAAACCAGCATCTTAGTCAAAAACACCCATCCCTCTGATGATTAGCAAAGGCACAAGGGGGAAATTATAGGAAGGAAACCCCACACGTGCAGTGGACTAGACAGTAGAGTGCAGAAGACATTTGGTATACTTTTAGGTTTGCCTTCATGGGAAGAATCTTAAAGCCTTGCAGCAATAACTAAAGAAAAGCCTTGTAGTTCTACCAATAGAAGCTTGTACTGTATATGCAACTATCTGCACCTCAACTAAGCTTAACTCTTTCCTCTTCCCCTGCACTAATTAAAAACATATTCTCAAAGATTTCTCCAATGTTCCCCAGCTAGTAGAATCGTTACAAATTTCATATCATGCACACACACTGGGTCTGATCCAAAGTCTATTGAGAACGACCTCAATCAGCTCTGAATCAGACCCATTCAGATCTCAGTTACCTTTGAATTTATGCTGACTTATCTCCTCTGTCTTCACAGGAATTATCACTCCCACCCCTCTGCTTTCTCCTGGTGCAGCCTAGATCAGAGCCTAGCTTCTCCCCACACAACCTGGTGTAGGGCGGAGAGTTGTCTAGTGATTAGAATGCAGACTGGTCGGCAGCAATCCCGGAGTCTATTGCCCCTTGTGCCACTGACTCACTGAGCTACCTTGAAGGGGCACTATCAGTGCACGGTGGTATTGCAAGCATAAACCAAACAAACATGGGATTTATCAGCGATGTGTTTTTCCTTCCTTGGCAATTCCACATGCAAAGCAGCACAACGATTCATCCAGAGTGAACGAGTTCCTAGCCACCCGACCACCATATATTTTGAAAACTAAAAACCTTTACACTGCCTGCAGAAAGCCACTTCCGAGTTGGCCCTGATCCCTTCCGAGATGGAAGCGTAGTATTTTTCAATCCCCAGCACGGTGGGCTGGGGCAGAGAGACGCACAGCAACCAAGCCCAGTCCTGCCATTAGCATTTGGTCCACACAAGAAAGGAGTAACCTAGCCATCGACAAAATACGTTTGTTCAAATGTTCCCAGCGCCGTTAGCATCTTGATCAATTCTGTGAGAATTATAAAAATGCAAAGCTCCAGCTGCTCTGTCCATCTTTCTGCAAGCACACCCAGGGATCTGTGCCCCCCCCACACACTTCCAACGGCGTCTCTCTTTCCATTCTTAGCAGCCCCCTTAATGGGGAGAATTGACAGGGAGCAGCACCCAGCTTTTTCCTTTACCACCTGCTGGCAAGGAGGCATTGCAAAGGTCTGGACTGGTCTAGGAGTGGGCCGGGGACCAATGCACTGCCTCACAGCCCAAACGCACCATATATCCTGTGGTCTCCCTCCTGTTTCATTAAGGGGTGCAGCCTGCATACTCTATGGGCCCTGGCACACAGTGCTTCATCTTGACCAGAGGCTGCTCAGAGGTATGTGGGGCATTGCATGCTGGGAGCTGGAGTCTCTACAAGATGCTCCAGCACACCAAAGGTGAGGCCCCAGCAATCTGCTCAATTTTATGCAGATCAGGCACCGCTCTCAGGCTCCTGGTTAGTTAATACAGCCCCTCAGCTGGGAGAAGTTAGAGCAGCCAGGTAATTAACAAAAGAGTGCTTGGCTGGCAGGGAAAGCCAGCCTGGAAGAGACAGGGCTAAAAATGAACAAAAATGGACATGCAGCAAGATTTGAATCTAGGGCATTTTCCACTTCAGAATCAGAGACGCAAGAAATGAAATGATCTGTTAGATTAGTGCGTCCATTGGGGGGGGGGGGGGGCAGAATAGGAGATAGTGCCTCAGACTGAGCAGAGTAGATATGAGGAGAGTCTCACTTGATCTTAATCCGAAAGCAACAGCGGGCGTAGCACAGAACACGCCCCTCCCCCCTCACACAAGTATATGAACCAGCAGTGAATCCAACATCCTCGCTGGGTGGCTCTATAGCAAACTCTTTAAACATGTGGCTATGTAAAGCCACGCTGTATTTTCCAGCCATAAACACCACCTCAGATCAGTGGGCTACAGTTCAGGAAGGCTGGCCTTGTGCTTCCCAATGGGCAGAGTCCACGTTTGGAAGGGAGCAGTTTCCACCAGAGCTGATCTTCCTCTCCCCACACGTTTCACAGCCTTAGGAGCTTCCCAGGGAGAATCACCCCTCGCCCACCAGCCACATGGCAAGCAGAGCCCTCGCCCCCATGCACCACCTCCAGATCCAGCCTCCTCTGCTTGCCCTTAGCATTCTCCACCCTATTCATCAGGCCTCTTGGCCAGCATTCCCACAGCATGGGCAGAGGAGGAGGAGCAGCCTAACCAGGACCAAAGCCAGCAACTCGCCTGCAGCCCTTCCCCTGCTCAATGGGGAGTGGATCCAATAAGGTCAGCCAAGGAGACAGAAAGGCCAAGGTCTCCCAGGGGGCGAGGGGCCAAGGAGCCATGCTTTGCAAACAGACGCTGCTGCAGCAGCATGGACTTTGTTTGCACACACACACACACACACACACCCCTTGTCAGCTGGGAACTTTTATTCACTGGGCCTTATATGCATGAGCTCTGAGGTCTCCAGCCAGGCAGAGCTGGACACGGCTGCTCCCAAAGAGAATCAGCACCAGCCCTAAGCCTGCCCACAGCCTCTCCAGAAAGACACTCCAACCCCACCTGGCAGGGGGTGCTCACGTCCCAGCATGCTGAATGCCAGCGGCTCAGGGTACAGAGAGAGGACAAGGGGAGTTGAGCTAGCTCCAGCTGTACTTCAGCCTAAGGCAGAAAGGATTAACACCCCAGGCAGAGGCAGCCCAGCCAGGCCCCGTACTCTCTGCTTATCCACATCTCTTGTAGAGATAAGCAGGCCCTAATCAGCCCCCATCCCTCCAGCCACTGAGAAGGGTGGGATGTTCCATTGAAACGGTCCTGGCCATCTCTGTCCCCCAGACTGTAGGCTCCTTGGGGCACATGCCGTGTTGGCGTCACACCCATGGCTGAGCGACAGACATTGCCAGCCCTGCACAGATGGCCCTGGTGGAAGGGATTGGACATGTCCATTAACTTACAAGAGAAAGGCTTTGCCTAGGGTGCATGTAAGAGAGCACCGCTGTAGGTTAACCCTTTCTATGCTGCTACCCCTGGACCTGTGGTGTGACTATTATCTACACGCATGCTGCTTAAGCCAAGGGACCATTCCAATGTGCCAGCGAGGCATGGTGCAGTCCAGCCCGGGCATACCCTGTGTGCTCAAGTGGTACCTGCCATGCTTGCCAAGCTATATGCACTCTGTAGATCCATCCTGGATGAGAAGGACGAGTCTCTCCCAGGAAACGGTTAGGGATACCGTGGGCTGGTCTCTGCAAATGGGACAGGTGAGAATTGGCAGCAGCGGTGCAGGGAGCAACACATGATGTTCAAACAAGCCCCGCATGCAGCAAGCCCAGTCTGAACCTATTCCCATTCCAGCTTCTCCAACAGCCCCTCCACCTCTGACCCGCTGCCTGAACACCAGGGGCCTGTGTCACCAAAGAGGGCCATGCTTGCAGGGCAGGCCTGCTTCACCTACCACCACTGCCCCCCGTGCTCCGGACCGCACTTGGCAGGACTTCTGCAGAGGTTCAATGCCCGCTCACAAGCACGTGGGCAGCACTAGACACCATGTGACACAGACTGTTCCCCCAACGTCTCTCAGAAGAAATCTTCATCTCTCCAGCTCCTCCACACGCACAGCAGAGGAGGGGCCCAGCACGGCTGGAAAGCAGAACTATTGGTAACAAATGAAGGACACTCAGAGGTTCAGTGCCCAGCGGGGAAAACACCTACACAAAGGCTGTAGGGAGACAGCCTGCCTAGTCGCTAGAGGAGGGGACTGAGCGACAGGACTAGATTGCAGATTCACTTTTGCAGTCGTTAACCTCAGAGCTTCCCCAGCAGGGAAACAGGGATACGACCTATTTAGGTGAAGTGGCTTGAGCGTCTTGGATGCAAAGTGCTAAGTGCAAAACTTGAGCAGCAGGAAAGTTACACAGGCCTCTCTAACACCCCCCCCCCCCCCCCAGTCGGGGATTTCAGACGGGACTTGCCCTGCTTGCAGGCCATAAGCTGCGTCTGCCAGCTCAACTCCCCTGGGACCTGTGAGGCAAGCTGGGCTCTTCACGCTCAGGGAGCAGCAACGCTCTGGCTTTTCCAGGGTGCACATGAGCGGTTTGCAGGATAAACCTGCTCAGCCCTAAGTCTGGAAACAGAGGAAGGGAGGCCTATACCACAAAGCCTGAGGCTGCTCAGGGCTTCCTCACAGGTTCCTGCCCCAAGGAGGCAGGAAGACCAAGTTTCACACTGAGTGTGATATTAACCCCTTCCAGTGCCTGCAGATACTCTTCAGGCAGCAACAGGAAAGTGGGGGAGGGGCCGCTCAGATGTTGCTCTGGCAGCCTGCCTCAGTATTCTGTGCACAGCCATGCTGACCTTAACCCCTGCAGCGCCAGGAGGACTGCAAGCACAGGAGCTTGTCTGCACCGCACTGAAAGGTGCGCAGGGCTCCTGGGCCTCTCCCATTCCGGTCACAGCAGCTGCGTTGCAGTTACCTCGCTAAACGCAGGCAGCCAAAGGATACACTGCCACAGTCACTAAGGGCCACTGGCACATTACGCCTGGCTCAGTCTCCAGCTAAAGTGGCTCAGTCCACTTTAAAGGGACACTGTCAGGTTAAAAACCGTCATAATGAAGACATCTAATTCCCTCCCTGGGTTACTATCGGGGCTTTAAATCAGCAAATGCGAAAGGCTTTCCGGAACCCTGTCAGCTTTTCACCACCCATGCAGTTTGTTTCCTTTTCCTGCACTTCACTTATCTCAGGAGAGGGAAGCTACACTGGCCAGTTTCTCCTGCTTCTCATGCAATAGCCTCTGTGTCTGTGCAGCTGTGTTTGGGTTTCCACCCCAGCAGGAGGAAGTTTATAGCCAAACCGTGCTCTTTGTAGTACGGTAACATCTGACTACAAGCAAGGGAGACTCCACCACGCCCCGAGGTATGTTATTCCAAGGCTGGAGGCCATTCGTTCAGATCTGGCCTGGCTGCTGGTTAAAAATCAGACAGAGAAGTTCTACAGAAAGAATCTACAACCAACATTTTCCTTTCTGAGTCAAACAGAGTTTGTCACCTCCCTCATGCTGCAGCGAGTGGCCATGGGGAAAGGTTGCCTGAGATCCAGATCTGATTCCGGACTGTGTCAACAAGGGAACAACTTCAGGCTCAGCCCAACTTGTCCTGTGCCCATTTCCCAGCTTGCTGGAGATCCTCTCGCTCCCAGGTGCGCTCTCCATTCCCTGTTGTAACAACCCTCCCGGAGCAGCTGAGTCCACTTCCCAAGCCATTCTGAGCTGTCCTCATTAGCAGTTCAGCTCATTGGCAGCCTCTGGTTGGAACGGTTGGCAGGTGAAATTGGTGCTTAAGAAAGCTGCTAGTCCCATTGGCTTGTTCCTGGCACAAAGCAGCAAAAGAACCTTACGAGCCCCTCCATCCCGACCTGTAGTCCCCGCTATTACGCGCACACAACAGATCCAGCCCCTGCTATTCTAATCCCGGGCTTCTCTTGATCAGAGATTGCTAGCTGGGCTGAATTTTGTGATGTGAACAAAGGGAGACGTCACCACAGCCAAATACATTTCCCATAATATCCAGAGAGAGGAGCTGAACCAAGGTGTAGAGGGGGGAAAAGGCAAACACACTAACCTACAGCCACAGAGGTGAGTTTCCATTTCATGCAACCTTGTCAGTGGTGGGGATTTTCTCCCCTTGCCCCCCTAAACATATCATCGGGGGAACCACGTCTGGCAAGTCAAAGCAACTCTGGAACTGACCCCACGTACAGCAGGGGAACAAAGCCTCTAACTTTATCAGATGTTGCTGTATCTCCTAAGGAAAAGCCACCAGAACAGGGAACCAGCTAGGCTACTAAATGCAGAATCCTAGTAGTCCAGTCATGATTCGGTGGATGTGCTCTGCTCTCAGACTGCTGGGAATTACACACAGATATTCCTCGCCTCCTAACCATCTGCTGCAAGCCCCTTAGCAGGCCAGCACAGCCAGAGGTACTAACTAGCAACCCTCCCCTCCTAAAATCAATACATCTCCAGCAGCGGATCCCCCTGAGAGGTTCTCTCTCCTCACACACACCCTTCACCTAGTAACCTAGCAAGCCTCCAGCGAGCTCAGCAACCCCACAGAATATTCACAGCCCTTTCAGCAGTGGGAAAACTTCTCTCCTTCCCAAACTCAAGCCAGGTAGATTTTGCAGATTCCCTGACAGACTCCCTCCACAGTGAAAATTCCCAGCTTTCAATGAAGGCAGGTGAACTGACTCTTGTCATGAGCTTTACCTCCGATTCCTCTAAGCTGCTTGCTAATACAAGTCTCCTGACGAGGTTTACCTGAGCCCAATCTGCTCTGCCTTTCCTTCCACAAGAGGCTTTCGTTCCCCCTCCTCACTAGTAGCTTCTTTCATTGCAGCTCAGTCCCTGCTGGACACCTAGGCTCTGGCCTCCAGAGAAGCCAATGAGAAAGGGCCCTTGGAAGTTAACTCAAAACCACTTTCATTTCAAAGCTCCAATCCCACAATGTAGCAAGAGTTTTTAATTGCCCTAGGTGGAGCAGGCCTGGGAAAGCTGGAAGTAGGGCGATAACCTGAGAGCTCACGGAGTCTCGCTACACCGCAGGAGGACGGGAGAGAGAAGCCTCTGAAAATGTTCCAGAAGCAACAAAACAAAGAGAAGGGAAACTATGTTTTTACAGAGGCTTCATTTTAATGCAGGAAGGGCCAACAAGTATCCAAATCAACACACACACACTGTCAAATTCTACTCTGTACAACCCTTGTTGACTTTGATGGGGCTACTCAAGGTAGGCAGAATTTGGCTCAAAATACCCACACTCCTGAAGAAAGCAGACACCAAAGGATCCTGGAATTCAGTGTTTCAGAGTAGCTACAGGAACAGGGGTGGGCTGGCTGGATAGGATGCAGTGCTTTTCGCCTTTAACTCCCTGGGGTTCAAATCCAGCCCAGGTCAACAGTGACCAAGTGTCATAGGCTAATGGCTGTCCATGCAGGAAATAAACTGATGGTCTCTGAGCAGCGCCTTGGGGACATACATAGGTGCTGGAACTAGGGGTGCAGCAGCACCCCCTGGCTTGAAATGGTTTCCATTATATACAGGGCTTATAGTTTGGGTCAATGGTTCTCAGCACCCCCACCATACAAATTGTTCCAGCGCCCCTGGGGACATATGGATGTATCAGTGTAAGTGAACACCAGTGTAAGGAACACCAGTGTAAGTGATGTGAATTCACTCGTCAGCTGTCACTGCAAAGGGGTCAAGAAGACTGACTTTGTTCTTGCACTGTAGATATAACCTTCCAGGCAGGGACTAAAGCGCATGGATGGATCCAGTGTCTTTTAGGTACAGAAATCCACTTTAAACCAATGAAAATATCCATCATAAGAGCTCAAGCAAGTGGCATCACCCCATGGAGTGCTACAGGGTGGCCTTACTGTGGGGTCATGTCATGACACAGCATGTCGCAATATATTCTGTGATCACCAAGACTTCAACATTCGCCCTACATTGCACATCACAGTATCAAAATTTCAGGTGGGAGCAGGGACAGAACTGGGATCCTTCTGCTCCAAAAGGAGCTGCCCATTACATTTGAGCTAAAGGAGATTCCTCCTTGACTGTGAGCAGTACAGGGCCTGTGACACACAGCTGAGGAGTTCTGATTCCATCCAAAGACAGCAGTGCCCACAGGTAGAACTGCAAGACTATGATATAAATGACAAGAGGGAGCATGACCTAGCGGACAGGGCACTGGGAGACAGAAGATGTGGGTTCCAAACATTCTGTTTTGGAAACAATCCTGCTGGCGTTCCTGTGCATCTTCTGCATTACTCCTCCCCCATTTCTTCCTGGGGACAACGGCCTGGAAAACAGGTTCTTGGCTTTTTAAGAGATCCTCTGGCTGCTTATTATCCCACCTGAGGCAATAACCACCATCCCTATTTGCATCATCACAGCTGGAAATGATTCTGTCACCAGAGAACAGGACCTCAGGTAGGAAACTACAGACTAATGCTTACAAATCAGAGAGTCTGTGCTCATGCCAACACTTCTAGGAATAAAAATGACTGGGGAGGAGATGGGGGTGGAGGGAAGTGTGACATAGCAACATAGCAGATTTGAGAGAGGATGAATTTCAAACATTTTCTCAAAGGCATCACAGCTCTAAGCTTCCCACGACAAACTCTAGACGTCTCCTCTTCAGAGAGTCTCTCTCAGGTTAGGAAATAATTCCCTCCTTCTTATAGAAGTAGAAACAACAGTCAACACTTCCCTCGTACTCTCCATCCAAATATCTCAAAGCACTTTGTTATCTTTTATGACTTCAGCCTCACAACCTCCCTGGGGTGTACTTAAATCTCATTATTCCCATTTTACAGATGGGGAAAGCAAGGCCTGGAGAGGGGAGGTGACTTGCTTAGAAGAGCCAAGCTTGAATGAAAATTCCAGAATCTAAACACTCCTGAATATGAATCCCAAAATCTCTAACCTAAATTTTGCCAGAGTTCAGGATGCTCAGATTCATCCTCCTAGAAAGAGACAGGATTCACATGCAAACTCAGGACCAAATCCAGACCCTGGCTCAATCTCTGTTGCCCAGTTACACAGTGAGCCAAAGGCAGAGCCAGGATTAGAAGCCGGGTCCTCTTGACTCCCAATGGTGTGTTTTAAAGGGACACAGCCAACCCACTAACTAGACATTTTTGTAATCAATTAACATTTTTTTAAAATTAAAGTGCCCTTAAATCAGCATAGCTTGAAAATTATTTTTACAAATATTTTAAGGGTTTTCCTGTCAATATTTATAAAAGGACTTTACAGCAAGGGAGAAACTGACTGATTATATAGAGGACAAGTAAAATGGACTATATACACACAGTGCTAAGAAATGCACAAAGTAAATACTTCTTTCTGTGACTGTCACCTTAGGTGTTACCTGTAACTATAGCCGGGCTGGCATTGTCAGGTGGATATATGGTTTTCAAATTGACAGTGTCTTTTTAACCATTAGGCAACCCTTCCCTTCATCCTGTCAGAAGGATCCATCAATGCCAGTGCCCTGCCTCTGACAATGGCCAAAACCCAAATGCTTCAGAGGCGGGCAGCAAAGAACCCTTAATGCACCTGATTAGTTGTACTATGGCAAATACCAAGTGCAGAAATTTCCTTCCTAACCAGAGTCAACCACTGGCATTTGTCAGTGGTTTCCAACTCTCTGGGGACTCAATTCTGCAAGAAATGTGGGCATTTTGGCCCAATCCAGCAAGGCACTTAAGCACATGCTTAACTGAAAACGCAAGCAGCCCCACTGTAGTCAATGGGACTACTTACGTGTTTCAAGTTAAGCAGGTGCTTAAGGGCTTTGCTGGATCAGGGCTAGAACATTCAACACTTCACAGGACCAAGGCCAGTAATGAAGGGCCAAGTGAAGGAGATCTGAGAGATACAGAAGTCAGCTCAGATTCTAAATGTTTAGCCTACTTTCTGTAAATGGTACGAAAACAAGCCTCTCTCCTAAACTCGTGCATTGTGGACTTCAGCTCTGCTTTGGTGAACTCTAAAGAAAACATGAATCACTCAACACTTATCAGTTCAAAACACCCGTGCAATTAACAAGATTTTTTTTTCCTACAGTATAATTATATACATTTTAATGCAATTACCACCTCTGTATTTTGTACATTAAACAGTAGGCAACCAAAGGAAGAGAGATACTTTATTTTTCTTGGCCAAGCATTCCTGAAAATAACAGTATACTGCAAAACTGCCTTGCCTAGAGGGGTTTGTCTTTACAAGAAAAGAAGGGAGAAGAACAGAAAAGGAAGATGGGGAGGAAGAAACAAAAAGAAAAAAAATGCAAGTACAATTTATGGTCTTCCCCTGCTGTTATACAATTTGTAAGGTGCCATGCACAGGCTGATGGACCCTGGAAATCAACCCTCTCACAGGCATCACATCCATCCCCAACAGCCGAAGAAAAGGAAAACCAAATAAATAAAACAAATGGCCATCAGTCAGTCCCCAAAGCTGGGGTCATTAGGCAGATTAAAGTTTCCAAGCTCTGGCCAGCGGCATGGTTAGCAAAGTGCAGTTAAAGTGCCCAAATTGGATTACTACTTCTCTTCGGTCTCAGTGCCAAGTTGGCCAGCAGATTGAGGGATACATGAGATAGCAAGAGGGGAGGGAGGTGGAAAGCCCGCAGGCCGCTCTGCAAGCTGTCGGCCATTGAGCAGCCTTAGCCAGGCTACTGCAGTACAAAGTCAAACTTCCTGGGGGTGAGGGGGAGAGGCAAGGCTGATGGTGTTGGCTGCATTTGGGCGACTATCAGAGACACCAAGGGGGATTGCAGAGGGGCTCCTCACACACACACACACACACACACTTACTTACTTACTTGGGTAGCAGGACAATGTAGGAGCACTGTCTACAGGGTCAGGAAAGGGCAGCCCAGTTGTTGCGAGCTGACTGTGTCACCTGTGCCATCACAACCCCATCACCCTTTCCACTTACTCCATCCAGAGCTCTCAGACCACTTTCCACCAGTGAAGCAATATCATCATCCCTGGCTGCACAGATGGGGAAACTGAGTCACATGGGGCAAAGTGATTTGCCCCAGGCCACGCTGCAGGTCAAAAGCAGAACTCAGGTCTCCCATATCCCAGTGCCATGCCCCAACTACTAGATGGCAGCTGCCCCAGGAAACTAGAGAGATTACAAAACTAATCTAGTGTTTAATCAATAAAAAACACACACTGCATTCAATTAAACCACCACCACAGTTCAGAAAGGATTCTGTCAACACTGAAAACCACACACCAAGCACATGTGGAGCCTTGGACAAGGGTTAAACGTTACCCCCTTTGTTACAGTGCTCTGGTAACTGTAAAACCATCATCCGTCACAAACTCTGGATTACATTATATACTTTGCATTTAGATAGCACCTTACATCCAAGAATAAATAGGAAAAAAAGAAAACCCAGTTCAGTTTGACAGTCTAGACGCAGGGTTTGTATTTTAAGTTGATTTAAATTGGCTTACGCATTTTGTCACGTATGGAACAAGGAGCTTTGGCAGGCGCTTTTCATGCTCATCCTAAATAAAGAACATCAGTTTTTAACAGTGAGGCTTTGTTAGCCAGTGGGGCTACATTTAATCTCCCAGTCAGAGAGATCTGCCTGAAGTGGAAAGGGTTGGAAGCAGCGGTGGTGTGAAAGCAAGGGAGAAGCTGGGATAGATCACAAACTGCAGCATCTAACAGTAAAGGCTGCTCCAACGGGAAACGCATGGACATGGCCGAGCCGCTGGCCTGAATGGTTTCACTTTAAAAAAAACAAAAACAAAAAGTAATGACTGGTGCAGACCAGTGTTCCCCTCCAGAGCGAAACTAGCCCCGCTCCTGCTACCAGGTCAGAAGACTTGGCATGAAAGACATTAGACACGGTTAAGCCACATTGTGCTTGCTAAGGCGGCCCTGTATCCGCTCAGTGCTGTTGGCTCTGCAGAAGGCCATCAGGCTTTATTTCTTAGTTAGCACTTCTCCACCACGGTACACATGACATTTGCTCAAACAAGACTCCCAGACGTATCTGGATGAACAAGCTGTCTGTGTTTACACGTGCTGTACCCAGTACACGCTGCGGTAACGGCACCAGAATGCAGGCTGTGTGTGTCAGAGACCGAGCCAGGACAGACCAGCGGGATCCCCCCTGTAGATCAGATCTATAAAGGGGAGTTGTTCCAAATGCAGCAGCCCCCGGAATGTGCCACACGCTGCACAGACACAGTGTCTTGAGGAGGGTACAATACATCAAAGCCCCTGCTTTCAATGGTGGGCACCAAGGCTCAGCTTGAGGCATATGGGGCCTGATTTTCAGAGAAGATGAGCACTCATAACTCTCACTCGCCTTAGGTGGAGCAGCAGGTGCTCAGCATCTCTGAGAAATCAGGCCCCAGGTCTCTCAGGTTGGGCATCCAACCAAAAATGGATGCACCCAAAATAATCAGTGTCCACTTTTGAACTAAACTCCCCATCCCTCAGCCACACACACACACACACACACACACACACACCCCCCAACCCCAAGCTTCAGTTCCACTGCCCTTCCTCCATTCCCACCACACAAATGAGCAGGTCACTCCTGGGAAATTAACAGGATACACGCTCAGAGGACTTCGTTGGCTGGACTCTTACAGACACTGCAAAAGAAGCGGGTCAGGTCTTGAGAAGAGATTGAGGAGAAGGTGATGGGTTACCATGAATAGCAGCCCAAGATCTCCGTACACTTCAAATATTTTGCTCTTTGTGGTTTTGGTCATATAGACCCTGATGCAGTTCAACATCTGTGTTTGCAAGGACCCCGGTGCAAGGCCCCAGGGCAAAAAGCCCAGCAGGGGGAGAAGTGGTGGGGGTGCCAAATCCACACCTACTGGGCTTCAGGGGGCCAGAAAAACCAGGGAAGTAGAGAGCCCTGGGGAGGTCAGGGGCATTTAAGGCCAGCTGGGGGATGAGCTACCAGAGGAACCCAAACTATAAACTAAAGCTGTCCCTGCATCCACAGATCCCCAAGGAGGGAGAAGCCACATTTCCCTTGGCTTGTCCCAGGTGCTGAGAATTCTAGTTTACACACACGCGCGCACACCAGCACCCAGGGCTCTGGCCATTGCAAAAGTAAGAAGTCAGTCAAACAGCAACAAAGACCTGAAGCCAGCCTGGGCCCACAGGGTAAATACAAACAAGAGTCCGTCATTAGCTTTGAACTGAGGGCCAGACGGTTGTACTGGGTTCAAATGGAGAGTAACTCCACTGAAATACACAGGCTTGCACTGGATTTACACCCCATATACCAGTGCACAATCTGGACCAAAGGATTTATTTCTGTTCTCCCTCTTGGTTTCGGAGAGGAATGGCTGGCTGGTTGTGTCTTCTCGTATCCGAATGGGGGAGAGGATGAGAGGCATGCCTGCACAGGCAAGGCATAAGCTTTTACTGCCCCCTCGGATTTCAGCAGTGTAAGTCTCCCACTAAATAACAGCATCCATAAGCACTGATGCTTGACCCTCAATCCCATCACAGCTTTAGTTAGGAGTTATCTATTTCAGTGTTCTCTCTGCCTTTAACAGGAAAAGTGTTTCTGGACAGAAGCAAAAAAAAAATTCACATCCAGAATCTCAATGCAAGTGTCCATGGAGGTTGATTCCCAGGTTCTACCCCAAATCTTACACCTCAGGAAAGGGGGCTAAGCAGGTAACACTTTAGGCTTTCTTCCATTCCCATCCCTCACCATGTATGTTTAAGAATGAGCTCTTTCAGGTATTGATATCTTACTGCACTAACAAAAATACAATAAATATAATCTTTAGAATGTGATCTACAGAACAGAAAGCCTAGCGATCAAACTGTGAAAGACAAAACCATCCCCCTGGCTGCTGTTTCTTTACAAATCCATTGGAGAGGGACTACACATTATTCATCTCCACTGGGATCTTAATCCAAAGAGACAGATCTGTTTAACTTCCCTGCACAACAGACGACACTGGGTGCATTCAAGTAATGCATAGATCTGGAATGCGGTGCACTGGATTCCCAGCTCCTCTTCCTCGTGGCGTATCTGTATGCTAGACGATCACCTATTTTGGACCCAAACTTCCTTTCCACCCACGCAACCTTGATACTGTCTCGCTTCTCTTAACACTGTAATTTACTTATATCAGAAGAGCTGAACTATGCAAATACTCAGAGGCAAAACCTTCTCTCTTTGTAACCACTTAAGAAATTATCTCCACATCATCTAGGAAATTTCTACCCTGCAGATTTTCCTTGGCTTCCTTACTCGGCACATTCAGTCACTGGTATCTTGAGAGAGATACACCGAGTCACTCATTTTACCCACTGAATATATAAAGAAGACCTTGAGATTGTTCAGGAAGCAATTAGACGCTGTTCGGAGGAAAATGGTGTTTTCAAATGGATAACCTCTGATGTAGTCAACAGCCTTTTCTTGTCCCTTTTATGTGCCCCCTTGCAGAAGAGATGAATAATTTTCATTCCTGCAAAAGGCCAACAACACGCTCTTATATAGAATACGCCCTGTAAACTGATTTTATCTGAAGCAAGACAAAAAGTGCCTCCTAAATGCAGCTCATCTTCACAACTTTTCTCCCCTCAGAGGTCCTGACATAAGAGGATGATCATGAATTTTTATTAGCATGTTTACTCTTATTTTTCTCTCCCTGAAGCAGGAGGGACAAGGGAGTTAACAAGTAAGGTTAATGCCTGTCTTTTCCCTCCCAACCCATCTCATCTTTAACCACTGACCTTCATGTCAAGTTCTGCTTACATACTGGCTCTCCTCAACCCACCTCCCTCAGCACAAACACATATGCTTTGCTAGGGAGAGAAGGAAGAATCTGACTGCTGTGAGGGGTGGGGAGGGAGACCAAAAACACCTAGAAAAATAGGGATTTAAGTATTCCACAGAGCATGCCACTGAATATTTGCAGATCCCTCCCCACAAGCACACTGGAGCTTATGCTCAAATAAATTTGTTAGTGTCTAAGGTGCCACAAGTACTCCTTTTCTTTTGCAAATACAGACTAACACGGCTGCTACTCTGAAACCAGTGCTATATGTAAGTGGTCAGGGAAAATAAATGGACAGCAAATAGCTCTTTTCACCACCTTCCACACTGATATTAGAGGGCTTCACACACACTGTGATACACATATACAAGTATATAAATCCTCCCTGTGGAACTAGGTACGGCTATAATCACAGATACACAGCAGCCTTTCACAAATTGCAGTATAATAAATGCTTCACCCATATATGGCGCTTTACCTTTTTCAACGCACTGCAAACCTGAATTAATCCTCACAACACTCCTGTGTGATCCGGTCATCCTCCTAATTTTAAAGATGGGGAAACTGAGGCGCAGAGAGGTGAGGAGGCTATAATGTTCTGCACATTTCTCTGTATGTAGACTCACCCCTACTGCCCATTCCAGTGGATGCAAAGAATAAGCCAAGGAGCGGTCTCTAGACTGAGCTGTTTGGTCAGTTTCACTAGCGCAGCTGGGTTAATGCAGGCAGTATAGGAAATTTACAAGCACAAAAAACAGCTGCTTCATCTTGGAAAGAGGAAATCCAGCATGGGAATGAAAATCCTCTTAGTATGGCAATAGCAACTGAGACCCAGGCACCCTGGGATGCACCTAGGGAGCCTTTGTACCCCCACAGCCCACACAATCCCCTGCCTGGCTATACCCACTACTGCCTGGGAAGATCTGGTGAGTCACCCACGCAGGGAAGGAATGCCTCTCTGTCCTCACTCTGACCAGCTAAGGCCCTGAAGGCATCTCCTCCAGGAGCCCAAAGCAGGAGCAGCGCCAGCCCCCATGCACGCTGGGCTTCCCCTAATAAAAGATGAACCATACACTTCAGGCAAAGTTCCTCAACCCCAGACACCCAAAGGAAAAAGAGCCCCAGGGGCTCAGATGAGCAATCAATCAGGGCTTGGGGAACGCTAGCTCTTCCCTCCCTCCCCGGACACCCACAATTAGACATGCCCCTAGGAAACCGAGTACAACACTAGCAAGAGTTAGACCTGATATAACCCTTAATAAATTATACACTGGAAAAAAGAACGACCCCCATCCCCCACCAAAAATATCAGTGAACAATCAGAGTAAACTTTTCCCTTTAAACCCAGGGACCCGGGGGGGGGGGGGGAAGAGGCTGAAGGACATAAATACAATCTAAAGCTCTATCTTCACTGCCGGATCCGTTCCAAGGATGACTCGGAGTTAGTCACGATTGCAATGCAAAGCTATTTCCCAGCTTCGCAGCCTCCAAATCCGGGCAGGACTGCTTCCCACCTCAAGCCCAGACCCAGCTCTTCTCTACAAGAAGTCCCCAGAAAGCAGGGGCTGGGGAGGAGAAGATGCAGTGCCGCTTTCACAGCCTTCACTTAACGCCCTATCTCCCCACAGCAGCTAGCTCGCTTCCCTCCCTAGGACTTAAACAGGGAGGAGAAAGCGTCTTTTAGAAATAAAATACAATACCAGGCAAATGTAAACGCAGAGAGATCGGGCATGGCTCTCCCTCCTGGCTCACTCCCTGCCATGCACACATACAGTCCATCCTGCCTGCTCCAGGATCCCCCTCCTTCCACAGCCTTGCTGCATTCCCCCTTGTGCTAGCTCTTCCGTACCTTCCACATTACCGCTGCATGTTGTGACGGGGGGGGTCTCTCCCTCGCAGCCCTCCTCAGGCAGGGAAACAGCAGTAGCACGTTTTACCCAGAGAGAGCATTTTAAGTGTTAAGATATTTCCTCTCCCCCCCTCCCCACAATCTATTCCAAAAATAAGCGGTTACAACCACATGCTGATCAATTTCAGTCCTTTCCATTTCATCCCCCACCCACCCACTACACGCGCGCACACACCCTTTAGTCAATTGCGAAGGCAACAGATTTCCTCGTCCTCCACACTTTTAATAGCAAGCCCCCTGCACGTTTATTTTAAACTCTTTCCGCTCCAGCCCAGCCACATTTCAAGGGAAGCCATTCAGACTCATTTTGAAGCAGATTTCCCCTGTGCAATCCACCCACCCCCTCGGATCCTTTTTGGCTGGGCGATTGCCCTCTTCTCCCCACACCCCCAAACGTTTTCTTGTCTCTCTAGTTTACATTCTTCCAGCACCGGCGGAACACAACGGCACGCACACAATCACAGCAGCGATCCCACCCAGCAAAAGCATCCAGAGAACTCCTCTTCCCCTGTGTGCATGCGAAAAGAAAGAAGGATCTCCCCGGGGGGGACTGCAAATCCTACCCCAGCACAGCACAGGCTTGCCGCGAGCTGAGAAACGCAGAACACTTCCGTCTCTGTGTGTGTGTGTGTCTCTCTCTCTCTCTCAGATGGGGCACAACTGCTCCAGAGCCAGGCTGGGAAACAAGGAGAAAGGCATTGCAATCCCCTCACCCTCCTGTACAGCCACCTTTCCCCTCGCCTCTCGCTGCACAATCCCCGCCTCGGTTTTTTAGAAAGGGGGAGGGGGGGGGAACAAACCCCATGCATCCGATTCCTGGGAGCTGAAGGAGGAAAGTTGGATTCTGGTTACTTACCGCCTGGACTGGAGCTTGCTTCAGATGTGCCAGCCATAATCACATTCCCCACCAACCAACGAGCCCTCCCCCCTCCCGGCAAGCCGGGGCTCGGCTCCGCGCCTCGCTCGCTCCGCCGCCGCCGCTGCCGCCGACCAGCATGAATGGAATTGGAATGGAATGCAGCGCAGGGTTCCAATGGAACTCCAGCCTCGATCTGACTTCCCAGGGAGAGCGACTCAGGCACACGTTCAAACGGGCAGCTACTGGCTGCTCCCCCAGCTCTCCCCTCTAGAGGGCGCCCTGGCCTGCGCAGACTGGCGCACCGAGAGAGGAGGAGGAGCAGGGGAGCCGAAAGGGGCGGGCACCCCGTTAAAAGGGCAAGGGCAGAGGGGCTGCCGTAAAAGCGGCAATGCTTCTGTAAGTGCCAGGAGGGTCCACAAGCGATGGAAGAACCAATAGCGCAGGTCATAGAATATCAGGGTTGGAAGGGACCTCAGGAGGTCATCTAGTCCAACCCCCTGCTCAAAGCAGGACCAATCCCCAATTTTTGCCCCAGATCCCTAAATAACCCCCTCAAGGATTGAACTCACAACCCTGGGTTTAGCAGGCCAATGCTCAAACCACTGAGCTATCCCTCCCCCCTTCCTCTCAGCTCCCCAGGAGGGCAGGCAGGTGGCTGAGGGGGCAAATAAACTAGCAGTGTGCTGGCAGCCAAGCCCAATACTGCTGTGCGAGTTTACAGCACCCTCCAGCCACAGGTGGCAACAACTCTCTAACAACCAGAAAGAATGAGGAGTACTTGTGGCACCTTAGAGACTAACAAATTTATTTGAGCATAAACTTTCGTGGGCTAAAGCCCACTTCATTAGATGCATGCAGTGGAAAATACAGAAGGAAGATAGATAGATAGATACAGAGAACATGAAAAAATGGAGGTTGCCATACCAACTCTACCAAGACCAATCGATAATAGTCCACATTAATCAGCAGGAGAAAAAAAACTTTTTTGTGATAATCAGGATGGCCCATTTCAAACAGCTGACAAGAAGGTGTGAGTAACAGTAGGGGGAAATTAGGATGGGGAAATAGTTTTTAGTTACTGTAATGACTCATCCACTCCCAGTCTTTATTCAAGCCTAATTTATGGGTGTCTAGTTTGCAGATTAATTCCAGTTCTGCTGTTTCTCGTTGGAGTCTGTTTTTGAAGATTTTTGTTGAATAATTGCGACTTTTAGGTCTGTCATTGAGTGTCCAGGGAGGTTGAAGTGTTCTCCGACTGGTTTTTGAATGTTATAATTCTTGATGTCTGATTTGTGTCCACTTATTCTTTTGCATAGAGACTGTCCGGTTTGGCCAATGTACATGGCAGGGGGGCATTGCTGGCACATGATGGCATATATCACATTGGTAGAGGTCCAGGTAAACGAGCCTCTGATAGTGTGGCTGATGTGATTAGGTCTTATGATGGTGTCCCTTGAATAGATACGTGGACAGAGTTGGCAATGGGCTTTGTTGCAAGGATAGGTTCCTGGGTTAGGGTTTTTGTTGTGTGGTGTGTGGTTGCTGGTGAGTATTTGCTTCAGGTTGGGGGGCTGTCTGTAAGCGAGGACTGGCCTGTGAGAGTGAGGGATCGTCCTTCAGGATAGGTTGTAGATCCTTGATGATGCGCTGGAGAGGTTTTATTTGGGGGCTGAAGGTGATGGCTAGTGGTGTTCTGTTACTTTCTTTGTTGAGCCTGTCCTGTAGTATGTGACTTCTGGGTACTCTTCTGGTTCTGTCAATCTGTTTCTTCACTTCAGCAGGTGGGTATTGTAGTTGTAAGAATGCTTGATAGAGATCTTGTAGGTGTTTGTCTCTGTCTGAGGGGTTGGAGCAAATGCAGTTGTATATTAGACCGAATTCTGCTGCCCATTGTAGCATCACCCCAGTTTTAAAAACATGGAAACTGAGGCACACCCCGAGAGGCCAAGGACACAGGGTGACTAAGGGCAGAGCTGAAAACAGACCTCAGGAATCCTGGTTCCTAAAGCCCTGGTCCGGCTACTGGATCACATACCCTCCCAGATCCAGAAACAGAGCCCAGGAAACTTGACCCTGTGTCCACCACTAGATGGCACTTCCTCTCAGAGCCGGGAACAAGGCTCAGGAGACAACTCTCTGTCCATTGGTCCCATTACTAGACTACACTGCCTCCTTGAGCTGTGAACAGTTTGAACACATGTACCTTAAAATCAGATAAACATATAATGCCTGAGTTTCACTGCTATGGATACAAATCACTTTATTTAGCAAGTAATGACCCAGCAACAACAGTCTGGTTGTTTAATTTGTGCTTCCCAAGCCTAGTTAAAGGAAAATAAACAACTGCCTCACATTAATAATATTTTGCATTTTGATACTACTTTTCAGAGGAAGGGCTCAAAGCACTTTACAAACTATTAACCACCTCTGGGAGTCTAGCGTATCATCCCTACTTTACAGTTAGGGTAACGGCTGGCACCAAGAAATTAAGTGGCTTGCCCAAGGTCATGCTAATTTTGCCAAGGTTGTTCTGACTTGCCATACATTAGCACCAAGTAAATAGCAAAGCCAGGACTAGAACCCCAAGAATCCTGACTCTGTGCCCCATGCTCTAATCATTTAACGCTCCGTCCCTTTATTGTTTTTCATCCTGAAGGATCCCCCAATGTTGCATAACCCACATATTACAATAGAACAGCTGAGTAGCACGGCAACAGAAGGCAGGCAAAATGTTGATCAAGGACCCCAAGACAAGCCCCTGTACGCACAGCAGAGAGGCTCTGGATTTTAAAGGCCTCATCGGAAGGATCACACTTCAGCATTCTCCCCAGTACCATGGCAAGAGCACTGATGTCCCGGCTGCTCAAGGTTGCATTGGCACAGGGAGCATTGTCTAGAGATACTGACATGGTTGTTAAAGAAAAACAGCCACTCAAGATGCAGGTAGAAAATGAGGGAATATTCCTACCTCCTAGGAAAGCACTGCAAACTCTAGACGAGAGGGAGGAGGGCTGGGGCTAGGGGGGAAGAGAGGGGGCATTCACCTCTAGGGGGACATTCAGAGCCAGGTTTGTGGTATCCCAGGACTGGATCAACCCTTCCCAGACACAGATCAGGCTATTAACCGATGGAGCTTTGGGGATAGAAAATTCTGCAAGGCTCTCCCCCTGCACTTCCCCTAGGATCATGTCATAAGAGGGTGAGACTCACCCCTATAGATATTTACATACAGGATGAGCCGCAGTTCTCCCTTTTCTGCTCCTGGGATGAAGGGCCGTGGGTACTTCCTTGGGATGAAGGAGCCTGCACAGGAGTTAATGTGCTGCCTGGATACATTAACTCTCTGCTGGTTTTGCCAGGGGCCATGGGGTAGGAGGGAGGGACAATGTGGGTCCCCTCCAGCCCTCTGCTTCTGACCTCCACCCTCAACCCACAAAGCGGGCACCATGGGGACAACACCCCAGAGGATCTGACTCTACCACCACCCTGTACATACTATGTGGCAGACACGGTTGCCCATCTGAAGGTGGCTTAGTGGCCTACAATATGAAATGAGTTTGGGTCCTAGGACCTATGCAGGCCCCTTCCACAGGAGCAGAGAACCCTGACCCAGTGGACCTGGCACATGTCCAGCCTGCCACAAAGCACACAAGAGGTCCTGAGGAGACCACAGCTTCAGTGTCTTGGCCATGCTCCCCAGGAGAGGGCACAGGGGCTACTGCTCCCCTGAGGGTGTAATTAGGAGCTGTGGAGCAGCTGCCACTTTGTGGCCTGTGAATTCCTTCCCCGGCCCCAGTGGGGGGCCCCCAATGCATAGCACAGCCACGTGGGCTGAGTGCTGGTTCCAAAAGCTAGCCCTTAGTCCAGTTCCCAGTGGACAGATGGCCATACATCCCAATTGACAGTAGTGGGCAATGTCTGCCAAGAGGCCCATGCAGACTGGATTTCCTCTCCCCCCTGCTGGGGGGTGGCCAGGGGGGAGTGACATCAGCAGGGGGCCACGCAGAAAGCTGGCCCCTCCTCTGCCCATGCTGTGGCCATTCTGCAGCTAGACTGAGGACTTTGTGCTCCAGAGCTGTCAGTTCAATATCTTTCACTGGCACTGAATTCACTTCACTTAAAAACAAAATTATAAAGAGGACAAATAATAAAAGCCATAAACAAGAATAAGTGACGATTTGAGTTGATTATTTGTCTTTTAAAAACGCACTTCATGCCAGCCACTTTTACTGCTTCCATTTTTCCCCTTTACTCTCTGCTCCTTGTGACATTCTCTCCTCCTCCAAGGGCATGTCTTCACTAGCAACGTTAAAGCTTTGCTACATGGCTGTGTATTCACGGCATAGCGCTGGGAAAGAGCTCTCCCAGCGCTATAAAAAAACCCACCTCCATGAGGGGAATAGCTACCAGTGCTGGGGCACTGTCTACATTGGCGTTTTACAGGCAGCGCTCAGGGGGGTGTTGTTTCACACCCTTGAGTGAGAAAGTTGCAGCGCTGTGAAGCACCAGTGTAGACAAGCCCCAAGACAGCAACGTCACTTCCACACTGAGCCATGTCCTCCCATGGCAAAGGGGCCCCTGTTCTTTCCAAACACCTCTCACCTCAGATCCAACTCACTACACCAAACACGTCTTGCAGGATATTTATCCACAAAGAGTAAAATGTAAGGAATCTGTAAGAAGCTCATAACTGGCAAAGACTCATAGTCATTGTGAGATGTATGTATGGGTAAAATTTATGGAATAAATGTATTTATAATGAAAGTATGCTTTATGGACTTGGAGTAGAAATTAGTCACCAGAAGTCCTGTGTCTCGTTGTCACTCCCCTTACTGAGCTGGGGACATAATGCAAGGTTCTATTGTCTACCCTCACCACACCCCACTCAATGGAAAACTATCAGAGACAATTACAAATAATTGAAACACGTGGTGGTGAAAAGGAACATTATAGCAGGCAGGAGATGGCCCTGGCTATGAATCAGGGTGTAGGGGAAGGCACTCTGTATCCATTCACTGAGGAAACCCCTTAGGGAGCGAGGGGCTTTCATGAACATGTGGCTCCTGATTCTTGTGCAATCAGTCAGCTCTGCAACAGGCTGAACTTGGGAGAGATCCTACCTTAGTATATAGTAAAGCTAATTGTTGGTAAGTGTGGACCCAGGTTCATGTTTTATGAATCTGTTTTGAGCTGTAACCAGCTGTTTCCACCACTTCCTCTCATATCTAGTTAAATTTTTAGTCTCTCTTAAATAAATCTACTTTTGTTTTATTATAAGTGCTCACGAGTGCTGTGTGGTTTACAGGAGTGGTGGCTTAAGGTAAAATGGTAAACGGGGCTACACTGCACTGTTGGGTGCAGAGGATCTGGAATTTCTGTGAGTAGCCAGTGTGAGGGGCTGGATATCACAGGGGAACAATTCAAAGGAGGCTTGGGGACAGGGGACCTATTGTTACCCTGTGAGGCAAAGTCAGGGCCAGAAGACAGTGCCTGAGTGGCTGAAAGGCTGGTGGTACCAGGGAGCTGACACCCACCTACCACAGGAAAGAATCCCTGTCCCTGGAGGTAGGGGAGAACAAGATGAATGTCAGTCTTAGATACCCTGAGAATCATTACCCCTCCCCCTGTACTTCCCTCCACCCCCAGTGAAATCTCTGCACCTCTGTTTGTTCCTTTCTTTCTCTGCACATCAGGATTGCCTAGGACATCAGCTACAGCACACCACCCAACCAGCAGGGGGCTCCTGCACATTTTTGTAAATCCCACAAAAATGGCGACTGTGGTTTTTTTTCTATGACATTTCTCAATTGGATTGTGATCCTTTTTAACAACCATGAGGTATTTCAAGTCAGGAGTGCACTTCAAAAGATAGTGCAAGGATTTTGTGATCAGCTATGTTCGAGACATAAACCTGATTGTTTCTCTTTAACTGGGTTGGGCTGGAGCCTCAGGCAAGTTTGCTTAACAGACCCTATGTTTGGTGTTACACAGGATGTAATGTGCTAGGGGAAAGGCGCAAATGACTACAACACGGTAAGGTCATAGAGAATCAGGCCCAGGGGGGACCGAGAAGGGAGGCAGACTCTTCCTCCCTGCTCTTGGAGCTGCTGGAGGCCAGTTCAGGGGGGCATCATCCACACAGATCCAATAGCAGGATTGGGCCTTCATCTATGCACAGGTCAGCACTAACAGTGCAAAGCTCTATTCCAAATGACACCTCTGCCATTGCTTAGCCCACTTGGTTCTTGAATGATTCCGCTTTGCAAGAGCCAGAACCAAAGAGGGGTGAAGGAAATTCCCGACCTGCATGAGTCACAGCTCCCTTAGGGACACCTCTCCGCCTGGTAAGATTAGCTGGGCTGTTCACTGGCCCTGCATCTGACCATCTGCATGGCTGAGTAGGGTTACCACCTTTGAAATGCAAAAAACACCCAGCCCCAACCCCCAGCCACAAGACAAGCCCACCACAACCACAACCCCCAACCATAAGGCAACTCTGCAACACCTCCCCTTTCAACAGCCGCTTATAGTATCTAGAGAGATAACACATATAGATAAGATTGGTGAGATTGGTCACCTCACTCTTGGGTGACTCAACCCCTCTCTGACACCCGTGCAGTGCCCTTGCCTGTTGGTGGGCAGAAAGCTGCTGTATTTTCAACCGTTTTGATCTGTTATCACTTGAACTGCGGAAGGGGGAACACTGCAGCATCTTCAGCTGGACACAGAAACTTTTAACATTAGCTATCCCAGTGTATTGTGATAATAATGCAAATCTTTAGACTCATGTAAAAAAAAACCCAGCAGATTAAATTATTTTTCTGGCAACTGGCAAATCCATTAAAAAACCCGCCAGGCTGGTCAAATACCAGGTGATAACCCTATGGCTGCGGCAAGATGTTTTTGAAAGGGAGAACCCACTCTGGAATTTGTTTCCCTTGCTGCTCTTACAGAGGTTGAGTCTTTTGCCGCTTGGGGCTTAGTGCAAAGCCCAACTCTTTCCTACAGCTCTAGCATCAGGGGGCGCAGGTATGTGTGTTTCTGTCTGCAGCTGAGCATGTCAGGGGGCTTGCACCAAGAGCTAACCCGATGTGTACCAATACAAACACCCTTCTTCGTAATGAGGGTTTGCACCCACAGCATGTTTTCTCTTGAGGGTTTCAAAGTGCTTTACCAGGGGATCAGGGGAATAAAGTATGGATACTTCATTTTACAGCTGGGGAAACTGAGGCACAGAAAGAGGAAGTGTCATGCCACGCAGGGAATTGGGAATCAGACTCCCAGACCAGCGTTCAGATCACTGGACTACAGATGGCCCCTACTTCACACCTCTTGGGATATGAATTGTAGGGATTTCCCCCACCTACAGGCCTTTATATTAACAATACGACTGAAACAGGGATAAATTCCCACCCCATATCTTTAGCTATCCTAAATTACCAATTTAACAGTCCCTGCTGCTAATGGGTCCAGCTAACCTACGTGAAGGCCTCCTAGGAGAGCACCCCATGCTGTTCTGGATTCATGCTCCCTCTGGCTGAGTTAGGAGTGGTTTGATGGGATCAGGAAGGAGCTACATGCTGCCTACATCAGCAGGAAAAGCAGGTTGGCGCCACGCAGGGGGAATAAGAGAGGAAAATAGGGGGTCCTGGAAGCCAGAGCTGAACTTACAACTGGTAGGGCCTCAAGTAGCCAGAATGGAGAGGAAAACAGGGCCTTGAACTGCTTTCCCCTCCGGCAGGCCAAGATCTAGCAGCAAGTAGATCATTGAATCAACTGTGCAGGTCCCCAGGGGTCCCTTACGGTGCCAAAGGCTGGTCCTGCTCGAAAGCTACCCAACAGCAACACAGAATTGCTGGCAACTCCATTTGGCATGTTCATTCCAATCTAGACAGGGTTGGTTGCATTTTCAATCCCGTCAGCCTGAAAAGACAGAACACAATATCTGCCTTATTGTGGCAGCTTTGCGGAGCCTTGATTGGATGCATTCCCTTTCAAGTGACAGTTTCTCCTCCTGTATTTGTCACATCCCTTATTTGTGTATAGAGCACGGTGCGGAGGCTTAAAAGCTTTTGAGACAGAGAGGAAAAGAATGAACAAACTAGCTCTGACTAAAGCAAAGTGATTGGAGTTTAGGTTCCTCTCCCGTGGATTGAAATGAACAGCTTTCCTTTTTTTCCCCCCCTCTTTTTTTTTTCCCAGAGGCTAAATTTAGTGAATTCTTTTCACATTAAAACCTTGTCAGGTATTCACATCCAAAGAGGCTGCTACTTTTGTCTCTCGAGGGAGTTACTGAGACAGCGAAACCTCTTAACCATGTGAGGAAGAAGGAAGAAAATATTCAAGAGATCCCCCACCGTCCCTTTAAGAACCTTCTCTCTCTTTGACTTTGTCTCAGGATACTTACAGAGGCACCTTGGCCTCCTCTTCTCTGGCTACTACCTTGTCTTGCAGGCACAAAGGTAATGAGAGGAATTATCCCTCGCCCTGGTAAGTGCTTCACGCACTAGGCAAGATCACACGGTCCTTGGGCAATACTCCCATGGACATCGGTAGTGATGCCACTTGTGTAAGGACTGCAGGATCAGGGCTGTTTTCCCCTGGTCCAGTGGTTCATGGGGAGGAGGTTGAGGTGACGGATGTCCTCATTTCTGCTCAAACTAAGGGGATCTGGATTGTCATAAAGGGGATGAGAGAAATTAAGGTCAGTGGCTGAGCTGGGAAAAGAACCCAGGAGTCCTGTCTCCCAGTCTCATGCTCCAGCCACTTCCTCTCTGATATCACCAGAATTCTATGGGGTGGGTATAGATGCTGAAGAATAAAACAAGTAACATGGATGTCCAGGCCACAGAGCAGGAAGTGGGCAGCCTGGGAGCAGGCAGGGGAATGCTGATGAGTTTGGGTTGGAGCAGAAGCAATCTTTCACCCAGAGTCCCCCCAACCACAACCACAGCATCAGGACAGCAGGAGCCTTTGTGGCTGTTGTGACATGCACAAAACGCACCATGGAGGATGCAGCTTCTGTAAATGCAGATCCAGCAGCCATGCCTACACAGCTGTCCCAAGTCCCAAGACAGAAAGAGGTCACAGCTCTGTGCCGCAGGAGATCCAGGCCTTTGCATAGGCTCCTCACTTCCAGGCATACCCTCCTTGCACAGTGGGATCCCATTATATTCAGCAGCCCTCAGTTAGGCCAGAACACTTGGCCCAGCTGGTTTCTAGCTTGCCCATCTCTTCTGTCACTGATCTAAGATCTTAGTCTGTTCTTTCATTTTATTTTATTTTTGTAATGCTTTCCCATTCAACTTTAACTGAGAAGATACCTAAGATCCATACTATCAGTGAGGGCAGCTGGCATGAAAGGAACATTGAAGGTAGTTGACATTTCAGAGCTCCTGTTGGCTCTGGAGGGAAGATTTGAAGTAGATGTCTCAGCTCTCGGCTGGATCAAAAACCACAGAGGTTAGGGGCTTCCTCTCTCTCACTCTCATTATGCTGAGAATGAGTAGCCAACACCTGCACGACTCACTGAAAACTTTGACCCAAATTCGATTTAAAGGCATCTGTTTTCAGTAGTTCTGGTCCATCTTTCTCTATTAGATGGATGACTCAGGGATCATTGTTCCCTAAGGTGACTTGCAAATATTTTGTTTAAAAGAAATTAGCCAGGAGGGTTGGCTGGCTCAGGAGAGTGGTTATGGCCGAGGGAGACATTCCCTTTCAGCTCATTGGTTTGAATCCAGCCCAGGCTAATAATGAGTGGCCAAAAATGATTATCTAAACTATGGCTCTTTGGTGTGAAATCGGTTTGGTGGCCTCAGGTCAAGTCTCGTGGCCACATACCACATCCTAAAACCAACGGAGCCTCTTTCTGTATGAGATCTCAGGTAGCAGAAAAGGAACCTGAACAGCCCTGGAGTTTGGGGTACATCCCGATCCAAACTCTGCAGCTTAGTTCCAGCTGATGTGGAGACGATATGCTCTTTTCTGCCATCCTCAGCTGGGCAAGAGGCAGCAGGAGCAGACAAATCCCTTGGAAATGCCAACCCTGCTATTTCCCCCACCTTGCGCTGATGTCTTTGCTAATAAAGAGCCAGGGAATGGAAGCACAAAGCAGACAGGCTGGGCAAGCGGAATGGTGCCCAAACAGAGCGTTTGTCAAAGATTTCCAGTCGGCATCAGCAACTCTTTAAGCTTCTTGACAGTCGGGATAACAAAATATGTCTGTAGAGCTCTGGGGATACAGAGTGAAATTAAAATGGATAATGAATAGAGCCATTTTCCAGGGTATCGCAGCTGCGAATGCTAGCAGGGCCAGAAAGCAAAATGCACTAGACAGGCACCCATGAAAGGGACCACACCGTGTTTTGGGGTCCCACCACCATGCAGCCCTGTGTTCCCCTGCCTGACGCATGAGGAAGATATTTGCCATCTACTAACAGGGATCTTACACTGTATCCTTGAGGGCTGCCCTCTAGATTGGCAAGCATGCGCAGTGTATTGCTGGGTACAGGGCTAATGGAATCATCTCCCCCATTTGCTTGTTGTGCTTACGTCCCTTGAAAGGGGAATTTTTTTCTGTTAAAGCTCTCATTGAGCAGTCTGCGGTATTGTTAATTGCATCTGGAGGGGTTTGTGTTCTCTCCACGCAGGGGTATAAAACGAGAGGATTGCACAGTTCAAGGACCCAGGTCATTTTGAGGAGGGGAAGAAGGAAGAGAAAAAAGGGAGGGGTGTCTTTATGTGTCCTGTTGCACTTGGATCAGCCTGTTCTTAGACTTGGGGGGTGGGGGCATTTCCATATATTTGCCAAATGTCTCTGTCATCCCAAAGTGAGTTTGTATAAAGGGTGAGAGGGCAGGTTGGGTTATTTATTTGCTGTGATTACTCTGGGGCAGGGGTCGGCAACCTATGGCACGCATGCCAAAGACGGCACACGAGCCGATTTTTAATGGCACGCTGCTGCCTGCCAGGTCCCAGCCGCCGGCCCCGCTCAGCCCGCTGCCGAACCCAGGCCGGCAGCAGGCTGAGTGGGGCCGGCAGCCGGGACCCCGGCAGGCTGCAGTGTGCCATTAAAAATCCTGCCTGCCCCAGCCTGCTCTTCTCCGCCCCGCCCCCCACGGGGGCAGAAGAAGCTTGGTCCTGCCGGCTGCTGCTGCAGGGCAGGCAAGCTCCCCCTCCCCTGCCTCTTCCCCCAGCATGCTGGGTTCCTGCCCCTCCTCCTCTCCCTCCCTGCTGCCCACCCGCTGATGGCCCTTGCGAGGAGAGGGAGAAGTGGAGCCGCAGCGCCCTTGCTGCTCCAGGGAGGAGGCAGAGAAGAGGTGGGGATGAGGCCTTGGGGAAGGGGGGGTGGAATCAGGGCATATCCCCTCCAGGCCCCTGCCGTGAGCCGCTCTGGGCAGGGGGCTAGGAGCACCCCCAGGACCCCAGCCCACACCCCCAGCCCTCTGCCCTGACCCCTGCACCCCCCCGCACACCCCAGCTCTCTGCCCTGACCCCTGCACCCCCCACACACCCCAGCCTCCTGCCCTGACTCCAGCACCCCCCTCACATGCCCCCAGCACTCTGCCCTGACTCCTGCACCCTCCTCACACACCTGCAGCCCCCTGCCCTGACTCCTGCACCCCCCACTCATACCCAGCCCCCTCACACCCCATACCCTGACTCTTGCACCCCCTACATTCCCACCCCCACCCTGAGCACCAAATGGGAGCTCCTGCACCCCCCACCCCCCGACATTCCCACTTGCACCCCTCACACCATATGGGAGCTGTCCTGGTAAGCACTCCACACCCAAACCTCCTGCCCCAACCCTGAGCCCCCTCCCTCATTCTAGCTCCTGGCCAGACCCTGCACCCCAACCCCCAGCCTGCTCCTTCACCCCAGCCCTGTGCTCAGTGCACTCCCACCCTCAACTCAGTGCAGAGAGAGAGGAAGAGAATGGGCTAGAACCAGGGAGAAGGTAGGTACCCACTCTATGTGGGCAGGGCCAGGATCCCAGACCGGCAGCGGGACCCTGGCTGGCAGGAGTCGGCGGACAGAACCCCAGACCAGCAGCGGGCTGAGTGGCAGTGGGCTGAGCCGCTCAGCCCGCTGCCCGTCTGGGGTCCTGGCCGCCAGCCCCGCTCAGCTTGCTGCCGGTCTGGGGTTCTGACTGCCGGCCTCTTGCCAGCCGGGGTCCCGGCCGCAGGCCCTGCTCAGCCCGCTGCCGGCCTCGGTGAACGGGCTGGTGGCATAAGATCGGCATTTTAATTTAATTTTAAATGAAGCTTCTTAAACATTTTGAAAACCTTGTTTACTTTACATACGACAATAGTTTAGTTATATAATATATAGACTTACAGAGAGAGACCTTCTAAAAAATGTTAAAATGTATTACTGGCATGCGAAACCTTAAATTAAAGTGAATAAATGAAGACTCGGCACACCACTTCTGAAAGGTTGCCGACACCTGCTCTGGGGTATGCTTGACCAATTCTCCAGATTGTTACTGGAAGGTCTGGGTGTAAGTTTCAATACATGTGTGGCAAGGCAAGGCAATCAGCACTAGATCTGAGATGTGGGAGTGACGACAGAGGGAGGAGCAAGATGGTTTTTATGGGAGGTTTGCACGGTTCTCACTCTCTCTCTTCTTTTAAGGCTGCCTTTGTACTCACAAAAGACACCAGACTTCACTGTCTCAGAGGCTGACGTCCTCCATTTACACAGAACAAATACAACGCACTGCGCCATTGTCCCTTACCAACATGCCTTGACTATAGGCCTACAGACACCACTCTAGGGGAGAGAGCGCCTCTAGACTAGCCAGTAGGGGCTGAGAGGGAAGATGGTTCATTCAGTCCTTGGGCTGTTACTCAGTAAGTGTGATGTAGACACCTGCCAACTCCCTGGAGACCTCCTGCCCATTTCACACAGGCCACCCTGGGGGCTGTTAGGGAGGAATGACTTTGTGTATTGATATTTCTTCATCTAAGTCTATTTTCCCAGTCATCAACCTGCCATCTCAGCACCTTATAGACTCTGATGGTGCTGGTGAGACTAACACTGTGTCCCTCAGTCATTATCTTTGGGCTCCCAGTTCCCCCTCACAGACTCTTGCTGGTGCTTCCACACTGCAGCCTGAGTGACTCCTCAGGATCTGTGGGCTCCTTGCTAGGTGACGCTGAGATCACCTGCTAAACCAAATCCAGGCCTCTCACCACAGTGTGAAACCAAATGCAGACAAGCCTGACTTCTACTTGGGGGAAGTTTGAAGGTAAGAGACAGACTTTCTCCCCGACCCCTTTGGCACCACAAAGAATTGTGTGAGAATGTCTAACTCCATCTGATAATCCTGTCACATGGCAAACAGCCTAAGATACATCAGCAACAGAACTCACAGCCTTTAACTCCCCAAAGCAAGGACCTCTGCCCAGTGAGTTACAGCAGCCCCTGTGTTAAGTAAGCCACTAGAGCAAAGCAAACAGCTGCTTTGGCACAGTCCAGCCTCTAAAGGGAAGCGTTGTACACACAAGTAGGTTGGCTGGAGCTGGTACTTGGGGATATATAGTACTTCATGGGTGGCCCCAGCAGTTTCTGCAGCATTTCAGCTTTAATTAAAGATAGATAAATAAATAAAGTGTTTGCCCTTTCTGGTTGCAGAGGTGGCATGATGCAGGGCTGTCTGCCTGAGTCTGCAGGCAGCCTGAAACAATAGCTCTAAGAGACGGATAAGGCAAGCCCACTCACTGCAACAGAATGTTGACTGAAAGAAACCTCAGAACAGCTGTTTGAATGTTAACATGCACATCACTGTGGATCATTTTAGCAGGGACTGTCAGTTAATCTAGTAAGGTGGACAGCACTTGGAATTGGGAATTGTACTTGTGCAGAGCATTCACTCCTTTTCCACAGCCAAATCAGCTCATTAGAAGAGTGCCATATCTCTGAGAGCCATCTGCCACCTTGGCCAAGTCCCCACCTCCCTTCATACCACAACCACCAGCTTCTTCACAGTGCAACATTCACTGTGTTTTTCAGCTCACACTCTCCCCACCTCCTCTCTACAGCCAGGTGCAGTTACAGACTCTTTGCAGTGCAGGTCAGGTTTCTTGGTGGCATTTGGGACCACAGGTGGCATTTTCTATCCAAACAAGGCTTTCTGCTCCTCCAACAAGTGGCAGCAGCAGCAGAGGTGGTTCTCTGTATGTGAGTATTGCACAGGATCGATTGCACTCCCCTCTGGTTTAAATTGGAGAGGGTGATTGCTGTGATTTAGACTTTCAGTTCCAGCTTGCTTTATACTAATCTCTTTCCATCTGGAATTGAAAAAATATAATATCAGGTTAAAAGACATCTTTTGTGTCCTCTCCTAGGATGATAATCAGGCTTTACACTTACCTTGCAGCTTTCATCAGAGAAGAGGGTTAAGTAGCATTATTCCTATTTCACAAATGGGGAAACTGAGGCACAGAGCGATGACGTGACTCGCCACATGGCGGGTCAGTGACAGAGTCAGGAATAGACTACAGGTCTCCTGACTGTAAGTTGCCTGTTCTAACCACTGCAGAATTCAAATTCTTGTTTCTATAACTTATTTTGTATGAGGAGAAGTCACCAGGATAGTTATTTCCAGTACCCTCTCATCTGCTGACTCAGTTTCCAATTCCAAGTGTCATTCATCATATCAGAGTATCTGGCTGCTCCTGCTAAAATTCAGTCAGTGGATGGAGCTGCACCAAACCCTTTAACAGGTCAGATCTGTTTCCTCATGGCACGCAACATGTGGGGAGACAGAAGAGACACAATAGTTCTGTTGCTTTCTTTGGTACATACAGGGAAGCCCATTTAAAATTAAAATAGACGTGGCAGGAGCTGGTGTAAATAATGCATTTGTGGTGCACTACACAGTTTACAGAGCCTGTATTCACTGTTTAATCTTATTTAAAGAAACCCAGCCCTGCCTGCATCATTAAAAATGCATCCTGGTTTCAACTTCAACATAGACATACTCACCACTGAGAAGCAGACAGCTCGGATACTGTTTTCATGTCTTCACAGTCTCAGTTGGTCCTAGATACTTTCCTGCAGGGCGCACTGAGACCTCTGGATCCCATGGAAAATTCATACCTTGGCTCTGTGCATCTTCTATACGGCCCTTTAGAGCTGTGCATTCTGCATAGGGGCCTGGGATGGGAATCAGGACTCCTGGGTTCTATTCCTGGCTGTGCCATCGACTCATTGTAAGGTCTTGGACAACTCACTTCTTGTCCCTCTGCCTCATTTTTCCTGCCTGTAAAGTGGGGATAATCATAATTATGACCAGAAGGCTGTACAAAAGAGATCTCTATAGATGTGTACATGTAGCTAGTCAGTAGGAAGAGGTCATCTGCTGGAACATAAGAATACCAAGCACTGTTCAAGGTGTAGGTTCAGTAAACCAGCTCTGAGCACTACAAACCTACCTCTGTAAAGTGCTTAGCCATCTTATGGAAAGTGCTATACAAGGCCCAGAGATGCGGCCAGGTGCTGGAGTCAACAGGACCTGCCTTCAGACCGAACACCAGTTAGTTTTACTATTCCTTCCCTTGCATCCCTCCCTACATCTCAGGCTTTCTTCTCACCCTCTCACTGCGTGAAGCCCATCAGCTCCCAGCTGGCTCAGTGCAGGCTGTGGGCTGTAAGATTCTCTAGGCAGGCCCCCTGTGTGTGTGTCTGTGCAGGACAGCCTACACTTAGCGTGGAGAGACAGCAGCCTTGGAAAATGAATCTTTCACACACTGCAGTTGTTTGCTCTGGGATTTCCTGCCAAGCAAATGCCTCCCAGACCAGGAGCCCTAAATAATCATCTCAGGCCCCAAGGGGCACGGTCACACCTTCTGCCACAAATTTCACACAAACACAGACATTGTACATGATTCAGTTGGCATCTCTGGCTGCTGACAGCGGTGTTGTAGCAGACTGTCTGTGGCCTCAGAGGCAAGGGATGGAGAGAACCTCGCTCCCTGTTCCTGTCCCGATGCAGGATTGCTCTGTACAGCTCCTCTCTTCCAGCTTGAGGCTGAAGCACAAAGTCTCCCTCCTTGGGAAAACAGGCTCCCACACAATGTTTGCTCTTCATTTTCATTCCAGTGACACAGTTTCAGGGGCTGGCATTTCATGACTGGCTCTGTGATGGAACTTAATTCGTCTTGCATGATGTGCAGTTGATGATGGGGCCTGGGGAGGGGTTAAATGGGGGCGGGGGTAGGAGGAGGAAATGTACTCCAGGGGCCTGACTGCAATTTGCAGTGTCTTTCTAAACGGTATAAGCCACTGGCTCAGATGAGCTTGCTGGAGGGGTGAGGTTTGGCACAGGGAGGTCTACAGCAAAGCTGGCTGTAGTATTAAACACCTGCTTTCCACCAGTGGGCGCATCTCTCAGATCAATTATTCTAGCAATTAATAATTGCAATTACCAATAATAAGCTCCACCCTTCCTATCAGTCCTACACCAACAGAGCAGTTTATGTTTGGGACACACACAAAGTGTGCTTTTTAACTTAGTTGTTACTTGATTGAGTCTTAATTGAAATTCCCGTTCAGGTGAAAAGAAGAAAATCCTGAGATTTTACAGACCAGCTCAATGCGGGTCCCCAGACAGCGAGCACCGACCGTGGGACCCAACGGGCAAACAGTTTCCGTGTAGTACAGGTCAGTGCTATTTTCCAGGACTTCGCCCCTTAAAGGAATGGTTCGTAGAAGAGTAAAACTCTGCTCCCTCTCGGAGGAAGCACAGCAACTGTCATTCTCAAATCCATCTGCCATTGCCAAGAGCTAATCACTCCCGTATTAACGGCATTTCATGCTTCAGCACATGAGCTGGTACAGTAAGTGGAAAGGGTTTTTTCTTTTAAGGAACAGCGGTGCTGTCAGCTGGATATCTGAATCTTGATGACGCCCGCGTTCCCACGCACTGCCTGCCAGTTCATGACCGCAGCTTCCGTCCAATCAGAGCAGAGAACAGTCAGTGTCCCATGTTCCTAGAGGGTTTGCCCTTTTAACAGGGCTGGAGACTGGCTCCCTTGGGTTAGCCCCAGAACAGGTTCAGCACAGGGCAGCAGCCCTGCCCTTCCCCACAGCTCTGCCAAAGCACCTACAGATGGCCTGCATACCCATCCCCCATTTCAGTGCTGCCAATTCACCTGGCCTTCCCATGCTGCTCCAGTCCCAGGCTCGCCCCACATACCTCTGCAGATGCACCTCACTCTTGACCCGCAGGGTCCCCATGCTGTTCCACTCCAGGCTCCCCTAAGAACCTGCCAACCTTACCCTGCAGTGATTCCATGCTTCACAAATAACCCCAGCTGAGGCCACTGCACTCGTTTCACTTGTAGCCCGAAGCCAAATACAGTCTTCAATGTCTCCAGTGGTTACACCCACCTCCTCCTCCAGTCTCCGAGGGGGCTAATCAGGGACAGCGATGGCTGAAGGGATGCTCCCCTGTCCTCTCCCCCATAGATTCCTTGGGTACATGGGGCAGGGAAAGGAAGCTTGCAGCACAGCCGCTAACAGTCTGGTTTGGCTGGGACAATTCTGGGGTTTGAAAATCCATCCTCGTCCTGCTGTTCCAGCCAGTGCCTTGGGACCATGGGGCAGGCAGCTTCTCAGCAGCCTAGCTCTTGCAGGCTGAATATCATGGCTGCAGGCAGTTGGCTCCCAGCTCTGACCCCCAGTAGCTTTCTCTAGAGCTGCCCTCAGCTGGAGCTGGGGAGCCTGATGCATGCAGTGGACAGAGGCAGCCAGCAGGGAGCAGAGGAAGGGGCTGCTGAGAAGCTGGGAGGGAGTCTGCTATCTGTGTGAGCAACAAGAGATCAGTCCCCAGCGGGAGATGGGGCAAGTCATGCAGGGGGAGAGCCATGAGGGAGGGAGAGCATTAGGCGGTGGGGTTTTATACCTTCTTCAGAAGCAACTGGTACCAGCCATTGCCCGAACCAGGATACTGGACTGGATGGACCTTGAGTTTGATCCAGTCTGGCAAATATCTGTGTAACAGGGAGGGATGAGGGATCTGGGAGTGAGGAGGTGGGCAGAAAATTGGCAGGGAGAGAGGTATCTGGGGAGAAGTTTGAGAGAGAAGCTGAGGCTTCAAAGTGATGCAGAGATGTGGGAGAATGGGGGCTAGGGGATAAGAATAGCAAATGTCACACCCAACAGAGAGAAGGGAAAGAGGGAGATGGAGAGAAGAGAAATAGACCCACGGAGGGAGGGGAGAGAGAATGGGCAAAGCCAGGTGAGGTGTAGCCAGGGGTTGGGGCTGAGGTGCAGACCCATCACAGACGGTAACTCAGCCCCGAGAGGCTGAGAACCGTGTCTGAGATGAGAAAGCCCCAGCGGATAGCAGGTTTAGCTGGGACCAACCTCCAATCACCCCTCCCTGCTTGCAGACCAGTCAGTCCCAGTGTGTTACTGACACGGCCCCATTGCCATACCGCCCTGGTGCTGCATGTGTCCGTAATGGAATCTCATGGTAATTAAGAGGCGTGACGCTACGGCCGCCTTAATGCAGACATAATGCGCTGCAGCATCTTCTTAGCAAAGATGCGCTACGTGAGCTGGACAGGTACCTCCTTCCCAATGAATCAGTCACAAGCAGGAGTAAGCGAGGTTAAAGCTCTTCACGTGGGCCATTAAATACTGAAACCAGCTGGCCATCTTCCTGACATCCCCACTACAGGTGGGTTTGGGGCAGGCCCTACAGGGTAAGCCAACTGGGCAGGTCCCCATCTGCAGCCCACTCACCCTATATGGCCAGCTCTCCTGCCTCTGTGTACCCATTACTCCCCACCATCTGCTCTACCGTGCCTGTAAGCCCCCTCAGACCGGGGTGATCCCCCTCCACATTCCAGACACCTGTTTGTGGGTCTCTAATGACCCTGCCCTATATAGAGTCAGGAGTTGGAACCAAAGGAGAACTTTCCAGGCACAAGACAGCATGGGGGGAAGAGCCGGTCTCTGCCATGATGCTGAACTCAGACAGGAATGGGGGCCAGCTGGTTTCAGAGCTGGTTTCAGAGTCACAGCGTGCTGACTTCGCAGGGCCATCTCATCACACCAAAGGAGCAGACCCGTGTTCTCATGACGTATTGACCAGCCCACCTGCCTTGGTTCCCCTCAAAAGGAAAGGTCCTTGTAACTGGCATGGGCGTGGCTATGCCTGCACACGCCCAGTGTGAACTAGGGTTTCAGGGGCCTGGACAGACTCACCAGTCCAGGCGGTTCTCTCCTGAGTGCTTGCTGTATATTGTAATGTCTAGCCCAGCATTGACAGGGCCTGCATGTGTGAAGCTCCCTCTAAGGAGCTGATAGCAGGCCATTTGTTAGGGGCACATTAATTGGCGGTGTTTAACCCTCCTGGGAAGCTGGAGTATAGTTTATTCTGTTCCTATTGTGCTGGGTGATCAAAATTAGAGAGTTCTAAAACTCAGTCAAACTAGCAATGAGGAGCTAGCACAGAGGAAAGTCATCTTCTTCTTCCCAGGGGGCCTGGGCTGTTTCCTGTCCCTGCCTGAGCAATGCAGGATATATCTTTGCATGCAGCTCCTGCCTCATCTCCCCAGCCCTCCCTCTCTGCATTAGGATTAGGCCAAAAAAGCCTTTTGTTTGTGACCATCCTCTGCTGGCCGATCTAATTTGGGTTAGAAACAACCCAAGCTTTAACCCTTTACTCCAGAGCCAGTCTGCGTCCTCCCCTTCCACCTCACCCCAGAAACACTGACCTGTCAAAGGCCAGGGCAGTGACAACACCTTGCATGTCTCCAGTGTTTCTCATCCCAGCATCTCATGGAGAGTCAGTATCAATACCACTAGTGGACAGCGCTATTCGAAACTGAGGTAGAGAGAGGGAAAGTGACAGCCACAGTCACACACAGCAAGTCAGGGGCAGAGCTGGGGAGAGAATGTAGATGTCCTGGCTCCCAGGCCTGTGCTCTTGACAGTAAGTCACACTGAGATTAAACCTGCCACCCCAGGTTACAACTGTGTGTCTGCCAGCTCAGTGGGGAGCTCTCCCACTCCCACCAGGTTTCTCTCCCCTCTGCCCACCAGACAGCTGTTTCTAGAGCATTTCCTGGTCCATCCGTCCCCCCCGCCCCACTGGGCCTCAGTCCCAGCCTTTGCCCTGCTACCCCACCCTGCACCTATGTGTTAAGCCCTGAGCAGGGAGTTAACTCCTTTGTTTGCCAGCAGTCAGAGAGGGTCACTTATCCAAAAATAATAATAACCCTCAGCCGTTTCCTGCCTTATCGCTGTGAGTTATGAGGTGATTTGTGGTTAAACAGGAGTGCTTCTGCCTTGGTAACCCACCCTTCATTCCTGCCCAGCTCAGTGCAGGATGTACAGACACACACCAGGTGGCTCTGCTAGAGCAAAGAGTTGCTGGTGGGAAATGGCGAGATTATGATGGGGGTGGGGGGCTGCTAGCATTCCCGTTTCCTTCCACACACGAGCTCCTTCCCCACTTTGGGGAATGAGGCAATTCCCCCAGGAAGCAGATCCTTCCCCTCAGTGAAAGACCCTATGCCCATCCCACCTACAGCAGCTCACCCCACTTGGTGAGAGTAAAGGCACCCTCCACAAACAAACTCCTTCCCCCAGTTTGAGACAGCAGGGCTCCCCTCCAGATTGCATCTCCCCCCCAGAACGATGTCCTTCCCCCCATAACACACACACTAGTGCCTTCCCTCATTCTTCAGAACAGAGACTAGCTGCCTCATGGGAAGGAGGATCTCCCACTTCCCCAGCCCAGAGTGGTATCAACCTTTCCCCTTCCCTCGAGCTGACCCCAACCAGAGTGACCTTTCGCAGCAGTGCCGAGACTCACTGGCAGGATCATTTTACATTAGGGATTAAACCCACATGCCCCCAGGCATCTGCCCCAGCTGTTAACAATGCCTTTGACCCAGGTCCAGGAGGCCAAGAAGGCAGCTGTCCAGAAATAAACCCCTTGCTTCCCTTCTACTACCAACCACAGCATACAGACTCCCAAGTGATCAGACTCCATCTGTGCTCTGATCAATAGCCGGAGCCGTTGACTAATATTCACCTCCGTGGCACATATATCTTCACGTTGACTTTCAACTTAAGTATGTGGTTAAATAAATGCTGAGAGAGAGAGAGAGAGTCCACATTTGTGTGTGTGTGTGATTTGGAAGGAGGGAGGTCATTATTAATAATAAATAATATTTTATAATTGTTAACACTGATTTTCACTGTATAGTGCCTCCTTCTGTCCCAGACACACAAGGTGCTATACAGCAGAATGAAAACACCGACTGTGTGATAAAACATCACCCTCTTTAAAACACACACATACACAGCCCACTGTCCACTCTTGCAATTGGCGAATTCACACCACACCACAGGGCAAACTGTTTGCAGAAGACACTGCGATGGAGGTTGGGAGATAATGCACGCCTGTGAAACGAGCAATTAAGGCACATTAATTATAATAATAATAATTATCACAAAATAGCATTTTTATGGCACAATATTATGCTGAAGGATTTACAACATACTGATTCATGAAGGTCATAATTAAAGTTATTTTAGTTTCTAATTTCATTTTAATTCCATTCCAATAAAATATATGACAAATATATTTTTTTAAAATCCAGAAACCATCACTGAAGACAATTTCCCTGTACAGAGATGTTATATTATAGCACAGCCATCCCACAAGAAGCATCACGAATCTCAGTAAGGAGGAAATGTCCAGCTATATGAAATATACTCCCTTGGTTCCTGTGCTCAGGACTCACTCTAGTGGCTAGCTCCCGCAACAGTAACAGTCTGTTACTCCCTCCCCAAGAGGAATTACGCCTACAAAAGTGGCAGGAGTTGGTGCTTCTGGTGTTGAACACCCCTGGTTCAATGATGTCCACATTAATAAAATAGCTTTATGCCCATTATGTCTCCTGAAATCCAATAAGCCAAATATGCCCTCTTAGTTACCTGTATTTGCTTTAATCAGATCAGAATACCAAGAAAAAGAAAGTACCCATGCATCAAGTTAGCACAGAGAGCGGATTCTTAATTACAAGCGATATTCAGCACCACTTCATTCTTACCTCGAGTCTCCAGCCTTCTCCAGCTACCACAGACTGACAGGCAGAATGAAACGGTTCCATTTTATCAAAACAAAACGTTTTGATGGACCCAACACTATTTTATTTTATTTTTATTTATTTCATTTTGTGCAAAATGTTGAAATTTTTTGGTTTTCTCATTTTGAAATAAGAAAATATTTGAAATCATAGATTCTCTCAGGAAACAACAAAATGCAGTTCCCGCCCAGTTCCACAGCAGTCCTTGAACAGGCAGTAACCACGTGTCGTCTCTATGGCCATTGTTTTCAAAAGTAGTAACTGATTTGAAGTGCCTCCATTTTGGTTGCTCAACTTGCTACGCGTGGGGCCTGATTTTCAGAGGTGCTAAGCACCCGTTGATCCCATTAATGCCAGGTGCAGCCGTGGGTGCTCACCACTTCTGAAAATGATGCTCAAGGCGTTTGCAAGTTGGATACCTAAATTGGGGCCTTTTTGACAATTTTGGGCCATATCTTTTAAAGTTCCATATACCCCAAAATACTCCAGCCCAGCCCATTAGGCCTCCGCTCCCCTGTGCACTGCCTGACAATCCAACAGGTTTCCCCCCTCAGAACCAAACCAACAGACACTGCCACCAGACCGATACAAAAACCAGTGTGCCTCACCCCCACCAGTTCCCTCTGTGTTCTGCTAGAGGTGCCCCCTTAGGAAGTCAGCCCTAGACCCAGAACTGGGCTAACATCACTGAAGAGGCTGGCGCACAGACAAGGAATAAGCCAAGGAGTCATAATAACATCAAGATCTAATAGAAACATAGGGTTGGAGGGAGAGGAAAATCAAGGTCTGGTAACTGGAAAAGAGGGAAAGAAATATTTACCGGCTTGGAAAGTAGCCTCACTTGGTAAAAGCATATTAGTAATACTGTATCAACCCCACATGGGCACCTAGGACTTCCTGGCCAGGGCTAGACTCAGAGTCTCTTGCTCCAAAATCACAGGTCCCTACCATTTAACCTAAATAAGAATCACCACTAACCATTTAGCAATATAAGATTTATGACTCCCAGATATGCAGTTCTGACTCCATCCTGTAGAGGGCATTGGTTCCCATACACTCCAGCCAATATATTACAGTGTGGTGGTGATATTTGCCAAGCTTGCAAAGGGTAAATATTCAAAAACTGAATATTTGTAAAGTTCTTAGGAGACAGGGTTCAGGGCATATAAATTAATATTGTTATTATTTAGACAGGGCCATGGATGTGCTTGGTTTATAACTGACCAATATGAAGACAGGGTCCCTGCCCCAAGGTAAAAACAATCTAAATAATTAGTATTTTAAACACTGGAGAAGGAAAAATAGATAATTTGAAACCAAAAGAATGTGGTAGTGTCCTTTTAAATTGCAGCTCTGCATTCCCCTGAGAGATTCCCCCCCACCCCTACCCCACCCCTCGCTGCCTTTAATGTGTCCTCCACTTGCCTGACACTGAGGGTAGCTGAAATCTGAACACGGAGGACTCCATTTTATTGTGTTTGAATAATAATAGCTGCTTAGCATAAATAAATTGCATTTCCCTCCACATTTACAAGTGAGTTTCATAAAAGGGGAAACTCTAATCCGCATTGAATACCCTGGCCACCCCCCAGTCCAGGGCTACACACACACACACACCACACACTCAAGCAATCATACACATGCAAACACAAACACACTCACAGTTAGGCCGACACACAGGGCCCTCTCCAGAATTGCCCTACAGCCACTTTGTCCAAGGATGGGTGCAAACCCCAGCCCCTACCCCTACCCAGGAACACTCCCGGGCATAGGGGACCCCTAAACCTGATGCAAGCTGGCTTGGCTGTGAGCGGGGGGCATGGCTGAGGCAGTCCCACTCCCCAGCTATTCTGCGCTCCTGCAGCGGGCTGTGACAACTACTGCAGCTGTAAGTTAAGGCAGCCCTCAGGGATACCTTAGTGGCAGCCTCTGAATAAGGGAGGCACAAGCTGTCCCCCTTATGTCCCAACACAGGCACCTCCACAGAGATGAATCCCCCTCCCCACCCCTGTCAGATATACAAAGACACACAGCCAGGAATACACACACAATTGCTCTCACATTGTACCGCGTGGCCAAGCGTGAGTCATAGCTGCTTCTCCCCCCACCATTATGGATCCATTACGCAGCTAGCACACGAACAGTGCGGTGGCAGTGGCAGGCGCGTGTGCGGTTTTCCCATGAAACACAGCCAGTCTATTTCCGTCCTGTAAGGGCAGCACAGCTCCCTCGCTCTCCCACTCCCCACCTTTCCCTCTCTCCCTCCCTCTGCCACCGGCATCTGCGCTCTCTGCCATGCAGCCAGGATCACAGCAGCAGCCCTGTGCTGCTGTCCAGTTGTTGCTTCACACCAAGCTGTGCCAGGGAAGCGAGAATGGATTAGGAGGGAGAAGGCCTTGGGACACCAGCAGCCCATAGTGTTCAGTCTGGGCCATGAGGAATTCCAGATCTGAACCCTTCCTGCAGGGGTTCCTTTCTGGGGCCCGATTCAAACCCAGCTCTGGTTTTCCTTAGTGCATCTTCTCTTTCACTGTGGCCTTCTGGCTAGATCCAGAGCCTGCATTGGGCTAACCAGCTCACAGAACAAGCAGGTGTTTGCAGGGGGTTTGGTGCTTTGGCAGCTCTAAATCTGGGCAAACAATTTTAATGAACAGCCCACAGATTTCCTCCTCTTGTCTGCATGTGAATTAGCCACAAACAGGGTGTGATTCTCACATCTCTGCTTACTGTTCACAGGGCTTCAATGAACAGTTTGCACCAGTGCTTAATTTGTAACGAAAGAGGTGCCCGGGCTCAAGCAATTTTTTTTACTTTCATAACTAATGCAGCAAGCCCAGAGGGGCCGGGGCTATGAACTGCCAGGCCTAGAGGTGCCGGGGCTCAGCCCTGGCAAGCCCTGGCACAAATTAAGCACCGTTTTGCCCAAAGAGTCTGAGCTGGTGGGCTATTTGCCACCCCGGCTTTCACTCACACTGTGTGAGCTGCATTTCCTGCTACGCTCCTCTCACCCCACCCTTTGGTTAAGGGAGTTACATCAGTTTGGCCTCAGACTCAGCAGGCCAAGCTCAGAGGTAATGCATCAGGGAGGGTGGGATTTGCACCAGTAAGTGGGGGTGAATACCTAAGATTCTGTGTCAGTACAACTTGCATCCAGTAGGCCTGATTTTCCTCTCACCTACCCTGGTGTAACTCCATTGACTTCCATGGAGTTACTCCTGATTTACACCAGCATCAGTGAGAGGCGAATCTTCATTGCCCTACACTTTTACCCCAGGGCCAAGTGGGTGTAAAACATGGCCATTCTGATTTGGTAGCATCTGACACCCATTTGGCACTGATGTAAATGACTGCAAAGGATACAGGGCAAGAGTCCCGAAGCATATGCCTACAGAGCAACAAGACATCCGCGCCTGGCCCATGCCAGCCGACTCGGGCTCGCGGGGCTCGGACTGAAGGGCTGTTTCATTGCTGTGTAGACATCTGAGTCAGCTGACATGGGCCAGCTACAGGGTTTTCTTTGCTGTGTAGATATAATCAGAGAAGTGTAAATCACACCAGCTTTAGATTCCCCCCAAGCCTGCAATTCCCCTGAGGATGAGCAGAGAACATAGCCCCAACCAGGGACATAGCCAAGTTCCAAACTCCAGCATTAGGCATCTAGATACTTCAATGAGTGGAGATAGATCAGATAGTTACAACATCCACACACTTGTCGGAGCCTCAGCCCAAGCCTTCAATGCAGGTACACACACCCCTGTGTGAGCTGCATCTCTCTCTCTCTCTCTCTCACACACACACACACACACATACACACACACACAGAACCATAGTCCATGCTTCTACAGGAACCATAAGCCAGAATCTTCTCTCTAGATCAGACTTTAAGCCCAAGCATCAGCCCCTTTGCCTGGCTGTTCCGCTCAGTGCAGTCACACTGATGACAAGTTTATTCCATGCTCGTGTGGACGGAATGTTTAATTATAGAAGGAGTTAGCTGTAATTTACCAATTAATTAGGCACCATTATCACTCCCCCTCCCTGATCCCTGCTTCCTAACTAGGTGATGCTTCACAATGGCTAAGCCATAGTTATTTGTGTAAAACACACCATCCAGAAGTCTATTGCTGTCATACATCAGAGGCACAAGTCATCGGCTGATAAGGGTGCTGAGCAGGCATGTACATGGGCAATTCCTGCTGCATCAGGGTGACTGGTCACAGAGGCTCTTTCCTACGTACAACCAACCCTTTCTTGAGAGTGGTGGGATGGCAGGGCTGTATGATGGCAGTTTTTATTCCCATCCCCACCACTGCTCGCTGCTAACACTGGCCAAGATTTCTCTCTAGCAGTCATGGGCTGGATAGGGTGTGAAGGGCCAGGGTTCTCTGGGTAGTTGTAGGTTACCCCAACACATTGCTGACCATCACTAAGCTTCCTAAGACATGTGGCTTCCTGGATAAGGACTGCACAGAAGCACTGGCTCCTGCCACTTCCATTGTTAGGAAAAAGCCATTAAGCTCATCTCAGGTGTCAGGATTTAAAAGGACAGCGACATGTACAAAACAGTTGAATATTCTGTGCTCCCACAGCTTATCATCAAAGGGACTTGTGCTTTAACCAGGGCCGAAGGAGTCTGCAACAGAGACCCAGTCCTGCCCTTACAACAGCCCGGCACGGTGCCACATGAATGCCTGTGATGTTGTAAATACAGTATTATGATGTCACTGCAGGATCACTGGGCAGCAGCAGCTGGAGCTGGAGGAAAGTGAGTGCCCTGAGCAGAATACAAAGGATCTTTGATGGCTGGCAAACATGAGATGGTATGTGATGAAAACAGCATGGAGGGTTACAGTCCTTGAAAATCATCATCACCATTACAGATGGGCCAGAATCAGACCCTGGATCCAGTCCCACCCCTTTGGGTTGTTCCAAATCCAGCTCCGAGTCTGAATTTTGCAGCTTGAACCCACCTCGGCTTCTATCACACTTTACATCTTCAAAGCACTTTACCTGCAGTGGGCCAGTTTCCACACTCAGTTACACCAGTGAAAATCTGCAGTGCCCGCCTCAATGGATTTATACCGGGATGAGTGAGAGCAGAACTTGGCCTCCTCCTCAATACTCACAAGGCTCCTGTGAGGTTGGTCAGTATTATCTCCATTTTCCAGGCTGGGAAACTGAGGCACAAAGCGATGAAGTGACTTGCCTGAGGCCATGGAGGGAGTCCTGTCTGAGCTGAGATTGGAGCTCAGGAGATCTTGGCTTCCTGCCTCAGGCTTTCCTTTTATCCAAGCCACTCCAACAAAATGGCTTTTTGGTGCACTTGTCTCCTGGTGTTTACCCCAGGTTTCTGCTCCTCTAACTCCAAATGGGGCGAGTGTCAGCCTCTTCTTTGCATCTCTGCCATCACAGAGCTGAGAGGCTTGTAGCTCAGCTCAGGGGCAGAATGGTACAGACAGGATCATGGGAAAGCAGAGAGCCCCTCCACTACCAGCCCCAGTGACTTAACTTCTCCATAATTAATTAAGTGCTTCTGTATGTACTGCCATCCACTGGGGCCTCCCAAATACAGATTATCTACCTCAGTGCGGACGCAGGAAACATTACAAGTGGGTCCAGGAGACAATACATCTTGGCTCTCTGACATAATGTAAATGATGGCTGGTTTGCACGGCATCCAAGCCAGGTCTGATTCCCAGAAAGCTGAGCGGAACTGTCTGCTCGAGGCTCTCAGGATTCTCAGTTCCAGCCACAGAGCTGCCCATTTCCAGGTGGACGAGGAGACTCAGAGCCAGAAGCGAAAGGTGGGGGTGTGTATGGATGGGGAGGGGGCTGGGATGGGGGGGCCTTTAACTACAAGAGGGATTTATTTTACCAGCAGGCCCTTTCATTGATTCTGGGCGAATGATTTCTAGATTATATCCCGATTGGTACGACCAGTGGTGAGCTGGAGCCGGTTCACACCATTTCGCGCAAACCGGTTGTTAAATTTTGAAGCCGGTTTAGAACCGGTTGTTAAAGAAAACAAGGAACCAGACAGTGTGCTGTGAGGCAACTAGAAAGCTTTTGAATGCTGTAACAAGAAAACACTTAAGCACATGGTTAACTTTAGGCAATTTTTACCCACCTGGAGGTGCTCCGGGTCTTCGGCAGCACTTTGGCGGCGGGTCCTTCAGTGCCGCCGAAGACCCGGAGCGACTGAAGGACGTGCCACCGAAGTGCCGCCGAAGACCCGGAGCGACTGGAGGAACCGGTTCTTCAGCTTTTGGCAGCTCATCACTGGGTACGAAGAGATCGATAAATTCATTAAGCAGGAGCAGGTCTGCAAACCCTGTGGTTGTATTACCTTGTGCTACCTGTTTACCCAACACCCTGCTTTGCCTCCCCGCCAACGGTTAGTACGCACGCACCCTGTGATGACGCCTCTCTCGGTGATTGCTCCCCAATCACCTGCCACAATCGAAGCATGAATTTCTCATGCTCCTACAAAATGGGCAAGATTTTTAAAAGTGATTAGTGACTGGGGTGCCCAACTTGACCCCCGCACAGTTGTAAGACATGCAGAGGGCATGTGCTTGGTACAGCCAGTGGAAACATGGGACGGAACTTTTGTGAAGATTTAATGAAAATTTGGACCCATTTTTTCCATCAAAATTCAGATGAAAATATTCAGTCAAAATTGACCAGTTTGAACATTTTGAACCAGTTTTTGCACTTAGCTCTTTCTGCAAACCAGGCCCTTTAAAGGTGTCCCAGGTTGCGCACCTGAAAAATCGACGCACCGAGAATCACTAGTCCCATTTGAAAGTCTCAGCCCTGACCCAAATTCAATTGCACAGCCACGGGCAGGACTGGTAAGCAGGGTTAGAAAGAAGCCCTGAAAAAGGCCCTTGTGGCAATAGGTCTGGGTTGGTAGGACTCGACTAATACCCCGTCAACTTGCACTTGCTAAGAGTGACATAATCCTAGCACTAAACTCTTGGGCATGATTGATTTCTAATGACCAGCATTGAAGGGCTCTTCTCCCTTCCCCATCTCAGGACTTCTCATTTGCACAGCAGAGCAAAGAGCAGTGCTGAAGAGTCCTTTACCCTGCAGCAGGGCTCAGAGCAACTGAATGAAAGGATGGAGCCAAGAAGATATTACCTATCTGGACATCCTAAGGAAACCAACAAGTGAATCTTCTGGCATTCAACGTCCTCCCTCAAGCAGAGGATGGCCATTAATAGAAATGGGTCTCTGCTCAATATCCTAAGAGAGCCTTATGTTTTGCTTCTTGCAGTAGATTAACATTATCATCATTTAATAGCGCCAGAAGCGTACATGGCATCATACGAGGCCTGTGCCAAACAATTAAGAAGTCTGTGCTCTGAGCAGTTGACAGAGTGCAGATAATACAGTCCAAACCAGACTGCATGGGGCATGATCATGAGAGCTGGTGTGCTTCATGGACTGCGGGGAGAGGAAATCGTAGAGGGTTTTTGAACCACCAAGGAGGAAGTGTGGTGTACACTGCTTGGGAGGCTGTAGAGGACTTTAGAAGTTTAAAGGATACTGCCAGTGGTCTTAGTGAATGTTAAGAAATGGGATCTGAACCCCAGCTGCCTCCCTAGCATCTCCCATGCAAGGACCTCAGTGTGCTTTACAAATGAAAGAATACCACCTCCCAGTAAGTATCATTACCCCCAACTTACTGATGGTGCTATGGCCACACCCAGAGATGGAATGCCTCGCCCAGGGTCACATGGCAAGACTCACAGAGACAGAAATTAACCGTTGCCTGTTTCCTGGGTACTCCTTACAAACGTCATTGATTTTGCAGAAATAGAGAGATCATTTTAAACTAAAATGTGCCGGAAATCTTGAGAAGCTCAGCTGCCTGGTTATTTGTAAAGTGGCAGATTTAAGAAACGTTTTACTCCCTCCTTGCACTGGTGTAAGTACACAAGGAGCAGGGCAGCAGAGCATCAGGCTCAGCCATTCCACCTTTGCAGATGTCCTCTCCAAATGGGAGAACTGAATTGTTTTAAAGCCATCTCAGCCTATGAGTTGCTCTGCTATGTAAAAAAAAAAAGTTTAGAAAATGATGAGTGAAAAGATAGTTAATGATGCATGGTACAGTCAGCGCAAGGCACACTGGAGAGGGTAAATGCTCAAAATTAAAGTCCTCAAATATGAACAGAATCAACATTCAATAAGATGGTTAATGTATGTTATTTAAATGTCACTTCGTTATTAGAAGTGTATATTTTTTGAGGTTTAATAACCATGTAATGGATGCATCTATTCCATAGTTAAACCTTGGCAAATATATTTTTCATGATTAGTTGGTATTTATTTAACATGCAATAACCATCCTATTAAATTTAATGAGTTCATGTAATAGGTACACAAGGTTTTTTAATGTCAATATGTGCTCTTAAATATGGTTCCCACTATCATGCAGTTAGGAAGCTTGATTATCTAGGAGTTATCTAGGTGGGTAAGAGAGCTGTGGTCAAAGATCAGCTGTTGTGCTAAGCAGGGTGGGGCCTTGTCAGTACTGAGATGGAGATCTCCCAGTTGCTTTAAAAAGTGGTATTGTTAATTCAGTAAGCGGGGCTCTTTCTTGTGGATGGGGACAGAGGCTGACCCTCAGCAGGGTGCTAGGAGGCACTGTGCTGCCAGAGGCGCCAGCCTTCAGGTCAGACATACAACTAAGGTACCGAGGACTTGAAGTCATTAGAAATCCCACGGGGGGGTTTCCAAGCTTAGGTTTGGTAGCTCTCTGGGTGCCCACATCAGATTCCAATGGGGTAACTCCATCCCACCCACTTACACTCCACTGGATACGATGGCATTCTGCACCTCCTGCCTTAAAACGGTGTGCCGTGCTTTGAGACTGCTGTCAGGTTCCACTGCAGAGGTGGCTGCACTCCAGTGATGGCTGAAGTGGCTCATGCTGATCTGCAGTATACAGTTGTGCTAAACAGCTGTCATGCCCCCTCCATCAAGGAAGCAGCAAGATTGCAGCAGTGAGTGAAGAAATCCCTGCACACAGTTTGTAAAATGCTTTGGGCTGAAAGATGCTCTAGCAATGCAAGGTATTGTTATTGAAGAGAGGAGAGCAGCAACGCTCCAGTCTCTCCTTTCTGTGTTTGCCAGGGAGGGAGATTGCAAGAGGTATTCCAGGTGGACACACACAAAACCCTAGTCCTGGACTAATCAGAGGCTAAACCATGCTGGGAAAGCATCAGGCGAGCGAGAGCGGCATCTCTGAGTCACTTTGGCTCCAAGGGACACCTGAGCAGGGTTGAAAATAAAGGCTCGCAGATGGCAGGAGGGGAAAGCGGTGGTAATACACGAAAGCCCATGAGGCAGTGGAAGCTCTCATTAGCCACCCTACAAACTGAAGCGTTTAGCCTTTGAGCCCTGGCACCGGGAGAAGCTGTCCAGGTACCGAGGCGTTGCACAAGACAGCCACTTGACCAGAGTGTTTAATAATCAGGCTGGCCCGGCGGAGCTGAAGGTTGGTGACCCTGTGTACAAGCAGGGCTTCAGTGTCTGCTGCAGCTGCAAGAGGGAAATGTTGATGTGTGGAAGGAGTCGAGTTGAGGATTAAAATGGAGCTTTGCAGAGCTGCCCAAGTTTGTGAAAACAAAGTTGAGCAGCTTTCTGTCTAGCGAGCGATCGCTCCCTGCAGAAAGCCCAGCGCCCTGAGCGGGCAGGTTGAGAAAGTCAGGCCTAGGAGAAGGCTGGGGAGCTGGAAAGCACGGGGGCCATCTGTACAGGAGGAGAACGGACTCAATGACCTGAATGGCTTTTTCCATCACGCGTTGCAATGGCTTGGGAATCAGCACATAGGGCCCCAACCTGTACAGTGCTGAGTGCCTCAACATTCATTGCCTCCAGTCAATGGAGTCACTGCAGTCAGTGGAGCTGGGCCAGTCTGTACTAGCTGAGGATCTGGCCCTCTGGCCCTGAGCTGTGTCCATCTGGGATGAACCAAGTCTATTGATCTCCTCTCCGGAGAGGTGTCCTGACGCCATGGGCCTTCTCATGTTTGGGATGGGAGGCAGTGAAGAGTTCTTGCTCATCTTCCCATCCTCACAAGCCCCCCATTGCCATGACCCAGGGCTCTGGCTGACTCCTGGAGGCCAAGCGCTTCCTAGAGAGATGGAGTCAGAGTTTTGCCTGAGCCCTTAGTCACCCTTGGCCAAGGACAGAGCGACATGGTTGCACCATACAGGACTGGCCGAGACAATGATGCAATGAAGAGGAAGGAAGGATGGTCCTGATGACCTCTCCTCACCTGCCGCACAGGTATTTCTCCTGTAGTGTTATTCAGACCCACAAGAAATCGCCCCGGTTAGCTAAGGGAGGGGAGAGGAAGGCAGGAGTGTTTTGAAAGCACGGGAATGGGAGGGATACAGTTGCTCTGGTCAGCCTGACTGTGACTAATGCTGGAACTGCCACCACCCTCTGCGAAATGAGTCGGGTGCTCCCAGCTCACAATTTATTACAACTCCTGAATGGAAACCAGCATCTGAAACTCAGCCCAGCCTGGCCTGGACAGCGGCCTGGCTGGAGCCGAGCACACCACCCTGGGTTAGCTCACCACCTCGCAGGGGCCTCCAGGTCAGGGCTGGCCTCACGTGCAGAGCAGTGAGAGGGCTCAAAGCTAATGCCACTGCCACCTCCACCACGCCCAGGTCTGATGCACTGTGAGGATTCCCGCCCTGTCACCTTCACATGCACCAGAGTCATTACCCCTCACCCCGCAGGCGACGGGCTCACTAACATGCCCAGACTGGGCCCGGGAAGCTCCAGACCCCTCCCGCCCTGCTCTCCTCCCACAGGCGGTGGTGCTAGGTGCCATCTCTCACAGGCAGTAATGCAGGGAGGGAGGGGCCTGACCCAACCCACAGGGGAGAAGCAGGAGAGGCTGGCTCCTGACCCACACTGAGTCATACTGAGCACTCCTGGCCTACACCTGTTTGCAGACTGGCACCAGTGGTTGCTCTGGAAGGTCCCTGAAATCCCCACATCCACATCATGTGACCAGCACCAGAAGCTACACCAGCTAGGGCTAGACCCAGTGCGCAGGCTGGGTTTAGAAGGTGATACTGAGGCCACCTGACCCCAGTCTGAATCAGGCTGAAGGACACTCACTCCAGAGAGGCCAGGATGCACCGGGGAGTCATCCCCAACCCCCATCCTACCAGCAGCCCAGAAATCCTCTGCCGCGGTTCCTTCCACGCCACCCTCCAATCAGTCACCAAATATACCTATTGCCGGAGCCTTTCAGGGGGGTGATTCGGTGTGAGGCCGAAGGGCAAACACGGCAGTCACCTGAGACGCAGGAAGGCCCAGCCCAACAAACACCAGCCAAGTCTTGTAGCCATTAGCAAATTACCCAGGGTAAATTGACTTGTTTACTGACTCATCAAATAGACAGTTATCAAACAGCCAGCAATAAAATGCAGCCTGGACTGTGCCTGCTACAATCCTTCTGGGCTCTGTGCAATAAAAGCCACTGCAGATACAGAGAATGGTTCAGTCACAAACACACATGCACCTTTCCTCATTGCCCCCCGTGTCTTTCCTGCTCAGGGCAGGGAACTCTCCTCCCCTAGAGCACCCAGGCCCCCCGGCCGCTACAGGCAGCTCCTATGCACACAGACACAGCTTGTCCCTCGCCCCAGCCAGCTCTCCCCGCCCCCAACAACTCTCCCATGTAGATAGATGCTCCCCACCATTCCTGACCATGCCCAGCCAGTTCCTTCCACCCAGCTCTCCCTCTCTCTGTCAAGTCCTGCTCTCCCCCACACGCACTCAGCTCCTCCACGCTCTCCTGTCTCCTCCAGACCCAACTCCATCCTTCCTCCTCCCCCACAGCAAGCTCACAGCATCCATTCGTTCTCAGGGTAAGCTCCCCCAGCAAAGCTTTCTCCTCCTCCTCCGTGCCCAACAGGCCTGCTTCCCCCACCTGCCAGTGGGAAGCTGGGTGGGCAGGCCACTCTCCCACCCTGTAAGGAGAGCTGCCTAGCAGCAAAGATGGCAGATGGGAGTCAGTATAGCCAGAGGAGAGGTAAATAAAAGAGTTGCTACCCCTGACTGGCTCAACCTGAGCTAAGGCTACAAGCACAAGAGAGAAAGCACTCAGAGAGAAAGCTAATGGCCAGCAGGGACCAGGCGGGTCTCCTCTTTGAATCCCTCCCCGGCTTCCCATCTTCCATTACATCAAAATCAATCTTCTCCTCCTAACCTATAAGCCAGTCCCTCCTTAGGTATCTGCCTTAGTCTCTTTCTGTGTCACCCCCAACCCTCTCCACTCTGCCTGTGATGCCATCCTCAGTGCCCAGTGTGTCTACTTCTCCCACAAGCCACTCTGAACCTTCTTCTATGCCATATGGAATGCCCTTCCCAAGCTGGTCCACAAGACCCCTACCCCCTTTAAAGCATCAAGTACAGGCCACTCCCAGCAGCAGAAGGGTGCCAGACTAGAGAGACCCCAATGGCCTGTCCCTTCGTATTAATCATCTTGTTTGGAGACACTGTAAAGTACCACTAATGACCCCACATCCAATAAGCATCCCTCTCTGCCCCCCTCCAGTTTAAACAACCATGTTAACTGGAGGTTGAATAGAATCATTGCGGAAACCTTCAGCCTCAGCATACTTTAAAGACCCATCCTTACTAGACAATTGGTTTTTGTTGGTCCACTGAGCAGTTGTTTAAAGCGGTTTCCCTGGTGTATTGGCTTCCTGATCATCTCGTGCACACGAATGAGTAGAAACCTCTGTCGGGTTTTGTGGGTGCCGGGGAGTCACCACAGAAGCAGCATTTTCACCACATCTTTACTGAGAAGGATGCAGTAGGGTCATTGTGAATGTAGGCAGAGTCAGGATGAGCTCCACCCTGACATCTGGTGGTGAGGTGTGGCAAGTTGTGGAAAAAAACTTCAGGGGCTGATCTCATTTGCATAGGCACACTCACCCCACCTAGAATGAGCCCATAGCTGCCCAAATGGTGACTTTGGCTGCTGTGGGATCCGCAGCGTCTCTGTTATTGGGGCAGGAAGAATAAATTGTTATTATCCTGATTATGGGAATCAAGGACAGTGGAACTGTACTTGGCCTTTTGTTATGATGGAGGGACTCGCCATCAACTAAGTAGCACTCGCTAGGCAAGGGACATGGGTTCCAAAATTGTGAATTGAAAGAGGCTGGAGACAGGTATTAGTACCTGGCAGTAAGGGCCTGAAACATTAATTGCATCTCCATCTCTCTTTACTGTAGAACATCAGAGCTAATTCTGGGTCTATTAGGAGTCTAACTACAGGTGCTGAGCTGAATTCACTTTGGCCTTATGGTGCACCAGCACTGAGGCTCCCACTACTATAAGCTGAAATCACTAAAGAGCTAAAATTACTAAGAGCTGAAATCACTGAGCACTGTGTTAAGTAGTGGGGAGCCTGAAGATCTATTGCGGAGCAGTTTGCGGGACAGCTGGAGTGGCTTGTGGAGCGGCTGGTGGAGCAGTTCACGGGATGGCGGGAGCTGCTTGTGGGACAGCTGGAGAGGCTTGTGGACTGGCTGGCGGAACAGTTTGTGGGACGGTAGGAGCTGCTTGAGGAGCAGAACGGTTTGTGGGGTGGCTGGTGGAGTAAAGCGGAGCGGCTCGTGGGGCAGATCGGAGTGAAGCCCTATGGAGCTGCGGGGCAGTCAGCTTCAGATTATGTAAGGTGCCCCATACCTCTCCCCCCCCCCCCCCCGCACACACTTTCACCCAGACTGGGGAGTAACACTCTGCAGATGAACTTTTGAACTCTGGGGCTAGACTTTTGGGTTGTTGGACTTTTTGGACTTTGTGTGATTTTTGGGTTGCTGAACTGAAGAGACGTTTGGGTTGTTGGACTCAAGAACCTGAGGGAAAGGACTTGGCCCAATTTGCTGGGGTGGGTCTTTGCTCATGGTTTGGTTGATGAACCCTAGTTGTGGTGTTTTCCCAATTTAATGCTGATGTCGTTTACCTCAAGTTATTAAAGATTCTCTGCTACACCGAGACTCTGTGCTTGCGAGAGGGGAAGTCTTGCCTCTTTGAGGCGCCCAAGGGTGTGTGTAAGATTTTCCCAGGTCACTGGGTGGGGGCTCGAGCCACTTTTGCATTTGCTTTGATGAGAGGGAACCCCTGTGTACTGAACCCGGCCCTTGCTGCTATCAACTCGGCCTGGCAGAAGGGTTACATGAACATTGCACGGTTATGTTCTGGTCACATCCCCTCCACATTCCTGACCAGCATTTCAGGGTAACCAGAGAACTCATCACAGATTTCATTCTCAGGCCACTGCACTCCAGGAGTTTAGGGAGTGTTATTTGGATACCTGTGCGGTGCAGATATAATCAATAATGCTCAGTTATATAACTCACTGTCAAGCCTGGGAGCGTTGATTTGCGGAGCCCCCACTAACCGCAGGCCCGTGTCTGGATCGCTATGTTTCCAGGACACACAAGAGAGCTCAGTACTGTATGCTTTTTAATTTTCTTCTTATTGCATTTTAAACATTTGTTCAATAATAAAAAAAATCACAGAGATTAAACCTTCACCCACTGCCTGGCAGTAGTAAATGGAACAGATTAGATTAGAAGTAAATGACTCTGTGCAGGAGGGTTCACTGAAGTCTTTCAGGTTGTGGCTGTCTAGCACTGAGGTAAGCTACTGCTTTTATCCACCCAGCACACTGGGGAAGAGGATGGGGCAGGAAGTCCTGCTCCCACCACCAAGTTCACACCAGGTCAGGATGTGTGAGTCAAAATGTCCCACACGTCCTGACCCACCCTAAAAGGAGCCAGTGGTCTGCATTCTTAGACAACACCATGTCACAGACAGCTCCTCAATATCAGCCAAGCCTGGATGCTGTTCTGTCTGCGTCACAGAGCTCCCCCAGCCCAGTTGTTGGGATAATTGCCCAGCCTTAGTCCTGATAAAGCTGCTTCCTTTTTATCAGCTAAAATCCTACATTCCATTTTCAAATAACTGGACAACTCAGGCAGGCTCCCAGTTCCAAAGCACCCACCAAACACGGAAAGTGAAGCCCACTTTGAATGAAAGATCTCAGGACAGGAGAAAACCAACTCAGGTCCCTCCATCAGGGGACTCTGTAAGGAAACCACCTGCTCTAGGAACATAGGAATTGCCCAACTGGGCTAATCTGGTATCCTGTCTTGGACAGGGACCAGTACAAAATGATTTAGAAGAAGATGCAAGAAAGCCCATGATGGACAATTATAATACAGTAACGTGGAGGAAGCTTCTCCCCAGCCTGAGACAGCTAGTGGATGGCTTCTCTCCTGTGACAAGATATATCCCTTATATATTTCTATCCTAGCTAGTGTAAACTCCAAGTAATATTCATATTATTCCCTTAAAACTCTCCCTTGCTGTGATGCCTACAAAAAACTTGGCAGTAATTAGGCCATTGTTGAGCTGATAACGATCATGCTGACCAATATTGTCTCACTGTTTCCTTGCATTCTCCCATCTGCCTGTATCCATCTGTTGTCTTCTACTTAGATTGTGAACTCTTTGGCACAAGGACTGCCTTTTTGTTCTGCGTTTGCACAGCACCTAGCACAATGGGGTGCTGGTCCATTATTGAGGCGCCTGGGTGCTACGATCACACAAATAAATAATAAATGTTTCACCCTCATCTCAGCCCCACATCTCTGCTTCATTGATCTGGCCTTCAGTTCTCTCTCCCTTTTGCCACAGGCATTTCCACTTGTCTCCCACACTAGTCAACCCTGTTATAATTCCACCAGCTTCAGTGAAGTTGAACCAGGGGGCACGAATTGGAGCCCACTGGGACTATTTGCTTTGATGTTCTGTCTTGACAACTTGTTCCATCTGTTTCCTGCTCTCGAGCGAAGAAGTTCTGCTTGAATTCCCTGCTTGCTCTTAATTTCTTCATTTCGAGACTGTGTTCTCCAGATCCCCCCTCCCACACTCACTATTGTAACAGCACTTCATGAGATACCTGGACTGGTGCAATCACTTTTAGCAGGGTTATCTCCAGGCCTTCTCTCCCATAATGAGCCTTCATAACAAGCTTTCCTCATTAGGCAAGAGAAGTCTTGTACAGGGAGTTATTCTGGCTACTTCAAATCACACCCTCTCCATGATAACAGTAGCTCTCCATCTCTCCCAAAGTTTGGAGGCATTTGGACACAGGATGTGGATCTAGCCACGTCTAGGTAAAGAGGCCAGCTGCAAAGTTTGGATCCAGATATTAATGTCCATGAAGTTTGGGGGTGTTCAGAAACTTGGGATTTGGTTGGGGCCCAGCTGCAGCGGTGACTGGAGTGGAAATCATTACCATCTAACACCTGTTGGGCTCCTCCTGGTGAAATGCACCTGTGGGGTTCAGATAGTGTCCAGCAGACAAGTTTCCACATTGCAACCCACCACAAAACCAGCACTACAATGAACCCTTTGTTGGCAGTCCCAGCAGAAAAAGCAAAGACCATGGAGAATGAACCTCCTTCTGATTCCTAGAAATTGTCCTTCCCAAAAGAGCTGAGGAACACCTGCTGGAGGCAGTGCCTGGGGGGGAGCATGCACTGCTATTGCCCATAAATAAAGAGAGGTGACTTGTCTCCTGTGCTCCCAGGCTGGTACCTTTTGCCTTCAAGAAATTTACTGGGGGAGAAAAACAGAATACTGGGGAGATGTCAAGGCTACTTTCCCCCAATCTTTTAAATGAAACAGTCCAGCTGTGGAAATGGAACAACCCAAGAATGAAGAGGCTCCACAAGTGACATGGGTAGCAATGTTCAGCAATCTGGTTAGCTGAGCATCCACAGGCATGTTGCAATCTTCCTTACTGATTGTCTGCAGAGTTCTATCCTACCCCACCTGGCACGAGTGAAACAGAATCTGATCCCCCCATGTCAGAGTGCCCTCAGCACCCTGTCCACACCGCAATGCACTGGCTTCAAAGGGCTCTGGCAGGCACCAGCTTGCTGGACCCAATCCTCCTGCAGATGAAACAAGAGGAAAGGACACCTCAGAGAACAGCATCACCGTGGCTCGCCAGTTATGTGGCCTCCAAGAGAGAAGAGCTAGACAGCAAAGGCATCCTTGACTTTCTATGGCTCAGAGAGACATCCAAGCCTGAAGAGGGTGCAGAGGTCCATTCGGTAAGTGGTTCTGTATGAACTAGTGAAGAGGGAGAGCACGGCACTGGAGTGACACCAAGGCTCTACAGGACCAAGCCCCAGACATTCAAGAGAGGATCCTCCACTGTGCCTCTCCTGCTGGGAGATCAGTCTACGTGAAAGGGCCCCAGTGGCTGAAGAAGGAGCCGGAACAGAGGAGCAGAGCTGAGCCCCAGCTCTGTCAATACGCTGCCATAGCATGTTGCCCTGCAGTACAATTTTGTGGTGTGTTTTTTATCAAGGTGCCCAGAGGCTTTGGGACATCAGGTGCCAAGAGGTTTTAAAGCATTTATTAAAATTGTTTCAGAGGTATACAAAAATCAAAAGCTGATTGGAGCTGAGACTAGATGAGAGCCCAGGGCCCACTGCAGCCCGGCACCGGGGCAGGGCCATGATATCTGCTGCTTTTGCAAAGTGTGAAACACCTGAGCTGAGAGAAGCCTGGGGATGCTGGTCCCTGGGGCAATCAAACCAGAGCAGCCTGAACAACATGCACACGGGCCAGTTCCCCAGCTCTCTTCTCCCCCGGGAACTGAGCAGGATGCAGTGATGAAGGGCCTGACCCTGCAGGGTGCTGAGGACTTTCTACAGGGTAGAATGTGCCCTCAGCGCCCACGGACTTTCATCTACCAGGGGCCCTCAGAACCTTGCAGGATCAGGCCCCCAGGCTTCCCCTACTTGTTTGAGGCTTGCTCCAGGTGTAGTTTGGGGACTGGATGGCTCAGTGCACTGATGGATTTATTTAGATTGCACCCAAGTGCCACTTCCCAGTGGCACATGCACGGTTACAAATGTTCCAAACAGACACAGGCCAAGGGTGAAACCCAAAACAATCCACAGCAACTGCACATGGAGCTGCCTGTGCTAAATCAGCCAGCAAGAGAGAGAATATGGTCCCAGATCACCATAAAATAACACACACACAGCCACTCTGTACCCTTCCCTCCAGCTCCTCTGGAAAAGCCAGACTGGCATGGAACATGGATCTTTCCCCCTTCTACGTCACTGCTGTGACTCTGACCCAGGTCCATAGTGACTGAAGCTCATTCCCCTCTGATGGCTGCTTGGTGGTGCAGGGTCCACCTCAGAACTGGCACTCGTCCAGCTCCCTTGCTTACATCCACTGTCGAAAGGCCATGGAGATAGTTCTCTTCTCTATGGGTCAGGGTCGAGGTGCACTGGTAGGAAGCAATGCATGGGGGAAACTCATGAGTTTCACTGTTTGGAGCCAAGACTTCAGTCTCCAGGCTGCCAATGCAGCATCAGCATGAAATTCGCAATAACTTGAATGAGGATCTCTTACAAGCCTTCGACCCAGCAGGAAACCCAGAGAGTGCCCAAAACTCAGATGCAGTCCTTGCTGTTTGGAGGGGCCAAGTGAAGTCTGATGTGATGCCAAAGAAAAGCCTTTCTCCTTGGGTGCTGGTCCACCAGGTGCCCTCGTTGTATGTCATCCCACCTGAGCACTGCTCCATCAGCTCTACCACCTGCTTGCTCTTGTTCCTCCTCCCACACTCAGGGCCCACTCTGACAGGGGCTGCACCCACAAAACTCCCACTGACTCCACTGGGACTTAGACACCCTCTCCCTCCCCCGAGGTCTCTGCCTTCCATGACGACTCTGGGGGCCAGATCCAGAGACACGGTGGAGCCAGCGTCTGTCTGAAGTTAGTGGAGCGATGCTGATTTACACCTGCTGAGGAGCCAGCCCTCAGTCTTGGCAATTTAAATCTCATGCTCTTCCTCTTTTCCACCATGCCCCTGTTACCCCAGTAATAACAGGGGACTCCCCAGCTACCCGCAGCCCCAGCTGGACAGGTGTACTAGGTGCAGCACTGGATGCCAACATAGGAGCTCCCCTCCCGCATTCTGAAAGCATCACCTTTCACCTCGCACTCAGTGTCCACACTACACGCTGGAAAGACCTCCGCCGGGTGCAGAAAGAGCTCCGGGTCCTGCAAGCAGGTCATGAGTGTTCACAGCTGATCTGCTTCACCACTAACAGTCGTAACACCCTGCCCCCCATTGCTGCCTTCCAATGCTGAGCAGCAGCTCTGGTGACCCCCAGGGAAGGGATGACAACTCTGGGTGGAGAATAGAGAATATGGACAATTAACATGATACTGGGGGACAAGGGGGAGTTTGAGGACAGTGGGAGCCTGGAGGTTCCCCAACTTTTCCCTTTTGCACAACGTATCTTCCCATTGTGCCTCTGTTGCATCCTACTAGATGAGACCTAGGGAGGGCATGATCCGGGCCATCCCTGAGCTGGCTGGAGGAGGCACCGTTGCACTGTGTGGGTCGCACCCTTCCCCAGACATCTGATACTGGGAGGACAACAAGACTGCAAGAGACGGTAATGCTGTACGGTGGACTATCAAAGGACATGCTCCCTGCAGGCTTAAGAGCTTCAAGGTCTGATCCGTGCCATCTCTGTTTAAAGATATTCCAGACAGAAATCTAGACTTAGCCGACGCTCATTTCCTCTATCCCCTGGTTTTGCTTTGCCCTGCTTAATTCCCACAGCGCCTCCTTTTGTTGTAGCGACAACAATATCCAACATGGCAGGCCAACCGGGTCAGCTGCCAGGCCTGACTATGGCAGTCGGAGCCAGCCAGCAGGGCCTGCTCCCATTCCAGCGAGTGAATTGGCTGCAGTGGTCACTGGGGAGCTGGGAAAGCAATCACAGGAGCTTCTGCCAAACACCACCCTGCGAAGGCCAGGGCAGCCCACAGCTGCTGGAGGAACATGGTTACAAGACCAGGCCCACATGGGGCCGAGCAGAAGATTAAGGGGAGAAGGCAGACAGCGAGGGAGCATCTTCCACCAAGAGCAGTGGATGGTGTTTACTGACAACTGAATGAGGGAGCATGCACATCGATCAGCTGGCAGGGCTGACGGGCTCTTTAAAGGAGCTGCCGGGCACGACAGCCCAACCCCCATAAGCTGTCTGCTAAGGCGCACTGACCCATGCTGCTCCAGACCTCCTCCCCGGCCCCCACTTGCTCCCTGCAGCTGTGAGCTCAGAGAGCCCCTCAATGGGATTTAAGCAGACAAGTCTCTGGCTGTCAGCACAGAGCTGGGCTCACTTCTGATGTGACCCAAAGGATGTGGGGAGCCAGTGAGTTAGTTGTTTTTCACGGTGGCAGGACAGATTCCCATGCACTGGCCTCTGCTCAGTCCCTGGCCCACTCAGACTTAACAACGCAATGTGCCTATGGGAGCCTCCCACAGCCCTATGGTATGAGAGCTGCCCCTAAGTGTTCCCTGGGCACAGGAGACAGAGACATAGCAGGGGCTCCAGTCCTGCTTCCAGCCCACTCCTCGCCATCTACAAATCTCTCACTGGACCAAGCCATCTCCTCCCTCTGGTCACCGCTAACACTCCCCTGCTGCCCCGAAGGGGCCAGCGGATGCCAGCCTGCAGCTCTCCCCCATACTTCCTGCGGGAGCTACAATGCACGTGCCAAGGGCTTTGGCCCCTTTTCTTTGGCACCACCGTTTTGGAGATGCCCAGGATGCTACTGTTCTCTGTCCTGCTCTCAGACCCTTGCTTCTGGCACAGCCCCTCCTGTCCTGTGATCGACTCCAACGGCTGACACACACGTTAACCAGCTGAGCCCCACCCCACCCCAGGGGTGTGGGGAGAGGGAGATGGGAGGGTGCAGGCACAGATAGACTTGTCCAGGTTCACACACAGCAAGTCAGTGGTAGAGTCTCAGACAGAACCCAGGAGTTCTGATCACTCAGCCCTGTTCTAACCACTACACTACCTTGCCTCGCTTTAGATGTTGGGGTATGATATGCTCCAGAGGCTGGTGCTCCTGCAGTCAGTGGAGGATTAGCCTAGGGGCCCCAGCCAATTGGGGGGCCCCGGAAAAATAGGCACCCTGCCCCCAGCAGACAAGTGCCAGGGTGGGGCAGGGCAAGCCCCAGCGCCCCAACCCCGCTCTGCTCCCTGGCAGCAGGGGCAGGGGGGAGCGGGGCAAGCCCGTGCTCCGACTCTGTTCCCTGGCAGAAGCGGCAGGCAGACAGGGCAGGGGAAGCACCCATGCCCCAACCCTGCTCCTCAGCAGCAGCACGGGGTGGGCGGGGCAGGGGAAGCCCCCATGCCCCAACCCTGCTCCCTGGCAAAAGCACCAAGCGGACAGGACAGGAGAAGCCCCAGGACCCCAACCCTGGTCCCCTGCAGAAGTGTCGGGCATTGGGGGAAGCCCCAGCACCCAGACCCCTGCTGCAGCCTCAGGACTGGAGGAGCTCTGGCTGCCTGTCACAGTCTCAGGGCTAGGGGAGCTCTCACTCCCCACTGAAGCCCTGGGGCCCTGGCGGGGGGGACAGAGCTTCTTCAGTCTTGGGGCCACGGGGCAGAGGCAGAAAGGAGCAAATGGGGGCCATGGTGGGGGGGGCGGAATGGGGTGGAACGGGGAGGGGCCACGGGGGAAGGAGCAGAACAATGTGGGGCCACGGGTAGGGCCGCAGTCAGAAGGGACAGAATGGGGGCAGGACCACAGGTGGAAGGCATGGGGAGGGGGTCCCCCACTTGCTCTGGCCCAGGGCCCCACAAAACCTTAATCCGCCTCTGAGCTGCAGTAGTAGCTGGCTTGTTCTAGTGACTTCCCACAGCCCCTTTGCCCAGGGACACTGCAGCACCCGTCCTCTTCCCAAGGCATGACTCAGCCAGGAGCCCAGATGCTGTCCCTTCCAAGGATCCCACTGAGCCATCACTGAGCCTAGAGACAGTGCAACTTGTGTGCACCATTGTCCCCAGCCAGAACGGAGGAGTGGGGCTGTCTGCTGGGCCGGTGCAGACAGAGGCAGCTGCGTGGAAGCCCCTGCTTCAGTGGACCAGCTAGGTGCTGACATTTCCAATGCAAACACAGTCAGAACGAAGCTGCCTTACTCCACTCTAGACAAACAGTCATGCCTATGCATCATTAAGGTAACTTACGCGGAGCGGCTGGCTGGGGGATGGCAGCAGAATCATCTCTGCCACTTTCACAATGGAGCCTCTTGGCTGGCTTCCTTGGCACAGATTCTGGCACCTGTAACTCCAAGGAGAAGGGGGCTGGGAGATCCTCCCAACACATACCCTGACCCTGGCAATCACCTGCTCCCACTGCTGTCCCCCTCATCCTCCCTTCCCCCGCACTCCCAGTAGCCCCGTCTAAAGTCAGGGCCAGCTCCCGGGAGGTGCTAACCATCTGCAACCCCCGCTTTGTTGGGGCATCTCAGCCATCCTGGGATCTGGCCCTCAGGCTGTAAGCTCTCTGGGGCAAGGACACTGCCTCATTTCTCGGCCAGGTCCCAATGCCCTGCAAATGATAATAAATCTGACGGATATGATAACAACAATCATGAGTTGAAACTAGGGCTGTCGATTAGTTGCAGTTAACTCACGTGATTAACTCAAAAAATTAATCACGATTAATTGCACTAGTAAACAATAGAATACCAGTTGAAATTTATTAAATATTTTGGGATTTTTTCTACATTTTCAAATATATTGATTTCTATTACAACACAGAATACAAAGTGTACAGTGCTAACTTTATATTATTATTTTATTACAAATATTTGCACTGTAAAAATAATAAGCAAAAGAAATAATATTTTTCAGTTCACCTCATACAGGTACTATAGTGCAATCTCTTTATCATGAAAGTGAAACCTACAAATGTAGATTTTTTTTTTGTTACATAACTGCACTCAAAAACAAAACAATGTAAAACTTTAGAGCCTACAAGTCCACTCAGCCCTACTTCTTGTACAGCCAATCGCTAAGACAAACCAGTTTGTTTACATTGACGGGAGATAATGCTGCCCGCTTCTTATTTACAATCTCACCAGAAAGTGAGAACAGGCATTCGCATGGCACTTTTGTAGACAGCGTTGCAAGGTATTTACGTGCCAGATATGCTAAACATTCCATGCTAAACAAGCTCCTTCATGCTTCGGCCACCATTCCAGAGGACATGCTTCCATGGTGATGATGCTCATTAAAAAAATAGTGTGTTAATTAAATTAGTGACTGAACTCCTTGGGGAAGAATTGTGTGTCTCCTGCTCTGTTTTATCTGCATTCTGCCACATATTTCATGTTATAACAATCTCGGATGATGACTCAGCACACGTTCATTTTAAGAACACTTTCACAGCGGATTTGACAAAACACAAAGAAGGTACTAATGTCAGATTTCTAAAAATAGCTGCAGCACTCGACCCAAGGTTTAAGAATCTGAAGTGTCTTCCAAAATCTGAGAGGGACGAGGTGTGGAGCATGCTTTCAGAAGTCTTAAAAGAGCAACACTCAGATGCGAAAACTACAGAACCCGAACCACCGAAAAAAAAGAAAAGAAAATCAACCTTCTGCTGGTGGCATCTGACTCAGATGATGAAAATGGACATGCGTCGGTCCACACGGATTTGGAACGTTATCAAGCAGAACCCGTCATCAGCATGGCCGCCTGTCCCCTGGAATGGCGGTTGAAGCATGAAGGGACATATGCATCTTTAGCGCATCTGGCACGTAAATATTTTGTGACGCCGGCTACAACAGTGACATGCGAACGCCTGTTCTCACTTTCAGGTGACATTGTAAACAAGGAGCAGGCAGCATTATCCCCTGCAAATTGTAACCAAACTTGTTTGTCTGAGCGATTGGATGAAGTAGGACTGAGTGGACTTTTAGGCGCTAAAGTTTTATATTGCTTTATTTTTCAATGCAGTTATTTTTTTTGTACATAATTCTACATTTGTAAGTTCAACTTTCATGATAAAGAGATCGCACTCCAGTACTTGTATTAAATGAACTGAAAAATACTATTTCTTTTGTTTTTTACTGTGAAAATATTTGTAATCAAAAATAAATATGAAGTGCGCACTGTGCACTTTGTATTCTGTGTTGTAATTGAAATCAATATATTTGAAAATGTAGAAAACATCCAAAAATATTGAAATAAATGGTATTCTATTATTAAGAGCACGATTAATCGCAATTCATTGTTTTAAGGGTGCAATTAATCACAATTAATTTTTTAATCGCTTGACAGCCCTAGTTGAGACCCCTGTAGACTCTAGAGCCACACCCGCACACAGACACAGTTAGGAGAGGGGCCAGGGATGGAATGGCCCATGGACACTGTGCCCCTTGCCCGGTCTCTTCAAGATGGAGGTCAGGCAGCAAGGTGGGAGGAGGGGAGAAGCTTGCCCTACTGCTGCCCGTTCTGAGCTAGTTGAGTGGATGGACAGGGGCCGCTAGCCCCCAGGGCTGTCAATCAGCCAACCGCCACCAGCACCCATGACAAAGGAAATTTACCCAAGCCCATGGATCTGCTGCAGAGATCCAGAGATCTACTTCCCAGGAAGCAACTGGGTATGAAGAGAGTCTCACTCTCCCCTGTAAGTGCCCAGCTCTGTACCCTCACTTCCCACTGGCCCCTGCCCTGCTGTAAGCCCAATCGTTCTTTATTGACCCACAAGGGGTGGGTGAAGGGCGAGGTGCAGACAGGGCAGTAACCACGCACAGCAGAATGCACAGCTGTTCTTGCAGCAGCTGGATGCGACTCACTAGAAGGTGCTTCACTGGCAGCTGGACAGCTGAGAGCCAGCAATTTGGTTTCCTGGTCCCAGCTGTTGTAAGGCTGATTAGGAGGGAGGGAACGTGTGCACGTTGGCAGAGGGGGCTCAGGGGGAGCGAGAAAGGGGCTGCCATTAGGCCGGAAAGAAAAGCCTTTAATGAAGCCTGATGTCTGCTGATCCTGCAGCCTGCATGGACGCCATCCAACCTCACAATGGAGTTACCCACTTAAACAAAACAGCGCCAAAGGCGCTGAGCTGGGAAAAGAATACATTTTCCTGTGTAGCAAACTGTGAAGTACGATCAGGAATACACAGCAAAACCCTCAGAAACCAATTACTGCTCGCGAGAGCCACACTGCTAAAAATACACCACCTTTCTGCTCTAGCAAAGGTGAGGAAGTGCTGAGCCAGCATAAAGATCCCCCAAAGCACAGCATAAGGGATGGCATCTCCCCAGGAAACGCTCCCTCCAAAGGGCCAGAGTACACTGTGGCTTAGCACACTAGTCCTTCCCTGCCTGAGACCTGGGCTCCAGTCCCAAGGCTGGCTCACAAGTATGATGGATGTGGCAGGTCTCCTCTAAGTGTCTTGCCTGGATGATACTGGTTTGCACCATGAAACCCCTATCCCAGTGATGAGGGAAATCTGCAGTGTCTGGTTATCCCGGACCAATCAAGCGATTTCAAGCTAGCACAAATGTCAGGATGCAGTGAGTTTGGACCCTAGGGGCTTTGGGGCAAAGGTTCATGGGATGGGTTAGAGTCTGACATGCATATTGTTTGGGTAGCTTCACCACCTTTGCTTCATGGTCTCATGTCAAAAGTCAATATACACAATACACAACAGATCACACCCCGCTGGAAAAGGCACAGACCTGCCCAATGGGAAGACTTTGGGACAAATTTGCAGGGAGCCTAAAACTGGCCTCTGACATTGCACCTGCCCACAAAAAGCCACAGCTGGGTGCACTGTGGGAGAAATCCTGGCCCTGCTGACGTCAACAGCAAAACTCCCACTGATGCCAGTGGCACCAGGATTCCCGCCTATATGGTGCCACTGTAGGGTCTGAGCCTGGAAAACACAGTTTGCCCATGTGAACACCTGACTACCAGCTGTGCACACGTCAACGGGGTTTGCATGCACACAGACGGGCTCCTGCACACACAAACGCACATGCAACATTTCAGGTGTGAGGTCAGCTGTCAGAAACTGGTTTTAGAAACTCAGCCCTTTGCCCAGGTAACCAGAACCTGCGGGAGAGCTCAGAATGGCAGAGCAAACTGTGAACCTGTAAAGCCACTGTCTCACCGATGGAATCTGTGTGCTGGTGGTTTAACAAAGTTACTCCCTCCCAGTGGTAAATCAGCAAGGCCATGGTCAGGGGATGGTTTGGGGGAAGGCTGTGGGAGGAAGGAAACTAAGGAGGCCTTTCCATGTCATTTGTCACCCAGGTACAGTGCCAGAACGAGGCTGATGTCTTTGGCTTGGTTTTCACAGTGGATGAAAGTGAGCTGAAATGTCTCCTCACTGGACATAGCTTTGCCCTCTCCTGCCACTGGTTTGCATCAGGTACGTTCTCCAAAGAGCTCCCACCTCGGAGAGCTGGGGCAGGCATCGCATCCGATGACAAGCACACACATGTGTGCGCAATAGTGTGTGTGCAGCTGGAGCGGGAGAGGACGGAGAGAAACGGGGGGGGGGGGGCGCGGCACGGGAGAGCGGGCATGGAATGAAACGGCAAAGCCAAGCCACACAAAGAAACAACCAGATTGTGGAAACATATGTCTGTGCACACTCACCATGGCTCTGAATGACATGCCGGTGATGCTGCCTGCTTCCACCGGTGCGAGGCAAATTCTGCCTGCGCTCACGTGCCATGTAAGCTGCAATGTAACAAGATGTAGTGGCAATCAGTGGGTCTTTTAGACATTTAATTGTGGTGTTAGTAATTAGGGAATGTATCAGTCCCTCTGACAGATCCACGCTCAAGACTCCTATGGCCATCTGCTCCCATAGAATGAGGCCCCCCAGAGTCCCAGACGGGCTGGCTGGCATGTGGAGAAATGATTTATTGAGGGGGGCTGTAGACAATGTTAACGTTTGCAGATTTGGTTTGCATTGCTCCCGGAGGGTCTTACCTCCCTTCCCACCATGCTCACACCTGTTGTTCAGTTCAAGTTCCTCAATCAGAGAGGTTCAGGGCTGGGAGTTTTCTTCCCCAAGTCCCATCCACTCCCAGGCTCAGGGAGAACAGGGAGTCAGGGCCCTAAGTTGGATACTGTGACACTCCTAGCACCAGGGCCACAAACAACGGCAGTGTGAAGAGAAAGAAAGCGGGAGGAGAGAGAAAGAGCTGCAGGACCTGGGGGGGGCCGGTCTGAGAATGGGGTGATGGAAGCCCTGGTCTTGCTGGCATCAGGGGAGATACCACTGGACAGCAAGTGGTGGCTGATTACTGTGGTACAGCGGGCATTGGTCAAGAAGCAGGGAGACAGAGACCAGATGAGTGAAAATGGGTTCATGAGATGAGGGGCTTTGTTGGTGAAAGGCTGGCACCCGGGAGGGGGCAGTCAGAGATCAGAGGGTGGGAAGAGAGGAGACAATGCTGTGGACATAGGAGGAGAAAAAGGAGATGGCTGAGGTGATGCTGCTGCCACTGTTGCTCCTTGCCTGTTTTCCAGCTGACGCGCTTGTTCATATTCTTACCCACAGCCCCAAAAGCCTTGAAGACGCAGAGGCTTCCTGTCACCTGAACTGACCCCACATGGGATGCAGAGCTAGCAAAGTACAAGGAAACCCCACGCCAAACAGCCAGGACACCACAGGGTCTGGGGACTCTGTGTCACCCAGTGTGGCAAAGCGCCTCCTCCCAACTCAGGAAACTGACCAGCCATGAAGAGGGCTGAAGCAGGGCTAGCCCCCGGAGACTGGTTAGCTTGGACTGGGAATGGCACACAAAGCCTTTTACCTGGAGGCCCCCAGCTTGGTTCTGGCCCAAGGTGATAGTGACCCAAAGTCTTCACCACATGGTGGCTGCTCAGGCTGTTCACTGCAGTTCCTAGGACACAGGTGCCCTCGTCCCAGACCAGCTTTGGATACAGATTATCCACCTTGTTGGCAGGCTCAGCAAGGAGACCAAGGACTAAATGGGCCATGGAGACCGAACTCCCCGCTCAGCGCTGGAAGGGCAGGGCTAAGGGGTCTCATCAAAGGGCACTGGGTAGTAAGGGGGAAGCTTGCCCTGCAGCCACCACCCATGCAGTGCCTGCTCTGAGGATAGGGATCCCAAGCTTCCAGGGTTGCCAAGCCAGCACCTAACTCAAACCCATGCGCTGCACCTCTGAACAAGCCCTTCTCCAACGGGCCACGGATTTAGCTGGGAAATGACATGGATGAATGGGAGGGGCTGAGGTAAAGAAAGCCTCTTCAGTTGGCCAGGGTTAACTACCCTTCCCTGTGGTGCACATCCTCCCGGTCCAGGCTGGGTACCCATCCAGCAGCTGCTTTCATGGCAACATCCCTGAGAGGTGTTCAAGCAGGAACAACAATAAATCAAACCTCCAGATCTCTCCTAAGAGCGCAGAGCTTCCAAACCCAGCCAGACTGGGCACTCACACCACCCGGCAAGGAACGAACAGGCACTAATTTTTCTCTAACGATAAGAACGTCGAGCAGCATTTGCCCACTCCCATCCCATCTTGGGTGTGACTCTGTGGGAGACCACATGCTAAGCAGCCCGGGGTCAGTTCAGTTAGCTGCCTAGGGAAGAAAAAAAACCAGGATACTGCTCTTCCTTCTGAATCAGAACTGAATGCCATGCCCCTGAACGGCAGCGCAGGGGCTGCTGTGTAGCTGGAGGCTCCCTCTTTCCCATGAGACAACACAGGTCCTTACACACGCACGGCCATCAGAGATTTCACAGCACTTTTTGCAGGAGTCAAGGCGTTCGCCCCCACATCCTGACTAGATTCCAGTGGGGTAAATTCTCCCCTGCATTTCCAGCTGGGACACAGGATTTTTCAGCACTGCGCTGCACTGTTCCACCCCAGAGCTGGCTGTACTTTATTGTTGCTCCATGCAAGTCAACTGTATGTAGCCTGCAAAGCATTTTGGGGCTGCTCCCACGGAAAGGCGCTAGAGGAGTGCAGAATCGTTACCATTCCTAGAGACTGCAACACAATATTGCCCGCCTTTGATGGGAATTAACCATCTACCACAAATATCCTGTCTGACGGAGCATGGCTGATAGGATTATTTATTGCCTCAAGCTAGGCACAGGTACCCAGTGGTGAAGCTGCCAACCAGCAAGCAGCTCTGTGCATCGATGTGTCCATAAATTACCCACTGAACCCATTAGGGAACCAGGAAGTTTAGGAGGGAGCCAACTTCAGAGGGGAGTGGAAGTGGAGCGCGTCCCTGCAAGTGGGCTGGGGCCAGGCAGCGCGCAATTAATCCTCGTTAATAATGTCACAAACAGAAGCGCTCACATGGAGCACGAAGTGGAACAGATGCACTCACACATCTCAGGGGCAGCTCCTAGGGGCCTGCTTCTCCACGTTCCCTTCCAGCCAGCTCCAACTTCTCTCTTTCACTCTCAGTGAATCTTTCTTATTTTTTTCCTTCACTGCTGCTCTTCCTCTTTCTGGATTCCCTCCTTTTCTCCCTTTCTTTGTTTATGTTTGCTTCATCCCTTCTCCCCCCTTTTTTTCCTTTCTCCTTCCCCTCTGTCTTTACTTTCTTCTCTCCCATTTTTTCCTTTCCCTCCTCTCTTCCCTTCTCCTCTCTCTGTCTCCCCCCACATAGGTATTTCCCTAGGAAGATGCTCCTCATACTGTCAGTAAAATGTCAGCATCAACCAGCCAAGCTGGAAATCACTGGGGACTTCTAAACAATTCTCTGCTGATGTTTGGAATTCCCGCCTGCCCCGGGCGGCGCAGGCTTTGATGGCTGGTGAAACCCAATGGCTCTCTTAAGCACATTATTGTTTGAAACTGCACGATGCCCCAGAAATCCCAGAACCAAGACCAGGAAAGGAAAAGCAGTTTTGGGCACTTACCCAGCTGACACACAGAGAGAAACTCTGCCTCACCAAGGCCCGATATAAATATTCAACTCTTAAATGAATAATAAAATAATTACCACCTAGTGCAGTTCCATGATTAACAGGCCTGCTTGGTGACGTCACCTGTCGAAATAAGTTGATGGCAGCAATTTTCAGCTGAAACAATAGACAGATTTTGATGGAGCTTGAGTTCCCGACATAGCCCCAGATCCAGAGATGCAGGGCCTCATTTTCATTATGCTATGGCCGCCCAGTGCCGTTCTGGCAGCATAATGAGTGCATCCAGCCGACAGAACTGAACACCAGAGAAAACCCGACCAGGATGTGGTTTTCCAGATGGCTCTGTGCCAGCCCCCTTGTAGCCTTTGGCATAGGAGAGCACAGCCAGGGGAAAGGTAGCACTGCTGCATTCTGGCTATTATCAGCTGCTGCAACCCCTGGAGGGCTGCTGCTCCAAGAATAAGTCAGAGCAGCCCTGAGGCTGATGGAAGGCCAGGTCTGTCCCAAGATCGCCTGAGAACAGGGAAAACATGCAGCACGGCTCAGTTGGAATAGGCAAAGGGGGACACAGACACTTTGGGAGTCATCTCCTGTCTGCAAACACTCCTGCACATTAGTTGCATGGATTGAATATGTCTGTCTTGTTCTGTGTAAACCAGAGGCTTCTGCATGAAAATGAAATCTCTGGCTGCATGAAAACTAGCCTTTAAACCATGCCTGGGACCTTTCTCTGAACACTCAGGCCAGATCCTCAGCTGGTGTCAATCAACACAGCTTCACTGACTTCTCCAGCTGAGGATCTGGCCCAGTGAATCAACCGCAGCCCATGTCATTCCAAAAGAAGCCAATGGGAGCTGTTTCCATTTATAATCTAGGCCAAGTCTGGTGCTGGTTCCAGCTAACCTGGTTTCTAAAGCTGTCTGGCCAACTGTGGTGAATGGGGTCAAATCATGTCAGAAGCATGTTTACAGAAACCCCCTTACAGCCCGGGTATGGACTGAGGTCTGGTCCCAGTTTCAGCATAGATCTAACTGGATTTAGCCCTATCCTGCTTGTCCAGCAAAACCCAGTTAACAAACTGTTTGGCTGGAATCCTCTTTAAAGCAGAGCTGGACCTAAAGCAGAACCCTGGACCTAAACATCCCTAAACTTCTGGGGAGGTGGGAGAGCTTCAGAGCTGGACTTTACGGCTGGGCCCATCTCCAGTTTGAACATGACTCCTTAAGCCCATCTGGGCCTTGGTGTGGATGGGGCCTTTTTTGTGAAGAGCTGGGCTGTTGCTGTTCCTTACTGCCCTCCTGAGATCACGGCTAATCTCCTTTTGGAAAGATCACAGCTGGTTGCTAAGGAAATTACTGTGATATCACAATATGAGGATTATGACTTCAGGTGGGGAATAAGCAGCTGGAGCCAATGAATTCTTAAAGAGCCTCCCCTCCCACATCCTTGCACACGGCCTGAGTAAATGCAGAGCAATGCAGAGGACAACTGATCCTAGAAGCAAAATCCCCGCCTAACAGAACCTCTAGAGAGGCCTTTCTATACTCCCAGAGCCCTCCCTGTATAGCTTGTGCTCTTGTCAGCTCTCCTGAGCTATTGCTAAGCAGGGTCAGGTCTATAATCACATGGGAGCCCACCAAGGAAAAGGTTGGTAGCAGCAGGAAATGGTGCTGGTGACTCAGCAGAATCCACTCTTGCCTCTGAGTCAGTACTGAGTGAGTGCTCCAACATGGGGCTGGGGTTTGCCATCTTGCAGACAAGTCATAAACCCAAGGTCCTGAGCACTGGAGAGCTGAGGGTGCATCACAGCAGTAAGTGGCATTAGCCCTGCGCTCCTGCCCACATACCAGTTTGAGCCTTACATCCTGCCTATCTAAAGCTTCCCCTGAAGTGTCCATCGGATACCGTGTCCTCCTGACCTTCTCTGCAAACTATTGTCACAAGCTGTGGAATAGCTCCACTGCAGGAATGGCCATATTGCAAAGGGTGGGAGAAGTGACTGGTGTTGGCACAGCCCTTGCAGACACAAGGTATTGCACAGGCATAAAATGTGGATCTTCTTTCCCATGAGGCCACAACAGAGCTTGGAGGGATTTTACCCTCATTATCTCCCAATGGGACCTGAGCAAACAGAGCGGTTAAAGCACTGGGCTGGGAGTCAGGAAATGTGGGTCCTAGGCCTGGCTCTGCCATTGACTCACTTGTGTGATATTATCGAATCACAGAAATCACAATGTCGGGCTGGAAGGGACCTCAAGAGGTCATCAAGTCCAGCCGTCTACACTGAGGTAGGACTAAGTAAACCTAAACCCTCTGTGAAAGGTGTTTGTCCAGCCTGTTCTTAAAACAACTCCAATGACGGAGGTTCCACAACCTCCCTCGGAAGCCTGTTTCAGAATTTAAGAAGGCTTAGGGTTAGAAAGATTTTCCGAATACCTAACTTAAATCTCCCTTGCTGCAGATTAAGCCCTTCCGTGGACATGGAGAACAACAGATCGGAGTCCTCTTTATAACAGCCATTAACGTATTTGCAGACTGTTATTAGATCCCCCCTCAGCCTTTTCTCAAGACTAAACATGTCCTGTTTTTTAAACCTTTCATCGTAGGTCAGGTGGTCTAAACCTTTTAGTAGTTTTGCTGCTCTCCTCTGGACTCTCTCCAATTTGTCCATGTCTTTCCTAAAGCATGGCGCCCAGAATTGGACAAGGTATTCCAGTTGAGGCTTTGCCAATCCCAAGTAGAGCAGGACAATTACCATCCGTGTCTTCCATATAACAGTCCTGTTAATACACCCCAGTATACACCCCTTTTCACGACTGCATCACATTGCTGACTCATTTTCAGTTTGGGATCCACCATAACCCCCAAATCCTTTTCAGCAATACTACCAGCTAGCCAGGTATTCCACAATTTGTAGCTGTGCATTGGATTCTTCCTTTCTAAGTGATGCACTCTGCTCTTATCTTTACTGAATTTCATCTTGTTGAATTCAGACCAATTCTCCAATTTGCCAAGGTCATTTTGAATTCTAATCCTGTCCTCCAAAGTGCTTGCAACTCCTCCCTGCTTGTCGTCATCTGCAGATTTTATAAGCCTACTCTCCACTTCATCATCCAAGTGATTAATGAAAATATTGAATAGTACTGGACCCAGGACTGACCCTGTGGGACTCCACTAGACACGCCCTCCCAGTTTGACAGCGAACCATTGATAGCTATTCTGAGTATGACTTTCAACCAACTGTGCGCTCACCTTATACAATAGAACCTGAAAGTTATGAATGCCTCGGGAATGGAGGTTGTTCGTAACTCAGAACAAAACTTTATGGCTACTCTTTCAAAAGTTTACAACTGAACATTGATTTAACACAGCTTTGAAACATTACTATGCAGAAGAAAAATGCTGCTTTCCCTATTTTTTTGTAGTAGTAGTTTACATTTAACACAGTACAATACTGTATTTGCTTTTTTTTTTTGGTCTCTGCTTCTGCCTGATTGCGTGCTTCTGAGGTGGTTGACTGGTCAGTTCGTAACTCTAATGTTCGTAACTCTGAGGTTCTACTGTACTAATTTAATCTAGACCAGGGGTGGGCAAACCTTTTGGCCCGAGGGCCACATCTAGATGTGGAAATTGTATGGCGAGTCATGAATGCTCACAAAATTAGGGGTTGGGGTGCGGGCTCCAGGGTGGGGCCAGAAATGAGGAGTTCAGGGTGCGGGAGGGTGCTCCGGGCTGGGACCGAGGGGTTCGGAGGGCAGGAGGGGGATCAGGGCTGGGACAGGGGGTTGGGGCATGGGAGGGGGTCAGGGGTGCAGGCTGCAGGCGGCGCTTACCTCAAGTAGCTCCCAGAAGCAGCAGCAGCAGCAGCATGTCCCCCCTCCAGCTCCTGCATGGCCAGGCAGCTCTGGGTGCTGCCCTGTCTGCAGGCCCCGCCCCTGCACCTCCCATTGGCCTCAGTTCCTGGCCAATGGGAGCTGCGGGGGCAGCGCTTGGGACGGGGCCAGCCTGCGGAGCCCCCTGGCTGCCCCTACGCATAGGAGCCGGAGAGGGGACATGCCGCTGCTTCCGGGAGACGCCCGGAGTGGGGCAAGCCCTGGACCGCGCTCCCTGGCGGGAGCTCAAGGACCAGATTAAAATGTCTGCAGGGCCGGATGCGGCCCCTGGGCCATAGTTTGCCCACCCCGATCTAGACTGTGTTTCCCTAGTTTGTTTACGAAAATGTCAAGTGGGACTGTGCCAAAAGCCTTACTAAGATTAAAGACAGATCTGATATTGACCTACTGCACAGAGGTGTTTTTCATCTACTGTAGGTACTATAGGGTCCCCATTACCGTAGTATCTGAGTGACTCACAGGATCTGGGCTGAGGTTCCTAAGGCTCTCTGTTCTTGTCCTCTAGGCTCTGCTTCCCCACCACACCAGTGAGCCTCTGTATTGAGCTCCAGTGCATCACTACTGCTGGCCTCCCGTTCACCAGTGCATGCTGGGACCCACTATGGAGCTTGGGCCATCAGACTGGGCTCTGGAGCAGCTCCAGCCCAAGTTGGTTGGAGCACACACAGTCCGGTGGGAGGAGACTGCTACAGGGGAGGGCAGAACTGGGTTAAATTGGTTTCAGAGTAGCAGCCGTGTTAGTCTGTATTCGCAAAAAGAAAAGGAGTATTTGTGGCACCTTAGAGACTAATAAATTGGTTAGTCTCTAAGGTGCCACTAGTACTCCTTTTCTTTTTGGGTTAAATTGGTCCATCTGCCCACTCGGCAGGCACCACAAAATCTGGGTGCGGATTCTAATATGCCAGCATTTGGGATGTTCCACTCCAGGGTTTGATTCAGGACCATCAACTGCAAAGACCTGACCCAGAGAAAGCATTTATAAAATAGACAAATCAAATAACACTTAACACTGCCATCATGTGTTTCCTATGGGAACATCTCAAACCAATCAATGAAAGGTGCGTAAATATTTTTATCCCCATTGTACAGATGAGGAAACTTAGGCCTGGAGAAAGGAAGTGACTCTTTCATCATCACCCAGCAAGTCAGTGGCAGAGACTCCCAATTCCCTGCCCTAATCACTAGACTACACTCCTCTCCAGGGCTGAGACTAGAACCCAAGAGGCCCAGCTCTGAATCCAGTGCCCTACCTAGATGATACCCTCTTCCCAGAGCCAAAACCAGAAACCAGGATTCCCTAATCCCATGCCCCCTGCTCTAACCACTCAACAACCTTGTCCTTCCAGAGCTGGTGATAAAACCCTTTTTCTCATGCCCTCCCCACCTTCCAGTGCACCAACCCCCAGTGCATTCTTCTGCAGAGCAGAGCCTGCAAAGGGTTAAGTTTGCAATTAGCAGCTCCTTGGGAAAGCAGCACAACACTGAAGCAGGAGGAACTTTTTTTTAAAAAAAAGTCTGAGTGCAAGTCTGCTTTTAAATTCAAATGTGCAATATGGGCCAGTGCCTTAGAACCAGACTGAAACAGTGTATTTGGGCAAGGAAACAAGGAATATTTCACTTCAGCTCAGTCCAACCCATCTTGATTTATACAGCACTTTGTGCGGAGAGAAAGAAACATTATCTGAGGGCTTTGCAGCTTTAGTAATTAACCCTCTGCCTACGGCTCCATACAAGGGGCAGGTTACAATGGAAAGGCACATGTCAGAAGGAGGGAATGGCTCCAGGGACTGGCAAAGTTAGGCCAGGTTCTCTCCTCTGGCTCACTGGTTCCAACAGCATCAAATCAGTGAGGACTCAGAGTTGTGACTGTTATGTGTGGGGAGCCCCTTGGATGAAGGCTCAGCGAGGGACCCTGTCTACACCAGAGTGACTACCCCTTGTTAGCAATGGCGCAGCTGAACCCGTGCACAGGTTAGTTACAAGTCATAATAATAATAGTAATAACACCTACCTCTGACATGGCCAGTGTATCCAGGGACAAGCCATGCCCAGCACCATTTCAGTCACCAGCGTTACACCCTGCTCTGATCAGGGTGTATTGGTCACATCTGCATGGCACAGGCATGCACGCAGCACTCACTGAGCTTCCAAAATCCTGTCCTAGCCTGCACTGGGGTCAGGTCAAATCTAGGCTGGATTAACCAGGGCAGCCTCTTCTCTGGTTGTTCCAAAGTCCTGGTCAGGACTCCACAGGGGATGTGCGCAGTTACCCTCACGTTGCCTGATGTGCTCATTCAGTGACCTGGATGAAAAGAGTTGGGGAGTCTTGGGCCAGTCCCCAGAGGGCTGGCATGCTCATGACTAACACCCCTTGCTCCCAAGGACACTCTGGAAATCTTTGCAGTAAGGGCAAGAGCTAACCACTCTGGAGGTTCAGTGAACAATCCTGTATGTGTGTGTGCAACGCCAATAGACCCTGCTCGTTGGCAGGTAGGATCGAACCGGGGACCTCTGGAGCTTAGTTGATGAGCCTCTACCGCATAAGCTAAAAGCCAACTTGCTGTTAATTGAGGCTGTAGAGCAAACTCATTAACCTCTCTCTCAGTGGTCTCAGTGCCACTAGATGGACGGAACAACACACCCAGGAGGTGTGCGGGCTACACACACGCGCATGCACCCTCCAGGGCCAGGCTGGTCAGCATGGGGGGAAGCCCACACTACATGTGCTCTGCAGATCGATACAGCACTTCCGTCTCCAGAGGCGTCAGTCTGACACCTTTTACCAGCAGGAATTCACTTAAAACATCCACCCAACCAACCACAGTGCCAGTTTTCTGAAAGGGTACTGAGCTGCTCAAGTGCACCAGTAGAGGGAGCTCAGGGCAGAAAGCACACGGTTTTGTGTCGGTGCCACATAAACACTGGCTATTGATAGCCCACACTCAGTGGTGAACATTAAAAGCCTCTCATACACAAGACTAGATAGAAGATCCAATCCTTCCCTGGTTTCAGAGCTCCTTCCCTTCCAATCCTTCCCTGTACTCTTCAACCGCACCCTCCTGGCTATTCCAATGCTCTTTGCAGACTAGCTAAACAGACCCCTTTCAGCTAGCAAGTGCTTTGCTGAGCCAGCTGGAAGAGAGACAGGCCAAAGAGCCCCTGGAGGGTGACTTACCCAGACAGGCCTGGGTGTCTGCTGGCCACCATCACCTAGAAGCCCAGCTGGAGAGCAGCTCCAGGTGCCTGGGGCCATCTGCCATGGCAAAGTTAAAGGCGAAGGACCCACATCACATCTGTGACCTGAAGATTACAGGGCAGCTCCAAGGTCAGAAAGGGGCAGGGATCTATCCACAGGCTACTGATCTGGGGAGGGGGAATGCAACAGGGCACAGAACAACTAGAGTAAGGGAGGTGGGGAGAGAAAACCAAACCTGGGGGACCCGGGTACTAGGTGGCTGGAGTGAGATATGGGATATTGAGAGCAGCAGCATCTCTGGAGGCACCACTGCCATCAGCTGGTTAAATGACAGGATAGGTTTTTCCCAGACACATCCCCGTCACGCAGCCCTTTACCCCACCCCCACATTCTGCACAGTGAGACTCACCTATACAATCACCCTCCTGTGTACAGAGACACTCACACACCCCTACCTTCCTGCACATGGATACACAACCTCTCCACACCACAAAGATACATTCCTGCCAAGAGACCCATTGCTATGCACCCTTCTGCAGAGACGCACTGTGGTAACACACATAACCATACATCAGCAAACAAACCCACACTCAATAGCCTGCACAGCAAGACAAAATCTATATACTCACCCTACCATGCGCACGCACACGGAGGTGCACAATGGTTGCTGAACTCAAAGAATGACCTGTGGCAGCTCCCATTCCGCATCAGGCCAGCCCTGCTCAGGGTTTACAACAGTTATATTAGGAAAGCCATTTTTCTTCCTTAAATCTCCACTTTACCAACACAATGTGCCCAACTTTGATCATTGGTGCCTCCAAAACCACTAAGTACCTGGCAGCCCTCCCATCTCCCACAGGCCTGCTGTGCCTCTGGCCCTGGGGCAAGCTCCTGTGGGGCTTACAAAATCACCCAGACAGGACTGCCAGCCCTCCAGGATTGTCTGGGAGTCTCCAGGAATTAAAGATTAATCTTTAATTTAAAGATTATGTCATGTGATGAAAACCTCCAGGAATACATCCAACCAAAATTGACAACCCTACGCCCAAAGGAGGATACGGGTGTGACATAAACAGCTTGACACGAATTAAGCTGAAGCAGAGGTAAAGGGAAACAGTGGTTCTGAGCACTCCACGCTCATACACAGGGTCCCCCAGCTCTTGGCTGCGGGTCCAGAAATAGACTCAGAGCAGGGCAGCTTTAATCATAGACTGTAGGGAGTGGAACGCAGGAGAGGGCGCTCCCAGCAGTGAAGCGGGCACAGGAGCTGCTGTTAAGCAACACTAAGCACCTTCCCTTACCTGTGGGTCTCTGTCTCTACTTAGCTATTTCTATAATGTGCCCATCATGATGGTATCTGGCCTCAGTACACAGTATTACCAACCCCAAACACTCAGGCATCCTGTGCCAGGCCCCAAAACTTCATGAGATTGACTTAAAAAGTATGAGGGTATTTAGTAATAATAAATGCGGGGCTATTTTACACATATTCACTGGTCTCCAGGAACGGGGCTTTAAATCAGGAGACTCATGATAAAACCACGAGAGCTGGCAGCACTGGCATGTTCTCTGTACAGCACTCCTAGCCCCTGCCAGATCAATACCCAGGAGACTGAGACTAGCACTTGGACCACGACTTGCATGGCTGGGGAAAGCTCTAACTGCTAGGCCAGTCACTTCATCACCCCCAGCCTGGGATCTGAAGCCAGGTCTCCCACAGGGTAACAGCTTAGAGCTGGGCAAAATATGCCCATTGCTTTTTGTGGGAAAATAATGTTTACACAGGGGGGTGGGGAAGGTTTTATTGTTATGGGTTTTTTTAATTTCCCAATTTGTTTTTCCTGTTTCTTTTGGTTTTGAAAAACATTTTCCGCAACAATTTTCAGTTTTCAGACAAAAATAAATTAAAAAAAGATTGGTTTTCAAAAACTGAAGGCTTTTATCAAAACCCAAAGTCTTTACTGAAAATTTTCAGTTCTAACTTTAAAAAGTGGAAAATTTCAACCCAATTTAAAATCCCCCAGCAAAGTTTCCTTTTTGGATGAAAAAACCATATTCCAAAAAAAAAAAAAAAAAAAAAAAGTGTCACTGGAAACTTTTCGGCTCGCTCTGCAACAGGAACACGACTCCTTGGGTCCGGAGCCAGTTCCAAAGCACTCCCATCTCCTCCTGGCTTCGGTTCCAAACCCAGCTATCGCATAGCGGGCTGTATGTGGGCCACGCTGCAGCACTCAGCCCCTGCCAGTTCAGGATCTGAACTCAGAGCTCCTGCACGGTAGGAGAAAGTGCCCATCCTTGGGCCCTGGACTGGTCTCCATGGCATTCCTTGCTCCGGCCCGCATGGGAAGTCTCCCACGTGGCAGGGCAGCTTCTTCTCTTTGGTGTTGTCAGTTTCCTTGAAGAGCCTTTCCTAGAAATGTTGGCGGCAGTACAAGGTGCCATCTGTCTCCCTCCTGGCTCAGAGTTGGGCTCAGACGCACCAGGCAGGTTGTGTCACAGAGTCTTCTGCTGGCCCAAGTTCCCTTTGAGAAGGGGGAGGCAGGCAAGCGGGTGATATCAGCAGCTCAGCCTCCCTGCATACGGACTGACAGGGGTGGAGGGGCCCAGGTCCGAGGGAGCAGCTACCAGAAGGATCGTCTCGGGGTTAAGAAATTGCAGTGAGATGCAGAAGAGCTGGGTTCAGTTTCAAGCACTGACTCACTGCATGGCGTTGAGAAGTCACTTCCCCAGCTGTAAACTGTGGATCACAATTACAGCCAAGTAAATAACTGATCTCTCAGTTTGGGGAGTTTCCAACTCAGATCATTTTGGAGTGTTTTTCAGCTTATTTTTTAATAGCTACATTTCTAAACAAAATGCCATTTCAAAATGAAAAATCACGGTGTTTAATTTTGAAGTGGCTGCAATCAAATGTTTCCAGTTTTTTGAATTTCCCCCATTTTTTTCAGCCCAAACATTTTGATAAATTCAACCCGAATAGTTTCATTGTCTTGAAAAATGATATTTGGGGTGAAATTACACTTCCCCCCAATTGTTTTGCCCGACTGTAATAATGATCCTTCCCTACCTCACACGGGAGTTAGGCTGTACGCACTGCTCTTTGCAAGGGTCTAGGTACCATAGAAAAACCTATCAAGATAGGAAACACATGCCCATCCCAATGGCTAGCCAGTTTTGGGGCTAAGTGGATCCTCCAGGGAAGGGGTAAGAACAGGGCTCTGATGGAGCTGCTCCCTTACTTCAATCATCTTAAGGTTTCTGATACATCCCTAAAGGAGCAAAACCGGGTCAGATTGGAGCTCAGGCTCCTTGCCTTGCTGTAGCAGCAGCAGGAGGCCCGGGCAGGTGGCACGAAGTAGATGTTAAGGGAAGCAGGGCGAGGAATGGGCTGCAGCAAAAGGTCGGGTGACATGGGCCCCAGGCACTAGATTCTCACAACATTTGCCATTGGCAGGAGATGCTCTCTGAAGGCCAGGAGGGCAGCTGCCATGGTCCATGCAAGCATCACTGGAGTCTCTAGGGCACCTCGCCCTGTTGATGTGCATCAAAGGGAGGCCTAGTGCTCCCTCCTCAGCTGCTGTGAGGCAGGCGCCATAGAGGAGCCGGGAAGCCTGGGATCCTCCATGCAGGATTCCCCCCTCCCAAAACCAAAGAGGGAGGACAAAGCTTAGCAAAGCTTGGGGAGAGTGGAGGTTGCTGACAATCAGGTGCCCCAGGTAACCGTGAAGAGGCCAAACAGCAGCCAAGCCCCTACCTGCTGTGCAGCATGATCAGAAATCCAAGGGGGATTCACGCAGCAGAAACCCTGCTTCTCCTTAGGGCTGACAATTGCACTGGCTGAGACAACAGCTGCCGAACACTGACGAGAGCCCTGGCAAAGAAAGAGGGAGAGCGAGTGAGTGCAGAGTGCACGGCCTTTACCCCAGGCACACCACAGGCCTGATCCAACAACTCCTTTGCTGCTCCAGCTTGGCACAGCTTATCCTGTCCTAGCTGCTCATTTGCCTAACGGGAACCTCTGGGGAGGCAGCAATCAGGGGCAGCTACAGCCAGTGAGCCTGGCCCCTGGGAAATGGGCCTATGGGGAACAGGGTGTGACTGAACATCTTGGGAGAGGTCATGGGGCCTGCACAGCAAATGGGGAAAGGGCCAGACTCCAGTTAATCCCGTGATGTGGCACTGACCACGTGGCCGCCACAGGGCATCCAAAATCTAGAGAGACAAGCAGCCCACTGCAGTACAGAGCCAGAGAGCATCAAACTTCAGCCCAGCTCTGAGAGGGCCACAGGCCTACAAGGAGTATATGTCAGAAAGGAATGTGGCTGGCAGACATTTAACTCATTTCCCCCTTCCCTCTTCCCCCCCCCCCCAAAAAAACAGACTTTTTTTTGGAAAACACATTTTTTGTGAAAAAATTATTTTTTGTTCAGCTGAAATCCCCAAAGGAACATTTTTCAGTGTTCCCTTTTCCCCTCTCCCCCCGTTTACAGTGGCAAAATAGTGGGGGAGACGTGAAAGGGAAAGAAATGGGGGGAAGTTGAGAGGACTAAAAACCAACATTTTTGGTCACTGAGGATTTTTGATAACGTTCTGAGTGAACAGAAATGCCTCCTTTTCAAACCTGCGGAACAAAAACTGGTTTGGAATATTTTAATTTTTCATGAGCAATGTCATCCAATTTTTGCCGCCCAGCTCAAGAGGACAACAGGACCTGGAAGTGCTCAGCACCTCTTAGGAACAGATCTCATATCTCCAGACATGGGAGAAAAAGAACCATAAGAGCCTAAGGTTAGAGACACAGTCATTACCTCTGCTCTGCCCACCCATGACAGGAAGGGGTAAGAGCCCTTGGCGAAGTCATACGGGCATTGAGATAAATGCTGCTGTGGACCATGAGGTCTGATCCAGGCCCCTCGGTCTCTGAATCCCACCCCGAAAAAACAGACAAGCATGAAAACTCATCAGATTTTGCCAAGAGCCAGATGGGCCTATTACCCTCTGTATCCACCCAGCACAGAGCCAAAGGGCAGGGCTTTGTTCCCCAGCGGTGCTCTTCCTTCAAGCCTCCCATTGCCACCCCAAAGTTAGATCATACTCTTTGTCCCAGTAACGCCCACACTTTCCCCAAAGCCAGAAGATGGTTTTAATGGTTAGAATCTGCAGACACTTCTCACTCGTAAGGTCACTAGGTTAGTTCATTAGCCTGTGATTTTAGACACCTGAGCTACGTTCACATTCTGCATGGGTCATAGACTTTAAGGCCAGAAGGGACCATCATGATCATCTAGTCTGACCTCCTGCACGTTGCAGGCCACAGAACCTCACCCACTCCACTCCTGTAATAGACCCTGAACCTCTGGCTGAGTTCCTGCCATCCTCAAATCATGGTTTAAAGACTGCAAGTTACAGAGACACCACCATTTACATTAATTTAAACCTGCAAGTGACCCATGGCGCATGCTGCAGAGGAAGGCAAAAAACCCCATCCATAAGTGAAATAGGTCAAGTAGACAATCCCCAGCAGATCTGTGTTTACAACACAACCTGCACACAATTCACCATGCCACAGCTTCTTCCCACTCACAAAAGATGGATGGAGGCAAAAGAGCCGGGCATCTCCTATGGTGCTATATCAATACATAAGAATATTGTCAAGTACAACTTGTTAATTTTATACTATATACTCCAGTCCTGGAACAGGCATGCTCAAATAGCATTCATGCAATCCGTCGTTTTAGGAATCTGAGCCCAAACTTCAATTCCCAGTTCCCAGGATGCAACTCTGTCTCAAGAGTTAACTCCAGCTTGAAAGATTACGGCGGAGAACAAAGTCCCGTACTGATTACCACAGCTCCCTGGAAAAAAACACTTCAGAAGACTAACAACAATATAGTGGTTTCCTCCAGGACTAATAATATGCTAGCCCGCGAAGAAGAATTTGTAACACTCTGTGTAACAGCACCATCTAGTGATCCCTGCCAGGACAATCATGTTTCTGCTCCAAAGAGGCCTGGGACTGAGCTAGTGGGGGAAAGGGGCTGGCTGATGATCAATCAGACTGGAAAGCAGGGGTGCTGCGGATCACTGAAGTGCATTGACAGAGATGGGGAAGGACAGGGAAGTGTGCACAGAGCTTTCATGTAGTGCTGTAAGCCTGGCCTTAGCCTAGGACTGCCACCCATTCTGGTATTTCTGAGATCATCCTGCTTTCAATGGGGTGAATCCTGTACCCTGCTAGCACAGCTTGAAGGCACATTTAGTACATCTCAGGGTACATTGCCTGCAACACCAGGGGACTGGATTCAACTCAGTAGGTCCCTTCCAGTCCTATGTTCCTGTCTTCAAAGGGAAAATGAATCGTGTTGGAAGATGTTTTAGCTAACAGTATGTTAAACATGACTTTGATAAGGACCATTGTGATTAGCCGCAGCCTGGTAGCATGCCTGTCCTTGTCCACACTAAGGAGAACATAATATTAATAGCATGTTAATTAACAATTTTTTTTATTCTGATGAGCCCTAAGGGACATTCCTGGGTCCCAAAAATCACTTGGTTGGTGATGCTGCAGCAGCACGTTCTGATACAACACGACGACGTTACAGTAAAACACCATCTGTTGAACTCAGATATACCAACCGAGTGTCATTCTGCAGACATCAGAGTCATAACTGCTGCATTTGGGTTGTAGCCTGCAGGTACAGGGATTTGCGAGGTAAGGCATAGGCACAAGTTAAGGGAGTAAAGCAATGAGCCTACAAGCTTCAGGCCTGTGAGACAATACCTTAGCTAAACAAGGCATAAGCCCCAAAATCCTTAGCACGGGCAGGTAACCAGGAGTCACCCCAGACCCTAAGAGAATGCTGTAATGACTAAACTGCCAACAGGTAACCACAGGATTCTAGTTTATACCCGCTTGGGATATTTTAAGTTAGGAACACCCACACATGTCTGACCACCAGAATGCCATGGTAACTAACTGATGTATATTCTAATAAGCTTGAGGTAAAAGGCCTCATAACCTGTGGGAAAAGGGAATTATAAATAAGGGAAAGGGGAGAAACCCCTACTGAATATGCATTAGGCATAGTGGTGTCAGCAGTTGTATCCCTGCCTGTGTGCTTTGGGGAGGGAGAAACATAGCCCTTGGGAGGTGCCAGGGTGACGGCTACAGATGAGGGTGCTGAGGAAGGAGATGATTATGATGATGAAGATAATGACTAGCATCTATGAATGTGTGCATGTGTGTGGGTATGAATGTGTGAGTACGCAAAAGGGTATGGATATGTGCATTCATGAATATACGTGAATGTGTGTGCAGACACAGGCATGCTGGAAATCCACATACCTGTACAAATCCACATACATGTTTCAATGCAGGTCTGGCCTTAGGGGCAGGTGATCAGGGTGGTCACCTGGGGTGCCAACTTCTGAGGGCACTGAATCAACAGCTTGATGGGGGAAGGGGGCACCCCATCACTCAGTGTTTGGCCATTTTGGGGTGGAAGGGGGGCTGTTTGGCCATTTCACCAAGCCTGTTTTTTTTTTCTTTAACTCAGCTGTTTGCAGGGCGCCAAAAGCATTTCCCACCCTGAGTGGGACACCTACGGCTGGCCTTGCATGAATGTGTATCATATGTACCCAGGTGAGTACAGATAGGAATGCATTGTGTGTGAATACATGTGCTTTGGTGCCTTGGCAAGGAAATCCTTGTACCATCTCCTATACAGGTGGGTTTCAGAGTAGCAGCCGTATTAGTCTGTATCCGCAAAAAGAACAGGCGTATTTGTGGCACCTTAGAGACTAACAAATTTATTTGAGCATAAGCTTTCGTGAGCTACAGCCCACTTCAGGTGGGGTGAGTGTTAAAATTGTTCTAACCCAGCAACAGCGCAGGCCGATTCACATGGGGGCACTGCTGGCAGGACGAAATGGAGAACTCCCACTGGCCAGAGCAAATTCTCAAGGGGAAATGAGACTGCTTTCAGGAAACAGCCTCTTGCTGTGTCTATGCAAAGAGAGAGGGAGGGGAAAGGGGCAAAGTTCTCCCCTGGCCCCCACCAGCCTTCATTCATAATCAGAACGTGACTCGCTTTGGCACCTACTTGCTGCAGGATGGCATGTGTGCATTCAGCGCTTGAGGCTTTCCAGGAATAATAAAGGGGTGGGATGAGAAGGAAAGGAGAGAGACACGTCCTTGGGGGTTGGGAAATGCAGGGAAGACCCCACAAAAGCTTGTCATGAATGTCACCACACATTCCTCACAGAGCGCCAGGCGGAGGTAGGATGCCTTGTTGCTATGACACATTTACTAGGCAGAGAAAGGACAGAGGGGCTGCTAATTCTAAAAGAAACGACATTATAGTCTTCCCCTTCCCTCGCCAGTCCCACCCCCCACCACACGCACTTGCCTTTTAATTCCCCCCCCCTTTACAGGTTACAAGCAATATGCATGGGGTGGGGGGTGGGGGAACAATGGTAAAAAAAACAAATCTGCTTCACAAATTGGTGCTAGTACCAAATATCCCTTCTTATCAAGGCTGGACGGGTATTCAATTTTCTCTTCAAACGCCTGCCTTCTGAAATGGTAATAGAATTTCAAATCTGGGGGAAAGGGGCGGGGGGGGGGAGCTGAATATGTGAAGATAACAATGAGAGAGAGAGAGAGACAAAGGAAGAAATTATACTAAAAACATATAGTTGGAGTCTTTGCAGGAATTAATTAAATACAAATATAAAGAGAAAATTAACAGTCTCATGCTTAAAGAAGGGGGAAAAAAGGATTTTTTTTTAGTTTAATTAACCTTTTTTTGCCCAAGAACAATAAAGGGATGGTGGGGGGTGGGGGGAAGGGGAAGAAGACGGCAAAGAGTTCTAATTGTTTTGGCTTCCAGGAGATAATTAAGGAAGCAGACCCTGTTTTGTGCCAGTGTGTGTTTGTGTGAGTTTGTTGTGTGTGTGGTCTCCAGTTTGGGTATGTCGGAATTGCGTGCATATAAATAACTCATGTGTTGCTCCTAATTGGTTGACAGAGAAGAGAACTGTCTGAGGAGAGTGCAAGTCCCCTATAACAACAGGGACCACTAAGCAGTGCTGAGGAGCGGGGGGAGTTTTGTATGTCCTCCCCCCCTCCCAAGGTAAGTAGGTAACTGGTGAAATGCAGCAACTGTTCCCAAGAGCTCACAGCCCTCCTACACCCATGGCTGAAGGGGTTCGATATTTGGAGATGTAGGTCACTGGCTACCAGATGAGGTGGGAGCACTATATGGAGCAACTGGATGCCAACTTAATGGCACTTATCATCAGTGCTCTTCATTAGGGGAGAGGAAAATGGGGGCGGAGGGGAAGGAACAAGGGAAGAACAATAACAACGATCAATTGTTCTCCACGTGCACTAAAGGCAGGTCAAGAAGCAATCAGCTTAACCTGCAGCAAGGGAAGTTTAGGTTAGGTATTAGGAAAAACTAACTCTCGGGATAGTTAAACATTGGAACAGGCTTCCAGGGGAGGTTGTGGAATCCCCATCACTGGAGATTTTTAAGAACAGGTTGGACAGATACCTGTCAGGATGGTCTACAGATACCTGGTCTTGCCTCAACGCAGGGAGCTGGACTTGATGACCTCTTGAGGTCCTTTCCAGCCCGACATTTCTATGATTCTCTGACAAGGATGTGGGGAGGGGAGAAGGGATTTGGGAGATCTGGGCTGTACAACCAATCTGCATAACCTTGGGCCTGACACATGGAACCTATGTGAGAGACCTGGGGCTGTGTGCTGGTAAATGGCCAGCTGGGCATCCTGCAAACTCTCGGTGCCCACATACAGCTGCTGTGCCCACCGTTGCAAAGTGAGCACACACATGCAGGAGGTAGGCTGAAAAACAATCCCTTCCCCTGGCTGCATCTCCATGTCTCCATCTGCTAACTGGGGTAATGGCACCAATGCTTCATTCACTAGCGCTCGGTCCCTTGGCCGGATGGTGCTTGGGAAAGGCCTGTGACTCCCTAGAGTCACTGTTTGTACAGTGCTTTGAAGATACAAACTGCTACGTATGACTCACAAGACAGGTATGGCCCAGGCAGCCAAGTAAGATGTAGCTCACCATTCCTGTCCAATGTGCTCTACTCTGAGCTCTCCACAGCCCTGTACATTGTGGTTAGACACTCGACTATCACAGTCGTGAAGCTGTTTCCAACAGGCAGCAATGGGAGCATCTGAACTCTGCTCCACAGCAAAGTCTCCCTTCGTCCCAGCAAGCTCAAGGAGAAGCTGCACCTTCTTAGCTAGCAGAGGGCGCTATTACCTAATGGGTCTGTCATACTCCGGTTAAGTACAGCACTGCCCACAGGTGCGCACACACTCACGGGCTGATCCATCATGCTGTGCTAGCCATGGCCTTTGGGGGCTGAAGGTTAATTTGACCGCTTGTCTGGAATGACTAGTATGAGTGGCTGAGCTCCAGCTTCCACCAGATCTACTTCCTATAGCCTTAGACCAGTGAGGGGCATGGCTAGACCTTTCCTATTGCAAGTGTGTGTTTTTCACAGGCTTTCCCGGGGTTGCTGAGATGGCACAAAATCTGGTCTCTTCTTGCTATTGCAGGTCCTGGAGGGTGCACATACTGTGAGGAGAGCAAAGCTTGGTCCAGCTCCTGAGGCCCTGAAAACCCCCCTAAACACAAGCACTGCAGCTTTTCAGTTCACCTGTGTGTACCTGACTACAGAGCTGTTCGGGTTCACTCCTAATTCTGCAGAACCCAAATTATCAGCCCTAAGCCCAGGCACTAACAGTACAACTGAAAGAAACGAATAGAAATCTCTCACCAGCTGGAGTTTAATGATTTGCACAATAGGAACATGATGGGACACCAGCGTGCACAGAGGTTCTAGCCTACCACTGTCACTAGATGACAGCTACTGAGCTCTCTGGGCCTGCAAACGGTGGGCATTGCCTACACACCATGGCAATGGGTGCTTACACTGACCAGCCCCTGGGTCAGCTGCCATGCGTCCGATCATGCTGTTTGCCATTTCAGATTACCAAGAAAGGAAGCTGCAGTCTCCATCGTCACATCTGTCGAGCACCCCTCATTCCCTCCCTTCTAAGAGGGGCTGCTGCCACAGAGGCAGAGGAGAGGGAGAAGTTGACTAAGAGAAAGGAGCTCTCATGGGCTAGATAAGCATCACTCTGGACCTGACTTTACGGAAGGAGGACTTCAGGTTAAGTAGGCAGGAGAGGGAAGGGGCAGACCTGGGCCCTGGTGATTTGGCCCCATTGCAGTAGCCCATAGTGGCCACTTCTAAACGGCAGAGGTTGTGTTCCATGTTGGGTGGCAGGGCATTCTGATTCTCCAAGGCAGGACTGTAGCACTTGCAGCCAGGCCCCAGAAGTCACTGCTGTTGTGTGGGCAGCAGGCTCCCTGACTGAGGGAAGCACTGTCACTTTTCCCTTTCCTCCTCAGTGTACATGACAGGTGGAGTGAAATCACATACAACAACCAACAACTGTGTGGGAGTGTTTTGACAACAGAGCTCCTGCTCCATTTCCCTGCTTCCAGGAGGAGCTGGAGGGTTTCAAACTAGTTTGTGTTGTTGGGGTTCTAGCATGTTTTCTCTTTGTCCCTGCAGAAAGGCTGCAGAGTCACCCCCCCACACACACATCCCCCCACTCTGCCTGGCTCTGGAGCAGACAACAGCAGCTCAGTTGCATGAAGCTTCCACCTGCTGGTCTGGGGGATGTGCCTCCTTCCTAGAATAGTACTTAGAACCCATCATCTTAAAAAGGCGTCGGCCACCACCTCTCCCCACCCATGTCTCCGCTCCAACTCCCCCATTAGCTCCCCGCACTCGTCCCAGTGCTCTCACTCTACAGCTCCCTCCAACACCTCCTCCCACTCTCAGCGAGCTGCCTGCTACCCTGGCTTCCCCGTTCAGCTTGGAGCATTCTCCTGCGCACTGAGCCCCCTCTCTCTTCTGAGCTCACTTTCCACACCCAAACTCCACTTACTCTGTTCTTCTTGCCTTCCCTTCCTTACAGCTTGATCCTTGGAGGTGCTCAGCACCTGCAACTCCCCTGAAATGCAGTGACATGAGGCAGGCAGCGATTCAGTTCCTGAACCTCACAGTCTGCTCCTGCAGTCAGAATCCCCAGCTGGGACCCTTAACTCCTGGCAAGGGCAGCTGGAGTTTAATGCCTCATTGTGCTGACGTACCATGCCTGATTAGCACCTAAAATGCTGGACTGGATCTTTTATCCTCTCAGTTCATTGCTTCCCTCTACCCTGTTTCTTTTGGCTGAGATGGAAGAACAAGGATAATGGTGTGTCTCCCTCTGTAGAAACAAGGCAACAAAACTCCTCTGTAGGAGATCTTGCAGAGATAGCCTCATAGACAATAGGGTCAGATGCAACATTTTTGAGAACACCTGAGCAAGGTTACTGAGGGCTGAGGGTGAACACAAACCCTGCCAGGTTCAACCCCGGTGGGAAGGTCAGTGGGGTGGACTATGCTAATGACAAGCCCCTGGTCACTGCACTAAAGTCTTGAGCATGATGGACAGGAGCAGGCATTGAAGAGACCTTCAGCAAGCCTGGAAACAATTGACAGAGGTGAATCAAGCAGCCAAATTCATATATACAAGAGCAGCCCTGAAGAGTTCAGCACTCTACAATGGAGCTGAGAACAGCTGCTGTGGATGGGCAGGAGTAGCTTTGGGCATGCAGTCATCTTAGAATAATTGATATGGATGGACACGGCTTTATCCCCAGTTAGTAGCATGTTGAAGCCACCAATTGCTCCTTGTGTTTGTAACCCTTCTGCCCATCATAGTTGGCAGCAACAAGGGCCGGGTTCAATATCTAGGGGATTCATTCCAATAACACAATGCAAACCGGCTCGAGCCCCCACCCAGTGACCTGGGACAAATATATACCACCCTCGCTGGGCGCCTCCAAGAGGCAATACTTCCCCTCTCGCAAGCACATAGTCTGAGTGTAGCAAAAAGCCTTTTAATAACAGAGAGAAACAATGTGGCATTATGTTGGGGAAACACCATCAACAGGATTCGTAACACAACCCATGAGCAAAAAAAACCCACCCCAAACAAATTGGGGCGTGTCCTTTCCCCTTGGTTCTTGAGTCCAGCAACCCCAAATCACCCAAAGTCCCAAAAGTCCAATGACCCAAAAGTCTCTGTCCCTGGTCAGGGCAGCCCCAGAGTTCGAAAGTTTATCTGCAGAGCTTTACCTCCCACCCTGGGTGGAGATGGGGTGGGGGGGGAGAGAGGTAAGAGGCACCTTACATGATCTGAAGCTGACCACCCCACAGCTCCATAGGCCTTCGCTCCGCCAGCCGCCCCACGAACTGCTTTGCTCGGCTCCGCTCCGCTGCTCCACCAGCCGGTCCACGAACTGCTCCGCTCCACATCCCACAAGCAGCTCCCGCCGTCCAATGAACTGCTCCACCAGCCTGTCCACAAGGCACTCCAGCCATCCCACAAACTGCTCCACAATATATCTTCAGGCTCCCCCACTACTTAACACAACGCTCAGTGATTTCAGCTCTTAGTCAGTTCAGCTCTTTGGTGAATTCAGCTTGTAGTAGGGGAGCCTCAGTGCTGGTGCACCATTAGCCCAAAGTGAGCTCAGCAGCCTGTAACTAGACTCCTAATGGAATCAAAATTAGCTCTGATATTCCACAGTGGAGAGAGAAGGAAGTGCAATTAGCATGTAAGACCCTCACCCAGGGGCCCATGCCACCAAGTATTAATACTTGTCCCCAGCCTCTCTCCATTCACAGAGTTTTGGAACCCATGACCCTTGCCTAGCGAGTGCTACTTAGTTGATGGTGAGTCCCTCCATCATAACAAAAGGCCAAGTACAGTTCCAAGCACAGTTCCCATAATCAGGGTAACAACAATTTATTCTTCCTGCCCCAATAACAGAGACACTGGGGATCCCACAGCAGCCAAAGTGACCATTTGGGCAGCTATGGCCTCATTCTAGGCGGGGTGGATGTGCCTATGCAAATGAGATCGGCCCCTGAAGTTCTATTCCACAACTTGCCACACCTCACCACCAGATGTCAGGGTGGAGCTCATCCTGACACTGCTTACACGTTTATTTTAGCCTCTTGGTGTAGCCAGGCAGTGAGTGTCCCGGAGACAGACAGACCTCTGCAGTGACCAGTGCCTTATTCCCATCCTACATAGGGGACCCTAGCACTAACTTCCCAGCCCTGGGAAGTCCCAAAATGCAGGTAAACAGACTTCAGAGTCATTCACTTGATACACCAAAGGGAGCGACCAGGGAGAGGAAGTGCACAGTTTGAAAGACAGCCAGTTATTGGGTGTGAGACAAGGGAGAAAGTCAATGGCCTGTGCTAAACAGGAAATCAAACAAGATGATCTAAGGAGCCCCTTCTGGCATTAAACTATGAATCCATGAGCACTTTAAAAGCCATGGTCATAGCAGTGGGGTCTCTCTCTCTCTCACACACACACACACGGTATGCTAAGTGAATACCAAGGCTACTCAAGATCTCTGCATCAGATTTAGCAAACCCTAGGGATGGGCTTCAACCAACCACTGCCCTGGATCTGAGCATCTCTGGGATAGAAAGGAGGGAGGTCTGAAGTCCAGCCTTAGATCCAGATACAGAATTTGCAATTGGTCCATGAAGAGGCTGATAGCTGGGCACACACACTAAGGACAGGCTAACTTTAAGGTTTCCTGGCTCAGAACCAATTTGAACTCTTGGCTGTGAAATCTGCAGCTATGTATATGTGACACTGCTATGTACTTATGTGTGACACTGGCCATGCCTTGCCCCATTGTTACTGTGGGGATGAAGAAGCCAGTAGGCAGCCCCCCATGGGAACTTTCCACCAGGGCATAGCTGGGTACCCAATGCAATTACTGACTTGGAAGAACTGAAACTCTCTCCCATGGGAGGTGGGGAGCGGGATTGCTTTTTAACAGACGCTAATTTGTCATAAGTAACTAAAACCTGAGACCTGCTGGGGACGAAGCTGTCAGCCTGGGAAGCCATCTGCTAGGCAATGCTTCCACTTGGTTATCTTGCAAGAGACAAAGCAGCATTAGCAACACAATGGTCCCCATGGGCCTGATCCCATTATCCCTGAGTGTTTGCTAGGGAGGAGAGTTGGCAGCGAGAGGGATTGCAGGACACTGCGTAAAGTGACTTTGTTAAGCTTGAGATTACAAGAGGCTAGATGAAAAGTCCGGTCAGTTGGAGACTGGGTCAGGGTGCGGTAGAGGAGGGATGAGGAAGCCCCTGCTGCCTGAGGCCATGTATCAGCCCATCAGGTCAGCCTGCTGTATTTAGTGGAACAAAATACACTTCTCATTCTCTTCTCCCCTTTCTTTGTCCCTTTCACCCTCACTTCTCCACCCTCTCCCAATCCATCTCCTCTGTTTCACTCTCTCCAGACTCACTTGCCATCCCAGCAGCTTATGTGTCCCCCTCTCTCCAGGGCTACCTCTCTCCAGGATACAGCAGGAGAGCAATAGGGAGAACCAGGGAGAGATGGGATTAGCACCATGGTTCACCAGCCAGGCCATGTGGTAGGTGTGGGCAGGCAGCAGTGAGGGGCCATATTTCACACTTCGGGCTCTGTGGCAGCACTGGATCAGCTGATGCAAAAGCTTCCATGGCTCACCATTTATCCTTTTTCTAGTCAAGTTGCTTAAATGATTTCCGTGGTGTTCACACACCCCCGTGGAGTTGCTCCATTCACCATCCCTGACCTCATACACCCATGCCTTCCTCAAACCACTTGCTCTGCTCATCCTGTCTTGGCTCCACCACATGATTTTGTGCTGCCCCATCTACTCAGTGTCCCCTCTTCCTCCTCCTGAGTCGCTTCCTGTTGCTAAATCATCCATTTCTCTGTACTGTGCAAGTGACTTTCCCTGGAAAGCATTTTACAAGGTTGGGTCCATGCCAATAATTTGTACCATGTGGGGAGGGCTAGCTCAGTGGTTTGAGCATTGGCCTGCTAAACCCAGGGTTGTGAGTTCAGCCCTTGAGGGGGCCATTTAGGGATCTGGGACAAAAATTGGGGATTGGTCCTGCTTTGAGCAGGGGGTTGGACTAGATGACTTCCTGAGGTCCCTTCCAACCCTGATATTCTATGAAAGCCTTCGAGAAAGAACAAATACAGACAGAATTCCTGCATGAAAGCAAAGGAGTCTAACGGAAGGAAACAGTTTAAGGAGGACATGACCTAGAAGGGCCAAAGTCTGACCTGCCTTAAAATTCTTCCACTTTGGAATAGGAACTTCCTCAGGATACTAGATGTCTAGGTTCTTTAATCCACCATTCTGCCATCTTTTTTTTTAAAAAGATGTTGTTTATGTAGGACCTACGATATTATAATAAATCCATGGCCACCTAGCACTTAAAGGTTGTCCTGATGCTGTAAGACCAATTAGAACTTAGCTCCTCCTGGTTGTTGCTCCCCTACCATTTGAACTAAAGGAGAATTTCTTTTAGTTACTAGCAGTATAAGACCCTGACACACAGTTGAGCAGTTCTGATTCTATCCCAGCAGGAGGCAGTGGTATACACACTAACCAGCCCCTTGCAATATGCTATGCTCTGCCACTACAGAGCCAGTCAGCTGTGAGCACACTAATTAACTAACAATCCTACTCCCAAAGCAGTGCTGACATCACTAATGCTGTAGCAACTAAAAGGAAGTAAGCCAAACCCAGCCACATTGGCTTCAGCCCCCTATAAAACACAGGTGAATGGGAAATCCATGTTACCCATTGAAAAAGGAGATGAGAGCTGTGTGGTTAAGACAGGAAGGTTACTCCATCATCTGAGCAAGCCAAGCACAAAACAAGCTGTCATGGGATAAGAGGGAAGGTCCTCTCATGGATCAGTAACTGGTTAAAAGTCAGGAAACAAAGGGTAGAAACAAACAGTCAGTTTTCATAATGGAGAGAGGTAAATAGTGGTGTCCGCCAGGGGTCTGCACTGGGACCAGTCCTATTAACATATTCATAAATGATCTGGAAAAAGGGGTAAACAGTGAGGTGGCAAAATTTACAGATGATATAAAACTACTCAAGGTAGTTAAGTCCCAAGCAGTCTGCAAAGAGCTACAGAAAGCTACAAAACTGGGTGACTGGGCAACAAAATGGCAGATGAAATTTGGTGTTGATAAATGCAAAGTAAATGCACATTGGAAAACATAATTGCAACTATACATATAAAATGATGGGGTCTAAATTAGCTGTTACCACTCAAGAAAGAGATCTTGGAGTCATTGTGGATAGTTCTCTGAAAACATCCACCCAATGTGCAACGGCACTCAAAAAAGCAAACAGAATGTTGGGAATCATTAAGAAAGGGATAGATAATAAGACAGAAAATATCATATTGCCTCTATATAAATACATAGTATGCCCACATCTTGAATACTGTGTGCAGATGTGGTCACCCCATCTCAAAAAAGATATATTGGAATTGCAAAAGGTACAGAAGAGGGCATCAAAAATGATTAGGGGTATGGAATGGCTTCTGTATGAGGAGAGATTAACAAGATTGGGACTTTTCATCTTGGAAAAGAGATGACGAAGGGAGGATATGATAGAGGTCTATGAAATCATGACTGGTGTGGAGAAAGTAAATAAGGAAGTACTCCTCATATCACAAGAACTAGGGGTCACCAAATGAAATTAATAGGTACAGGTTTAAAACAAACAAAAGAAAATATTTTTTCATACAATGCACAGTCAACCTGTGGAATTCCTTGCCAGAGGATGTTGTGAAGACCAAGACTATAACAGGGTTCAAAAAAGAACTAGATAAATTCATGGAGGATAGGTCCATCAATGGCTATTACCCAGTTGGGGCTATTAGCCAGGATGGCCAGGGATGGTGTCCCTATCCTCTGTTTGCCAGAAGCTGGGAATGGGAGACAGGGGATGGATCACTTGATGATTACTTGTTCTGTTCATTCCCTCTGGGGCACCTAGCATTGGCCACTGTCGGAAGACAGGATACTGGGCTAGACGGACCTGTAGTCTGACCCACTATGGCCGTTCTTATGTTCTATGTTCATTTAACAACATGAAAAACAACTTGCCCAATGTCCCTTTAAGAGAAAGAATAATTGTACCAAGGTGGATTATGTAAGCAGCTGCTGACCTTGTGACAGGCCCAAATGTCCGTGTGTGAGGTAGCTGCTTCAGGCTGGATCTCTGCTGCCGCCTCTAATACACATGTAAGAGTTACCATTTTAAAAATACCTACAAGTGAATAAGGTTAAAGCCGAGTGTCTAACTTGGGCGGGCAGATGCCAGGAAGCACATGTAACACTAGGAAAAACCAAGCCAATTCACACACGTCAAAGAAATCAAAGCCCCACAAACTGTTAGGAGCGCCAAACAAAGAGGCTGCCTAAGCCCCACCAACCTGAGTCTGTCAAAGGGCATTCTTCGTTATGGATGTTTAAGATCAGATTTTCCTTTTGACTTATTATAACTACTTCCCCAAAAGTAAATACAAAAAGCTGTTGCAGGAGAAAAGAACAGTTTTTCCTCCATCGAATGCAGTTGCTGGTTTGTTGTGGTAGGGTTGCTATTGCATTGTGGTTTATCAGTGCCAGTGTTTTCCTCAGGAGGCCTGGAGTGTGTATATCAGTGTTAGAAGACCACGTTCAAGCCCCAAGTGAGGTAGCCAGAGAGAGGCACAGGGTGAGTTTGCAGCACACTGCTCTTGAATGTGATTTACCTTCGCTCCTTGATGTGGACTGGGCTTGTCTGCGGAACCATGCAAGCTGGACCTCCCATACAATCCCATGACGCACAGTAACAAGGTGAGCACTTGTAGAAAGTGACCACAGCAAGAGCCAGTAGAACAATGCAGTTTGGCTTAAACAGTGGAGGAATCATAGAGGAGTAGGGCTAGGAGGATGTCGAGAGGTTGTGTATTCCATCTCCCCACAGTGAGACAGGACCAAGTAGACCTTTCTGGTGGCCATCTAACCTGTTATTAAAAACCTCCAATGACAGGGATTCCACAACAGCCTTTGGTAACCTATTACACTACTTAACTATCCTTACAGTCAGAAAGATTTTCCTAATAACCAACTGAAATCTACCTTACTTGCAGATTAAAAGTCCATTACTTCTTGTCCCATCTGCAGTGGGCATGGAGAACAATTGATCCTCATCCTCTTTATAACAGCCCTTAACACATTTGAAGACTTACCAGGCCCCTGCCCCTCCCCACCTTTTTTTCTCAAGATGAAACATGTCCAGTTGTTTTAATCTTTCCTCATATCATGGGGCCCCGCTTCTCCCTACGATTCTATGCACTGCAGAACACACAGCCTGCCTCCCAGCAGCGGAGCACGGCTGCTCTCAGACACTTGTGGAAAAGGGTTATGCTTCCCTCAGCTATGCAGTCTAAATTGTCTTAGGGTGAACTATTTATATTGTGGCCCAGTCTTGGCAGGGCATCAAGAATGGGTCATTTTGGCTCCCAAACCATGTTTGGTCGAACATGCTTGGTGAAGCAAGTGTGGCCGTTCTCCCAGATGCAGGCCTTGCTCCGCTTACCCCAGCCTTTGTCACCTGAGTTCAGACTCCTGTAATGTGCTCTGCTTGGAGCTACATCTTGAGACGATTTGCCAGAATAAGGCAAATCACTTAATAAGTGGAGCTTTATGTTAGGACCACACACCACTAGTGCTTAGGGAGCTGCACTGGCTGCCTGTAGTCTTCCAAGAGGAATCCAAGGTGCTTTTGCCCTTTGAAGAGCTAAAGGACTTCAAGGCCTGTCTACTGGAAAGGCTACCTCCCCTCCCGTGGCACGCTGCTATGACTATGGTCAGCTGAGGCTCTTGGGCAGGGACATCCTCAGTACAGCTCTGGTCCATAAGGCTGTCTGTCTGTCAAGGCATTTACACCTTGCTCAGCAACGTGGTGTTTTACCGAGGCACAGAAAGGTGAAATGACTTGCCCAAGGCCCCACAGAAAGGCAGTGACAGAGCAAGAAACAGAAGTCATAGGACCCTGAGCCCCATGTCTCAGACTCTAACCTCTTAGATTGCAGATCCCATGATGGCCACCGCACACGGACTGCCTTAAACCCTCGCACCCCATCCAGCTGTGCACCCTCCTGCAGAAGGAGCTACTGGGCTTTTCCCCACCACTTGTAATTCCTTGTGATTGTGGAGCAGTGACAGGGGAACAAGCACAAATCTCAGGGTAAAAGGTGGCATTGGAAGCCTGCAGCAGATAGATACAGCAGCCAAATTCACTCCATGTGCAACGCTGGTCCTCACAGATGCACAGCATTGATCTGTTTAATCCAATAAACTGCAATCCAAGGAAATTATTGTTAGTTGGCAATGGCAAACTGGAAGCTAAGGAGTAGGAGGGGGAAAAAATCCAACCAAACCCAACACAAAAGAGGCTTGCAGAAGAAAAATAAGTAAATAAGGATTAAAGGGAATATCAAGGCTCTTTCATTCAAGCAGCCCATAAAGATCAATTTCTCTGCCTTTTGTGAGCTTTTATTTCAGCTGCTATGATTTAAGCTAAATCCTGAATGGGCATCTCCCCCTGGCTCATCAGGAATCATGAGGCTTGGTTGCAGTTACTAACCAGATTTCTTCAGCAGCTAAAAATGCTAAGGCAGAAAACTAAAGAATTAATTTGTTTAAAAACCAAACGTTGCATCGTCACATGGCACAAAATCAGATGGCTCCCCCCGTCCATCCCCTCAGTGGGTACTGCCAGTACCGGTACAGCTCCTGCTTACTTGCTTTATGACATTTGTAACAAGGAGCTCATTAAATTAATAGCTGGGCTTTATTTTTAATGTTGTGTTTAGCTAATCCTGACTTACAATGGCACTCCCTGTGCGTGTACAATACTACTAAATGCAATATCATGATGCATTCTATTGCAGAGCCAGAAGATCAAAGGAAATGCTCAAGTGGTCCCTGCCAAATAGCTGGCTTGGAAGGAACAGGCCCTCTGATTCTTGCTGTGGGTAGAATCACTCAAGTCTCCAACTTGGTTCCTCGTTTAAGTGAGCTCAGGTAGTTCAAAATCTAAAATCTCACAAACCAGTTAGGACCCAATTAAAACCATTAGAAACTTAAGAATTGCCCCACCAAATTCAATCCATGGTGCATCTAGTCCAGTATCCTGTCTCGGATAGTGACTAGTACCACATACTTCTGAGGACGGTGCACGGTTTCCTCCTGAGTACAATAAGGAAAAAACTTCCCTCATGGGCATTTATTCCATAACTTTGCTAGTTAGAAATCGACTTATGCACAAAGCAAAAGAGTTCATATTCCTTCTCTTTTCTCGCTATCTACTGTAGCAGTGGATGTTCTCATTATCCATACAGAGGTATAACGCTGACTAAACTCTTGGCCTCAGAGAGGTCATGTGGCAGTGGGTTCCACAGGTTAATTATACAATTGTGTCAGAAAGTGTTTCTTTATCTCAATTTTAAATTTTCTACTTTGTTGTCCTTTGAGACGGAGCACTAAGGCCTTATAGTTTGATCATTTGGGGACAGATACATTGAAGGCCTTCCCATCTTTGGAGGGCTCTTGTAACGTATAAACCTCACATAGCTGCCTCCACACCTGAGAAGCTAGCAAAGGCATTTCAGTGCAGATGTCACAAACCCAATATAATGTTTGAAATACACATGGAGACTGGCAGTGGTCAATAACTACTGGGGCACTGAGCCTTTCACCTCTACAATACCAGGTCAAAAGCAACAAGGGGCAGTAGTGACCAAAAGTACAACAAGGGATCCACCAAGGTACTTAGGCATCTAAGTTTCAGGTTGAGGCTTCTAAGTCCTAGTTGCCGCTCTACAGCGATCCAGAAATCTCCCGTCAAACCGCACAGGCACCTCAACTCGCTTGGCACCTACGTTTTTCAGTGTAAAAGTTCCCTAGGGGCCCACATTCCTGTTTCTGGGCACGTGTGCTGCTGCCTTCCTCTCGGTGTCGGGATGCCTGTCTCCCAACCAAGCCGCAGAATAATCCACAAACTAGGGGGAGATAGGTGTTCAGCCACCTAAAAGTCACGTGTGGGGCCCGATTTAGTAGGCAGCCTCCAAGCACACCTACTGGATCGGGTCCCATTCAGATGTGACCAGAAGCTCAATGACTATTTATCCACAGTGGAACAGTCATTGGGCCAGAGACACACAGAGAACGGGAATGACTCTACAGTCTGGTAGTTACTGCACCCACCTGGGAGGTGGGAAACCCCAGGTCCTATCTCCCTGCTCCAACTACTCTTTCATCATTTATCCAGAGTGCGACAACTTCAACAGGAGACTGAGGGAGCTCCACATCAGCATAGCCCATAGCTCAGAAGTTAGCACACTCTCCTGCAAGGTGGAATACCCCCACCTCAGTTCAAATCCTCTTCCCCGCCTCTGGCAGAGTGCTCTAACTGCTGAGCTAAAAGTTTAAGGTGGGCACCACCTCCACCTGTTTCATGTTGAGCAAGGCAGGTGTCTAAAGTGCATTGCCTCTAAACACGTTTTAGGGTATCTCTACATGGCGATAAAAAACCCACCGCACCGTGTCTCGGAGCACGGCTCAGCTGACTTGGGCTGTGGGGCTATAAAATTACAGTGCTGGCTTTTGTGAATCATATTCTCAGGCTCGCTCTCTCTCCCCATTCATTACATCGGAGCCTAGGCACCTAAAGTGGCTTTGTGGATCACAGTGTTGTTTCTGTGATCTTCCAGATGCCTAGAAGTTAGGCACCATGATGCTTAGCAATACAACATCTAGGTTCCTTTGTGGATCCCAGCCTTATTAGATAAGAACTGTTTGGCAGCTTATAGGGCTGTTTGCACTAGGTAATTTCACTGATTCAGGCACAACCAGTTCAGCTGAGCGGTGCTAGGCCCACTCTTCATTGCCATGGGTTCATAGCATCCACACTACAGCCAGCCAGTTGTCAGGTTCCCCAATTACTGCTAAAGTAGTGACTGAAGCTTCTAGCCCACTGGTCCCTATGGCAGACCATTCCAGTACAGCAGCATGGGGAAAGCTGGTGGCAAAGCAAGTGTCATTTGTAATAGGTTTTTATTATTAAAGTACATTTGATACTTATAAAAACTTGTACTGATCGTGTGTCTCCTGGTTAAGGTTCATGGGGTACCAGACCGAGCCAAGATCACGGAGCACGGCCTTTGCTCCACTCAATTCTCCTGGGTGGGTGGGGTTGCATTGTGTCCTATGTTACACATGTGGTCAGACTAGAAGATCTAATGGTCCCTGCTGGCCTTAAAGGCTATGGAGAGAGCAGGAAGCTAGGGAAAAGCATTAGGGGATTGAGCTGAGATTGCTGGCTACCACATTTGTGGTACCCTGCCATGCCAGCATCATAGTAGCGTGCAGTTAAATTGCGCAGACACAGCTATTATTAAGACACGCTCAAAGAAGATACAATCAGAACATCAGTGGCACCACTTGTGCTAGGGTGGAAGTACGGTAGGTGGGTGTGTTGACAACATATCTTCAATGCACTGCAAGTACTCCACAGCAAGTCACTCCAATGTACTATTGGAGTAACACCATTTTTCTCTAATGACATCGGACTTCCTGTGAAATGAGTTAGTGGTCTGGCTCTGGTTCCTAATGGACAAGCATCCTGGTCACAAGAGACACCACAGTCATTGGTACCAGTTGCCTGACAGACCCAGTTGAGAAACCAAAAACTGCATGTTCCCTGGACACTGAAATGCCCTCTCAGCCCAAGAGGTGGCACCTTTGGTCAGAGGTGACGGGTAAGGACAACCTTCTCCAAGTCTATCCACCCAGCACCTCTCTCTGGTACCTAGTTCACAAGAAGAAATTGAAAATAGATAAGAGACAACTTAGTCAGCCTGGGGTTTTGCCCCAGCAAAATCTTTGGGTAAATGACATAAGCACATCTGAAGTGCAACCCGCACCAGCATCCCCTTTAAACTATTGCAGCTCCTCCTTTCCCTGCTCTTCCCTTTCAGTTATTTGCCTTCGGTTTTAGCCCAAGTGGTATATTGCTATTATAAACCTACCTCGCTTAAGAGATTGAGGGGTTTGGCGCCTGAGTCCCATGCAGCTTTATGCAACTCCATACAGAACCATTTGATGTGAATGGTCTTCCTAGGGCCAGTACTAATTGGTGAGCTTCTGTGCCCCAGAGATCAGCAGCCATGTTTATGCTAAAACTAAGCATCTGAAACCAAAGAGAATCAACCATACACTCCATCACTCCCACCCCCGTCAAATGCACATTCCAGGGGAGGCACTGCTCAAGAAGACAGCAAAGAGGGCATGTAATTTGGGGCATTCAAGGACAGATGAGGGTTGCCAGCTGTAGTTTGTTTCAGACTCCAGAGGAGCAGTTGAATTTACCTTTAGTACAGAAACAAGTTTGCTTGTTCGTCTCTCCAGCAAAAGAGACAAAAAGTTCCTTGCCGTGAGCAGACCGGCTGTGAACATACGAAGAGAGAGTGCATGGTGCTTAAATGCAAGAAACACATTTTGGACGTGGAGGCCTGCTTGTGCTGGCAGCTGCTCTAGTCGCTCCCTTTGGCTCTGCCCCAGGTTGCCCACAGACTACCACCACTCTGCAGGTGTCATTAGATACCCGAGGGGGAGGGGTATCATTACTTGCACAGAACAATTGTGGACACAAGGGAGGTTGCAAAACCAGGCTAGGAAGAGACTTTAATCAATCATCTCTCAACATGGAGAACTGGGGAAATGAGGAGACAGCAAGACATGCACACACAGTGGTGGTGGTGGTGGTGGTGGAGGAAGGGTATAAGGAGATCAGTTCAAGAATATTACAGCCACCGTCCCCGAGGACAACTATACAGAATTTCATTCAAGAGGAGCAGGTGTTAGGGTACAGGCCTGCGCGACTCTGTACTGCTGTTCAGATTCTGGTTAAAGACAGCCAGTAATTTCTGATTGTGTTGCACCAGCTGGAGAGGGAAGAGATCCTGGTAAGAACACAAGAACGGCCATACTGGGTCAGACCAAGGGTCCATCTAGCCAAATATCTTGTCTTTTGACATTGGCCAGTGCCAGGTGCTTCAGAGGAATGAACAGAACAGGCAATCATTAAGTCATCCATCTCCTGTCGTCCACTCCCAACTTCTGCCAATCAGAGGCTAGGGACACTCAGAGCATGGGATTACATCCCTGACCATCTTGGCTAATAGTCAATAGGTATTCTAATGCAGTGTGAGTTGTAATGGCTAATCATGTGTTAGTCTTTGTGTACACACAACAGGCCACTGCATTTGTAGACTATATTTTAAATAGGTACATTTCTACTACAGCAATTGGTAGAGGAGTGGGGGGAGGGAAAGCCAGGGGACATAGAACCTCTACTTCTTCCACTCCCATACAGACTGTGACAGTCATTGCAACAGGCCACCATGCAAAGTTAAGGACCTGATTGTGAAAGGACCAGTGTGTTTGCAATGGAAGCTCAGTCCCTCTAGGGATCAGGCCCTGTTTAGCAAGCAAGCTACAGAAAGGAACTTTTAACTAGTTTGGCAATAAAATAAATAATACCTTAAAAGACAAATGGAAAATTCTGCCTGGAAAAGGAGTACACAGCATGAGATCACAGGATTCAGCAGACTATAAAATAGGAAGTGAGACTAACTCTTCGCCCCCAACAGCTGCACAAAACCCTCCTACAAAGATTACAGACACACTTGGCAATTGCCTTCCTCCTTCAGCCTCTCTCATTGTGGACAAGGCAGAGTTGGTAAAAGCACGAATGCAAAGAGGATATTAGATAAAGCATCTGGTAAAGTCAAGCGTGAAATATTAACCACAGGAGGCGATGGGTTGTAGTTTTATGCAAGATCACAAATTCAGTGTTTAGAGAGCCTGAGATGCCCTTGTATATTAGAGCTTCCGAGTGCTTGTTGAATGTTGCATTTAAAGAGCCACTGAGGCTTCTTGGACAATTTTGAACTATGTTTTTATTTACTGTATTTTCTCTCTTTTGTTCTTGCTGTTCCCTTCCCTTACCGTTATGCTAGGGCCTTTTGCATGAAAACACATTGTTTATTTAATTCCCATTCATCCAGCCAGTTTCAGACAGTTTGTGCTTGTAACTGGGCATTCTGCATACTTAATTTTCACATGCAGTTACCGCAACTGTACACCCCACATGCTAATGACTAGTTGCATTTGTGCACACAATTACCTATTTGCACACACAACTACATGAACTGCACAGGCAAAGTAGCTATGCAGATGCTCAGCTGAACTGTCTGAAAATCTGGCTGTATGAGAATTTTGTGCAGGTGAAAGAGGCTGGAGCAACAGTCCTCGAAACTGAAGTCCTACTTATCCACTAAACGTGCAGCATAGACTGCAGCAGAGAAAGCTTCCCCCATAATCCTTCAACCTTGCCTTGAAGGGACCTTCTTTTAAGGGTGACAGTGCAGTTCAGTTTCTATGGTCCGCTCAGTCCTTGTTTATTCTGGTGGAGACTGCTAGGTTGCCAATTAGTGCCAACTGTGACAGATTGCGTGGTGAGGACAACTATCTGCCACTGAATACTAGACCGTAATCATAACAAACTTTGCCACTTAGGAGTTTAACTGACACCTGCATTACAATCCTCCATGAAAATCAAACTCGAGCTCTGCAGCAAGCAACAAAGATTTCACGAACAGTCAAGGAATCAAGTTGGGAGATAAGCCGCAGGAGCTGATTAACGCATGGTACAGGGTGTCTCCTGTCTTTGCAAGGAACACAGGACAGGGGAAAAGGAAGAACACAAACCAGAGAACACTCATTAGAGATGGTGTGTCATGTGTAGAGAGAAGGGTTTTCACAATGCTCAGAAGGTACCCAAGACTCTAGAGCAGGGGTGGGCAAACTTTTTGGCCTGAGGGCCACATCAGGGTTCTGAAACTCTATGGAGGGCAGGTGTAGTGTATTGAATTGCTCCCTGTAGGAATGTGGTACTTATGGTGTACTACTTATGGCTGCCAGACCTGGTGCTCTGAGCAGCATGGTAAGGGGGTGGGGAGCGGGGGAGGTTGGATAAGGGGCAGGGGGTCCCAGGGGCAGTCAGGGGACAGGGGGCAGTTGGATGGAGTGGAGACAGTCAGGGGATGGGGAACAGGGTGGGTTGGATAGGCATGGGAGTCCCGGGGGGCCTGTCAGGGGGTGGGGGTGTGGATAGGGGTCAGGGCACGGGGGGGGCGGTTAGGGGCAGGGGGTCCTGGGAGGAGGTGGTTAGGGAGCAGGGGGGTTGGATGGGTTGGGGCTTCTGAGGGGGGGCAGACGGGGACAGGAAGTGGGAGTGGGCGGGGGCCAGGCTGTTGGGGAGGCACAGCCTTCCCTACCCAGGTGTAGTGTATGAAATTGCTCCCCATAAGAATGTGCTACATATGGCTGCAAGTCCTGGTGCTCCCTAAGTAGGACATTCCTACAGACAGCAATTGAATACATTGCCCCCCCGGTGGCTCTCGCAGCCACACTGCCCTGAGCACCGGCGCCATGGCGAGCTGAGGCTGTGGGGGAGGGGCTGGGGGTTAGCCTCCCCGGCTGGGAGCTCAAGGGCCGGGCAGGATGCGGCCCGCAGTCCGTAGTTTGCCCACCTCTGCTCTACAGCCAGGATTTCATTTTGGGGTACCAGTGTGAGCTTTCCAAACAGACCAGTTTTGTCCCAAGCCCAGATGACTCAGAGGAAGATGAGGGGGAATGTGACAGCTGGCATCTTTCAATAGCATCATTCATCAGTGAGGGGGTAACAAGGGTGGTGGATTTTCTGGAAAGCAGGTAGAACCACAATTCCATCCTGCAAGGAGACATCCTGAGACCTACCAAAACTCATTTCATAGCCATGCTCCCAGGAGAAGATCAAGCCAATATCCCAGGGCTGAATGACTTTCAGCCTCACTACCTCCTAGACAGCGGGCTTTCTAGCCCCATCACTGGGCTGCACACAATGCGTGTCAGATGGGTTTATTTCAGTCTTTATATGTATCCTGTTTGCGCTGAATTCTTCTGAATCTGGACTTAAAGCACCAATATGTAAGGAATAGTAGAGTCATATGACAATGAGTACAGAGGCCAGAAAATGAGTTGGTTTCTGTCATGACCAGCCTCACTCCACCATCATCTCATCTATGATTTCTGGTGAGACGGCCCCACAGTGGACTGGGGAGGTGACCAAAGGGCAGAGGGAATAAAGGTAGTTAAATTAATCGAGCGCTTCATTAGGAAGTGCCGGGTGGCCTCAGAGTGATACTCTGTCATCACTGAGGCTGCACAACAGTGGTTGTGCACCTGGCCAGCATTAGCCTGAATGAGGCCAGAGAAGTTGCATTTGCGTTTTTATGACTGGATCTCCCCCTCCCCCACTATCCATTGGGTTCATTTTGTGAGCAATCACATCTGTTTATGTTTCACAGACACCTGCATATCTTGAGATGACAGCAACTCCCTGAATGCTATAATCAGCTATTTCTCAACAGAGAAATTGCCAATTTGGTAAATAAAGCTAATTATGAAAGAACATGGAACTGTATTACAGTTGCCTCAGGGAGAAGATGGCCCTGCGCAGTGCGATATTCAGCCCTGGCATCATAATCCATCACCACCTCCACCCTGCAAACTGGGGCGGCTGAAATGCAGGTTACATGTGCCAAACAAACCTGGGGGAGAGGTGGGACAAGGAGACAAGCTAACGGGGACAATCATCCCTCCAAGCCAACAGTAATTAAGTCGTCATCACCTGGAGATGAACCTTACCCCTCGAAATTTCTGCAGTGAGTGGCTTTAGTGCTCTGCTCCACAGAACGTACATGCTGTAGGCAGAGCAGGAGCCATACCCTGCTGGCATGGCAGCAGCACAGAAAGCCCTCCCAACTCTGCTAGCAACAGACCTGAGGGCACAAAGTGCCTAGCTCTGGGTCGCGAAGCTTCCCCTCCTCTCCTAGGGCCAGTGGGTCTGACCTGCACAGTGCAGCAAATTTGGAATTAAAGGGAGATCTGTGACTTTAACAAAGGAAGGGCAATGAGTGAGTGAACGCAGTGCCTTGTATAGTGAACAGGGCTTTGCAGCTCTGTCCTGCTTGATTAACAGCAAGTGTAAAAGGCCAGGAAACTGAGCTGACATATGGGCACATTTCCAGTTTAACTGCACCCATGATGAGTGGCAAAGTTCAATGATGACTCAGTAGGTGGCACTCTACTACTGAATCAAACACCCAAAAGAGCTGTGAGGGGCACTGTAACGCTGGAGGTGCGACATTTTGGCTAAGACGTTAAACTAAGGTCCTGATCTCATGCGGTTATTGAAGACATGGTCCACCCTTCAGTAGCTTTGGTGCTGGCTGGATGTCATGGCTAAATTCCACCCCTGCTCATTTCATTCTGGCTACCTTATATTCCCCCTGTGGTTTCAACTGGAGAAGTTATTCTTCATTTCCTGTCCCAAAGTACTACATAGTGTTCTTGGCATGGGGAATCATGAACCAGGTCCCAACCTACAGGTGGCTGCATGTCAAAGATGGGAGAGCGATCTCTGCCTGTGCTATACACATAGGTATAGAGTGTGCAAAGCAATAGAGATGTGTTCCATCACAGACCAGAGCCAGGCAGTGCCAATGCTAGGAGACACCCAAAGAAATACATTCCAAATAGACTGACTGCCTCGCAACATGGATAGGGATGCAGTGCTACACATGCTGTTCCCTACTGCCCCTTGTTCCACAAAGAGGGAACACAATGGAGTGGGGGCTGGAGGGTGAGAGAGAGAAGAGAGAGAGAGCAAGCAGGGGAGAGAGAGTGCACAAGAGACTGGTGGAGTGAGGACTCTGTATTAGGTAAGAAGATTTTGCAGCATGATTCACCACAGCTAGTTCCCTTTTGGCCAAGGCTTTGTCCCCTTCCAAGTACTTTCAGAAAAGCCAAAGTCATTCAACCCCTGGCCTGAAACAAACGATATTTTTAATTTACAAACTGTGATTGGAACTATTTCTATCCCTATTCCTGATGCTTATTGGGAATTGACAGATTTTCACTGCTGGCAGGGGCCGGAGGGAGAGTAAGGAGCAATTCTCAAACTCAGAGCTGAAAGCATCTCACGGACACAGTGACCATTAGACAGTTTATTGTTCTTAGGAGGGAGCCTTGGAAGGAAAGGAATGTGTCTGCTGGTGTTAACGACAAGAGCATGTTAGGAACAGTTAATCCTAACAAGCAGGTCAGGGTTTCTTCCCCCAATACTTCAGATGCCTTTCTCTGGAGCACAAGGACAAAGGCAACAGGACTTGAAACACAGAATGCATAAGTGAAACCAAAACTAGTACAGAGTTAACTGGGCCTTGGGTCACATGGGCCTCTAAGCTATGTGCCCTGCTGTGGGCACTTATGTTGACAGGCTTCTTTTCACAATGAACGAATAGGTGAAAAAGGGTGAAGCACATTTGGCATAACAGTGCTGCCCCTCAAGCCCTCCCTCCGCCCCAACTCCAAAAACATCCAGTGAGACAGATACATGCAGGAGTTTAGAAGAGGAATCGTGTCGTTTTCTTGGACTGCTACCAACAGAAGGCACCGATTTTGGTCAGCATAAATCCAGAAGGATGCTGGGCTTCCAAGGGCCTCTGTGGTCCCTGTGCTCTGCTCTTTGGTGGCTGCCGGGTTTTATTCATCATTAATCAACATTGCCTGGGAAAGAAGAAGACAAAGGGAAGAACTGGCTCGTTAGTTATTCAACTGCTGACACTGGACTGTTTCTTTCTGAGATGAATGAGTAACATGGGCAGGGATGAGATATAGCTCACACCCAGACAGGAGAAACAGCACCCTTCAGAAGATTATCAGGTATTCCTGGCTGCAAAAACAAAGCAAGATGTGGGGGGAAACAGGGATCATAGAAAAGGTCACTGAAACAGCCAAATGGCAGAGGAAGAACATTTCAAAATGTGTAACTGGCCCCTCACCTCTTTCCACTCTGTTCCACCCAAAATCAACATGATCCCACCCCAATTTAAAGGTCTGTAACATTTCAGAAGGGAGAAGTTAAAAATCGCAAAGCTCCATTTGCTTCCTGATGAGCTTTGAATGAAGATTCTGTAACTACACAGGGTAGCTCTCAGTAGCAAAGCTCTTCATACTGCCATTAAGGTTTCCTCTCAGCCTCTAGCAAAGTCAAAGTTGGTTTTGAAGAGGAGGAATGAACCCAGTCCCAGCAGTTCACTTGCTCCAAGATTGTTTTCTGGATCATCACCCCTACATGTTGTGAAACAACAATAGACCTGGGTTTCTGCTCTGGCCAAGAAAGATTTCTTCCAGGTTCTCACCTAACGCCTCGTCAGCCCCTGCACCATGCAGCTTCTGGGAGTTAGTGGCAAGAAACCCCAAACCAAGCTAAAGCACGTTAAACCCTCCCTGTTTGTCCTTAGGGCTGACCCAAACTAAGGCTGCTTGCTAGGGGATCACTCACCATCCCCTACAATCTCTGCCTGGCTGACCCCATCTCCTCCTCTGATAGTGGAGCTGAAACAAAAGGAAACACCTTTTTGCCAGACTCCTCTGATAACAGGTAAGAGGGGAGGTAATTTGTGGCCTGATTTGCCACCTTTCTGGGATCTTGGGTCCCACAAATGGTAAGGCTGACCCTGGGACAAGTGAAAGAAGCCCAGGATCAAACATGAGACACAAGCTCTGGTGAGGGGGACAAGAAAAAACTTGTCCAAGGAAAGATTTAACAATGGAGATATAAGGACTTCAGTGAGAAACAGCAGGTCTCTAGCCTCAGATTCAAGAGTCAACGTTCCCAATGTAAATCACACTGGAGATGGATTATTTTTTCCATCATATATTTATACAATGCCCATCATGGCAGCATCTTGGCCTCTTACTGTAAGTGCCAAACTGACACACAGACCGACCAGGATGACAACAAAATGTCTGCTCCTGCCTTTTGATGGGCCTGGGCCCTGACCCTACCTTGATTAAACAAGGCAGTTTACAATCTGCCCTGCAGGCCGCCACCAACCTTGAGCTCTGGTAGACCAGAAATAGCAAGTTCCCCAGGTGAGGGCTCTCCACTGACAATGAATACTCTGACAGTGGCATTGGAAAGCTCTGCTCCAGTAATCAACAGCAAGAGTGATGATCCTCCCATGACGGTCCATGGACAGGTGGGAAGAGAAGCTGCAGTCTCTCAGCTAGGCAAGTTCCAGATCAGCTATGGGGAACAGTACAAACACTCCATGGCAGGGTTGACAATCTGGTACTGTGTTCACTATCTAGCCCCAGCAGGGCTTGGAGCAGTTTGCTCAGCCCCTACAAAGCTGAACACTTCCTATCAATCTACACATACACACACTCCACCTGACACTTGGACAAGTGCAGACAAGCTTAGAAGGGAACAACACCCTATCCTCCTTTCAGACAGTCTGACATGAGAAGGATAGAGGATGAAGAAATAGAGGGTCCCACAGACCACTCTCACCCCCACTAAAGTTTGAGGGACTTTGGCTTTTAATCTGAGTGACACAAACCATTCTAAAACCCAGATCAACCTCATGTACTTTGTCCCCAGAGGAATCTTTTAGCTTTTTTGAACCCTGTTTTCTACTTACACTCCATATCGTGCTAATGGTGAGAGAAGACAGAGGGTACAGAAAACCTGTGGGTCTGTTCAAACCCTTTTTAGGATATCATGGTGGCTGCAGCACATGCCATAGTCTCCCTGTCTTTACTCCCACTTCTCTCATTTCTAGAAGTTAAAAGAAAACAGCTGTCCTGTAATGAGCTCCTACCTCCTCTCCTTCCTGTGGATGACAGCAGAGCTGATGCCAAGTGAAGGCTTCCCTGTATCAGCAACAGCAGCATCCTACCAGCCACACATTCAGCAAATTGACAGTCTGTCTAAACTACAGTGAAAAGCGTGTTGACAGAACCAGTTATGATGTTGGTTGTCTCTCCTACTGGGTTAAAGCATGGTTCCATTTTGCAGGGCAAACAGAACCTAGACATGTTTAAAGAACCCTGCTAAAGCCAGTTACAGAAAGGAGGCTGAGTGACTCAGGGATGATAGGGGTCTCATACAGCAGTCCAGAGGTTCAGGCTAGATTTGAGCTCTATCCCCGTCTGCCTGGTGGTCTTCCTTATGGGAGAAGATGCTTTTCCTGCAAGCACTGGCCCAGAAAGGGGGGTCCTTACAGGAATGATGTCACTGTGCTGGATAACATTCATCGGCAGCTGGTGATGTCACTCCAGCAGTAACCTAATAATAGGCTCATGTCCGCTGACTGAGGTTCCTGCAAGGGCAATTATTCAGCCCATACCTCCTCTACATCCTCAGTATGCTCCCATCTCTAGCATTAATGAGCGGGAGGGAGTTGGTAGGGATGTGAGGATAAAGAGAAACGTTATTTGCCAAATTATCTAGTCAAAGCTTATCAGGAAATCATCGATATTACTTGACCAGCTCTAATTTCCCAAGTAATTTTCCTGATCATTAGAAAGTTAAAGTTTTACATTAAGCAGTACATTTTAAAAACGGCAAAATGCAATAAGCAAAGAAGCAATACAATTCACAGTAAAATAATTCATTATATTCAGTCTGCAACATTTTAGTTAAGCGTCAAGGAATGCTGCATTCTTTAATAGAGCCACTAATGCACCAACTCACCCTTCAATTATATTTTAAAACTTTTAAAAAGCACTTTTTCTTCCTACAGATTGTGATATCAGTTATTTTGATTTGTTTTTACTTGCTGAGAGAAAGACAATTAGCCAGCACTTACTGATTAAAATCAAATCCGTCCAACCCCAAACCATCTATGCACCTCTAGGGATACATCAACCAGAAGGTTAAGAAGCATTCCTAATCCTAGAACATCACAGGATCCATCTCAGAGGGGTGGGGAAAGAATAGAACTTGATGAAACTCCTGGTCTAATAAGCATTGGACCCCAAAGCTGGCAGGGTGCAGAACAGAGCTGCCCACCTGCTTCCTGCCGTGCAGCTCGCATCAAGGAAAGTTTCTATGAACAAAGGCTGCAGTTGGATAGAACTATCAATCAGCCCAGGCTGCTCCCAATGGAGGCCTGATACAATTACATCTAAGATCAACACACACTGGATGGAGTGACTAATTAATTTCTGCCCTCCTAAGAGGGTACTGTATGTTGTGCTGATGAAGGTTATGGGACAGTCAGTGCTTGGAGACTGAAGTACTCTCAGCACAAGGCTGATTGGATACAGGGAAGCCTCTCACAGCCATGACCGCTTCACTGCTTGGCACAGAGACTCAGACCCACTCTGATAGCATTTACCAAAGCAGCACAGACCAGTGCTATCCTGTCTCCAGTAGTGGCCAGTGACTGATGCGTCAGAGGGACACGGAAACCCTCTTAATATGTACTTAGGTTCCTTTTACAAAGAAAGCAAAAAACATGGCATCGTGTATGAGCTGGCTAACGTGTACAACATTGCTCCTCCTTGATGGAATCAACTGTGTGTCACGAACCCTATACTGTTAACAGTTAATGATGCTGGTGGCCTGTGATTTTGGTGCCAGAGATCAAAGTTCTATGACCACAGCCACTGTAAAACTATAATCAGTCATAAATGTGCTGCACAGCGAAAGCCAGGGGGAAGGTGTGGTGGGGAGGGGGTCTGATTTGTTACAATATCATATGCACATACACTTACAATGAAAGTAGAAATTGTCTCACTTATCATAGGCTATCCAATTAAACAAACCGCTGGGTGCTTACCCTCCACAGTCCCACAGTATGCCATTCTAGGAGTTCACAGATTTCACTGGATGAACCAGACAAATCCCTCACCTGGCATACACAACATTCCATCCCTACACAGGTCCTAGGGCAGGTTCAAAGCCAGTCCAAGTCAGCTAGCAACCAAGTGTTGTTTCTGTGTGATGGCTGTTCAGTGGCCCACAATGAAATGAGTTAGAAGCTTCAGCTCTGGCACTAAGTATTCTCCTTGTTACAATTTCAGTAGTGAAGCCAGGAGCATGGAGACCATATTGGGCATGGAGACCATATTCCCTGGTCACATTTGGAGGCACAAGGGGGGAGCTTGCCATGCTGCTGTCCAGGATATCCATGATCTGTAGATGGAGGAATTCAGCCTCTATGGCTGCCAGTCTAGCATCTCTAAACTCGCATATGTATGTGAATGTATTATATTTATGTACCTCACACACACAAGAGTACAAGATAGTTCCTCACAACTTCAGCTCTAGCAGGGAAGGAAATTTGTCCAGTCTAGAAACCATCTCCAGTTTTGCTTGTCTCTACCTCCCCTCTCCTGACATGCAGCAATCTGAACTACTAACCCACAACTCTTCACCACTGTGAGGCTTTGCCCCTCAACTAACAGCACTGAAAATCAGCCAGCTGCTAGGCTTCCAGTCCCCTCACCTCACAGCAGCGGCATGGAAAGCCAGCTACTCTCCGTCCTTGCTTCCATCAGGGTGGACAAGAAAGGGTCAGGCTCTGCAATCATTTCAACTCAAGAGACATTTTGTCCTTTCCAAGGCTGTGTTTAGCTGTGGGGAGTGGGGGCTCTCCCCTACTCATCCTAGTACCAACATGGGGGGCCAGGTAAACCCAGCAACAAGGTTTTCTAGTGCTGCTCTATTATTTTCCTCCCTTTCCTTTCCTCTCTGCCCTGTGCGGTGCCTGCATCCAGAAGGGTAGCCAGTTAAGATCACTTGGGCCAGTGTAGAGCTGTAGTGGGGAACCTCTCCCCCTTAGCCCCATCAAGGCTGGGTTGATCTAGCTGCCAGGGTCCTGGTGTTGCCTGGCACTCACAGGCAGATGTGGAACGTTCTCAGTTGACAGTCTCATACCCTGTGAAACTTTCTCCCTCTGGTGGTTTGCCAGAAGCCATGTTTGGCAAACCTCAGCACTGGGCAAGGCACATTTGTTAAAATTAAAGCCTGAGCAAACACCACGGCAGCAAACCCTGCCATTTGCTGGGTGCCTCTGATGGACAATATTTTACTATTGTTTTAATATTATTTTCAGCACTCAGGCTCCATGGCAACAGGATCAGGATTGCCAGCCACACGCCAAATGTCTAGGATCCCCCTTCTCCCCTGAATCCCTCCCCCAGAAGGGTGGTGGAGAAAAAGGGGGAAGTGGATGTTTTAAGCTTCTCCCCATGGTTGTAGCTGTAACCTCATGCCACAAACCAGCTTATCCTCTCTTTGGAAAAAACCTTTCATTTAAATGATTATGAATCTTTTTTTTTGTGAATCTGCCAAGAGAGCTCCCCCAAGGTTCTGAGTTCTAAACAGCTATCAATGGACCTCCTTGAGCAGGGTGCAATCATCTGGGTGCAGAACATTAATTCCTCATTGCACTTGTGCTGCAGATGCTGACACTTGCTGCCTTGTATTTAGCACTTCTGAGGAGCTTTCCCTCTCCAGAGAACTTTACAAACATCAGTTACCTTCCCAGCATCTTGTGGAGATGGGGAAGTGTTATTCTCATTTTACATGTGGGAGACAGGCTCAGAAATGTTAAGTAACTTGTTCAAAGCCATGCACAGGGAGTCAGTGGCAGAGCTGGAATTACAACTATGGAGTTCATGGCTCCCTGCCCTATGCTCATACCATACCTCTCCACAGCAGCATTAATACTGGTGCACATGTTGTCTGCCTTTAGCCAGCACGACTGCAGAAGTGTTTTTCACTTTTGCTAACTTAGAAGGGTCCTCCAAGAAAACACAAAACACATTGCCAGTCCCAAGATGGGTATTCAAGGCCTTTTTACTGGCTAAGGCATTTGCTCCTGGACTATTAGCACCTCAAACTATTTTTAGGTGCATTTGTGTCACTTTGATTTGATGTATGCTGCAGGTATTTTTCAGTTATGTGCAATATGTATTGTTGCATTCAGTGTACGGTCTATTCCAAGGAGCAGCTGTGCTGACAAATGGATCAAAACACTTCTATGCCATACACTTACTGCACAATAATAAAGCAGCTTGATACCTCCTCTCTATCTCCTGTCCTTCAGGATAACACACAGTCCAAGGGTACTGGGGAGGTCTGCTTTCCTTCTCGCAAAGATTTGGATTAAGAGGGGGCAGGAGGGTGTTTAAGCACCAAGAAAAATAGTTCATTCAATAAACAACCCACGAGTTCTGCTTCCTCATCCCCTACGCCGTTAATTGTTGCAGAGACAGAGGAGGAACAGAAATAACTAGCTTCTGGCCTACTTTACTCCTGGATATAGATCTCAGAAGCCGGCATGATGGCAGAATGGAAAGCCTCCAAAAAGGTACAAGGTGTATAGTGGGGGAACCACAGAGAGCACATCAGCATGGAAGCCCCCACTTGGTCTACACAGCCTGATGGAAAAAAGGAAGCAGATCTTCTCTACTTATTTCTTTTATTTTCTCCTTGACTCGAGAGACCAGATGCACTGTTTGCTTTGCTCTGCCACTACACCTCCTGTCGTCTGTGTATGACTGCAAGATGGAGTAAATCACTAGCTCCACTAATCTCTAGTTGTTCTGAGACTCATCTGTTTGTTCATGCATTATAACATATTGATTTCCAAGAGACAATCACTCTGACCATTGTTCTAGCCCAGAAAGAGCCCTCATCATTACACCTGCTTTATAGGAAATGTTTTTCCACTGGCTGAGAGTTTCTGCAATTCCGAGAATGCTGTAAACAAACAGACTCCATTTGGGGTCCAGTCCGCTAACAAGTCAGCAGCCCCAACATATTACTGCAGGGAGTACACAGCTTTTTTTATTTTGGACATGAGCTGGAAAACGAGAGGAACAAATATAATTCTGTGAAGGGTCACTCCCGAGAGAATGATTGCTAACTTATTGCAATAAATACCGAGGGTGCTTTTTGTTAAATTAATGTCCATTGCATTTAATCTTGCTTTCACCATTAAGAAAGCTCACCAGGCTAGAGTGATGTTCCTTGTGCCTGGCATGCAGGCTCCACCCACGCCTAGGAGGTGATGCAAAAGGAGAAAAATTTAGAATAATTCATTTGCGAACTCCTCTTCACTCCACCCATCATTAAATGATTTGGAACAGGGTACATTTGAGTATTATTAAAATATTTTTTATTTTTCAATATAGACTTACTGAGGGATGAAAATTGTATAGGGAGCCCTTCACTGCTAGATTAATCCTGCTGTTCTGATGCTGGTACCTGCTCAGAGCTTGGCACCTACATCTCCCTGCTATTCCAGTCCTGAATCCCCTCATGTCTCGGTCATTGCACCTCAACTCTTCTATGAGGCACACTCTGCTATTCTAGCCCTGTGCCCCACACACAGCTCTGCCCCTGCACCTCAATCCTGACCTGAAATCTCACCTGCTATTCCTATGCTGACCCCTCCCCTGCTCTGCTAGTGCCTCGCCTTGCTATTACAATCCTGAACTTCTTGATCCAAAAATGCCATATCATGCTGAATTCTGTCAGTCGCTAATGCTTTGTTATATGAAAAAGTATCTGATATTAGACAAGGCTCAGACCAAGCTCATTTGCCTTGCAATTTAGCTCACATTTGAAGCCAGCCCTTCCAAGATAAAATGCTGGTACATCTGCCTATCATATCACTTAGTTCTACTGACTGTGCCAATATCTGAACTGCAACATCTTGAAGAAATATGATGTCCCCCCCCCTCCTCTTACCTCTGCAGGAATAGAACCTTGGATCACAGAGGCAGCCTCACAGCACACACAGCTAAAGGGGATGGGGAGGGCTTATGGCTATTGTCTTATTTGTTCCATACAGTACTTAGTTCATTTTTAGACTCTGTATATAACAACAATCAAGATGAGGTAAATGAGTCTCCCATATGGCAGCACAGAACACTAATCATCAGAACCCAAGTCCAGGGCTGGAACTTGCAGTTTATTTCATATTTTTGTTTAGACAAGTGTTAGAACTACATCTTATTGGAGGAAAAGGACATACAACTGCTGTGAAGTGGCATGAAATGGCTCCACTAGAGTTGGTCAAGATTGCTTCAAAATTCATTTCCCATTAGGATTGTGACCTCTCTCTTTACAACCAGACACAATGATTCCGCCTTGGATGAAGATAATTACATCCCACTATACACATTAGAAGGTACAACCACAACAATGCACTTTATAGGAACAGACAGAGAAAGGAATATATAGGGAAAGGACAGAACACTAGCTATTTCTCTCCAGTGCAACTGGAATAACCCCTCGCATTCTTTAAGCTTGTAGTTTAACTTAAACTCAGGAGGGATAAAGGAATCCAGTAGTTACCTGATGTTTTCAAGAGCAGAATAATTACAACTTGTGCAAATTCAACCCTAGTTTTAGGTAGGATTAAAAGAAATGTTGCTAATACTTATAACTGCTGCTAGGGGAACAATACTCCCACTTCCAGAGCCAAAACGAATAGAAATCACCCCAGTGATGCAACATAAAACTTTGGTCCTACAAACTCTAACCCAAAAGCATTAGTGAAGTAAGGACAGAGGGTAGCAATATTGTTGCGGGTGTAGAAAGGCTTTGGCTGCAGGCACTTTTAACCACTGTTGTGTTTTACCTTGCTCAGAGCAGATCTAAAGTAGAGTATATATAGATATATAGATATATAGATCTAAAGTAGAGTATATATAACTTGGCTTCTTACCATTGCTACAACCAGTCGAACTGAACAATTGGACCAACAGTGGGAAATTAAAAGAAAAAGAAAAAAAATACTAGTACAGACACAGCCAAAGAAACTTTGTGGACCAGTCTTGTCATCTCTCTATGCTGCCATTTCCCCACATATAAAATGGAGATACTATTTACTTGTCTCACAGGGGGTTGAGAGTGACAAGGAGGGTGAAGTAATATATTTTATTGGAGCAACATCTTTTGGAGAAAGACACAAGCTTTAGAGCTACACAGAGCTCTTTTTTAGGTCTTGGAAAGGTAACCAGAGCATCACAGCTAAATACAAGGTGAAACAAATTGTTAGGCATAAGGAGTTAACACAAGCTGCAAGAGACCATTCAAGATGACATGGGCAATTAACATCTCAGCAGTTGTAGAAAAAAAGAGGGTTAGTGGGTTACAGATTGTTTTAAAGGAGACATAAAACCAGTGTCTCTATAAAGTCCATGGATTTTAGTGAAGTTATAAATGTAAGCTCCCAAACTCATCTTTTGCAGATGTTGTGCAGGTTTCCTTTGAGGACGAGGACTAAAAAAAAATCAGATGGAGAGTGATTGTTTTGTGAAAAGTGTTTGCCCTGGGATGATAAGGCAGAATCAGTGAAAGAATTCTTTTAGTTTTTTTTTTTTAAACTAAAGCAATCAGACTGGAATCTGTAACAAACATCACACCCACGACCCCCACTCCACCAGAGGGAAGAGCTATAGAGCCCCTGAAATCCAACCACCAGATAACAATCAAACCAATAGACAAAGGGGGTGTCATCATAGTTCTCACCCATGATTATTTTGTCAACAAGGCCAACCCAGAACTCTCTGACACCACCTACTATAAAGAACTCAAAGACAACCTCACACCACAATTGACCCAGGAGTTTAAGAATATCAACAAATCCTTCCCCAAACAACTCCAAGAGAAACTCTCTAACCTCACTGCCCAAGAACTCACCCCAGGGACCTTCTACATGTTTCCTCAAATACACAAATCATATCTGGCCACGGAACTCTTACTGAGGGAATATCAGGACTCATAGAAACCATCCTCAAACCACTCACCACACGGAAGGCCAGTTTCCTCCAAGACAACTGATTTCCTCTAGAAACTTGCAAGATTAACAACCTCCTTCAGAACACCAACCTTGCCTCCATGGATGTAATCTCCCTGTACACCAACATCCCTCACCACGATGGCATCACTGCCTGCCTCAAACATCTACAAGACAATGGACAACACTCAGGTATCCATCCCAAACACATAGCCAAACTCATCCATATCATCCTCACCCATAACCATATATTCAAAAATAAACACTTTGTCTAAACCATGGGAACAGCCACGGGTCCTAGGATGGCTCCCCAATATGCCATTCCCTGCATGGGCCACCTCAAGAAAGAATTTCTGGCAAAATGCACCTCGAAGCCAAGGATATGCTTTAAATACATCAATGGTATTTTCACCCTCAGCACAGATTACCTATACTCCCTCAAATTTCCACCACAACTACAACCACCACCACTCATCCATCAGACTGTCTCAAGAACACTCCCACACCAGCTATCAATATCCTGGGCACCACAATCAGCTTCAACAGTGTAACCCTACAGACAACTGTATACAAGAAACCCCTGGATCACCACACTCATCTTCATAGATCCAACTATCACCCCAGACAGAACAAGAAATCTGTCGTCTACAGCCATATACTCAGACATCATAGAATATGCTCCGAGGAGAAAGTCTGGGATATACACCTTAACACACTTAAAACCACCTTTGCCAAACAAGGACACTCCACCAAAGTAGAAGATCACATGATGGAATGGGCCAACCAAATACCTCAGGAGAACCTGCTTCAATACGGGCGGGGGGGGGGAGGGGGAGAGGAACCACCTCAATGACTACACACCCTTAGTTGTCACAAGAAATCTTCCCCAAACTCCTCTTCTGGCCCTCCCCATATATGATGGCATATATCACTTTGGTGGATGTGCAGGTGAACGAGCCTCTGATAGTGTGGCTGATGCTATTAGGCCCTGTGATGGTGTCCCCTGAATAGATATGTGGGCACAGCTGGCAACGGGCTTTTCTTTCTAAACTACTACATGCCACAAGGGGCCACAGCAATGGTTCCCTCAACCCACCCAGCAATATTGTTAACCTATCCAACTATACTCTTAGCCCAGCAGAAGCAGCTGTCCTATCTCGGGGCCTCTCCTTCTGCCCCTCCACCCCCACGAACATGATACAGTTCTGTGGTGACCTAGAATCCTATTTTCGACGTCTCTGACAGCCACACTATCAGAGGCTCGTTCACCTGCACATCCACCAATGTGATATATGCCATCATGTGCCAGCAATGCCCCTCTGCCATGTACATTGGTCAAACTGGACAGTCTCTACGTAAAAGAATAAATGGACACAAATCAGATGTCAAGAATTATAACATTCATAAACCAGTCGGAGAACACTTCAATCTCTCTGGTCACGCGATTACAGACATGAAAGTTGCGATATTACAACAAAAAAACTTCAAAACCAGACTCCAGCGAAAGACGGTTGAATTGGAATTCATTTGCAAATTGGATACAATTAACTTAGGCTTGAATAGAGACTGGGAGTGGCTAAGTCATTATGCAAGGTAACCTATTTCCCCTTGTTTTTTCCTACCCCCCCCCCCCCCCGCCCCCAGACATTCTTGTTAAACCCTGGATTTGTGCTGGAAATGGCCCACCTTGATTATCATACACATTGTAAGGAGAGTGATCACTTTAGATAAGCTATTACCAGCAGGAGAGTGGGGTGGGGGGAGAGAAAACCTTTTGTAGTGGTAAACACCCATTTTTTCATGCTTTTTGTGTATAAAAAGATCTTCTATACTTTCCACAGTATGCATCTGATGAAGGGAGCTGTAGCTCACGAAAGCTTATGCTCAAATAAATTGGTTAGTCTCTAAGGTGCCACAAGTACTCCTTTTCTTTTTGCGAATACAGACTAACACGGCTGTTACTCTGAAACACTCTCCTTTGTCCTATACCTGCAGAGGTATTAATTGCCCACTTCATCTTGAATGGTTTCTTGCAACATGTGTTAACTGCTTGTGCTTAATTTGTTTCACCTTGTATTTAGCTGTGACATTCTGCTTACCTTCCCAGAGCTGAAAAAGAGCTCAGTGTAGCTCAAAAGCTTGTCTCTTTCTCCAACATAAGTTGGTCCAATACAGTATATTACCTCACTCATTGTCTCATATTCTGGGACAAACACGGCTACAAACAAAACTACAAATCACAGTGGATTGAGAGATTGAAGTAAATAGTTGGAATGTAGTTCAAATCTCTTGAACTAAAGGGATTAGAGAAGTACAAAGCACATGATACAAGACAGTATAAAACAAGACACCAGTAAACTGCATCTCTTCAAAAATTAGAACCAAACCAGGCAATGACTTCTGCAGACTTCTGGGGAAAGGAAGTAGGAAGAGAGAGATTGACACCAAGATATCAGAAGAGTATTGGCTTTGAAGCCTGTAGCTTGGACATCTGAATTCAGAATGTCACTCTGTTACTTAATAAATCTACTTCATCCCAGCAAAAAACATAAATGGGCAAGACTACAGGAAAGAAACAGAGGAGAGATAAAAGTCAGATATGCAGAAATTCATTTTGGGATCAGTTTACCCTTAGACCCCTCAGGATTTCAGATTCATGAGTGTGTATATATATCCAATATTCCAAAAATAATTCATTACAGATTCTATGTCGGGATTACTTTATCACAGGGGTGGGCAAACTATGGCCCGGAAGCCGTGGAATGGTCCCCCTCCGGCTCCTACGTGCTCCAATAGCCCCCTGCGATGCTCCAATGGGAGCTGCAGGGGTGATGCCTGAGGACAGGGGCAGTGCGCATAGCTGCCTGGCCGTGCCTCCACGTAGGAGCCGGAGAAGGGACATGCTGCTGCTGCTTCCAGGAGCCGCTTGAAGTAAGCGCCGCTCGGAGCTTGCACTCCTGAGCCTCTCCCCACACCCCAACCCCCTGCCCCAGCCCTGATCGCCCTCCTGCCCGCCAAACCCCTCGATCCCAGCCCGGAGCACCCTCCTGTACCCCAAACCCCTCATCCCCAGCCCCACCCCAGAGCCTGCACCCCAACTCCCTGCCCCAGCCCTGATCCCCCTCCTGTCCTCTGAACCCCTTGGTCCCAGCCCAGAGCCCCCTCCTACACCCCAAACTCCTCATTCCCAGCCCCACCCCAGAGCCTGCACACCCCAGCCGGAGCCCTCCCCCCCCCCCCGCACCCTACTCCCCCGCCCAGCCTGGAGCCCCCTCCTGCACCCTGAACTCCTCATTTCTGGCCCCACACTGGAGTGCACACCCCCAACCAGAGCCTTCACCACCCCCCACAGCCCAACCCCAATTTTGTGAGCATTTGTGGCCCGCCGTACAATTTCTATTCCCAGATGTGGTCCTTGGGCCAAAAAATTTGCCCACCCCTGCTTTTTCATATTCAGAACCACTGATATCTGAGAAAAGGCTCCTTTAAATAATTTTTTTTCCTGCCTTATTAAATGCCATTTGACTGAGTTATAATTAAAGTCAAATGAACACACTCTAGCCAGACACAAGAATTTTAGATTCTTCATCCCCCTTCCATTGATCATTCAAACTCTCAGCTCAGTTCACTCACTAGACTTCCCACAGAATTAAATTCCATAGTGCATTAGTGAACCAGGCAGTTCTGATGCTGTCCAACTTTGATGTCACTGGGAATCCATATTAATGTGAAACCAAGCCCACCAAGTCTGCTCAGAAGCCATTCTTCCCTCCAGTTCCTATTCTTTTCACCGCCCTTGTGGCACTGTTCTACATCTAATCACTAGACACATTATTAAATCGATGCCTCCTTCTTCCCTTTTCAAAATATCATGTTTATCTTGTGAATTTCAGTGCTCATGAAAGTAGAGACAAGTTTGCAACACCCAGACCCATGTACAATGTCAGCAGTTTTTATGTAAGCTTCACCACCACACAACTCTGGCACCATGTCTCAGTCCCGTCCTGTCCTGCAGTATCACCTACTACATCCCACTCCAAGACTCTCCTTAGCAGAGGCTGAAAGTCTTGCCATACTATGCAGTGGTTCTTTGATTAATAGGAAGTAAGGGTGTTTAGAGGCGAGAGAGCATGTGTACGATTCAGAATTCCTGGGTTCTATTCCCAGCTCTCATACAAACTTAACTGAATGACTCTAGGTAAGTCACTCTCTGCCTCAGTTCCCCCTTCTGTAAAACAGGAATATTGCTACTTACCCACCACACAGTGGTCCTGCAAGGGTCCCAGTGCATTAATTATTTGACACTGGAAGTTGCTAGAGAAGTACAAATTCTTACCACTAAATTCTCTTGGGATTTATTTCCACAGCAAGATTTGAACTCAGGCTTCAGAAAGGAAAAGCTAATGCATTAATTTGCTGTGCTAACCAGTGCCCTTCTGCCTTGCTTTAAAAGACTCCTGCAAAGTACTGTGTATTTCGATTTCCACTTCAGCTCCGGGATAACATTTTTACACCTTGCGTAAGGCTAACTCCTCTCCAGTCCAGCCTCATATATTGAGGCGCACACATGCGGGCCGGAATGACTTCCCTAGATATCCCTCTTCTGTGCCTAATTCTATTTCTGCTCAGTGATATAGTGAAATTCCACCCAGAAGTATTATGAGCTCAACTGGCTTTATTTGTTTAACAGTTCCCATTTTCATTAAACTGTTGCCATTCGGCAGCCAGTAATTTTATTTGTATGATAGCTGTATTCATCTCATGCTTACGGGTGTTAATGTCGATTTCTCTTCCCCTTGCAGAAAGGAAGGGTGCAAGCAGAGAGTGGGGCAGAGGCAAGGCTGCATTCACAATGCCTATTTGCAAGTAAGTAAGGAGTATAACCTTCCCTACCTGCTTTTATAAAACACCTACCAATGACTGACTGTTTGGCGTCAGAATAAATAATCCAAGGGTGAATCAGAAAGATATTTTACACAGAGATTAACTAAAATGCACAACCATAAGAGCTGGAGATGAAATGCCCTCCAAGCAGTACTGACTCCTTCAGATCAGTGCTGCAGCACTTCAACACTGGAAACTTATCTATAAAGCTACCTAGGCATTTATACCACATTCAACTCGTGGTATCCAACAGTGCCTAGAGACCTGATTAGAGCACAAGGGGAAGAGTAGTCTTATGGTCTCGTCCACACTAAACCCCTGATTGATGGGCCTCTGCAGAGCTGCAACAGCCAAGCACAGGAATGTAACAGGCATTTCTCATCATGTTTTCTGATGTGAACAAACTGACAAACTAGGCTGCAGCTGAAAATTAAACTGTCTACTTCCGAACCCACACCTCATTGGTGGAGGCTCCAGCATTCACTCACCAAATTCAATCGTTTCACTTCCTTACATTTGCTGGCGGATCCCGCCTTTCTACTGTGTCAAGGAGCCAGGAAACACGGCAACCTGGGTTTCTCAACTGGCACATAATGAAGACCTAGCACCCATGGCAGGAAATGCATGATCCACTGGATCACTGATGGGCATAACACAAAAGCTTGAATTGAACAGGAAAGCTAACAAATGGATTAAAAATGGAAAGGTGCCTGGCCATGCACCCACATGCAGATGCCCAGCCATGAACCAATGGTAGACTTGACCAGCCACCAACTCAGATACACGCAGACACTAGGCCACACACACAGTTGTCATTACTCCTTGACACGGCAGCAAAATGGTTTTGTATAGCTGACCATTTTTATCCAAAACACCCAATGCCATTAAACATAATCACATACATTATGCTACAACTCTGAATGTAGCACTAACAAGTGAAGGGAGAGCAGCAACGACCCTGAGAAACAAGGATGTTTCTCCACCTATTGCCTCCTCCTATCCAAGTCAGATCCAAGCCCGTTTCCAAGATTAAAATCCATTAAAAAAGCAGTATTTCTCCACATCCTCTCTCTTCCTTAGGTTGGAATGTGACACTTCCTGGTTAATGAGATGGAGGCAGCTGGGATAAGACACTCGGGCTGCCTAAATCATCATCTCCCCTTTCCATCGCTGTAAACTTCTAACCCCAGATACATAGAGTGGAGACCTGCTGCCATTTAAAACCATCTTTTACAAACAGGACCTGAGGTGGGATGTTTAATTAGAACAGTTTAAAATGCGTAAGAGACTGGAAAAGAAAGCAACACTTTATAAATATACTACGCGAGTGTCTTGTGGACACAGCTCAGGCCGAGGGTATTTTAATTTTTGACGAATGGTACTGGTCGCATCTTGTAATTTCCCTCACTGTGGAGCGTGTCTGTTTGTGATAGATACCAGCACAGCTGCTTGGGTGTCCTTTTATCTGCAGAAAAGTATTGTCTGTTTGGAACCAACTCATCCCGAAACAGGAGCCCCCGAGGGGGAAGAGAGAGAGGAGGGGATGAGGGAACTGTCAACTGGGAATACATCAATGCTTCTGATGTAAAGGCTCTGGCAAAGAACAGGCTTCATGCTTCAGCTGAATCCTTTCCTCACCCCTCTCTAACCATTCTTTACCTGTAGCACTAACACCTACTTATCCTCTTTCCACAAGGCCTAAACATTTAAACAAATTATTTAATATTTGCATCATGATAGCACAAGGATTGAGGCTATGGGCTTGTACAAATACATAGGAACACACAGTTAGTCACCTGAATGTCTTATAATCCAAGACAAACAACACAACAGAGAGGAGACGGGAAGAGAGGTACACAATCAAGCTTTACACATCTTTTGTGTTTGGGCAGACTGTACATATCCCCACTTGCCTTTCATGAACTGGCCAATTTCCTCCAGGCAAAACAAACCATCCAAAATATTTTACTTTTCTGTAGAGCCTTTCAGAAGAGGATCTCAAAGAACATACAAATATTAATTGAGGCTCATAAAATCCTGAGATATGTGCTATAATGAAAACAGAGCAAACTGACTTTTCAGTTCAGGGGCTGCAAAAAAAAAAAAATCAGTTCTGTTTGAACTCAAACTGAACTTTTTATTTACAACAACAAAAACCCACAAAAATTTAATTTTCCAACAAAATGTTTTGTTTGACCCAGTTTTTTGTTTCATTTTGGGTGAGGCGCTGGGTTTGTTTTCTGGTTTTTTTTTTGTTTTTTTTTAAACTTTAATTTTTTTTAATTAGCTAAATTCTAAACAAAACACAGTTTTGAAGCAAAAAGTTGAGATGTTTCATTTCAGAATGGTCAAAATTAATAATTTAATTTCAAGAGTGTCAAAATGATTTGTTCTGGCTTAGAAAAAAATCCCAATTTTTTTTTTCAGACTACACTATTCATCAAATTTGACCCAAATTCACGAATAGCTTTGGTGAGCTGAAAAAATGCATTTCTCAGTGAAATTATTCATCAAAAAATTTCACCCAGCTCTAGTAATAACCCTACATTACAGATGAGGAAATAGAGGCAGGGACAGATTAAGTAATTTGTCCACGGAAATATAATGAGTCAGAGGCAAAGCCTAGAACAGAACCCCTGGGACTCTGGCTCCCTGCTCTAACCAGTATATCACACTCCGTCCCAGAGGTAGGAACAACACACTGGAGTCCTAGGCCCCAATTCTTACTGTAACCATCATACTGCCTCCCTCAAGCAAAACAAGAATCTTGAATTAGTTATTTTTTAGAAAAAGAAAATTATAGTGATTAACTATAGCTAGGAAAGAATATACTCTTATTAAAACATGATTTTTTTCAAAGCAGTGTTTAGAATAGCTATCAGTATTTCACTATTGCCATAATTATGAATGGTGTCCGAGTGGAAACAGCCATACAGACACTTCCTGTTTAGTCTAGGAAATGCAGCTGCCACATGAATTCATGGAAAAGCTAGGACTTTCAAAAAGTTTAAAAAGAGCTATACGGTTTTAAAATATACCAAGCCACTACTGAATAAAGCAAAATTAATTATTGTTAACTTAAAACAGAGACATTTTTAATATTTAACTCATAGTATTGAAAGCCTGAGCTTTCCCATTTGTCTCATCTGGATTCCTTCAATCCTACTCTGCATCACACCATCAAGATGGCAGTTTTCCATTTGATTTTACTATATTTAAAGACATTTCCAAATGTGAGTGATTTTCTCTTGTCATGAATGATCAGACTTCTATTAACACTGGGAGTTTTCCTTTAAAATGGATAAAGTTTGCAAAGAAGTTTCCACACAGGTTTTGATAATGTGGTAACTCAGGAGTCAGTGGGGACAGAGGTAACTTGGGATCTGAATTAAGTAAGGTGCTGGCCTTTGCTGTACAACTGGTACCACTATGAAATACACTAAGGGCATGGCTACACCAGAAACTTCAAAGTGCTGTCGCAGGAGCGCTCCTGCAGCAGCACTTTGAAGTACGAAGTGTGGTCGCGCGCAAGCCCTGGGAAGAGCTCTCCCAGTGCTCCTGGTAATCCACCTCCACGAGGGGATTAGCTTCCAGCGCTTGGAGCCTGTTTACACTAGAGCTTTAAAACACTCTGACTTGCTGCGCTCATGGGGGTGATTTTTCACACCCCTGAGCCAGCAAGTTAGAGCGCTATAAAATGTAAGTGTAGCCAAGCCCTAAGAAAACACTTCCTGTGCCATAGTGTTTAAGTTCACCGTGGTACTTGTGGCTGCTTCTGTACATGGACCAGGAGATCCTGTGCGAAAAGCAGGAACCAAGCCACATTAAGTGTCAATTTGGTGTTTTAATACAGCAAGAGCTACATTCCTTCCATATATTTGGGTGGGTGGGTACACAAATGGTTTTCACTGGTGATCTCCTTGGCCAGGCAAGGACAGCCATGACCAGGGGTTCTCAGCATGAGGCACAGAATTATGGAGACTGAAGGTGACTGCACTGAAACCAGCCAGTCTCTGCTTTCCATCTGTCTGCAGATAAAATAATAATGAAAAAAAAAAACAAAAACCGAAAGCCAGCCCACGCAGCACAAAGAGGACAAGCGGGTCGTTTAATTGCAGAGAGCTATTCCATTTGTCCCACTCCACTTACTGCAGTGTTTGAACAGACAATCTGCCCCCCTTTCATGTGCGCTGCGGTGGCCATTTCTCTAGAGCTGCCCATCATTTCCTTATCAATCAGGAAAAATGAAGGATCACTAGAGACAGAGCTTAGCCTCGCTGAGATTTCACTCTCTCGGTGGGTTGTAAATGCCCCTATAATGTTGGCTTTTTAAATCTTGGGTTATTATTACCCACAGCTGCCATTCAGCCTGCAGAAAATAAAGCACTACGGCTTTCAGGACAACACAATGACACTGTGCGTTTGCCAGTGATTGGGAAAACAATGCTGTCGAGTTTCAGCTTTACTGGAAACCTTTGTGTTGTGGGAGTCTGACTGCACATATGCCTCTGCATGGGCAATGGAGGGGTGAGAGTGTGTACCATCGGGGATTGAAGGTACGTGTGCCTCCGTGTTGCACCGAGAAACCTGTGTGAATGTACGTGGATGCTCACCCATGAGTTTGGCTGTGCCTCTCCGTTGGATTATTGGGAGGTGTGCATATGGACCTGTGAGTCCAGCTGTGCATCTCTGAAGGTCTATTGAGGGGCCTGAGTATGAATGTTCATCTCTGTGTGAATGTGCATAACTACAAGTGTGGATGAGCAGTGTTGCCAGTTCTTCTGATTTTATCCCAAGTTTCATGATATTTGGTGTTTTAGAGATTCTTCTCAACATTACTCCAGCACCCGGGGCTTTATTACGTGAGAATCTCAATTTTCACTTCCACATAAAAGAGGATTTGACCCTCAATGGCTGCAAAGAAAAAATGTGGCCCCTTAACAGGTCCAAAACAGGAATGCAAATGAGATTTTAAAATCTGGTGTTCTCATGAGTTTTTGCAACTGACCCATGATTTTTGAATGTTTGCAGTTGACATCAGTGCTCTATCTGTATGTGGTCTACGTACATTCCCCCATCCATTGTGCGCTGTATTGCCCAACCCAAGCATTAAAAAAAATTATGAGTCAGCCCTCCATCCCACTCAAATCATGAGATTTATTTTTAAAATACATTTGGTATTCCTTTCATTTGCATTCTGGTTTTTGAATCTTTGGGGCGGACTCATGTCATATTCTCAAGATTTTCTCTGAGACTCATGTATTCACATGATTCCAGAAGCTGGGGCAATAAGAAAACCGTGAAATATTGCAAGAGTTGGCAAAACAGAGGTGTGCTTGTCTCCCTGTGGCAGGATAAGCATGTATTCCAAGACTCTGTGTCACTCAGAATCTGAGTGTGTTCGTGAGTAACAGCAACTGACCCTCAGTACCTGTGCATCTATGGATGTGATGTGTTAATGCTATCAGCTCTCAAGGAGGTGACCTTGAAATTTTGTAGAAATCCACTTTCCCTTCCCTCCTGAATATCCATGTGTTACAGGAAAAACTGGTGGAGCTCAGAACACCAAGCTCAGATACAATCTTCAGTCAGTGTGAAAGTTAAAGTGATAGATGGGATGGAGCAAAGATCGTGGGCACACCCATTTGACTCAGAATATACAAGGAACCAGTATCCATCCTTCCTGGGTTTTGGCTATAGCGTCCTCTCCTCCCACCTCAAGCTCTCACTGCAAACCAAGTTACAGCAAGCTGTATCATTTAGCTGGTTGTCCTGCTCCTCCTCTTATGGTCCAAGTTAACCCTTAAAATACCATCCTCTAGGGAAATCTATTCAGAAGTGGAGTATAGACCAGGGCTCCAGGAGCTGCCCCAACCATATGGAGAGCTACTTATAAATATTTCTAAGGGCTACAGTTTTTCCTGGTGGCACAGGATAGCCTGCAAAAGGTCCAGTATGTTCAGTTAACAGTATTCATGCTAATACAATGCCCTTCCCTCATGCCTAATTTCCAAGGATCTTATAAGCCTTTATGAACTTTAATTAATCATCATCATAATCCCATTGTGAAGTATCAGTGCCTAGACACCACAGTGATAGGTATGTTAAAAATCCCAAGAGAGGAACAGACAGGAGAGAGCAATGTATCTATTTTTACATAAGGGGAAACTGAGGCACAGAGAGGAAACTGACTCGCCTAGGGTCACATAATGAATTGGTGTCAAAGCCAGGAATAGACCCTATGTCTCCTGATACCCAAGCTTGTGCCTTACCCACAAGACAATCCTTCCTCATCAGTATATAGTTTATACACTCCTCTCTCACAAATGTGGGAGAGGAGAGTGAAATCACCCACCAAGCAGCGTCCTCCTCTTTGTAATATCTGAACTTCATGATGAAATTTTTGTCTTGTAGTTAAAAAGCAGATGTGACACTACACATTTATGCCTCAACAGCTGCTCTTCCTGGGCATCTCAAGACCACCTCCTCTCACTAACCTCTCCAATACTTCTGTCCACCAATTTATTACGCACCTTGCATCATGCTCACCCTCCCCACACAATTCAGCTTAAGAGACAGGAAAAGCAAAGTGAAAAAGAACTACCATGACTGTGCTTTATACAGGAATCTGCATGGACACACACACACACAGGCTTTTGGCAGCATGCAACTTGGGTTAATCAATGACCCATCAGCAAAGTGAGAGACCCAGTGCCTGACTAAGAGAACAGCCGTCAAAAAAACAACTCAGTGATGGGTCATGGCAGCGCTTTATTGCTGTGGGGACCTTCCATTCTTTCAGAAAGAGGCTGCCTCCACCGCTTATTCCAGCCCCTTCTATTTCAACTGCATTGCCCCCAGTATCCTGAATTCGCACGGGAGCCTCCTATACTCTTGCAAAGATGACGGCAGGAAGCTGTATGGTCCTGCCCTAGCCACTGGTAAAAAGACATTATCTGAAGCCAGCCACAAAGCACCACACCAAGGGAGCTTCACAATTGAGTGGATCTCTCCCCCTGTCCATGTCATATATCTTTGCCAGTTGAGTGACTGAGGGACAATGACAGTTCCTAACCACACACACAGCGAGAACATACACCACCAGTGCAGCTCCACTAATAGCAGAGACTGTAGTCAGTCAGGTCTCAGGTATTTCTATCACTATGTCACCTAACCCTGCTTTAAGGTTAGAAGACATGGTGGTAAAACCATCTGAGCCCTGCCTACCCTTCAGCCTTTGCTGTTAGTACCTTTTGGGGGCTGTGTGTACATTTTTCAGTGTCTGTGCAGTCGAAGTGTCTAAATGGCTTTGAGGTAAGATGACAAGACATACAGAGGTGAATCTGAACCCTGATCAGTTTTATGAAAAAGATAATGTAAATATCTTACGCTTCAATAATGCTTTTCATCTAAGGAACTCTGTCAAGGTTCCTTCCCACTCTGAACTCTAGGGTACAGATGTGGGGACCTGCATGAAAGACCCCCTAAGCTTATTCTTACCAGCTTAGGTTAAAAGCTGCCACCAGCGAAGTGTTACACAAAGAACAGGGGAAGTGCCCACTTGGAAACGTTTCCCCCCAAAAATATCCCCCCAAGCACTACACCCACTTTCCTGGGGAAGGCTTGATAAAAATCCTCACCAATTTGCATAGGTGAATACAGACCTAAACCCTTGGATCTTAAGAACAATGAAAAAAGCAATCAGGTTCTTAAAAGAAGAATTTTAATTAAAGAAAAAGTAAAAGAATCACCTCTGTAAAATCAGGATGGTAAATACCTTACAGGGTAATCAGATTCAAAACATAGGGAATCCCCCAAGGCAAAACCTTAAATTACAAAAAGACACAAAAACAGGAATATACATTCCATTCAGCACAACTTATTTTATCAGCCATTTAAACAAAACAGAATCTAACGCATATCTAACTAGATTGCTTACTAACTCTTTAAAGGTTTCAGAGTAGCAGCCGTGTTCGTCTGTATTCACAAAAAGAAAAGGAGTACTTGTGGCACCTTAGAGACTAACAAATTTATTTGAGCATAAGCTTTCCTGAGCTACAGCTCACTTCATCAGATGCTGTAGCTCACAAAAGCTTATGCTCAAATAAATTTGTTAGTCTCTAAGGTAACTCTTTACAGGAGTTCTGACCTGCATTCCTGCTCTGGTCCCGGCAAAAGCATCACACAGCCAGAGAGAACCCTTTGTTTCCCCCCTTTCCAGCTTTGAAAGTATCTTGTCTCCTCATTGGTCATTTTGGTCAGGTGCCAGCGAGGTTATCTTAGCTTCTTAACTCTTCACAGGTGAAAGGGTTTTTCCTCTGGCCAGGAGGGATTTAAAGGTGTTTACCCTTCCCTTTATATTTATGACAAACTCAAAGCACTTTCCAGACATCCAGTCAATCTCAATAGGCCTACCAAGTAAGTAATATCTACCCATCTAGATATGGGCAAACAGAGAAGTTTAATGTCTTGCTCACGATATCTAATGAGTGAGAGGCAGAGCCATGAATCTAACAGCTAGAAAACTCTTCCCTCTTGAAACGCACAAAGAGCTTTAAACTCCTAATCCAGGTGTGAAGCATGCTATGTTCAGTGAAAAGTGATTATTCTCGCTGCTGGTTCACTGGGGCTAAAAAGGTATAAAGAACAAGAGCATTTACAATAGAACATGTTCAAACAGATGCAAATAGGGAGGGGGGGATTTTGCACCTGGTTTACGTTACCACCATTCATACATCCCATTTGTCTATCAGTTACTAAATTATCCACAATCCATCAACAATTCAAGTCTCTCTCCAACAGGCAGAGATTAACTAGGAATCACTATGCAGGAATGCTTTATGTCTCTCTCCAGTGAGATCAGTTCATGAGGACTGTCCTGGGTGTTTGGGAACCAAAGAGGGTTTTGTGAGCCGTTCCTTCAGAGAGCAATGACACACAAAGAAAAGGGAAAATGCTACCATCAGGAGGTTAGGTACTGTAAGGCAGGATGTAATGGCTTTCAGATTCATACCGTGGGCCCTTTTGTTGAGCACACGTGTGTGCCTGGAGAACTGGAAGCTGCATTTCAGTCCAAGCAATAATGCAAATGAGATTTTCAGGGAAAAACAATGAAGCTAGTATGTAAATATTAATTTAACAATCTACTCTACAAAGCCTCAGCTGATCTATAAATAGCAGTTTTATTAAAAGGTGATGTTCAACGCAGCTATCCTGACTCCCGTTCCCACAATGCCGTGCCATCTTGTTTTCATTACCCCTGGAGACATTGTCTCTCACTGAATGTGGCTTGCTCCTCTTCCAGCACCTGCAGTGTAAGGAGCTCATTCCTACAATACAATACATACTCTCAGAGCCCCCGGCAAGACAAAAATCCTGAAGCGCCATGCAGACAACAGCAGACAGAGCTCAATTAAAGAGTGCAAAAGGCTTCAGAGAAGCAAAAATTAACGCAGCCCTCTTTTAAACAGAACTAACTAGGGAACTGGCCAAGCAGATACTGACAGGCATTCACAGAATGATTGACAAGGGCCCTGGCACTTTCTGTCCATATTTACACCACAAAGCCTGCCAACATATGATCGGGCGTAAGTGCCTAGAATATGCATACTAGGAAGCTGATGGCACCTTCAACTACTCTAGGCGAGGAGATATCAGACAGCATCACCAGACAAAGGGAGAGTCTTACTACCTGGGATAATGATGGTAACCCAAATCCCGAGGTCCTTCATCAGTTTTTACACACTCATTAGAATTATTTATATGTCATAATAATTATGTATTTCTCTACCACCTTTACAGTTATACACACCAAAATAATATCTTCCATTGTTGAAATGTAGCCATCCTTAGGGTGACACATGACAGCACACAGTAACACCACGACAGCGTAAGGCAGGAAGTAAAGAACACTGCATTCTGGTGAAACTGCAGAGGCAATTTAGATTAGCAGAATGCAATTACCCAAACTGAAATGAGGCCAGAAACCACATTCTGAAGTTTTAGGATATTCATGTGGATTTTGTATCTGCCCTCCTTTTGCTTCGAAGAACTCTGACAATATACCTCATGTTGGGCCTGCAAACAGACAAGTTGAATATGAAAGAAAAGGAACGGCCTTCACTACTCACCCTCTCATTTATCTTTTTAGACATATGTTCACTCTGAAACCCACTTATACTTAAAGACACTAGCAGTTACAATTTCACTGCTGATCACAGTGCCAGAAACATCAAGCCAATACATTCAGCAATTTGCACAATATGCCGGTCACATTATTATTCTATGATTATATTGCAGTAGCATCTAGAAGCTAACCAGATCAAGGGCCCCCTTGTGCTGAACACCATACAAACATATAGAAAATGATAGTCCCTGCTTCAAAGATTACAAACTAACAGATCTCAATAATCCATTTCAGGGGAATGGAGATTTCCTATGGTACAGGATTTGAACATGCAAAGAGCTGAACATTCTTTCATTAATTTGGATTAGAGACATTTGCATCAGTTTAAAAATTAGTGTTGAAGTAATGTACTGTATATAAATTTAAGAGGGTCAGACTCCTGCAGCTTGGCTCATGGCACCCTCAAAGTCATGGTGGGATGTGGTGCGGTTTCTAGAATAGCAGCAAAAGTAGATCAATTTAGTAAGCCAGTACCTATCTGCGAATAGTCCTGCTTGTATTTTATGATATTTACGCAATAGGACACAGGAGGTTCATCCAGCAGAACAGAAAGCAGAAGAAACAATGAGAAATCACAAGGATTTTCAGGGGTGGACAAGCGCTACAGATATTATCAATTGGTCTATCATTTTTACGATCATAAATAAAGGGCTCAATTAAACTCACAAGTCAACATGAAGAAAACAAGTAATGGATTTGTGGTTAACTTTACTGTATTATCTAGTCTAATAAAAACTTTTGTAAAGCTAGTAGCAATCGACTTAAGCTGCAACAAACAAGGAAAACTCAAGAGAAATGTGGTAAGAACAGCTGAGGCAATGGAAGAAGCTGCCGAGAGAGACTGCAGAATCACCTTCACTGTAGAGATCCAAAGCAGATATCACAACCCCTTTCTATCGGATGCAGAATTAGATGACCCAGAAGCAGCACTTCCAACCAAAACCACCCTAGGAGAGTTCTCTCTTGTAGCTATTATAAAGCTGTGAAATCTTACCCTATACTGGAATTTTCATTCACCAGATCCTTAATTTTGGGGCGTGTCCAGTTATAATCCAGGAGCTTTAACAAACCAGCGCCTGAAGAAAAGTTAAACTAAGTTTGCTTCTCTCTGAAGCAAGTTTGCAGCAACCAGAGCACAGATTAAATCCAACTTCTCTCGTCCAGACATAGAAAATTAATTCTTCACGCTTGTTTAAACATGGTCACTCACCGAGCGCAGCCTGGCAGCCTCTTTGTAGGCTGTACAATCTGCTTCACTGCCCTGATTTGTGCTGAGACTAGTCCATGTCACATGTCAATGGAGACAGACTGAATCCTTTGGCTCTGGGACAGAAAGATCAAACTGCCGGATGGGCTCTGTCCCTTCCCGGGTACACTGATTTTTATCAACGGGAAAAGCCAATTAAAGTTGATAAAGACACATTCTCCACTGATTTTCCTTACTGCCCACTGCTCAGTGCTAGAATAATGGATAATACTCTGCCTGTGGGTGTATTTTTCTAAAATCTGTCAGTTCTGACAGCATTTTGGCACCTGGATAACTCAAGATTTATGTCAAGGGTCCAGGACTACACCATCTCTCAGTAGCTGATGGGTACATTTTTCAGCAGGGCTTCCCTAATTAAAGGAATAGAGATAGATGGGATCAGATTGATAGGTTTTGCATTCAGATATTTCACGCTCAATTTGATGAAATATAAATCACTCCTGGAACTTCTCAAACATGTGAGAGGAAAGAAAAAAATGTAATGAGAATACAGCAATGGGTCCAAAATACCCTGATATTGTCACTTATTTTCAAATTCCACCTTCTGTCACCCATGGCAAGCTCCTGACAATAGGTGCAATGCTTGCTACAAAAGCTAAAAGGAAAACAGAAACTCAGAATGACGGGTTTCAGAGTAGCAGCCGTGTTAGTCTGTATCCATAAAAAGAAAAGGAGTATTTGTGGCACTTTAGAGACTAACAAATTTATTAGAGCATAAGCTTTCGTGAGCTACAGCTCACTTCATCGGATCCGTTGGCAACATCCTATGGCGGATTAGTGGACAGCTTTGACAGGGGAGTTCTGTCTTGTCCCCAGCAGTCAGTGCAGTGGCCGTAATAGATGGGGACTGGAGAGGGAATATCGCATTTGAGCACTTCATATGACTTTACACATATGAACTAATTATCTTCTCAAATCACTTTCTGGTGACATTATTCCCATTCTACAGATGGGGAAACTTATCCAAAGAGTCAAGTGGCCTGATTTTTCAGAAGTGATGAGCACCCACATGACTCACGCTGGTTTCAATCGGACTTGCAAGTACTCAGCACCTGTGAAAAATCAGGCTATAAGGGATTGGTCAAGGTCACACAGCGAGTTAGTGTCAGAGATGGTATTAGAACTCACAAGTTCCTAGCACTCAGCCCTATTTTCAGACCACACCATTGTCACAGAGGCTTGAAGAGAAACTCACAGAATAACCCTCTAGAGAAGGGGAGAAAGAAAATATCCTTTCTGTGCATAACTTACGAAATAAAGCTGAACGATTACAATGCAGAGCAACAAAGATGTGAAAAGCACTGCTTTCCAGGCACTGAAAGGTTAAAACTATTATTTGAACAGCTGGGAAAATTAAAATGGTAAAATAATAGCTACCCTTCAAAATTCTACAGATGCAAAGACACTCTTCAATGAATAACTGATAAAGGGGAAAAAACATTTTAAAGAGAAACTGCTTCATGCATGAAGGTCAAACTAGTAACAGCTTCTGTGAAGTACCTAGATTTTCACACTTGGCAAGCAATGCAGTAGCAGCGTTAACACAACAGCCTCTTACCTCTAGAGACCTTGGCTCAAAGCCCAGGTACACAGGTGACAGGTGACCACGGGCATGTCTTACCCTACTCTACCCTTTTTGGAGGTTTATCCATATCACAAAATGATCAAACAGTGACCGTGTCTACACTAGCATTATTTAAAAATAATAAATAAAAAAAATCCCTATCTCTGCACTACCACTGGCACAGCTCCACACAAGTGGCAGCACCATTGGGAGCATAGGGTTGGACAGGACTCAGGCAATTTTACTATCCTGTTGTCTAGCCTTATTCTGAGCACTAAAGCTGCTCTGGTAACAGAGTGCAATTTTTAAGAAAAATGTAGACACAGCAAGTGAGGAATGGTTAGCAGACTATTCAGGAGAGATCAAGTGTGGAACAGAGACTAGAGCAGGTCAGGACCACAGTGATTCAGCAGTGCTGTGCTGAGAACCCAGGTTTGGAACAGCAGAGGGTGCTTCTGATTAGGATAGAGGGACATTGGGAGAACTATATCGGGAGCTCAAAGCTCCAATAGCAAGGCGTTCTGCAGGTCAGGAATGACCTACATCAGCAGAGCTGGGGAAGCTTGTCATATTGCTTGGCTCTTGCCAGGACCATCAGACCCTTCTTTTCAGGAGCACCAAATTCCCCCCTGCCACTCAACATTCTTTTTGTTACAAAAACGAGAAAAACATACTGTAGAAACTAAAGGGTGAATTCGCAGCATGGCATATGCCAATTCATCTACACTTGACAGTATTTACCTCTCCTTCTCCCCGACCCACTTCATCTACACAACTTCCTAAAAATACTAAACAAATTTTAAGTAGAACAGCAGCTGAACATACCTAATCAATCAAGGCCCTGATGCTTCGACAAAAACTGCCAGCATCAGAACAGAAGGCAACATCTCCCCACACAGTCCAGACTTCAGCTCTCCTGATCATTTTGCGTTGACAAATCACAAAGGAAACTGTGGTTTCACAGACTCTTCCACTGTGTTAGAGAGGGAAGACAAGTGGAAATGTGTAGCAGCCACTTCTTTGTATTTATTTTGGGAACTTTTTAAGCACCGGTTTTCATGAAGGATGACCTCCTCACCCCCCGAGCACCCTCTGCCTTAGCATTTGCTGGAGTCCCTCTATATAATATTCCTTACATTGTGTTTGTGAGTTCATTTTCTCTCTGCCTTGGTGCTTGGTTTAACTGGGCCACTCTGGGCAAGGATTCTGCCCTTCTCTACTGAGCAGTGATCTGGTGCTCCTCCTATGTTTGGGCAGGCACCTCACATGCCAATGACACTTGGAGATTGGCTGGCACAGATCCTGCAACTACTCCTGTAATTTACTTTGTGAGAACTGAGGTGATCACAGCTTAAACAGGAATAGGCTTGATCACTTTGAGTATGAGAGACCACCAGGGTGCAACAGTGAAGAGTGGCATTCTTCTCTCTGAATCGGTATTAAACCAAGTGCTAGAAAGGCAATGTGATGTTGGAAGTACCAACATTCACAGCAGGCATAAAGCAGAGTCCCTGACCCCCCATGATCATTAATGATCTTATGGCACATTTTGCAGAAGTCAGAACCACGGTGTCCTGCCAAACTGCAATTTGGATAGTTACATTCAGCCTAACTAAAATTACTCCTGCAGTGTCAACTCAATATACTACCCTTCACTTCCTGTCCTAAGCTGTTGTGCAGAGTTGCTGGATTGCTTAACAGCTACTCTGCTTCAACCTTCAGGTGGCTGCATCTCAGTGGTAGGAGAAGGGTTTCCTGTACATATAGCTGCACTGCAAAGCCATCAAGGAAATTCATCGAGATCTCCACTTACCCTCCTTTATTAGAATGATAAGCTACTAATCTTTTACTTGCCAAGGGAAACAGAATTTTGTAAAGGTGTAAAGTTGATGCATAATTATGTAAAGCACCTCGGGAACTGTTCAGAGTTGAAATCCCTGGTATAAATGGAAGAGGAGAGAAGGAGAAAAGTGTGAGGATTACACACACATCCCTCCCCCATCGTCTTTCCCAGGGGTCTCCCTCTCCCTTACCATTGTTTTGAGAGTCACTCCTATTCCTCTCCCCTGTGCAACTTCACCTTTTAGCTTTCTGAACCCTTGTTCTGCAAGAGAGGCACAAGGAATACAGACCCATGCTTTATGTTCTTTTGAGCCTCCAATACTCAGAGCCTAGAGATTTTTCTGCTCCTCTGATCAGCCATGTTGAGATGTATATTTTAAGTAAGACAGGCACTGAACTCTGCCTTGCGCCCTAAGGAAACTGCAGTCTCCTCTTTCCAAACTGCCAGTTCAGTGCTACAAAGAATAGGCATCTTGATGTCAGCTCCAATTCAGATTTAAAAATGAAAGGAAAGCAAAAAAAGAACAGAGCAGAGGACAGGACAGGAGAAGAGGGAGGGAGAGGGAGCAGAGAGAGTGGAAGAAGGCAGGTAGAATACAAGGGCAGGCAGATACAGAGGGAAGGGAAGAAATTGAGCATGGACTCTGGAAAGAGATGCGTAAATCAGGAACATGAAGTGCTAAGAGACAGCAGGGGCAGCATGAGCAGGATTGCGGGGTCTCCAGTTGTCTTTAACACTCTAAATGGCAAAATTCTTGGGATGGTGGTGAATGCCTGGTCACTTTCCCTTTGAGAGCACATAGTCGGTACATCTTACATTTTATAAGTGGTTTCCCCACACACAATATAGCCTGTCCGTAAACCACCCATGGCTTGAATTCTAATCTAACAGCATTTCTTAGAATGGGGGAGAAGTGTTCTAGTGCAAGCTACACAGGTCCTCCATTACTTCTACTGCTTTAAACCCCTGCTTTCAGGGGTCATAACACAACCAGCATGCTTCTGGTGGGGAAGACTGGACCCCGCCTTTGGAGCTCACCAGTACCAGCCACCCCAGAGGGTAAAGATGTCTATCCCACACCACCCTCAGACTCTGCCAGGTCGTGAAGGAAGAGGCTGGGTTGGTCTGAGATTCAGTTACAAGTTTCCCGCAAGGAGACACATTGCTACAGCAGAGCTAGTCCATGTATAGCCATGTTTAACTCTTTTGTGAAGGGGCATGCAACCTCTCCCATTTATTTGTGCTGCATGATCTCTTTCTCCACTGCTCCACCGTCCATTGAGTGTAGCCACCTCCCCACTATTTCACTGTTCAAATTCACCAGCAGACAACAGGATGGCTCAAAGAGGGAGAGTCAAACTTATGGTTGGGAAGAGCAGGCTTCCCTTATAGAATCAGGTACAGCATCAAGCTCCAGGGCTAGGTGACAAAACTACAGTGAAGGGGCTGCACTTGTTCCACAGAGGGAGCACAATTCACGTCCACCACAGAGATGGAAGCAGAATCTTGCAGGCTTTGAGAGAAGCCACAGTAGAGGATACCAGCTGAGTCAGCAAATCTGCTTCCTACTGGGGATTTTTAAATTGTTTTCCTCCTTGTGGAGTTAGACTTCAGCCCCATCAGCACTGTGACAGGCTCTGTGAAAACTTCACAGAGATGATCCACCTCACTCTGACCGGCAGCTATACTAGTCCTGAGCCCACCCACTGCTCTGCTGATTTGCCTCCATCTTCAATGGCAACACTTCCCAGCCTCCCATTAAATCCAGCTGTTGAATGAGGATCTGTCAATCATGCCACACTGCGCTGAGTGGACTCATATCCATTGGGGACTGGACCAAGATGACCAGACTCACTAACCTTGTGATCCAGATCTGAGTCAAGTCTCTTCAGGCACAGCGCACATGTATTACATCCTGCCAATTACACTGAGTACCTGCTAGTGGGAGGTCTTTGAAGGGTGTTTACTGGACACCTCTTCTCAGCTGACAGAGGCGACAGAAAGCATTCTCCATGTAAAAGAGCAAATTGACTCAGATATGTTCTTTCCTATTAGTTTGGTCCTTTAACTCTCTACATGAGCAGGTTATGAAGTCCCCCTATCCCCCACCTCAATCACTGTCCTGCCTCTGCAGTAAGCAGTGAAAACAAGCTACCAAGAAACTGACATCTGTCTGACAACTAGCCACAAATACTGCTGATCAGCAGGAAAAGGTGCTCAGGCCAGCTAGAATTAGCAGCTGCTCTGGATTCAGCTGGTCCCAAGTGCTTACATTTCCCAAGCATGAAATATCTGACTGGACAACCCACACCGGGCAAAACTAAAAGTAGCCTTAAAAACATCAGCTCCCTTTTCCTTGCAAGACTATTCAGATGGTTGCTCTTACCCAACCATACAACCTCCTGTTTTGTCCTAGAAAGAAAAATGAGAGCATATGCATTGAGAGGGGTTTTGTGGGTAGTGCTGTTAACTTCTCACAAAATAGGTCACTCTTACAGTGTCCAGCCTTCAGAAAATCAAGGTCATTTCACAGCACAATGGGAAGATGAAAAGAGAAGGCAAGGTTATTTACATCTTTTTGAAGTCTGAAGGGCTGATGATGTCCTCTGCATGGTCTCACTACCTTGGTTTCAGCTATTCCTTGACTGAGAACAGACAAATTCAGCTTGGTTTCATTTTTGTAGGTAGTCACACAGCACACAATATTGTCTTTTATTTATATTTTTACTACAGGCTGTAATCTTCAGGCACAGGAGACCTGATGAGACACCCACATGATCAGAGAGGCTTTACGGTGGTTTACTGCAGCAAACATCAGGATTTGGCAGTACATGACGACACTTCACGAAAGGTGACACATGCAGCTTGGGATCTCTCTCCCCCCTCCTCCCTTTTGGTTTGATACTGCATTATGCAAGGAGCTTAAAAGCTATCTGCTGTCTCAAGTCCCTGCTGTTGCTTCTGTGTGAACAGACAGCCCATTTCTGAACAAGCTGGTGCGAAGTGTCAGGTTTACATTAAATGGCTTCTGAAGCACCTTTCCACCTCCGCAGAAAGTAGTGCCAACATGACCTAGAAAAGAGACACTGGAGTTTAGGACAGGCTGGCAGGAACTGAAATTGATATGGCTTTTTTGGACATTACTCCCCCATGTGCTCAACAGCAACCTTGACCTGCTTTCCGATTTACATTGTATAGATGAATTTAGTGCTCATGAACACTGAAATGCTGTCACACAGGCAAACACCAGACAGCGTGGCACACACAGTCAAGCTCACCACCCGCTGCTCTTCCAGTGCACCTCAATCCTATTCAACAGTACTCAGGTCATTCCAGTTCAAGGTTCCAACTCTGCCCTCCCAATGCATCTCACTCTTGTCCTACAGTACCCACCACTATTCCAACCACCTAGGGTCTTCACGAACGTCACTACTTCTGACACCATGCCCCTTTGAAAGTGCACTGCGACAGCAGTAACAGAATTCTGATCCTCCTGACTCAAAAGCCCAGGACCAATTTAGCTAAAGGAGGTTCTTAGGGTCTGACTACACAGGGATAAAAGATCCACAGCACAGCAATGGCTACCTGGGTCAGCTGACTTGGCTCAGGGGCTAAAAATTGCTATGTAGACATTCAGGTTCAGGCTAAAGCCTGAGTTCTGGGACCCTCCACCATCACAGGGTCCCAGAGTTCAGGCTCCAGCCTGAGCCTGAATGTCTACACTGCAATTTTTCAGCCCCAGAGCCTGAGCCCCACAACTCCAAATCAGCTGACCTGAGCCAGCCATGTTTTTTTTATGAGAGAAAGAGAGGACAGCTACCGGTCACGAGAACAAAACACCATGAAGGAAACAAAGCAGAATTATAAAATTATCCAAACAGGCTACTTTGAATTAAGGAAGCAAAGAATATCAGAGGCTGTTAATGTCTATTACGTTTAAAGGTGCCTTTGCTCAATTTGCTTATTTTTTCCCCAGGCTAGAGCATTTAGACCCACGTTTCAGACTCCCTGAACAGGAGATTGGAAGATTCAATGGACTTAAGGTCATCGGTGGCCTCCATGAAGTGAATAGTTGGGGCTTATGCCCACTTCTTAATAAAAATCACCAGCATACAGGTAACTAACTGGCCCTCTTAGTCTCTCTGCTAAGATTGCCAACAAGGATCAAATGTGCAGTGGAGAATCAACTTTCCTCTTTCCATGAGTGGAGGTCCAACCAGGTCAGAGTTGAGGAACATCACCTACAAAGCAGCACATAGAGGAAAATGGAACCATTGGAATGGGTGGTTTACCAGTTCTGGGGTTAGATGACATCAGTCTACTGGGATTACCTTTGCCCAGCACTAAACTCACTCTTAAAAAGAGATGGGGATTAAATCCCTGAGAGTAAAGGATACAGTGACCATTCATCACAGTAGATGTACAGATGTTCTGCAGAGTTCCCAGATACCTGATCCCAAAGTGCCTATTCTACTGGGAAATTAGGAGTCTTCAAAAATATGAAACAACTGACCTGTGCTTGGCAGGATGGATTGAATCTGGTAAACATTATTTCTCTGTTACTTGATCTGGTGAAGTGGCCCAGCAGATGATCCACTCAGAAAAATAGCAAATTCCATCCTTGTGGACAGTGGTGCAGGCTGATTGGAGTGGAGTAAAATTCAGAGCCAGATGGTTGGAGGCAATGGGACCTGACAGAAAGATAACTGGGCAGAGGGCAAGCAGAGAGTTTGAAGAAAAGAGGCAGAGGAGCCAAGATTTTACAGGGTATAAAGTAAACATTTTAAAGATAAAACAACTGTTTTCTGGTTGCATTATTTTTAAACTGCTCCCCCTAACGTACCCAGGGAGCCACCGGCTAGATCATGATCTTCAACCTCTCCTCACCGTATCTTATCAGGCTAATTCAGAGCAGGAGGCTGGCTGAACCTAAAGCCCGTTTACACAGAACAAACTCAGCATTTATCAGGGACAAAGACTAAACACATTGTCAAAATAATTTTTCCTGCATTTCTGGACACATGAACAGCAGAATGGTAGGCCAGTCTCTCTCTGGAAACTATTCAATACATGTAATGCTGCGGCACCGAGTTACCTCTAAAGACGGTGCATTAAGTGTTTGCCTTATATTGCAAAGGTAGCAAGTTCAAATCCTAGCATGTGAGCAGTTTTGCAAATAAATTCTAATAATACTTTGCATTTATAAAGGCCTTTTCACAAGATCTTAAAGCACTTTACAAAGGTGAGTAAGCATTAACCTCATTTTACAGATGTCATTACAGAGAGATTAAGTATCTTCCAAAAGGACAAAGTAAGTCAGTAGCAGAGCTCACTCCAAGTTCCATGCTTTAATCACTATAACATAGTGTTTCCCTCAGGTCTTCTTGTATCATTATTTGAAGAGTGTCAAGCATTAAGGAGGCAGAAAGATTACTTATGGTGGTTTGAAAAGGTGTAGTTAGGAGTAATGGCGTGCCATTACTCACAAAATACACATGGAGTCTTAGGAAATATCTCCTAGCAAGGAGATCAGTTAGATGGCAGAACAGTCTCACAAAGGGGTGGAAGTTGCCTTTCCTGGAGATATATACACTATAAAAGTTGAACAAAAACATACGAATTTTAGATTTGGTGAAAGGTGCCAATTTAACAGCCCTGGAGACAGAAGATCTCTATCCACAGAGAGTACAACAAAAGCAGTAGTCCAACACTTCCCCTCCCATGTCCCATAGCCCTAACCTGAAAGCATCACCTCCCAACATGGTGCGGAGGGGGAGGTTCAGTGTCCCTGTCCTCATTTCTATAACTGCCAGCAAAAGCTGCAATTAATGCTTATTGCAATGGTCATGTTTGATGCAGACACTTTCCCATTGGACTAAGAGCAAACAGCCATCAGAGTAACTACTTTCAAACACTACCATCCAGGGATGGATCTGAATCAACTGGCGAAAGGGACTATATCTGATTACTAATCCTGGAGCCATTCAGACCACCTACTGAAGACAATAAAAACTAGACACAGCATTTTGGAGTGGATAAAAGGAAGGAACAAACTTCATGTTGTAGGGAACAATTGGGCACTGACTTCTCAGGTCTCAGGGTATAAACTACATGGAACCCAATAGTGATAGACTTAAGGAGCTCAATCGCTTCAGTTTAACAAAGATAGGTGAAGAGGTGACTATAAGTACCTACGCGGGGAGCATATATTTGATAAAGGGCTATTCAGTATAGCCGAGAAAGATATAACATGATCCAATAACTGGAAGTTGAAGCTAGACAAATTGAAAGGGGAAATAAGTCACACATTTTTAACAGTGAGGGTAATTAACCACTGGAACAAATTACCAAAGGTTGTGGTAGATTCTCCGTTACTGGCAATTTTAAAATCAAGATTGGATGTTTTTCTAAAATATCTGCTCTAGGAATTATTTTGGGGAAGAAGTTCTGTGACCTGTGCTACACAGAAGATCAGACTAGATGATCACAATGGTTTCTTGGACTCCATGAATAGATCTCCAGTTTCTACAGCTCTGATGGAAAGCTATATCCAGGTTGCCGCATCCCTCGTAAGTCATAACCAAATTAAGCTCCATTCCATGACAACAGGTTGCACATTTCAGGGCTATTTTTGAACTTCTTGGGAGGTTAAAGCCATTTGGCCATTGACCTTGCGTTACTAATCTGCAGTTGCTACCAATTGCAATTTTTGTGGGTCTGTTTCAGTCTATCCTGAGTCTCAAACAAATACTACTCTTCAGCTGGGAAATCAACTTCTTTCTACTCTCGGCTGCTTCGACACTTATGTCTCCCAGAATTTTTTTAGATAAAAACGCCCACACGTCCAACATGCCAACACAGTGCTGTGACACCATGAAATCATGAAAAATGCAACACTGCAGCACTACAATGCACTGCTACATTCCTTTGGGCCCTGAAGAACAAATTCCTAAACGCAATAACCCTCACCAAAGATATGCTATGTTCACTCAGGAAGACACTGCCTATTTTTGTGTATGTTACATCACTAGAGAGTTATGCATTCAAACCCAGAAACAGAATTAGGGAGTCCTGTTAGGTATGATAGCTCTGAATACTCCACTGTATACTTACTGTCTAGGAATTTATCCTAAAAATGATCTAGCTTAAATTCGCTAGGATAGAAGAGGTCCAAGCCTTTCCAAAATATTGTATACAAGAGGACATACCCACTTCTTCCTTCTAATTAGTCAGCCAAACTTTGGTTGAAATTTTAATTTTCAACATCAGCAGAATATTTGCAGTTTTACCCACTCTGAGCCTAACAGCGCTGATACGATAGAGAACTGAAATACACAACAACCCTCCTTCCGGCACTGGACTTATTTTCAAAGATAGTCATTCCAACACCACCAACCAGGTGACTAGGGAGGAGGTTCCTACACAAGCAAATACCTGAGATCACCTCTTTCCCTGAAAAAACATCCAGGACTTGTCCAGCTCCTGTGTTTACAGCCCCCCACCCTTAAAAATCTCTGGTTTTGACCTAACCCCATTCAAATTAGCTAGTACTCCACAGAAGTGGGTGAATAATTAAGAGGAAATAGTTTATTTCAACTGATTTATCTTTTTTTATGAATTGTCCATGAGCCGCTTACAATTTTCTCAGATCTGTTTGCCAAATTTCCATAAACAATTTTCAGTTTGCATATTTTCATGAGCAGTTTGTTACAAGTATTCAAAATCAGTTTTGGTTGGATATACCAATTACAAGGTAGCTGGCTAACTCTGACTGCACATAAGATATGTGGCCTGATTTCTGTTCCCTGACTTAGATGTGCATAATTCTTATACCTTGTCTATACTAGGGAAATTTTCCAACTGGTTTAGGTAAACTGATTTTAAAATCATTAAGAGCAATAATGTAAATACAGTTTTAAATGTTGCAACGTGGCCTTACCCATTTTTACTAGGCTGGTTTCAAGACTACCGTGGGAATATGCATATTGACATTAACTTTACCTGGGAGTGGGCCAGGGATAAGAAGAGCCATTAGGAAAGAAGTCAGGCCCTAGAGTAACCTGGTCCCACTGGGACCAAATGAGAATAGCAGATGTGTACAAGAGAAGAGGAGAACTTGGGGGTATTCAAGTCCTTCTTCTTTCATTCAAGGTACTGGAGTGGTTAACAGTGTAACGAAGTGGGAGTTTTTTGTAATACCTTTTATGAATTCTATGTATGCCTCAGCTTCCCCTACCTACACAGCGGGGAATATGTCTGTTGTTGGGGGCAGCACAGACAAAGAGACAAGTGTGTGGGTGTCATCCAGCTATCTGAGCAGTATGAATAGGTCATTAAAAAGGACTGGCATAGGCTGACTTATCAATGGAAAATCTGACACACAATGTAAACTCCAATGATTCTACAATCAATCCTCAACTACGGAAGCCCCAGCATGTAGGGTTGTGAACTCAGTATGGCCCTGCCTTGAGAAAAAAAGGACTGAGAGGTCCGACGTGGGGAATAAATGCTGGTTGCTGGAGGAAACTGGGAGCACCAGAGAGGGGAATGAACTAAAAGTCAGGGAGATGGAGCCCGTCACAGCTTGGCTGGCCCATCAGGGCCAGAATGGACTATGGTGTAACTTCTGCCTCTCTGTGCAATCCTTAGAACTCTGATTGTGTGCCAGGTGACTAATAAATTGTTACCTTGTTTTGAAAAGGCTGCCTGTGTCACCATAAATACTCACTGAGAGCATTGTGCCCTGGCAGAGCACAGTACAAGCCTCCCGCAGGAATCTGCTCTGCTGCAGGGAGACAGAGAGAGTCAGGGAACGGTAGTGCTGAAGGCCCAGTCTTGGCAGCCATGGACTTGCTCCTAGGTCCATGTATCCTTGGGGCCTGGTCCACTAAAGGGGTCATGTCTAAGAAACTGTTACAGGATACCCTGTGTCTGCATGACACACAACTAAAAATAAAACTCCATGTTGCCCTATCAGGTGAACAAGGACTTTTGCCTAGAACATGCCACCCTGTTAGGTGTTGATCTTGAGGGAAAAGGTTAAATGGGTCCTGCTGAGGCAGGTGACTTTACCTGGATATAAGGCCTCTTTGGAGCGTGGGGGAAATGAGGGATATAGGTTGTGGGCAGAGCAGTACGAGAAGAAGAATTTTGGTGCACAGCCAATCATGGGGAGAAGTTCTGAGCTGATTTTTATGTTCATTCATTGCTTTCTTGAATAATGCCAAACTCCAGGAAAGTGGCACATTTGGGCTTTACATAGCATGTGGACTGTGTAGCACAGATAGGGAAAGGCACTTGTTCACACGGGTTAATACATACTGATGATATGCCAGCTTGGAAACACCAGGGCTTTGTGAAGCTCTGTGATACAGAGCAAAATAAAGAACTTGTGCCTCTAGCTTTGTAAATACTGGGTGCATGCAGCAGCCATTTCCATTTTAAGAAGGCCAGCATTTTACTCTGGGACATGCCTCATATATTAAGAGGGCGGTTTATATCCTTTCAGGCAGCTCCATATTTTTACTTTTTCCACCAATGAACACTAGGGCACATAAAAAGCTTTTGTGTGTGGATCAAATAGAGACTCTTTGGAACCAGGAACCTCTGCCATAGGATCTAAATAATAACCATTTCCAGTTCTTTACAATTAGAAGCAAAATACGGATCATTTTCACCTTTGCAAATAATAGGCTAGGAGAATGCCTGGGTACAGTTAATCTGACGCTGCTCTCCTCAGAGTTTATGACTAAATAAACAGCAGCTGCTTGCAGCTTGTGGCCTCTCCACTGATTCCCTTGTGAGGGCCATTTATTGAGTCATAAACTCTTCCGATAGTGTTATCACCACAGCGTTTGCACAAACAAAGGTTGGAAGAGAAAGATTAAAAACTGAACTAACTTTACAGGGAAAACAAGAGAAAACTTTACAGATCCGTTTGCATTTTAAAAAGGTAGGTAGACATAAGCAGACAGCAGAGTGGCAATAGGCCACAGGGGATGGCTGAGTGCTCCAAGCTCCAGGTATAAAATACAGACTTCTCTGAAGCTACATTTGGATTCTAGAAAGGAAGCCTTCTGAGTTAGAGATATAGTGTTCCATGTGGTGTACTTTGAGTATATGTATATATCTTTTCAATGAGGCTTTAACAAGGTCCAACCTGCTCTACAAGGTTGTTAAAAATCCTCTGGCACACCTCTTCAGAGTAGTCATTCACCTCAGCATACATGGCCGGTTTTTCTCCCTCATACTTTTGTGCAAAGTGGTGTGTAGTACAGAGGTAGAGTGAAAACAATGAGGGAGAATTATGAACTCCTCATAACTTTACGTAGGTACCTGCTACTGACGAGAGAATGGTAATGTGGCAGGACCCTACTGAGTGAAGCTTGTGTGTGGCCTCAGCCTTACATAAAACACAGCCTGGCCATAAGCTTTAGATGAGCCAAAGGGCAGATCGATGGGCAGCAATCGATCCAGCAGGTGTCAATTACCCTGTCTAGTACAGACACAATAAATTGACAGCCGATCGCTCTAGTGTCAACTCCAGTACTCCACCTCAACGAAAAGCACAAGGGGAATCAACGGGAGAGTGTCAACGGGAGAGTGAAGAAATTGCGGTAAGTAGATTTAAGAACGTCAACTTCAGCTACATTATTCACGTAGTTGAAGTTGCGTAACTTAGATCAGTTCCCCCCCTCCCCCGGCATAGTGTAGACCAGCCCAAAATGTCAGCTTGGCTGGTCCATAAGAAAAAGGTCCTGGTGACACTAGGGTGGCCGTCTTAGGGAAGGGGCAACTACTCACAGAAAGGCAATCCTCTGCAGGTATTTGTGAGGAGAGAGAAGGGTTAAGGTGTCAGGCCCACTGGCTCACTCTTGTAGGTCACCCTTTCTGCATAGGGGCTGATGGGAGATTTGATTGTATAATGACAGGTTATGTAACAAATCAGGCAGAAAATTCTCTAACTAAAACCGTAGGTGAAATTCAGATTCTGTCTACTCTCGAGGGCAACAGGAGAAGGAGCCTTTTGAGGAGCAAACACTGATAGGAACATATTTACAGAAAAGGGAAAGGGAGGCAATAAAATACTGCTCAAAGCCTAGGGGGCCCGATTCAGAATGGGGCCTGGAGGCTTGATAAAATACAGAGGCTTTTGCCATTTGCTCACAAATACACGTTTCCCTACCTGCGCTCCAAGAAACAAATTAACCAGATTTCCATTGGCCCCCTTCTCCTCTCCCTTGGCAGAGAGAAAAGAGCAACCTGGTCTTTCAATTCTAATTGTATACAAGCTGTGGTAACTCCTGACGAAACTTGCAGTCAATAAACTAGAGACAATTTGAAGAGACACAATGGGAGCTGTCCCTCCTATAGCTTCACCATTATCCCAGCTTTTATTTAGGTCTAAAAGCAGTGATTTTATGTTTTCTTGTCTGAAGTTCTGCAGAGATATGAAAAGAGACCCAAACTAAACAAGAGACATCACAAGCAGGCCACTGTGATAGTCAATGTGCTTCCCAGCAAGCAGGGTACAGCAAGCTCAGGATGCTGGTGCTCCAATAACGGAGAGTACTTACTTAGGTGGAATAATACCCACTCGAGTCAGTACTGAGGCTTCTAAACTCATTGTTAAATAGGTTCCAATAGAGATTTGAAACCCAGTCTCACAAAGTGCCCCCCCAAGTTCTTCTCCTTTGCTGGGAGGAAGAGACATTAGAAAAGTAGATTCATAGATACTAAGGTCAGAAGGGACCATTATGATCATGTAGTCTGACCTTCTGCACAACGCAGGCCACAGAATCTCACCCACCCACTCCTGCGAAAAAGCCTCTCACCTATGTCTGAGCTATTGAAGTCCTCAAATCGTGGTTTAAAGACTTCAAGGAGCAGAGAAACCTCCAGCAAGTGACCTGTGCCCCATGCTACAGAGGAAGGCGAAAAATCCCCAGGGCCTCTTCCAATCTGCCCTGGAAGAAAATTCCTTCCTGACCCCAAATAAGGTAACCCTGAGCATATGGGCAAGATTCACCAGCCAGATACCCAGGAAAGAATTTTCTGTAGTAACTCAGATCCCACCCCATCTAACATCCCATCACAGGCCATTGGGTCTATTTACCATGAATATTTAAAGATCAATTAATAACCAAAATCATGTTATCCCATCATACCACCTCCTCCATAAACGTATCAAGTTTAATCTTAAAGCCAGATAGATCTTTTGCCCCCACTGCTTCCCTTGGAAGGCTATTCCAAAACTTCACTCCTCTGATGGTTAGAAACCTTCGTCTAATTTCAAGTCTAAACTTCCTGGTGGCCAGTTTATATCCATTTGTTCTTGTGTCCACATTGGTACTGAGCTTAAATAATTCCTCTCCCTCTCCAGTATTTATCCCTCGGATATATTTTAGATATTGGGCCATGCCTAGATTATCCTCGACCTCTACTCCACCCTCAGTGTTTAGCGGTCCCACTTCTTCTTTCTTTGTTTTCTTCTTATTTATATGGCTATAGAACCTTTTACTATTGGTTTCAATTCTCTTTGCAAGGTCCAACTCTACTCGACTTTTAGCCTGTCTCACTTTATCCCTACATATTCTGACCTCAATAAGGTAGCTTTCCTTGCTGATCCCTCCCATCTTCCACTCCCTGTATGCTTTCTGCTTTTTCTTAATCACCTCTCTGAGATGCTTGCTCATCCAGCTTGGTCTACAACTCCTGCCTATGAATTTTTTCCCCTTTCTTGGGATGCAGGCTTCCGGTAGCTTCTGCAGCTTTGATTTAAAGTAATCCCAGGCCTCCTCTGCCTTTAGATCCATAAATTCTTCAATCCAATCCACTTCCCTAACTAATTTCCTTAATTTTTGAAAGTCAGCCCTTTTGAAATCAAAAACCCTAGTTGCAGATTTACTTTTGTTAATCCTTCCGTTCAGTTTGAACTGAATTAGCTCATGATCACTTGAACCAAGATTATCCCCTACAACCGTTTCTTCTATGAGGTCCTCACTACTCACAAAAACCAAATCTAAAATGGCATCCCCTGTAGTCAGTTCAGCAACTACTTGATGAAGGAATCCATCAGCTATCGCATCTAGGAAAATCTGAGCCCTGTTATTATTACTAGCACTCATCCTCCAGTCTATATCTGGGAAGTTAAAGTCTCCCATGATCACGCAGTTTCCATTAGTATTTACTTCATTAAAAACATTAAAAAGGGCTCTATCCATATCCAAATTAGATCCCGGCAGTCTATAGCACGCCCCAAGCACTATCCCAGGGGAGGCTCTAGTAGTTTTCTTCCCCAATGTGATTTTTGCCCAGACGGGCTCTGTCTTATCCATTCCATCGCTTCTTATTTCTTTACCTTCTACCTCATCATTGATATACAATGCTACTCCACCACCCTTACCTTTATTTCAGTCTTTCCTAAACAGCACATACCCTTCAATACCTGTAGTCCAGTCATGACTACTATTCCACCATGTTTCTGTTATCCCTATAATATCTGGTTTCACTTCCTGCACCACTAGCTCTAGTTCCTCCATTTTGTTACCTAGGCTCCTCGCACTAGTGTACAAACATCTTAATTTTTGCTGTTTGGCCTCACTCACATTCTGTACCCTATTAGGCACAGTCATTCTACAGCCAGTATAACCTATTAGACTGGTATCCACACTGCCCTTCCTCCTTATATACATTCTCCTACCCATGGCTGTATCCTTTCTTACTTTATTTTCTTCCCTCTCAATGCTAAAATCCGGCGTGGAGATTACCTGGACATCTCCCAACCATCTCCCCCAAATTCCTAGTTTAAAGCTCTCTTAATCAGTTGTGCCAGCCTCCATCCTAGAAGTCTATTTCCTTCCCTACTCAGATGAAGTCCATCCTGAGAGAACTATCCTCTGTCCATGAATGCCTCCCAGAGGCCATATATCCCAAAGCCCTCCTTATACCACCACTGCCTAAGCCATCTGTTGATAGTCATAATCTTGTCACACCTTTGTTGCCCTTCTCTAGGAACAGGCAGAATCCCACTAAAGATCACCTGAGCCTCGATTTCCTTAAGCGTCTTCCCCAACCTAGCATAGTCTCCCTTAATACTTTCCAGCGAGAATCTAGCCGTATCATTTGTTCCCACATGAAGGATAATTAGGGGATTCTTTCCCACTCCCTTTAGGATCCTTTTCAACCTCAGGTCTACATCCTGTATCTTAGCACCTGGAAGACAGCATACCCTTTTATTCTCTGGATCAGCTCTGGTTACAGGCCTGTCTATTCTTCTCAGTAAAGAGTCCCCGATCACGTAGACCTGCCTTTTCCTGGTGACGGCGCTATTCTCCAGTCTATCCCCTGTTCCCTCTGGCTGCAAGTTCTTTCCATTCCTATTTTCCCTTGTAATCCTCTTCAACCCATCCTGTATCCTCCTGGGGCTCATATTTGGTATAGTCTCCATTGACTCTTCCCCTTTTCCTATAGGACTAGCCACTCTTCTTCCTTGCTCTTCCACCTTCAGTGACTACCTGCTGAGCCCCTTCTTCATTTTCCAACTCTGCAAACCTGTTCTTAAGCTCCATTTCTCCTTCACTAGCCCGTCTTTTCCTCTGCCTGGTTCTTTTAGTCACATGCTTCCACTGACCACTTTCCTCACCCAGTCTCCCCTCAGAATTCCTCAGTCCAGCTTCCATCTGCAAGTCTGAGCTTTTCCCTTAAGATACCTCACGTCTTTGCTCCATAATTTACTTGAACCCCTTTCTAAACTCAACCAGACTTTCCACCTGCATCTCCAAACCTCGGATCTTTTCCTCCATCAGCTCTATCAGATGGCATTTCATGCAGACAAAACTCTTACCAGGTACCCCCTCCAGGATCATGTACGTACCGCAGCTTCCACATCCAGTCATCTTCATTGTGTCTTCCACTACATGAGTCACTTCCACTGCTGCCTCTGTGTCATAGCCTTCCCACCTAAATCCTGTTAATCTAGGAAACACAAACCACACCAAACCACCACCACCCACAGCAAAAACACACCCCAAACAAGCACCACAATACACACTCCCCTTACAAACTCCCCTGTTTACAGCTCTGTTTGCTAGCTCCTGTGCGGCTACATTCACTTGCATGAACTGCTTAAGAGGAAGGAAATAAGTGAAGAATATTCTTTGGGTCAAAGCCAGTGAAGAGGGGATTTCCCTTACATTTCCTCTGCACACACCTTCACTTCAGCCCTGCCCATCAGCCTCTGCCCCATCAAGCCCACAAGAGTAAAAACAGCCACCATCTTAAGAGGACCCAAAGGGTTTTCCACGGCCTGGCACAGGTAGCACTATCTTTATGGCACAGAGATAGAGTCCAGGAGCCAAGGGGCCTCTTCTTCCCTTGTCTCATGATTTTCATCAGCTGAACAGCATTCCCCCCTTCCCCTCGTCCACAATGCTTCTTTGGGGATGCTCTTTTCCAGAGCTGGCTTTGTACCAAGCACCGCTTGCATTGTAGAGTATGCTGCTGAGATTGGTCACTGACCCTGGCAGCTCAGCCAACAATGCCAAACTCTCAGTCCTGGAGCCTCTATTGCTCTCTCATTCTCCTCTCCATCATTCTGCTGCCTCATTAGAAGTCCCAGCTCTTGGCCCGCAGCCAGACAGCTGCCCTCTCCCCTTTGCTCCTTAATAAAACAGCAGGCTTGCAGAAGTTCAGTGTCATCCTGGTCACTCTTTCAGAACTCACTGGAACCCCAGCAAAGGGCTAGTGCAAGAGAATTAGCCGAGACAGGCCAAGGAATCAGGAAGGGAAGGAAATGCATCAAATATATTTTCAAACTAAAGAGGGTGGAATTAAACAAGGAAAAAACACAAGAAAGAAGAGAATGCTTTTATCTCTTTGTTAATGGGGTTGGGGAACTCAGGGCACGTGCAACACTTCTGGCTCAGGGAGATTTTCAGAGAGAATAGGAGATTTTTCAAAGGACAGGCTCTGACCAATACAGGCTCTAGAAGAGGTGGAGGAACAGTAGCCATCTATTGAGAGCTGCAATTTTCACTTCTATCATAGTTCAGAGTCCTCCCATCCTGTGTCTAGTTTATACCAGGGGTTCTTCACAATAAATTTTTTGGTGGCCTCAGAGCGCAGCCACCACTCTTGCTGTTGGCCGCTATGACAATTTTTCTTAAAATACTTAATTAACTTTAGGAAAAACAAATAAATATGCACATATACATGTCCAATCATTTCAATTTATTTATGGAAGGTTTTGTTTTTTTGCAGACTCAATAATAAAAATAATGTACAGTTCTCTATTCTTTACTGGATCTAAACAGAATAGAAACACAAATAAGGTGCTTGGCACATTCTTGTCTTTTGTTGTTGTAGTTTTGTTTTTGGTTGCTTTTTTTAAAAAAAAGACTTGCTAGCTAGTAATTCTGCTGCTGCGAAAAGTAATATCTGTATGTTTGCTAATATCACTTTTCATAGCAGAATTATTAGCTAGTTAGGAGGCTGTGATAAGTGATATTAACAAGATAATAAGTGATATTAACAACCGTACAAATATCAATTTTCACAGCAGACTTACTCAGCCCTGGCAAGCCAGGGCACAAATTAAGCCCTGGATGGGGAGGTGGGTAGAGGGACAATGGGCGCCAGCGATAATAGGGGGGTGGACGTGAGCCCAGGTCAGAGCCCGCCACCTCACGGTACGAGCCTGAGGCCGGAGGAGGCTGTAGAGGGGCCAGGGACAATGAAGGGGAGGGGAGTGTGAGCCCAGAGCCAGCACCCGCCACCGCGTGGCTGGGGTCCAGGGCCGAAGCGCAAAGTCCCATGACTGGAACCTGCCACCTGCCGCTCCAGGGTTGATGCCCGAAGCCCAAGCCTCACCACCCCTGGGAAGGTGGGGAATTCACTGGCTGCCTCCAGCGTTTGTGGCTCCAGAGGAGGGGGAGGGCCCAACCCCTTCTTGTGGCCCTGGGGGAGAGGCGCTGCTTCCCCCCCGTCACTGCCCAGGAGGCTGTGGTCATTGTGGCCACATTTGAGAAACGTGGATTTAAACTAGGTCCTGGGCACCTTTCTGCCACCATCAGGGGGAGCTCTCAGAGCACTACAGGATTCATTAAGTAACATGATGAGCATTACAAGATCTTTGGAGAAGGCAGTACACTAGTGAGGGAAAAGCATTTGTGTGCAAATGAACTCAAGTCACCTGTATACAGTGGTTAGTGGGAGGCCAACACCCCACCGTCCAGAAATCTAGCTCAGCTTAAAACCATCACGAAGTTGTCTTCCCTCTTCCCCACCCTTCTCCGAGGTGAATCTACAAACGTGCAGGATAGCTTGAGGCAGCGGGGCATTCAGTATAAGAGGTAATTTTAAGAAAAAAAGTCTTTTTTTTTTTTAAGTTAATCTTGCAATAGCCTTTCATGAAAAATAGCCAGCAGCCTGTGACCGAGGCAATGCACACATCCTGGGGTTCAGAGGACGCCATACACCAGTGGGGTTAACCACCCTGGCCAGAGTTAAACCTGGGGTAAGCCAGAGAACTCACTGAAGCTGTAAGAGTTTACACCAGGGCTCCATTTGATCCAGTGTTTTCAGAACCTTTTAATTCATAGATTATAAAGCCAGAAGGCACTGTTGTGATTATCTTGTTTGACCTCTTGTATAACACAGGCAACAGGACTTCCCTGAATTAATTCCTGTTTGAACTAGAGCATATCCTCTGGAAAAACATCCAATCTTGGTTTAAAAAGGTCCACTGATGGAGAATTCACCACAAATGATAACCTCAGAGCTCACAGTTACCCTGGCAGTAGCCTCTCTTCCCTCCCAGTACATAGAGATTTCCTTCCACCTTGCCATCACCTGCAGCACATGAATGTAACATGTGCTTCAATACCCTGCCAGCACCTCTTTCCAGCAGATTTCCACAACACCAAGGGAAACTTTCGAGCAAGGTTCACTGTACACAGAATTCTCTGGGAACTAAAATTGCCCAGGTATTTGGTTTATAAAGAAAACACACAACTTAAAAAAACCTCACAACCTCCAAGCTAACAGGATCTTTCACTGCCCTCTGCTGTTACCAGTCATTCAGCCTCCAATTTACTCTTTAATAATGTCAGGCTGGGGCTCAGGACTGGCAGCTTCCCAGCTTCTTTCTCAGGCGAGTTGGAGCTGCAGCTCGTGAATATGCTGAAGTTTAATGCAATCTGTCTTCTTTGGTAATCACATTCCATCTGCACTGGGCGCAGTAAAGATGTATTGGTAAGTGCATTTGCTAAAGATATACTCTGCTGAAAAGGCTACAAGCCTGATTTACAGAGGGCAAGGAGGAAGCATTGCCTAGCAGAGACTGGCAAGAGATGTGCTCTGCTCTGCACACAGCAACAGGGGGCAGAAATTGAGCAGCAGCAGCACAGGCCCTGTTTTACTTTAGAGCTGAAGAAGAAAAAGAAACCACATGTTTTGGGAGCTGGTGACTTTAAAGATATCAGAGAAAAGCCCTTTCTCTGGCAGCTTTAACCTTGCTGATTTGCAGACATACAAAGACCTACTTTATAAACAGGAAGGAAAAAAATTCCACTAGGACTTGCAACAACATTTGGTTTAATATATCCTGACAATTTTCCCATCTCCTTCTGTCGGGGCTTCTTCTGGGAGCCGGCTGGCAGCTTGTTTCACATTATACTTAAATCAGGCGAACAGTTTCCCCTCACAATACTAATGCAAAGGACAGAAGCTCCCTTCACAACAGTCTCAGACTCTCCCTTTCACACAGGTGATCCCAGGAGAAGTATCTCAGTCTCATATTCCCTACAAAGCTCTGCTTTTTCCCTGAAGTCCACCCCACCTTAAACCCCAACACCCTTCAAGAAATTGCTCAGCCAGAGCAGATGGCCCTGTACGTGGAAGGACACTTTCCTCTTTCCTTACACACTAGAAATCCCACATCTTATACTCACCACCATCTCAAAGACTATTTTTGCCAGTTGAAAGCCCTGGAAAGTGTAAATTTCCGGTGGAAGTGGTCTGTGAATTGTGCATCTTTTCCATTCCCTTTCTTTTGTTCAAATACTAATGGCCTAATTCTTCCAAGGTGCTGAGCAGCCAAAATGGATGGATGTTAATGGTAGCTGTATGCGCTCCACACCTCTGAAAATCAGATCATAAGGGGTGCAGGTTTCCTATGCTGGGCCAGCAATTTTGGGATACCCATAATACCTTAAAGGAAACACCTTGGTCTAATTTGCCAATCTAGGGAAACTAATGGCAAGCAGCAACAATAGGAGGCAAGCCCCCCAATTTGGGGTGCAATACTAGGAGACAGAGAGCACTTAGTGCTCTGGTCATTCAAAAATATTACTGGTGTTGGAAATATTGCTTTGCCGTCTTAAACAAGAAGGATGCAGCTTGCATGGTCCACAGGAAAAGTTGAGATTTGGGGAAAATGACAAGATTCACGAGAAGCTTAGCAGAAACCCAACAGTGGTTGGCAATACTGTCTCAAGATGCTAACAAAGAGCATAAGCACCTGCTGCAATTGGGGGGTTCAGCAGCCTGTGCGGAGGTCCTGGGGAGAGACTGAAGCCTGTGAACATTCTGACCTTGCCATCAGGCACACAGCAATCTGACGGAAACCTCCTCATAAGGAAAACACCATACAGAGAGGACAGCAAAGCCAGCAGGATGCAGTGGGGAAGTAACTGTTACCTTCTGTGCTGAACTAACACAGCGCTGGTACTCCTTGGCCAGCTCTGAGCACTTGAGTACTTCATGCTTGTTTTCTTGGTAGCACTTCAGAATCTCAGACTGCAGCCCTCCGCATATAGGCTCAGTGTTCCTCCGCCTGTAGGAAAAACGAGAACAGGAGGATCTGTGACAAGGGTAATGTTCACCTACTTACTTCAACTCTACCAGTTTCCATACATATGCCAACCCCTGCACTGGAACCATGAGAAAAATCTTCATAAAATAAGTTATCCAGTAGGAATAGCAACCACCAAAGGAGTCATACCATTCACAGTGCCTTTCGGTTGAGGAGTTCAAAGCACTTAGCAAATACAAGCCTCAATCTCCCATGAGGTTAGGAAGGGTTAACCCTATTCAGTAAGTGAGGAAAGAGAGAGAAATTACATGATTTGCCCAAATCCCACAAAAAATCTTTGGCAGAGCTGGAGGTAAATCCCAGGAATCCGGGCTGAACCACAAGACTCTCCAAAACAACCAGAGTCTACCCTAAGAGTCAGAGGAGCAACCATGACTTGTTGAATAAGCCACCTCATTCTCCAATTTATGTCACAGCTATTCAAGTATGTCAAAACAGAGCAGGTTTGGGTATGTGACTGCAGCTCAAGTAGACATGCACGAGCTAGCTTTAATCTAGCTAGAGCAATAAAGCTGTGGCAGCGCAGGTTTCAGCGTGGGCTAGTCCCACATGTAATTACCCAGGGTTCTGGACAGGCTTGTACAGTCTGCATTGCAGTCCATGCTGCCATGGCTTCACTGCTTCAGCACACTAGCTAGGTAGATTAAAGCTAGCTCAGATATATCTACTAAGGCTGCAATCATACTCCATGATTGTCATGTAGACTTGCGGGAGGTGTCAGAAGAGCATCTATATAACTTGTTGAATAAACCACCTCACAATCTCCAATTTAAGTCACAGCTATTTAAGCACTTCAAAAAAAAGAGCAGGCTTGGGGTCATGAGGACCATTCTAGTGGCCAGAAAAAGCAGGGAGTAAGAGTGTGACTAAATCTGTTTTTTTATTTTTTGAAATAGTTCCTTTAATATTCATCTATAGGTGACATTTACAGCTACCCAGGAATAATGTGGGATCTTCCTCATATACTGTAAGATATGCGTGTACATACAACACACAAGCAGCAACGTTACGAATAATGGAGAAGGCAGAGGTGAAAACACCAGCAATGATGATACTTAGGTACTAAGCAAAGTGCCATCATCTACACAGACAGGCATACACAAACTGCAGGATTTGCACCACACTTTAGAAGTTGTGTGCAAGTGTGTGCATATGTTAAGGAGGAAGTGCACACAGGAAGAAATTCTCAGATGTAATCTACTACACCTTAAATCCCCACTTTTCCTGCACTGCTACATTTGTAGGTCTGTCTCTGAACATTGAACCCAGCTCTTCTTTCCACAGCACTTGATCCTACAGGCAAGTTGTAATCCTGTGCTATGACATCACATTCATTTCCCAAGCAACAAAAACGGTGTCGTCGATGCATCCGTATGACTTCAGTGCACAGTCACGGAGGCGCCGAGAGGGAGTTTCTGGATGTTGCACCTGCTGCATATTCAAGCTATTATTTGAGTCATGTTTCTTTCTACTGGGCAAAAAAAACCCTAAAAATCCTGTGCTTCTTGGATCCTTTGTGACTATAGTGAAGATGCAGGGAAGGAAGCTCAGACATGAATTTCCAGCCCTCATATTTTTTAGTTTGGGGATGCATTGGGGGGGGGGCATGATGGGGGCAAAATATTCTGTTATAGCTGGATACTTCTCTGAGAAAATTGTACTAGGACACTGTCCAAGAAGTACACCTTCAGCCTTGATCACACCACCAAGTCTCAAGGGCAAAGCTCTAGCATTTATCAGGAACAACATGCCCCACACACCAGCCACAGCATGAAAAGTAACAGCAACATTGCTGTGCTTGGATTAGACATAGTCAAATAATTTAGACCCTCCCTCCCCCCGAAATGGTATGGTCTTTAAAAAGAAGATAATACCTATGTAGGATCCCTGGAGTATGTTCATTATTGTGTGTGTCATATTAAACAAAAAAAAACCTTTTAAAAGCCTTCCAAAAGTTTGAAATGGAAAAGAACTTGCAGGGAACTTCAGAAACTCATAAGGTTGGCATTTTGCTCTGTCACTGCAATTTTAATATCATTCTAATCAACTCAGTGAGTCCTTCGAAACAATACCAAACAGGGCTAGGTCAGGAAATACCACCTAATCCCTCAATTCATTGGGAAAGTTAAGACTTTTTAAATTAGGTTTTTAACTCAGCATGTTAAAAAAACCCTAAAGTGTATTTTGTAACTGTATCCAACAGGAGTGAAGGGGGAAGAAAGATACCATATGTTATGAAATCATTCATCTATATTCACCTGAATTTAACAGTGTGATATAAGCTTCTCAGATGGATGGATACATTTTAGAAAGTGTTTGGGTTTCACTTTGCCAATCTCAGAATGGAGGGCCATTAAGCCCTTATTTGCTGGTTCCTCCCCTGCTATGGTGCCTGCCTTCACTGACTAAGATCAATGACAAGTTAGGACACACTTGAGAGCTCATGGCACCCTCTTGCCCAGACTGTGTCGGGGGCGCAGGCAGCACTGCACAGGGTTAAAAACAAAAACAAAAGCAGCTGGTGAGGTGCCTACCACTGCCTCTCCCCTGCAAGAGGTGAGAGATCAACCCTTGTAAAGTGACAGAGGTTGCCTGGGGGGAAGCTGCATTACCAGTGTATCTGCCACTGCTTCACAGAACACCCCAAAGAGCAGAGAGTTTACACAGCAACTGAATTTCAGTTAGCCAGAGTTATCACAAACACCTTATCCCTGCTACAATAAATATTTTTTTCAAAATGAAAGCCAAGATCTCATCTACACACAAGTTGCACCACTTTAACTAAACAGGTTTAGATCAATAAACTAGAGGAATAAAACACAAAGACAGTTAAGTTGATTATTGAGTTAAGACAGTCTTAAATTGATTTAAGAGTGCCTGCACAAGTGAATTTGCACTGATGTAACTAAATCTGTTTCGTAACCTTACTTAGGTAAATCAGTAGAACTGGTATTTAGACAAGGCCTTTGCTTTCACTCAAAAAAGGAGTCTCATAGTTGTAAAGAAAACCTTAAAAAATTGAAGGAATGTAACCAATGCAGTAAAGTCTGCCTGAGTTTGTAAATAGCCTAAAACAATAGCTCTGAAAGGGGTGCACTGTGCCATCTATGAGGTGCCTAATAACAATTTAGATGCCAGGTCTGTTAACTATCTCACTACTGCTCAAAGCATGTCACGGATGGAGCAGGAAGATCACAGATCTGCATGATCTATTGCAAGTGAAAGCTGATTTTGGTGCTATAAGCAGGTAGCATTTCTCCCACCAGCCCTCAGTCTGACCTGTGGAGCTAAGAAATTAGAGGGGAAGAGCCTAGCCCAGGGGTCCATGCAAACTCCATCAAAGGGGACGCTATCCTGGAGAGCCCAGTGGGACACCTAAGCCCGTGCCTGCCTGGCCCCACCATGCTCCCTGAAAGAAGGGGGTGCCTGGACTGCTCTGGTGGTGAATGTAAGGCTAAGCAGTTTCTTTCCTAGTTCCGGTGGCTGCTGCTCATCCCTCTGTTCGAGGCTAGCGCAGGCTCAGGCAGACATCACTGTGCTGCTTCCTCTTGGATCACGTTTTTAATTGTTGTTTTTAAACCTGGAACCTGTGATTGTGACATCACCGCATGACTGAGAGCTATGGCCGCAAGCACCCATTGTGCCTATGCCTTCATCTGTCCCTGCTCACGGGTGTTTCTGAACCCCACCCTGAGAAGGAGCCACGCCTGAGGAGCCTAGTGGAATCCAGCAGAATGTCATACTTCAGACACCTTTATAATCTCCTGAGAGTGATATCCCATTTTGGCCTCTGAAGTACCTTCCCTCCCACCCCACCCCCTTGGTTAGCTACAGCCAGTAGGCTCAGACTTCTCTGAGGAAGGTGGCATTCTAGCCTCCTCACTGGGCTGCTGTTGGTAAGACAGGGTGCTCAGCAAAAAGGGGTCTGGTGCAGTGACACATCTGGGGCTCTCTTTAGAAAGGTTCAAGGCTCATTCTGTTTTTCAAAAGGAAAAATAAATGTATTCTTTTTAAAAAAAGACTATGCTGGCTCCAGAGAAGGCTAGGCTCTTAGACCTTGTTTAATATATTGAGTTATAATTCCCACCAGTGTTACTGAAATGGACAGATGGGACTCATCTACAGGGGCTGAGAGAAAGGACAGGAGGCAGGGTTGCAAGGTTAGGGCCTTGAACAATGCCCCAGGAACAAAAATGAAGCATATCAATATGAAAGTCTAAGTCCATAATCTATGTCCCCGTCTGCATATCGGGCAAGGTGTAAATCAACAGGTGGAAAGAGGAATAGCTGAGACTAGAAATAAAATAACTCAGTTTTGCCTCTCTCATCAAACTGGGGGAAAACAAACCTTTGCTTCTCTGCTGTCCAATGGGAAGGAAGGCTGTGTACACATGAAATCCAGGATTTCAGATCCTCCTCTCCCCCTCCCACTGAGTAAGCTAAATCAGGTCTTTGTCTGGAAAAGAAGGGAGAGGTTTTCTTAAATGAAACAAAGGGCATCTTTCTCTCTGCTATCCCTTGAGGTAAGCATGGAGCCAGAGAGATCTTGCTGCATTTCGACATGCTGAGAGTTACCAGTTCCTATCTCTTTCCGTGTATTCCCTTTATTTAATAAATGAAATCTCATCAACTTATCCTTCTTCTATTATCACTGCTGACATCAATCTGATAATATTGGCTTGGCGTGGAATCGTGCTATTATATGTCCTCCTGATATTTAATTTAAGAGAAACGTCTGCAGTGGGGTGAATATGTGAAACAAGCTTTTTATTACTGGCAGCAGTAAGGACGCTGCGAGTGAATTAGACATTCATCTTAGTCAGGACCAATCTAGTGGCTCAGAAGAGGTTTTCTCTTTAACCCTCTCTTGGCTGTTCAGCAGTGGCAGGTAACTGCTACTACAACCAACAGCTGCATTCATCTGTCTTGGCAAATTCATCTCTGTGTGAATATAAACCCAATGAAGAAGTGCAGAGTGCCCGAGAGGTTAAAGCAAGGTTCCTAAAGAATTTCCACTATAAATTCTGGGCTAGTAAAAAAGTGTTTGTCAGAATGTTTGTCAGTTAATCAGACAGTAACACTTCCCCCTCCCCAACACATACACACTGAGACAGCCAGCTATTACAGGGATAGATTAAGGCAAGACCCTTGGGATCTAGGCCCCAGGGGCAGATGCAGGAACAAGGCAGAGCAACAGGCCACAGGGAAGTACCCCGCTGATTGCTAGTGGTAGGCTGTCTCCTTTAGGAGGAAGATCATGGACTCAGGATTGGGAGGTGGAGGGGAGGAGAGCCTTCTGCATCTGGGAGGACGACAATAAGGCTATGTCTACACTATGCAACTTTTACAGATGTGCCGCTAAAAGGCGCGCAGTGTAACTGCTGTTTGTTGGCAAGAGAGAGCTCTTCTGCCAATAAAAAAAATTCCACCCCCAAAGAGCGGCAGCAGCTTTGTCCTGCTGACAAAGCGCTGTTCACACCAGCGCTTTTTGTTTGTAAAACTTTTGTTGCCTGGGGGGGAGGGGTGTTTTTTTAACACCCCTGAACGACCAAAGTTTTGCCAACGAAGTTCCAGTGTAGACAAAGCCTAAGTATCTGCATGGTGACAGAAGGTTTAACTAAAAGAAGACTCCATCATGGGGTAGCTCCAGGGTGGTTGTTACACTAAACTTTGGTAGAGCTAAGTGCCATTTAATCTTAAACTTATCCCTGGGGTTAGTTGCACTGAGAAAACAGGGCTGTAAATGCTGCAGTAACAGAGAATGGCAGGAGGATATTCTGTTCTAAAGATTAATGGAAACCATGCTCATTCCTCCTAGTCAGTCAGAGAAGGGAGACGAGTCCAGTCCCTGCCCACATAAACCTCTGTCTTTCCACCACAGAATTGGTTCCTAACTTTCCTCAAGTTCATGAACTTTCAGATGAAGGATTTTGGTTCAGGCCCCGTTCTCCACCCTTCTGGGACAGAGTTCCCAACTCTGGAAGTCAGTTTATTTGCCCAACCGCCTCAAAAAAAATCCCTAAACCCTATCAGTATTCGCCAATATTTTGTCCTGAAACTAAAAATACATCAGCAAAGTAAATATATGGCCCTATCATTTTAGGGCATAGCAGCCCCATAGGCCAATGCAGGAGAGCAATTTCCTGGTGGTTACTATACACCAGGCAAACTAGTTGATTGTTTCAGAGGTCCCAGATGTAGTCAAAAGATGCCACAGAAGGTTGCTCTTTTACACTCTGGTGAACTGTATTCAGACTGAACTGTATACGGCAGTTACAAATGAATTTGTGTGGGAGATGGGATGGAATCTAAACCTAGACATTTTCATCCATTTACTCAGGAAAAGCCCAGGGCTGAGATATCAGGTGGTGTGGCAGGTCAGAAATGAGGTGCATTGACAGAGCTGTATGACAGCCCAGGGCATAGATAGCTTTGGGTGTCGCAAGTCAGGATTGACATAAACTAGTGACTTGTGATAAAGGATACGTCTACACTCTGAGCTGGGGCTGTGACGCCTAGCTTGTGCAGACATATTTGCGCTAGCTCTCCCTGAGCTGGTGTTCTAAAAACAGTCACGTAACTGAGGTAGCATGGCGGTGGCGAGCAGCAGCACAGGCTAGCTGTGCTAAGTACAGAGCAGCCTGAACTCTGCGGACACATGCTTGGCACAGCTAGTCCATGCCACTCCTCACTGCTGCCTGGGCTACACTACTACTTTTAGGGGGCTATCTTGAAGGGAGCAAGTGCTAGTACGTCTACAGCAGCTGGGAATCACACAGTGGGATGTTTTTGCATCACAAGGCATGCTGTGGGTATTTTAGAGTGAGCATGTTGGTGCAATGGTCAGGTACTGTGGTATGTTGTGGTATGATATTGCACATATACAAAAACCTATAAGTGGCTAGCTGAGCTGGAGAACTGCATTCTCCCTTTGATAGTATTTGGCTGTCACAGACAGCTTCTCTTTAACATGTTAGGAAAATAACTCTGGAGGAATACATCGAACAGGACAAAGAAAGGTTTCTTCTTTTCTGATTATCGCATCCTTATCACTGACAGCCATGACCTCACTACTTGCTTTGGAATTCCCTGCCCCAGCATGGCAGTTCAATAATATAGCTAGAATTAAAAAGGGGATAGTCATTTGGTGACTGATTTAGCAGGACTATTGAGCGGATGATCTAATAGATCTCTTCCATCTCTGACTTCCATGATCCAATAATATTCTATTACAAATACTAAGATGAGGTACCAAATCGTATGTTTCAGGAGCATAACCTCTGTGGTCAGGAAGAAAACACTCCTGCCCTTCCTCAAGTATTCAAGAACACTGTTCAACAGATCTGGTTTCACCTTCCTCCAAAGCTTCGGGATTGGACGCTGCTGTGGATTAGTTACCACGCTGGGCAGAACTAAAGCCCAATCTGCTATGACAATACTATGCTATGTCAAGTAAGAGGACAATGTGGACCAAAATAGAGAGGAACCACCCCTGGGACTTCTCATAAGGATAGCACCATTAGCCTCGGTGTTCTAGTTAAATTCCAGCTCAGATAACTAAATTCTGCGTCCTGGAGTTCCCTCTGCTGTTTCCATTGGATACAATATGCTGCTTTACTTCCTGTCAGCATAAACAGTTGTGCAGCACTGCAACTGAACAGCTGCTGCATTCCACCCCAGAGATAGCTGCATTTCAGTGGTGGGTGGAGCAACTGCTATATTCTAGTGGCATGGGAGTGCCACTATTGTTAAGGTTGCATTGTGCCACCTGTTTAAAGGTGGACCTTTCCAAGTTCTCTAAAAAGAACACCCATAGTTGGTTTCTTTGAAATTTAGTGTGCCTCAGGAGGGTGCAGGATAGTGTTAGTGACCAAAATTTGGAGTTATCTGAGCCAAGGGTTCCAGACGTATAAGACCCCATAAATAGCCATTTAAAAAAAAACAAACTGTAGGTGAGGTTTTGTTTTCTGGTATCTTGCACAGAGCTAGAGATCAAACTATTGATGTGATGCAGGTCAAAAAGGTCTCAATCTGTCACGTTTTACCCAAGTTAGTGTATGGTACCCACCAGCGGCACCAACTTTTAACGTGCCGTGGAGTGCTCGACCCCCACCCCTGGCTCTGTCCCAGGCCCCACCCCCACTCCACCTCTTCCCCCAAGCTCCCACTCCCACCCCGCTTCTTCTCACCCCCTCACCTGAGCTCGCCTAGCCCTCACTCCTCCCCACTGCGGAACAGCTGATCTGCAGCAGGCAGGAGGTGATGGAGGGAGGGGGAGAGGCTGATCCACGGGGTCGCCAGCGGACGGGAGGTGCTGGGGGGACGGGAGCTGGCTGCCGGTGGGTGCTCTGCAGCCACCATTTTTCCCCCATGGGCACTTCAGCTTTGGAGCATCCATGGAGTCGGCGCCTACGGTACCCACTAAATGTTTCGGGAATCCAACTTGAAGAAAATGTACACTTCTTATATTGCACATGCACCAGTACAGAAAAACAGCTAGAGGAGTTTCCATGCCCACAATTTTATATGGTTTAAACTTGACTCTTGTAAGCGCCTCTCTAAAATCTGCTGTTTGCAGTGTTGTTGTAGACATGTTGGTCCCAGGAGATTAAAGAGACAAGGTGGGTGAGCTAATATCTTTTACTGGTGAAAGAAACAAACGGATTTCTGAGTTATAGGCCTCCCAAAGACAGCTTTCCTTCTGCTACCTTGTACTATTAAACTCAGGGTATGTCTACACTGCAATCGGACACCCACTGCAGGCCTGTGCCAGCTGACTCGGGCTCACGTGTCTGTTTAATTGCAGTGTAGACTTTCTGGATCAGGCTATAGCTGAAGCTCTGGGACCTCCCACCTCCTAGGGTCCTACAGCCCAGGCTACAGATTGAGCCCGGACATCTACACTGCAATTAAACAGCCCCACAGCTCAAGTCAGATGGCATGGGTCAGCCGTGAGTTTTTAACTGCAGTGCAGACATACTGCCAGAGGTACTCATGACTGTATGAATTACAGACCTCTTGATAACTGTGAACTCACCCCTCAATTAACATATCTAAGGATAAGTTAATCACAAACCTCCAGCTAAGACAAAAGGAGTTTTGGACTTAGGGAATGTCTCCACAGCAAAAAAAAAAGAGACTAGCAATAGAGAGCATTAGAGCCCAGGTCAACTGCCTCGGGCTAGGAGGCTCACACTGCAGAGGTAAAAATAGCAATGTAGACATTCGGGCTCGGACTGGAGCCTGGCTTGAAACCCAACAAGAGGGAAGGATCTTGGAACCTGGGCTCCAGCCTAAGCATCTACACTGGAATTTTTAATACCCAATAATAATACATAGCCCCTGTACTAAAGAGCTTTAACAACATTAAACTTCACAAATACCCCTTTGAGGCAGGTAGTCTCCCTATTTCACAAATGATGAACCTCACTGCTTAAGTTTAACTGACTTGCCCAAAGTCACAAAGTCTGAGTTCAAGGCCAGAAATTATAATTTAGTCTGATCCCCTGTATATCACAGTCCAACACCATCACCCACATACTAAGCCCAACAACTGAAATGAGACCAGAGTATTACAGCCCACAGGATACTAAACTACTGTGTGCCACAGGCAGAGAACAGAAGAGACTGAGGCCCAAGGCCCCTGCAGTTGCAGGCAACTGACAGAGATATACAGATAATTCCAGCAAGTGACCCATACGCCATACGAAAAACCTCCCAGGTCACTGCCAGTCTGGCCTGGGGGGAAATTCCTTCCTGACCCCATATATGGCGATCAGTTAGACCCTGAGCATGTGAGCAAGAATCAGCCAACTCAGCATGTGAGACACAGAAAGCTTGGTGCCACCTCAGAGCCCTGACCCATGCCATCCAGCATCCCATCACGAGCCATGGCTATATCTGATGCTTCAGACAAAGGAGACCAAGAAAACCCAGAGTACATTGCCAGAGGGCAGGGGTGAGAGGGGGGAAGGGAAATGACCCTTTCTGACTCCTGCAGGTGACCAGCTGAAGCCCTGAAACATGAACTTTTAGAAATATAAAACTCAAATCAGAAGGGACAAAACTGGGACCAGAACTGACGGTTCTGGACTACCATAATGTACTCAGCCAAATACTGTATATCATACTACTTCCCGTGCTCTAACTTGTTTTCTTAACCTCACTAAACAAGCAGTCATTCTCCATTTCACTGATGAGTGCCCCTAGAAGGCTTCAATTTATATCTCAGGCTGTTTTGCTAGACAAAGTCCAAGTAACTTCAATGACTGACCGATATAATCTCTACAAGTATGGATACTTATGTTATCTGTTGAATGCCAGTACTCTCAAAACTGCACAAAAAGGAGGATGACATGGCCCCATCCCATTGAGCCTGCAAATTAGGTAACTATTCATCTCTACTAGCATTTTGCATGGCAGATGGCAAGTTGTGTGTTATAACAGAAAAGACTTTTTCACAGGCAATTCAAATGTATATTTGGACATAGATTCTTTACTAGTGATGAATGTAGGATATTGACTTGGGAGGAACTCTGCCAGTTTTGAAGCGGAAAGGAAAATTACAGCCTGTTCTTTTCCTTGCCAGGAGATATTGAAGTTAACAGAAGTTGATCTCATGCCTGCAAACACCACACACCATTTCATCCAAAGATGCCAAGCTACTAAGGTTGACAAGCAAAGATGAGTCTAAAGTTAGCAGTAAAATGGCCTTTGGAAGCCAAACAGGAATGAGTCAGAACCTTGTTGCTGGAAGGAGCTCTCTGAATCAGAAAAGGAGGATGGCTGAGCTCCCACAAGGCAAAAAAGCAATACAGCAAGCAGTAACTGCATCTGAAACAAAACTTACCCCTACAGGTGACCCAAAAAGGCATTTATTTTTTTTTAAATAAGATAAACAACAACACTTAAGAACAGTTAAGACCTCAGATCAGGAATGGAATATGTGCAGCTCACTGAATGCATGAATTACTGGCTCTAAGAACACAAAATGTTGGGATGGTCAGTGCTACAGCATTTAGGGGGTAACTGCCTACTGAGAAAATGCCAAATCTATACAGATTTGAAAATTCCAAAACCAATCCTTATCTATTCTACCTGCAAAACCTGGGGTCTGCAAGAGAGGAGTTTATGATGTTCTCACAAAGCTAGAGAGATGTTTTCCTTTTAGTGATACCCCCTGCATCATACTTTTAGACTGGATGAAGGGTGGTAAGTATTTTAGCAGCTTCCTACAGTATTTACTTCACCCACCACCAAAATGCAGGCATTTCTGGGGTGGACAGAACAACCACCACACTAGATACACTATTGTATGTAGTGTATATAATGTATCTGACTGAAGCTGCAGGTGAAATTTACAGAGACAGAATTCAGTTATCCAAATCAGAATTCAAGTGAGACACTGGAACTAAACACTTCAGCTTAAAGACCCCATGGCACTTTCTGCAATCTAATGAGGATGACATCTCATGCATAAGGTGATGCCTTCAGCCCCACAGCACATCATACTTACACTATGTTGTGTGATTCACTCACTACTGACTCCACCACCATTCACCCACCCTTTTAAACATTGGAAATTTTGCTGTTGCAGGAGAAACACAAAGCCTTGAACTCAGGTCTTGGCAAGCAACACAATCTCAACAAAGTACTTAAAGAACACAAGAAATTCCAATAGAAAACAACTTACGTGAACATGGTTTTCAATTCACAGGAAACCATATGCTTTCAAACTGGCACCAAAAGCCTCTCATGCAAGTTAACGTGACCAGCACCAACTTCAGTGTTACTGACTTCAGCTATTAATGATAATCAGAGTCAGCTCCAGCTTACTGCTGAAAAAATTTCTCCAAGGAAGTATCCCTATGGACCACTCTGGAGTCAGTAAGTGCTACATTTTAACCAAATTAGAGATGGGCCTGGACGGCTTGGCAGAAAAGCTGGGTGTGCACCTGTCCCATCATGCAGGAAAGAGACCTCCAGGGGTCAACCTCAGGACACAGGGAAGAAGCAGAAGGTGAGGATGAGAAGGGTGAACCAAACTCCAGCAGGCCTAGACATACTGAAATCAGGCTGAGGGTCTACTGATTGTGAGGTTTCAATGTTAACGGGATTCTATGCGGAAAGCTACTGGTTGCGCTAGGGTTTACATGAAAATCTATTTTAGCTGAAGAACTCTGACCATCCATAAAGTGCTCATTGGAGTATGATGCTATAAAATGATCTCTCACCCTCTGCAAGGAAAGGAAAGGTGCAGCCAATAAAACCATACAGCTTGGATACTGATCTCTGGGGAGACAGCTCACCATGTTGGAGGCTTGTGTAGCTATGTCATGACTATCATCTCCTCAGGAGGAGGAGATTCAGGACATATATTGGAATATAGAACCTCTGACCTTCAGAATATCAGTATCTCTCTCCTCAATACCTCTCAAATACTATCCAATATCACATCCTCTTGTTTCCTATCACCCCACAAGGAGAATTTAAACATTCATTAATAAATGGAAGCATCTCACATACAGAGCATATAATTCAGAAGCATGAATACAATTACTGTTCAAAATAGCAACACTGCCCTTGAAATCAGTTGTTAGTGAATTAATGACCAGATTGTTAGAAGTGTTGCCTCAGCTTCGCCTTGGGCTTCTAATTAGCAAACAAGTCATTAATTCACCAGTTACAAGTGGTTTCTGAGGCATTATTGCTTCTGACATCTTTAATTCACCATTTTTTTTTTTTAAAGGCTTTTCCAGATGACCTGAGCCTCATATCAGTCCCTGGTCATTACCACCACCAGCACACAGAAAGGCAGCTGCAAACATCCAGTGGTGGCTAACCTGAGGTCACTAATCAATATGCAAGGCACCTTCCCTGGGAGAGGGAAGAGAAGGCCTAAAAAGTCACTAGTATGGAGTCACGGAGGAAAACTACATCCAGGTGAGTCTCAAACATCCTGAAAATATAACGTTCTTGCTTCAGCCATGTTGCTTTTCACACTCCCCAAACCAACCATGTCAGTGCTCTGGTTCCATTTTCACTTTTATTCTTGATGAAGTCTGTCTCTTGCAGTAAATTTGAGCTGCCAGCCAGCTTTGTTTAACATGTTTTAGACTATGTTAACTGTGGTTTTGTTTTAAGGGGGTACATATTATTGCTGCTGAAAGTAATCAGAATCAGCTCTGTCAATGCACTTTATACTATTCACCTGTCTTAAGGGTTTTATGCTTCCACCCATCACCATAGTATGAGTGCCTTCCATGTGAAATCAATAGCAATAGTAAAGTCCCTAGTGAACTCCAGAGTCTGTCATTTCTTCCCCTGCTAGTCCAATCCCAACCCCCGATCCCCACCCCACAGCTACACCATTGCACCTTGATTTTGACCTACAGCAACTGCTGCACTTGTGAGGAGAGACCGTTATTTTTGCACTGGTTTTGCAGTAGTGACAAACCTGTACAGTGTTTGTACACTCATTTTCACTCATCATCCCAAATAATGCAAGAAAGTAAGAGGCAATATTCTAAATACAGAACTGGGATATCATTAAATGAACTGGGCCACAGGAGGGATATATGCTTTTGTTTAGACACAAGCATTTTAGCAATCCCTAAGAATTGCAGAGTGCAGATGTGATGGAGTGACGACTCACCGCTGCGGCACCTCCTGCTGGTTGTCCAAGGAATTAGCTCTTTTCAGCCAGGAGCGCCCTCTGCCGGTCGGTGTCTCGCCTGCCACTGGCCTCGTACCACTCCCGGCCCCCAGTGCCCTTCTAGATTAGGGTTCTGCCCCCTGGCCGTACCCTCTTAGTCTGGGTCTCCCCTTCCAGGGGAACCCCCAACCCCCTATCCCTCCGTTGCCTCAGTGGCTACTGTCAGTCATCGTCTAGCCCCCGCTCCCCAGGGCAGACTGCAGTCTGTACCACTCATCATCAACACAGGGGTGGGGGTGGGGGTCGGACCAGCTGCCTCTGTCGAGGTCGGGGCTGCTCCTCTGCAGCCTTAGTACCCTTTTGTGGGCCTTTACCTTGGCTGCAGCCTGGGGCTCTGGCCTTCCCCAGCACTGGTCTGCCCTAGGTACCCTCCTCAGCTTCCCAGGCAGCTAGGCCCTCCTCTCTCCATGTAGCTAGAGAGAGAGAGAGAGAGTGTGTCTCTCAGCTCCTGGCTAACAGCCATCTTATAGGGCCAGCTGTGGCCCCACCTGTGACTACTTCCCCCAATCAGCCTAGCTCTCCTCCAGCTACAGCCCTCTCTTAGGGCTGTTTTAAGCCCTACAAGGCATGGCGGGGTGACCACCCCGCCACACCACACTTTATGCAAACTCTCATGTCTTCTGTCTGGTAACATTTCATTGTAGCAGTAACTATTTAAGGCTTTAAGAAGCACTCCCAGGAAAAGTAAAGTGAGCCAACTGGAACATTTATGCAGTTCCAGCACAGCCAGTGCAACCCTCATTATAATACCCCACCCTCCCAGAACAGAAAGGACCACGAGAACAGAAAACTTACAACTGGTCTGAGTGCCAGACCCTGAAATCAATGTACAGCTAGAAACAGTTTAACAATGGTCCTCCTGAAACAGTATTGAAAATGGATAAGTCCTAGTGTAAATGGGGCGAACTACCTTCAACTCCATTTAAGAAAAGATAATTAACTCTTGTTTCTATAAAGACTTGCTCATACTTTCTGAAAGGGCATTAAAGCCAGTACTATCCCATCTACTCTAGCACTTGCACAATTTTACATATCACTTCGGGGGAACATATTCCTCAAGGCCAGTTTCAGCAATACTTCAATTTCCCAACTCAGACCAGGTTTGGAAGCACAAAGGGTCAGTGCAGTGCAGGCCAGGCTGTCATGGAATCCCTTTATATGAAATGCATGTGGAACAGAATCACTGAAAGCAAGGCTGGGAGCAACCAGCACGAATAGCGTTAGAAGGAGGGGGAAGAGCCAGACCCTTCTTCGATGGGGTAACAGTCTTGCTCTTACCTCAACATGAGGTGAGAATGAGCTCCAAGGGGTAGCTGGTGTTGTATTCCTGAAAGTTACTATCTCCCTATTGCCTAGGCCCCTAATTTCAACCATGTATGAATCTATTAATCTAATTATAGGAGAAACCCCACAGCCATTTTGCTTGAAGCCTGTGATGTCCCTGCCTCTTCCTCTTGTGCTTCAGTATTGTACATTTAATGTCTGCTTCAGAATTCTACCCCTGTGTGCAGTCCCCTCAGAGTAGAAATATATGGGGCTAGTTAAAAATTTTCTCATATCAGACTTTAAGATTTCACGAGCCAATGAAGTAGCAGCATGCATGATGCTTTGAACCTTCCCAAACTCGAAAGAAACTAGTCAAAAAGCTGGTAGTTCCTTGGGGATTTGCTCACAATTTCCACTTTCAGTGAAGGCCTGTTGCTGCTATAAAGTCTGTTATGAAATTTAATAAGACCCTCATTTTCAGGGGATTGAACTATGAAATAATTTGCTGTTCCAAGCTCACAGTCTGTCCAGAAGCTTTTTACCCCATGCCTGTGCCAAGTCTGTGCAGTTCTCTTTTCCACACAAAGCCTAGGAGGATACTTACCACTTGTCAGTTTCTCTAACATAATCACCTTAAATACTCATGTCCATTAAGTTTAAAGATCCTAGAATCATTAAATGAACTCTTAGATAGGAGGTCCCATGTGGAATAAATCTTGATGGCAGACTTTCCATTGGAAAGTTGCCTTGGTTTCAAAGCTGATCTCTATCAGGATGACCAGATAGGAGCATTCTTTAAATTCTCATTGATAGCTGTGCATGGCATATTCAGTCCTCTCAGCATAGCGAGCTAAGCAATAGGGCTCTTGGTAAGCAGCTTCAGAGAGAGTTCAACAGACCATAAGACTATCTCAGAGGGAAATTATTCAGCTCCAGAACAATTTTAGCTCTTAACAACTTCCTAATCCCCCTACCCCACTCTGCAGTTTTACCTTTTAAAGAATACCATATGCCCACACCCAACCATGCTGATCCTTGCTTCCAAATTTAAAAAACAACAAAAATAAGATAAGGTCAAACTTAACAAAAGAATGAAATTAAAAAAAACAGCACTTTGAGGATAAATCTTGAGTGCCTGCACTAAGCCGTAACTTCTTCACTGATTTTTTTTCCCCCTTAACAGATTCAGGGGCTGTAATAACATTTAATCCTCAGAAGCTAATCTAAATGTAACACTCAAAAGAAGACAAAGACAACGCAAAAGAAAAAAATGTGGCCACTGCCTTTTGGGATGCCTGCTTTATCCCAGGAGCGAGCGCATTAATAGAGCTTGGAATGAAATGCCATTTTATTCTCTGTAGCAGGGAGGGGATTAACAAGTTGTCTTCTCTAAACCCAGTCTGAGTCATGGCTCTCTGAGCACTGAGAAAAGGATGTGAAGAAAAGTGAAGGGTGGGGAGCACTGGTCTTTTATGTACATGTTGCTTCTTTTGTGGGTGGTTACTGATGTGCAGAGTTTGCTAAACACGGAAGGAGGGAGGAAAAAAGTTCTGAGTCCCTAGACTTTAATTCCACTGGTTAACAAAGGGCAAAATAATAATGCAGCAATTATAATAAAATCAGACAGACAGTGTGTCCATGGCAGTGTTCCAAGTCACCATAGCACGCAAACAACAAGGGCATGTTACTGAAGTACTCAAAGAACTGCCCATTTTCCAAGGTCTGTTCAGTGGCTTCCTGTTGCTAGGAGGTTCTTCTTCGAAGAGAGACGCAAGCTGGATAGAACCCAGGACAGGACAGTGAGCAGTATGCAGGGAGGATGGCTGTGCAATTTCTTGAGATACTTCACAGGAAGGTGGAGTCTAGGTTCAGGTAATGTGGTTAGGAACAAAGACTGTCACACAAGATCAGACCACTAGTCCATAAGACACAGTAGCCTGCCTTCAGCAGTGGCCAATACCTGGTGCTTCTCTTGTTGACTCACTATGTGGCCTGGAGCAAAGCACTTCATTTCTCTATTTGCCCTCCTGCAAGATGGGGATAATAAGGCTTACCCACCTGCCTCACAGACACATTGTAAAGACTCGTTAGTTAAGATCTGTACAGCACTCTGAATATGTGAAGAGCCATATAAATACGAAGAGAAAAAAACAGTAGTGCACTTGGCCCCCTGTGCAAAGCTGCAGCTGTTTAAAAGGGCTGGAGAGTGAAGGAAAGGGATACTCAGATGCCTATAAATGCCACAGAAGCAGTCTCCGTGATTTGTGCTGCTTTGACCTTTGCTGCAGTATGATCTCTGTAAAGTAGAATTTACTCACTGTAGGGGAAAGCCCATTTTCATTCCCCACCCCTCAATACACTAAAATACAAATTTAAATGTGGTACTTGATAAAAGGTGACAAAACACAGGACAGCTGAGTCTGATTAGGTGTGTGCGCATGCAAAGTAGAGAAGGTAAATCCAGTAACCCACCATGACTGATGGGATTGGTGTGTTATGGGCTGAGAGAGATATTATGGAATGGAGACAGAGCATCATACAGAGGGAAGAACCGCCCCACTTCCCATTTCTTCTTGTTATACAGGAGCAGTGGTGGTCAAGTGCACTGTGCATGGGGCTGGGAGTTGGCAGACCTGAGTTTCATCCCTAGCAGAATCTGTGTGACTTTGTTTGTGTCTGAGTTCCTCTATCTGTATAATGGAGATAATCAAATTTATTCACTTTGGTAAACTACTTTCAGATTTACAGATGGTCTAGTGCTTCAAGACTAAACAGCATGACTAGTCTGCTCCTTCAGTTGGTTTGTTGCTCATTGAGTTCAGATGGGGGTGGCAAATTCTGCATTCTTCAGTACTCAACGAACAATGCCTGATAAAGGGACCTTGTAGCATAAACAAATGTTTGGTCCTACCCAGTAAGTTCAGAATACTGATACATATACCCACAAAGGAACTTTCTCTCATTCCATCCAAGACATAGCTCTGTTCTAGTTTTAGGACTGTAAGCAATTTGGGCAGGAATTGCATGTTCATATAGGTTTGTACAGCACTTAGTACAATGACGCCCGATCCTAAATGGGGCCTCTGAGCACTACTGCAACACACGCATGCACTAAGATGGTGAGCTGGCAGGGAGAAGCAAGGTGGTCAGTATGATTAACATGGGGCACCATCAACCCCTAGATGGCGTATTCCAACACGGAGCCCAGGATGTAGGGCAGGGGTGGGCAAACTATGGCCCGTGGGCCGGATCTGGCCAGTTAGGGCTTTGGAACCGGCCCATAGGATTGCCACCCCATGGAGCCGTGGGTCCTGCGCTGCTCCCGGAAGCAGCCAGCACCACGTCCCTGCGGCCCCTGGGGAAGGGGAGGGAAGAGGGCTCCACATGCTACCCTCACCTGCAGGCACCAGCCCCTGCAGCTCCCATTGGCCGGGAATGGCCAATGGGAGCTTTGGGGGAGGTACCTGCAGGTGAGCACAGCGCACGGAGCCCTCTGCCCCCCTTCCCCCAGGAGCCAGAGGGACGTGGTGCCAGCTGCTTCTGGGAGCGGCGCGGGGCCAGGGCAGGCAGGGAACCCGCCTTAGCCCTGCTGCATGCCGTTGCCGCCCCAGAGCTGCTCCAGATAAGCGGCTACGGGCCAGAGCCCACACCCGAACCCCTCCTGCACCCCCTCCTGTGCCCCAACCCCTTGCCCTGAGCTCCTTTCTGCACACTGCACCCCCTCCCTACAGAGTTTCTCAAATGCAGCCACATGCGGCCACCAGGGATTTTCTTGCAGCCACAGCCTCCTGGGCACTGAGGGGGGTGCAAAGCAGTGCCTCTCCCCCAGGGCCATCGGGGCCGGAACCACAAACGCTGGAAGAGCAGGCAGCCAGTCAGTTCCCCACCTTCCCGGGGGTGTGAGGCTCAGCCTTCAAGCATCAACCCTGGGGCGGCAGGTGGCAGGCTCCAGTCATGGGACTTTGGGCTCTGGCCCTGGCCCCCAGCCATACAGTGGCGGGTACCAGCTCTGGGCTTACCCCTCCCCCATTGTCCCTGGCCCTCACAGCCTCCTCCGGCCCAGGACTCTGTACGGTGGCAGGCTCTGACGCTGGGCTCACCTCAACCCCCATTGCCCCGGTCCCCATTGTCTCCCTACCCACCTCCCCATCCAGACTTTACTAGCTAGCAAGTCTTTTCTAAAAAAGGCAACAAAAACCAAAAACAACAAAGGACAAGAATGTGCAAAGCACCTTATTTGTGTTTCTATTCTGTTTAGATCCAGTAAATAGAGAACTGTACATCATTTTTATTACTGAGTCTGAAAAAAAAACACCCAACCCCTATATAAATAAATTATAATTTGGACACGTATATGTGCATATTTATTTGTTTTTCCTAAAGTCAAGTAAGTATTTTAAGAAAAATTGTCATAGTGGCCACCAGCAAGAGTTAGTGGCCACACTCTAAAGTCACCAAAAAATTTATTGTGAGAACCCCCGCTCTAAGAATCTCCATTCTAAAAAGAGGTAGATGATATGAGGAACTCTTTCCCCCCCTCACATTTACAAGCCCTGCATAGCCTGTCCTTTCCCAATTATTAAGGCTTCCAGAGCATGGTTCCCAAGCTATTTTTTCAAGACAACAATGTGAATTTCAAAACAGATACCACACTGGAGCCAAAGGATAGTCCCCGGGGGGTGGGGGGGGGTGGGCTGCTGTCCATCTAAGTGAACCCAAAGAAAGTCTTTCTATTTATAGTGGCCAAAGTCTGCTTACTCTTCCAACAGAAAATATTACTAGAAAGGGCAAGTAGGAAATCTCAGAGTGGCTGCTCTTAGGGACACAAAGAGAAGGGGAAGGAACCTCTAAGACCCTAGAACATTCTTGCTAAATCTCAGGAAATCATTAACTTTTGTACTGATCTCAACTGTTTACCATTTCGAGGCATGGCTGCATTACCAGATGGTAACATATGCTGCAGATCTTCATCTTGCAAGGAACAGGGGAGGTCAAATAAACCTCATGGGAATCCAAGTGAAGGCTGTCCTAAATACAGGTTTGACACATAGCCTATGACAACAAATACAGGATATAACCTGGGGTCTTAATCTCCTCTAAGAATTCATTATTTATGTTATATACTATATCCTTGTTACATGTATTCTCACCAACTGGCTACACAATTCTGGACGCACACGCAGATAAAATATCTTCTCTCTGCTCCAAGGCGGCTAAAGAAAAGACTGTCAGGTCTTGATTACAACATCTACAATTTTTAATATTTAAGTTAATAATTTAAATTTTACTAAGAAGAGTTATCTGGAAATGTCTGGGATGTATCAGCACCTTGATTTTGTAAGTATACTGCATGTGAGCTTTTACAGCAACCAAACTGTCCAAGCACCAGTGCGGAATTATAACAAGTTATGTGATGCTTTGATAGCCAGTTATAATAAAAAAAGAATACAATATAATATGCTGTGTACCCCACTTACAGACACCTGTATAATCTATTTATGTAGTTAAATATCATGCAGTCTGGACCTGATCCAACTGGACTGCATATGTTGTTACTCCAGTATATTGCATGTTGGCCAACTGTTTGTTGTACCAAACTGAGGTATAAATGCTGCTCTTAACAGTATAATTTCTCTGGACTCATGAATAGTAAAGAATTCTCATAAACTTATATTTTTTCTTAGACAGTTGTTAGTAGTACATGTGGAACAATGAGTTGGAAAATGCTACTGGCACACAAAAATGGAGGAATTTGGACATGAAATGCACTATAGTGGCAAAAGAATACACACAATATTAAAGGACTCCGAGCCACGGTAAAAACCATATTTCAGAAAATACATTTCATCTCTGTCACTATAAACACACATGATAATTAAAACAGATTTTAGTGTTGTTTAGGTGTCACCATTTATGCTATTTACTTTTTACATTTCTCTTGCCTGTACAAAATGAAAAAAAAGTTTCACTTTTCTGCTCTTCTGCACTAGCCCAGCAATGTCTGGGTTGCAAACACTGTGGCGGACAGTTTAAATGTAAACCAAAAATACTTTTTATTGCTATTCTAAAAACCTTGAAAACATTCTAATCCAATTTGTGTTTTCTAGACCCCATCCACATCTCCTTCTATTTTTATTTTCAAAGAAATTCTACACTTTGACCCTAAACTTTCTCCCTTAAAGTTAGCACAACAAGAGAGTTTACAACTGTTCAGGTCTCTAAATACTTATTCTGCGGTAACATCACACTTATTTATGTAAATATCCAGGGGCTATTCCCACACAGTGTATTATAAATACAAACAAAACTGTTGAAAAGAACTAAAATGACTTCTTACTTTATGTGGTTCTCTGCACCAGTGGCTGCCTCACGGAATTGCTCTGATGTCAGCTTGTAGATTTCAGCATTCTGAAACAAAGCAAATATTGCTCATCACTCAAGATTGTGCTTTTTTTGTATCCTACTCTGTGATGTAATTGTCTTCTATAATAAACAACATTCATTTCTCACCCAGCAGGCACCATATTCTGCTACAAAACAACTTAGGCTCCACCAATATAAAATATGAATATGAAAGAACATATGCACTTCTCAACAGATCACATCAAGGCAACAAACTTGAGGCACACTGCTGAAGACACCTCATGTGGGGAGGGGTAGGCCTCTTGGCCAATGCTCAGTTTGTGTTATTTCATCCAAACTTATTTTCCAGCAGGTGTTTCCAGTGCTGCTTGGGGTTTGTTTTGGTTTTTTTAATTGCTGTGGGGAGCCTGTAGGTTACTGACTTGCAAGTGTCAAAGCTAGCTGCTAACACTGTTAGCCTAAAAGAGAATTAATTTTATATTTCAACCCCACTGTCCATGTAACTTGCTTTTTAAGGAAAATTCCTTGAGCCATTTGTAGACTAGCTACCATGTTTCCTCTTTAACAGTATAGTGAAGAGTATCAGACTTGAGTCCATCTGAAAGAGTAGATGCAAACTTATACAAGAACAACCACTTTTTAAAATAAATGAAGAGATGAGATAAAAATAGTCTCAGGGGGTAAACACTGAAATTCGACATAGGGCCCATCCTTGCTGCTCTCCTACCTGTCTCCTGATTTTGTCGTTTTATATTAAACACAGTTCCCTTCCTCCCAACTTTTTCTCCTGTGATTGCAACTCTGGCCCTCCACTGCAAGTATTGTTCAGTGGTTAGAAAAGAGAATAGGGCAAGTCACCATCTATGTGTCTCAGTTTCCCTTCTGTAAAGTGGGGATAACACCTGCCTATTCCACAGAAGTCTTGAGATGTTTAGCTAATGGAAAGGTTTATGAAGTGCTCCGTTGAAAGGTATTTATTTAAGTGTCATTTCTATACATATCTGCATTTATGTAACACACACAAACCACAGCAAGGAATTTGTTTTCACAAATTCTGACCTCATAATCGCTCTTAGACCTGACAAATCATGGATCAGTAATCAATCCAAAATAAGTTTTGCCAGCAAGCTGTCATGAATGTCTTTGTTCGCTTATTTGTTACATAATCGTCAAACTTCTATGTGGCAAAATCCTTTTTACTTCTTTCAATAACAAAAGTTCAAATTTTAATGGAGCCTTTTTCTCTGCCCTGTAAACAGATCCGATGACTTCCAGCTCCCTGCTGTTGCTTATTCACATATGAACCTACAAAACCTATGTGCCAATTCATTAAATTTGCCATTAAAAATGATATAATGTGAAAACATACGGTCTGAGTGTTATTCTCCATGAGTTTCATAAGTCTCACTGTTTCTCCAATTACTTCCCAAGCAATTTTCATATTTCATACCACCTGATTTCTCAAAGGGTCTGGATTTGTGAGATCAAAAAGAGAGAAAGAGGGAAAGCAAGAGAGAGAGAGAGAGAGAGAGAGAGAGAAAGGAAGGTAGGAAAATTAAGCATTTTTCCAGCAATAGGAAGTAATGCCATCAGACACCATTAGCCAGCAGCAATTTGCAGTGAAACAGCAGCAGGAGAGGAAAACAGGAACAAATATGTTATATGTGAGGCCCAGCATGAAGCTGGCATTTAACCCACCTAAGGAAGGAAAAAACAGCAGAGTTGTTTGCTAGAAGGACTGTAGAATTAAAGCACCTGTGCAAGGGCCTTTGCGTGGTTTATGAGAGGGGGAGAGTTCAGCCCAATGATTTTATTGTGACAGAGGCAGTAGAAATACTCATGATGCCACTACTGCATCAAGTTCCTGCCCGAGCCCCTAGGCAACAGTGGGTGGGATCCTCAAGCATGGACAGAAGTATTGAGGCATGGAACCAGTAAGACATCACTCCGGCTCTCAACTTGGCTGGGAGGCAGGCAAGTGAGAACTCAAATGGGGAGGGGCACCTCAACCTCAGTGATCAGGAGGGAGGGAAAGATGACAATCCTGCCAGACCACATGCCAGACCACCTGGCAAGTCTGATGTGGGTGTCATGTGGGAGTGTAATGGTAGATGGGGGCGTAGGAGGCACAGAAAGGAATTTAAAATGCCAAATTTAAAAGGGGAGGAAGGAAATCTAAGCACAGATTCTATAATCCCCCTTTCCACTAATCTAGATACCTCTCTGGTTTGCTTTTGGTTTACTCCTCTGTTTTTCATTTTGGGAAGACTTACTGCTTCCAATGTTATGAATCAATATTGTTAAGTGCTTCCAAAAGAAGGAAAAGTTCCAGATTGGCCATTCAAACTCTGGCTTGCTCAGCAACTAGAAGTGTTAAAAAGATTTCCCCATCCCTTTGGGCCTCTTCCTCTTTGGGGGTTGCTCATTCACCTGAGCCAGATGGGGGAGCAGAACAAGGTGGTTGCTCATTCACTTCTGTCCTTGCTTCAGATTTATGCCATACATAGAACCATACAAATGTAGGGCTGGAAGGGATCTTGAGAGGTCATCTAGTTCAGCCCCCTGCACTGAAGTAGGATCAAGTAAACCTAGAGTGGACCATCCCTGACAGGTATTTTTTTCAACCTGTTATTAAAAATCTCGAATGATGGGGATTCCACAACCTCCCTGGGAAGCCTATTCCAGAGCTTAATTACCCTTATAGTTGGAAAGGTTCCCCTAATATCTAACTTAAATCTCCCTTGCTGAAGATTAAATCCATTACTTCTTGTCCTACCTTCAGTGCACACGGAGAACAATTGCTCACCATCCTCTTTATAACAGTCCTTAACATATTTGAAGATTTATCAGGTCTTGCCCTCACGCTTCTTTTCTCAAGAGTGAATATGATCAGATTTATGACCTTTCCTCATAGTCAGATATTCTAACCCTTTGATCATTTTTGTTGCTCTCCCTCTGGACTCTCTCCAATTTGTCCAAAACTGACCCAGTACTCCAGCTGAGGCCCCACCAATGCTAAGTAGAACAGGGCAATTAGTGTAGGAGTGTTGTATTTAATATAGCCAGAATGATATTAGCCATTTTTGCAATTGCATCACATTGTTGACTAATTCATTGATCCACTATTACCCCCACAGCCTTTTCAGGAGTACTACTGCCTAGCCAGTTACTCCCCATTTTGTAGCCAATTCTTTTCTTCCTCAGTGTAGTACTTTGTACTGGTCTTTATTGAATTTCAGTTTGTTGATTTCAGACTAGTTCTCCAAATCATTTAATAAGAACCAATTCCACCCAACTGCCTCTCAATCTGAGCACTGAGCAGGGGTGGGTCTACAGTTTTGGGGCTTTTCCCTCAGTGAGAGAGTAGTTTTGGGCGTTCTTTACATTCAATCTACATCTGCAAAATTTGCTGCCTCTTGTCATGGTTTGAATCCTCCCAGTGTGATCCTGTGCACCACCACACTGTGACAGAACATTCCAATGGCTAATATTAATCCAAGACTTTCTACCTGTCCTGAAAGCTCAGAACAGGCAGCCAAGTGAAAATGCAGAACCACCTTACCCACACTACACTAGGGGACAACTTCATCAGGTCACGCATAACCACAGGTACTGTTGGTGCCTTGCTCAACCCCAACAGAGAGACTATTGGCCATATATTGCGTAAAGAACCCTACATTAGGAAAGGAGATTCAGCTGCAAGCCTGTGTAAAAAATATGCTCAGAAAACATCCCACACTCACAGTGTTGCCAACTCTCATGATATTTAATGTTTTTCTTAAAGCCCCAGCTCCTGGAGACAAGTGGTTACAAGAGAATTTGAGCTGCCATTAAAAAAAAAATTCTAAATTTCCAGCCCTTATGGTGCAGAAAAAAAGTTTGATAATGTGCCCCACATGAACCTAAAAGGCTTAAAGGAAAAGAATCTGAAATGTATTTTTATCTAAATCTCATGAGTTTTGGGGGCCTGACTCAAGATTTTTGATGTTTCGGGTTGGCAATTTTGGGATTCTGTCTTTAGAGTGTGAACAAGCTGCACCGATGCAGTGCAAATTCAAAGGGTTTACCACTTCTGGTAAGTAATTGGTTGACAGTGAGAATGTGAAAATATAGTCTCAGATCTCGCTCTTTCACGTGCGCGCACACCTTGAAATAAAAACTTCCCTTCCCCACTAAAACTGAGGTTCAAAATAAATTTTGGTTAATTTCCCACTGTGACAAAGTTCCTGCTCTACCTCGGTGGGTCTTGCGCTTATTGGCGGATTTGCTCGCCTTGGAGCTTCACGGCAGCCCTCAGCTTGGCCGTTTTTCTGAATTCACAGTCCAGGTCAACTCCTCCTGTGTCTGACCAGGAATTGGGAGGATTTGGGGGGAACCCGGGCTCTGTGGAATGCAGCTGTCTAGAGTGCCTCCTGGAACAGCTGTGCGACAGCTACAGCTCCCTGGGCTACTTCCCCATGGCCTCCTCCCAACACCTTCTTTATCCTCACCATAGGACCTTCCTCCTGGTGTCTGATAATGCTTGTACACCTCAGTCCTCCAACAGTCCACATTCTCACTCTCAGCTCCTAGTGCCTCTTGCTCCCAGCTCCTCACACGCACACCACAAACTGAAGTGAGCTCCTTTTTAAAACTCAGGTGCCCGGATTAGCCGGCCTTAATTGATTCTAGCAGCTTCTTGATTGGCTGCAGGTGTTCTAATCAGCCTGTCTTAATTGTCTCCAGAAGGTTCCTGATTATTCTGGAACCTTCCCTGTTACCTTACCCAGGGAAAAGGGACCTACTTAGCCTGGGGCTAATATATCTGCCTTCTATTACTCTCCTACAGCCTGCATTCTCCAGAAGGTGGTATGTTTTTCATGATGGGGCTTTCAAGAAATTCCTTTCTGGCTTATGAATACACGAAAACACGTGATTTCAATTACTCTCCTATTGCCATCTGGCCTGACCCTGTCACACCACATACACACAGGCTCTAGTATGTTATCCTACTCTTCTGTATGTCTGGTTTCTTCCAAGAGAGAAAGCAGAAAACTCAAAATATAGCAAGGAAAGCACTTCTTGGTTTATTTCAGAAATAGAAACAGCTGAAGTGTCATGAGAAAAACCCTGCCAGCTCAGTTTTGCCCTTACATTGAAGTGCATTACATACCACCTCAGTAGAATGTGTATTGTTCACTATGATATGCGAAACACTTGACACAAGAACGTAAGTGAAGTGAGAAAAACCTGAAACTAATCAGATTTTAAAATGCTGTGTAGGTAAAATGCTGTGCTAACCTTAAGCAGCAGCAGCAGGAAAAGCTCTAACACCAGAACACAGATTTATCCATCAGGTTAAGAACTGGTCAGTGGATCAGAGGCTCTTTGGATATAAAAAGACAACAGATACCAAAGCTATCTTGAGGTATTTTGACACCTTGGTGTATAGAATCTTGTCAGTGGTCATAGTGCTTAAAGATACAAAGAGGATTAATGGCTGTTGAAATGTTGCCAGCCTAGATGAATGCTAGCGATACTTCTGATGAAACAGAGCAGGCCATTGGAGGCCTTGACAAATGCTGCAGACGACAGCTGTGGGATTAGATGGTGAAATCTGCCTAACACCTGACAGATGCATCACTTATCTCGCCGCCGCCCCCAACCCCCCCAAATCACCATCACTCTGTCTGTCTGCACTCTGCAATATTCAACAAACTTCCTAATATGTGGCCCTAAAGAAGCTGACAGGAACGGGTGTCTCCCATGTCCGCTAAAAGGGAGGAATATGCATAGGAGGATTAACACAAAATGAAAGGTGAGGAGAAGGGGCAAGACAAGGGAGACTTTACCACCTCTGCTACAAGTGTCTACAAAAGATTTTAAACCCCTGCTTCCCAATGCCATCGAAGTCAGAGATTAAGACTCACATAACACTCATGAGAACATGCATGTCTACTGCCTTCTGTCATTGGTGCACAGAGCTCATGAAGCAGCTGCTACAGATGTTTGGAGCAGCGGTTCTCCAACTGGGGTCCATTGACCACTGAGGGTCCTTAGAGGGGGTTTGCACATCTGTTGGGTGGCCTGCTGAGGTGAGTCAGGGGGCGGAGGGGGTGCTCACTCCCCGAGCACCACTGTATGGAGCTAGCCTGAGCTGCCTGGTGTCACCACTCTCCCCCTGTATGTTCCTTTGCATCCCCTGGAGGTGCAGAGAAATGTTCGAGGGGGGCAGCAACATGCAGCAGAGCTTGGGGAGGGAGCGCCAGAGATTTTCAAACTAGGGGTGTGGAGGAATGTTTGGGGAAGGGGAAGACAATGCCATGGGGCTCAGGGAGAGTGTGCCAGAGGTTTTCAAACAAGGGGGGCACATAGGAACATTCGGGTGGGTGAGCGGTGACACCAGGCTGCTTGGGCCGGCCCTGCATGGTGGAGCTCGGAGAGGGAGTGCCAGAGGTTTTCAATCTAGGGGTGTGGAGAAATGTTTGGGGGTGGGGAGACAATGCCATGGGGCTCGGAGAGGGAGTGACAGAGGTTTTCAAATGAGGGGGGCACAGAGGAACGTTCAGGTGGACAAGAGGGTGGCTGACACCAGGTGGCTCAGGCCAGCACTCCGGGTGAGTTTCAGGGAGAGAGCACCACCTCCGCTCCTGACTAACCTCATTTGGCCACCCAGCCTGTCTGGGTTGGAAGGGGTGCAACCAAAAATTGCAGCATCACTGCAGAAGAGAGATCTCTCCATGCCATCAGAAGGGGTTGCCTCACAGCCATTCACTCCATGAGCAGGCACAGCTAGCCAAGGAGAGAGACCACTTCTCTGCCCTGCTACATCAGAACTTCAGGGAGCAGGATCAAATGGAAGCCAGAAATCTGGGGGTGCACGTGACCCCATGTAACACACACACACCCCCCACCCACCCACCCACCGTGTTGCTTCTGCGTCACACAAGGATAGACAGACACTGCAGTCAGAAGCAGGAACACCTATCTGACTAATATCTGTAAGTACTCTTATACTCTCTTTCTTAAAGCATTACTAACAGTTCATATTTATATGAAGTACACACAGTTTTGTCAATCAGTTTCTCAGTTGGGGGTCAATGATCAATACTGCATTTGAAAAAAAGAGGTCCATCAACAAAGAAAAGTTTGAGAACTTCTGGTTTAGAGATTGCTCAGAAGGCTACCGCTTACATGGGAGCAACAGAGGAAGGTCAACCAAAAACTTCAGCTAGCGCAGACTGCAGCAGTCAGATTTGCTCAACAACATCTCCTATAAGGAGCACATTGGACCTGTGCTCCAGAGACTATAATAGCCTCATTTTTCATATTCAGGTGTAACTCAGGTTGTTGGTTCTCAACTATAAGTCATCCCTCAAAGATTGGAACCTGCTGATTTGAGAGTTTTTCCCCACCCATAAATCCTGAAGCTGCAAGCAGATAGTCCCTTGAATTAGTCTTTTTCAGTGGCTGACCCTTTGGTATTGCTTCCCATATACACTTGTGTTTTGGTTTGAAAGAGCTGAGTTTTGGATCTTCAGGACACATTGCAAAGGCTGGTTACTTCAAGTCTCGGGATGGAGGTGTTGCAGAACTCCTGTTTCTTATTTGCTGACATTGGTCCAGCAAATACACATAGCTGATGTTTTCCACTGTTGCTACGTGTAAATGTACGTGAAGGATAATCAACAGGCACTCTTTGCAAATGGAAAAATGAACATATAAAAGCATGCTACATGTGGCTCCTGGGAGTAATGGATTAAACTGAAGGGCATCTTTTATGAGAATTTACTTCTTTTCTCCTAGGCTTAGCATGGGGAAAATACAGGGAATAATGGGGGAAGTGCGGTTACTATCCAAAGGCAGCTTCTAAATGAAGCTCTGGTATTTGCTGTTCAAGCGTGGGCTCATCCACTCCTACTGGAGCCTGCAGTGAAGTCAGAGTGCTGAATCTGTGACACCCAATTCATTCCCTTGGCAACAGGCTGTGAGATCATAAATGCTAGATTAGGATTCACTGCAGAATCAAGGAGAAGAGCTACATCTGCAATACTAGCAAAGGGGAAATTAAACTAGTCAGTGGTAGGAGCATATTTCTGTTTGAATAAATCTGCTGCAACTCTACCCATGGGTGAAAGCAGGATAATACTTAATAGATATAGAAAGCTTTTCATATCCAAAGTGCTTTACAAATATCAGCTCCCACAATGCCCCCTGGGAGGGAGATGACTGACTAGCCCTATTTTGCAGGTGATGAAAATGAGACAGTGAGTGGCTATGTGACTTGCCCTAAACCACAGAAGGGTACACATCAAAAACAAGACTAGATCTCAGGACTTCCTAGTTCCCAATCCTGTACTCAGGATTGTATCAGATTAACAATACATTTACAGTCTGACACTGGGCTTCGATAATGCTGGGGTCACATTCAGGAACCAGGGTGCCTTCAGCAAGAGAGCTCCAGAGAGAAAACACTAGTTAAAAGCTTTATTTGTAAACACATATCCTGTTTTGTGCACAGGGCCAAGTGTCTCAATATGTGCCCCTCAGAAGTCCAAATTCAGCAACTCTTCCTTTAGAAAGCCATTATGTCTCATTGAAAATATGAACAAAAGTCTGAGTTTAAAAAACTTCTACTGATATAAAAAAAAACTGAATTCTATTTCTCACCCCGCCCACCCCCCCCCCCTTCACGGAAACAGGTCTTATAGTTCTTTAGAAGTCAGTGTTCCAGCAGCTCAATCCTCACATGTGGTTATGAGACCAATAGCTTCCGGTCGGAAAGACAAGCAGTAGAGAAACAAAAACTCAAAGAATGAATAACCCTCGCAATAATAAAGGGAACCAAAACGCAGAAAATATGCCATGTTACGTAGAAGCAGGACTGAGTTAAAGTAGACAGCTTGCAAAGTTTGCTGTGAAACATCATTGGTGCTTTAAATACAGAAAAGCAAAATCACCTTCACGGAGAAAGGCCATAAAATGCCAGCAGGCAACAAAGACTCTCTGACAAGGACAGCATCGGGCAATGCAAAAGCCCCAGAATCACATTTAAAATGCCTTGGAAAAATACCCTCACACACTTTCTTTCTAGTTTAAAGCCTAATATAGGAGTCAGAAGTCCTAGGTAAGGAATTCACAGTAAATTCCGTAATCAATTATACCTGACAACTGCAGGTAAACAGGCCTCACCAGCATTGATTAAGCATCAAGGTTTTTCAGCATCTGCTTTACAGAACTCCTCAACCTGTTTGTACTGCACAGATAAAGCAGCACTCAAAAGGCTTCAGGGCATGACAGTTCCTGCTCAATGCCTCTGCCTGGGTAGCATGGCAGCACTGCCAGCCACACAGCAACACATGGATCCTATCAACAGATCAGGGTTACAAAAGCAGAAAGGTCTCAGGGCAGATTGCTTCTTACAACTCTAACAAGCACACAGTAACTATATTAAGGCCTGGTCTACATTGGGGGGGTGGGAATCGATATAAGATATGCAACTTCAGCTACGAGAATAGAGTAGCTGAAGTCGACGTATCTTAGATCGACTTAGAATCACTTACTTCGTGTCCTCACGGCGCAGGATCAACAGCTGATGCTCCCCCGTCAACTCCGCTTCCGCCTCTCGCCATAGTGGAGTTCCAAAGTCGAGGGCAGAGCGATCGGGGATCCATTTATCGCGTCTACACTAGATGCGAAAATCGATCCCTGATAGATCGATCACTACCCGCCGATCCAGCCGGTAGTGTAGACATGGCCTAAGAGTGGGGTAAGGAGCAAGTGGCTTGTGAGGGGGGCAGGGGGAATAGTCTGCATAACCAAAAGCTTCAATCAAGATAATGACCAACACTTCATCAATAAACTTAACAGTCTTCAGGTAACTGCTGTATATTAAAAGGGGGATATTACTAAATACATTCCACTGCCAACCTCCTCTGCATTAGAGGGATATTTGGTTTGTTTAAGAGACTAAGGACTGTCCAAAGGCTAGTATTTGCAGAAGCCTCCACCACGGGTTTCTGAACACCAAAGCCCCCTCCTCCCACCAAGACTGTTGTGGCTAAAAGTCTGGGGTTTCTCACCAACAATGCCCCTTCCACACTAAATCTTATTTAGGAACTGCAGGAGGCTGGCCTAGTAAGCAACCTTTGCCCCTCCATACAAGAGACCTGGATTACATTCTCAATCCTAAACTTTTGCACAACAGGTAGTCAAAGAACTCAGCTGACTGGGTTCCAAGAGGTATCCAGTGCCCAGGATGGAGGGCAGGGGGGCCTTACGGACAGGAGGTACATGCAGAGGGGAAGGAGAACAGAAGAAGGTGGGTCATGTCAGTGCACCAACATGGGCACAGAAAACCCCACGGAAAAAAATAAAATTACCTGTTGTTTTTGGGTTTTTTGTTTTGTTTTGTTTTGGGGTTGTTTTTTTTTTGGGGGGGGGGGGAGAGAAGAGAACAGTCTGGCCTACAATTTTCCCTTTTTTTCCCCTTCAGGTTTTTCCCCTCCAACTGCAAATTACTCTGCATGCAGTTCCCAGCAAATCAAGCTTTGCTAAATAACCCTGACATGTGCAGGGCTGAGAACCAGCCAACAAGCAATGATGAGATGTCCCCCAAATGATTAAGGAAAATACAGAGCATCTAAGGTTACATATGAAGCCTGTTGTACTTTCGCCTCAGCGCATGGGCGACGCTGTAAGCGCTGTTCCCAAAACCTCCGATATTCAAAAGCGCACTTGGTTGACAGGGAGCCTGTGGATTTGTGGACAGATTGTCACACAAACTGTCAGGTTTTTCGAAAGACGTTCAGACCTCTCTCTGCCTGCGTTACAGAGCACGTCAAAGGCACAGAAGATGAACCACACACACAGATCTGCCTGAGTGGTGGGTGTATATGTTCAGAGCACTGTACTAGTGGGGGGAATAGGGGGTGGGGAGAGAAGAGAAGGGAGGGTTATAATGTGAATAATCAAGGGCAGAAAGTTCCAGAAACTTGACAGGTTTTGGCAGCAATTCTCATCTTTGCATTTATGTATTTATGAGACACATTTCCACACCAAGAGCAAACTTGGGAGAGAAAAAAAAAATTATACAAGCAGCAATTTAATTTGCCACCACAGTTTTTTCCTCCCTCCCCTATTTCTGAATATATTTGTATTTTGAATGCTTGCTCACTCATATTCAGAGCCTGGAGCTGCAGAAAAGGAGTGGTCTAGTGGTTACACCAAGGAAAAGGAAGCAATTTACTGTGTTGTAACTGGAGTTGGAGATGCATGGTTGCTACGTGCATTCCACTGTGGATACGCATGCGCTCCATGGGCCTGGGGCTGGAGAATTCTAGCAACCAGTGTCCGTTGATCTGAACCTGCAGCCCTGCTCTCCTTGTGCTCCGTACTGAGGTTGTAAAGGGTGGTTCAGACTGACCGCCTACTCCAGTTCCTTCTCTACTGCGAATCCAGTCATAATCCAAAGCAGATGGGAAGGAAGTACGTAGTGGAACACACATAGGGACCATGCCTCTCGGAAAATTCCGGTTACAACAAGGTATGTAAACTTTCCCTTCTTCTCTTGTGCTTGTCCCTCAGTGTATTCCACTGTGGGTGACTGAAAAGCAGTGCTCAAAAAGGAGCAGGATAGGAGGATGCATGTGGTACAGCTGCTTGTAGAACAACTGCCCCAAAGGATGCATCAGCATAGGAGTCTTAGGCCAAGGCATAATGTCATGTGAACATGCAGATGGAACTCCACATAGCTGCCCTGAAAATGTCAAGGAGTACCACCTGTTGAAGTGATGCCACTGAGACGCACTGTGCCCTTGTAAAGTGAGCCCTTACTTTGTGTGGGGCAGGGAGTTGTGCCAACTGGTCGAGCAAGATACTACCAGAGATCCACTTAGACTTTCTGGGAGTATACAGCTTGACCTAGAATTCATTCTGCTACAGCAACAAACGGTCTAGGTAACTTTCTGATCAGTTTTGTTCTCTGCAGACAAAATGTCAATGCTCACTGAATGTTGAGGGAATGAAGTCTCCTCTCCATGCCTGAGAGGTGGGGCTTCAGGAAAAAAGAGACACAGAAAAGTGAATTGACTTGTTTATGTGAAAGTCTGAAATTAACTTAGGAGTGAATTATTGGTATAGCTGTAGTGAGACTTTGTCCTTATGCAATATTGTTTATGGTGGATCATATACCTACCATCCTGGCCAATGTGTTGGCAAGGAGGAATGCAACCTTCATTGAACAGGTGAAGCATAGAATACGTAGTTAGCAGTTCAAAGGGTGATTTAGTGAGTGGCAAGAGAATTAAATATAGGTCCCAGTGAGGGGTTGGTTTCTTTACTGGCAGAAAGGTTCTGATCAGGCCTTTCAAGAATCTGGTTGTTACTGAGTGGGTAAAGGTTAAGTAACCATCCAATGGTGGGGGACATGCACTGACTGCTGCCAGGTAAAACTTCAGTGAACTAAAGAAAAAGACCTGATGTCTTAAACATAAGGAGACACTGTAGAATAGTGGAAATATCCATGATCTCTGGAAAGAGATGATTTTTGCTGGGCCCAGGTAGAAAAAACATTTCCACTTGGCCAAATAGCATTTCCTGGCAGAATGCTTTTGGCTATTAAGAATAGTTTGCACAAATTCAGAGCAGGACAGTTCTAGGGTTGACACTCATCAAAATATCAAGCTGTGAGATCATGTGCTTTGGGATTGGGATGCTGGACTCTGCCATTCACCTGGGTCAAGAGAGTTGTAAAGAACCGGACATTGATTGGCGGGCAGGATGACATTCGTAGGCAGCCTGGAAACTAGAGTTGCCTGGGCCATTTGTGGTTGACGAGGACGACTTGTGCCTTGTACAAGTCTTGTGCCTTGAATCTTTTGTAGACCCCGAGGATTGGAGGGAAGGCATAGCTCAAGTGATCTGACTAGCATTGCCTCTGGAGTGCTTTCCTTAGGTCCCCTGGAGCATTATATGTTGCTTTTCCTGTTTTTCTGGGAAGCAAGCAGATCCCAAGTGGGAGCTCCCCACTACATGAATATGCTGCTCACTACTGAGTCACGTAACTCCCATTTATGATCAATGGCAAAATGCCTGCTGAGGCTGTCTGCCAATGAATTCTGGGTTCCTGGAAGGTACACTGCCAATAGGGCAATATGGTTCTTGATACACCACTTCCATAAGATGACCACTTCTATACTCAGGGGGATGGATCATGCTCCTCCCTGCGTGGTTATGCAAAATACAGTTATCATATTGTCCATTGTAATGTCTTGAATACATGCTAAAACTGGATGAATGGTAGAAAGGCTTTACAAGCTTCTCAGAATGCTGAGAGTTCCAGAAAAGTGGTGTGCATTCTGGTCTCTCAGGGCATTCAAGTTCCCTGAAACATGCAACTACCCATGTGAGCTCCCCAGCTTAACAGGGAGGTATATGTAATGATCATCTTGCTGGGTGTAAAGGATAGGAAAGGAACACGCAAACAACACTGGTTCTTGATTCTTCCGCCATGTTACTGAGGTCCTCATCCTGGTAGGAATGGTTACTATGATGTTCATCCTATGTTTGGTTTGTACATAAACTGCTTGGAACCTATCCTGAAGACAACAGAGGTGGACTCTGGTGAATGGCATAATGTAAGTGCATGATCCCATGTGTCCTTGAGGAGAAAGGCAAGTCCAAACAAACCAGATTATGCACAACCCTCAAACATCAATCACACTGCTCGCGATGCAAAATCTGTCCTTTGGTAGATAAACCCTTGCCCTGAGTCTAAGGCCTTGTCTACACTACACAATTTTGTTGACAAAAGTCAGGTTTCGTCGACAAAACACTGGAGGTGTACACACAACAATGCTCCTCCTGCCGATTTAACTCTCCCGCTACACTGACATCATAAAAAAGCCATCAACAAGCAGCATGGAGCTTTTTGCAACAAAGTTAAAGTAACGCAGTGTCAGTGTAGACCAGTGGTTTTCAAACTTCGGGTTGCAACCCAGTACTGGGTCGTGGAATGCAAGGCACTGGGTCACCTTGCTCAGCACCCAGGGACCCTGGCGGCCAGTCAGTAAAAACCAGTAGTACCTACCCGTTCTGACACACCGCACTGCACCCCGGAAGCAGCCAGCAGCAGGTCTGGCTCCTAGGCAGGGGGGCCATGGGGCTCCGCGCATTGCCCTGACCCCAGGCCCTGGCTCAGCACTCCCACTGGCTGGGAATTGGCCAATGGGAGCTGGGGGGGCATTGCCTGCGCGCCTCCACCTAGGAGTCGGAACTCTTGCTGGCTGCTTCCAGGGTGCAGCCAGCACGGTCCACGGTGCCATGACAGACAGAAAGCCTGCCTCTGCACCCCGGCTGCGCCATTGACCGAGAGCTGCCGAAGGTAAGTCCTCCCAACCCTGGAACCCCAATCCCCTGCCCCACCCCTGAGTGCCCCCCAACCCCATGTCCCAATCCCCTGCCTCAACCCTAAGTGCCCCCCCCAAAGCCGGAGCCCCAACCCCATGCCCCAGACCTGAGTCCCCTGCCCAAACCCAGAGCCCCAACCCCGTGCCCCAAGCCCCTCATCCCCAGCCCCACCCCAGAGCCCTGAGCACCCTCCCACACCCTGAACCCCTGATTCCCACCCTCACCCCCAGCCTTGAGCCCCCTCCCATGTCTCTCATCCCCAGCTCTGTTGGGTTGCAGGCATCAACAATTTTCTTCAACTGCGTCGCCAGAAAAAAAGTTTGAAAACCACTGGTGTAGACAGTGAGCTTGCTTATGTCACCTTAAGTGGCCTCCAGGAGGTGTCCCACAATGCCCATCATGACTGCTCCTGTAAGCAGTTTCTACTCTGCTGCCCTGCAGCCAGGTACACGGGCACATGCACCTCCCGCTTTAAAGCCCCAGGAATTTTTGAAATTCACTTCCTGTTTGCGCGGGGTGGACAGCTCACATCGCATCTTCCCAGCTGACCATGCCGGCTTTCTGCAGCAAACGCACTCCCACCTGCAGTACATCAGAGTTGTTGGATCTGTAGGGACTGTGGAGAGAGGAGGCTGTGCAGTCGCAGCTCCAATCCAGCCACAGGAACTTTGACACCGACAAGCAGATAGTTCGTGGCATGGATGAGAAAGGGCACAAAAGGGACACAGCAGTGCCATGCTAAGATCAAGGAGCTGAGGCAGGTGTACCAGAAGGCAAGGGGGGGCCAACCATCTGTCTGGTGTAATGCCAAAAACATGCCACTTCTACAAGGGGCTGCACACCATCCTCGGCAGCAACCCGACCTCCACCGCCAAAAACCCCGCAGATACTTCGAGGGTACTGGAGGCAGCCAAGTCAACCCCAAGAACGAAGCAGTGGATGAGGAGGTTGAGCTGGAGGACGAGGTGAGACAGACAACAGATTCGTCTGGTTGCGTGGCAGCCAGGACCTCTTTTTGACTCCAGAGTGGTTTAGCCAGTTCCACCTCTGGCGTCCCTGAAGCTGGAGAGGAGAGCTCCGGTAAGTTCTCATTTTGCTTTGATAGTGCACGGTTACATGAGCTAGAGGTGTCCTTTATTTTGTTATGTGATGCACGTGGGAGAAGGGATGAAATTAACACCACCAGGTGCTGTTTGCATCTGCTTTGCATTTCCCTATGCAGTTACACAGTGGGGGGCCCCGTAGAGAAGTTTGTTAACGCACACACATCTCCTGGGAATCCTCCAGAGATCTCTAGGAAACTTTGCTGCAGATACTCTGCAATCCTCTTGGCAGAGCTGCTTTGTTTCTTTCCCCCATTGTAGGAAACTTTGCCGCACCAATCGGCAATTACCTCTGGAGGGACCAAAGCAGCACACAGGCAAGCAGCATACAGACCTGGTCTGAAGTCACACGCATGCAGGAGATGCATCCTTGCATCTTCGGTTGCCCTCAGTAGTGAGATATCAGCTATGATCACCCCTATCTGTGGAAAATGGTGCCAGTATTCAGAATAGCGTACCTAGATGCTTGTACTGATCCCCTTCTGAACTCACCCAGACCCTTTGTCCGGTCTTGCACTCCCCTCCTCCCCCCGGTGAACTCACCATGTTTAGTGCTGGCTGTGCTGAGTGCTTGCCATGAGAAAGTGAGAGAGAGGTGTATGTAACTTTTATGATTCAAGACTGAGGGCACACACAATATTGACTCTGTGTATTGTTTCTTTTGCTTCTGCAGATGTGCCCTTGAGGGCCAGCTCCACACCAGCAGAATGCCTCCATCAGATAAAGTAGTGAACGAGGAGGAATGAGGAGGACATATTTCATAAAGTGCTGCAATCATCAGATCAGGCCGATAGCGAGCATGGAGAGACACAATCGAAATACTAGAAATGAATAGCCAACAGATGATACAGGGCCAGGAGCAGATAATAACGTTCATGTAGAACCAAACAGAAATGCTGAGGTCCCCGATTGCACTGCAGGGGGAACACGTGTGCTCGACTCCCCCTATAGCCCATACAGAACTGCCTTCCTTGCTCTCCAAAACTTCCGACACACATTCCTCTCACGTTCCTGGCCTGTCACAGTAACCCTTGTACTCCACCGCAGGGACATTTTCCATAATGACAGCTGGACTTACACACAGCTGTGAGATCCTCACTTCAGAGAGTGCTGCTCACTGTCATGTCCCTTGTGAGAAATGTTAATCTGTGTATTGCTGTTTAATAAAAATTTAGTCTTACAGAGACAGTAATTCTTTATTTGTGACCTACACAGGGTGGTTGCCACAGAAATTCACACACAGTGGCAACTGGCACATTTGCAGACTAAATTAACGCTCAGGCAGGAATCATTACAGGAGTCATTCAATGTGGCAAGTAAACAATGCCTGGCGCAATTCGTTACAGAAAGACATTACTGGGACTCATTGTCAAAACGCTGCTTCAAAGCCTCCCAAATTTGAATAGCCCCCTGTTGAGGCCCTGTTATAGCCCTGGTGTCTGGCTGCTCAAAATCAGCTGCCAGGCGACCCACCTCTGCCCTCCACCTCTGGGGGAGCTTTTCCTCCTTGGCTTCATAAATGTTATGCAGAACACAGAAGGCTGTTATGACCACAGGAATATTTTCCTCATTGAGGTATAACCTGCCAAAAAAGCAGTGCCAGCGACCCTTTAAACTGACAAATGCACATTCTACAGTCATTCTGCACCTACTGATTCTGTTGCTGAAGCACTCCTTGCTGCTGTCAAGGTTTCTTGTGTATGGCTTCATGAGCCATGGGAATAAGGGGTAGGAGCTGGGTCTCCCAGGATCACTATGGGCATTTCCACAGCCCCTATTGGAATCTTCTGGTCTGGAAAGAAAGTCCCTGCATGCAGCTTTATATACAGGCCAGTGTTCCTGAAGATGCGTGCGTCATGCACCTTCCCTGACCACCCTGTGTTGATGTCAGTGAAATGACACTGGTGATCCACCAGTGCATGCAATCCCATAGAGACAAAGCCCTTTATGTTCATGTACTCCATCACAAGATGGTTTGGGGCCAAAATTACAACGTGTGTGCCATCTATCGCCCTGCCACAGTTTAGTGAATGCCACTGCCGCAAAGCCATCTGCTATTTCCTGCACATTGCCCAGAGTCACAGTCCTTCATAGCAGGAGGCGATTAACAGCCCTGCACATTTGCATCACACAACCCTTATGGTGGGCTTCCCAACTCCAAGATGATTCACGACTGACCGGTAGCAGTTTGGAGTTGCCAGTGATCGGCACACACTTTTCCATCATTAGGGCAGTTCTCATTTTGGTGTCTTTGTGACACAGGGTAGGGGCGAGCTCCACATGGAATTCAAGGAAGGTGGCTTTGTGCATATGAAAGTTCTGAAGCCACTACTCATCATCCCATACCTGCATCACAACCGATCCCACCACTCGGTGCTTGTTTCCTGAGCCCAATAGCAACGATCTACTGTATGCAGCTACTCCGTGAATGCAAACACCAATCTTGAATGGTTTCTTTCCATGGCACACAGCAGGGCAGACACCACGGATTCTTGTTCAGATCCACAGCTCACGAAATACTACAGGATCAGCCGTGTTGTGTTGATAGCACTTATCACAAGAATGGTGAGCAGTGCAGGATCCAGGCTGTCAGGCAGAGATGGCGGGCACAAAGTTTACAGGGGCAGTTGAAAAATGGTGCGAAATGCAATCAAAAGCCCTTGGAATTATGGAACAGAGAAAACTGCATCATGGGGAAGTGATCCCACCCCCCCAGGATGCACCGCTATCCATTCCCAGAACTGTGGTTTGAGCATTGGCCTGCTAAACCCAGTGTTGTGAGTTCAATCCTTGAGGGGGCCATTTAGGGATCTGGGGCAAAAATTGGGGACTGGTCCTGCTTTGAGCAGGGGGTTGGACTAGATGACCTCCTGAGGTCCCTTCTAACCCTGATATTCTATGATTCTAACTCTTAGTGGGAGAAGGTGGCGATTTGCACAGTGAGATAGCTACCCATGTCCACTGCTCTGTCGGTGCTAGAGCACCGACTGTGGACATGCTCTGCCGACACAAAGAGCGTTGTGTGAACATGCACAAGCAATGTAATTACAGCAGTTTACGATCATTGACGTAGCTTAAGTCAACTTAACTCTGTAGTGTAGACATGGCCTAAGGTTGCTCCTATAAATTCTTTAATCTGCATCAGGATTAGCATAGATTTCTCCATGTTCACAAAAAGAAAAGGAGTACTTGTGGCACCTTAGAGACTAACAAATTTATTTGAGCATAGACTCTTACGGATGACAGATGCTGAAGCAGCGATGAGGTTGATATGAGGTCTTCCTGGTGTGTCCTGCCAAAGAGAAGCCAATCATCTAAATCCAGGAAGAAGGGTGACAACAGTTTGCCTGAACTACTCTACTACTACTGGAAACACTTTGGTGAAGACACTGGGTGCAGTTGCTAGGCCAAATGGGAGCAACCTGTATTGACAATTGTTGGAGCCCACCATAAACCAGTTATTCTGTGCTCAAGAATAACTAGTGTTTCCTTTTTTTGGCTTTTAAATATTGTGTTTCAAAATGGGCTAAGATTCTTCCAGTGGTAAGTTAAATAAATAAATAAATGGTGGTTATTCTGGGGGAGAGAGTCCTGCTGGCCTGCAGGGAAATGGCAGGTAAAGCATGTGACGGGAAGAGAGATGGTAAGGAGGAGGAGAAAGAAGTCAAATAATATTTTTTAAACCATTTCCTTTTCCACAGTTCGACAGCCACATTCTCTTTGCTTTTAAGTATATTCTTCTTCTCCTTCATGTAATTTTTGGAGCTTTCCTGATTCCTCTGAAGAGAATGAAACATCGAGGAGGCTTCTTTGTTGCTGGCAAAGAGCTTGAAAATGATAAATACATGAGCCAATCAGAGAGGAGGTATAACAACAGCCAATGAGATTAGAAATAGATGCATATTCACAGTAGAGTTACTGAGACATAACCATGATTAGGCATATCAGACAATCACAGCAGAGTGCAGGGAACTGCATAACTGAGGAGGAAATCTACATCCCTGCACTCTGGCTGAGACATTTCCGTCTGACTAGATTATTATTACAATCCTCATATATGACATCAGATGTGGCCTTGAATGCTGGTAGGTCACCACAATTTAAAAATTATGGTCTCATTGCAGGATCAACTAGGAAAAAGGGTTTCCTTTCTCACAGCTCACAATAAATAGTTTATTATCTATTTTTCAAAACAATATTTAAACCAGGAAATTGCTGTTGAGATGAAAAGTCAAGTTTCCAAGGGCATCCTGGGAGCACAAATGGATGAAGTAGGAACACATGTACTTACCAGAGTCAAAACCACCAATTTAATGTAAACACATCCACATTCAGAATTCAATCTCTATACACCAAAAGGTCTCCTCCTCCCACAGCAAAGGGTATTTCATATAAAGAAGGAACTTGGTCCACCAGCTAAATGAGGAACCACCACATGTAAACCTCCTAAAGCAATTCTAGATACTTACACTTAAATTACAGCTGGGACTTTGTGGTTGTAGCTAACAAAACATACAGAAAGGAAAGGTTTTATTTTTTTAAGTGACTTTAGGACAGGTTAAAGATATATCCTTATTTGACAACTGCACTAGTGGGTAGAGCCCACCAAAAACAATGAAATCTCTCCTTCACCGCAGCTGAGTTGGGGCCATAGAGTCCGGAAATAAACAAATCGTGGGGGACAAAAAATGAAAAAAAAAAAAACAGGAATGAGGTTGCAGGTAAAAAATATTTTTGTCTACAGTTGTAGAAACCTCCCATCATGCATACTGAGACCCCCTGGAAAATGAAATTCTTGATCCAGAGAACAAATGGATAAACCAAAATGCAAACTTCTCCACCCTGCCCTGCATGCCTGGTCTCTGACCAGGAGAGGCAACCTTTGTATGCATGGCCAGGTCACTTCTTCCCCATCTTCTGAGACTGTCAGTTGGGATACAAATTTTTTGGCAATATGAATACTTATATTCTAACAAGACCAAGACTCACCATTTCACTGCCACCCAAACCGCTGCACAGACAGCAAATGGTGGCCACAGCTAAACCAAGCTGTAACTGAATAAATGACCTAGAGGTGAAAGACTCCATAACCCATTCTCACTACTAAGTACTGCCCACTTATCACATGAAAGGCAATTTTGTTGTGCACACACAATTGTATTTGGAAAATTGAGATCCCAGTAGATTGACTCCAGAGAGCAGTTGAAAGCTCCCCAAGACATTTACATGTCCAGTTCGGCATAGAGCATAACATTTTTAACATGTCCAAATGAAAAATGCACATACTGAAAGAGAAAAAAAAAGGACTCAATTTCCTTTGTGGTCACTCTGACAGACATTTTCCCCCTTTTTTAAAAAAACCCCCACACAAGCCTGCTCAAAGTTTGTTACATGCCCCAGGCTCATCAGGCAATTTCTTGGTATTGCTTGATGCAGCATAATACACCTTCTGGAACAATCAAGAAGGGAGAAAACCAAGAGTTGCTAGTAGACCAAGACCTGCAAGCCCATGGCAACCCATCTTCTGTAACCAGAGGGCACAAAATTGTAGATGTAGAATCTCAGCTTTTATCAAGAAAAAAATAAGTACGTTTCTAACCCTCTTTCCTCATGAAGACACTTAAAAATATAATAGCTAGGAGGAAAGGTTGTTATTCCCTAAAGATCACCAGTTATTCACAGTCCCCTCAGACTACCCAGTGCTAGACTTTGGGTTCCAGGGGGAAAAAAACACCACACACACACAGCTGTAGGGTGGCAGACAAAAAAGGAAGAGGTACAATAGAGAAAAGGCTGCTCATTCCCTCCTCTTATTATTTATGCTTTTTCCTTCTTTTTTCTTTTCTCTGTCTCCTCACTCCTCCCTTCTTGGCTCTCACCTTCATATTGCCCTTTCTCCCCTCTTACACCTCTGATTCCTTTCCACCTCCAAAAGCCTGCCACAATCCAGTCCTCCCTGTGTTGCTGGCCCTCCTCCTAGGCCTGTAACTGCACTACACTAACTTTTGCAGCAGCTCCCATGATCTCAGACTTCACTGGGTCTTACTATGAAAGGGTGAAGATTGGCTTACAGAGGGGTGGGGGGCATGAGAAGGGAAAGTCCTCATTCGGAATCTTCCTGGAGGGAAACGTGGTCTTATAATTGTACAAGAGACCTGAGCATGGTCCCTGACGTGTGTAGGTGTTCACACCCCATCCTCTTGTCAATTTCACCGTCTCAAGTGGCTAATGGCCTGTCTGCTGGGGACTACAAAAAACAGGATAACACACTTTTCTGTGAATCTTACAGGGCCATTCCCAATTTTTTGGGAAAAGCAGTTACTATTTTTATAACTAAATAGGGAGACTTCAATTCATTAATGCTGAATGTGGTAAGTTCATAATGAGCAACTCAATTTTGGGGGATAGAGAGGGGTTAAGGGAAAGAGTGGGACTGCAGTCATTTCTTGGGCGTAGAGGCATGTTGCAAAATGTGTTTTTTTTGTTGTTTTTTTTTTGCCAAGCCTGCAAAAAAGTGCTAAAGACCAGCCCCGGTGACAGAGGATTTTGTGACAGATGAAACAAATACCATTTGCTGGAGTCCAAGAGCTCATAACAGGCCCTAAGGTATATGTATATTTAAGGAGGACATTAAAGCACATTATTTACAAGTTGTTCTGTCTCTTGGGTATGTGTATTATATGCCCAAGAAATTGGAATAGCTCCGTTATTCATACATTTGTTTAAAATGCCTGGCTGATGGGGACAGCCTTCAAAGAAGTGGCCCTGGGCTGTCGTGAAGCATATATTTAAACACCCACAGAAAACTATTCCTATTAGAAACACACACACATACTGTGACTACATCTCACGAGGAGTAGGTACACAATAAGTTCAGTATCTGGACTGTTTCTAATTTAGTGGGGAAACTGAGATACTTCATGCAGCTGGACCATGTTATGGACTAATTACTGTCCGCATCATTTCTTCCTCAAAAACCAAGACAAGTACAGAACAGAATTTTAAAATAAACTTTGTGCTTAAAAAAGTTCAAGGCTTAAACCCAAGCAAGTAAAATAATTATTGTTTAAAAAAATATCCACAGAACTGAGGCCTTCTTTGCCACATTTCAGCCGGCAGCAGTTTTTCCACAGCCAGGTTAAGAGCCCCTGCAAGAGGTGAGAAGAGAACAATGATTGTACATAAAGGTGAATACAAGTAAGGAGAGGTACTGGACTGTGAGCCAGAATTTCTGTGTTCTATCGCTAACTTTGTCACAAACTCACCGTGTGACCTTAGGCAAGTCACTTTTCAAGCTCCTCTATGAATTGAACATAATACTATTGACTGGTCACCTCACATGGACGTTCAGAGGCTAAAATTCTTCATTGTTTGGAAACCATGGGATCTTGGAATCCCTGGAAAGAAGACTCTAGTGAAAGACAAGTTATTGATATTAACTGTAAGGATCATGAATGTGATCAGAAAGGCTTTATTCTCTCCTATTCCAAGTCAATCTTTGAGACAATTTGGTCATTACGCCCCTGCTTCTGCAAAGAACATCATATGAGTTGATCCTGCACAGGTGCAGGGCTCTGCCTACATGGAACAACTTGCAGGATTGAGACCTAAAACTGGGATAGTCAAAGAAGCGTAAGAGACTTACGTGCCCAAATCCCCTCAAAGTGCCTGAGGCTCCTTTGAATTTCTCATCCTAAGTTACATAACATATTTCAGTCAGAACATTTTTTTTCCTATCAACTCATGAAGTCATTGTTTTCCCTTTCTCACTCTCCAGATTAATAACGTAACCAATACTGCAGCTAACTGTAATTACATACAAGAACTAACTACATACCGCCTGGCTAAACAATTATTTGGATGCAAGAGGTAGGACTGCTGTTTATTGTACTGGGACAGTGTACATGGTACTGTATAGACTTACTCTGGTATGGTTGTACAGCACCAAGAAAAATATTACCTGTAAGTACAAGAAGGGCATAGCCACTTAGGAAGAATAAGAACTCCAAAGGCTTAGAATAAGGAAATAATGGGATGAAATAAAGGAAAATAAAGGAAAAAGACTAGATATTAAAAAGAAGTGTCCACAGTGAGCTTTATTAGACAGTGGAACAAGCGGATAAGTGGACTGGACTGAACAAAGCACTCATCTTCTGTAGGGAACAATTGTATGCTAACAAAGAGAGACAAGATTACGTCCTACATCATTTCTACCTGTAAAAAGTCTTCATGTACTTCCACTGATGGGACCGAATACCAGATTATTATCTATATTCAGCTGCTAAATTCAGTGTTAAGGCACCAAGTTCAAAACCACACACTGCCACATTTATTTCATAAGCAAGTCTAAAGATGGATTATTCCAAGATGAAGCAACCCATAAGCATCATTCTTTTCCTGTACAAAGGAACCTTAAACACACCAGAAAAACAAAATCATCATGAGGCTCAGGCAGATCCCCATTCAGCACACAGGCTGCAAATGCATCTCTAAACTAATCATGAAGACTGAAAAGGAAGCAGACACTTAGTTGCTGTTTGCATAGAAGCTCCTTGTAAACTGATGTCAGGCACCGTACATCAGTCAACACAGTACTTAAGGTGAACATACACACTGAAGCGAAGGCAGGCAGGCAGTGCTGACATCTAGCACATTTTATTTACCCTAATATAAATGTTTTTTGAGTTCATCAAATTACCACTCAATTTCTCTGGTCTTTGAAAGCAGGTGCACTGAGGTATATTAACTACTAAACTTTACAGGCTTTTAGTGAAACAGCGATTAATGGGTGAATCAAGCATAGAGCACTGAAAGCCAGCTTGTAAGTCTAGCCAATAGAAATGCACAGTCACATTTCACAGAAGACATAGCCACTGCACGGAAAACACCAATAAAAGCACCTCCAGCTCAACATTTCTAGACCCTGCCAAGACATATGCAGGCCAATGGAGGGATGTGGGAGGCAGGTAACTGGAGAAGAAAACAGGAAAAGTAATTTTTTCAAAAAGATGGCATATGAAGTAAATAGTTCTACTAGTGGAAGGCAGCATAGGAGGGAGAGGTCAGAACTTGTTTCAGATGGCTACTCCACAGAGTTCAGAAGGTTCTCTCCCCTCTATAACATTGGGTCTGCCATTAAGAAAAGTAGTTTAACTTAACTCATAAAAAGGTACAGTAACTCCCCTTTGCTAAATCCCCAAAGGTTTGAAGAATGGCTATGCTGTGGCTTTAAGGACTTCTTGTGTCACATCAGTGAAGCAAGCATGACAAGAGTCTCTTGGAATCACCCCTGCCTGACAAGGCATGTTCATGCAGGCTCTTCAGGCAGACTAAGTAACTGGGGAAACGGTCTGGAGGAACAGAGAGAACCTTATCAACCTATTACAGGAAGCTACACTGGGGGATTATTTTTCGTCTGTTCGCGGATCAAACCATCCACTTGATGAATTTGGCATTCTACTGTGTTGCTCCATTGGCTTGATGGACAAACCTCTCACAGTTCTTCTCTGTACTTGAGAAAACGTATCCGTCTACAGTGCTTTTGATTTCAGAATGGTAATTCGGGTGGCGGGAAGTTCAATAGAATAAGAAATGCACAAAAATTATTTTACTGAAGTCAAATCAAGAATGTTCAGATTCTTAAAACAGATCAGAGGAAATCAACCTATCTAGTGATGGGAAAGGAGGAGTTACTTCAGAAAGGACAATGATTTCTTACAGCACAGAATTTGGTTTTATACCAACCTCTCTTATTCTAAGTGTCCTGAAGCACTTGACAGAGTGATAAGTTAGGTACTAGCACTATAGTGACTGGAGGCAAGCAGAGCAGCCATTACACATATAGCAATAGCTCACATGCAGCCTGAAGACATTACACCTATTTTACTGAAGATAAATGGTGACCATGACACCTGCCAAGAGATATCAACTCATCTAGCAAAGGGCAATGAATATTTAACTCCCATCCAGATGGGGTTAACATCCCACCCCAAGGAGAGCACCTCAGCATAGTCCTTGGCTCAATACTAGGTATAAGCACATTACATTTCATGGATAGAGAAACTCCACATGGACTCCCCCAGCTCTTTTTGGTCTGTCTTAGTAAATTGTTTCAGTTTTCCCTTCATCAGATATCAGCTGGCAGTATTATTTTTCGGGTGGGCATTAATCAGTTTGCTCAAAACTGTAGAATACAGAGGACAAAATAGGATTGCACTGACAGTGGACCACATGCAGAGACAATCTAAATTAATTTTTGTTTTAAGAATTATTTTAGATTTCTCTCTTCAGTGGGTTAATGCTGAAAGACTTAATACACTGTGTGTATTGTAAGGAGGAATTTGAATGAAGAGGGAGTGTTTGACATGCCAAAAGTGAGAGACTGCTCTAAGGAGAAGGGGTAAGAAGAATCAATATCAATAAAAATAATAAAAACAACTTAGCACTTCCATAGTGCTTTACATGCCCTAAATGCTTTACAAACATGAATTAATGTTAAGTGCAAGGAAGGAAGGAGATTAATTTAACCAAATCAAACAAAGTGAATGCCACACACAAAATTATGAGATCCATGAAACTAAACAGAGGGAAAGGCGCATTAGATCTTTATCAATAAAAATGATATTTATTTAATGCATCCCTTTCCAACCTACAGAAATATGCACCAGCTGCAACTACCTCTTCTGGTACTTAATGCTTTGAAAACCTATGAGCGGGGATTGTCGCAAATTAATGTATCTACTGCTCAACACTGTCCATAGCTACATACTAGAAGTTACTGTAGGAGTCATTGCTTAAGAAATCAAAACAGAGAAAACCTCACTCTACAGCAGGAAGCTCTGTTTCATCCACTGAGATTACCCTGAGCCTTTCTGTGCTATTTCACACTACGCAACAAGCTATACATTTTTTGCTTTATTGTAATATTGTCCTTAACTCCTCCAGGTCAGGTTAAATGGAGAAACAGGGGGAGAACAGCAGAAGAAATCAAGCAAATGTCTACATGTCCCCTGGAAAATAACTGTATATTCAACAAACCCCATCAGCATCTGAAGGGTTTAAAAGGCGGTTGAATCGGCTTTTCATTCCACTTTAGTAGGCATGCATCTGCCATTTGCAGTGGCGAGCGCCCACAGTTCACACCCCCATATAAAACACATGCAATTCTCATCCAATTCTGAACAGAGTATATGCTCATTTTTAGTCCAAAGTTACCCCTTTCTGGCACTTATTGGTTACTTAAACGTTACAACTCAGCCTAAGCTTCCTCCCCAAGCTTAATTGTTTCTATGATTCTCTCTGAAGGACTTCTCTTTCCAGTCCCTCGTTCCCCTTATCCAGAAAAATGCTCCAGTACAAACCCTCTTGACTGTAGGAGACCTATTTCCTAGCATAACACCGCAGGAATTACACAGGACCCAATACAAGATGGCTCAGAGTAGTGCTGCATCCCTATGCAGGATACTAGAATCTGCTATCCTCCTACACAGAAAATTTATTCTTATTCCATGAGTTATAAAAGTTGACAGTGATTACCCATTCTAACTTTGGTCTCAGAATTCCTATCAGAGGTTGTGCTTTTTTTCCATGTTACACACAAACTACTACTGAAAGAGACCAGAGGGACTAAGGTTCCTAATATCTGCTAAAAAAACCTGGTCACTCACCTTCTCGTAACTGTTGTTCTTCGAGATGTGTTGCTCATATCCAATATAGGTGTGTGCGCACCGCGTGCACAGTTCACTGGAAGGTTTTTCCCCTAGCTGCACCCATCGGGTCGGTGCCTTCATGGTGCCGCATATAGGGCCCTGCCAACCCGCCACCTCTCCAGTTCCTTCTTGCCGGATACTCCAACAGAGGGGAAGGTGGGTGGGTTTGAAATGGATATGAGCAACACATCTTGAAGAACAGTTACGAGAAGGTGAGTAACCGTTTTTTCTTTGAGTGCTTGTTCATATCAATTGCAATTAGGCGACTCCCAAGCCTTACCTAGGAGGTGGGGTCGGAGTTTATGGAATCACTAATTGAAGCACAGCCCTGCCGAACACTGCATCATCCCAGGCGTGCTGGGTGATGGCGTAATGTGAAGTGAAGGTGTGGACCGAAGACCACGTAGCCACTCTGCATATCTTCTGGATTGGTACCTGGGCCAGGAAGGCCGCTGAAGATGCCTGAGCTCTGGTGGAGCGTGCAGTCAGAGCAGGGGCAGGGACCTTAGCGAGATCATAACAATCCCGGATACAGGATGTGATCCGCAACAATATCCTTTGCGTGGACAACAGGGAGGCCTTTCATTCTGTCCGCCACAGCAACAAACAGCTGGTTTGACTTATGGAACAGCTTAGTTCATTCAATATACAAAGCTAATGCATGCCGCACATCCGGGGAATGGAGTCTCTGCTCATGGCTATTGGCATGGGGTTTCAGGAAAAAGACAGGAAGGAATATGTCTTGACTGGCGTGGAAACTCAAGACCACTTTCATGAGGAACACTGGGTGGGGTCACAGTTGCACCTTGACTTTGTAAAAAAATGGTATACGGATGGTCGGATGATGGTAAATACCAGAGGTGCCAATGATAGGCTGAACAGTAGTATTGTCAATTGGTGGTGGGAAATCCCGACTGTAAATCTTAAGAAGTGCCTGTGGGGCGGGGATTATGGAAATGTGGAAGTAAATGTCCTTCAAAGTCAAGGGTGGCATACCAATCTCCTGGATCCAGGGACGGGATGATAGTGGCCAAAGAGACCATTCAAAACTTTAGTTTCTTCATGAACTGTTGAGATTGCACAGGTCCAAGATGGGTCTGAGGCCCCCTATTACTTTCGGTATTAAGGAATACCGGGAATAAAACCCCTTTCCCCTGAGCTCCGGCAGAACCTTCTCCACACCCTCGCTGATAGGAGGGTTTCTACCTCCTGAATGAGAAGTTGTTGCTCATGAGAGGGGTCCCTGAAGAGGGACGGGGAAGGGGAGTGAGGGCGAGGAAAATTGGAGAGAATATCCCATCTCTACCGTGCGGAGGACCCAATGGGCCTGAAGTGATTTAGGACCACGCTCGGTAGAAATGGGATAGATGTTCCAAAAACGGAAAAGAAGGATCCAGTTGAGAGGTTGGTATAACGCCCTCAGGCGCATCCCCAAAAATGTCTGCTTAGGGCGTGGTGGCTGCCTGGATGACCCAGACCCCCTGTTAATCGGGGGTTGGCGATGGCGGTTCTGGTTTCTGGGACGCCTACAATTCTGGTCCTGCCTAAACTACCCCTGGTATGGTCGTTTTGTGGGTTGAGGCTTAAATTGTCTACGCTGGGTGGCAGGGGTGCGCAGACCCAGCAATCAGAGTGGCTCGGGAGTCTTTCAGACTGTGGACTCTCGAGTCTGTTTTCTCCGAAAATAACGTGGCCCGCTCAAGTGGTAGGTCCTGAATTGTCTGTTGGACCTCCCCAGGGAGGCTGAGGCCTGCAGCTATGAGCAACAGCACATTGTAATGCCTGAAGACATCATCCGTGTTGTAGAGTCCACTGAGTCTAATGCCACTTGCAGCGATGTCCTGGCGACCATCTTGCCCTTTTCCATGACCGCTGAGAATTCCAGTTGAGAATCCGATGGGACAAGGTCAGAGAACTGGAACATTGCATCCCAAGACTTGAAGTTATATTGGCTAAGGATTGCCTGCTGGTTTGCAATCTGAAGCTGGAGCCCTCCGGTGGAGTATATCTTTCTCCCAGAGAAGTCCAGCTTCTTTGCGTCCTTAGCTCGAGGGGTAGGTCCTTGTTGCCCTTGCCTTTCCCTTGCATTGACAGTCGCCATTACCAACGACTCTGGCAGGGGGTGGGTAAACAAGTATTCATTGCCCTTGGAGGGTGAAAAGTACTTTCTCTCCACTCCCTTAGCTGTACGAGCCAGAGAAGATAGTGTTTGCCACAGGGTTTGTGTGTTCTCCTGAATGGTCTTTATCAGGGAAAGGGCCACCTTGGTGGATCCTGCTGGAGATAAAATGCTTACTATTAGGTCTGACACCTCGGTGACCTCCTCCATTTATACCCAGAGGTTCTGAGCGACCTGCTGCAGAAGTTCACAGTGGGCTCCGCTGTCAGGAACAGGGGTCCCTGGATGTCCCGAGGATGTCCCTGCCACCACCTCGTCTGGAGGTGATGAGGAGGAGTCTGGAATTTGGGAGGGGCCCTCCTGCCAATCCCACTCCTCAAAACACTGTGGTTCCGCCCCAACTCAGAGTCTGCTTCGGAGCCGGCCATGGTACCAGTTGCGGCGGCAGCCACGGTACCATCCATGGTACTAAGTGTAGCCACAGTGCCGGGTACGATGCCGGGTCTGTTGTCGGTGCCAGGCGTGGTAACAAACGTGGCACTGGTGGTAATACTGGGGCTGATGCCCGGGAGAAATCCTTGGCCCTAGACGCAGTTGGACACGACAGAAAAAGAGAATACCGAGGCGGACCCCTGGGACTGCTGGTAAGCCCACGGGGTCCAGAAGGGCCACTGGGTCGGCGTCGGAGCCGGTACCTGCCATTGCAGTGGCCACGGTACCAGGGGAAAGGTTTGGGTCATCCCCGCTGACTGGGAGTGCCAGCGGCTATGACGTCAGCTTCTCCAGGACACACGAGTCAGTGCTGGATGAGGCTGTGCGCAGGGATCATGGCGGCGCTATGCCCGTTGGTAGCAGGGCGATGTAGATCGTTGCCAAGTCATAGCCGGCTTGCCCCTGGACTTCACCGGTGGCCTCTGAGTCATTGGGGGACTCGGGACTGGTGCCGTGACACCATGGTTGGGGGAGTTCGGACCTGTCAATGTTATCACGTCCTGTGCCATCTCATAAGTCTCGGGTGTGAAAAGGTCCTCCACCTGAGTCTCTGCTGGTGGCACCGGACTCACCGGTCCCTCTCGTGGGCCTGGAGTCAATGGTGCCAGCCGTTGAGCTGGAGGGAAGGTACTGTCTTGCACCAGTCTCCCTCCCTTGGGTTCACATTCTCATGCGCGGGAAGGGGAGTGCCCTCTATCAGTCTTCCTGTGCTGCGTCTTTGGGACAGGAGACCGTGAGTGGTGCCGAGAATGATCCTGCGCCATGCTCAGCGGCGGGGAGTGCTGGTAGTCTCTGACCCCAGAGTCCTTCCTCAGCACCTCCCGGATCGAAGCCAATGCCGCGTCCATGGAGCTCGACTCAGACTGAGGGGCCAAGAGCTGCTTCCATTAGCAGCAACTTTAGTCTGTGTGCCTCTTTCATGCAGGGGCGAAAGCTCCTACAGATCTTGCACCTGTCTGCTTGATAGCACTCCCCCAAGCATTTTACACAAGCCAAGTGCAGGTCGCCCTTTGGCATAGGCTTCTGGCAAACTCCACACTGCTTAAACCCCTGGGTCTGAGGCATGCCCTGGGCCTGGGAGAGGAATGGGGAAGGAAAACATCCCCCCCTGCCCAGTACCCCAAGTCCAGATGTCTAACTAACTAACAACAATTTTAAAACTATCTTTAACTATTTACAGAAAATATGCTCGAGGATCGCTCGTACATTCCGACAACCACCACAGACGGTAAGAAGGAACTGGAGAGGCAGTGGATCATCAGGGCCCTATATGTGACGCCATGAAGGCGCGACTCCAGGGGGCTCCAGAGCCGACCCAATGGGTGCTGCTAGGGGAAAAACCTTCTGGTGAACTGTGCACGCGGCGCGAGCACACCTAATTGGAATAGATATGAGCAAGCACTCAAAGAAGAACTAGATGTACCCAAGACTTCACCCAATCAGCATAAAGGCCAAAGAAAAAATTCTTCACATTTCTGTAGCTGTACTGCTTCAAAGCACTGGGCAAATACACTAATCCTCACAACACCCCAAGGGACGCAATTATCTAACTACGAGTTATTCTTATTTCACAGATTCAAAAACTGAGGCAGAAAGACGAAACGATGTGCCCATATTCAAAAAGAGAGGAAACTACCATTAGAAATCAGAACTGCCTTGCTTCCAGTCCTGTGCTCAGACAACTAGATATCACTGCCTCTCTGAAGGTTACAAATTAGAGAGATAATTAATATATTTACCCAGTCTAGTCCTTCAAATTAAGGTCTTCAGCGAAGTAACATCTTCAGTGCTGCATCCCACGGAACTACTGAGTTCAGTTCTGGTGACCCTCTGTGATAAATGAAGGGTAGGGGGAAGCTCCCTTTTACGGACACCCAGCCAGTCAGTTAGCTATAAAATTCCTGTTAGTAGCTATTTGCTACTTGCTTTACCTGTAAAGCGTAGGGAGTGGGCACCTGACCAAAAGAGCCAATGGGAAGGCTAGAACTTTTTAAAATGGGGGGGGGGGGGGGACGACAAAAACTTACCCTTTGTCGGGCTGTGTTGCTCTCCCGGAGAGCAGAGACAGGGCTGAAGCTAGAAACTACTCAGTTGAAACGCCAGATACGCAAGTAGATCAGGAAATGTCTAGGAAGACGCGATTAGGTTTCTCTCTTATTTCTTTATGGCTTGTGGACTCCTCTGTGCTAACCCCAGGTGCTTTCGTTTTGCCTGTAACCTTTAAACCAGACCTCAAAAAGCTATCTTGATGCTTAATCCTTGTAATTGTTTGGGTTTTTTTTAAACCTAGCAAAAAGCCTAAGTTCAGGATGTATTTTCTCTCTTTTGTTTTTAATAAAATTTACCTTTTTTAAGAACAGGATCGGATTTGGGTGTCCCTAAGAGGTTTGTGCATATGTTGTTTAATTAGCTGGTGGCAACAGCTGATTTCCTTTGTTTTCTTTCTCAGCTCTTCCCTGGGGGGGTGGGGCTGAAAGGGCTTGAGGGTACCCCACAGGAAGGAATTCCCAAGTGTGCCTCCCTGGGTTCTCAAAGGTTTTTTTTTTCACTTGGGTGGTGGCAGCATCTACCCATCCAAGGTCAGAGAAAAGCTGTAACCTTGAGAGTTTGATACAAGCCTGGAGTGGCCGTATTAATTTTTAGAATCCTTGCAGGCCCCCACCTTCTGTACTCAAAGTGCCAGAGTGGGGAATCAGCCCTGACACCCTATCTTAAAGGCACAGCAGGAGAGAGGTTTAAGAGACAGGCAACAAAAATCAGAGGCCTGGAAAAACTTTCATAGGATGAGAGGTTGAAAAGGTAGAGATTGTTTAGTTTAATGGAGAGATACGTAAGCGGGGATTTGACAGAAGTATAAAAAGATAATGAATGGCACAGAGAAGGTAAATTGGGCGCACTCATTAACCCTATTATATAATACAAGAGCAAGGGGCCAGTCAATGACGTTAAAAGGAAACATTTAAAGCAGATAAAACGAAACGCTGCAGAATGCATGGTTAACCTGTGGAATCCACTGCCACAATATATCATTGAGGCCAAGAACTCAATCGGATTCAAAAAATGAATTACATGTTTATATGAATAATAGGAATATCCACAGGCTCATTCAATGGTATAAATTTTTTTTTAAGGAATATAAACCCTCATGCTTCAGGGCATATGTCAACCTCTAACTGACAGCAATCAGGATGACACTTCCCCTATGGGCAAGTTATTCCATAATTATGCACAACATAGGGTAGTAATTTTCTTTTCTTTTCTTTTTTTTTTTTTGGGGGGGGGGGGTTAAACTTCTCCTGTTGAAACATCTGAAATTGGCCATTGGACCAGATAAAGCGCTGGTCTGATCCAGATGGCAATTCTGCCATTCCTATGAAATACGCTTCTCCAGTGTGGTGTGATTATCCTGATGTCCTATGAAGCGAATGGTTGGCTACTCAGTGAGAAAACCTCAGATGGAGAACTAGGTCTGTTCCTGAAGCCAGCAAAGTAGTTAAAAACATCCCTCGAAAATAGATAAATACAAAAGTCTGCTGCTTTTGCATTCTGTTACCACACGCAAGTGGGGACCAAGCCAAACCCATGCTTCAGATAAGCAAAGTACAGGCAGGGAATTCCTGACAGCTTGTTCTTTCCAAGTATGATTTTAGGTTCTTTAGCTCTATATTGAATCATCACCTCCCCTTCGCCCCCCACGAGCCACCCCCAAACCATCTAGCTTTGGCAATCCAAATGTCCTTCCGTGACATTTTGAAACACTGGAGAAGGAAAACAACAGCTGTTCAGATGCTCCCCCTAACTCGTCTCCCACCAAACCTCTTAAAAAAAAAAAAAAAGAAAGGTTCAATTGGAAGAGTCTAAAAAACAGTGACTACAGAAGCCATCAAGGTCTGTGTGTGTTCAGCAAGTGAAAGTGGAATTATATAAAAGCAATAGCTAATAAAAAAGATTGTTCTGTGCTGAGTTTTCCATCTTTCCAACCATTATAAGAATAAAATTATCCACAGAGAAGATCGAAAACCTTTTTCAAAACTAATACAATTAAGCTTTATTACACTATTTCAAGTACATCTCTCTCATCTCCCGACCTAGCTCCCACACCTCCAGCTCCAATCTAGACTAACAGTTGGAGACTTTCCTCTGTTTTGTTACCAGTAAAATGTTCATGTTTAAGGGTCAAAACAATCTACTGTTTTGAGCTAGGAAACAAAGTCTGCCCTTATTACCTACTCACTAAAGAAGGAAAAGCTCTATGCACCAGCAATTTGAATGGGACTGAAGGTCTTCCATCTGATCTCAAATCAAGTGAAACTCCTGTAGCCAAAGCATCAGTCACCTTGTATTTAAAAGGTTAGTCCTATACAGGAGGACTGCAAAGGGAACTACAGAATATAAAAAGGCTTAAGGGGAGGGCAAGGCTGGACACAACTTCTCTCCAGCCCACAAGTCTATAAAAAGAACAGACACACAAATACTCCTAGCAGTTTCCACTTTGGGAAACCAAATCTGGAGGGAACAAATATAAGAGACACAGCATGAGGCCAAGAAATTGCAAAATTCCCTTTACATATGAACATATGGATGACTGTGATAGTTAGAGTGATAGCGGGTGGATTGTTTGTGCAGTGGAATCTCAATCTCCATTATCCATAAACTGAATTAAAACCTGAATTTATTGCAGCATTAAGTGGTAGTTTTAGTAGTTTGTTTTTTAAATTAATTATATAGATAAAAGTGTTGCCACAATGTGCAACATGAAACTGCTCCTGGATATATGTTTCATCATTAATGGCATTAAAAAGTACAGTACAGAACAAACATGCACTAGCAGAGGGAGAGAAAAGGAAACTAGATATGCTAATAGGGTCTTCCCATTTTTACAATGTAATTTTCCAGTGAAAAAGGGCCACTATCACACTGCACGTTAGTAGTAAAGCAGATGCACAAATTCCACTGTCTCTTTGGGATCCACCTTCTCCCTCATTGCATTTTTCTCAGGCATGCAACATCACTAGAAGTCAGAGCGGTGAAACCTCTCTGTCACAAGGTCTAATTGCTTTCCATTGCAGAATATTATTCTTTATGTTTATTAAAAAATAAATACTACTACTAACATTATTTCATTTTGTCAGGGAGAGAAAAAACACTTCAGTTCATAAGGAACAGTGTGGCTGCTCCGATTTTTATTACGTCAATTTTTAAAAACTCATCATGGTAAACAATTAAACGGAAGCAAATCCCACGTTTAGAGGAGAGATTCAAATCCCTAAATGGATTTTCAAAGGTCATTTCAGGCTTAAAAGATGCCTGACAGTGTCTCTTTAAATCACATTCATTTCAAAGGCTTATCCAGCACAAAACAGACAGTGCATTGCAGCAACACACTTTGATCTGTTGGGATCCTCTGAGAAAAATTAATAATACAACTTTAATTCATATGTATAGCAAGATTTGAGATTATTTTTATTTTTTTGGCCATGGATTTTTAACAAAAGGAATAAAAACAAGGCAACTTTGCTTTCAACTAAACCCTGTGGTGAGAGAGAAAAATAAAAACCTGAATTATTATAAACTAGTTTTTAAAAAATCATCCAATTAAAAACCAATTATCTTTCAAATGTGAGTTGTTTAAAGGTTCTGTTTGTGGAGCTGTTTGATTTAACTGCATAAGGTGGATGTGGGAGATAAATAATGGGGACTGACAGTTCCAGGTTTCAGCACAATGCTTCTTGTTTCTCTTCTCTGCTGATCCACTCGGATCCATGTCTGATCCCATTAGCATTCAGCCACTGCAAATGAAAGACAACATAGCCTTACCTTCCTCTCAATACGGGCCAACTGCTCCTTACAGAAGGCGTCTCGCCGTTTCAGCTCCGCCTCCTTGCACTGTAGCTCCCGTGCCTAGGAGGAAGAGCAAACAGCCTATCAACAGATCAGGATGGTGAAGAGGAGAGCTAGAGGGACAAGAATAGCAGGACAAGATGAGGACTGAAAGGAGTCCAGAAACCACACATCACCCAGGACTGGTGTAGAGAGGCTCAAACCAGGTCTCTCCAAATGGAATTCAGTCAGACCTTCACCACATTAAACATACACTTGCTTTAACTTAGGATTGCTCTCAAAGTTCTAAAGAGCTGTCACCATCACACTTCCGTTCTCTACCCGACATGTATTCCTTCTCCCTATTAAAAGAATGGCAATATAAATCATCTAAGATGCATAATCATAGAAGTGACCCATATGACAAATGTAGGACTTTCCCCTGCCTTTTCCAGAGTTCCCATCTAGTCTAGAGCCAAATCTCTCATATAAAAGGACTTCTACCACTTCCCTTAGGTGTCTAGATGCTTTAAAATACAAAACAAAAAGCCACCTTCAAACTCCTACCACTTGGGGTTTAAGAGAAGTCACACAAGAGTCAACTTATTCTTAAGATCTTGAGGGTAACCCTGAATATTCAAACCGTATCCACACACACTTAATTGCCCATGCATTTGCTTTTATTCTTACTTAGTGCCTAAATAAGGTGGCAAGTTTCTTTCCATCTCCATTGCCTATTGGCCCCTCCCCCCGCTCACTTAGTATACTTGGCCCCCAACCTTTGTTTTAGGTCTTACCCAACACCCTTTTTTAAAAAACAGGATTTTTTTGCTTCCTTGTAATAAAGCACATGGTTACAGTGTGTTTGACTCTTCAAACAGCAAGTCAGGCATCCTAACACAAGCTTAAAGTATAACTTAGTCATCAGCCAGAAAAAACAGGACAAGAAAAACATTATAGGAACATAGCTTCCCCATTCATACGTAGTTGTTACGAGTTGGTGCAGGCTGTGAAGTAAGTGAAGGCTTACTCAACTAGGGCTCAGGCATTTTCAGCTGCCTTCCTGGCACATGTCCCTATCCAGGACATCTGGAGGACCACAACATGTTCTTCAGTACCCACATTCACAATGCATTACACCATCACCCAGCAAACCAGAGATGATGCTGAATTTGGCAGAGCTGTGTTGCAATCGACATGTCCAGAGTACTATTCAGAGAACAATTTTGTATAGTTAGGAGTTCACTGCACTCTCACCCCTATGTTGGGGTGGCATTGAGATAACACGGCATTGATGGAACTGAACTGATATATTTCTTATTAACAGCTTAAAATAAAAATCAGCAACATTAAAATTAAAGTGGAGGAGGATGGAACTTGTGCCCCAAAAGTCTGCATGACCACCTAACTTATCACCAGGCAGTGGACCTTTCAAAGGCACAATTATTAGACCGTTTCATACGAATGCAAACACTGCTAATACATACACAGATCCCAGCAGCATCATTCTTAACTTTTAATGATGCCCGATGCAATGGTAGAGGATGCTGGTCTGATAGGATTAAGCAGCCTGGACAGGAACGTCCCCTGTGGGCTCAGACCTGTCATCTTACAGCCAGCAGTCATTGTTAATGAGAAAAATTACATCTGAAAGCGAGTTGCTGCGTGTTTCCTTCTATTTGCTCTCCTTATGATGGATACACTGTGGTATAATGAGGGGATCTTTTAAGTTAGGGAGGGATGGGGGACGGATAAAGATGCTGGTAAAGCTGCAAGGAGGCGGCTTTTTTGTTACATGCATCATCTTTACAGGGATGGTAATGGTCAACTTCTCTGAAGTGGCAACTAGATTTGAACCTTTCTGGTTCCCATGCTTGCTTTCTCTGCCATTTAGGACCAGAATAAGGCATACACACTATAGGCCTGTGCCTAAAGCCCCAGCTCCAGGAGTCATGTGGTTAAAGAAGAATTTCAGCTTCCATATTAAAAAAAAGTTTCTATTCCTCATGGTTGCAAAGAAAAGCTTAAATGTGACTCAGGCGTAATCAAATCCCTGAGTCTGCAGATGGCCTGGAAAAGGCTAGTAACTTTTGTAATTGTTGTTCTTCGAGATGTGCTGCTTATGTCCATTCCATTGTAGTTGTGCGGGCTCACCACATGCACTGGTGCTGGAAGTTTTTCCCTTAGTGGTATCCACAGAGGACTGGCTCTGGCCCCCTCTGGAATGGCGTGCGAATGCACTAGTATAAGGGGTGCCGCTGGCTCCCCCCTTCCCTCAGTTCCTTCTTGCTGGAACTCCAACAGAGGGGAAGGAGGGTGGGTCATGGAATAGACATGAGCAACACACCTCCAAGAACAACAGTTACAAAAGATAACCCTCTTTTCTTCTTCGAGTGCTTGCTCATGCCCATTCCATTGTAGGTGACTCCCAAGCAGTACCATCGCAGGCAGGTAGGAGTTCATGGACATGTCGATTGCAACACAGCTCTGCCAAATTCAGCATCATCTCTGGTTTGCTGGGTGATGGTGTAATGCATTGTGAATGTGGGTACTGAAGAACATGTTGTGGTCCTCCAGATGTCCTGGATAGGGACATGTGCCAGGAAGGCAGCTGAAAATGCCTGAGCCCTAGTTGAGTAAGCCTTCACTTACTTCACAGCCTGCACCAACTCGTAACAACTACGTATGCAGGCGGTGAACCAACTCAACTTTCTCTGAGAGGACACCGGAAGGCCCTTCATCCTGTCTGCTATTGTGATAAAGAGCTGGATCGATCTGCAAAAGAGCTTGGTGTGCTCCAGGCAGAAAGCCAGGGCACACCTGACAGCTAGAGTGTGCAGCCGCCTCTCCTCATTGGTCATGTGAGGCTTTGGACGGAACACTGGGAGGAAGATATCCTAGTGGACATGGAAGTGTGACACCACCTTTGGCAGGAAGGGGCCTTGTCCTTGTAGGATACCGTTTATGGGGGCTCCAAAGAGAGGGCTTTAATCTTGGCAACATCTCACCGAGGTAATAGCTACAAGGAATGCAACCCTAGGGAACAAGAAGCCATATGCTCAAAGAACGGACCCGTGAGCCTGGAGAGTACCAGGTTGAGGTCCCATTGTGGAACCAGGTCCCAGATCAGCAGAAAGAGTCTTTCAAGGCCTTTCAGGAACACTGATCAGCATCTCACGTGAGAATACCAATCTACCCTGGATGTGAGAATGGAAGGCCGACATGGCTGCCTGGTGCACTTGATCAAAGAGATGGCAAGACCTTGGTGCTTTAAGTGAAGCAGGTAATCCAGGATGGACTGCAGAGACTACTGGGTCGGGGAGATATTTCGCTCCGACACCCAGCAGGAGAAACGCTTCCACTTTGCCAGACAAGTTGCTCTGGTGGAAGGCTTTCTGCTCTCCAAGAGAACCTGCTGTACCTGACTAAAGCAGGCTTGCTCCTCTGAATTCAGCCACACAGCATCCAAGCTGTAAGGGTTCGGGTGCAGGAGTCAACCATGATCCTGCAAGAGTAGATCCGGGCAGCTGGGAAGTGGCCACAAGGTTGCTATGGCCAAGTCCATGAGCATGCCGAACCAATGCTGGGGCGATCATAATGACCTGTGCCTTGTCCCTCTTGATCTTCAAGAGGACTTTGCTGATGAGCAGAATTGGCGGGAATGTGTACATCAGGTCTCCTGACCAAGACAGGAGAAAAGCATCGGATAGTGAGACTCTGCCAAGGCCTTGGAGAGACCAAAACTGATGACACTTCCTGTTCTATCTGGTGGCGAGCAGGTCCACTCGGGGAGCTCCCCACTTCTGGAAGAGCATTCTGATGACCTCCAAGTGAAGGGACCACTTGTGGTGAGAGAAGAAGGACCTGATGAGACAATCCACCAGCGTGTTCCGGACGCTGTGGAGGTGCAAGGCATCCAGGTGGATTGCATGCTGAATGCAGAAGTCCCACAGACAGAGGGGCCTCCTGACACAGAGCAAGAGGAGCAATGCCGCACTGATGGAGACCGCTGGAAGGGTCCCAAGGCAGGTTTACCCGTCAAACAGGGCACCTCAGTGGCCAGCGTGGGCGGCACCAGAAGGGACAGAATGTCCTTAGTGGCCTAAAAGGCCTCCAGCATAGACAGCACCTCCACATGCCGAGTGCCTCTTCCGCTGCACAGGGTGGCGGGCGGGTCTTGAAGTGGGCTGGACAGCACAGCAGGAGTTGGAACCTGACCACCGTCTGGAGGGGAAGAGCTGCCCCGCATGGGTCTTTGCTCTCCTCCAGCTCTCTCCTTCCCTTTACAGGACGTAGGAGAAAACCCCCTCCTGGTCTTTCTTTGCTTTTTAGCTGGTATGGGGATGGGGATCGGTGCCAGTTGGAGGTCGGTGCCAGCGGCGCACTCCACACCAAGGCCTCAGTGCTTGGAAAAGAGTCCAATCTCGTCGGCTCTGAGGCCAGTGCAAGGGCCGACTCCACAAGGAGCGCTTGGAGACGAATGTCCCGCTCCTTTTTCATCCACGGCCTGAAGCTCTTGCAAATGTGATAGCTGTCGCTCACATGGGTTTACCCTAAACCAGGGTTGGGCAAACTTTTTGGCCCGAGGGCCACATCTGGGTGGGGAAATTGCATTCAGGGCCATGAATGTATTGCTGGGGCAGGGGTGTAGAGTGCAGAAAGAGATTCAGGGGAAGGGGTTGGGCTGCAAGAGGGGGCTCAGGGCAGGAGGCTGGGGTGCAGGAGGGGTGTGGAATGTGGGAGAGGGCTCAAGACAGGGGGTTGAGGTGCAGGAGGGGTTCAGGGTGTAGGTTCCGGCCCAGTGCTGCTTACCTGGAGCGGCTCCGGGGTGGCAGAGGCACACAGCGGGGCTAAGGCAGGCTCCCTGCCTACCCTGGCCCTGTGCCGCTCTAGCACCATGTCCCTGCAGCCCCTGAGGGAAGGGGGGGGGGGGGGGAAAGAGGGCTCTGCGCGCTGCCCTCGCCTGCGGGTACCTCCCCTGAAGTTCCCATTGGACGTGGTTCCCCATTCCCAGCCAATGGGAGCTGCGGTGCCTGCAGCCGAGAGCAGTGCGTGGAGCCCTTGTCCCTGTGGCCCCTGGAGGGGGATGGAGGGGGGGCAATGGTGCTGGCCACTTCCAGGAGCAGCACGGGGCCAGGGCAGGCAGGGAGCCTGCCTTCACCCTGTGGCACCATGGGGGTGGCAGTCCCGCTGGCCGGATCCAGCCCGCGGTCCGTAATTTGCCAACCCCTGCCCTAAACACTTCAAACAGCTTCTATGGGGATCACTGACTGGCATAGGATTTTTACAACAGTCACAAGGTTTGAAGCCCGGGGACCAGGGCATGCCCCATCCCTAGGCTGAGTCCCATATGGGACTAACAAACTATTTCTAACTTAACACTAAGGGAACTATTAACTATACAAACTTTAAACAACTAATTCACTACTAGACACAGAGATATGAAAACTTGTCCAAGCAAGGAGACGTCCCAGCACCATCACTGGCGGTAAGAAGGAAATGGGGCGGGGGGGGGGGGGGGGGGGAAGGGAGCCAGTTGCACCTCTTATACCGACACAGATGGGGCACTGAGGCACAAAGAGACTAAGTCTGTGCCAAGCAGGAAATTGCAGCCAGGTCTCCTGAATCCCATGCTAGTCCCCAGTGACCGGACCGTTCTTCCTCCCAATACCTCTTTTCCAATGAACTTCTCTGATCATTCTCTCCACTATCACCATTATCCAGTTGAACTACAGACCAGAGGTTCTACTGAAAAAGTTTTACTTGTAACTCAGACATGTTTTCAATGATTTGCTCATTTTAAATAACTCCACTGAAGTGCCTTGAGAAAGTCTATTTAGACACGGATGTGCTTGAATGTTGCTTTCTGTTTTCCTCTACCCCCAGCTGTTACGACTAGGAACTTCAGTACACTTTATCATAATGTTTGAAGTATGTACGGTACAGTCAGAACATGTGTCATTTGAAATATTCACTATACCAAACATTACAAAACTGGGTTAGGCAACTAGGGACATTTTGCCTGAATGCAGGATATTTATTAAGAGCGCCTCTTGTCCTGCTGCTTATTCCCCACCTGAAGTCAGAAGCCTGTGATGTCCCAAACAGAGCTGGCTGCTGTGGAGAAGATTATAAATTTCACAGAGGATTGAGACTGCAGGTGGCAAACAAAGCATCAGAAACATTTTTAATGTAAAAAGTTTTTCACTAACAAAGGATGGAGGAAGAAAATTATGTAACACCACACTGGTTTCTAAATAGGATGCTGCTGATCCATTTTGTGTCCATGTTTAAGAGGCTGAGTTGGGCTTGGACATGTTGTGTGAGGAGTGATTACGTTCCAGAGGAGCATTTGAGAGTAGAATACTAACTTCTCAACAACCAAATTCACACTCCCCTTCTCAGATGAGTGATGTATAAGTATATCTAAAGGGAAGTGGAAACCATTTAGGGGAGATAGAATGTCTCACTAAAGGGGCACACTAGGCAAGGAGATTGAGGAGGCAGAGCACAATGGACAACAGAGAGGACAGCACCGTGCAAATGGCCTCTTCTCTCCTATGCAAGGAGGAGGGCATAAGATGCCTGAGAATTGTCTGTAATTGTGTTGGGAACTGAGGGCTTGTCTACATGCAGCATTACTGCATGGTAAGCTAAGGTGTGAATCTACAGAGCACTAGCTTGCTGCAGTGCACTTTGTCATACTCCCATTTCAAAATGGAAACAGGACAAAGCACACTACAGAACTTTTCGTGCACTAGTTAGTGCGTGGCAAGCCAGGCTGTGACTGCACATTAGCTTGTTGTGCACTAACTCACTGTGTAGATAAGCCCTCAGTGCTCTGTACTCTCGAGGTGGAATAGTGAAGGTCCAGTGCCAGTGCAGTACCTCATCTCTGTTCAACAGAGCAGCTGTTGCACCAGGGTTAGCGTCTTCAAATTCCAAGACTCAACTCTTTTAACCATACATCAAAGAGATGTCGGTGAAGTTTATTCTGTGAGAGGGAGAGAGTGTGGAAGGGCCTTCTGAGGTTCCTCCTAATTTCTCTCTTTACATCTTCCTCCCACCCTATACACCAAAAGGCTCTCGGTAGAAACAATCTTCTTTTCAGCCAAGGAAATCTGGACTTATCTCCCCAAAAACCACTGCTCTTGGGTCAGCCATAAGGAGCTGTAGCAGAGCAACACATGGCCCTCCTTCCATGCGCCTCTCACTTCACCACGTAAGATGTTATGAATAATTACGAAGACACCTGTGTTGGTCACTAAACTGGCTGGTTATTAATCATTGAGGAGTTGAGTGCACTGCTCCCACAGGCACAAAGAGCAGGAAACAAGCTCGGTACCCAATCTGAGAACTCCAGTGCTATGCCTGCTTCATATAGCAACATAGTACTGGAGTGTTGAGGTCTTTGGAATCAGTCTTCCCATGCAGGGCTCATGGCAGGTATCATCCCAACTGTGTTAATGTATGTTTTATGCCCTTTAATCAAAATACAGTTCTCAGTTTTACATTTTATTTACCTCTTTTCACTTGTGCAAAGGTCAGGCTTCCAGTACAATCTGTGAGACATGTACATGCAAACCAGAGAGAAAATTTACAAGTAAAAGGAAGTTTGTTGGCAGGGCCAGATTAAGATAGGTTAAACAGGATTCAAGAATGAGGCACAGCAATAGTGCACAGCTCACAATTGTCACCAGGCTGTCTCACTTAAACAAGACTATCCAGGACCCCAAAATGTGGAAAAGACAAAAATCCATTTTAGGGAAACTGGTTGTCTCTCTGCGAAGGGAGGTTTGACATAGGAGAAAAGGTCCATAGCAAGGCCCATGGGAGTTCTTCCCAGAGGCAATTCACAGAATCTGGTAACTGATACTTCTGAAATTCATTTATCCATGAACAACACTCAACTGGACACATATGGTTTACGAACTTTTACTCCTGGGGGAATTCTGCATCAGTGCACATGCACAGAATGATGTCCCCTGCAGATTTCTTTGCTTCCCTGCAGAAAAATGACTTTCTGACATGGAAGCAAAGGGAAGCCACAAGAGCGGTCATGCAACCCTCCCCAGCAGTATGTTTCAGGTGCCCAGGGCAGCCGGCAGAGAGGTAAATTACTGTGGGGCAGGACTGGGGAAGACCCAGCTGGTGGCTCCTACCCTGCGCCAGGCTCAGCTGCTAGCCCCAGCTGGGCTGGGGAGGACGGGACTTCCTCTTCCCCTGCACAGCATCTGGGGCAGTGTCAGACCCACTCCCAGATTTCTCCTCCAGCTGCAGGAGACTCTGCAAACTTCTCCCCACCCCACCCCCATGTGCTTTCTGCACACATCACTCCTCAGCTACAAGGGGAGAAATCACTGTACAGGGAGCTGCTCCCCCATCCACCCAACCCCCATGCATCCAGACCCCCTCAAACCCAGACCCTCACGCTGAGCCTCATCCTTCCCCCCGAAACCAAAATACCCACTCTACTGAGCCCCAACCACCTGCACGGGGAGCCCCACCCCCACTGAGCACCACTCCCCAGCATCTGGACCCCCCACACCTAGACTCCCTTGCCCCCTGCTGAGCCCCAACCATCTTCACCTGGATCCCCTGCAGACTCCCATTACCATTGCACCCAGAACCCCCCAACAAACCCCTGTGCATCCAGATCCCCCCCGCACCCAGATGTCCAACTGAGCCACCCACACCCAGATTGCCCCACACAGAACCCTCTCAACTCACACCTGCATCCCCCCATACTTGGATCCTGCCTTACTGAGCCTGCCTGCCTGCACCTGGCACAGAGGGGCAGGGCCTTAGGGTGTTTCTGGGGCAGCCCTGGTCCTTGCACTGTGTCAGGGTTGGGTGGAGCCTCACCGCTGAGTCCGTGTCCCGGATGGGCGAGGGGGTGATCTCCCACCTCTGTGCAGCCAGTGCTCCCCAATCCCAATACCTCCACGTTTATTTGACAAATAAAATTTGCAGAAATTTTGCAGAATTTTAAAATATTGTGCATAGAATTTTTACTTTTGTGGCACAGAATGCCCTCAGGAGTAACAAATTCCAACAGTGTTTTACAGGGTCAGAGGCATGGGACACAGCACCTCCTTACACCCCACCCCACTAGAAAAAAAAACTAACCTCTCTTACAAATGCCTTTTTTCTATTTTAAATTATTTTAAGGGGGGGGGGGAATCCGCTTCCCCAACTGAATCCAGTAGCATAGATAAGAAGTCTCATCTGGGGCACCTCAGTCTAAAAATTGCAAACACTTGTTGCTTGTGCCTGCCCATGTGTCTTCTTCAGTCACTGGAGCAGACACGATATTGAAGAGAACCCTGTTCAGGGCCCCAGGACTGGAATAACCGGTGTGCTACTCGTCAAGATTGAAGCGCACCAGCAAAGTAGTGTGTTCTAGAACTGGAATAGCTGGAGTGCTGCTGGTCAAGACTAACGGGCAATAGCTGAGCTGAAAGGTGGAAGACAAGACTGAAATAGTAAGGGACGCTGTAAATCAAGACTGAGATCTGTGTATGGAGGGGCATTCAAGATTGAAATAACAAAGGGTTATTTAAATCAGGATTAAGTTACATTGGCAGAAATCTAGCCAATCAACAGTGGTTGGTACAGTTCTCAATGTCTAGTTTAGGCAGCTCAGCCCTGCAAAATCACCCTGAGTTCTTTGTCCCCAAAGTATATTACAGGTAGAGCCCTGCGCGGATACAAAATTTATATCATCATCCAATCCCCAAAAGTGGTCTGCGGATACAAAGCGGATATCCGTGGATTTGCTCCAATTACAGGTTCTCTAGACCCAGCCCTACTATCACTTCCACTGAAATCAAAGGAAGTTTTAACCATCAACTTGTGGGTTCAGACTTAGGCCCTAATGAGCAACATTGGAGAAACCTTCATTTCCTCCCTGCCTCTGCTACCCACTTAGCCCCACATACACATACCCATCACCCTATCAAGTTTGGTCTCAGCAGCTGTAAGCTACACAAAAGGAACCAGTGAAAATCTTTATGGAGGAAATAATATGCAATTTTCTAGCTGAACACCTTTTAAAATGTAATGACAAAATAAAATCCTGCATCTGTGCTTGGCAATAACAATCTGTATGCATGCGGTAACAATATGACAACTTGGAATAAGCAAGATGCAGACAAAAAGAGAGCTTACCCAGGCATCCAAATCCGCAGGCTTGGGGTGAAAAAAAAAAGGAGAGAGAGAGAAGGGGAAGGAAAGAGGGGGGGGGGGAAAAAGATATCAGTAATTTATGGAGGCTGCCTACTGCTGCACAATACAGCTCTTAATACGATGAGTTCAGAAAAGTTCTTCAAGCATTTTAACAGTGCACCTATGTCCCCTGTTAGCGACTGTGCTGTAAATAGAAGCTGTTAAATGGGCTTAGGCTTGGTAGTTAAAGAAAAATAAAACAACCCAACCTCCACCCACCCACCACGCACACACACACACTCTCCCTCTGCAATGAATGCTGCACAGTGCTCCCTATTGAGCAGATGATAGGCAAAGACAGATGTGATGCAGCCAGAGTCATACAAGGCACTGCACAACATTAGAGATACTGGTATCAGTAGCACCACACAGCAAGGGGTGTGGTAGTGTCAGGTGCACTGTGAGGGACAAGGCCAAAAGCCCCGCTGCTTCCAGGCTCCCCAAGAGAAGCAGGTACAGTATCTCCTGCACCAGAGCAGTTTTATATACTCAAGGTGACCTAGCTAGCAAGTCATCTTCACTCATGTAGTTGCACCGGATACCTTACAGTTGACAGCTCAGTCAATGAAAATTTGATCAGTCAGTGACCAGATTTTCAGCCATGCCCTCTTTCATAGGCAGACCAATATTCCTATAGTATATAGTCTGAACCTCTCTGCCAAATCCAAGCTGTCTTGTTTGGCTCCCTCATCTTTTGCTTGCAAGGTCATTGTTTAGGAACTCCACAGTGAAGATGCACAGATTACAAGGATTTCAGTATCTCCTGTCTCTCACTTTTTATTATTATTTTTGACTTAAGCAATAACCCGGCAGCAACAAAGCAAGTACAAGATGACAAACATCTCTAATGCCCATAAACAGCCTGGCTTCAGACTGAGATGTTTACAAGGCAGCCAGAGTGCTTATTCGTTGTCAAGGACTGCTACATCTCCTCTGCTTCTTGGGGTTACACTTGCTCGGCAGAACATTCTGTAAGTGGTTACTTTGGAAGGGCTCGCCTTTTTTATCACAATTATTTATTGGAGGGGGTTTGCCAAAGTAGGAGGGATGTTCTTGTTGGTCGTAGTTCAGTGCCAGAGACAGCAGACAGCACAGAGCAATTGGTTTATGGAAGCTGCTGTTGTTTTAATGGCACAGAGCAGCCACCTGAAGTTGTGGAGGGATGAAGTGTGATTAGCTATGCAATCGGTCTGTCCTGATCCTCTGCAACAGCAGAGAGGGGTGGAACTGAACGTCTACAGCTCATCTGGGTAAAGCCAATTTCCTCCTTTCTGCAGATGCACCACAACCAGAAAAAAGTCTTGAGTCCATCAAGCCAACACGTCAAGCATTCACTAACAATCGACAACTGATCATGACAGTAGCCTGGTTTCAACAATATTTTTCTTCCTACCTGTATTTCCAGTTTAGACAGGATGTGCCGGTTTTGTTTATTTTATCCTCTCCATTGCTGTACTGTACTCTGCCCTCAGAAGATGGGTGGGAGGGAATGGGTGCAGGTTGTAATGCATATTAAATCAGAAGATATGCCATATACAGGTAGCTTTCTGCTGGTTTATGTCAGTCATCAATAGGACACTTAAGTCATTAACTGTCATGCTCCTAGGGGAAAAACATTTGCATCAAAAATCCATAAATGCTGGCACTGACTCACTCTCTTTTGGGCAGCCTCAGCAGAGGCGCAGAATATTAAGAATGAACTTGCCCCATCACATCTGAGGGGGCCTCTCCATGATGGGTTTGAGATGCAATGGTGTATATGTGTGGGGGTAATTCTGCAAAGGAATTTTGTATTACTGCCATGCTATGCCTGTTCTGTGGATACAAGGCTTCATTCTCAAAGGCTTTAAATTTGGCACAGTTCACAAAGAATAAAATTCACTTTAAGAGAGTCATTAAACAGAAACAGAAAAGTTTATCAAACAGTCCAAAATGTAACTAGACCAGCTCCTGTACTGGAAAAGTCAATCACATCCTGAGTAAGGGCCCAGCTAAGAAGAAGATAAGGAAAGAGATTCAAAAGAAAGCCACCTCCGGGGTCTACTTGGTTAAAATCTGCCATTTGGCAGGCCTGTGCCAACAGGTTTTGATGGACCTGCATTAACTAACATTGGCTGACAACAATGTACCCAGAGTGCCTAAACACTTGCTTCAGAGTTAAGTTGCCCGGCTAAGAGAAACATTGTCTTGTATATCTTGTTTCCCAGCCGTGTAGACTCAGCTTTGAGTTGCCAACTAAAGGCTTCTGTATTTTATGCTCTCTGCACCAATACTTAAGCCACATTTTCAAGCCTTTGGTCAACTCTGCAGCATCCCTGTGCTGAGACAAAGAGTACAAGGTTAGATTCACTTCCCACACAACCCACTATGGAGGAATTACAGTAAACCATAGCGTTGGTAGATTTATTACTTAGGAGCCCAAAAGAAACAAAGATTCTTCCTTTGACTGTACCAGGTGCGTAAGGTTACTTCTGAAGCAGACACAGATGTCAGCCCAGTAAACCTTCATTCTGGACATCCACATAGAAAAGGACCGATGCCTAAACTGCCCTGCAGTGTCTACCTGGAGTGGACTCTGGCTTTGTCCAGGAACTATGCAAGTTATAAGTGTGTGTCGGGAAAGTTAATATTCAAGTAGAGACTTCGCACCAGGCAAGGGGTAGAGTCCCAAGTATCTATTAAGTGGTTCTCGATCCAGTACACAATGAAATCATCAACACATGATGTCCCTTTAAAATGAGTCATCACAACCTTGTGGTGCATATCTGTCCATTTGTATGGATCTCTGACATTTCATTCCTCTGCATGATACCACACCTTTTAGCACCTAGCCAGATCATTTCTGTCATCTACCTTGCAATGTACTACAATAAGGCGGACACAAGGAATGGGCTTTGGGGCAGGATGATACCTGTGAGCAGCACCAACAATTGCCTCGGAGTTATTCCAGCAGCTGCTATGTTGAGATAGGTCATATGCCCATCCTGCAGAGTGCCCAAAGGCTCAGTAGGAATCTGGGCCAATGGCTAGATGTCTCCTTCATTAAAAGTCAGCATGCCTGGAAACTGGCACAATGGTTTATGGGACACTGCCAGCTTCAGGACCGTGGAGTGTGACAGGAGTGGGATTGAGACAGAACCTACAAGAGACTTGAGCAAATCTGACACAGCAGATGCTTGGATACAGGGAAGGGCATAAGTTCACAGTAACCTAAGCAGCTGCTGGCAACTCCTTTAGGGGTAACACAGCGGAGTTTGAGGAGCTCTGCATCAGACACACTGGCATCCGGATGGCCAGACTTCATCATTTGAATGGGCAAACAGTGAGGTTTCTTCAAGGAGAAAATCTGGAAACTAAAATGTTTCCATGGTGATAAGTATTAGAGAACTTTGAGGCTGAGACTAGACCCTCATTATCCATGTATCCATCTGTCTCACACTTCCAGCCCCCTCCCCTCCTTAAACACTTCCACTTTAATGGGAGACAGAAGCCAACATCAGTGTTAAAGCGTAACAAGGCAGAGATATAGCCAGCCAACCAAGGGAGGGGGAAGAGTCTCTCAACTGAGCTGCAATCAATTTCAAGGAAAGGTTGTGCTGAAACAGCCAAAGCCTAATGTATACCAAACATATACGATTTTATAAACATAGAAGATGGAAAGTAGCAGTAAAGGCCTCTGTCCCTTTATGATTCAGGGACAACAGCACCTCTAATGCTTATGGAGTTGCTACAAACAGGTTTGTAATCTCCATAGCTTATTGGTCTTTTATTTTAAATTAAAACTATCTATTTTACAAATTTCAAAGTAAAACCATATGCTTTCATTGTTTACTTTAATACTTACCTCCACCCCATATTCATTTTCAGGCTGCCAAGCAGCCAAGAGTACATCCGGTTCTTTCACTGCTACACTTAACCACCCCATATACTACCACCACTATACACACACAGCTCATAACACAGGCTGCCACAAGACAAGCCATTCAATGTCTACAGGAAGTCTGTGGCGAGCGGAGGCTTTCCAGACATATGCTCAAGATATTCAGGCTATGGCTACACTACAAGGCTTTTAGCGACACAGCTGTGCCGCTACAGCCATGCCGCTGAAAGGCGTGCAGTGTAGCCGCTGTTTGTCAGCAGGAGAGAGCTCTCCTGCCGACAAAGCGCTGCTCACACCGGCGCTTTTCATCTGTAAAACTTCTGTCGTTCAGAGGGTGCGTGTTTTTAACACTCCTGTACGACAAAAGTTTTGCCAACGAAGTGCCAGTGTAGACAAAGCCTCAGTGTCTGATAACAGGTGAAGTAGCAAGTAGGCCAGGTGTGGGCAAACTACGGCCCACGGGCCGGATCTGGCCCATCGGCTGTTTTAATCCGGCCCTCAAGCTCCCACTGGGGAGCAGGGTCTGAGGCTTGCCCCGTTCCGGCACTCCAGCCAAGAAGCAGGGTCGGGGACCACTCCATGCGGCTCCCAGAAGCAGCGGCATGTCCCCCCTCCGGCTCCTACGTGGAGGGCAGCCAGGGGGCTCCACTCTGCACGCTGCCCCTGCCCCAAGCGCCGCCCCCGCAGCTCCCATTGGCCAGGAACCGCGGCCAATGGGAGCTGTGGGGGCGGTGCCTGGGGATGGAGCTGCATACAGAGCCACCTGGCTGCACCTCTGCGTAGGAGCCAGAGAAGGGACATGCCACTGCTTCTGGGAGCTGCTTGAGGTAAGCACCGCCCAAAGCCTGCACCCCTGAGCCTCCCTCACGCCCCAACCCCCTGCCCCAGCCCTGATCCCCCTCCCGCCCTCCAAACTCCCCAATCCCAGCCCAGAGCACCCTACTAGGTTCTAGAGTCCCCAAGTCCCCCCCCTCAACTTACAGAAGAGGAAAATGGCTCTCAAAGGGCATCATGAGGTTCCACAGCGATTGTGTGTCACTTATTCCAGACCACATTTATTCCATCTACAAGTTAATAGATCCCCCTCCCCATTAACACCCTGCATCATGAACCCACCCAAAGCTTATCCTGGGTTATCTCTGGATCACTCATGACCTCTGGTAAAGGACACAGTTTACCCACCTATACCACCTAGTTTTAACCCTGGGGACAGAGGATTGATAGTAGCAGTAGTGGTCACATGTGCCTGTCCCCCACATGTTTAGATGGGGGCGGGGGGAAACCAATGCTGGTTTCTCTCACCCCACTCAGAAGACAGAGATACCAAGTTTTTGAGTTAAAACACATCAGATGGAATATTTTATCTACCATTGCCAATGCTCTATGAAAATTAAGATTAATTTTGAGTAATCCACCTGCATCCCTCAGGGCAGCAAAAAGCGATCAATCCATGGGGTCAGGAAAGAATCTCTCCACTCCACCACACAACATAAAGCATTATGCAATTGCATTACAGGCAGCAGATTTCACCTGCCTCTGAAGCATCAGCTATTGGCAACTGCCAGCAGCAGGATACTTTACTCGATGGTCCAGTGGCCTAATCCAGTACAACAAATCCTTTGTTCCTGCCAAACTTGCTACCACAAGATTAAAAATCTAAATTTCTGTTCATTTAAGAAGCTTCTCTCAAACACTCTTTGGTCTGAAGGAAATACAGTCAGCTTTGGAGCTGCTTTTTAATACAGGCTAAGGTGGTTTTATTAGCTATGATGCTTGGATAAGGAAATCCTACAAAATCTTCAGATATCATGGTCCTGAATCTCTCTCTCTTTCTCACTCAGTCTCCAATCTCTATCCAAACTCACTTTGCAGGTGGAGACCTGGCGGTCCAGTTTCACACAACACATCACTGCTCAGATTTCTACAAGCCCAGATAGTCCTGTATATTTTCCAGTGTTCTCTACTCCTTCAGCCCCAGACATATACAAAAATACACTTACCCAGAAATACCCAATCAATATCTTTCAGGGTCTGGAATCCAGCCTAATAGGACACTGGAATGCACATGTAAAAAGCCACAAGAAAATCATCCAGGGGAGAAAAGGTTTGGTATAAATTGATTGCCTTCTAAATCCATGGGGAAAGGAACAAAATAGATACATGGAAACATATAGGAGATGCCACCCACTTTAATTCCACTCCTAGAAAACAAGGATCCCCATCATAATGTAAAAAGAAAAAAGAAAAGGAGTACTTGTGGCACCTTAGAGACTAACCAGTTTATTTGAGCATGAGCTTTCGTGAGCTACAGCTCACTTCATCGGATGATGAAGTGAGCTGTAGCTCACGAAAGCTCATGCTCAAATAAACTGGTTAGTCTCTAAGGTGCCACAAGTACTCCTTTTCTTTTTTCTTTTTACGAATACAGACTAACACGGCTGTTACTCTGAAACCTGCCATCATAATGTGGCATTTTAGGGCGGTTGATTATAGTTCGGAAATTGGAGCTGGAAAAAGCTTTAAATTAGATATATTAATAAGGATTGCCAGGGGCAGGTGAAGGGATTCAGATTCAGAAATGTAAGGCTGGGAAGGACCTTGAGAAGTCACCAAGTCCATTCCCCTGCCCAGAGGCAGGACCAAGTAACATAAGCCATCCTTGACTGGTGTTTATCCAATCTGTTCTTAAAAATCTTCAATGATGGAGATTCTACAACCTCCCTTGGAAACTTATTCCAGTGCCTAACTACCCATATAGTTGGAAAGTTTTTCCTAGTATCTAACCTAATTCTCCCTTGCTGCAGATTAAGCCCATTACTTCTTGTCCTACCTTCAGCGGACATGGAGAACAACTGATCACCGTCTTCTTTATAACAGTACTTAATATATTTGAAGACTGTATCAGATTCCCCCCTCAGTCTTCTTTTCTCAAGTTTAAACATGCCCAGGTTTTTACCACCTTTCCTCATAGGTCAGGTTTTCATTTTTGTAGTTGTGCACTTGATTTTGCCTTCCTAAATGAAATACTTTGCTCTTGTCTTCATTGAATTTCATCCTGTTGAATTTAGACCAGTCATCCAGAATTCTAATCCTGTCCTCCAAAGTACTTGAAACCCCTCACTGCTGGTCATTGTCAACAAATTTTATAAGCATACTCTCCACTCCATTATCCAAGTCATTAATGAAAATATTGACTAGTACCGAATCCAGGACTGAGCCCTGTGGGACCACACTAGATACCCATGGCAGTTTTACAGCAAACCTTCAATGACTACTCTAAGTATGGTCCTCCAACCAGTTGTGCACCCACCTTCTAGTAAATTCATCTAGACCACGCAGGGGTGGTCAACCTGGGGCTCCGGACTCACATGTGGCTCTTCAGATGTTAATATGCGGCTCCTTGTATAAGCACAGACTCCGGGGCTGGAGCTACAGGCACCAACTTTCCAATGTGCCGGTGGGTGCTCACTGCTCAATCCCTGGCTCTGCCACAGGCCCTGCCCCCACTCCACCCCTTCCTACTCCCTCCCCTGAGCCTGCCATGCCCTCGCTGCTCCTCCCACCCCCCCCCCCCCCAAGAGACTCCTGCATGCTACAAAACAGCTGGTCCGGAGGTGCGGGGAGGGAGGAGGAGGCGGCACTGATCAGCAGGACAGCCGGTGGGTGGGAGGCACTGGGAGAGGGGGTAGGGAGATATGGGGGGCTGCTCACATATTACTGGGGCTCTTTGGCAACGTACATTGGTAAATTCTGGCTCCTCCTCAGGCTCAGGTTGGCCACCCCGATCGAGACCATATTTTCCTAGTTTGCTCATGAGAATGAGCCCATGTGGAACTATATCAAAAGCCCTACTACAATCAAGATATCACACTTATTGCTTCCCCCCATCCACTAGGCCAGTAACCCTACCAAGGTAGGAAATTAGGTTGGTTTGGCAACATTTGTTCTTGACAAATCCATGGCTATTGCTTATAATCCTATTATTCTCTAGGTGTTTACAAATTAATTGTTTTATCATTATACTGAGTACAGTATCTTTCTAGGTATCAAAATTAGTCTGACTAGTCCATAGTTTCCAGAGTCCTCTTTGTTTCCCTTTTTAAAGATAGGTACTATGTTTGCTCTTCTCCAGCCCTCTGGAGTACATTATGGAATGGACTGACTTCATTGCAACATCCCTCACCTCCATGATCACTAAATAAATAGAGACAAGCAGGCAGTGATTAAGTTTCCTCACCTACTATTCTGTTTATGCACGCACCTCATGCCTGGCCTGCTACACCCCCATCATATCACTCTTGAAGCACCTCCGATGAAAAGGCTGTCAATTAAGTTGTGTCCGCTAGGGACTCAGTCTTGCTTCTGGAGACCTTGCTTCTAACTGTGCATTTTGGACAGCGTGCACACTGGATCTTGGCTAAGTGCACTACACAGATTTTACAAGGCTCTGATCAGCGAGAATGCTGGAAGGTAACATTTTTAATGGCGGCTAAGCACATCATAATGAAGCCATTTGCAACCCAGCAAGAACGTAGATACAGCAAAGAGGAGAACTGCCGGCTATTGTAGAGCTATATACTTTTATTCTTGCATTGCAATCTCCAGGGCATGGCTGTATCCAGAGAAATTTGCAATGTGTGTCAATGCCAGCAAAATTTTGGTTTCCATTTGATAGCACAATTTGCAAGCAGAAGTTTTCCATGTTGTGCAAGTACTTAACATGTGTAATAGCTACCTGAATTCGATGCCAATTTACATTTACTGGGCAATGCACAATTTCTCTTGCACACACTAGGAAATATCGGGGTGTAGAGGAAGGGTCTGCAGCTTGAAAAGACCAGAGTTTAACTCCCTTGTGCGAGGATGCAGTAGCAAGTATTAACCTCTCACCAAGGAGCACAAGCAGGAAGTAAATGCTGCAGTGAGGTTTCTGGTTGGTTTAGTAGTAGGAAATTGTTAGGGAGCACTAATAAGTTAGCTTTAAAACAAAAAGATTTAATTTGGCTCCCAAATCCAAATGGTGAGCTTATGAAATTTAAATATGCTATCATATACTAAACCTTCTGTCATGTGCTAAGGAATCATGGAAATAGTCACTCCTAAAGGATCACAATCTCTGTTCAATGAACACTGCTCAACATTGAGTTTTAAAAAGCTATAAAATGTAGCGGCTAGAAGAGCTGGTAGAGCTAAGAGTCTCGATTCCATTGGTTTCAGTTTGCAGGAATCAATCCAGCTCTGAATACGATGTAAACTTCAAACCAAAACCCCTCTTTTATTGTACTAGGTGCTATTTATACACACACCTACACACAGTTTGCTCTCTAATTACAGCTGCGGCACACGCAATCATTTTCTTGCTTTGAGCTGCTTTTGTACCTACAGCTCCTAATAAAGAGAGTCAATAAAAGCCATTCCAAGAACCTGTTGATTGATTTATTGATTAAATTATGGATTAAACAAGTTTACCAGTGCAATAGATTAGAAATAGCCAGAGTGGAAAGTGGTTTTGCATATACTCATTTGGAGGCTAAAGCCTGAAGGAAGACCTGCAAGATGGGCACAAGTTTGTTTAGTAGTACGACCCAGGCTATCAATTAAGGGTTGGAGCTGAAACACTTACTTATGTCCCCTTTTACTGACTTGGTTACTCAAGTCCATTCACAAAAGAACAGAAAGCTAAGGCTTTGGCCAGTTCTGCTCAGTGCAGTAGGGGTTAATGCAGTCAGTGGAAGTAGTTGAGAGCTAGCTCAGCTACATGTTAGTTGAAAACAAATGAGAAAGAAGAATAAAAGGGGAGGAAAAAAAAGAAGCGGCAGGAGCACAGCCAACGCTATATAAGAGTTTGGGACAGGAAGCAAAGAAGAATCATCCAAGCAGAACTTCAGAGAGGGGAATTTAGGGAAACAGTGTCCCAACTGAGATATGTCCAGAGCAGTGTGGTGAACAATTTCTGTGCTGGAGAAAAGGGCCACAGAAGCTTTCAGTGAGCACAAACTATCAGGGCCTGGGTTATACCTCACACTTTCTTCTCCAGCAGCACAAAGCCTGCCAACCTCATGATGGCAGCACTGGGTCATTTGTTTATTTCAACTTGTTGAAGTGCATCCATCCAACACTGATCTAGGGTTACCAGATAGCAACTGTGAAAAATCGGGACAGGGAGTGGGGGGTAATAGACGCCTATATAAGAAAAAAGTCCCAAAAAACGGGACTGTCCCTTTAGAAACGGGACATCTGGTCACCCTAACACTGACCATACTTACAAACTTCATTAATAAAAAAACTACATAACAAATAGGGCCCAATTCTCTTACCATCTGCTCAGACCCACTACCCTTACCCCAAACCCAACCTCCAAGGGAAAAAAAAAACAAAAAACAAACCCCAGAGAGCACAGATACATCGTGCACAGAGATCTGAAGATCAACAAATTAAAGCTCCAGTAAATCAACAAAGAAAGCAAATTCTATAGGTGGGTAACCCTCACTTCCCTGAAAGCGCTCTTCCCGTAGCCCCCTCTCAAATAAACTAGGGGGATATAGTTCCCGAACAAATAAGAACTTAGTGCAGAAAGTTTCATGTCAATATGGAGCCATCACTTTTCAGGCTGCCATGCAGCCAAGAGTACATCAAGTTCTTTCACTGCTACACTTAAACATTCATTATGAAAGAAAGGAGCCTTTGCTCAGGTATAAGACTATTGTATGGATCACAATTTCACAAGCCTAATTTTAGTTATCTTCACTGTAACATTTGCATAGCGAGGGCACATGAAAAGGATTAGGCAGCTCAGCCAGGGACATTAGTGACTGCAAATTACCACCATCTGGGCAGCCAGAGTGAAACAAGCTAGACTAGACTAGAGGACCTGTTCCAGTTCCTACCAGACAAGTGCCCACATCACAACCACTGTCACTGCAATGGTTACTATAACTAGCGATGCTTACACACAATGCTGAACACAACCTGTCCTTCCGTACACTGACCAGCCAGCTGTAATGAGCATTGCATTGCCAAACTCAGTTGTTAAAGTGATTTTAACTAGGATTCAGATTCATTGTGAAGACAAGCCCAAGGAGGCCAAGGATTGAACAACATTCTCCCAGTCAGAAGTGGTCTCCTATGAGGCAGGGTTGAGGAACATTGGCAAGGGCGGGAGCAAAGGGAAAAGCTTCTGCCACTATCATCTATCTGCGTAAGTGTTTATACTACACATCACCATGGTATCAAAGAGTCTGGACTGCACTGGGGATAAAAACAGGAGAATTCAATGTCCAGGGCTGTCAATGATGCTTTTTCACTAGCACAAAATTAACAGAAAAAAAATACTCAGCTATATAGACAATAAAGAAGCTTCATGAAAGATTTTTTCCCAAGACCAAATTCACAAGCTGCTAATTAGTAAGGACCCCGGCTTCTCCATACAAACCCTGAGCCTCTTTTGAAGAAAATGCCAGAGACTTATTAAAACCACCTCTAAAATAAAAGAAAAGGAGTACTTGTGGCACCTTAGAGACTAACAAATTTATTTGAGTATAAGCTTTCGTGAGCATCCGATGAAGTAAGCTGTAGCTCACGAAAGCTTATACTCAAATAAATTTGTTAGTCTCTATGGTGCCACAAGTCCTCCTTTTCTTTTTGCGAATACAGACTAACACAGCTGCTACTCTGAAACCTTTAAAATAAAAGGCTCCCTCCTCTCTCTTAATATACATGATCAAACGCAAAATTCACTCAGAGAATCAACCCTCCCACATTCCATTTTCCATTTTGTTCTAGAGTATCTACCCCACAAAGACCCTAAAATCCTAGTCTTAAGAGATCAAGCTTTCCTCTGGATTAGTATCCCCTTCACGTCCTGAGTTGTGGTCATATAAACCCTTTGCACCTTTTCACTCTATTGAATCAATCTCCCCAGGCAACTTCTGGGGTGGCACTAAGCTCTCCCCACTCCCTCTGGCTTTTCTTCCCTCACTAATTCTGTGCTCAGAACTGTGAAGCACAAAATTAGACATTTCAAATTAAGCAAAAAGAAAGAGAGAGAATGAGAAAAACTTATTAAATCAACATTAGCATCAACAGAGCATCTTTAAGAGAGAAACTCATTTGCAAAATATTGTAAAACCCCTTACGTTGACAGAAATGAGACAGGCAGCAGCTTAAACTTTCCTCCTCCTTGCTCCATCCCTCTCTCCATACTGGTCACAATGCCTGAGCAATGATAGCAAGGTACAAGACCACAACTCCAAAGATTGCAGAGCCTGTCTTGAACTTACAAGCTCTGGAATTGCTAGACAGCGAGTACATTGCTCAGGTGCGTCTGGTACAACATGACACCTTGGCCTTTTGGAAAAGTGTTTTTTTTTTTTTTTTTTTTTCCTACTTCAGGGGGTGGGGGAGACACAACAGAAACAGATTCCTCCTGGGGGCTATTTTTCAAGGCAAAGCAAGGCTTTGCCTCCTGCCATTGACGTACAGAAACTGACGTGATGGGGACTAAGCATGGAAACTGATGGAGACTTTTGCTATCACAGGTGATATTGGCCTGAGCATTTGGTTTGAAATACCTAGATTCCCTGGAGTCATAGCTCCAACTCCCAACAGGATAAGTTCAGCCCTTCCTCTTTTCGAAGTAACTCATCTAAAAGTTTCATGCAATTCACTGTCTGCTATGCAATCATATGAGGTCTTAAAACTGATGAGCTCTGCTCTTTATGACCTTTAAAGTTCCCATGCCAAAGAGTTGGGGTTTGCCCCTAATGCCACCAGCTCAAATGTTCACTGCATACGCTACTGTGCACTTGTCTGGCTGGCTGGCTGCCACCCCAGCATGGTGGTATTCCAGCACTGCTGTATGTAGAGAGCTTATAAAGTGCTTTGGGTAAAGAATGCTATGGAAACAAATTATAAAAAAGTTATAATTTTTCTCACAGTATTTCAAGGAATGACTAAATCAGTGTTTGAAGTATTTAATTAGCTAGGAGAAAAGGGGGCAGGATTTCTCAGCTCATGGGTCCCGACCCAAAATTGGGTCAGCAGAATGCACGAAATGGCTGTGGCAGGGTCAACGGGCATCGCTACCATAAGTCTGACCCCGGCCCTGCATGTATGCGCCGTGGCCCAGCGTTGCGGTCACGAGTCCGACCCCACCCGTGCACACACCACAATCTGGCATTGTTGTTCCAAGTCCAACCCTGCCCACCCATGCATAGGGCACAACTCAGCATTACTACGACATACACGTGACAAGTCACAATGACCCCATCAATGCCAGGCAGGTCCATAGCTAGACTTGTGGAGTAAGACTCAGGTCAGACTTGCTGGTTACAGCTAGAGGCAGACTCGCACCTTTATGCCAGCCACTCATTCACAGAGTTAAGGGGCTGTGCTACACGGAGCTCTCCTTCCCCCGAGAGTCCCCCAGTATTAGCTGGAAAAGGACAAAGCATGCCAGTCCCAGTCCACGGAAGAAACGGGTGAGGTCAGTGCTTGGAAGGCAGAGCTGGGAGAGGGTCACAGCAGAAAGGGAGGGAGATGCCCAACCCATTGCCTATAATAATTAATTAGGTGTCTGATGGCAGCAGGACCTGTAGATTAGAATGTGAAATAAGGTGGCATGCCACATTCCCAGATAAGGCCAAGCATGTGTGTGTCAGGGAGTGGGGGACGCATCTTTATGGTCACTTCTGCATCAGGGGATAAAGAAGGGGATGTGCTGGATCCCCTTTGGACCATGGCAATCCCTGTCCCATGCACTGGAAAAGGGCCCTCCCTCCTGCCCCCCTCCAGGGCAGGACACTGTCTGGCTCCCAACACTGGGGCCTATCCTGTGGTTGGGGAGCTGGAGCAGATCCCTATGGAGCACGGCTCTGGGTCCTGGCATGCCATTCCCTCGATATCTGGTCCACTCTAAGGTGTTAACCCTTTTCTGGACAGTGCCCAGACTGGCCCTTGCCTGGATCAGCAGCCTTAGAAACACAAGAAGCCCACAGAGGGAATGGAAGTGGCTGAACCAAGAGAAAGAGACACCTGCACAGCTCTCCAGTAATATGACTCCTTTTATATGAGGCCAGGCAGGACAGACACAGGCTGATAGGACGAAGGGACACACACATCAGTTCTTAGTGTCCAAAGAAAGAGATAGGCTAATAGCAAACAAACCACATATGAGGGAGAAGCAGTATATCTATTTCGGGACCACATCCTGCTAGGCCGTTACAGCTCCGGCATCAGAATTAAGTGGAGTTTAGCCATCAGTGTCATGGCTGATTAGTGTGCTGTTTCAAATATCAAAAGAGGGCCCTTTCCACCATAGCCCAACTCTCCTGCCCTTTCTTTGGTTCCAAAACAAGGACCTCAGAATTTCTGTGTTGCGGTCCTATGCCAGACCAAACCTGCAGTTCTCGCAATATCTCTGTAAATAGTTATTTAAATAGCAGCAGATACCAGCGATTAGCCAATCAAATGCAACATTGCATCGTCTTACTGCAATCTTGCAGTGGAGAAGTTGGTGTATTTTAGTCAGAAGTGAGTTCTGTAGTCAGTAAAATGGAGAAAATTTTAAACTGTGCTGTTGCAAGTGGCAGTGAGAGTAGGAATTCTTCACAATGTGAAAAGAAAAATAATGATACATATGACCCTGTGTATTTAAAGTTTGGAGTTTTGCTCATTGAGGACCAAACGGGTGAACACAGGCCTCAATGAACAGTTATATGATGAAAGCCTAAAACCATCAAAATTATTCAGACATTTGGAGACAAAGCACCCAAGCTATAAAGACAAACTAATTGATTTTCTTCAACAAAAAAGCGAAGATTAGGAAATAACACAAAAAGTTCTTGAATGGGGATATCCTGTCCAGGGGCAAGCATTGCATGCCTCTTACCTCATTACACACTGCCTTGCCAAATGTAAAAGAGCTCAAAAAGCTGAGAAGTTTATTTTACCTTCTGCTAATGACATGTGCACTGAGCAGTTGGGTGAGTCAGCTGCTAAAAAATTGAAAAAATAGAAGTCCCTGTTTCCAATGACGCAATACGGAGAAGGATCTGTGATATTTCAGAAGATGAACAGACAACAACTGGCCATTTTTCAGCAAGTGACTTTTGCTTTACAATTAGATGAATCTACAGAAATGTGGCAAACCATGCCATTTTCCTAGTTTATGGAAGGGACTGTGCTATTCAAGAACAGAACCTATTTAGTGCAGATATTCCTACTTCTGTTGACATATTTGTTGCACTGGATAATTATGTGCAGTCAGTGGGACTGAGCTGGACAAAGCATGTTGATGTTACAACTGATGGAGTCATTTCAATGACAGAGAAACACTTAGGTGTTGTACAAAGGATTCTTTGAGAAGCACCCAATGGAATGTGAAACCACTGCTTCCTGTACGGGAACATGTTAGCAGCTTTAAAGACATGATACCCGAGTTTCACAAAACTCTTACAGACGTCGTGAAACTGTAAATTATGTCAACCACAATGGCGAGAATTCCACATGCTTTCAGGTTCTCTCTCAGGAAATGGACAGTGAGCATGTCCATCTGCTTTTCCCTGCTGATGTTTCTTGGCTGTCTCATGGCAAGGTTTTGTCTCATGTATACAAACTGACAAATGAGTTGGCAACTTTTCCTGAAGATTTAAAAAAAAAAAAAAAAGCTCACCTAGCAGAGCACTTCAGTGTCAAGACATGCTATGCTCACCTTGCATATCTGGCAGATAGATACAATCAGCTGAATGATTTGAAACTGACTTTACAGGGTAGAGGGCACATCGTTTTGAGAAAACAGACAAAATTTTGGCATTCAAAAAAAAAAAAGCCACACACACACACACACACACACACACACTCTGTGTAATAAACATGTTCCCAATGTGTTAGAAACAAAAAACAAACAAAACAACAGGAAGAGTCTGCTGGCCAGGAAGCACTGAAAAAAAAAAATTATGTTATCACTTAACTAAATTACACACAAGATTCTGCAATTACTTTCCAGATGAGCAACTCAGGGATGAAAAAATGGATCCATAATCCATTTGGAGTAATGCTGGAAAATGGAGTGTCGGTCTATGAAGGAAGAATCTCAACTGGTGAAGTTGTCTTTGTGAACGCAATGTAAATAGAAAATATATTAAAACAAATCTTTCCCAGTTTTGGTGCAGTGCTTCAGGTGAATATCCCACGCCTACTAGCCATGTTATTCAAGCTATTTTGCCATTCAGTACTACATACTTCTGTGAAACGGGATTTTCAGCCTTGAGATCAAAGAAAAATAAAAGCAGGAACAGACTGGATGTTGAGCATGACCTGCAGATTGTGCTGCCTACAATTATACCAAACTTTGATAAAATGGAAGCCAAGAAAGCTCAGATTTCTGATTAAATGGAACCTAGGATTTATATACAAATACTTACATACTAGATTTTAAATATTTGCTGCTTTTAGTACTTATGTTAATGCATATATTCATAGGTAAGGAATATTTAATAAGCCAGATTAGCTTTTGCACAAAAGCTACTTACTGGGTTGCAAAAGACCATCACGGTTTACAAATGGGTCCTGAGCGCAAGAGGGTTGAGAATCACTGTCCTAAGGGCTAAAGCAGAGGACAGAAATCAAGATTCTAGTTCTATTCCTGACAACAGTGGGCAAAATAATAAAATAATAATAATAAAAAGAATATGCTAGATAGATGAATTGCAAGTATGTACCACTATCCCACAGGGGCTGAGGCATTTTACTGCCTAGTCCTGCCAAAAAGACATGCAAATTTCCCCAGTATACATGCAGTGGGGAGCAGTCAGAGGGTTACACATCTACCTCTCTAAATGCAAACTCCCCTAACAAAGTGGTGGCATCTTACAAAAAGCAGTGAGCAAGAGAGCCCCCAAAACTGATGCAGTTCTGACATGAAAGCCAGCTAACAGACATCTCTTTAGAGCTATAAGAGACACCATTAACAGACTGATTTCTTTGTATTACAATAGCATCTAGAGGCCCACATACTCCAGAGTACTAGATACTATATAAGTAGGACAGCCCCAGCCCCAAAGAGCTCACAATCTAAGACATACTGTAACTATAGTAATGGTGAGCAAACCATGGCCTGCGGGCCACATCTGGCCCACTAGAGATTTTAATCCAGCCCTTGAGCTCTCACTGGGGAACAGGGTTTGGGGCTTGCCCCACTCCAGCGCTCTAGCCGGGGAGCAGGGTCGAGGGCCGCTCTGCGCGGCTCCTTGAAGCAGTGGCACGTCCCTACTCTGACCCCTACGCATAGGAGCAGCCAGGGGCTCTGCTCTGCATGCTGGCTCCGCCCCAAGCACCGCCCCTGCATCTCCCATTGGCCGGGAACCACAGCCAATGGGAGCTGCAGGAGCAGTGCCTGCGGATGGGACAGTGTGCAGAGCAGCAGAGCCACCTGCCCGCACCTCCGCGTAGGAGCTGGAGGGGGGACATGCCGCTACTTCTGGGAGCTGCTTGAGGTAAGCGCCGCCTGGAGCATGCACCCCAACCCCCTGCCCTGAACCCCCCTCCCGCCCTCTGAACCCCTTGGTCCCAGCCCGGAGCACCCTTCTGCACCCCAAACACCTCATCCCCAGCCCCACCCCAGAGCCTGCACCCCCAGCCGAAGCCCTCACCCCACCCCCCCTCACCCAATCCCCCCTGCCCCAGCCTGGAGCCCCCTTCCGCACCCTGAACTCCTCATTTCTGCCCCCCCCCCCGGAGCCCTCACCCCCTTCCATACTCCAACCCCCATTTTGTGAGCATTCATGGCCCGACATACAATTTCTATACCCAGATGTGGCCCTCGGGTCAAAAAGTTTGCCCACCCCGATCTATAGGCTTAACAGGTAAAGGAGAGGGAGGAAAAGGGAAATAGTAACAGGGACCCCTATCTGAGAACAAGTATGCTTGTTAAGAAGTTAGCCGCTCAACACCCCTATTGCCTCTGAATAAGAACAATAAGATACCCTACAGTGACTGTGGTTGTTTGAGATGTACTCCACGTAGCTCACACTGCAGGTGCGTACACATCGCACGCGTGGGAGCTCAGAATCTTTTCTGAGTTGCAGTGTCCATTGAGACACTGTGTCTCCTTGTGCCTCCTGTGCAAGGGCATAAGGGGAAGAGCAGACACAATCATTTGTCAGTTCCCTCGCAGCCTGAAGCCCAGGACAGCTGGGGGCTCTGAATAGTGGGGGTGGAAGGTAGGCCATGGGATCTGTGCTAACTACATCATCTTGACATTACTGTAAGGTAAGTAACAGTTCTTTCTTCGAGTACGCATCAGCATGGATTACACTGTAGGGGACTTGCGAGCAGTATTCTCTCAGGATGGTGGGAAGAGAAGCATTAGCCCATCAGAGATTGGAGTATTGCTCTCCCAAATTTGGCATCTTATCTAGCAGCTAAATCCAGAGCAGAGCGCTTGACAAATATAAGTGGATTGCTCCACATTGCAGGCTTACAGATTTTTGATACTGGCACATTTCAGAAGCAGACCGAGAACTTTGCTTGGGCTCTGGTGGAATGAGCCTTGATAGTGAGTGGGAGAAGTAGACTGGCACAGTGAGCTACAATGCAGTAACAATTTTTGATAGTCTCTGCAATGAAATAGCTTGACCTTGGAGTGGCCAGCTATAGCCACAAATAGACAAAGGGACAGTCTTAAAGATTAGCTCCTGTCAGCATAATATCAAAAATCTCTGGATACAACCAGATCATGTAGCTTCTTCTCCCCTTGTGTGGGATGCTGTTTTGGGAAGAACAAACAAGTCAACTGAGTGGTTTAAAAGGAACTCAGAAGGCACCCTGGGAATTAAATTTTGCAAGAGGTTGCAGTACAACCGTATCCTTATGGAATGAAGTATATGGGGATCTCCACCACTTGATCACTCTCCCGGTCAAGGTAATGGCCACCAAAAAGACAATTTGATGGCAAAATAGTCAATGAAGCACTCCAAGAGGGACTCCATCAGCTTTAGAAAGAGAATATTGAGGTCACATGGTAGAGTAGGTTCTCTGACTGTCGGGTAAGTAAGCATTAGGCCCTTGAGAAACATGGATACTGTTGGGTGAGAGAAGAATAAAAACAACTGTATTGGTAGAGGGTATGCTGATTTTACTGTCTGGTGGAGCTTGACTGAGCTAAAAGGAAAAATCCAGCGTGTATGAACCACAGCAGATAGCTGAGGATCTTCAGTACCAGGAGCCTGTACTGGGTCTAGGCCATGCTGGACAGCCTATATTGAGAACATTTTCCATTTGGCACAGTAAGTTTTCCTGGATTTCTTGAACTTATAAGTAACGGTTGGAAAAACCTGGTCCTAATCTTGAGACAACAGGTCACGTCAATATGGGAACCTGACAGGCGATTGCTTTTTTGATGTCATCTTTTAGCTCCTCCCTGCAGTCTTATGGGAGCTTAGAAAGGAAGGAGGTTACCCTTTCCCAAGTAAAAAGCAAACAAACAAAAATACCAAAATGTTTTGCAAACAGGGCATAGTAGTGCATGATACAAAGTTGGAGGGAGGCAGGTGAATACTCCTTTTGACGAAAAGGTACAATTTCCTGGGGTCCCTGTCTTTTGGAGTTCCTTGGGTGGACCTGGTCTTTTACTGGACTGCAGCTTCTATGAAAAGGCCCTGGAGTCATATCGGCCTTCACTTGTTCAAAGGCTTTGGATAGTACTTGTTATTGTTTCTCGACACACTTGAGGGTACGGGGAAGCAAGAGTGGGGTGTGCTGCAAACCCTACGCCAGGTCCATAAGGCTCTCCTTAATTGGGAGGGCAATTCTTGATGATGCTGAGGATACCACATGGCTTGTGTGTGTTCTCTTGGCTACCTGTTGTCTCAATGTCCAAGGTTTCAACTATCCTCACCAGCAAGTCTAGGAAGACCTTAAAGTAATCTGTGGCCAGTGTAAGGGACATGATTGCTTCATCCTGAGAATATAAGGATTGCTTTGATGGAAGGATAGCTGGAGTGTTTCCAGAGCTGCCTCTTCCCCATCACAAGGGCCTTCCTTTAGTTCGGGTATGTTGGGTCTGGTCAGTGATGTCATTGGTGATCCGAGAGCTCCTCCTCTTCCTTGACACATACAATAGAGGCCCCTTCCTGGACACATGGGGTGGTATGCCCAAGCAGGGATAGAGTAAGGTCAAGACAGTTGATTATAAGGGTACTGGGCCAGACCGGCAGTGGACAGGTCACTGCAGTCATGCTTTGGTGCCCCCTATGGAACATCATCAGAACTCTCCATAGGATTCTTTTCTGATCTGATGGGGGATGGTTCCCTATTTGATTGGGGGGGGGGAGTGAATAGGAGATGGCAAGGAGAAATACATCACCAAAAACAGTGGTGTCATTGGTGTCAGGATTGCCAATGCCAGTGCTTGTCCAGGTGCAGAGGTGAAAAGTGATGTCTGTTCTTCTAAAGGTGTATCTTGGTGCTAGGGATGGCTCACCAACTGGTGCTGGTGTTGGCGCTGGTGCAGGTTTGTGTCAAAGCCTGTATAATAGAACCTTCATCTCCTGCACCTTTTGTTCCATTAGTCCCTTGTTCAATGCTGACATGGACTTGGAAAGTTGGTCCCTGGAGGGATGTTTCAAGTCCTCTTCGCTGGAGAAGCCTGTTGCACACTCAGAGCCGTGCTTGCACTTAGTAAAGGTCTGCTGCTTGGCACTTTTGCAAGTAGATAGCATAGGTGACTGGTCTCCTTGTCCCAGAGTCTGCGATGACATGTTTAGCACCAAGATCATCTATGCCAAGGCAGTCAGCATCACAGATTATATGGCCAAAGAAACATTGTGATCATTTAGTCTGACCTGCATAACAGACCATAGGACTTCCCTGAATTAATTACTGTTTCAATTAGAACATATCTTTTCAGGAAAACAGCTGATCTTCATTTAAAAAGTGTCCAGTGATGGAAAATCCACCACAACCCTTGGTGAGTTGTTCCAATGGTTAATCACCATCACTGTTAAAAAAAATTTTCTCCTTATTTCCAGTGTGAATTTGTCTAGCTTCAACTTCTAGGCCCTGAATCTTGTTATACCTTTGTCTGCTAGACTGAAGATCCCATTATCCAACTTTTGATTACGGTTTATAAGTACCGACATGGGAAACAGGTCACCCATAGCCTTTTCTTTGTTAAGCTAAATAGACAGAGCTCCTTGAGTCTATCACTATAAAGGCATGTTTTCCGATCCTTTAATCATTCTTATGGCTCTTCTTTGAACACTCTCCAATTTACCAACATCTTTCTGGCATTCAGGACATTATAGTCCAGTAGTAGTCACATCAGTGCCAGATACAGAGGTAATATAACTTTCCTACTCTATATTCATATTTATACATCCAAGGATCACTTTTTAAGTCAAAATGGTGCACTGGGAGCTCATGTTCAGCGGATTATCCATCATGACCTCCCCAATTCTTTTCAGAGTCACTGCTTTCCAGGGTAGAGTCCCCCATCTAGTAAGTATAGCCTATATTCTTTGTTCTTAGCTGTATAATTTTGCATTGGACTGTATTAAAAACACATATTGTTTGTCTTGGCCCAGCTTACCAAGCAATCAGTTGTTCTGTATCAGTGACCTATCCTAGTCATATTTACTACCACTCCAATCTTTGTATCAGCTACAAGCTGTATCAGCGAGGATTTTATGTTTTCTTCCAGGTCACTGATAGAAATGTTCAATATTGTAGGGCCAAGAATGGATGCTGGCAGGACCCCACTAGAAACACACCTGCTCTATGACGACTTCCCATATATAATTATCTTGAGATTTCTCAGCCAGCCAATTTTTAATCCTTTTAATGTGTGCCATGTTCATTTGGTATCATTCTAGTTTATTTTTTAAATCAAAATATTATGCAGCATGTGTAAGCATATTTCATCAATACTATTACCTTTATCAACCAAATTTGTAGTCTCAGGTTAGTTTGACAGGATCTCTTTTCCTTAAATCTCTGCTGATTGGCATTAACTGTATTGCCCTCCTTTAATTGTTTATTAAAAAGGAGCCTCACATCAGCCACTGGAGATCTTGGTGTTGGTACTGGTGGTTTTGGTGTCCTTTTATATTACTTCTCCCTGCTCAAATCAGGCATATGGTGACTGGTGTTACTGGGGCAGTTGCCATGGATAGACTCCTCAACTCGCATTTGGTGGACCTCACCTCTCCTGGATTGGACACAAAACTTTCATGGATTGCTCAAGTAGACTTAATTTGAGCCTCTCTCTCAATTTTGAGGTGCAGAACAAGAAGGAATGGCAAATTGAGCAGTTGTCAAGGCTGCATCCTTCCGAAGCTGAAAAGGCATCTGCTATGCCAGTCATTTAAGGAAATAAGACCATTACATGATGGACTGGATTTAAACCCCATAGGTTTGAGTCTGGGGTAGAGGAGGTCCCCCCTGTCCTTTTTTTGGGGAGAGATGGGGGAGTCCAAATAAAGAAAAAATTAATAAGGAAATGAAGAGGAGTTTCTTTGCAAAAACAAACTTGGAATAAGTTGAAGCTCAAGGAGGAGTAGTGGGTTTGTTCAGGTAACCAACACTGCCCACAACTATTATTTAAATCGAGCTACTAGTCTGTCTACCTTGGTCACTGTGGGAAGTTCCAACAACCAGCATTAAGGGAGTGGACTCCTAAGGAAGACATGGAAATAAAGTGAAGTGAGAGACAGCAGAATAAACACTGAACAACTGAGGAAAACCGGGAGTCATGCTGGAGTTTGCTTTCAATATTAACACTTGGCTGTGGTGTTCAGCCCATCTCAGAGACACCAGCAAATGCACCCCCATTATCAGTCAGTTCTTCATGCAGCAAATCTGGAATTAATGATCATGGGTTCTGATGAGTGACATAATTGCAATTTAAAAAGGGCAATTAATCATCAGCAGTGCTGCTGGCTGTCTTATCAAGCTGGGATCCTCTCCCTCCACAACAAGGTAACAAAGTATTTTTCCTCTCTTCTCATCCCCTCCCCTGTACCCCACACCCCAAGCTCCAACACCTCAGGTTATGCTTATTTTAAAACACATCCCCATCTGGATCATTTTCTGCCCTTTCCCCCTTCTGCTTCCGCATTATCCCTGGCCAGTCCACCTGCCATTTGAATAAAGAATGCTCTGTCAATAGTTTCCTCACTAGTGCTAACTAAGATATTCAAGAGGCTCTCAGTTCCAGCACCTCTACTATGCAGTTTCCCTCTCTCACGCTTTACTGGGTTCACACAAGGGAACAAAAGAAACTTTAAGAAGAGTGCCATCCCATCCCACCCTCACTTGGAGGGTATATACTGATGCTTTTAATGCCACAGTTTGTTTCTGCTGATAGAGCGAACAACACAGCTGAAGGCTCCAGACCTGGTGTGGGAGGGGAGAGATGGGTGCGCTGATGAAGAGCCAGGAAAGTCACTTTCAACAGATATCTGGCAGGACTGATTTGTTCAAATCTCAGGTCATTTGCACTATTCTTATGGGAGGGTTTTCCACCATGGCCTGGAAGTGATCAGACTCTGGGATTAGTTTTGCTATGTCTGGAAGCTTGTTCCACAGCTGAACCTCCATCTCCAGATGTGGAAGGAATTTCAGTCAGTATTTAGAGGAAAGGCAATTCCAGAGAGATATAAAAGCTCAACAGGTGGCACTGGGGTTAGGGGAAAGGAAATTCTGGCAGAGCCTTCCTATACCTAAATAAGGGGAAAGAACACCCCTTCTCCACAAAAAGTATATTTTAGTAGAATCTTCCTTTCAATCAATCAGAATAGGAAAAACAGGGTCTGTAAAATCCACTGGGGACCTCACCATGCAGACCTGATCATTGGAAAATACTTAGATGCTATGATACACACCACAGAAAAAGTTTTAGAGCTCTATAAGCCCTGATGGCAACATACATAATACACAGAAGATTACATCCCTGGCCCAAAGAGCCTACATTAGAAATCACTAGAACCAAAAAAGAGAGATTGCCTTAGAACAGGCATCCTTGATCCTTGCTGAAGGCAGCTGATAAATGCTGAAGAGGAACTTGCCTTGCATTACTGGTTGCATATGGTCCCACCACTCATCCAAAGGTGGCAAATGAATATAGGCTTCCATCTCAACAACGTAAGAAAAGGAATTGATTTCTTTAAAAATATGAAAGGACAACTCTCCTAAGAAGAAATTACAGAAAGGATGGAGTTCTCAGAGTTCTCAGTCGCTTGCCAGGGTACCAAACAACATAGTTGTCAGCAGTCTCTGCCAGCAGGTGTCATCGAAATTTTAAAATCCAGTCATTGCTGGTATGTGGCAAGCAAGAATCATCACCTGAGCTGCCACAATTTTTTTCCTCTCCTTTTGAAAGGTGGCTGAGAGGGGTAAGTAGTCAAGGGAGGCAGCCCCATGCTATTTTGGTTTCTTTAAGTTCTATCCCAAATAAGTTTGGAGGCTGACTTAGGGTTTTGACCTGCAGACTTCCCAAGCAGCCACACCAGGTCTGCAACAAATGAAACCACACAAGCTGGCAGCCATGCTAAATGTCAAGGTTTGCTGCTGACCAACTAGGCCCAGGCAACAGAAAGTCCTGGAAACCTCTCAAACGCAAAAGATATTCAATGAGTTCCTCCCAAAGAGGAGGGGGACATATTTGGCACACTATCGCATTCTCTCCCTTCCACCACTGTTTAGATCCCTAGGTGGTAAGTGCATTAGAGCCCTGCAAGCTTATCACTGCTGCAGTTCTGATAATACTTTACATAAGTCTGTGTTATCTTCCATCTGGAAATTTCAAACTGCTTTACAAATATTAATAAATGAAGCCCCGCAACCTCTCTCCTTACTAACTCCATTTTACTGATGAGGACACTGAAGCCGGAATAAAGTCACTCACCCAAGTTACCCAGCACATCAGTGACAAAGCAAGGAAGAGAACCTAGATAAAATGTGGCTCCCAGACCAGTGGCTTACCCACAAGACTTTCTTTCCTCCCTAGATCAGGAACTCACACAAGCTCTGCCTTAATGTCCCACTCCTCCCCTTCAGACTCACCCTGGTTGGTTCCAGAAGTTGACAATCTACATTTCCTGTCCTAAACAAAAAAAAGTTAGTTCTCCCGTTTTCTCTTCACCCAGATTGTGTGGGGATTTGGACATCTGAAGATTATGTGGCTCCCTCCCAACTGGACTCAAACTGATCCCCCCTGCCCTTCACACACATGCATCCATGACTCATTATAGCCACTAACTTTCTTTCCAAAGAGGACTGAATAGGACTCTCCTTCCTCACCCCAAAGCTGCTCCTTAATGGACCAGAGATGTTGTCATTGAGCAATACCAGGTACTTGACCTAGGCGACAAGCAGGCAGCCTTCTCAAGAGCAGGGAGTGAGAATCCTATATCTGCACTGGATTTCATGCACATCAGAGCAGAGTGCAAAGTACAGGGTAACAGGGCTGGGTCCCCAAAAGATTTTAATGGACTCCATTGTGCTCCATCAATAACTGCATTTGCAAAACATTTAAGTCAGGGAGTAAGTTTGAGGAGTAGGGAAGAGGAGACGTATGCACGGTGTAATCCTCTGGCCCGGGATGGGGTTTCTGGACTGTAGTCTATACTGTCACAAACATTACCTTTTCAAATATCCCTTCACTAGAAAACAATTAGAAAAAAAATCTCTACAATTAAATATTTGTGCTTCCATATCTTTCTCACTCCCATAAGTTTAGTCTCTCCCCCTCAGCATTCTCCCACTCTTTTATCTCCAAGCCGCTGCTAGGCGGTTCTGATAAGCCTAGCTCATTTTCCTTCCAAATATCTATGGACCCCACACAAAATATCAACCACTACCAGAAGATCTGGGATCCAAATCCCTCATTACACCTACCTTTGCATTGCCCACATGCAGCGATCAGCAATTAACCAGGTATTGGGTAAGGCCCAAAGCACTACAGTGTTATTACACACTTATCTCTACAAAACCACCCTGCACAAGCGACAACTTTCCGGGGGGGGGGGGGGGGGGGCGCGGCGGGCAGGTTTGCAGCTTTGTGATAATTAAAGCAGAGACGAGTGTCACTGCTGTAGATAATTATGCATTAGCACTGAAATTACTTAATGGAATAAAATAAACTAAGCCAAATGTTTTGTTTTAAAAGGGAATTTAGTGCCTGAGAAAGGTGCCAGACTGACAGCCCTGGAGACTGAAACCCTCTGTTATTCATAAGTATTCGAAACAAGTATAGTATGAACAACAGCAGGGCAGACTTCCACCCACTCCGACACCAAGACCTGTTAGGGTCAAAAGGGGATTTCAGCCTCCATGGCCATTCAATCCTTGGCCTCTGCCAACACTGCTACACGGGTCAATCAGTGCTAAATGGGAATGGGTTTATAACAAGGACGCTGGCCTGGATAAATGGACTGAAACAAACAACAACTCACATAAACCCATGAACAGCTGTCAAGATGACAACCACTTCCAATGCCAATATGGGTGAGATTCAAACCAGTTACTTAGAGGTGATGGGGTACTGGATACATGATCTATAACTAAACTATCTGCTCTGACCAAGTCCAAGAGTTTTTACTTCCCCTTTGTCCAAACAATCAAACCTGCACTCTCTCCCTTCACCACTCTCATCTAGATCAGGTCTCAACAGCCTCCACTTCCTTGTTAAAATGAGGACTCTCAAGGTCAGTCAGAATTTATAAGGCAGCCATTTCATCTTTTGTGCCTCTCCGGCTAGATTCCTCCTTAAAAGCTGCTGAACACTGAGGATTCTGCTGGGTTTGAAAAGGCCTGCCAACACCAAGGCCAATTAGGAGTTTTAGGGCTATGCACATTAGGGTTATTATAAGCAGCAGTTATGCAGCCAGAATAAATTTTAGTTGAACCTTTAAGTGGTGTCTGTAACTCAGACTTCCCCTTCTTGAAGTAGAAGCAAGAAGACAGACCTGATCCCTAGAGAAATCTGCAGGGATTCAAGCAAACCAGCAATATCTCCCTCAAAATGGGATTCTGTACTTACAAGGGTACGAGAGAACAAGGGCTACAACCATCAAAGATCACAAGAGCTGTTGTGTGTTACATACGCACACTTGGTAAAGTCCAATTTGGTTTATTTTTTTTAAAAAAAAAAAATCAGATTTTTCCACAGCTAGCTAGGACATCTCTATGCTTTAGATCACAGCTAATTAGACACTCAGAATGGCAGCAAGACTGAATTCAGATACTCCTGTTGCAAAGCACAGGCCCCTGCCACTAGGGTTAAAGGACAGTCTCCTTTAGCTGTCAGAAATATAGGACTGTTCTGACACACAGTCAAGCAGGTCCAATTCCAGACAGCTGAGGGCAGTGAGTTAAGATAAACTAGTTTATTACTATCCACAAAACACAGAGTAATGTATCTAAAAGGAAGGCTGGGATGGAGGTCAGTAGTAGCAAGTCTTGAGGAGGATCTTCTGTGAACCTCAGGATCAAGCATGGGGCATTGCTTTGGTTGCAGTCCTTCTCTGACTGGGCTCTAAAGAGTTGCACTAGCTGCTACTAGGGATCATCTAACCCTCCAAACAGAACTGTTACACCCCCACTAAAGAACCTGGACTGCAAAGACACATAACTGAGATAGCTAAAAGGATTTCATAGCATTTGTTCAGAAAATGTGTTTCCTTCTTGATAATTTTGCTCATCCTGCGCTGCAATTTAGATTCCAAATCCAGAAGAGATCATTGTGCCCATCTAGTCTGACCTCCTGTATAACACAGGCCACAGAACATTCCCCAAAATAATTCCAGAGCGTATTTTTTTAGAAATACATCCAATCTTGATTTTAAAATTGACAGTGATGGAGGATCAACCACAAATTGTTCCAAGGGTTAATTATTGTCACTGTTAAAGCTTGAATACACAGTGATATAACTGGTGGCTGCTAGATCTGTGTGTTTAAACAGACGGAGAAAAAGCCTCAGGGGGCGTGAAGAGAAAATGCAAAGGTGGTGGTGATGGATCCAACATAGATCTCTAGGTTTTAACATGTTCCAATATACAGCAGCCCCACAATTCCAACAGAATATGTCTCTATAGAGAGATCAGTAGATAGCCAGAACATGGTAAAAACTTGCATTCAGGATGAAAACATGGCATATTCCACACCCCAGCCCAGAAGAGCCTAGGGACAGAATCAAAACTTTGAGAGGTTTTATTGGTATGCGAGCGATTCAAGGCCTCAGCAGTTATTGAAAGAGAACACTGGAAGGGTGACTTGGTGTCCCTTTACTGCCACCAAGTGGAAATGTTTGCCAGTTTTGTGAAACCCTTCTCAATACAGCGGAGAAGAGAGGCTCAGGAAAGGGCTCATCACTGGCAAATAACTGAGGAAGCATTTGTTAAATTTTTCAGCCCCAATATAAAAGAGTGCTACAGCCAAGAATGACATCTCAATAATTGGAGCAGCAGCCGAGACGCTATATAAGAATATACAGAGCAGACTCCACACTGGGCAGTGGTTTTGGTCTATGGAAGATAATTAACTTCTGGGCCTAGTAAATGAGGCAAGTAACTGACTTCCTGGGCCTTAAGTGCAAAGGTTAGAGTATTATGGTGAGAAATCAGGACTGTATAAGCACCTGCTGTTTTGATCCTACTTATCAGAATCTTGCCTGCACTACTGGGTTTTAGAGAAAGAGAGTGTCACACTTAGCCAGCCTGGGAGTTTTCACCGAAGGGTCATGACAAACTCGTATTATCCTAGTGAATGCAAAAGACTTCATGGGAATCAAGTTCACTCAGGGCCACTAACCAACTGCAAAACCAACAACAGATTAGAGCGTCACACAGCCGGAGACATACTTTAAGGCAGCTATATGTATGTAGACACATAAACATATAAAATACACTTCAAGGCTAGGGGTCAGCTCATTGACTTAATGGTAAGTAATGTGAATTATCAAGCAGGAGACCCAGGTTCAACTCTCAATCTGGGTATTTAGCTCCTTAAACAGGCAAATGACTTGCTGAACAACAAGAGGGAGCCTAGTACAACTCAATAGCAACACCTGCTGGAGCAACATTAATGAAGTTCAATTATTAAAAGGGTTTATTTTACTAAAGCTGCAAGTTTTCGTCATGTTTTATGAACAGAGAGTAAGACATTCTCTGCCTGAAGAGCTTAGTCCTGCCCTTCAAAGATGGGGAACATGGAACTTAACATTTGTGCACACACATTTTATCATCGGCATGTGCCTATCCCCGAGATTCAAGTTTGATTGTGAAGGAAAACATATTAAATTCATATTGGAGCAGATGAGCTGGAGGTGGTCTCCTCCAATTGCCTCAATCCTATCTGAACAATCCCTTGGGTACCCTGTGAACCAGCTTCCTTTCTCAAGGGAACGGCCAGCATGTCAACAGCCTGTGGCCATAGTGCGTTTACCATGCACACCAGTCCCATCTCCACAAAACAGAAAGGTAACCAAGATCATTAGAGTTGCTTTGCCTCAAGGTGCCTTAACAGATTCCTCATTAACACTAGAAAAGGACCCGATATAGCTAAGTTATAACACAGCTAATGGTCTCAGCTTAATTTGGGCAAGCAGAAAGTTATGCTGTACCTGGACTCATTACAGTGAAAATATTAACTTCAAACTCCAGGTTTTGCCTCATCTCTGGAAAGTATGGCTGCCCACACAATTACTTATAAGCCACTTCAAAGAAAATAATGCAGCAGAATAGCTCAGGTGGCTGAGAATGGGATAAAGAGCTTTTCATCTTTATATCATCAATTCCAATTTGGACCAAGGTCATAGCGACCAGCAGTCTGGGAGCTACACAGACTATTGAACAGCCATCAGATGGAAAGATGAGTTGGTAGGTCTCAGGTTCAGTTACCAGTGGAGAAATGCCCACATTACTACAGGCACTGGTAGAGGCATCAAGTATTGACTGGGGCACGGATACTGAACTCTCCTCTTCCTCCTGGAGTTGGCTCTAGTGCAGCGAGTCTTGTGCTCCACTCACCAAGTGGAAAGGGGTCTTCAGGACTGTCAAATTGATAACTCTGATGTGCACAAAGTTTAGAAAAATTAGACAATAAAATGATCAATTAAAGGATGAAACTCTTGACCAGGTGGGGATGTTTTGGAGAGAAGCAGCTGCCTTCTATGAACAGAATTATAAGATGGCTCAGGTTTAAACCACTTTAAAATGTAAAGATCATTTTCAACTCAAATTTTTTAAATATAAACAGTGAAGGCTTCTTATGCCATTTTTCAAATCTGCACCCAAAAATGTCACATATATATAGAGCTCTCGCTCACACACACACACACAAAATATTAGTGGTCAAATATTTTGGAAAATAAATTTGCAAGTGTTAAATTGGGAAGAGAACAGGTTCTGTTGGAGCCAGTCACTCACATGCTGGGATTCTAGAATTTGCACAAGGGAAAAATCTACTAATATGGAGTGGTATGGTTTTAATATGTGGGTGTGCGTTATTACTGTAAGGGGAGCTGAATGTCAATGATCGCGTCTGTTCCATTCATTGAAAAAAACTAACCAAACAAACCTACAGGTTTAGAAAAGACTGAGTCTGAAGATTTGTTTGCTCGATGAATGCTCTGAGCCAGGTAAGCCAATAGAGACTCCTCATATCCCAGAGCAGCTGAAGACCTACTCAATGTCTCAGAGGACGTACATGGAGGCCCATCATATCTTTAATTTTAGGAGCACTGGAACTTTAACCAACACATCATTTCTCCAAAGTGTTGATTTACCTCCAAAGTTTAATAGATGTTAAATGAAAAAGGTTTTTTAAAACTGTCATAACTGAAAGTCTTCCCCATCCTCTCAGTTGCTCAGGTTTTCACTCTCAACTCTTATGATGTCATTCCTCTTAAGTTTTCCCATCACCAGAGTCTTCCAAGCTAGATAGGGCTGAATTTCAAATGCAACACAAAAGTAAAAGAAAATAAATCAGCACTCTTCCCTCGCCTCTGTCCACCCCCAATCTTTTAGGTCCACCTTATCTATTGTTTAAGTAAAAGCAAAAAAGGCACAAACTAACTGTTTATCTCTTTAGCAGATGACTTTTAAAGAATTCTATTAACTTCATTATCTGATAAACAACAATTAATAGGTCAAATTCTGAACTCTACCAGCCTTCACAGAACCCCTTTTAAGCAGCATTACCACGCAAGGTTTCATATAATATATATCACATATACACAGAGAATCACAGTGAACAAGCACAGAACAATGCTATAGAATTATAATCAAAATCCTTACATGATCCAAAAGCAGAAAGAATGCCAGCCATAAAAAACAGCAGCAGGAGTCTGATTCACATGACTAGTTGATGCGCCCTTCATTTATAATGCAGTTAGAGGGCTCTGATGATACAGGGATGGACTTTGTGGACAAAGTTGGACTGGTTGTAAGGAGGTCAGTTACCTCTGGAACACATATTTCTCACATCCTTCCTAACTGTGTAATATACATAGTAAATTCTTTCCAGGAGTTTGTATCAGGAAGTAGGAATGGTGCTCATGGAAAGACTATTTTAAAAACAGTAAAATTCCACTACACATGGGTGTGTACAGACACAATTTGGAAGAAATTATACTGATTCTAATAGGAAACGCTAAAATAAATTAATGAATTAATTTAAAAAAAACAACCAACAACCACCCAGACACCCAAGAGTTAACATTATTGGTTTCTCATCTAAACCCCTTCCGAGGAGGTTAAACACACAATAGACTATCTAAAGCAACAGCTTGAGAGGCTGCTTGAAATTCCACACATGTGCCTCAGCAATGTATTTCTATTAATGTCCAGTGTGTGTCAGCATGAAGATAAGGTACCAACATCATGTCCAACCAGCCAGCTAGAGAATGGGACGCGGTGTAAAACATTGTCTGATACTTAAAGTTCCTGAGAACAGTGGCGCTTGCAATCTCACCCTCTGCACAGGCACCTGATAACACCACCACCAAGAGAAGGCAACGCAATGAAACAGTCCCGCAGCTTTGAGGAAGAAAAGAGATTGAGAGGGAGGGAGCAGGAAGCTGGGAAGAAAGAAAATAAACTTGATCAGCACAAAAAAAAAAAAAAAAAAAAAGAGGCAGGTTTCGGGTACCCAGCTTTGGCAGCTGTGTAGGAATGATAGGCTGAAGCTACACTAACTGGGAGAAAAGCCTCAAGTGGAATTTGCTTTTCACATCAACTTCTTTAATCCTCATCTACTTTATTTTATTTTTAATAAGTAAAACCACACACACACACACACACTCCTTACTGCTACTTTTTATCTCTCCGAATACACTATGTACACTCACTATATCCCCCATAACGATACATAGATATTATTCCATCTCAAGCACAGGCTAATCGTCATCATCCTTTGCAGTCCCCTCAGGAACACTTCATACAGGGCTTGTTGGGAAAGCAAAAACAAAACAAAAAGTTAATTAAGCTACCAGGATGGAAGGGTGTGAGAAGTGGGAGGGCCTTGGTTAGATTTTCGGGTGTTTATGCAGGATGAAAGGAATTGGTCAAATGCGATGCTCACCACCTAGTTTCCACATTATCTGGAAATGCAGAGCTACCCACCAAGTTTTTCATTTCATGTAAGTTAGATCATTTGCTAGCCACTGTATACCCTTTAAATTCACCATCTCATCTTTCTCCCAACACTCCGTACCCATCTCAATAACATCTTCCAGCCAGAAGGATCCCAAAAAGAATTACAAACTGTATTTCTAAGAATCACTGATCCAGGACTGAAATGCAGTCACTTCTGGGGTGGAACACAGCAGATATTTGACAGTATAACCAAATACTAAACTAAGTTCATATAAGACTCCAAACTCAAAATTCGGAGAGGCAGAGCAATTGCCCAAACTGAAATTAGAGTAAGGCATTGAGAATAATACTTCTAATCTTACAAAAAGTGACATGGAATACGTAGTGATTTTATGTGCAGGATGGCACCTGCAGCAGCACCACACTGGTTCAATACTGACTCCAAAAAAAGGGCTACCTACTGAAACTTCAATGTAATACCTTGAAAAGTGGTGCTGCTCTCTCAATTTGAAGAGCTGTAATGCCTAACCAGGCCTTCCCTGTGGAATCAGAGCACTGGTACTCATGCCAGAAATTGACTGCCGGGAGTAAGAACAACAGAATTCCACCTATGCCATGAAGTTTGGGCCTTTGGTTATACAGGGATGATCAAGGAGTAGCTTTGATGGATTCCTTCACCATCAAATATCAATTTATTAACCTTGCATTTGTCTGTCAATTGAACAATTTGTGGCCATGTCCTTTTTCCTCTGCTCCCCTCCCTCAGGGATGGAATAGCTTTGCTGTAACTCTAAAGCTAACCTGTTTTAACTTTATGGGACTTGTATAGGCAATGCACCAAGGATCATGGTGGACCAGGGAGTTCATACACTTTAACGCATCTGGAAATCAATGTCCCCACAGTCTTCTAGCCACTCTTTGGTGGCTTGTGACACACACTGTTTTTGGCACAATTTAAAGTTACTGCTCGTGAAAGGTCCAAGACTATAAACAGAATGAGCCGCTATTTGTCAAAACAGAAATATCTTGACAGAGCTAAGGACTGGAATACCTGTGACTGCTCTATGGGAAGATTAAGGTGCATTGGCAGAGTGATGTTGGATAAGCTTGTACAGTAGTGACCTGCACTGCTCTTGGCTCCAGCTACTGCAATTAGGTACTCACTGCTGTGAGCACTAAATTTACTCACAACATTATATTTTAGATGTTAAGGATTTTCCTCCAAAGAATCAGTGATTTATCCATCATTCCACAGCTCCAATTGAGAAGAGATTCTGAAACTCCCAAACCCATTGCAACCCCTGCTAGTGCAGGCTTTCTAAACCAGAACAAGCTATTTTGACAGCAGATTCTGTGGAGTGAGTGAACTTTGTAGCAAAAATACACAAAATGCGAGAAAGGAAGCCAAGTCAAGCAGGCAGGCCCACAGATTACTTCAATTTGTTGCAGATGTATGGTTTAAAAAGAGGCCAGCCCAGTGATAAGGTCCTCTAGCCAAGGCAGCTATAAAAACGTGAAGCTCACATTAGACCATCAGCTGCTGAAAACTGCACAAACCCTCCAAACACAAATTAACCTTCAGAGTCAGAAGATAAAAGAAGACTACAGTAGCAGAAAATAGAAGTGATTTTTGGTGCGTTTAAGGGGGAAGAGAAAAAAAGATTGTTACAAACCTCTGATCAATCACACTAGTACTAATCAACCTTAGAGTCACAGTCCAAAAGTGGGTCGCCAGAATATGTCAAAGGATCACAAGGGCTGACTGGGCTCAGCTCCCCAATCCAAGCATTGTGACCTGGTGCACAGGGTCACAACCTGCTCAGGTTTTGCCCAGCCACCCCTTCCTTCATAATGATGGAGGCCAGCTGGGCCAAATTTGAGTGAATGGCGCTGTGGCCCTATGTGCCAGGTTGTAACACTACTCATGCAAATTTGGCCTGACCAAACTGAGTGGCACTGTGACCCTGGAAGTCATAATGCCCAGAGCAGGGAGCAAAGCCCAGCTAGCCCCACAGGACAGGAATCAGGAGCAAGTGGTTGGTGTCACTTTTTCCAATCAATGCTGCCCCCCGATGTAACCCCTGCCCCATAGCAGGGCAACACCCTGTCTTCCATACTCCCTGTCTTGCCCTTCAGCCCAGGCCACATCAATGTACTCCTCCCCCACAGTCCAGGAACCTCCCCCGTCATACCGCCCATCTTGTCCCCCAGATCTTCCCCCACAGCACCCACAGCTTCTTCTGGTCCTCAACTCCTTCCTCCAACCCCTCCTACTTTATCCCAAGCCCCCAAATTCCACATCTCTTTAACCTCTGCTCCTCAGGCACCATGTTCCGGGGCTATTTTTTCTCTGTGGAGCTATCAGCCTACCACCCCTCCCCCAGGCTCCTCTGTTCCCATATCCTTCCCCAGTCTGCCCAGAACCCCAACTCTTTCCTCACTATACCCCAGGTCCCTCAATCTCCCCACTTCACCTCCAGGTGCCCAAATCCCTCCCACTCCTTACCCTCTGCCTCCATAAGCTATTGGGCGGGGGGTGGGAGCAAAGAGGCTGTGTGTTTTTCAGAGGTGTCTCAGCTCGCTGCCCCTCCACCCAGTTGTTCACATCTGGGGAGAGTATATGAAATCATAGCTCCAGGCCCCCCCACACTGCCGATGGACCCCTATGAGGGAAGTGGGGAAAGAACCCGTCTGCGGGCATCACAGAGGTACCTCTGGATTGTGACAGGCCACCAGCGTTCACAAACGGGACCTGAACCCACTACACCAGCGGGTCTCAAACTTCATTGCACTATGACCCCTTTCTAACAACAAAAATTACCACATGACCTCAAGGTGGGAAACTGAACCCTGAGTCTGCCCAAGCCCCACCACCCCCGGTAGTGGGCCAAAGCAGAAGCCCAAAGAATTGAGCCCCGGGCAGGGGGCCTGTAAACCTGAGCCCCACTGCCCAGGCCCGAAGCCAAAGCCCGAGCCCCACCCCCTGGGACTGAAGCCCTTAGGCAGTGAGGCTCGGGTTTTGGCCCTGGACCCCAGAAAATCTAATGCCAGTCCATTAAAATGGAGTCGTGACCCACTTCGGGGTCCCGACCCACAGTTTGAGAACTGCTGCACTACACTATTGGTAGCTGCGAAAATAAACAGCACATAGGCAGCCTCTTATCCCCCGCCAGATAATGCCTTTGCTGTCCCCCAGGATAAGAGGAAAAAAAGAAGTTTTGGCCAAGGACTCCAGGTCAAATCCAGAGAATGTCCATGCAGAACAGACAGAGCATAAATCTAACCACATGGAATTCAGCTCATCAAAGACAAAGAGAGGGAAATTCTGGAGCTGTATTATCTAGCCCAGATTGCAATAAATTGTGGGGAGGTAGAGAGAGCAAGTCATGAAGCTGTACCGCCTAGTGATTTAATTCCCCCCGTTAATTTCTTGTAATAGATAGAGAAAAAGAACTGGGGCTACATAAACTAGTCCAGACCCCTCAGCAGAGACAAGAGGCACATTTAAGAATGCTGAAGGCATAGCATTACAACTCCCATTTGAACACAAATAGGAGGATGTTTCCATATCCCACATTACAGGGCGAGCTAATTCCAGCAGGCATGCTGGCTAAGCCCTGGTCTACACTACATAGTCAGGTCGACATAAGGCAGCTTATATCGACCTACCTGTGTCAGTGCACATACTACAGCCTTGCTCGTCCCGCCACTGTAAGTGCTCTACTACACCGACATCATAACTCCACCGCCATGAGAGGCGTAGGGCTTATGTCAGTGAAGTTAGGGTGATGCAGCGTCCATGGAGACACTGTTATATACATAGGCGCCAACTCCGTGGGTGCTCCAGGGCTGAAGCACCCACGGGGAAAAATTGGTGGGTGCTCTTCACCCACCAGTAGCTCCCCGCCCCAGCTCCCATCCGCCTCCGCTCCACCTCCCCCCCTGAGCATGCTGCCACTCTGCTTCTCCCCACTCCCTCCCAGCGCTTGCCACCATGAAACAGCTGTTTTGCACGGCAAGCGCTGGGAAGGAGGGGGGAGGAGGGGCAACGCAGCATGCCCGGGGAAGAGGTGGGGCCGGGGCCAGGACTTGGGGAGGGGTTGGAATGGGGTCGGAGAAGGGATGGAGGCCGAATAGGGTCGGGGAAGCACGAGCACCCACCAGAACTGGGGAAAATTGGTGCCTATGATTATATACACCCCCTGTTGGCTGTCATTCTTGTCAATTTCAATTTCACCAAGGAGCTGTGAAATTTACAAGAAAGTCCTCCCTGCTCCCAGCAGGGCTGCTGCCCAGGAGCCAGGCTGCCCCACTCCCAGCAGAGAGGCAAGGAGCTGGGGCAGCTGCCGCACTCCCAGTAGGGAGAATGGAGCCAAGAGTGGGGAGTACCGCCAGGCTCCCAGCGGGGAGCAGGGAATGGAGAGCTGGTGGGGGCAGCAGTGAGCAGAGCTGAGAGCCCCCCACACTGCCCCTCTTAGGTCGGTGGAAGTGGTGCTGGTGTGAATGCGCATCACCAACCAAAAGGAGGCTAGTATGGACATGAACCACTGCAATAAGTTACTGCTGTGACTGTAAGTCGACCTAAGTTTTTAGTGTAGATCTTTCCAGGTCTAAAACAAACAAAAATATCACACAAAATAATATGCCAACTAGACAGATAACTTTGACTAAATTAATATAATAGCCTTCACACCAGCCAACTTTGTTTTACTAAAAATAACTACACAGTGAGAATAGTGGAATTTCTGCATAGCTAGAATGGTAACTGGTCTTCAGAATTATGCAATGAAGTGATATTCTTCCAAATTACAGTTGTCAGTGTGAAGGAATTGCCCAGTATAAAATTTCCCCACCAGCACAATATGAAAGTTGAGAATGATGGAAAGTTTAAAAAAAAAGCGCAGAATAGTTCATTCTTCTCCGCTAATTTATGAATAAAAATAAGATATGACAAGATGAGATCTACTAGTTCTAAAATCTTGAAGGACATAGCAACTAGAACCAGTTTAATTTATTAACTACAGATAATACTTTGTTTAATAAATCAGTTTTAAATGTAACATTTTTATAAATATGCTGGATATAAAAAAAAGTTTAAGGTATGGTTTTTACTAGCTAAATAAAATACTTAAAATCTAGTAAATAAGAAATGTGTCATTTTTATTGTTAGAAAACGGTGAAAGTAAAAAATTAAGAATCTGAATAAAGTATGTTAAGCTATATAATTGCTTAAATTAATGTATACAAGTACAGTGTATCCTCCTGATTACCAAAAAGTAATTCTCATGCCAACCAATGAGAATCAACCTTTTTTTAGGAAAATAAAAAAGTAGTAAAATGTAAAACAAGATTAAGAGTTATTTAAGTCAAAATTTCCTGCTTCCTGATTTTTAAAAATAAATAAAATTAAAAAAAAAAAATCAATCCACCTTGCCATTCCACCCACAAAGAAACTGCTGTTAAATGGAGAAACATCTCCAGTATTTTTTTTTTTAAAAAACAACTAATGCGTAGAAACAAAATTTATGCTTTACAATGGTGCTGTGAGAGATACTGATCCAGCATTCATTGATGACAAATGCAAAAGCAAAAACCCACACAATCAGATTTCTAGAACCCTGCAAATCCACGGGTACCCGCTTTATATCCGTGGACCATTTTTGCAGATAGCAGCACGGATGCGGATACAAATTTTGTATCGGCGCAGGGCTCTAACGGAAAGAGCCGGGCAGGTAGTTGTGAGGAACCAAGGCACAGACCCTCCACCTGCCCTGGGCAGAGGTGCCTGGGGGGGTCAGGGACACAGGGCAGGGGCTGCTCGGGCCCACTGACCAGGGAAGGTGGAGGGTCCACCACACGGCTCCCCACAGCTACCTATCCTGCTGTTACCATGGACGGGCTGCAGTGCTGAGCCACCCCATCTCACCATTTCAGAGACCACTTTCAGCACCAGTTCAGCTACATCTATTTCTGATACCAGCAGTCAGCAACAGGGACATTCACTAATGTGTTATACAAGCTAGGAATACAGCAAGCAAGATTAGTTTTAAACATAAACAATTGCCTGGAAGCCAACACAAGCCTTGCACCGACAGACTGACTGAGGGACCAAAGGGGAAAGGCAACTCCCCATCTGATCATCTCCCACCTTTCCATACAGAAGCCTTGCCTACACTGACAAATTTCTCAAACTGTTCTTCCACTGTATTAACACTGGTGGTTAAACTTGCATGAACTGGCCACTGGCGTTTTAAACAGCGTCACCTAGATCTGCTTTGAGCTGGGTTAGAAAAACAAAACACTGGTTAAAATGCCAATGGCCAGTCTATGCTCGCATTCCCACTGCTAGTACAACAGTGGAGAGTTTTCAGAGATCCACCAGTGCAGACAAGGTTCAAGAGCTTGGAGTTCTGCAACACACAAGGCCAGCTCCAAAATCCAAGACCATGGTCATGACCAAGACCAGCACTCATGCTTACCTCATTCCAATCTCAAGAAAAGTAACAGGAAAAAACTGAAGAGCAACTAGGTTATTTCTTTGCATGAGGTGTGACCCAAAGAATTGCACTGCCCATGATTACTTACAGTCACCATATACCTGAGCAATTAGAGAGGGCACAAACCATAACATTTGGTTACAATTTCCCCCAAGTCCAAATTCCAATGTAGGCTCATCTCCAGTGCGAGTGAGCAAGAATCAGTGGATATCAGAGAGATTTTCTGCCCAGCTGGCAGAGCACAGCCAAGAACACACTGCATGAGAAGCCACCATTCTACACACAGCACGAGGAATTTCATCCCAGCAGATGAGGAGGTCTGCTTCCATCCTAGCCTGTTTCCACACAGCAACACAATGCCTTCTGCTCACATGGGGGAAAATCTAGTTATGTGAGGTCTGAGTCTACCCTCACCCATTCTGAATTCACCCTTTTCTCTTAAAGGGGGGGGGGAGGGGCCAAGGGAAGAGAGACTTTTGGGTCAATAAATCTGACAACCATTATTCTGGGGGGATTAAACAGGGAGATAAGAACTTCAGGGCTTTGCACAAATCATATTAGTTCAGTTCTCAAATCCGGGTAATGCTTCTTTTCAAAGTATTAATTTCATTTATTCTATTTGCTCTCCCTCTATCCTGATAACACTGGCACACACAGCCCCTGAACGAGATCCTCCTATAAAATAGGTTATAATCCTCCCTTTCTAGAGTGGTAATGAGATGTCTTAGCTTAATCGTGTTTATTTCCTGCCTGCTTCTCCCCCTCCCTATCCTACATTGATTTGTTTCAAACGTTTTGGCTAAAGCCAGCAGGCCTGAAAAGTCACTGCTTCTGACTGGGTGGCTGACAGATGCATGCTAAATGGCCCCAGCAGATTAAGGAGATGTGTGCAGGCAGCCTCACTTGCAAAGTTGTTGTTGTTGTTTTGGTAAAAATACAAGAATTAGGAGGGGAGAAAAGATTGTGATTACACAGAGACAAAGATGAAAGAAAAAGTATCTGGTTTGGAGAGAGGTGGGACTATGCAGGGCAAAACCAAGGGACAGAATAAGGGAAAAGCTGAGTAGGAAGCTGCAATCCTAGCCCCGCATGCTAAAATAAAAAGGGCTCAGAAGAACAGCTACATCTGTTCTCGGCCATTTGATAGCACCTTTCATGTGAGAATCAAAGCACTTTACAAACACCCATTAAGAATCAGAGCCCCTCTGTGAAGTACTGCACATATAATCCCCATTGTACTGGATGTTAATATTTATATTATGAAGCACCTATGGGACTTGGTCAGCATCAGAGCCCTGTTGTGCTAGATGCTGTAAAAAGATACAGGAAGAATCCACTATATGCAGACAGGAGTTAAGAGTTCATGCTTAGAGACTGTTTCCATCCCAGCGGGTTCCACACAATGGTACAACACCTATGGCTCCTTAAAGGGTAAAGTTAATAGTGCTGTGAAGTTCCTGCCATGAAGGGCTTCCTATGTAAGAAGTTTTACAACTAGAGAAACAGGGACCAAAAGGATAAGTAACTTGTCCAAGTTCCAAAAAAAAAAAAAAAAAGAAGAGGTCTTGCCAGAGTTTAGAATAGAAACCAGGGGGACTTTACTCCCAGGGTCCTGCTCCAACCACTAAACCACCTATCTTCTCTGCCTGTTCTAAATTGAGGCCATCCTGTAAGTAATGACTTAATTACATACATAAGCCTGCAATAGGGTCCATTACTGATGGGTGTGATGCTCTGTACCTCGGGGGAACACCCTACACTCCCATGTTCATCTTTATAAAATGATTGCGTGGTATCCAATGCAAAGTTTGTCATGTTGGGTGTCTTCAGAAGGCTCATGATGCAGTGAGCATGGTTGTTACAGTGATGTTATAGTAATTGTTACAGTAATGTTATGGTAAGGTTATAATTTCATGTATGTAGTTATGAGGCTGAAAATGTATTCTCATGGCTTAAAGCAAGCCCATGCAAAAACTCTCCACAGCCCTGACAAGGCAGTTCACACCTCGTCAGGGCATGGATGGGACAAACCCAGCCCAGCCTCACAGAAACAATGGACACTGGCTTAGGCAGGAACAAAAGAATTTGTTAGACCCTTGAGGGAGTCACCCCCTTCCTTTGGGCAGTTTGGAACTGCGACGGGGTAATGCTCACCTGAGTCTGAAGGGGGGAGGGGGAGGAGAAAGAGGCAAAGCCATGAGGAAATAAAGGACACGATAAAAGGGAAAGACATTTTGCCATGCTCTCTCTCTTCCACATGCATCTACAGACACCGTCATCACGAAGCAACTGAACCACTGATCAAAAGGGGAGAGGCTGGCTGAAGAGCCAGCCTGGGCTGAGAAGCATCTAAGTTTGTAAGGACATTGAAAGCGTTAAGGTCAGTTTAGAATGCATTTTGCTTTTATTTCATTTGACCAGATCTGACTTGTTATCGATCTTTACCGTTAATAAATCTGTTTATTTTACCCGAAGCAGTGCGTTTGGTTTGCAGTGTGTCAGAGGCTCCCCTTGGGATAACAAGCCTGGTATTTTTCAATTTCTTTGTTAAATTGACGAACTTATATAAGCTTGTAGTGTCCAGTGGGCATAACTGGACACTACAAGACGGAGGTTCCTAGGGTTGTTTCTAGGACCGGAGATACTGGCTAGTGTCATTCACTTGCAAGTAGCTGGGAGCAGCTTACATGCCAGAGGCTGTGCATGAACAGCCCAGGAGTGGGGGTTCTCACAGCAGAGCAGGGTAAGGCTGGCTCCCAGAGTCAAGGATTGGAGCGGCCTAGCAGATCGCTGGTCCAGACAACACCAGAGGGGAACATCACAATTGGTTAGTGTGTTTCTGATCACAGGAAAACATACAATCCAATAAGACTGAACCATCACCTTACACAAATACTATTAATAATAAAGGTCAGTGGATGAAAACTGTAAAGAACACAGATTAAACATCAAGTGCCTTTCAGCACAATCAATCAAAATGAAATTGTTTAAAAATATAGCTGTTGTATTCAGGTTTATGGCCTACAAGTGGCATGGTAAAGAGAGAACATGGCTACATAGTAGAGCTGCCTACACAAGAGAAGGGTATTAAAAGCCAAATTATTTCAGCACCAAGATCTTATGGCAAATCTAGAAGAAATTAGCTTTCCAGCAATATGTGGCATGATCTTCAAGTCCTAATACATTTTGAATAGCTGAAGGCAGACAACTCAGTTGCCCCAAATAAAACAACAATCCCATTCTTTTTTTGACACCCTTCTTGTGCAACACAGCACAGAACACCTGAAAGTTTATTCCCCCTGGCTTCTGTGTGCATGACAGTGCAATCTTGACTGGCTGTATAATACAATCAATACCCATAAAACCACATACAAACTGCTGTTTATCATTTGAAGTTAGGAGCAAGAGATAAGGCAGAGGGGTCAAAGGATGGCCCAAGTCCATCACTCCCCTCATGTTCCAGGCTTGAAGACAACAGCCAACACTCAGCCACCATTCCAGACTAAGGGACCAAGGAGCTGGAAAACGGAGGAATCCTGACAAACAAGGATACTGACAAGTGAGAGCTACCATTCAAGTAGTACAAGGAACTGCAAGAGGGGGTCCTGGGCCTTCAAACACTAACTGGGAAGTTTTGGGGTGATATGGAAAGACATTCATTCTTAACAAACAGAGGTCAGGCAGTTTGAGGGGCCAGAGTGGGGAACCTTATATTCAAAGGGTGCCTGGAATTGAGAGGAAATATACCATGTAAGAGTCTCCATAGTAAAGAGTTGACACAGTAAAGTTATCCAGGAACAAGTAGCCAGCACCCTTGCCTAACTCTTGTCAGAACAAAGTAGACAACCCAAAATTTCTCATTGATTTCTAAGGTTTCTCGGATTTGTTTCATGTCAGTGATCAATGGAGGAGATTACACAGCAATAAACTTGACCACAGTTTCTCTAACACCACATTCTGGGCATAAGCTGCATATTCACTACTTACTTTCCATGGGTTACCCAAGAAAAATCTGATTTGAACCCGCTTTGTGTTTTCAAACTGTCATGTACCCAGCAACTCCATGCTTCGTACTCTGGAGGATTAAGTGTTACACTCTGATGTGATTACAACATTTGTACATAAAAGGTAGGTCTACACTGCAAACAAACACCCATGCCAGGCTCGGGTCAGCTGATTCAGGCATGCGGGGCTCAAGCTGTGGGGCTGTTTTACTGGGGTACAGATGTTCAGGCTCAGGCTGGAGCCCAGGCCCTGGAAGGGGGAAGGTCCCAGAGTCTGGGCTCGAGCCCAACTGTCTACATCACAATTAAATAGCCCCGTAGCCCAAGCCCAAATTGCAATGGAGGAGCTGCAGATGTTTAATTGTAGTGTAGACATACCCTAAGAGTCAGGTCCCAGCTTGTTCCAGCCATAAGGGCACATTTCAGTGATAATGCTGACACACCTCAGTCACATTCTTCCCAAACAGCTCTTGTGTGTCTCACTCCAGGAGAGAGGGCTCTCTCACTGAGCAGTGCCGTCTCCTCAGATTTAGAAATTAATTCACTGCCACTTTCTACAAAGGTCTGTTAATTACATTTATGAAAGGAACTATCATCCTCCTGGTGGGAATGGAGTAAGTGCTACTTACCAGCTGCAATGTCTCACCCAGATGCACAGCTCTTACCTGCCGTAGATATCAACTCCTTTTTTTGTATTTAACCCTTCCACCAGAGAGATTGCCCATCCTTAGACTCTGCTGTTTCTCAAAGGAAATCACTTGCCTCACAGGGGTCACTTATGAACCACATCAGGGAGATCAATATGAAAAGGCAGCAGGCTAGCATGTTGGAACAGCTATCATAATTTATTATTGAGCCAAAGTGCTTCATAACCAAGTTACACCTCACTACCCCACCCCAGAAGGCAAGTATCAACACCGATTTACAGATGGAAAAAATAGAGGCACAGAGGGATTTGTGATTTAACCAAACCACACAGCAAATCAGTTTGGTAGGGGAGCGGGGGGTGGGAAGAAGAGGAAGGGAAAAAACAGGAATAGAACCTAGAACTCAACTCCCAGCCCTGTTCCCTCCCTGGTCTAGACATTGTCCTTTTAACAAGTAACGTGACTCTCGGCGAATTAGTCTAAATATCCACCTCGCTGTCTACTGATAACCAGGACTAGTTTCACTGTGGCAAGCATCATCCTCACATTGTTATAACGGGACAGCTCATGTCACTACAGTTAAGAACAAGAAGCCAGTTCTTGTAAGACACTCTGCTCCTGACTATTCAGGTGTTCTTGTAACTTTACTCAACAGTCCAAATACAGCAAAGTTGAGACAGGTCAAGTCTGTACCTACATCAAAAGTACCCATTTCACACATGTAGTAGCTTAGCAGAGCTCCATCCAGCCCAGGTTGCCACAATGTTAGTCCCTCCCAACCCTACATATGCAGCAGGCTCTCTTGCCAGCCATCTCCACTCCACTCTCCCACAGACAATGCGCCCACCTGCATGTAGCCAGATGCTATACCATTCTCATAAAAGCTCAGCCTAAGGTTAGTTACATGACAGACTTGCCAACTACAGCAGGCTAAGAGATATGAGGTGATGACTACCATGGACTTGGGACTAAGCAGCAGTTGCTGAACTCATTTCACAAATAAATGGCATTTAACTGATCCCTCAAAGGGGAAAGGTTTCAGGCCCTCCTCCTGCCTGCGAATGTGTTGCTTTGTACCTACCATCCGAGTTGCTTTCTGCCTCTCTTCATTGGTGCTGTTCTTTTCCCGTTGCAGGGTTGTATTGAGACACTCGCTGCCTGCCTCCCGTTCCCTCTTGGCCAGCCGGAGCAGTTCCTCTTGGACCAGTGCCTGCTCTCGCTCATACCTGCATCAGTGCCAAAGAAAGGCAGAGAGAAGGTGCTCAGCAACAGGCTCATGGGATAATCTGTCCTACCCTTAGCCAGGAATATGAAGAGGTGTGATTTACTTGGGACAAAGCCTGCTCACAACTCCCAGGGTTCTGTGGGAATTTTGGAGCACCATGAACTTTAAAGATGACCTGAAAGTTCAGTGTTGAACAATTTAAAAAACAAGGGGGCACAAAGCACATAAACCTACAGTTCAGTTAGGTCTGGCTCTTAAACACTTGACAGTCACCTCAAAACAGTGAGAATAAAGGATTTAATAAACTATATATAAAGCTGCTTTTAAAAAAATAAGATGCAGGCCACAAAAAAAGAAGTTTGTCTGCCTAGCTGAATTTTACTACCAACACTACCTTAGCTATTTGCTTTGCTGGCCCTGCGAGACAGAAGGAGCCCTCTGCAGAGTAAGTGGGATGATTGATGTCGGGGAAGCAACCTTGAGACATGTCCACAGTCTAAGCACCTGAACCTGAAGGACCACTATGGAGCAAATTTAGTGCACCTAAATCTGTCTACACTGCAATAAAAGACTGCAACACGGCCAGCCAGAGTCAGCTGACTTGGGCTTACGCTGCAGTGTTAAAAATTGCAGGGTAAATGTTCAGGCTTCGGCTGGAGCCCAGGCTCTGAGACCCACCCCCTTCACAGGATTTCGGAGCCCAGACTGAAAACTAAGTGTCTACACTGACATTTTTAGCCCTGCCACCCAACTCAATTGACCCCGGCTCGGAGGCTCAGAGCTGCCGGTATTTTTTTCGCAGTGTATTCATACCCCAGGTGACTGCCACTCAGACCCTGGGAGTTCCACACGCACAGAGGGACAGGCTCATCAGTACACAAGAGACCCAGCGGACCTCTATGCCACTCCCTTTCTTTCTCTGCAGCATTCACTACAGCATCTGTCCAGAAACAGCTGAGTAAGCCAGGACTGAAGACTACCAGCAATTCTGATTTCACCATCTCTTTAAAGAACAGAACAGAACAGAACCAACTTCCCAGAGAGTTCACTAGGTGTGTCAGACACACAGTTATGGACAGTGGGTTTGATACACCACTTTTACAAGCTTGAATAATCAACAATAGCACTGAAGGGGACTCATTTTCATAATCCCCAAAGCTGGACTTGTGTGACATGCAGAGAAAGCATGGACACAGTAAGGAGAATGTAATGCAGCAAAGGAAGGACAGGAAAAGGCAGTTAGAGAAGCTAGAAAAACATATGGCAACAGTTTTATAACAGACAACCCTCCATCGATAGGGAAGCTAGACCTCCTACTGTCCTCCACCCTTGGAAAAAGCAGCAGAGACTCCTGAGGGTGAGACACAGCAAAGACCACATTTCACACAACTCATCTCTTTCTCACTGTACCTTTACATGCACGGACACCTTGTTAAGCCAAAATGCCCCATACAGGAAAAACCCACAGCACAGTGGAAAAGGCTGGCAGCCACCAGGACTAGTGGAGCAGGCATCAGGAGAAAAAGCTGGTGGTGTCTGGACAAACATTATTTCAGGTTTCTCACTCATATGCAGAGTTAAACTGATCAATAGATTTGAGGTCTGGGCAGAAGTTTCTTCAAGGACTCAACAACAAGAGTCTTAGGGGTTTTCACTTTCCTCAGGAGGCAAGAACAGGCAGACACAACTTTAGGCTCCAGTGGACATGTGTTTCACATGATTTTTTGTGGGTAGTGGAGAAAGCATTCTTCGCTCCTCCAACGTTTCTATAAACACCTTCCCATTGGTTCCCAGCCCCCTTACCCGTCTCCAACCCCAAGAGTCACGTGCTCTCTCACCAAAAGATGCCCAGTGGCCTTTGCCTACATTAAGATCTCATTGAAAACATACTACGCAACACCACATACAATCATCACTGTACTGAACTCTAGAATGCAGCATTACACAGGGCATGTATGTGGCCCAGGCAGCACAGGTGGCTGTCTCCTGACAGGAAGAACATCCCCCTACCTTTTGTACAGGTCCTCCTCCGCCTCAGAGGGCTTCTGACCAGAGCTACTGGTAGTTGGTGGATGGATTCCTGAAGAGAGGAACAGAAGCAATTGATGACTGTGGAAAACAACACTGGCTACCATCGCTTCATGAGAACTGACATCATCAGAGGGAAGAGGAAAATTCTCAACAAATGAGCAACATTCTACGAAGGGAACACTCAGTACAATAAGAAAAGTCAATGGGAAAAAAGAAAAAACTTTTTAAAAGTTTTATGGCTGAATTTAACGTTCATGTAAGCGAGAGGCTGACAATACTGCCTTGAACAAGGCATAATGACAGTGTTATGCAAGCTTCCTCCATCTGAGGATACTGATGCACTTCAACCCTGACCCATCTCAAGCGCTCACGTTATTTTAACCTATTTTACACCCCTTTTCCCCAGTTCTGCAAAAGCATCTCTCTCCAAACCTGCTGCATCCTTTGTTATTCCAGCACTGGTCTCTCCTAAGTAGAGATCAAATTATAAAGTGGTTTGGGACATTCACAGACAGGGCCAAGGATGAGGCACCACTAAACCCACTTTTAAAACAAGACTTCGGCCACAAATGAATGCTGATCTCTGGCAGGAAAGGAATGATTCACCAACCCCCTGCTGCACTCTGGATCCCAGAATGTTTCTGTTTAAGGCTTTTATGGGAGCAATGACAGATGTACCAACAATATACATTTGAGCACCATTGAGTAAAACAAGAATCAGCTGACTTGAATGAGAACACAAGTCTTTAAGCATGCAGCTAAATAGCTGAGCTTTGCCAGTTTCTCCTCTTCTCTTTCTGGTAATAGCTAGTATCAGCTAATGAAATATTTCTCTTCTGAACCTGCAGAATAACATGACATATGTACAGCAGATTCCCTGTCCACTGAAAGGAGATGATATGACTAATGCCCTTTTAGAAACATGGTTGTAAGTAATATTCTGAACTGCTACCATACCCGTCATCCAAAGATCTCAAAAGAACCTTACCACACATTAATGAAGTCACACAAATATTTGAGGAAATGGGTATTACTACTATTCCACACATGGGGAAAACAGAGAGGCACTGAAAAGTTAGATGACTTGTTTAGAGTCATACAGATTCACTGGCACAGCCAGAAACAGAAGCCAAGATTCCCAACCATTCTAGTTACCATACAACATTGTCTACCTCACCCAAAAAAGCTTTCTTGCAACAATATGAATGCCCAATCTGTGCAATCACACTGATACTCACACAAGTGGAAATGCCACTCAGCATAACAAGTGCGTCCTGACAAGGTACAAGTGTGTTATAAAGGCATTAACGACACCTCAGTGACCAACAGTGTCAAAATTTTAGACTGCAGACACAGCGGAGACTGACAATACCTGTAGTACACTTGGGCTTCCCTTTTGCAGCTTGTGGTGATGATGCAGTGCCATAGGATGAGGGAGAAGGAAAGGAAGATGGTCTCTGGTCCCCTTTAAGTTGAGAAGTTTCCTTCATTCGGTTCACTACATCTTCAGAGAGCTAGAGCAATTTGTTGGGAAGAGATTAAGTTAGTCAATTCTTGATTTTTATTTTGTATTAAGAGGAGTTTTCAACAGGTAATTATTTTTTAATCCTGCTTCAAAATACTGCTAGTTATACTATTTTAAAACATTATCTGAGAGCAAGTTATCTGTTGTTGAATTCACATTCAGCAAATATATTACATCAGGAAGCGATGGAGTTCAAGTAATTGAGTCTTAAGGCTAGATTGGACAACGAATTGGAGAACAATCCTCTATGCACCGGGGGGGGGAGGGAGGGAGGGAGGCAGGCAGGAAAGGATCATTACTTAGTAGATCTTCAGTTCCTATTTTTATAAGTCTAGGCAAAGTTTTCCACATAACAGTAATGAAATGGAGGAGACGAATGTGCTCAATTCCAATTTTATTGCCTATTCCCATACTTGGGTGCAGAACCATGAAAAGGTAGAAAATGCACCCAAAAATCTCCTGGGAATTCAATTCAGAGTGCCTTTCTGCCCTTGCTTTTGATGGCATAGACAGGGCTAACTGTTCCTCTGATACACCAGTCAATTTTATACTGGCCACTCCACCCTAATGGACAAAATTAAGGGGTGCTCAATTTCCGTGCCCAGGCCAGACTCCCATTGACGCGCTTCAGAGCATAAACCAGAACATGGATTTTAGCTATGCCACTACTGCCCAAGATAAGCAGTATTTTAACATCTTGATTACATATTGTGATTTTGTCAGGTTGGTCTTAGGTCTTCAACTCTGTTCCCTTCTGCTTGCACTATAAATGAAACACACACAGCACCCTATCAACAGATCCCAGGGAACACAGCTCCAGGCATACTACATGCATTGTAAAATAATCTACATAATGACTATGATGTTTTAGTGATGACAAGGACAAAACTAGAAAAGTGAGAGCTTCCTTGAAAGAAAATGAACTGTCAACACTAGCTATAAAGCATCTGAGGTTTTTGTAAAAAAAACAAAATAATCCCCTTCGAGTTCCAAAAATGAGGAAACCCATTTCATTTCATAAAAGCTTGTGACTGGATTCAGCTTTGCAATTCAAATGAACAAGCCAGAGAGGCCCCTGTTCATTTAGTGTGAGTTCCTATAATGACAAATATCGGGCCTCCCTCCATTTAGTCTGAACTCCTAGAGATCAATGGAATGGACCAATAACCATAAATCAACAGCTTTCAGAGTAGCAGCCATGTTAGTCTGTATCCGCAAAAAGAACAGGAGTACTTGTGGCACCTTAGAGACTAACAAATTTATTGGAGCATGAGCTTTCATGGGCTACAGCCCACGTCATCGGATGCATGCAGTGGAAAATACAGAAGGACGATTTTATATACACAGAGAACATGAAACAATGGGTGTTACCATGCATACTATAACAAGAGTAATCAGTTAAGCTGAGCTATTACCAGCAGGAGAGAAAAAAAAAACCTTTTGTAGTAATAATCAAGATGGTCCATTTCCAGCAGTTGACAAGAACGCATGAGGAACAATAGGGGGGAAAAATAAACATGGGGAAATAGTTTTACTTTGTGTAATGACACTTCCACTCCCAGTCTTTATTCAAGCCTAATTTAACAGTGACCAGTTTGCAAATTAATTCCAATTCAAAAAGAGACTCCAACAAGAGACTGCTGAAGTTTTTTTGTTGTAATATTGCAACTTTTAGGTCTATAATCAAGTGGCTAGAGAGACTGAAGTGTTCTCTGACTGGTTTTTGAAAGTTATAATTCTTGACGTCTGATTTATGTTCATTTATTCTTTTACGTAAAGACTGTCCAGTTTGGCCAATGTACATGACAGAGGGGCACTGCTGGCACATGATGGCGTTGTTCTAAGTCAGCCATAAAAACGTTGGCATATTGTGGGGCCATGCAGGTACCCATAGCAGTGCAGGGGCAGGGCCTCTCCTTCTGCCCCTGCACTGCTATGGGTACCCGCATGGCCCCACAGTATGCCAACATTTTTATGGCTGACTTAGAACAACGCTTCCTCAGCTCTCGTCCCCTAATGCCCCTACTCTACTTGCGCTACATTGATGACATCTTCATCATCTGGACCCATGGAAAAGAAGCCCTTGAGGAATTCCACCATGATTTCAACAATTTCCATCCCACCATCGACCTCAGCCTGGACCAGTCCACACAAGAGATCCACTTCCTGGACACTACAGTGCAAATAAATGGTGGTCACATAAACACCACCCTATATCGGAAACCTACTGACCGCAATACTTACCTACATGCCTCCAGCTTTCATCCAGACCACATCACACGATCCATTGTCTACAGCCAAGCTCTAAGATACAACTGCATTTGCTCCAATCCCTCAGACAGAGACAAACACCTACAAGATCTCTATCAAGCGTTCTTAATGCTACAATACCCACCTGCTGAAGTGAAGAAACAGATTGACAGAGCCAGAAGAATACCCAGAAGTCATCTACTACAGGACAGGCCCAACAAAGAAAGTAACAGAACACCACTAGCCGTCACCTTCAGCCCCCAACTAAAACCTCTCCAGCCCATCATCAAGGATCTACAATCTATCCTTAAGGATGATCCCTCACTCTCACAGGCCAGTCCTCGCTTACAGACAGCCCCCCAACCTGAAGCAAACACTCACCAGCAGTCACACACCACACAACAAAAACACTAACACAGGATCCTTGCAACAAAGCCCGTTGCCAACTCTGTCCACAAATCCATTCAGGGGACACCATCTTAGGGCCTAATCACATCAGCCACACTATCAGAGGCTCGTTCACCTGCACATCTACCAATGTGATATATGCCATCATGTGCCAGCAATGCCCCTCTGCCATGTACATTGGCCAAACTAGACAGTCTCTACGTAAAAGAATAAATGGACACAAATCAGACATCGTTATAACATTCAAAATTATAATTATATAATTCAGAATTATAACATAACATTCAAAAACCAGTCGGAGAACACTTCAATCTCTCTAGCCACTCGATTACAGACCTAAAAGTTGCAATATTACAACAACAAAAAAACTTCAAAAAGAGACTCCAATGAGAGACTGCTGAACTGGAATTAATTTGCAAACTGGACACCGTTAAATTAGGCTTGAATAAAGACTGGGAGTGGATGTGTCATTACACAAAGTAAAACTATTTCCCCATGTTTGTTTCCCCCCCCCCCCATTGTTCCTCACAAGTTCTTGTCAACTGCTGGAAATGGACCATCTTGATTATCATTACAAAAGATTTTTTTTCTCTCCTGCTGGTAATAGCTCAGCTTAACTGATCACTCTCATTATAGTGTACATGGTAACACCCATTGTTTCATGTACTCTGTGTGTATAAAATCGTCCTACTGTATTTTCCACTACATACATCCAATGACATAGGCTGTAGCCCACAAAAGCTTATGCTCAAATAAATTTGTTAGTCTCTAAGGTGTCACAAGTACTCCTGTTCTTTTTTCATAAATTAACAAGTTTCTCTAATTCCAACACCATTCAGCTGAGCAGCAACATAAAATTAACAAAGCAATTCACTTTGCTGTGTAGTTGGTACATGGAGCTGAACGCTAAACGGGCCCAGCGAAGCAGCAGCAAAGAGAAAATTGATTAGGATTAGATTCTCCTCTATATCAAAGATCTGCAAGAGGAATCTGAAACAACCCTAATTAGATCCTTGTGATTGGAAGCTGCGGAAAAGAAGTGAACAAACTTATCCAGTCTCACTCAGCAGGCCCTTTCACATGGGGCTAAGCAAACAGGCAGCTCAATGGGATACAAATCGTACAAAGGAAATAGGGCAAACTTGCAAAAATGTAGAGTAACAGAAGAGAAATAAAAAGAGAGATAAGAAAGAAACCGAGAAAAATGCACCCTAGTGACACCACCAATTCTATCTCTAGGGTGTCCTATCATGATGCAGATAGGGCCTCCTTCCTGAGCTCCAATTCCCACCCTGGAGAGGCAGCAAATTTTCAATCACAACAACTCCTATCTCCCTATCTGTCTCCACTGCACCAATTGCTATAGTACCCCAGGTGATATTAATTAAGGGTGATGATCTCTTCCCTTGGATGCTCTCTTCCTGCCCTTAATGTAAAATCTCCTTTAACCCATAAGAAGTCAAGAGTGCAAGATGGATTAAACAGCTCTGGGGAAAGGGGGCGGGGGATGCCTTTTAACACACTATAAAGGCAACAATGCTATGGTTGGGTATCACCCTTTCCCCAGCCCCTCATCCCCCACCCCGACTCTCTCAGCCCCACCCCCACCCTCACCCTCTCAGCCCCTGCTCCTCACCTCCCCCATCCCAGCCAGTTCTCACCCTAATGCCCTGCAGCACCCGCACTCGCTCCTGCTCATCCAGCCCGAACGAGACCTTCCTGTTCTCGTGGCTGCTCTCGCTACCCCCCATGCCGGCGAGGCTGGACGGGGGTTATCCCACCCTGTCCCTCACGTAAGCTGGGGCACACAGCCTCCTCAGCGGCACAAACTCTCTCCTACTTCACCAACCAACAAACCCGCGTCTCATTGGCGGCTGCCAGAGGAGCAGCCAATGGAGAGGCACGTTGCTGGCGATGGCCCGCGGGGCAGGCTGGGAATTGTAGTCTGGTTGCTGTAGATGTTCCTCCGAGGTCTCTGTCTGGATAGGACAGAATGAGGGGCCTCGAGAGAGCAGCAAGCATGGGAGGGGGCGGCCTACCCTCTGCGAGCCCAGCTCAGGCCTGAATTAGCCACTGGGCATGATAGGCTGAGCCTAGGATCCTAGCCTCCCCCAGGGCTTCAGGCAGGCCACCCCCAACCCTCCCAGAGGTGCATAGCCCTGCTATATAGCAGTACTGCCAACACCCAAGCTTTCCACACCATGAGCTGGGCAGGCCTTCAAAATATGTAGTTTTTTAAAATAAATATATGTTAGGCTATCATTTGTCTTCTGAATTCTGAGCCTTTAGTTTCACTTGCTTTGCATCTTCATGAATTTTCTCCAGATTCTTGAGGTCTTATAAACTTCCTTTAAACTAAAGCGGAGAGTCTCATATAATCTCTTGACTGCAGCACCTGAGGCTGTAAGACAGCAACACCTGATTTTTTAAAAAGGGACTTTTTTTATGGGGCTGGTGGGGTGAAGGAGCATTTGACAGGACTTTGTGTACAGGCAGTTGCCTTTCTTCCCTTGGAGTCAATCCTCCACCACCGCTCTTTTATTGATTTATGGCTGCAGGACCTATTAAAAGACTTAACAGAAGAGAATGGCTATAGATTTTACCAAAGAAAGGGTGCGTAGCCATATGCTTTAAAAGAGAAGGCTGAAATAGGACAGATGTATGAATTTTCATAGCCAATAATGGAGACAGACTGAATGCCCATAGACTTGAGCAGTAAAGGTGGAGCTATTTGAATGCAGAGACTAGAATGCTCATAGACTTAAACGGAAAAGAAAGGTGTCCTGCTTATTTACCTTCCATTAGCTAAGGTGAAAAAACTTTAGAGAGAAGAGTGCCCACAGCCTGTATCATGTTAATGGACAAAAAGAAAATAACTCGTTTCCAAAATATTTAAATAAAACACATTCACCTCTGCAAGACAGTTTCCCAATGCTGGATTTTCTGTCCAATGACAGAATTATAGCTAATCTATTAAAAGGCCTCCTTGAAAAGATATTACCCTCAATCACACTCAAAGAATGATTCCTCAAAGCAGCTAACATTCCCTGTCATTCTACCTATATATTACAGAAAATACCTCAGTGCAGTGGTTCTCAAGCAGGGGTACACGTACACCAGGGGGTACGCAGAGGTCTTCCAGCGTACATCAACTCATTCGGATATTTGCCTAGTTTTACAACAAGCTACATAAAAAGCACTAGTGAAGTCAGTACAAACTAACAGCTCATATTTGTTTATACTGCTCTAGATACTATACACTGAAATGTAAGTATATTTGTATTCCAATCAATTTATAATTATAATGGTAGAAATGAGAAAGTAAGCAATTTTTCAGCAATAGTGTGCTGTGACACTTTTTGTATTTTTATATCTGATTTTATAAGCAAGTAGTTTTTAAAGTGAGGTGAAACTTGGGGGTACGCAAGACAAATCAGCCTACTGACAGGGGTACAGTAGTGTGGAAAGGTTGAAAGCCACTGCCTCAGAGAATCAATAGTGAAGCAGTTGTGTGGACTCTTATAGGGGGCATAGCTAAGCATTGGATATTTGTTGAAATCCAAAGTAATTTTAAGATAATTAGGTAATACAACTTATTACTACTGCTTTATCGGTCCATGAAAAACAGTGGCAAATATCATTGCCCAAAAAGTATGGTGAATTATTTGACAGCTTGATCCAAATCTTTTGAATTTTCTCATAAAAATTGAGAAATAAAAGAAGGCCCAATGTACATTCAGGGCCAGACAAATGGACACACAAAAGACAAGGACTGTGATCATTCAAATACATCATTACCCCAATAAATGGATTTCATTACAAAAAGCCTGAAAAATGGCTGCCTTGCACCCTGCCAAAAGAATTTTATTTTTTCAAACATTTGCATCTGGCATACAAGAACAGAAGGCAAGATTCAATCCTATTATATAGCAGCAAACAGAGAAGAAAATCTGCCACTATTTGGTCTATCCAGTTATCCTGAGGGTTTAGGTCATTCTAGAGATTTTAGGATCTAGATACACAAGGCTTTCTACGAGATTACTAAAATAAAAATTTTGTGCTGGAGACATATTAAAAGGTTTTACAGAAGGCAATTTGGATTTGCTCCAAGACAAAGGCTTGGTGCTACAATGATGGAACTTGGAATCTCTTAATTTCTTTAATTTAGTGCATTTTACTCAATGAATATAGTTAATTAGCACAGTTAGCACAACTAAAATGTGATATGCAGTTGGCAAGATATGCCTATTTAATTATTCCACCACTAATGAGATTAAATATATGAACCAACAAATCATTGTGTTATGTTGTGATAAAGAGGAATTAGGCTCCAAGATACTAAGGTGATACTAGAACCCGTGTTTTCCTGTTTAAACATGAAACCGTTAATTGTGGATTCAGGTTCTTGTGTAAAAGAGACGCTTTTCCCATAATGGCCACACTAGGACAATCCTTCCAAACATTTGTTAAAAAAAAAATCATGACAAGCAAAAGAGAAAAATTAAAATTCTTGGAATTCAAAGTTAAAAGTTATTCATTATAGGAAAGTTCCCCTTCATATTTCATTCACATTCAAAGTCTTTCAGAGGGAAAATGTTGATTTCAAAAGTTTCTTGCTGGTACCAGAAGGCTTTGTTGGAGAAAAGAATGTTTCAGTCTGCTGCTGGTGTTATTCTTGTTATAATCAGTCCTGCTCTTTAGGCAAATGCACACAAAAAAAAAAAAAAGAGAAGAGAAGAGAAGGGAAAGGAAAGAAAAACTTCTGTCTCACTGATGCCTGCTGAATTCAGATACCGTAGGCAGGATATGGTAAACAGGTCAGTCACAAACTGGTGCATTTTACCCTCTTCATCCCATTCACTTCCCCAGTCTGGGATGACATCTGGCTGGTCTGCTCTGGTTTCTTCTCATTGGTCTTCCTTTATGTTCAAGTCTTAGCCTGTCCTCGCTTGTTATGGGGATGGTAATGTAGAGTCAGTAAATTTCAAAGATTGTTAATCTTGGAATTGATTAGATTAATCTGTATTAAGACCAGAAGGGATCATTATGATCATTGAGTCTGACCTCCTGAATAACACAGGCCAGAGAATTTCACTAAGGGATTCATGCATCAATGCTATCACTTCTGGTTGTGCTAGAGCATCTCATCTTAAAGACTTCCTGTAATGGAGAATCCACCACCTCCCAAGGCAAAATTGTTCCAATGATTAATTACCCCCACCGGTAAAAATTTGTACCTTATTTCTAGTCTGAATTTATCTAACTTCAGCTTCCAGCCATTGGATCTGGTTATGCCTTTGTCTTCTAGCTTGAAGTCTTTTCCCTATGTGGGTATTTATAGACAGTGGTCAAGTCAAAGTCACCTCATAAATCTTCACTTTGATAAACTAAATCAATTGAGTTTCTTTAGGCAAAATCCAAACAGAAAAGAAAGCAATCAGAATATCACATGGGGGGTTGGGGGGAAATGGAGAGCAGGATGCTCATATCTTAGTTCCCAGAGATTCCTTTGGATTCAGCTGATTTGATGGTGATAGCATACCAGCTGTATTGTTGCCTGAATGTAACAAGAAATGCCTCCAAAGTCCACTAGTGAAGATGTCACTAGTCATGGGGACTGTAAGATCCTGAAACATGCTCAGGATGTTCATGTTCTTTTCTCTCTAAAATGTCCAGAAAGGCAGTGGTCAGCTATCATGCTCCCATCAATTTGATCATTCAATCCAGTTTCCACTGTTCCGAGCATAGACATTTCTTTCCATTTCATGGAATTCCTAGTCCATCATCATACCAACATGTATCCTCGGAGGGCATTCCACCATTCAATTTCATCTTAAACTCAATTCATGCAATTCCTTTGACTGTAGTTTGTGCTTGTTTTTATCAAAAATTTTAGATAATGCTTTGTGGTTCAAGATAACCTTTCCTTACCTATCACCTACTTTGGTTCAGCAAGGCTTTTATGAATTATTGCTATTTATTATGTGTATGACCGTGACACCCAGAGGTCCCAACAAGGAGCAGAACACCCGCTTGTACTAGATACTGTACAAATCCGTAATAAAATACACTCCCTGGCTCAAAGGGCTTACAATCTAAACAGAAGAGGCAGATAAAGGATGTGGAAAAGATATGCAGATTGATCAGAGTGGTGACTCACAGACCTGTTATTTTCAAAGGGGCTCTTCCCTACCCTAGCTCAGCTTTTAAGCATCCCACACAACCTAACCTCTCTATTATTTAACTTTCCTCATTTTCAGAAGTCAGTTAATCACTTAAAAATATAAAGTAAAAACTCTTAATATCTTGCTTGCCTCTTTATTAGTTATACATTTGGGACAGAGGTGTTCAGGTAAAGCTTAATATTATTAATTTAATAAATATGAAAACCGCAGCCTCAGTCCAAGAATGGGGCTTTGGCCAAACACAAGGGTCCCTCTGTGTGGATTCAACTGCAGAAATCTAGGCCCACTAGATTGTCAGCTCTTTCAGGTAGAGCCCCATCTTTTGTCCCGAGTCTGTACAGTGCGTAGCACAATGGAGTCCTGGTCCACAATTGGGACTCCTGGGTTCTACCATAACACAATAAAAATATTGGTACACAACTTGCATTACAGGGGTGTCTATATACGGAAAGAAAGCAAAACATTTAAAACACCCTTTACACAAATAGCCATCTGGAATCTCCCCTAGGAGATCCTCAGGAATTTAGGGGGATGGATCTAGCAGCCTATTCCACGTGTGGGGCAATCCCTGCCATCTCCCAATGGAAAAGTCTGGGAGGAACTTGGTGAAGGGATGCTTACAAAGATTTCTACCTTCTAAGACCCGTCCCCGCACCAGCAGGTTTTACTGCAGGAGGATCTGATCCAGTCCTATGGTACAGACAGGGGTCCCTTAGCTCTAGCACCACATACATTTTAATGCCTGGCCACTATTTTGGTTTTCCTCCTGTGCCACCCATGCTGCGTAATGCTACAATTCAATAGCCATCTTATCTATGCAACTGCCCTATTAGAGGCACCAAATACAAATGCAGTTGGACATAAAAGCCAAAAGACAGAAGATGCCCTGAACCACATTCACTCCTGCAACTGCTCATCCCAAACCACAGCCTGACACCCAGAGCCACAGGCCCTTCACCATAAACCGCCAGCCCTACAGACCCCCTCCCCAAGGTACAGCCTGCCATTCTGAACTACTGCTCCTGCCACCCCTTCCCTAAGCAGCTGCTCTTGCAGCTCCTCACCCTGAGCCACAGACATCTCAAGCCTCTGCCCCAATCATCCCTCACTCCAAACCACCACCAGTCACCCCAACCATCACTGAAGCCCTTGAGTCCCCTACTCAGAGCAGGGCCTGCCACCGGACATTGCCCACAAACACAGGAGAGACAAGCATCCAACTAGCGGCAGGTTCACTCCCCCCACCTCCCCTTTTGTTGCCAGCCTAATGTCCACTGCCAGATGCTGCCATTGACCTGCGGGAGCAGGCCAATGAACTACCCCCATCGATGATGGTTGCTAGGCAACATAGCATTAGCAGCCTGTCTGTCTGCCTATCAGGGGACAGCTGACAGAACAGGAGCAGCAGTACCAGCAACACAGAAGCAGCAACTGCACAGATAACCCAGGTTCCCTCCAGGGAGGAGCCAACAAGACCAAGGAGCCCATCAAGGCAGCCAGACCCCACCAAAGGGGAGCACAGGGCAGCATCCCAGCCCAAAAGAGGTGGAGAGAACAGAGAGCACAAGGGTCCATGAAATCAGCTACAGAAAGGCGATGGGGGGGGGGGTTATTTTTAAGAGTATTTTTCTAAATGGATCTTAAAATTCATGTCTCTCAAACAGGACTATCTGCAAATAGTGAGCATACATCAAGCTGCTTTGTCATAGGAAGTGGCCGCAGCAGCATTCTGCACAAACTAGAGTCTGGACAACTGGGACATAAATAAGGGAGCTGTTAGAGTCAAGACAGGAAGAGATGAAAACTGAATGACGGTTTCAGCAGACAAAATGGTATCCGCACAGGCAACGCTGGGGAGGCGGCTTGGTTTGGAGTAGTGCTCTGGAAGGTGGGGTTGCGGTCGAAGGTGGCAATAGCCTTGTGGACACCTGGTAGCAAGCTGCCCCCTCTGGAGTAACCTCTCTGGCCAGCTCAGGATCAGTGTTCACCAGCTCTGAAAGCTGCATCAGGTCTGAGACAGGACTATGGAGTGTGTGCAGCACAAAAGAAGTTCCAGGTAGCCCACTCTTCAGCACCAGGAGGAAGAAGAGAAGGATAGCTGAAGTCTTAATTGACTTAATTACTTGGAATTGGGGACCAGTCACTTCAGCTCCATACTGTTAGATGGTTATTGCTAAGATAAAAGACTATGTACAAAAATCACAGCCTTTCCCTTTGAAAAGGGGATGTTACATAAACTATGGCAGATATATTTTTTTAAAGATTCTGAAGAGCATTTACACAGCCTGGGTGATTTGAGAGAGGAAGTGTTACTGTTTATACCAAACTTCATTTTATTTACTTTACAAACAAAAATATACATTACTCTATTTTTAATCTCCCCCAGCCCCCCCAAAAACATACACACACTTCTACTCATGGACCATATCTTGTGCTGGCCTCAGAGACGTTACAGACATAAAAAGACAACAGATGGAAGATCAGTCCTAGACCTAGTGCAGAAGCTCCTCAGCAGAAGACAATATGGGACATTCAGAGACGATATTGGGGAACACTGAATCTTGGAGAAGGGGAACTTATGGACACACTGAACATCTGCCCAGCTGATCCTTTGGCATTTGATTTAGCAGATAATAGGTTGTATTCATAGTCTGTTCTTCACATCACCCAGGGGAACAAGAAAGTCCTCATTTTCAGGGTCTTGAGGAGTCTCAGCATTTACTCCTTGGGGTGGGATAGGTCTACACAAACAAGACTAACACTCTTGAACCAGTCTGCAAAGCCCTGCCTCCCCTAGGGAATTTTTTGCAAGAGTTCTCCCGCTGTTGCTACCCTGGTCCAACTTCAGTGGTGTCAGCCACCCTGGTGGCCTAGTGCTTCCAGGATTTCAGGGCGCATGCCCTCTAACCCAACCCACAGATGCAGTGTTTCAAGCACCCTCTCCTAGGATCCCCACATTGCTAACACCAATGGAGCTAAACTGGTGTCCGCAATGGTAGGAAACTGCAACATGTCCCTAGTATGGAAAAGGCTGACCTGGCCAAGTAGCTTGACAGAAAGGAAGACCAGTCTCAGCCTCCTCCTGTCTGTGTCATTCCAGGCAGTGGGGATTTAAAAGGCTCTAAGGAGCTACACGAACAGTTCAGCAGGAGCAATCAGAAACGTTTTTCTTTAAAAAGTAGATAAAAGTTTTAAAAATAAACCAAAGCATCTTTTCCATCATGTCACAGCACTGTCTGCAGATCAGCAGGGCAGAATCCAAAGGCAGCGGAACGTCCTGGCCGTAGAGAGGCTGCACTGCTCGTTAATGAGAGAAACAAGGTGCCTACCTGGCTTCAAAGACCTGCACTAGCTTCCAGTTCTCACTCCTGGTGTTTCCCCTATCCCACATTGAGCACTTCTGGAAGCTGGCTGTGTTACCTTTGCCCCCGTCCCACTCACAATTCAAACCACCACCACACCACAGGATGACCATTTCCTAAAATCTTCGCCTCCTTCACTTTCTTTGGCTGCCAGGCACAACAAACAGTCATAGGAGAGACACACAAAAAATCCTCAAATGTTTAAAATATTCTCACCCTGCCATCTCCAATGGAATGCAGCCACTTCTTATGTCAGAGCCTCCACCGCCCCAGAGATCCCCATTGGAATCGCACCCCCGCAGTGCTACAGGCATAAACCTATTTGCCATCAGTGAATACAAACCAACCACAGAGGTGCCACAAGACTGGCTGCTGCAGCTTTCAGTGGAACAGCCACGTGTTTGGACCACGATGAGGTCCAGGAAAGCCATGCCAGATCGGAGAGATGCAAGTTGTTCCTTCACTGTGAGGAGGGTAATGGCAGGTCCTGGATAGTCTTTAAAAGAACCACGTTCTAAGTGCAAGGAAATAATTTCAATACATCCAGCTATAAAATCTGTTTAGGCCAGTGAGACTGTGCTAGGCTGCAAGCTGTAATGCACCACAGGTCAGGAGAAGGAAGCTGCCACAGAAGTAGTAGCAGTTTGCCTGTCTGCCTGCATCCCATCTACCACCCAACCTAAAACACTAGTCACCTTGATCCTAGCACTCTGCTGGCTTCCTAGAGTTCTTGGTCGGTTATTGGTCATTGGCAGCCAGGACTCATCTGGGGCTTCTGCTCTGCCTCAACCATCTGAACTCCTCTGGAGCCTTCATCTTCAGAGCCAAAAAGCTTCCTCCTCTACAGCCTCCTTGAGCTCTGGAATTCAACCAGGATTGTAAAGCAGAGTGCAGATCTGAAAAACCTCACACTTGGCCGATTTTATTCTTAAAATTCAACCCTAATTCAGTGTAAAATACATAGCCGCTTGTCATCACAAGTTCACAGTAGGAGTTCAGTTACGCATAAGCGTGATCTTCAGAGACCCTTCCATAGCCACTGTCTCTCCAACAGACAGCAATGCTGGCTCTTGAAAAGTCTCTTTCCTTGACCCAAGATATAGCTGATCTGCGAAATCCCAGACAGTGCCCCTGTAATGGTCACAGGACACATTTAACAGTTCGTTCATCAGTGAGTCTTCTCCCATATATGCCCAAAACACTCCTTGTAATTCCCATTTTACTACAGTTCATCATTTCCACCAGTATCTGCTGGAATTGGGGAGTAGCCCTACTCTCCCAGGCCTCCTCTCTCCAGACAGCGCTCTTCCTACAATACAATGCAGTATGACTTGGAAATGAGACCTGTTGAGACAGCTCATGAAAGCGCCTTTGGCTCCATGTACTGAATGCTTCGTACATATGCGCCATGGAGAAGCCAATCTCAACTCGCCCACCCCAAAATCCCACTCCCCTCCCAGTTACACAAGTGTTTTCAGTCACTGAAAAGGAATGGGTGCCAGCCAGGCCCATCTTCTGGGTCACAGCTACATCTGAAACACCAAGGATCAGGAAGGTTCAGCATTTAGATATTTATGAACAAAGCTGGTCTAGGCTGTTATCACATGAAGATACAAAAGGTCCTTCTGGGAGGGCTGGAGCCGTTTTGTTCCATGATGGGTTTTTAAAAGCCCAGGGGAAGAGGGAAAAGCCACACCAAGTGACTGAGGACCAGTCTGTGATGCACATCCTAGCAGCTGTGTGATCAGGGAGGGTGGCATCGTGCTGGAGGTCTGGATTGCTTTAGGCATTGATGGCTTTCCAGCGGTCACTGTCAATGCTGTTGACACTGCCCACATGGTAGGGCATTGAGGCGACGTCATCCAGGTAGGCTGTGGTGTCGATCTGGGTGCTGGAGTAGAAGCTGGAATCCACACCCTCTTTCTTGGCCACAGCGTAGGCATGGGGGAGGTGCACATCTACATCCTCAGGCTCGTCCACTTGGCATTTGTAGGAGAAAAGGATCTTCGGCTCAGACCTGGAGTCAGGTAAAACAATTAAGATCTTTGTTAAGTGCTGCAGTATCACAAGAGATGCAACAGCAGCTACAAGGAACCTGCACTGCCCTAAAGGACAGTCAGCCAGAGCACACTATCCCATGGTGCTAGCAACAGGAGAGTTCCATGATCGAAACAGCAGGGGGCTCTGCAGCTCAGCAATGAGGTACATTGGCAGAGCTACAATTGAACAGCCATGGCTGGAATGCGGTGTGTAGAGGAATATGCTTTCATCACAGCACATTTAGCTCCTAAATACCAATGGTGAAATCTTGGTGTCACTGAAATCAATGGGAGTTTTGCCACTGACTTAAATGAGGCCAGGCTTGCATCTCAAGGCTCCTCCAGGGGATTTCAGACTTGCTCCGAAAGGAGGCTTTTTTATCTGAAGAACCAGCAGTTTCCATCTACAGCCAATTCCAAACCAAACTTAGCCCCCTCCAGACTGCATATAAGGCCCCAGAGACAGTTCTACTTGTTCTGAGAGTACTTCAAGCCTTTAAATGGGGTTAAGAATCTGCTGCTTCCTCCCCCACTGGCAAATTGGGGGGAGGGATAGCTCAGTGGTTTGAGCATTGGCCTGCTAAACCCAGGGTTGTGAGTTCAATCCTTGAGAGGGCCATTTAGGGATCTGGGGAAAAAATTGGGGATTGGCCCTGCTTTGAGCAGGGGGTTGGACTCGATGACCTCCTGAGGCCCCTTCCAACCCGGATATTCTATGATTCTAAGATTCACACAAACATGCCTTTGTGTTTTGTTGTGTCCTGTTCTTGAAATATTGGTAAAATGAAGACACTGCATTTCCTTGGTCTGGCCACACAGTGGCACCTCAAGCCCAATAATCAGTTACTCAGAGAGCATTTGTGAGGGGCGGAGGGATGTTCAAGGAGTTCCCAGCCTCTGGTTTTGGATATCCATCATGCTAGCTAATCCACAGACCCTTTCTCTAAACCCATGAGCCAAAATACCAATTTAATCCTGCTGTGGGACTCAGGCTCCGACTAATCAGTCCATTATTCATTTCAGTGACCAACAATTTAGCTCTTACTAGTTCTTTGCAGATATTAACAGCTTAATCCTGACAAATTCCTGTGAGGAGTTTAAGTATTATCCCCATTATACAGATGGAGAAATGTAGTCCCAGAGAGGGGAAGTAATTTACCCACAATCACATAGGGAACAAGCGCCACAGCCAGGAACAGAACCCAGTTCTCCTGAGTCCCTACCCAGTGCTCCATCCACTGCTTTTATTTTACAAACGGGGCAAGTTGGGCACAAAGATCAACTGACATCAAAACCCCCTGTTGGTTTGGCTACTCACCCAAAGAAGCCTTTCAGGAATGCCACATAAATGAGAGGTGCAAAGAAGCTGAAGTAGAGGAACGTGGTGACGTCAACACAGCTTTGGAGGCAAGAAGAGACATGCGGTCATTTAGCGTCTGCTGTCTAATGAACACAACCATTCCATCCAGTGTCAAAGACACACTGGGCGGGGAGGGGGGAAGGGAGGGTGCGGGGAGAACAGCAGGAAGAACCTTCTATGAAACAAGTACATGACCTTGGTGCAAATGAATGAGTTCTGCCATCAAAGCCTCACCATTCCCAGGCCCTCAAGGACAGAACCAGCAGGCCCCAAGTGTCAACAGCACAGTCTCTCAGTCCAGTACATCCCAATTTAAACTCTGGGCGAGCTCCTTAATAGCAGGGCATTGCACCCCATAGCAGATCCTGCCAGTTCCAAAGCACAACTCAAGGGGTGTCCCCACACTACTTCTGGGAAACTGTCTGTCTCCATGTCTTCCATTAATATCTACTGGACATGGTCTCTCTCATTGTGAAAACCCCAGACAAGACGAAGCCAATGCCCCACCCTAGCACAAGAGGCCAGTGTGGAGAGAGCTAAGGAACAAATCCACAAACCCCTCATTCCCAGTAGCTTCCTGCACTGTTGCTTTTTCCTACAGGGAGATCTTAACAGAAGTATTGTTTAATTCATGCCAACTGCTTTATTTCCCTTTAAGGACAGTCAGGAAGTTCATTATCCCAAGACTGCCTGTGGCAGGGGGAGAAGGTGACGCAAGGCACTCATTAAATAAGTCGTCTTAATTGGGCTACAGACTTCTCTTCCTCCTCCCAACCCAAGGACCCATCTACAGTAGGAGGCAGGATGCTGGGGCCCCCTGCATACATACCACAATCCTTCTATGATATCCACACAGAGAAGGGCGCTGCCCAAGCCCTGCACCAGATTCAGCAGAGCGAGAATTCCAGCATAGACATAAAAACTCTTCCTAGCTGTAAGACAGACAAGGACACAAGGATGAAATCTAACCCCATCAGCACTGACTGAATACATGATCATGATAGACACACTCTGCTTGATGGAGGCAATGCAACACGTGCAGAGGGGAAGTGTGTCAAGCATGTAAAGGGAGAGCGCTATGGAATGCTTGGAATGCAGGAAGTCCATGTCCCATATTTCTTCCCCATACCACATCTTCTGCCAGGAGCTCTGCTGGAGACCAGGAAATAAACAGCTATATATTAATATGGTTTAATGGATGAAACCACAGGCTCATGCATCATCAAGAAAAAGGTGGAGTTAAAAAGGGTGGTGTCAGGGCAACACATGCAAGTCTGTTACAGCTGGGCACGTTGACCCGGCATTGGTCACAAGGCAAACAAATGTGTAGCACAGGTGGCAATCTTGGACACAAAGGCCTGCGACTGAACCGGATGAGGTGCTGTGGGTCAGGAATGAAGGGCATTAGTAAAGCTGCATGGAGGACAGACGAGGCATTCTGCATCAGGTGTGAGGGTATGAGCAGAACTGAAAGAGGCAAAGACTGGAATAGCAGGGGATACTGCAGATCTGGAGCAAGGTGCATTGGCAAAACTGTGGTCTGGCGAAGCCAGCCCGGAACCTGCCTCCAGCATGCCCAGCATGTCCTCTCGCTTTGGTGAGCATCACATTGACAACATTTTTTTCCTTTAAAGAATGAATAATCTAATGCAAGTATTCCAATAACCTAAACCACCCATTCCCCAGTTCAGCTACTGCAGCCATTTCAGGATGCTCCAAATGTATCACACTAACAAAAATGGCAGAGCTGCCAAACCAGACAAGACTGATTAGTAACTCCCAAGTAGTCAGTCTGGAAAGCTTAGAGCTTTTCCTTCCCAAGTAGCCAGCCAGCAGCTGTATGCCAAGATGACACAACCTCACGTGCTACACAACAAGGGGCTTTACCTTTCAGAAGCCAAGTCCTTCCTTATGGTACTCACCACACCTTACAAGACAGTCTTACTAGGACTCAAACACATTACACCTCTCCCCACTCCCACAATAATGGAAATGCCCCATTCTCTTCATTCAATCCCTTGATGGTCACAGTGGGGACACAAACATGCTCTCTCACCCTCTGTCATCTCAGGAGGGAGAGACTCTGAAATGCAAGACATGCCACCATGCAGGGATTTCACCACACAAGAATTAGCTACTTGTGCTTTACAGAGCCCCAAAGTAACCCTCATTTACCATGGATGCCTACCTGCATCCCACTGTGCTCAGACATTTTTATCTGCCAGTATGAAAAAGTGCTGGCAGCTGGAGGGCTAATACTGACCAGCTACACCAAACCTACAGTATCCAAACCACCCAGAAAATGGAGATCCTACTGAGCAGCAAACCTCTACTCAATCCCTTGCCACATACCCAACGTCCCAGTCACTGGTTGAGGAGGGGTGTGTGTGTTTGCTGTAGATTTGGTTACAGGGGATACCTAAGGAAAATGCAAACCAACCCCCACCCCCAATACATGGTTCTGTCCCAGCATTGACTGGTTATGCCATATGAAGCCTGGTGTGTCCACTTACATGGCAGAGAAATCCGGTCTTTCAGGGGAGTTTTTGGAAGAATCACCACCAAGGAATAGACCTGTTGAGGCAGAAGGAAACAGCTAGGTCCTTGCCCCTTGCAAACTGTTCTACAGTTGGCTTGGGGTTAAACTGCAAAAGTCTCAAGGGAGTGGTGGATGTGCAAAGTGCCAGGCACCCCATTGGCACTATATAAATATGAATTCACAGGTAAAAGGAAGGGAATACAGGGAACCAAGCCATTGATATTAAAGCCAATGGGAGCCCTAGGTGCTCAGCACCTTGCTGGCTCAGGCCTTTAGGGGCTCTTCACTCTGGAATACTGGGAAAAGGCATCAAGCAGAGCTAGAATTTTGCTGCCAGAAATGGAGCCCCTCCCACCCAATCTTTATTTGCCCTCCCTACCCCTCTGAGAGGCATCAACTCCCAGGTGTTCCCAGTTACAGCACTGCACACAGGGAGTTACAAGAGAATAAGCAGGTCCCTTTGGGGAGCCAGGAGCTGTCTAGTGCCTGGGGTTTTGCATTTGACTACCTGGACCCAATTCTCACTATGCTGTTTAGAAGACATCAAGCAGCTAGGTAAGTAGAGATAATAGACACACTGACTAGGGAAAAGGTATCAATTTGATACCTCTCCAGACTGTCTTTCCATGTGTCTCAGGGAGGGTCAGAACATGCTTTGTCCTTACCAGAAAGAAGAAACAAGAGCTGGCAAGCCAGAAGTGCCTTCCTCCATGGCCGTAGATATTGAAGTCTTCTGCTGAGAGGTGAGCATCAGGGTAGAGGATCTCCAGTGTCCCCTAACAGAGATAAAGGCATTATCAGGACACAGCCCCTTACAGACCCCTCTATCTCCCACACACACACACACACACCCCCCACCACAGGATACTGGACAATGGATATTTGCATTTACACATGCTCAGACAACTGCTCCACTGAACCCTGCACCTTGCATTGCTCAGACATTCCCTCCCGCTCCCAGGCAATTCAGCCTCACCTAGGAAGACAGTGGATGAGATGTGGGTGAGAAGCTGGGGACTCCAACAGAGGACTCCAACAGAGCAGAAGGAGTGGGAACGAAGTGGCAAGGGTAGGTGTCTGTTTAGTAACAGATAAGCAGCCATCTGAATGTATGTGCAATCATATGTTATTGCAAAGGGAGAGACTTTTCCCCTGGGGCCTAGGGAGCAAGCAAGCCAGGGGACCAGCCACAGTGCTTGGGTCTGGAGAACAGCTCCTGTGATGTCCCAGAAAACAGAACAGATGGGAGTCAGGAGACTGGACTCCAAGTGCCGTATTCCCTCCTCCAGAACTGACACTTCCTACTGTAACATCCAATCTGTAAAACCCTTGCGCTTGTGCACAGCTGGGAAAGAAGACCCAGTCTCATATACCTGGAGCTCATCTGAAAGCAGGCTAGACAGATCTGATTGCACAGACAATGAAGAGAAAGAGGGAGTTACTGAATCCAGATACAGTTCAGCCACTTGGTATTTAATGAGGCTCTTCCAGCATATCATGTGGTAACAATCAGCTCACTGCCTCTGTATGTGAGAGCCCGAACACTGAACAATGACTGCCCTGTTACTCTGGTACTGCCTCAAATAGAGAAGCTATTACAAAGGGTTGGCCACTGCCACTAGTGAAGATGAGAACTTGCCCAGACACACAGCACATTGTTCAGAGAGAGCGAGACGCAGCTAATATACCAAGTGGTAATGTGATGGGAAGTGGCAGGTCTCAGCTCCGGAAGAGGCAGGAGAGGCGAGGCTGTGAGGGCCCACTGGACAGCTCTAGTTCAATAAGCATGTCCTGTTTCTCCTTCCAGTTAGGATGGAACCAAAGACTGGATTTGCAAGTAATTCCCTAGATGTGAAAAGCTCTAGCACCCACTCCTCAATCCCTTCAACGAGCCAGTCCCCGCCCTAACCTGGTATTGGACTCCCTGACCCACCACTGAGCCAGCCAGTCCCCTTGACTTGGGTTGTTTTCAATCCACTGCTCTAGAGGTGAAAGGCTCCAGTCTCGCAGAATGGAGATTACTCTTAGCCATGCTTCTTTCCTCCCCAGACTCCAAAGCAACAGGCCCCTTTCTCCACACAGCTGGCCACCTTTTCCCAGGCAAACACTGCTCAACACCAAACAGTGCATTCTCCTTCGCTAGCGCTAGCTTGCAAGCCCCAGTGTGCTCACCTGGGTAACAGAGTAAGCCAGGGACAACACTGTGGTGATCACCAGTACACGCTTGACACTGGACTTGCTCTCGAGATGACCTGAAAAGAGCAAGGAGAGATCATACCCCTGGTCACCCTCACCACATCACCTGTCTCCAGGAGCTGCTGTCACACTAGAAAGCCCTTGTCTACCTCCACCCGCAGTAGGAGGATTACAGCTCATTTAACCCATGGCAGCTGTATTACTGCCCAGACTGCTTAAGCCTTTCACAGGACTCAGCATGTCACATCTATAAAACAGGAGAGTCTGACCCTGTTTCCTTCCCACCTGTCCCCACCCCAGAACAACAACTTCCAGTACGGTTACAAGTCAGAGTGAGCAGCAATGTTATCTACATAGAACTGCTGGAAACTCTTCTCTTCAGAGAACAGTTAAAGGAGGAGTCAAGTCAGGGCCAATGTCATTTGGGAGAACCTGCATTGAGGTTGTGAGCCCTCTGAGGTGGGAGATCCACTGTTTGGATATTGCACTGATGAGCATGACAGAAATATTGATAAGTACACACATGCACCTGAGGACTACTTGATGCTAAGGAGCATCTCCCTGGGCTCAAATGAAAGCACCTCTGACAGGCTGCAGAGGAGGCTTCATCCTGCCCATGCCACTAAGAGGGAAGAGGCAGCAAAAGAAGGTGGATAGAAGGGCCACGGAAGAATCTCTCTCCCAAAGACAGTGGGGTTCAAGCAAATATAATAATGACTTTAAGAAGAATTTGCCCGTGGGAAGAATTTACATGCTGGAGGGGACATTTTCAAATGTCAGCTTGTGCACCAGCATCCTCTCCTTCCCCCAATTTGCATGCACCATCACCACAAGTGCACGTGTGACTCCAACATTCATGTGCTGTCCTGGCAACTACATGAGCCACACAGGAAATTGCACAAATGACCCTGCAGGTCATTTCCAATAACGAGAGTCTTACTTGTCTCCCATCTTTATTCTAGTGATGCCCCGCTTCACAGGATTACCCCACCCCCGCTCTCCTGCAGGCAGAGGCCAGGCTGCGCACACCACCTCCACGAAAGGGAAGACACACATCCGGAGCGCTGGAAAGCAGGAAGCCTTTTGGCACCTACCGAAGGCAAGGCCTAGAATCACCACACTCAGCTCAATGGCCAGGAGGAAGAATCTCGTGATCTCCCACAGGATCTAAGAGACAACAAAGACCAGGGTTAGGAGGGCCAGGAGCCAAGGGGAAATTTATTCAGTGAGACTCCACCCCCTTGCTCTGGGGGAAGACACTCTTGAGATGGAGCTGATCATTCACATACACCAGGGGTGGCCAAACTTACTGATCCTCCAAGGTGCATGTGATAATCTTCAGAAGCTTGAGAGCCAAGCACACCTGCTCAGGGCTTCTGCCCTGCAGCAGGGTGATGGGGCTCAAGGCTTCAGCCCTGTGGGAGGTGCCTGCCAGTGTTTGGAGCTTCAGCAAGAGCAGGGCTGAAGCCCTGAGCCCTGGCTGGTGCCTCCTGAGGGGCTGAAACCCCTAGATCCCCTCCCCACATGGCAGGATCCCCTATCCCCCCCACCCCACTTCAGGGCAAAAGCCCTAACCTCTCCCCGCCCACCCCAGTCTAGTAGGTGGAGAATGCGGGGCTCTGCAAGCCACACTGTAACTATAAGAGAGCCACATATGGCTTGCAAGCTGCAGTTTGGCCAGCCCTGCCATATACCTTCCTCACCCTTTGCAGAAGATGCAGAGGAGGGTGCCGAAAAGTAACTAACCCCCCAATGATACCCCTTGCCACAAGGCCCAGCACTGCACACACTGCCCACCCAGCAGAGGAGGACTGAGTGGGAAAGAATGATGCACCACCTGAAGGACTGAGAAAGTGACCCCAGTTCAGCATAGTTAAAGTCTTCCCCCTGGGGCAGGGCGTGTCATCTCTGCTGCATTCCCAATCACTGACAACCCAAACAACATGTGTCTTCATCACCTTAGAAACTAGGACTACTGGGACTATCTGCAGCAAAACTATGACTGGGAAAATTCTAGGGCCCTCCTCTGGTGCTGCCTATCCAGGGATCTCAAACCATAATAAACTCTTAAAGCCCCCTAAGGGGCCGGTAATTATTATTTCCATTTCACACATAGGGAAACCAAGACATAGAGAGGTGAAATGATTTTCCCTAAGGTGAAGCAGTGGTATATCTGGGATTAGAACCCAGGAGTTTCAGGAGTACCCAGTATACCCCCTGGGGGAGTTACTCATGAACTTCAGAAACCAGTCGCACAACAACAATTCCTATTTAAAAAGAGATGCACCTTCTGTTATAGCACCCCATCTTGAAAAGCCACGTAACAGCACATCCCCTGTAGGGAGTACTGGACAGGATATCTATGCCCCTCCATGATTTCCCAGCACCACAAACAGCAGAGAGCTGAACAGAGGCACAGACAGTTACTCTCATGAAATCTCATCCCTTATTTAATGTTCAGACCCTGATGCATGCAACAGAGGTTCAGGAAAAAGGTTACCGTGATCTAGCTAGCCATTCACAACAAGTAGTGTGTTAAAGAGCAGTGGTCTGCCACAGGGAACGTCAGGGAGAAAGGGAACCTAGAAACTACAAGGGCACCCAGGGAACTCTGACTAGAGAAGGTTACATTTTCTAGGTCGGACTTCTGCCTCCAACAACACAAGAGCTACAGAGCATTTGATTTAGGGGATGGCCTCTTGTGTTAATCATTTAACTCTCTAGAACAAAATTTACTTTACAAAGACGTTTCCTGTTTGCTCTTTGCTGATCCAGAAACATTCAGTTATTAGGATCACAATGGACTTCAATTGTTGTTTGTTCTCAGCACTCAGGAAAGTACCCCACATTTTTCACAAGGCTGCAGCCAGGGACATTAAAGTCTGGGTGTCGCCAGTCATTAGGCAATTGTAGGAGGACCTGGCTTAGCATCAAGATGCCTCGCTGATTCATTCTCTCCTTACAAGATGGAGATTTTGCTACTGTTGATGTGTTATTTAGGAAGTTCGTTGTTCCACAGATCTGGATGCAGTGATCCTTTGGATAGGGTTATCAAAACAAGACTCCACAGTATCGATACACCATGAACATTGCAGATAAAAACATTCTTCCAGTATGCATGTAAACAGGAAGCTGCTAATCACAAGGGCCATAACTGTGCAATGCAGAAGTGTCTAGCGTCAGTGCTGTACTCACCTTATCAGCAACTGTGGCAGCATCAGAGGCACTGACTGTCATGGAGACAACAGCACGAGCAATCCCAACTAAAGCCACCACAAACACCTAGGAAAAGAAAGCAAAGGTGAGCTGGTGCCCATATGCTGCACATTGCCCAAGATGATAATCAGGAATTCTGCTCTAGGAACCAGTTTCCACCTTAGCTTGGAAGCCTAACAGTTAGTACTCAGGGACTTCTGAGTCAGGGATGCAAGACAGAGTCCGGGGGCTGGTCTCCCTCTCCCCAGGCTTACTTGGTGTGAGTATTGCATAGGCAGCAGGCTTAGACCCTGTGAAGGAATGAACGCCTAATTTCCCTCAACAACCAGTGAAAGGAGCCTCTTCCAGTCCTTATAAACAATGGCGGGGGGGGGGGGGGGGGGGAGATTCTCCAGGGTTCAAGAAGCTAATTCTTTCTTTCCCATTCCCACCACCTCAGCCCAAGTCAATCAGCAAAAATACCACTCCCGATGAGGGCAAGTGCCTAGTGACTCAATATACAGCGCTCACCAGATAACAGATACCACAGGGTATCAGCTAACAGACCTCAGATCTGTTATAAAGCAGAGCTCCACAGACCATTCATTCAACACTAGCAACCCTCAGGAATGCAGAAGATGGGAAATCAGCTGAGGCCAAGGGCTTTCATGTTTCTGAAAACACAAGTCTGTCCAAGAAGAGTTGCCAGCATTGTGGGCTAAATTATGCGAAATCCTCTAGGGATATGAAGTGGATAAACCTATCCCAATGGGGGAAAGGTCAAATCTGATTAACCAGTTCACAAGCCTTACTGGCCTTTCCATGGTGAGGGTAAGCCGGGGGGCCATATTATCAAGTGTACTGCATGGGTGTTTTGAAGCATACCACCTACTACAGATCTTCATAGCACCTTCCTGAGCAGTCCAGCTTTACATCCCAGTGGGTGCTCTGAAGGACACCCTTGCAGTGGGGTGGGGGAAGGAGTGCAACCCCGGAGAGAACGCAGTGTTGCTTCTCAGTGTAGTGCAAGGTTGGGGGAAAAGTTGCGCTGAGAAGCAAAATCTTTGAATGCTCCATGGCACCAGTTTAGCAGCAATATTTTCCTCCCCTGTATGGGACCTGGATCTTCATTGCTCCTGCTCTAAGGGGCAAAAGACTGGCCTCTCCTCAAAGCCCATACTTAGTTTTAACAATAAAGAAACTGCATCAGCTCACTAAGGAATCAGTAAATCGCACTAATGCAACTCTTCAGGTAGGTTTTGAGAAGGGGAAAGAGGAGATGTAGGCTGTCTTTAGCTGTCACCAGTCCAACAGGCTGCACCATGCCCTGGGAGAGGAGAATCTTCATTCGCTTTTTAGAAACCAGGCAGAGAGCGTTGTCTGAAGGGACACTGTCAATTTACAAATCCTGATTTCAAAGGAAACATTTTATGTCCTCTTTTTCCTACCAGTATACCCGAGATTAGAAAAGGGAGAAATGCTTTGCACTGTCTCTGCTGTTGGGTTACTTCTTGCTCCTCCCAAAGCCAACAGTCTAGACAGTTTCACTTTTGTTTCTTTCCTTTAGTTTTTGGTCAGTTGCACTTTTCTGTTCCATGGCACTTGCTCCCTGCTGAGCCAATTGCACACACACACAGACACCATTGGGAAAGGTTTAAACCCAAATTTAAAACTATTGATAATGCTTTTTAAAATTCCTGGACATTTTTCTAATTATTAGATTGTTCAAATATTTGCTACCACCACAGGCCACTCCCTGACATGCAGGGCCTGCGTTACTTGACTGTACCCCCTTTCCACAGCTCAGAACTGCCAATTACAGATTGAGTCTAGGTTTGCTATTATCTGTGCCTCAGTTTTTCACACTTCCTGGTTTCTGTCTGTTACTACTCATTCCTAGTTTGAGGAAAGACACCTCTCCTCTTGCTCATGTATAAACAAGCATTTCCCTCTACCAAGGTGAACTCTTTCCTGCAGGGCACTGTACTGCTGCCGCATTACTCCCACTGACAGACAACAGATATACGCATGCTGTTTTGAGGCAGCCAGGGGCCTGACTGCACACCTGTGACAGCAGTAGCTACTACAGAGACTTTCCTACCCTGATTAGAGGCTGCATGTGACTTTTTAAACTGTGGAAAGGGAAAGGAGATCCTATGTGTTTGAGACTGTTCTCATCCACATGTTCTGTTTTCACCCTCCAACCTCACATCACCAAGAATCCATGAGAACACTCTCAAAACCAAAGCTGGGCCATCCAACTGGAACAAGCAGCCACTTTCCCGCTGCCTCAGAGAGGAATTCCCAGGCTGGGGGTCTCTAGGTTCCCGGAGCTCAACTGGAACCCATCACATCAGGATTTTCTATAGACGGTTAATGTGCAGTCTCTTTCTGGCAGCTTTCATGCATTTCATTTTTCAGGGGATTCGCTTCCACTATATCTCAGGGAAACGTTAGTGTTGTTTTAAATGTGACATATTGTAAGAGAGGCAATGAGCAGGGAAGATACAAGATACTAGATAGCAAGGTGAAGTAAAAAAAAAATTGCGCTAGATTAAAAACAGGTCACTTAATGGTAGAGAAAGACCCAACCCAAAACACCCCTATCCAAACATCCCCCAAGTCTCAGAGAAGTGGAATCCTGATCGGGATCCAAACTCTGAAGCTCTGTGCCCATTTCTAACAGTGAATCTTAATTTAAAAAGAAAATCTATATGTTTATGCAGGAGCCAAAAGGCTTTTACCTCAGAGGGATCTGACTCAGGTTCTCCCCGAATGATAAATGTTCTGGGAAGGCGGGTGAGGGCAGACAAAAAACAAACACACACACACCACTTTAACACTACCCAATCAATTCAGAGAGCAGTGCTGGTACTCACTAGTATGTAGAAGGCAGTAAAGATGGGGCTGGAGGTGGCATGGATCTTGGCCCTGGCAGAGGGCAGTTTCCAGAGAAGAAAGACAAAGAAAAGTACATTGGGAACCAGAAGCATAAGGTCCCAGTAGCGGACTCTGCAAAAAGTAAAATAAAATAGTTAAAAGTGCATTTGCATGATCTCCCTCTACCCAGAGGCAGGCGCCAGCCTCACTTTCCCCTGCTCCCACACCTGAAAGGGAAAGCCATCATTCCCTGGACAATGTCCAGCCCCAGCTCCTACACCTCACCTGGACTTCCCAATGTCTTCATATAACAAGAGCAGGCACTTGTGTGGCACAGTGATGTTGGTGTCGTTGATTGCCCATGTTGTTGTTTGGGGCAGAGCCGTCACATTATCTGAGGCCATAACCAGGGCAGTGGCAGCAGAGTGGGTGATATTGTTGTACGTGGAGAACCTCACCACAGACGTCACGGACTCGGACATCCTGCCTCTGCTCTGGACATGGTACAGAGAGTTAGAGTCACACACAGTGGGTGCTAAGACCAAGCATGGTACAACACAGAACAACCAAGATGAAAGCAAAAAGCAACCTGAAATCAACTGAGCAGGAAGATGAGCAAAGAGCGTCCCTGACATTAGACCCTATGTAACTGCATCCTACTCACTACCGCAAATTACCAACATCAGCCCTTTTCATCCAAGGAACTCCAAGCAGTCACCAACAAACTAAATCCCCACCACTTTTGGGATATAGGTTACTATCACTGTCCCTAATTTATAAATGTAGAAACTGAAGCACAGAGTTATTCAGTGACTTCTCCAATGTCACACTGGGGGACAGCCAAGTGTAGAACCCAGGGGCCCAGGGTCACAGTTACCTGTTCTGTCCACTGTACCACACACCCTCTCCCTAGCATTTTGAAGGAAGATGAGATTGGTTTCAGCAGGGGAGTGGGCAGTTACCATATGACCTGTCTTTCCTGAATGCATACACACACTCTCCTTGCCTATATGCCTGACCTATCTCCACATCTCTCAGGTACCAGGGGCTGCTCCTGCTGGGTTATTAGTTGTCATTCATATGTTATTGGGCCAAATTCTGCACTCACATCCATGAAATCCCAAGTCGTGGCCACTGACTTCAGTGGGGTTGCAGAAACCGGCCCCATGATTTCTTCTAAGGACCCAACCATACCACAGTCCCAACTGGGCTCACGCACATAGTACTTTCAAACAGACATGCAGATTATATACAGATCAGTCCAGCACCAGAGAAATGCAGCCTGTGAGGCAGTGTCATGCTATGCTTCATGGGACTTGATGTGTCATGGGGTTAAAGCAGACTGGGAGACGGGAGACCTAGATTGACAGGAGACCTAGGCTTAGATGATTTAGTTGGGGATTGGTCCTGCTTTTAGCAGGGGATTGAACTAGATCAGTGGTTTCCAAACTGGGGCGCGCACACACCCCAGGGGGTGCACGAGATGATCCCAGGGGGTGCGCGGCAGCAGGAGCGCCGCCGGACGGCACTCCGCCTTTTTTTTCTTTGGCGGCAGCTCTGCATGTCCACAGCCAGTGTTCCCCTGCGGCTGGTTTTCCGGTCTTCTTCCGTCGGCGGCACACCTGCGGCTCGTCTTCCGGTCTTCACCCTGGGAGTGCGCGAGCCAAAAAGTTTGGAGACCTCTGGACTAGATGACCTCCTGAAGTCCCTTCCAACCCTGAGATTCTATGATTGCATCACTAGTCCTGCAGCTGACGTGATGCATGACCTTGGTCCAATCCCCTCTCTACACAGCAGTTTCCCCTGCTGTAAATAGGAACCCGACCCCCTTGCAATGTGCTTTACATTTCACAGACCCAAGATGCAATACAACTGCAAAGTCCTGTTCTCTCTAGAACCCAGCTCTCCCCAGCAGAGCCATCACAGAGCACAGTGAGATGAAGAAAACCTGTCTACTGTCATCACAACGTCACATGTCTCTGGGTAGCGGGTGTAGACATGCCACTGATAGGGTATGGCCACTGAAAAAAAACCCACCACTCACAGTAGCCAGCCTCAGACACTGGTTCAACTGACTCAGGTTAGTGGGTCTCACACTATTGGGCTAAAAATAGCAGTGTAGACATTCTGGCTCAGGCTGCAGCATGGGCTCTGAGACTTCTCAAGGGAGGAGGGTCTCAGAGTCTGGGCTCCAGCCCAAACCAGGAATGTCTACACGGCTAATTTTAAACCCTGGAGCATGAGCAAGAATCAGTTGACCCAGGCTCAGAGACTTTCCATTGCAGGGTTGTTGGGGTGGGGGGTGGGGGAGGGTTTGTTGGTTTTTTCGCAGTGTAGATGTACAGATAAAGCTTTGGCAGCCAGTTTGCTGTAGCTAATCCAGGATTAATCTCAACAAAATTCCCCTTCATGTGGTTTCAAGCCACAGCCAGCACTGTGAAAGTGAGCAGAAAGGATGAGTGAGTTTAGGAAGGTAGGGGTTTTTGCCACATGCTGGCAGCAGGAGTCAGCAAATGGACACTCTCACAGATGGGAGGAGGAGAGGTACAGCTCGGTGTCATCTGCTGAACCTTTATCATTCAGGGTTTACTCTTCCAGGGGCTGCCTGAAACTCTCATACACAGAGCTGTTCTTTCTTCTGGAAAACTGGGATCCTTTCCAGGGCTTACAAGGAAGGGTGAGTGGGGGAGCTCTCTGCTAACAGACCCACTTTTCATCCCTACATTCTAACAGGTACTTGTTGGGCTGTGGATTTCTGTAATGATCACGGTATGTTTCACTGCCTTAGGTACATAACATTAAACAAACACACTCTTGGGAAGATTAACTTTGTGCTGAGGTGGCAATTGCTGTGCCAGAAATCCTAGTTTGGCAGAGGTTCCAATGAGTGACCTTCAGATTATGGAGACATCCTCTCCTCCCCCAAGAGGTGCATTTCATCTTCTCCACTTCCCACAATTCCTAATCAGCATAGTCACTGAAACAGGCATTTTCTCTAATTACTTTGCTCTATCCTTCTAGCCCGACACATGCGACGGACCTCTTCACTCTAGGAAGGGCAGGAATTGGGAAGGAAAGGGTGGATACCATCATGCTTTCCCACACAGCAGAGATTCTGCCTAACTTTTTTTTAAATAGGATTCCGAAGGCAGGGAAAACAGCACCATGAGCGCAGGGAGGGGAGAGAGAGTCATGAAAACAACTGTGAACCATGACACCCCAGTGACATCCACTCTGGGACACAGCATCTGACCTGCCTTCCCCAAGCAGAAAGAGCCTGGGTAGAAATCAGTCTATCTGGGAGTTAAATAGGAAAGAACAAACATCTTTCTTCTAGAGGGCATCCCAGAGACGCCAGATCCTCTCCTTAAAAGTCACCGGTATCATGCAGATACAACAGTGGTGATAAGCAGAGCTGGGCTGGCCAGATCTAAGATCTACAATCACAAAGCCTTGAAGGGCAAGTCGATACTGAGCTTGCCTCTCAACCAGGATACTAGTTCTGGGCTAATGCTATATGTCCTATTTTTCTTCCAAAGACGCTTGATAATAAAAGTAATAAGACATCTAGCACTGAGGAACAAGCCAGGCTAAGTTGCACTGTTTATAGTGGTTAGGGGTTATAGTAAGGAACATCAGTATAGTGAATTGATCAAGGGTCCTTGCTCTGCTCTCATTGAAGCACTGAGCATTTTTGCCACTGACTTCAATGGGAGGAGGAACAGTCTCCAGGCTACATAGCCTTAGCTCCTTCATCCACCACAGGATTGCACCTTAACAGCATATTCCCCAGGGCTTTGTCCAGTCTAGTCTGAAATACAATCAGTTGTATGTATTGGAAGAGATGTTTCATTAGGCCCTTCTACACCGCCAACACCACCATGTTAAACTCTGTTGATGCTGACCTAGGTTGGCCCAGGCTGTGTGGATGAGGCAAAATCATATTAAAGCCAGGTTAAAAAAAAAAAAAATTAGTACTATAGCTCAGGTCAGGTCCCTCTTCTTTCTCCCACAGGAAGTGTTTCTTTGTCAGACAGCAAATCAATTCACACTCTTCCTTCCCCATATTTTGGACAGAGCTGAAGCCATTCTGACCTAAACTACATCAATTTCTCTGCCCAAACCCTGGACTCAGAAGGGACAATAGAAACAGGAACATGTGCCTGGCTATTTAGATCTTACCATTATTATTTCTCTAGGCCTAGAAGCCCTAGTCATGGAATAGCATGGAGCACTCATGTTATTGTTGGTGTGACATAAAAATGGTGGGTATTTTTGCCCCCCTCACTAAAAAAAAGGTGGATTTTTTTTTTAAAATCTTATCTTATTTTTAATTAGGACATTCTAACAATTTCAAAGATAGATGAAGTTTGTGGCTGAAATTACTGGACAGCAGTCTGATCTCTCAAGGCCCGTCTCCTCCACAGCTGAGTTACACAGCTAGCAGAAAGAAAAGGAGGACTTGTGGCACCTTAGAGACTAACAAATTTATTTGAGCATAACCTTTCGTGAGCTACAGCTCACTTCATCGGATGCATTCAGTGGAAAATACAGTGGGGAGATTTATATACACAGAGAACATGAAACAATGGGTGTTACCATACACACTGTAACGAGAGTGATCAGGTAGTTGTAGCTTGGTTTCCCAGACTGGTGAGGAAAGGATATTTTTCTTCCTTTCTGAGAACCATGTTAGAAACCTGTTTATACATTACATGGCATGATCAGCAGCTTTTCCACGTACAAGCAGCCCTGATCACAGAAAACTCTGCTAACATCCATCACATTTAAATGCAACTGTTATTGCAATGTCTTTTAAGGTGAAAATAAGGGTTGGGGGGTGAATTGGGGGTGGGGAGAGGAAGGTTGAAACACAGCTTTTCAAGAGTCACCATATCAATGTTTGCTTCAAATTTCCTGCACCCTCATTTTGTCCTCGGGACAAGCTCACGCGATGGGTTTTTCCCACCCAGTGGCAGAAATACATTTACTTAATTCCCCTCTCCCCTCCCAGTTTCAATTTCACATCAGAATTTGAAGCAAGTTTTAAAAAGAAAATCACAATGCTAAAAAAATAAATAGCAGAAGTCTCAACAGTGACTCAAACCCACAATATAATGAAGCGTAGGTTATGAGCAGAGTCCTTCATACATATCCCTTAGATTAGCACAGCAGACAGGAAGATAGTGCTGCCTTCTCATGGAGGGGTGAGAGGAGTAGCAAAGAAACCCACAGTAAACGAAGTCAACATACCCCATGTAGGAGAGGAGGGAAGGTGGGATGACCACCTGCTTAAAGCAAATGAAGGACTCTGGTGATCCTCACCCCCACTCCAGCTCCTTTACATCACACACCAGAGGTACCAGAGCAGAATAAATGGGCCCTAGAAGCCCTGGTTCCAGCCACAAGAAAATTGCCCCAGTGAAGGCAGTAAGGATGCCTCCAAAGAGCCACCTCACCAACCACCCTTGGTCCCAAACAGCACTGTAGCCATAGAAGGCTAGGTAACTCAGGCCCCTATGTCTAAGAGAGATGTTTGTGTCATGCCGGTGGCCTGGAGCACGACTTAAAGATGTCTTAGTCACCCCCACCCTTCAGCTACAAGTTCTGAACAGTACCACATAAGAGAATCTCACCTCAGTTATTGTCTTAGTTCTGTCACCCAAACACTGTGACAACTCAGGCAAATCACTTAGCCTCTCTGTGTTTCAGCTTCCCCATCTGTAAAATGGGGTATTCCTCATCTGCCTCTCCAATAGGGCTGTAAAGTTAAACTCATTAAATTCTGTAAGGTACTTCAGGATCTTTTGATGAGAGACACCTAGAGAAGTGCAAAATATTACGTGCACTGGACATGAAAGGTCTTAGCGTTCTGCCATTTGAGCTCACTTGACCATGCCAGAGCAGACTTGATTGAGAACAGAGATTTTCAACCTGTGATCTGCAGACCCCTGGGGGTCTGCAAACTACATCTAAGATTTTGAAAGGGGTCCTCACCTCCATTTGAAATTTTTTAGGAGTCTGCAAATGAAAAAGGTTGAAAACCACTGGTTTAGAACACAATCTAGTTTTTAAAAGCTAGTGTTTTCTGATGTGTGTGAGGATTAACAATAGATGCAACATACTCTCACACACAAGTGTTACCACTGCCATCTATTTCAACAATTTCTCTTTCCTAGGTATCCCACCCTTAGTACCGCACAGATATTTTTTGCTCCATGTTAGCAATGAGTAATTTTTAGTTGATCACATATTGCAGAATATTTCGAATTTAGTTTCTGTTCACAATGAGTACCTGGAGCTCAACTACATTGCAACCAGTATCGTGGAGTGATCATATTAAGTACCACAACAAAAATCTTCAATAAGAAAGACTGCTTGTGCACCCTTGGCAGATTTAAAGTCCAACATATCAACTGCCTTCAAACTCACCTAAAACAGTATCAAAATCCAACAGAATTGTTTGAAAAATCTTAAGTTTGGTCCTGATTGTGCAATGAGCTCTGAGTGAACAAGGTCCTGAGCCCGCATGGAGCCCCACTGTAGGATCAACACCTTATCATTAAGTAAGAAACTCAGGCCAACATTTTAAAATGTGTATACCTCATGTTAAACACCTAATTCCATACTTAGCACCTAAACAAGTAGCCTAACTTTCTGAGGCACTGAGTACCCACCACTCCCAAAAGAGTTTGAAAATCAGGCCACCTATGAGGTGTCTAACAAGACACTGAACTTGAGGCACCCAAGTTTGAAAAGTCTGGCCTAAAATTTAAAATTTAAGTAAAACTTGCTCCCAAGTTAAGAGGCCAGGTCTGTCAAATTCTGTTTCCAGTCATAACAAGAGCTTTGTTTGGGAACACAGGGGTACTTCAAAAAGGGATTCAATAATCATCATAAGGAATTCTCCCAAACGTCTCCCACTTCATACAGTAAAGCTGCACTCCCTCTTAGTAAAGGCTTGTAAAAGAATAGCATTTGTACATTCTCAGGCAGATCCTCAATATGCAGGCTCACATAAAGACTCCCGGTGATGGCTATAATTCACACACGATGCAGTAAGTTGTTGGTGCTTCCTAACAACAGCTGGGCCAAGCTGCCACTGCCTTCCATCTGCCCAGGAAATTTGCTTAATTTCCATTTTGAAACATTCACTTCTCACGGAAGAGGTTTGCAGTCAACTTCAATGTTTCTCAAAAACAACACTGAAAGCTCCCAGTCAGCAGCACCCAGGCAGGGAACAGACATTGTGCTGCTAGAAGTTACTGGTTTAAGAAACCCAGTGTACATTCAAAAAACACAACTAGCAAAAAGAGAGAGTATTTCTCATCTTCTTTAGAACTCCTGAGACCAGCAACAACCTCCCCAACATACACACATCCACAGAATAAATAGATTGAACAGGTATTTATTTCCCATTGAAGCCTAGTCTACACACAAAGAACCTGTCTACACCAGGAAAAAAGGTGTATTGTTAAACTGTAATACGTTACACTAAAATCCTAATGTAGCCAGAGCAAGTTATAATTTTAACATATGTTAGCAGATCAGGAGAAGTCCTAGGCTTCCCGCTAGCATGTTAAAACTATCCAAACACACCCCAAATTACTTCACTATAACTAAAGGTTTGTTTTAAAGCTATTTAGTTAAACCTGTGAAAACCCTTGTGTGGACACCCTTGTGTCAGTTTAAACCTGGATTATATCAATTTAGCTTGTATTAGTAAATGTATAGGCACAAACTAAACCTACATAACCTGTTTTTAACTGATACAAATGTGTCCACATGGGGGTTTGCAACAATTATTTTAGTTTTTAAAAGTGATTTTAAAAACGCATGCCACTTCTGCATGTCGCCAACCTCTAAGAAGCTCATCGCTCTCATATTAGCACATACCTGCCCAAAGGAAGGCTTGAGGAGGGGGGATATGAATCACAGAAATGCAGGGCTGAAATGGACCTGGAGAAGTCATCAAGTCCAGGCCCCTGCACTGAGGCAGGGCAAAGGAAACCCGACAGGTGTTTTCCCAACCTGTTCTTAAAACACCTGCAAGGACCAGGATTCCACAACCTCCCTCCCAAGCCTATTCCAGGGCTTAACTACCCTTACAGCTAGGAAGTTTTTTTCCTAGTATCTAACCTAAACCTCCCTTCCTGCAGATCAAGCCCATTGCTTCTTGTCCTACCTCCAGCGGACACGCAGAACAATTGTCCACAGTCCTGTCTAGCAACCCTTAACAGCTGACTAGTGTGATCAGCCCCACACGGACCTCCGTCCTTGAAAAGATTTTGAAGCCCAGGGCGTCCCGAGGGCCCTGGCCACACAGCACCCGGCACCGAACTGACCAGCCCCGCGGCGACTCGCCCCTTCCCTGTCTCCCCCGCCAGCCCGCGCCTGGCACCAGGGACACGGACCCAAGCCGTGTCCAAACAGGGCCCCGCGGACACCAGCGGGGCCCGCCCCCCACGGCTGCCAGCCCGGCAGCGACCCCGCGCCTCGGGGGGTGCCAGCCTACAGCCCCGCCAGGCCTCAGGCCCGGCGCCGGGCTCCCCCTTGCGCGGAGCTGGCCCCAGCCGCCCCCCGGGAAACCCTCCGCCCGCGTGGGCGCGGGGCTCCCTCTCCCGGCGGGGGCCGGCCAGGCGGCGGGGAGCCCGGCCGCGCCCACCCCAACCGTCACCTGCTCGGCAGAAGCCGGCGCTGCCTGACCGGCGCTGCTCAGCCGCGAGCCCCCAGCCGGGCCAACCCCCAGCCGCGGCTCCGGCAGCTTCCACCGGCGGCGGGCTCGGGGAGCGTCGCGAAAGAGCCACCCCACAGGGGAGCCGCAACCCTGCCCATGGCAGCTATCCTCCCGCTGGCGCCCCCATTCCCTCCGGGTGGGGTCTCCTGCGGCTGGACGAGCCCATGTAAGCTGGAGAAGACTCAACTTCCCGCAAGGGGGAAGGCATGGCCTATTCGTCTGGGGCTAGAATTGGTATTGACAGAGGATCTCTTGGCCGGAGTTCTTCGCCCAATCACGAGGTGCCTCAATCAAGAGACTTGCCAAAAAGAGCAACAAAAGGGCCACAGGAACCAATGGAGTTCCCTGGGAGGCGGGACTTACCCTGCAGGACCGTCACGGTCTAAAAGGTGCAGGGACACAATTCACTCCTCTCCTGCCAAGCACCGAAGGGTATTGGCAGAATGGGTGGGGAACTCGGAGTAAGGCGCTAGGGTGAGCAAGGGTGCCAGAATCTGGGCCACAATGAATACGGAGGGTAAAGAGAAAACAGAGGAGCTGGGTAGAGAACGGAAGGTACAAAGCAGGGCAGGACAGGTACAAACGGAGAGATCTATTGCACGAGGGTCTAATGGAGAGAACTGGGTTAGGATTGCAAAAGAAAATAAGCCAAATACTGGAAATCAGATGGAAAGGTCAGGATAATATAATGGATCCCAACACTAAACCAAACAGCTTAATGTGAGAGAGCCACAGGCAGTTTCAGGGTAAAACAATTTGATTGCACAGTACGTTATGTGTAAAATGCTTTGAGATCTCCAGACGGAAGCTGCCAGAGGAACGCGAAGTGTTGAATAATTTGTGTTGCAGTCTCAGTCATTAGACAAAAGCCGTCCCTGAGGCAACTACCCTTTCATCTATCAACACCCACTTCCGCTGGGATCACGACAAGACGTTAACCAGCTTACTGTGACTAACTTGGGAGGCAGTTGAGCAAATATTTGCATATATAAAGAGAACATATGTACACACTGTATCTATTTTTGATTGTAATTCCTCTTCCCCTAACCCACCCATTCATTGTCATGTTTCTTCTTGGACTGTAAACTTTTCCGGGCAGGATCCCTGTCAATAGGACCATCATATTGACTGGAGTCTCTAGGCACTGCCACAATACAAGTAATATAATAAGAATTATTAAATAGGCTCATATAGTCCAAAGAGTTGCAGAATAGTGTCTACTGTCTTCAGATCTTTGTATCTTGCTTTCTGGAAGTATAATTCAATTCTCATTGATTTAACTGAGAGCTATATTGAGCCTGGGGTTGGCAGAGGCTGGGGATACAGTTAAACCAGCACCCCACACTTTTAGAAGTTCCCTGCTGATTTGACAATTTCACACCTTTCCCTCCACTCACTGGCTACTTTTTTTTTTTTAAAGCCACAGCATACATAAGATACTTGTCTTCACTTTCCAGACCTTTGACAATCCCCATCGCCATCCCCTCCCACCTAAACCTTGTCATTCATTATCAAGATGTCAACCAACCTCCATTGCCCACTTGTTAAATTTTCACACAAGCACTGTCATGCTTTTCCCATTCTGCCTTCACACTTGGGAGGAGCTCCCCATAAACCTCTGCAAAACTAACTAATTATCTTCCCTTCAAATTGCTCCTTAAAACTCTCCCCTGCCACAAAGCCTACAAAAAATTTGACAATGGTTAGACTGCTGGTGCATTGAGGCCACTGCCTATCATGCTGACCCATACAACCGCATTGTTTACATACATACATACATACACACACACACACGGTCCTCTGGCCTATGTCTTAATAAATACTTTTCTATCTGGAATCAATAAGTATTGAGCTCTCCACACCTCTGTGCTTAGGTCTGTGGCTTACATAGGTGCACACTCAAAGGTGTGACACTGTGCTACCTCTTCATCTTTCCAATGTTGTCTTTCCATCTTTCCATTTTCATTTGCTTCCTGGGTTTTCTAATGGGAACATAGGCATTATTATTAATAATAACAATAGTGTTTTCATCTGTAGATCTCAAAGCATTTTACAATACCAGGTGAGACAACAGCTACTTGCCTGAGAGGTTGAGAAATTTAGCAGACTTTGTATAACCTTGTTAACTTCTGGTGGACCCCTGGCAGAGCAGTCACTATGGCATCTCTAACTGTTCCAATTCACTCTACTTTGCTTCAAGGAAATCTCATTTTATTGGTGACAGGTTTCAGAGTGGTAGCCGTGTTAGTCTGTATCAGCAAAAAAAAAACAAAACAGGGAGTCCTTGTGGTACCTTAGAGACTAACAAATTTATTTGGGCATAAGCTTTCATGGGCTAAAATCCACTTCATCGGATGCATGCAGTGGAAAATACGGTAGGAAGATATATGACAAGACTAATCAATTAAGGAGAGCTATTATCAGCAGGAGAAAAAAAAACTTTTGTAGTGATAATCAGGATAGCCCATTTCAAACAGTTGACAAGAAGGTGCAGTTGACAAGAAGGTGTGAGTAAAAGTAGGGGAAAAATTAGCATGGGGAAATAGTTTTTATTTTGTGTAATGACCCATCCACTCCCAGTCTTTATTCAAGCCTAATTTAATGGTGTCCAGTTTGCAAATTAATTCCAATTCTGCAGTTTCTCATTGGAGTCTGGTTTTGAAGTTTTTTTGTTGGAGAATTGCGACTTTTATGTCTGAAACTGAGTGACCAGGGAGGTTAAAGTATTCTCCGACTGGTTTTTGAATGTTATCATTCTTGATGTCTGATTTGTATCCATTTATTCTTTTGCGTAGAGATTGTCCGGTTTGGCCAATGTACATGGCAGAGGAGCACATGATGGTATATATCACATCGGTAGATGTGCAGGTGAACGAGCCTCTTATGATGTGGCTGATGTGATTAGGCCCTATGATGGTGTCCCTTGAATAGATATGTGGACAGAGTTGGCAACGGGCTTTGTTGCAAGGATAGGTTCCTGGGTTAGTGTTTTTGTTGTGTGGTTGCTGGTGAGTATTTGCTTTAGGTTGGGGGGCTGTCTGTAATCGAGGACTGGCCTGTGAGAGTGAGGGATCGTCCTTAAGTATAGGTTGTAGTTCCTTGATGATGCGCTGGAGAGGTTTTAGTTGGGGGCTGAAGGTGATGGCTAGTGGCATTCTGTTACTTTCTTTGTTGGGCCTGTCCTGGAGTAGATGACTTCTGGGTATTCTTCTGGCTCTGTCAATCTGTTTCTTCACTTCAGCAGGTGGGTATTGTAGTATTAAGAACGCTTGATAGAGATCTTGTAGGTGTTTGTCTCTGTCTGAGGGGTTGGAGCAAATGCAGTTGTATCTTAGAGCTTGGCTGTGGACAATGGATCGTGTGATGTGGTCTGGATGAAAGCTGGAGGCATGTAGGTAGGAATAGCGGTCAGTAGGTTTTCGATATAGGGTGGTGTTTATGTGACCATCGCTTATTAGCATTGTAGTGTCCAGGAAGAGAATCTCTTGTGAGGACTGGTCCAGGCTGAGGTCGATGGTGGGATGAAAATTGTTGAAATCATGGTGGAATTCCTCAAGGGCTTCTTTTCCATGGTCCAGATGATGAAGATGTCATCAATGTAGTGCAAGTAGAGTAGGGGCGTTAGGAGATGAGAGCTGAGGAAGCGTTGTTCTAAGTCAGCCATAAAAATGTTGGCATACTGTGAGGCCATGTGGGAACCCATAGCAGTGCCGCTGACTTGAAGGTATACATTGTCCCCAATGTGAAATAGTTTTGGGTGAGGACAAAGTCACAAAGTTCAGCCACCAGGTTTGCCGTGACATTATCGGGGATACTGTTCCTGACGGCTTGTAGTCCATCTTTGTGTGGAATGTTGGTGTAAAGGGCTTCTACATCCATAATGGCCAGGATGGCGTTTTCTGGAAGATCACCAATAGATTGTAAATTAATGGAAGTCAGTGGTGTCTCGAAGATAGCTAGGACTGCTGGTAGCGTAGGGCCTGAGGAGAGAGTCTACATAGCCAGACAACCCTGATGTCAGGGTGCCAATGCCTGAGATGATGGGTCATCCAGGATTTCCAGGTTTATGGATCTTGGGTAGCAGATAGAATACCCCTGGTTGTGGTTCTAGGGATGTGTCTGTGCAGATTTGTTCCTGTGCTTTTTCAGGGAGTTTCTTGAGCAAATGGTATAGTTTCTTTTGGTAGCCCTCAGTGGGATCAAAGGGTAATGGCTTGTAGAAAGTGGTGTTGGAGAGCTGCCTAGCAGCCTCTTGTTCATATTCAGACCTATTCATGATGACGACAGCACCTCCTTTGTCAGCCTTTTTGATTATGATGTCTGAGTTGTTCCTGAGACTGTGGATGGCGTTGTGTTCTGCACAGCAGAGGTTATGGGGCATGTGATGCTGCTTTTCCACAATTTCAGCCCGTGCACATCGGCGAAAGCACTCTATGTAGAAGTCCAGACTGTTGTTTTGACCTTCAGGTGGAGTCCACGCAGGATCCTTCTTTTTGTAGTGTTGGTAGGAAAGTTTCTGTGGATTAGTGTGATGTTCAGAGGTGTGTTAGAAATATTCCTTGAGTCGGAGACGTCGAAAGTAGGATTCCAGGTCACCGCAGAACTGTAACATGTTTGTGGGTGTGGAGGGGCAGAAGGAGAGGCCCCAAGATAGGACAGACTCTTCTGCCAGGCTAAGAGTATAGTTGGATGGATTAACAATATTGCTGGGTGGGTTAAGGGAACCACTGTTGTGGCCCCTTGTAGCATGTAGTAGTTTAGATAGTTTAGTGTTCTTTTTCCTTTGTAGAGAAGCAAAGTGTGTGTTGTAAATGGCTTGTCTAGTTTTTGTAAAGTCCACGAGGAAGTTTGTGTGGAAGTATTTTCCACTGCATGCATCCAATGAAGTGGGTTTTAGTCCACGAAAGCTTATGCCCAAATAAATTTGTTTGTCTCTAAGGTGCCACAAGTACTCCTCGTTTTTTTTTCATTTTATTGGAATATTTTAGCACTGGTGGAAGGTGCTGACTTGATGACCCTGGAGACTGTAGTCCTATATCCACAAGACAGGTGCAGCATGAGCTGCAACAGGGCAAGCTTTGCTCTCACCAACCCATGTGCCTCACTCTTGCCTTGTATAGGGGAGTTCAGTCTTCTTGGCTCATTCAATCCTTGCCATCTGCTGGGACTGCCAAAAATGAAGGTCAATTAGTTTAATCCTGGTGGTAGTGGATTTTGTTGGTCACCATTCCACTAGGACAGTGGTTCTCAAACTTTTGCACTGGTGACCCCTTTCACATAGCAAGCCTCTGCGTGTGTGTCCCCCCTTATAAATTAAAAACACTTTAAAATATATTTAACACCATTATAAATGCTGGGAGGCAAAGTGGGATTTTGGGTGGAGGCTGACAGCTCATGACCCTCAATGTAATAACCTCGTGATCCCCAGTTTGAGAATCCCTGCACTAGGAATTAGACTGATTTCACAAAACTCATCTCACTCAAGCCACCAGGCAGTTATCAGATGGTAAAAGACAGCCTTTAGCTGGATTCAGACCAGCAGATGGGTGTGAAGGGTTCCCTACCCTTCTCAATCCCATGGAGCTTCCCAATATGTAGTCTCACCTAGAGGCGGACAAGCCTGGATCCAAACATTTGGGCCATTTCAAAACTAGCCACTGATTTTAGCTGCCCAACCTGAGCCACACAAGGGCCTGATTTCCTGAGCATCCGGAGCGCCCATGTATTTTATTCAGTCATCTCTGAAAATCTGGCACAATGTGTCTGAAGTTGGGTACCTGTAAAAACTTGTTGGGTACTTGTGGACACTTGGAAAAGTGCGGGCATCGGTCTGTCTCCTCCTTGCTCACCCCATCCAGCTGTCCCGTGCCTGGAATAAAGTGCCACCTTGTGGTGAGATCAACGCACTGCAACGTTAAATTCCCTTGATCTTTGGTTTTCTTGTTTATCCATCAACCCCGGGGAAAAAATTTCACACTTGCCATCTGGTCACCCTATACCTAGCACCCGTCTCCTCTCACTCCCCCTAGCTCCCCCCACCCTGGCCAGCTCCCATCTCCTCCCACCCAATCCAACCCCCCATCCCTTCCCAGTCCCCCCACCCCATCTTCCACCCATCCCAGCCCCTCCCCCCTAAGCCCCTCAGCCAGCCCCCATCTCCTCCCACCCAGCCCAAGACCCGTCCCGTAGCACCCTGACACCTTCCCTAATCCCACGCGTCTCTCGCCTAGTCACAACATTCTGATGAATATTCATGAGCGGCTCGTTAATTATTCATGAGGTTTCGCGGGCTTTTACCGACCACGTGGGGTTGCTTTTTCGCGCGCGGGAGTTGAGCCGGTAGAGGAAGCTGCAGCGGGGATGGCGGTGAGTGCCGGGGCCCAGCCGTGGATGACCCTTGGGAGCTGGGGTCTGGATAGGGGGTGACTCCCGGGGCCTTGAAATCCCCTCCCCCCCCCCGGTGCCCTGGGCTCTGCATAGGGGAGGGGCCCCCTGGGGCACGGAACCCTCCCCCCCCCGGTGCCCTGGGCTCTGCATAGGGGAGGGGCCCCCTGGGGCACGGAACCCTCCCCCCCCCGGTGCCCTGGGCTCTGCATAGGGGAGGGGCCCCCTGGGGCACGGAACCCTCCCCCCCCCGGTGCCCTGGGCTCTGCATAGGGGAGGGGCCCCCTGGGGCACGGAACCCTCCCCCCCTCCCCCGGTGCCCTGGGCTCTGCGTGGGGGAGGGGCCCCCTGGGGCACGGAACCCTCCCCCCCTCCCCCGGTGCCCTGGGCTCTGCGTGGGGGAGGGGCCCCCTGGGGCACGGAACCCTCCCCCCCTCCCCCGGTGCCCTGGGCTCTGCGTGGGGGAGGGGCCCCCTGGGGCACGGAACCCTCCCCCCCCCCCCCCGGTGCCCTGGGCTCTGCGTGGGGGAGGGGCCCCCTGGGGCACGGAACCCTCCCCCCCCCCGGTGCCCTGGGCTCTGCGTGGGGGAGGGGCCCCCTGGGGCACGGAACCCTCCCCCTCCCCCCCCCTCCCCTGTTGCCCTGGGCTCTGTATAGGGGAGGAGGCCCCTAAAGGTGGTGTGTCTCTCTTGTCCTGCACAGCGTGATCTGCCCAACGGGTAATTTGAAGATTATTTTAACTCTTTCCCTTGGGGGAGATGGTCTCTCCCTTCCCAGACCTGTTCTGACGCTATGGGGCCTGTTGGGAGGGTAGACCCATGGGGCATTAAGCATCCCTTCCCCCTTACCTAGTTCTGTGGCCCCTGCACTGGGGAGAGAGGGAAGACCTTTGCATGCTCTGTGGGACAGTCTGTTCTTCTGCCGGCCTCTAACATGACTCTGCCTTTCCTGCAGGATTCCTCCGAGTCCCAGAATGTGGCCACCAGCCCTGCCCGTAGCTCTCGGCGAGATGCCTTCACTTCCAGCCCGGGCAGAGACCTGCCTCCTTTTGAGGATGAGTCAGAGGGGCTGCTGGGGACTGAGGGGCTCCCCGAAGAGGAGGAGGAGGATGGGGAAGAGCTGATTGGGGATGGAATGGAAAGGTAGGGAGCCTTCAGCAGTTAGGCGATGATGTGAGAAGCCTCCTGGGGTTGCTCTGTGCAGGCAGCGCCTTGGTAAAGGGGCAGTACGTTTGCCTTTCATCTCTGGACACAGGTTCAGATTCTTCTCAGGGGCGTTAGGGAGATAACTCATTGTCTTCAGCCTGGTCCTCGTTTGTGCACCCTTCAGAATAGCCCTTTATAGCTCAGCAAGTTCAAACTATACAGATGTTTCTAAAGGCATCATCAGCGCCGTGGGGTGTGTCTGCTGAAGAGAAGCCTGGGATGGGAACAGCAGAGGGGCTGCACAGCACTGGTGAGGGGTATGGACAGGTGCCCAAGGCTAGGATAGCAGGGGAGTGAGGAGCGTTGGGTGAGCTGCGGGGGTGAACTTGTACAGTTCCTGCCTGGACTGTGTCTGGCTCAGATCACGCAGGGGAGCATGAAACTCGCAACTCTACTTCTTAAGCAAAACTGTTCATTCTACAAGTATTGGAACCTTTGCAACTGGATTTAAAAAGAAACCTCATCTACCCCAGGTCCAATAACAAACCAGGGAGCTGTGTGGTACAGAGACTGTTAGTCTCGGTTTGTATATTGGTATTTGTTACCATAGTATTGGAGCGTCTGCCATTGGTAACGTGGAATTGTAAAATTCCTCTCTGTTTTGCTGGCTCTTTCTGACACCACCTTGCCCCAAACAGTAAAGTGGCTGGAAAAACACTGTAATTTGGCTGGTTTGAATGGCGAAGGTGATTAAGCTAGATCTGTGTGTGTGTAGGGACTACCGCCCGATTCCAGAGCTGGATGTCTATGAACCTGAGGGCCTGGCCTTGGATGATGAGGATGTGGAGGAACTGACCGCCAGCCAGAGGGAGGCGGCGGAACAGGCCATGAGGCAGCGGGACCGTGAGCTGGACCGTGGCCTGGGCCGCATGAGGAGGGGGCTGCTTTACGGTATGTGTCAATGAGATTTTAAAAGTGGTTGTCTGTAACCTGCCCTTTCGGGAGAAGCTAGTCTCTCTCCCGCTGCGTCGAGTTGTTTGCTCAGCCTGAATAGCCTGACCGCTGTAGGAGCTCCACAGCCTGCTGAATAGCTAGGTTTTGAGGGGCCTGTGCAGCAGTGGGCTCACCTGAATTCCCCCCTGCATAGTCTTCTTGTGGTGGGCACTTCGGGAGCTCTGGGAGTAGCGATATTAGCCTGGTGCACTTGATGTGGCTGCTGCTGAGCCACGGCTCCCAGGCCCATATCAGGATTTGGGCTCATGCCTGTAAGTGCTGGGCCAACTGCTGTACTCCTGTTTATGGAGACTTCAAACCCATCTTTGATGGGCTGGTCCCTTTAGAGGAAGGATAATTATTAACCCTGATGTCCAGTCCAGTCCCCCTTTTCTCAGGTTCTGATGTCAACCTCTTGTACAGTTTTTGGGGTCCACATAGGGCTCTTGCTTTTGCCTCCATAATCTCTGAAAAGCCAGTGTCTAAACCATCTCTCTGTAACTTGCTCTTGGTACCTAAAGCTTGTGGGCTGCTGTAGACCAGAGCTTTGGTTTGGGATGGAGAATAAAGACAACCTGACGAATTACAGACCATCGGTCATCTTAACTTCAGTACCTGGAAAGATAATGAAATAAATAATTAAGCAATCAATTTGCTAACACCTAGAAGATAGCAAGGTGATAAGTAATAGTCAGCATGGATTTGTCAAGAACAAATTGTGTCAAACCAACCTAATAGCTTTCTTTGACAAGGTAACAAGCCTTGTGGATGGGGGGAAAGGGTAGACGTGGTATATCTTCACTTCAGTAAGGCTTTTGATACTGTCTTGCATAACTTTCTCATAAACAAACTAGGGAAATGCAACCTAGATGGAGCTACTATAAGGTTGATGCATAACTGGTTGGAAAACTGTTCCCAGAGAGTAGTTATCCGGTTCACAGTCAAGCTGGAAGGGCATAATGAGTGGGGTCCTGCAGGGATCAGTTCTGGGTCTGGTTCTGTTCAATATCTTCATCAGTGACTTAGATAATGGCATAGAGAGTACATTTATAAAGTTTGCGGAGGATACCAAGCTGGGAGGGGTTGCAAGTGGTTTGGAGGATAGGATTAAAATTCAAAATGATCAGGACAAACTGGAGAAATGGTCTGAAGTAAATAGGATGGAATTCAGTAAGGACAAATCCGAAGTACTCCACTTAGGAAGGAACAATCAGTTGCACACATACAAAATGGGAAATGAGTGCCCAGGAAGGAATACTGCAGAAGGGATCTGGGGGTCATAGTGGATCACAAGCTCAATTTGAGTCGACAGTGTAACGTTGTTGCAAAAAAATCAGACGTTCTGGGATGTTTTAGCAGGAGTGTTGTAAGCAAGACACGAGAAGTAATTCTTCCGCTCTACTCCATGCTGATTAGGCCTCAGCTGGAGTACAGTGTCCAGTTCTGGGCACCACATTTTGGGAAAGATGTGAACGAATTGGGTAGAGTCCAGAGAAGAGCAAGAAAAATTAATAAAGGTCTAAAAAACGTGACCTATGAGGGAAGATTGAAAAAATTGGGCTAGTTTAGTCTGGAGAAGAGAAGACTGAGGGGGGACATAAGTTTTCATGTACGTAAAAGATTGTTACAAGGAGGAGGGAGAAAAATTGTTCTATTTAACTTCTGAGGATAGGACAAGAAGCAATGGGCTTAAATTGCATCAAGGGCAGTTTAGGTTGGACATTAGGAAAAACTTCCTAGCTGTCAGGATAGTTAAGCACTGGAATAAATTGCCTGGGAAGACTCTGGAATCTCTGTCTAACCTGGTCTTAAAAATCTCCAATGACGAACACCTGTCAGGGATGGTCTAGATCAGTGGTGAGCAACATGCGGCACGGGGCCCATCAGGGTAATCCGCTGGCGGGCTGCGAGACTGTTTGTTTACATTGACTGTCAGCAGGCAGCTCCCAGTGGCCACAGTTTGCCGTTCTGGGCCAATGGGAGCTGTGGCCAGCGGGCCGCAGGTTGCCCACCACTGGTCTAGATAATACTTACTCCTGCCTTGAGTGCCAAGGACTGGGAAGATCTTTTGAGCCCCTTTCAGTTCTACAATTCTATGATTCTGTGGTGGTAGAATAGAGCTTAGTTTGGTCTGGCTATGTGTTGGGAACTTCTGACCACGCTTACAAAGACATTATGGTCCATTCATTATATATATATAGGGAGTGGGGCAGGGAGGTGTAGCGAGTAGGATGTCCACTCTGAGTGACCTCTCTTTTTCTTTCAACTTTCAGATAGTGATGATGAAGATGAGGATCGTCCTTCCCGGAAGAGGCGGTTGGCGGAACGGGCTGCAGATGGGGCAGAGGAGGAGGATGAAGACATGATTGAGAGCATTGAGAATCTGGAAGACATGAAGGGACATTCAGTAAGGGAGTGGGTGTCTATGGCAGCTCCCCGGCTTGAGATCTACCACCGCTTCAAGAACTTCCTGAAGACCCATGTGGATGACCATGGGCACAACGTGTTCAAAGAGAGGATCAGTGACATGTGCAAAGGTATGGCTGACTGTGGGGCGGGTGGGAACGGCAGATGAGCAGACCAACCTGGATATTTTTTTTGTAGTAGTACACAATTCTTCCTCCTTGGCTGTGGTACTCTACAGCGGTCTGTTCCATATGTCCTCTTCCTCTCCTGTCTACCCCAAATGCTGAATGAGCTTTCTCAGGGGCTTTTTTGCTTTTAATGGAGATGGCTGAATAACGCAGAACTTTGCTACAAACTTTACTGTAACTTCTTAATTCGTGCCCCTTTTGTGTTCACTTTCCACTGTGCAGCTGAATTCTGCCAGCAGGAAGTGCTGCACAGGGATGCAGATTGCAAAATTCTTCTTCATCTTGTATCGGAGCCTGTAAGCTTCCATTTGTTTCTTGGCATCATTTGCACCAGGAACTAGATCATTCAAACAGGGAACAGAAACTGTGTCCTATGACTTAGGAGATCAGTCTCCGCTCAGCAGTGCAGCCTAGAATTTATAGTAGCGAGCCATAAATGCTGGTGACTGATCTTGAAGAAGAAAAAGAATAGTTGGCCAATAGAAAAGGCAAAATTAATTGAATCTGTTAAGAATGGTTTGTGTAGGTGTTATTAGTTTAACCCCATTGTGCTAGGTGATGTACAAATACAGGAAAAAAGCAAAATGTTGGTCCCTGCCCCATAAAGCTTACATGATGCACAAATTTTGGGGTCCATTATCTAGCACAACATCTCAGGAGCTAGTATTTGCTGATTTAGTTTTTTGGAGGTGGTTGGATGACCAGGCATTGTGGCGAGGCCATTCAGTCTTGAAAACATTGCACTGGGTTTCTGTGCTTTTTGGGAAGCTTCCATGTTCTTTGTCAACTCAGCAATCAGAAATCTGGTACTAGTGAGAAGAGATGCAGTAGAACATTGGCTACAGGAGAATACTGACTACAAATGAAATCCACCCTACTTGTTCCCCCTACAGAGAACAGAGAGAGCCTGGTGGTGAACTATGAAGATCTGGCTGCCCGGGAGCATGTCCTTGCCTACTTCCTGCCAGAGGCCCCAGCTGAAATGCTGAAGATCTTCGACGAAGCAGCCAAGGAAGTGGTGCTGGCCATGTACCCCAAATACGACCGGATTGCTCAGGAGATCCATGTCCGTATCTCGCATCTGCCTCTGGTAGAAGAGCTGCGGTCACTCAGGTAGGCAGTGGAGTTGGTATTGATGATGGCCGGTCCTGTGAGGGCCTTTGGACCACGTGTTTGGGATGGTCAGGCTTGCTGGAGTTACAGTGACTAAAGTTCTGCGTGAGAAAATAGGAACTCTGGGATATGCTGGGGGAAGGATGCCAGCGGATCCAGCCTGTCCCGGTAGGGTGATGGGCTCTGCTATTAAAGTAACCCAGTTGCTCAAGGATAATGTTTCTGATTCCCCAAAAGATAAATCACAAACCTGTGAGAATAGACTCACTGATCAGTGTTCCCCACTGGGTATCATACCAGCTGTGCATGCTGCAAGGAGGCTGTGGCAGGTCCTTCTGCCTTCCCTGGAGCCTGCCAGTGTCCTCCCTTCTCTCTTTAGGCAGCTGCACTTGAACCAGCTGATCCGAACCAGCGGTGTAGTGACGAGCTGCACAGGGGTCCTGCCTCAGCTCAGCATGGTCAAGTACAACTGTAGCAAGTGCAGCTTCATCCTGGGGCCCTTCTTCCAGTCCCAGAACCAGGAGGTGAAGCCCGGCTCCTGCCCAGAGTGTCAGTCGGTTGGCCCCTTTGAAATCAACATGGAAGAGGTAAAATTTAAACCCTTTATACAATGTTAACACGTCTCCTGCAGTGGTGCCTGCTTCCCACCTCTGTCCAATGAGGAACTGGATTGATGACAGGTCTGGTCCCTGGATCTAGACCCAGTTAACTCTGGGCCTGAGAGTCCTTTATCTGTTTGGCTGGTGTAAGGGCATTTCTGATACTATGTTGACCCCTGCAGTATGTAGATACCTGAAGGTGCTGCAGGGTTGCAAACACTGAGCCTTCCAAACCACCCTCATTGTATGGCATGGGGAACTGAGCCACAGAGTCACTGCAAGATAATAGCAGAACCACTAACTCAAAGCTCCTGGCTCCCAGTCATTGACCTAACCACTATACCATGCTCTTCCCTACAAGCTGGGTGGTCTTTACCCAAGTGTTTCAGCAGTGAAGCCAGGAGTTGGATGGGTAAATACTACTAACCTCTCCCTCATGCAGGTGGGTGCTGGAGAGTGAAATGCTTTTGTCGGGGCAACATGGCAGAAGCTTCTGCCATTTCCAGGGCTGTCTATCCAGGGGACTGCCTCTAGCCCTAAAGCTACTTCTAATCAATCCCCAGCCAATCCTGGCCCCCGCTCTTTACCCAGGGCCTAGTAAAGTCTAAACTAACTGCTCTAGCACTGTCCCTGGCCTCGTCTGCAAAGGCCCTTTGAAAAGCACCCGTGCAGGCTCTGAGGGTGTCTGACTCACTGTGCAACTCATGTTTGTTATCACAGACCATCTACCAGAACTACCAGCGCATCAAAATCCAGGAGAGCCCTGGGAAGGTGGCAGCTGGCAGGCTTCCTCGCTCTAAGGATGCCATTCTCCTTGCTGACTTGGTCGACAGCTGCAAACCAGGGGATGAGATTGTAAGTTCGTTGGGGTGAGCGTGGCACAGTTAAACTTATTCTCAGCCTTGTGGGGGCATTGTGAGGTCCTGGACTGTCACTTCTGTGTGTGTATGTGGGGAGGGGTGATATTAGGGGCTGTCTTAGCTCCAAGACATGTCAGATTAGGCTTGAAAGTCATGTTTCCAGTGTCTTGAGAATGGAGCATTAGTAGGAGGAGACAGTCTCGTGCCATGTACATTGGTATTTTCCTGCTACCTAGACATTAACCTGCCATATCCTTTTCTGTGCCTTCTAGGAGCTAACAGGAATCTATCACAACAACTACGATGGCTCACTGAACACAGCCAATGGATTCCCAGTATTTGCAACAGTGATCATGGCAAATCACATTGCCAAGAAGGACAACAAGGTGGCAGTTGGGGAACTGACTGATGAGGACATGAAGGTTCTCATAGGCCTGTCTAAGGATGAGCAAATTGGGGAGAAAGTGAGTCTGCTTGAAACATTTCTCCTCCTGGCATCTAGTTGTCTGCATGAGTCCAGATCAGAGAATGACGTTAAACTGTGTGATATTACAGTGGGACATCTCAAGTTAGAGGGACACCATCAGCTCAGAAATCAGCTTGTCTCTGAAAATGTCTTGCCCCCTGTAGTACTACGATGGCTGTCAACGAGAGTGAGAAACTGAAGTGGGGTGGATGAGACACTTAGTTTGCTTTGTACATTTTTTGTCAGCACTTCGTGTAGGAGCAACTTCACCATTCCTCCTGGATAGTCAGTTCCCATCTTGTTTGTACAAGCCTTTCACACCACAACAGGGATAAAATAGAAAAAGGTGACTGGGGAAGCCACCAGACTTGACAGAGAGACTCCACAGGGGCAGTTCTGAAACTACATTGATGCCAGCTGATGGGTGTCTCCCTGAAGCAGTGGCTGCCTGGTGGAGAGAGCAGAAACAAGATCTAGCTCCAATGTTCTGTGTCTCATCTCCTGTCTCTCTCTCGCCTTTCTTTCGAAAAGAGCAAGAGCCTAAAACAAGCATCTTCCCTCTTAAAACATTCTGTCCCTGCGCCTTATTAATAGAGGGTTGTGATTTCAGGTTGGCAAGGAATAAGACTGGCTTAAACTGTTCAGTTAGCAACCCTGTAACCTGCCAAGACCTGAGTTGATACACTAAAGGACGTAGAGCCAGATTAAGGATGTCTTGAGCACCCATAGGCAGGAAGAGTATAATGTGGTGGGTTCAGATCCTTTAGCAAGGATGAGATCTTGGTCATCTCTATTCTGTCTTTAATTGCAGAGTCTGATGTTTGTAACTTTACTTCCACTGGGTGGAGCTGATACATCTATAAAGCCAGAGTTTGGGAAATAAAACTTCAGTTCTTTGCCAAAAAAGACGTACGTTTGAAATCAGTAGTGACCAATATCCAACATTTTGACAGAACTTGTCTTGATTGGGCATGCAAAAAACCAATTGCCTGTAATCTAAATACTTGGTCTTGAGCCATTAATCTGCACAGCAGATCTTCCAATCTTAGTTATTCCTGCTGATAATTGTCAAATATTAACGTATCATTTAAACAGGCTTCAGCCAGAATCAGGATCTCTAACTCAGAACACAAAGTAACAAAAGCAGTCTCTTGGCTGTATTTAGTGCCAAGTATGAATGTAGTGGTAATAGTGAATCGTGCACTGGATTGCACAATGTGTCCTGCTCATCAACACTGAGCTATCCTAGAACCTCTGGAGTGTATCGGTCGTATTATTGCATTGATGAGACGTTCCTCTCTATATAATAAAGGAATCATTGATGTCAGCAGGGTGACTTCAAGCACTGATTAGAATAGCCGTGTAGCGAATGAGTCTTGCTGCTTTTCATGCTAAATGTTGAATACAATGCGCCACTGAAAGCTCCTCTGCCTTTCCTTTCAGATCTTTGCCAGCATCGCTCCATCTATTTATGGGCATGAAGACATCAAGAGAGGCCTGGCCCTTGCCCTGTTTGGTGGTGAACCCAAAAACCCTGGTAGGTGTGTTGTCAGTTGTATTCAGTGTGTGATTCCAGCCCTGTTTCTACTGGTGCAGTGAAGGCAGTTAGGAATTATCTTTGTAATGTGACTTCTGGGTAAGAAGATCAGGAGTAGTAAAGTAAGGGTGTGAATAGAACTAGGAACATAAGTTCCAGTCTACAGGAGTAAAAATACATGGACTGAAGATGAGGTCCTGGCTCTGAAGAGCTAGAATTTAGGCCTCTAGCATTCTGGGCTTAACATACCTCTGCCCCTCGCATTCTGGGTTTAGTGTCCTTGTGCAAATCTGATGCCTGGGGAATCCTCACTGCTTCCTCGTTGTGTACAAAGTGTCTTATTTCAACTGGGGGAAGAAATGCAACATCACACACCTACATATAAAAGAACCAGGTTCCACAAGGGGAGTGCCAAGAGCCCCTGGGCTAGCAAAATGTAGAGCTTGGTGACCCTGGATCTCTTGCCGATTCATTTGGGTGGATTTTTGTACTTGCGTAACTCCATTGGTGAGTGAATTGGGACCCCCCTGAAATGTTCACAACTCAAATTCACACTGAAGGGGGTGGGGGATAGGAGGAGAAGAGGGAGGCAGAAGGAATTGATCTTTAAACAAGACTTCCTGGCTTTTGCTCAGGAAGTAGTGTCCTGAGTGCTGATGGACCCACCTGCACATTCCTGGTCCAAGGGAAACCGTGAGATTTCACGGTTCTTGCCAAACGCTAACAAAACACGAGAACACCCAACTCTATATTTCTTAAGCTTCCCTGTCAAACACACTCACCCCTTCTTAGTGCACTTTTCCTTTCGATTACATACTGCTCCATTAGAGGGCAGTATCATTGTTAAAGTATATAAAAGCTACTTTTCCCTAAGTCCTCTCCTATTTCTGACCTGGCTGTAGGTGGCAAACACAAAGTCCGTGGTGATATCAATGTCTTGCTTTGCGGAGATCCGGGTACAGCCAAATCTCAGTTCCTCAAATATGTGGAGAAGGTGTCCAGCAGAGCCATCTTCACCACTGGCCAGGGTGCTTCTGCTGTTGGTCTGACTGCCTACGTCCAGAGGCACCCAGTCAGCAGAGAGTGGACCCTGGAGGCAGGGGCGCTGGTGCTGGCAGACAGGGGTGTCTGCTTGATCGATGAGTTTGACAAGGTGAGTACTGACTTCATCTACGCAGTAAGGCAGAGCTAATGGGGTGTGGGTTAGGGGCTCTCTTGGCTGAGGAGTTCAGTGGCTCATGACTGTTTCCCCCACCAGTGTTTTGTCTGTTGCTTGTGGGAGAGAATGACCCAGGCTGGTGCAGATGCCCTTTGTTAGTCCCCGGCTAGGCTCACAATGCAGTTCACGTGTGTGTGATGCTCAGGAAAGTTATCAAAGTACCCTTCATGCAGTGCCTCCCTTCCCCCTCACTTCAGCCCTGACCTGGAAGGGATGAAGGGAGCTCAGACTGTCTCCCATTCTTTGTTTGATCTCTGGGGCTAACGAGTGCCCATTCTGGTGGCGTGGTGCCAGTGTATTTAAGAACTGCATGGAGACACCATTTCCCATAGGCCACTGAGACCACATGAGGTGGTGTGAGCTATTACTTGCTACTGAGCTGGGCCAGATTTGAATGGGTCCCCTAAGAGCAAGTGAAAGTAAAATTTGCCACCACAGTCGGATAGAGGGGGCTGGGCTGAATCCAAGCCATCTGCTGAGCCCCCACAGGTCCAGCAGCAGTAGGTAAGGAATGAATCTGAGGGTATAAGGGCAGTTTGTAGCAGTGAAGGAAGCAGATGCCTCCTGTTCTTGAAATATCTGCGCCCCCTAACCTGGGGCTCATGGATCCACCCTACATCCTCTCCTGCCCAAGGAAATGTTAAAACGAGTTTATCAGCTCTGTACGGCAAGCTCTTGTGGAGTGGGTGGGGACTGGTGATTTTCTTTTTTTTTTTTCCCCTCTCCCTCCCTTCCTGCTGCAACCCTGGCCACACACACCTAGTGTAGGCTCATGGAAGTTGGACCATGAGGCCCTGTGTAACGTGTTCCTTCACACTTGGCCTCTTACCCTCCTGCAGGATAGTGGGCATCAGTGTATGTTAAAGTCTTTGCTTTCTCCTAGATGAATGACCAGGACAGGACCAGCATCCACGAAGCCATGGAGCAGCAAAGCATCTCCATCTCGAAGGCTGGCATAGTCACCTCTCTGCAGGCCCGTTGCACAATTATTGCTGCTGCCAACCCTATAGGTAAGTACCCGGGGACCAGGAGAGCAGGGAGTCTCTGTCTCAGACCCATGGTATCAGTTCTGCAGTCACCAGAACTACTGCACTGCCTCTTTATGTACCTCCGGTCTCCAGACCCTCTAACCCTGTTACTACACATGCAGTCTGGGGACAGAAACCAAACCCACAGGAACAAGGTTATGATGCAGGGTCTCTCGGGGAGAGCACATGAGCTTGTTTGACCATGAGGGCATCCGTCTGTGATGCAGGTGGGCGCTATGACCCGTCGCTGACTTTCTCGGAGAACGTGGATCTGACAGAGCCCATCATCTCTCGATTCGATATCCTGTGTGTGGTGAGAGACACGGTGGACCCAGTTCAGGTACGAGCCAAAGGGTGACCCACAGCTTATGCAGTGGTGGGGGTGCCACTGCCCATGCTGACAGGGAGCTGGTCGGGTTCTGACACCTGCCATGCTGTGATAGCACTGAAGTGGTGGGAAGGGGAGCATGGGGCAGAGCTACCCCTTGCCTTGGTGCTCTTGCCAAATGAAACCCCTTAAGCCTCAGCAAGTCGGTGACTACAGGCTGCTGGGGGCCCCAACCTCCACCCCTAAGACTTGCCTCATTCCAGCTACATGCCTTTCATCCAATTCCTTGAATGCCTCTGTCTCCATTTCACCCTGGGGCCAGTCAAGTGGCTGGCTAACTCCTTGAATTGGCCTTTTAGGGCATGTAGAGGATTGCACCACACCCCTTCCCTTGAGGCAAGAGAGCTTCATCTCCCCCCCCCATTCTCCATCAAGAGGCGACAACATCTCCCAGCATCATCTACAGCCTTACTCAAACCTAGGTGTCTGTCAGGGCTGTGTACAGCCCCATCCTTCATGCTGTGAGATCTCCTGTGACGGTTTCTCCTCCTGGGGCATTTTACCTCCTGTGTAGTGAGGATTTCCACCCCACCCCACCCCACAAAAGAATGACATTGCTTCTATAAATGTGACGTGTCCCTATTGTGGCACAGTCTCCACCCAGCGACTGGCTGAGATTCCCATTTGGAACCAGTGTACATGGCTCCAACGTGCACTGGGATCACTGTTGAATGCCATGAAGCCCCTGCTCCCCTTTTCCAAAGACTGAGTGTGACTCTTCAAGCCTTTGCCAGCCTCGGTGATGGAGTGGGAATCAGTCTGGGTCCCCTTGTCTAAGTACAACCATTGGCCGACTGCGCACCTATCCCCAAGCTTCTGTCTGTCTGCAGCACACAGCTGCTTGGTAGAATTCGGCTGCAGAAGCAGCGATGGCTGCAGTGCCTGTTACTCCTACCATTGTCCTGCAGGACGAGATGCTAGCCCGGTTTGTCGTGGGAAGCCACATCAAACACCACCCTGGCAGCAAAGATGTAGAGAATGGAGATGCCCAGGAGATTATCCTCCCTAACACCTATGGCGTGGATCCCATCCCCCAAGAGATCCTGAAGAAATACATCATCTATGCCAAGGAGAAGGTCCACCCTAAGCTGAACCAAATGGACCAAGACAAGGTGGCCCGGATGTACAGTGATCTCCGGAAGGAGTCCATGGTGAGTAGACTTAAATAAAGGGCTTTGTGGGGAAGTGGGGGTGAGCTACCTGGATCAGGAGTGGACTACCCCAAGATCTTCCTACTAGTTCATGTTGTGTCCATCACCATAGTATCTGGGTATGAAGCTCTGGGTCGCCTCACCATAAGGGGTGGACTGAGTCCAATGTTGTAGAGACACCTGGTAAATAAGTGGTTCTGCCTCATCTGAATGTAAAGGTTAGTAGTGAGGTTTTCTATGCCACAGAGCTAATACGTTCTGCTCCACTATGCTCTCTGGTAGGAATCCATGGAGATATCTTAGATATATTGGCTTTGCTGCTGTGGAATCCCATAAGCTCCTGCCATGTCTTTTTGGATTTCCTTTGAGGCGGTCACATTCTCTGCCTTCACCCCTGGGGGCTAAGGGAAGTGGTGTGGCAGCAGGTGAGCTCTGCAGTGTTTTCCCATTGTGACTATGGACTCCTCCCGAGGGATCCTGGATCTTCCTCTTCTCAACTGAATCTGATGGGGCCACAAGGAGTTTCATGGACCTTGGGAAAATTTAGTTTAATGTCCGGCTTCATCCGTTTTTCGTTTTCCTTTTTTCTTTTTTTTTCATTTCCCTACTAAGAATTGGGAGAGGGGGAATAACCCTTTCACGTCTCTCATCGTAAATAAGCAAGATAAGGGGCAAAAGCACCTTCATAGCACACCTTTAAGTGAATTAACGGTATTGCCTGTGGCCCATAAGTATCAATTGCCTTTCTCTATATTGCACTATGCCCGCCAGCAGGTGGTGTGGTTTCCTTGGCTTCTGAAGCTCCTTGGTCATGAAGGTTCATGACCAGTCACCTACAGTAGGTAGCCTTGCATCTCAAGCAGACGTGCATGGGCTGAGAAGGGCCTGTGTAAAGAGCCTGGTCTCCTATCTCTCATGTTCTGTGTGCCCTTGTAATATTGTCCCTCCCCTTGTTCCATAGGCCACTGGCAGCATCCCCATCACGGTGCGTCACATCGAGTCCATGATCCGCATGGCCGAGGCCCACGCCCGCATTCACCTGCGGGACTATGTGGTGGAGGACGACGTCAACATGGCTATCAGGGTGATGCTGGAGAGCTTCATTGACACTCAGAAGTTTAGCGTCATGAGGAGCATGCGGAAGGTGTGGGGGAAGGGGCTCATGGGTTGGAGTCACTTAACCAGCTAGACTAAGGCTCCATCTGAACTGACTGGGTTGGAAACCAGTTTGATTTGGACACTGGCTAAAACACTGATCTTTACCTCTGACCCCAGTGCGAGCAGGGCCTTAGTGAGCAGCTCCGTGTTACTCTGCAGGGATGTGGGGAAGCTACAGTGTCTGAAAACAGCCCAAGCTGTAGCCAGCCCTTTAAGCTGCTTTATGGTGCAGTACTTCTGCCTGCTCTGGAAAGGTAAAAGGGCTTATACTGCCTCCACAGAACAAACCCATCTTGGGGTTTAGCACTGATGTACAGGGCATCTTGGGGGACGGAGAGGATATAGCTATTCTGGGCTAGCAAAATGGCCCATAGAAGGCTGTTACAAGCATGTGTAATTTAGAGCACCCCGGGCCTGTTCTACACTGTACCCAGGTTGGAACCAGATTTAGAGAAGTGTTAAAAAGTTACCTTAAAGGAGACATGTATGATCCAGCCTCTGGGTACCAGGAGCATTGTGCTGCCTCATTCTCCTCTTTCCCTCTCCTCCCTTCGTGCTTTGGCACTGGGCTCTGATCCTGTTGTTACAAGCTTAATGGTGACCAAACAGAAATAGGCGAATGTACAAGCTCCTTTGTTGCAGCTTGTGTGTGTGTGTATGGGAAGGTAAGGGGCTGCACCCTGGTCACTCTGGTTTTAATGTGCAAGTGTCTATGCTTTTTTCTAAGAGCCAAAGACTCTGGCTTTGAATTATGCTCTGCTTTTGGCTGGCTGCTCAGCTCAGTTGGCTCAGCTCAAGTTACTGCTTGGGTCTGCGAGACTCCTGGCTGCTTTCTCGGCTGCGGGCTGTGATCAGCAAGTTTTAAGCTTGGGCGGTCACTGTGGCATCTGTAGAATTTGGGGCCATATATAGACTATGCTTCTATATAGACCTTTCTCCCAAGGGCAGGCCCTCCCCCAAAAGCTCTGTCTTTCAGCCTTTGGGGAGCATCAGGGTTGGTTCCTAAGCCTGTGGGAGTATCCTATATCGCAAGATCAGAGAGCACCTGATGGAGGTTCCTCAGCCTGGTTAAAGTAAATATGTTCACCCTTTGGATTCTGTAAATGTCTCCTGAGCCACTAACATGGCTGGCAAAGGCCTGTGTTCCAAGGGTTAGTCAGAACCCTGAAGGAGGGTGTGAAATGGAAATGAATGTTTTTGTTTTTTACTTGACAGCTTAAGCCTCACCGTCCCACACAGTATGTCTACATTACGAGCGCTACAGCTGCAGCTATGCCACTGTAGTGTAGATATTTCCTACGTTACCAAAAGGGGGGTTTCCCATCAGTGTAGTTAATCTTCCTCTCCAAGAGGTATTAAATAGGTCAACAGAAGAATTCTTCTGTCTACCTTGCCCTGTCTACACCAGGGATTAGGTTGACCTAATGACAGCCCTCGAAGAGAAATTTTTCACATCCCTGATGGGTGTAGCTAAGTCAATGTAATTGTTAAGTGTAGACCAGCTGTTACACTTGTGTCCTGCGTGCAGGTCCTAGATTGTGTGGCCCTCTGGCTCTAACCCTCTTGGCTCTTCCTTTGCTTCCCAGACCTTTTCCCGTTACCTGGCTTTCAGACGAGACAACAACGAGCTCTTGCTGTTTATTCTGAAACAGCTTGTGGCAGAACAGGTGATGTATCAGAGGAACCGCTACGGGGCCCAGCAGGACACCATTGAGGTGCCAGAGAAAGATCTGGTGGATAAGGTATGGGATAAGTTCTGTGCACTGCACTCTGCCCGGTGGGACTGACTGCTCCCTGATTGGACCCTTCCCTCCACTCTTCAATCCTTGGGCTCTCCCTTAACCTTCAGTGCTAATGGTCTAGAGTTCTCCTTGCTGTATGTAAAAGGAGATGCTTGTGGTACCAGAGAGGAGCAAGAAACCAGCTGTTCCAGCTCTAGCAGACTGTGAGTTGGGATGGTTATTTTGAAGAGTCTTCTCTAGGCTACTCTGTTACCACTCTCAATCTGCCCTAAGGTCATAGCTGCCTTTAAAGGGACACTGTCAGACTAATAACGTTTTTGAAAACCTCCTTGCCTGAGTTGCTGCACCAGAAGAAGGTGGCATTAGACGTAAGCCATTTTAAATGAAGTTTTTAGCTTTCAGTCTGTCTCTTGCCTCTTTGCTTTTCTCCCATCTGGGTAATAGAATAGTGGCTTTCACTTATTCCTAATCAGGTTTGTTTTCTGGTTCTCGTGCGCTAGTCTAGTGCTGCAGTGTTTGGACAGCAGAGCCCAAGGAGTTCAGTCTGGACAATGAGCTGACAGGATGGGAAAAGCAAGTGATTATACAAGCAGTGATCAGTAAAGATCAAACCTATTCCTGTCCTCCCTCCCCTCCACCCCACCAGTCACTGAATGTTTACGGCTTCCCTGTCTGCCTGTAAGCTTTTTTAAACCAAACTGAACTGTTGGCCCTCACGGGGGAGGTCTCTGAACAGTGCATGGCACCAGTAGAGTATCAAATTTCCCATTCCTTCCTTCTTTACTTCTTGGTCCCTGTCATGGAACATGCCTAATAACTGTACCTCTTTCAAATGTCGGGTCCACCAGAGTGATTTGTGAATTCAGCCCCTCTTATCTGAGAAGGCTCTTGTGCAGATCAGAAATCCCAGTGTAACTTGGTGCATGCTGCATATGATGGGTCTCCGCTTTCTCTAGTTACAGTTGCATTGTAGATCCAATGAAAGTAAAGGGCAGGCAGGTGCTGAGCTAGCATCTTCCATGCAGCTCTCCTCAGTCCTGACCTGCTGCAAGCCTGGGCCTCTGCTGAGCAGAAACTGCTCATTTTCATGAATGGTGTGAGCCCTCTGCAGTGGAAAGTCCTTTTCCGAAATGAGCATTAACGCCTCCCTCTGTTCTCTTCTCCCAGGCTCGCCAGATCAACATTCACACCCTCTCTGCCTTCTACGACAGCGAACTGTTCAAGATGAACAAGTTCAGCCGCGAGGTGAAACGGAAGGTGATCGTCCAGCAGTTCTAAGAACCATGGCAGAGCATTTAACAACCTGCGAGGGAGAGGAGAAGTTGGCATGTGTCCCACCCAAGAATGCAACCGGAAATAGAACTGGAGGACTCAGCCATTCCCTTGCTTGCTTTGTGCCTTATGGATTAAGGGAGTGCCTTAGGAGTGCTGAGCTGCAGAAGGACTTGTAAATAGAACAGAGTTAAATAGGTAAAGGCCCAGCTAAGTCTGTTTGTTAGCAGCTTTGGTATCTCTTTTTTTGTCTCTTAGCTGAACCTGATAGGTGAGAATTGCTGGTGGTGACATGGGCTGGATGTTTTACACCCTCCCCACTTCCTCCATGCTGAGCTCTGGCTTGAGGTTCCCCCGAGGGCACGGCTGGAGCAGTACCAGCAGAAGGGCGTTCCTTCGCTGGCAGACACATTCCAGTGAGATCACCATAGCCTTCAGCCTCCTTCTGTTTCTGGTTACTGCCTAACGAATAGCAATCAGGACTGGTGTGTGGAGATCTGAAACTGACCCCTTCGGAGATGGAGGGAAACTGGCCTCCCGGGCTGAATCCCTTGGGTCTGACAGTTGACGTTTCCCTTGGCCCCTTCATGGGCTGACCTTGTGCTTGGGCTCAGCAGGAGGGGCTTGGCGAGACTTTAACGTGGCACATAGAACACGAACGCTTCAAACGTTAGAACTGTTTAAGTGGTTTATGGCAAAGGGAAGGGGCTGGTATTGCATGGGGGCAATGTCCAAAGTCCCCAGTGGGTTGTTAAATGCCGTGGTGGGTGGCACATTGTGCCCTAGGTAGGGGTGTGGGTCAGAACTGGAAGAAGCAGCAGAACCTAAGCTATATTGTGGGCTGAGGAATGAAGCATCACTCCCCCTGCCAGTCCTAAAGCAACTCAGCTTGTACAGAACGCTGGCTGGCGAGCCTGTCTTCAGTGCAAAGTGTTTCCGTGTCCTTAAGGGCAAAGTCAGTTGAGACCCCACAGATGTGAGAGCTGTGGCGGCGAGAACCCCAGCAGGACAACATGAAGAAAGAAATCTGTTGGGGGGACTGATGGGTCTGAACACGTTCCTGTGTCACACCTGCTTTTTGTATATTAGACTGTGAGTCTCCTTGCTCTTTTACTGTGTGTTTGAATACATGTGTTTTGAATATGCCTGTGTTCGTATTCCTCTGGGAATTTTTCCCCCACTGCTGTAAGGAAGTATAAGCATGACTGAGCGGCTTGCCTGCTCTCATCCTTTGTCTTGCTGTGGGTCTGCTCCACCATTCAAAATGGAGGCTCACAGCGAGAGGGAGAAGCCATTTTATCTCCTGGGGTTTGATATCCTGGCCCTGGTTTTGCACTTCTTGCACTTACCAGGTAACTGTCGCTGTCGGGAGGAGTGGGAACGGATTGGGCACCTATTGAAGCGCTGGGGATGGGCGGGTGGGGAACAGACTGGGCATGCAGTAGTTTTCTCTGGGCTATTCAGCATTTCTTCACGGTGATGAGACAATAGGAGATTGCTGCACAGGGCAAGGGGAATGATAGACGCTCTACCATTTCTGCCTGAGGCCAGTAGTGGCTGGGCCTGTGAATGATACCTGGGTCTGTGGACTTTTTCTGGTTTCTATAGAGTGTGTGGGTCTGATGGCCAGGCCCGGCCCAACCACTGTTCTGAACCACCCAAGTCCTTGTTGGGTTCCACTGGATCTCCGTATTCTCCTGCTTCTCCTGTGAAATGCACTGTGACCGTGGTTTTAAACTGCAGCACTGTAACCCCAGTTCCCTTCCTTTTTAATACACCGCCTCCATGTCAATCTGCAGTCTTGGCTGAGTGGCTGCTACTTACATTTCACTATGGCACAGCCCTGAACCATGTCCAAGAGCAGTTCAGCTAGTTGGTTTTAAATGCAATTTGCCTGGCTGGTGTAGAACAGCCTCAAACCTGGGTTTAGACTGCCCCCACCTACTCTAGAACGCGACTTGGAAATGGCTGTACCTGCCGTGTGGGGTCCAAGCAAACTCCTTCAGGTTTAGGTGCCTTTCATAGAACTTGTCTCCAGTTACTGGCATTGGTGGCTCCCTATCCGTAGGTCACATCCCCACACAGCTTGGCTATAACTCTTGGCAGCAGGGCAGCTAACGGGGTTTCATCCCTGCCAGAGATCTAGGGTAGCATGTGACTCTTGTCCCATAATTGGCTCATTATGCTGCCTTTCTGCAGTGTAAACCAGACTCCTACCTGGTGTTAGTATAACTGGCTTGGCTTTCCCCTGGGGCTCTGTGTGGCAGGGCTTCCATTTGCAGCTCATGGGCATGTCTTCCTGGCACCCTCTCCCTTGCTGGGGTATTTTTGCCTCCAGAATGTACAGATACAAATACAATTAACTAGTACACTAGGCGTGGATGTGCCCATGTGGTTGTCATGGCAGAGCTGGGGTGTGGATACAATGTATAACTTGTAACCAGCTGGGGTGATCTGAACTTAAAGCCCGTTTCATAATCATGGTTGAAGGCGGTAACCTGGACAGAACCTTTTAGCATGAACAGCATCCCAGTAGCACCCAAAGCTTGTTCTAATTTTTAGCGTACAGGGCTATGAACACCTCATCTGCTACTGCCAGAGGGGTGGGGAAGACAGAGTGAGGGACAAATGGCCTGGGAGAGCAGCTGGGGATTCTGTGGCTGGCTCAGCCATTCGTTCCTCTCTGTCACTCAGGCCAGCAGATGCCCCCCCTTGGAAGAGGTCAAGGACCTTCAGTTTGAGAGGTTGCTAGCCCTGCCCCCAATGCTACACACACCATGAGGTCTTAATTTAGAGGTAGCTCTTGGCTTCACCCCACACCTTGTTGCAGTGTCCAGCCTGACTGTGCAGGACAATTCTTGAATCTGTGGCCCTTGCTACAGCTGACATTGGGGTCACTAGTGGGAGACCCCACAGGCCAGGAACACGCATTTTACCCCCTTTGGAAAGTACCCACGCTGTGGGGTGTATCAGTACTAGGGATGTAAATATCGTTTTTAAAAGGACATGTTTAAACTATTAAAATTGGTTAACCGTTTAATCGTAAACACAATGGGGGTTAGGGTCTGGGGCTGCCACCCAGCCCCACACAGCAGGGGGGTTGGGGTTGCTGCCAATTTGTTTTAAATGTTAACTGCAATATATTAATGGTAAGACTAAGACTAATACTTATTGGTTAACCGTTTAATATTTTCCATCCCTCACAGAATAGAGGTGTGTGGGTGTAGGGATGGGGTTCCTCAGAGTGCCACAGGAACTGAATTCTCCTCACTAACACTGCCCTGAAGGCATATTCCTCCTCTTAAGACCGTCAGCATCCAGGGTCCCTGGAGTGAGCTCAGGCCCTCAGCACCATCAGGTGGCTGGTCTGAGCTGGGACACTGCACTGGGTGAAAACTGATGCTGCTTCACTCAGAAGCTGCCTTGCCGGGAAGCGTCCATCAGTAGAATGCAGCAAGGATGGCACTGCAGGGCTCCGGAGAGGAGCAGAGTACTTTCTAGTGAGTGTTTCTCTGTGAGCTGTTGCCTTCCCTAATAGGCTTCCCTGAAAGTCCCTGGGCTTAGCCAAGTTTGGGCACTCTGCTCCAAGCTGTAATGGTTAAAACATTACATGAGAGTTCACCTCTGAAAACCTGCAGGTCTTACGTGTAGCAAGGGGTGGGAGAGGCTGCTGCCCTGCTTGGATTTGTACTTAAATCCCCTGATAGCTGAGAAATGCAGAATTACTTCGATATTGCTTCTAAGAAATACATGGGCAAGGTGGTGTCACTATAATCTGCCAAGTCCCCTGCTGGGCCTTTGGCTGCTTGTGAATGCTGAGTCTGGCTGGCTTTGGAAGGGCCTCCAGTGTGACTTCAAAACACAATAAGTGAAAAGGGGAGCGTTTGCACAGACTCTGATCCATTACAAGCTGCCCCCCTTGTGTGCAAGTTCAGTGTCTTGGAGGTGGAACAATGCATCTGCATGCACTTTACAAAAACAGCTATCTAGCTTGGAGAACAATGCACACGTGCCCCACCTAGGGGAGACCTGGGTGAGCTTGACTCTCCAGGCACAGAGAATGCTCCCTGGGTCTGGGTGAGCAGATGGCTGTAAGTAACCAGCTCATTTCATAGGTGAAGAAGTATTGTGGATAGTTCCATAAAACTAATGGCACCTCAGTATCTGCTCCAGTCCTGTAAGCTCTCTACTAGAAGTGTTACCCCTGTTATATACAGAAAGGATTAGCAGCTCACTGTTAGCTTCTGCTTTCACGATGGCCCCGAAGCACTACCACCCAACCTCTCTCAAAGCTAATTGCATGCTGGATAGTGGACATGTTCTAGCATGATTGTCAAATGACAGATGACAGCCAGCATTCGCAACTACAGCTCTAATGCAAAGGCTTTCACAAAGCAAGGATAAGATTAGAACACACACTGCCTCTAGCCTGACAATGATTCAAAATCTTCCACGGCAAACGTGGGTTATAGCTGAGCAGAAGTTGGTTCCCATCCCTCTGCATTTCCCCAGGGCTACAGTGAATCGGTGGTGAATCAGCTGAGGTTGTTCCCCAGTGTAACTCCAGTTAGCACACTTAGATGGCTGTGGCTTTGACTCTCCTGCGCTGAAGCTCCAACAGTCATCTTGCTGTCCTAGAGGAAGCCAAGCACCTGTGTATCAAATACAGGGGTAAAGGCGTGTAATTCTCAGGGCTGTGTTATACAGCGAGGTCAGCCTAGATGACCTAATGGTCCTTTCTGGCCTTAACATCTATGCTACTTATCTTGAAGACTTGATGTTATTACATGTCTCCTCTATATGAGCCCCAATAAGGGTTGAAGCTGCATCTGTGGGAAGTAGATGCAAACCTCACTTCCACAGTGATGTAAGAATAGAACCAATACCTGCCCCTGCTTAGTACAAGTCACAAAATGTTTCACAGTATCCCAGCATTAAAAAGGCTGAGTCAGCAAAACAAATCTCTTTCTTTGGAAAGAGACATGCTCAAGTAAACTTCTGCGTGCTGCAACAGTGCAAGATTAATGTTTTCCTTTAGAGGAGCGGGTAGTTCTGGGACAAAAGAGAAATGAATCCTCAACACTTCCTATTATGAGAAAAAGGAAGGTCTTGTGGCTTAAGAAATAGATTACGCTGCAGGACACTGGGTTCAATTCTCAGGTCTGCCACAACTTTCCTGTGTGACCTCGGCAAGGTCACTTAATCTCTCTATTGGGCCCTAAAATCTCTTACCAGCATATTTTAGATTATTTTTTAATTGACATTTTAAAACAAGTAACATTTATTGAGATTAGAATTTGTTTAGTATATTTTATTGAACAGATCTAAGTCATGAAATTCTTCCCTCAGCTATTCACCCATTACTTCTATCTACTTCCACGGAAGTTTATGCAAATATCTTGGGCCAAAACTTGACCCTGAATTTGGAACTGTAAAACTATGCATGTTCTTAAGGACAAGGCTATATGCTTAACTTAAAGCGTGAAAAAAAAAAAATCTTCAGTTTTCCCCAGCCATGGTGTAAACCTCAACACACCTGTATTAGAGGGAACTTGAAAGTAGAAACAAAAGTGGAATTGACCTGACCAATTTTAGGGTTCCAACCTAAGTGAAGGGCAGAAAGTGACCGGTAAAGACACTAATTTAAAAAAAAAAAAAAAAAAAGGAGGGGAGGGGACATTTGGATGCTCCCATTAACAATTTTCATCACAATTTAGGAGTTCACTTTGCCATAAAACAAAGGATCCACAACACTACAGTTGAATCACAAAACTCCTTTCGCTACTGCTAGCCATTAACATAATTTTAGAACATCAACCACCTAGGGAGCTGAAGATCAAATAAGAAATTATATCAAGCTTCACTTGTAGCATTGTCTAAATCTTCTTAGAGCAAAGTTCAGTCAACCACACTTGTCTACGGTTGTGTGCATCAGAAGGCTCAGGTGCTGGATGTAGGCTCTGCATGCTATCTTGGGACTTGGCATTTGCCTACCGCTGACAGCTATTTTCCCCAGATTGGCAGAGTTGGCCTGGCTGACTGAAGCTAGTGATGAATGGTGACACAGTCATTTCATTCGTCTGTTTTAAAATGTGTTTTTCCCGCTTATGCTGCCTTTACGCAGCTCAGTCTGAGACCAGCACACAAGTGCCAAAATAAGGGGCAATTTTCAGCCCATCCAGAGGCGGGAGTATCATGTCACTAGAAATTTTAAATAGGCATGTGTATTGCTCAATTAGTTTCCTCTGCCCATGTTATTCCTATAAGCCCAGGGCAGAGACCCCAAAACATAAAAGGATGTAGATCAGGACTTGGATCTGAATTTATGGGCTTTCTTCTATCACTGTCAGTGGAACGAGTGAAAATCTGGACCCAACAGATCTCTAAAGTCTGGGGTTCTTGGAGGTAGTTTGAAGGATTGCGTGAACTCTTGTAACTCTCCCATACAGGAGGGAAACTGAATTATCTTGGGTTAGTAATAAGGCTACCCATTCTTTTAAAAATGCCTTGGTTCACGATTTGACCCTGACTAACAGTGAGCGCTGCAGGTTTTGCTACATGAAGTCAGATTACCTCACTTGGTTGTTCTAAACAGAGCATGTCAAAAGCTGGTAAGTACGTTTTGTGAAAAAAATTCCAAACATTTTCATTTAAAAAAAAGTTTGCAATTTTTTTGGATTTTTTAAAATGTTTTTTCCAGTGAAAAACAGAGAACCAATGTTTTTTCTTTGTTTGTTTTTTTTTTTGTCAGCTTTAACCTTTTGTTGAAAAATCACAGAATTGAATAGAAAATGTTGATCGGCTCTAGTTGTAAATGTCTGTGCTGTGCACTTAATTCATTGGCTTCATTCTCAAAATGATGGGATTAGGAACAAGGAATTGGACCTTGTGTGTACCATTCCCCGATCTACCACTGACTCACCAGGTCACTTTCCTTGTTTTTGTGCTAGTTTTCCACATCTATAAACTAGGTAATTAAAAGCCTGAGCAGCCCTTGGCATAATCTTCAAAGTGCATTTCACTTATTATGGAGAATAGTTTGTAGAGAGTGATTTAGAAGTGACCTGATGCCTGTCTTCAGGAGCTTACATCTGAAATCAGGTACACAAATATCCCATCATGCACGGGACACCCCATAGTGAAGGGACTGCAGATCTGCCAACTCTTGTGATTGTATTGTTAGTCTCATGCTATTGATGTTTTGTTTTAAATTTCTTAAAGCCTTAGCTCCTAGAATCATGCGATTATAAGAACCTCCACTTTCATTTTTTTTTTAAAGTACGTTTTTATCCCTCATAGCAGCGGTTCTCAACCTTTCCAGACTACTGTACTCCTTTCAGGAATCTGATTTGTCTTACGTACCCCAAGCTTCACCTCTGTTAAAAACTACTTGCTTACAAAATCAGACATAAAAATACAAAAGTGTCACAGCGCACTAGTACTGAAAAATTGCTGACTTTCTAATTTTTACTATGTAATTATAAAATATATTTGATTGGAATATAAATATTGTACTTAAATTTCAGTGTGATACTTGAGTCTGTTTTTCACTTGTGAGCCTTGTCTGAAGCCTGATCCCCAGTTGGTGGGGCTGAAGCATGTAATTTAGCTTTGTGGGGGCCCCCTGTAATATGGGACCCTGGGCAGCTGCCCTGCTTGCTACCCCCTAATGCCAGTCCAATACTTGTGATCCCGCTAAACCTGTGCTGTGACTCCCCTGGGGGCTGCAATCCACAGGTGGAGAAACACAGATCTAGATGAGTTGAGTAGCCCCTGGAAGATGTCTGTGAACCCCATGGTACATGTACCCCTGGTGGAGAACCAGGGCCTCAGTGTGGAGAAAAACATGAGCTGAATGCCTCGTAAAGGCTCAAAAACAGAAGACAAAAAATCTGGCTTTAAAAAAATCATGAATCTCATGATCTTTGGTGGCCTGACCCATAATTTTTGAATGCTTTGGATTAGCAGAACTGGGACCGTGTTAGTAAGAGAGCACAGGTGCAGGCTTTGGAAAATTTCTTCTTGGGATAGTGGATACTAAGAGATTTCAAGCAGGCAGAGAGAGGATGGGGTGAAGGAGAAAAGCATGAGAGGGCACCATCCCTTACTCTTGGCCAAAGGTACAGTAAAAGCAAGAGAAGACAGCAGAACAGAGGGAACGAGGGGAGCGCAGTAGGAAGTGAGAGCAGAGAGACAGGTCAGGAGGAAAGAGTGAGGATGAGGAGTTGAAGGTAACAGGCAGGGTGAGTAGGGAATAGGATAAGATGTGGGAGGTGTCCTAGTGGTGAGAGAGGATAACTGGAGTAGTTGTGTTTTGGGAAGGCAAACTAGGGCCCCTAATAATACAAAAGCTCTTCAATTGTTAAGCAGAGCTAGTTGGAAAATTGAGAAAAAATGTTGAAATTGTTTTAAGTTTGCAGGGTACATAATGGGGCCTGCCCTTGGTGACACTTTCTACCATGTCTCCTCTAGACATTTTTATCTAAACAGTGGCTGGCCGGTATTGTTCCTTGAATTTTAGGTAAACAAAATATGTCTAATACAGTGGTTCTCAAACTTTTTTTTGTGGACCACTTGTAAACTGCTGAGAGTCTCGGTGGACCACTTAATGATCTTTCCGAATGTTGTTTGTACCATTAGCTAACTATTGTAAAGTGCTTTGGATAAAAGCACTATATAAAAAAAATTAATAATTAACATTTTTTTTGTTCTACAAATAAAAGCACACAACTCATATTTTAATATCAGTAGTCTTACCTTTCTAATGCAATGGATGTGCCCTCTCTCCCCTGATGCAGCAGCCCCTGAGCTGGGGCTGGGAAGGAGCGGGGTCTCTCCCCGGCAGCCACAGTCCTGGAGCTGGGGAAAGTCACCACTTTCTCTGGCTGCTGCAGCCCTGCACGTCCCAAATTCCCCCCACCCCCTCTTCTCACCCCACTGCCCCCTCCCACCTACCCCCTATTCCCCCCCTGGCCACCACCTCACTTTACCTGTGCATCTTCTCCAGGGTCCAGGCACATGGCTCCACTAATTAGGTGGGTGGCCTTTCATTCTCTTGTGTGCGGCCGCTCAGGTGCGCACCTTAAAGGGAACTGTCTGCGGACCACCTGAATGGAGCTCGGACCACAGTTTGAGAATCTCTGGACTAAGAGTTTCCATGTGAAAAATGTTGGTTTGATATGATCTACATCTACAGCTGCTACTTTCTTGGGTGGGGAAAGCGAATAATGTCTGCTTTGAGGACAGGCTCTTGTTTCCCTGGGGGAAATGTCTCCTTTGGAAAATTTCCACCAGCTCTGCTTCTATGCAGCGCTGGGCCCAGATCTGATGGTTTTACTCAGGGGAATCTGAAGGCTGTAGCTAGGGCCCTGTCTCTGTACTGAGTGGCTCAAACCCCCCTGCTCTGGAGCGTGCCGGCTTTTGTACCTGCTGCCAGTGACAAGTGCTATCTGAGAGCTAGATGATGATAGCTGTAGCTCTCTCCTGTGCTGTTAAAAGCACCGCCCTTCTCCCAAAAACAGCCTTTCGTGTGCACAAAGGGCAAGAGGCGTTCCCCAGCAGGCAGCCTCTTCGCGGCGGTCTGGGGGCGCTTCTGCCAGAGAGCTTCTCATTGGAACGCACGCCGCAGGGAAGGAGGGTGAACTCCCCTCCCGCCCGCCAGCGCTCCTGCCTCCCACGGAGCCGGGCCCGCAGGCGGGTTGCTCGTGAGCGCCCTCAGCAGGGCGCTGGCCGGGCCTCTCTCTAGGACCCGGGGGAAGCTGGTCCCGGGCAGGGGCCGGCATGCAGCCCCGGCGCAGCGCTGGAGAGGGATGAATTGTAATTCCCCGGCTTGGGAACCCGCGGCATCCCGAGCAGCCGCCGCCGCAGCCGTGGAGGCGGGGTGGAGGTTTGCCCTGGGAGGCGGCGGGAGACAGAGCAAAGCCGCTGCAGCCGGCCGCTAGGCGCAAGGCAGTAGCGGTGCCCACGCCGCGGGCAAGCCCTCTTTGCCCCGGCCCCCCCTTGCCCCGGGAAGGAGGACGCACCACGCCGTGGGTTTGGGAGATTTGGCTGATTTTATGCAAGCACCAGACCCGGGCTGCGTCTGGCAGGGCGGATGCTGAGGCGGCGGCTGCTCTTGCCCGGCTTTGGGCGAGCTCCCTTTGTGCACGGATTGACCATTGAGCAGCTCCCCACCCCACCCCCTCCAGATCCCCTACCCTAGGGAGCCTGACACTCGCAAGTGGAGCCCAGCGGGAGGAGGGGGTTGGGGGGAAGTTGCAGCTCAGCTGCTGGTGGTGGGGAGATGCAGTCTGAGGCGGACCTGCAGGGGAGAGAGGTGGTTGCTGTGTCCGGGAGGGGCAGAGCCCCGCGGGCAGCTGCAGAATCCAGGTCCAAGTGAAGAAGTGAAACGGACAGCACCATGAAGCTGCGACTGCACCAGGCCCTGGCGGTGCTGCTGGCCTGGGGTGAGTGCCTTTGTTGCTTTGATTTTAAAGTGATTTCTTTGCGGGAGAGCTAATGAAATCGGGGGGGGGGGGGGGAGAAGCTGCTGCAATCCCAGCAGCGTTCTGTCAGTTGCAGAAGTCTTGCTAAATTAAAGCAGCTTGGACAAAGCCCTAGGAATAGACTAGTGGGGTCGATCCTGTCTGGGGACCAGCGGGGTGGACTAACTAGCACTTCTCTATCACCAGGGAGCCAAGTCCTGGGGAATAGACCATAGGGACCAAACTGGCTCTGGTGCCCAGCACCTGGCCAAGTAAATGGGACCTCCTCTCTCTTGTCTCTTCTGTTACTGAATTATTAAATAAAGCAATAACTCGCTGGGTGTGAGTGTGAAGAGATGGGGAGAAAAGAAACCAAAACCACTCTGATCTGCCGGTCCTTCACCTCTAACGAGCTAGGTAGCTCCCCAGAAGGGAACATGACTTGTTATTAGTGAGTAACCCCCCTCTTCTGTATCTTTCCCTAGAGTTTGGGTTATGTGCTAAAATTCACAGCAATGTGCTCTTTACTTCTGTGCAGCTTTGAGATCTTGGCTGGGCAGCTTCTCCCCTCCTTAAACCACTATTTTTAGGGATATAAGATTACGCTCAGTCTTTCAAGTCTAGATTTTGTGACCCAAGTTTCGTTTCTATACTTTTTCCTTCATTTGAATTTATGAAGGGTGCATGTCCACTCCATGATAGTTGTAAGAATCATTTTATTATTATTATGTAGTGTGAGGATTTTTGGGGAGCGGGGAATCATTTGCTATGTGTATGTTCTAAAAGTTTATTTCTTAGGAAGAAGAATGTGTGTTAAGGCTGCTAAAAATGTCTTTGGGCAGGGAAGGTGTATGCTACAATAAGCACTTGTCCAACTGAAGTAAACAAGGCGGTGTTATTATGGAGAGGATGGAAATAGCTCTGAATGTAGCATGCTTTCTGCATGCCATTCTTTGAGCTGGGATTCTTGCATGCTGTTGTTTTTCCCAAGGGGGCTGTAGAGATGCCCCTATCTTGTGCTGCACAAAAAATATCTTTATTTATGGGCTTTTTCAGTTTACTAACCACTATGAAGTTGCCAAAAAAAAAAAAAAAAAGGAAACAAGTTCACCGGCCCCAAAGATCCTAATCTTGAAATTTGGAGAAGGGGTGGGGCATTTATTAAAGCCGATTAAGCACATAAGTAATTATACTTAGACTAGTTATGAGGTCTGTGCTGCTTTTTTTATATAATCTGCTTGGAGATGTTTTCAAACAAGGGGCCTCTCTCAAAGAACTCTGGGAAAGAGAGTTTTGCCTTTTAAAAGAAAAGTAGTTTGAATTTTGGGGTAGTGCTGTGAAAACAGAACTTTGAAATGGAGCATTAGAAGTGTAAGCCTTCTTTGTCTGGGATCATTTGATAGTAGCCAGGTTTGAAGGCATCTTATGCTGGATCTGGGAGCTTCTCTCCCTGAGTGTAATGAAGGGCCAGTTTCATAAAGAGGTAGCTCGTTTGCACTAGAGAATGTGCTGTGGGGTCAGTAATATCCCACTTCCTGATGTCAGTCAAGGGCACACCCCCAAAACAGCCAAAGGAGAGGTATCAATTGTAAGTGCTTTGGGGCAGGAACTTTCTTTTGATTCTTGGTGTGCAGTGCCTAGCACAATGAGTCCTGGACCCCTGATTGAGGTCTCTTGGCACTACCGTAACAGAAATAATATATTTTTTTAAATAATGAAGTGAGACGTTATAGGACAGGAAGGATCAGAAGGCCTATTTAGGGGTCTAGTACCAACTCCCACCATGGTGCTGAATCATCAACGGTGTCCCAACTGCAAATACTTGTGGTTTCTTCCTGCCCCCATAGTGGGTGAACCTCCCATCACCTAATACATTTCAAACCAAGCTGCACCAGTCATATAAGAATGTGCTGTAAGGAACCTTCCCGCGCTGTGTGAAGGGAGATTGACAAATTGCAACCTAACAGTTCTTCTGCGTCTCTGATTTCTGATTCAGCTGTTTACCTCTGTGTGCTGGCACTCTGATTTGCAAATACAGCTCAGAGTGCATCACGGAGCGAGTGGAGCACTGCACCACCAGAGATTCAGGGGTATCCCTAGTATGCTTAGCATCTTAAATCGGCAGAGCTCTGATGTGGGGATAGGGGTAAATGGTCAATTCTTTGCTTGTTGGCTGACTATGCAGCCCACCTCAGTTTATGGAGCTCTACTCATGGTGGTCCAGAAGTGATTATGTACCCTTTTGGGTACATGTCCCCTTCCCAAATTGGTGATATGATAGTGGGGGCAAAATGGGGAAAGAGGGGCCCACCAGTGAGGTTATATGGTGGGGTGGGGAACTCAGAAACCAAATGTGGTTTAAATTATGCCACCAGAGTGCGTCTTTGTTAGGAGGAGGAGGGATCCAGTGTCTACCCCTCTTTCCACTGGGGTCATCCAACTGTTACAGGATAAGGTCTCAGCCCATCTCCTAGTGAAAAGTTCTCTACAGCATAGAAAGCCACCACAGCTGGGACCTCCCTGTTATGCATCTCTGCAGGAGACTCCAGCAGTGAATGAGGATGGAGACAATGACCCCCTCATCCTTGGAGGGTGAGGTGGGGAGGTCCCTGGAAGGGAGCAATAGTATGTGGGACAGTCGCTCTGCTGCTTCCCAGGCTGTAACTGGTCTATGCATCGAAGCTGTCTTCTGGGCTGTAAAGCCAGCAACTTTCACCAACACTAACTTCACAATTATTATTTTAAAGCTACATTAATTACACAGACAGGCACTTGGGAGGTGGCATTAAACGTCATCTGGGAGCTACAGGAGTTGGGCTACATTATACCAATATCAGGTGGAGATGCCTAGACTGGCGAAACCTTCCAAGTTTCCTTCCAACTTCTGGAAGGGCCTCTCTCTCTGCTGAGATGCGGCTTTGTACCTTTACCGTGATCCTCCATCTGACAGCGACAAAAAGGGGTTTGTTCCTTAGAAGTCTCCCGATTGTTTCCCTCTAACAGCACCTAGATAATATGGGGGTGGGAGGAGACGCCGAGAAGGGCCCAACTTATTACCAGCTGAATCCTTAGGCTAGTGAAACTGGTGTTGTGGGGGGCCAGTGAGTGAACTCATTAGCTAGCTGCCTCTGGAGACCTGGATTCTTACCTAGTGTAGAGATTACAAGTGAAGAATGAGGACTCTGCAGTGAGTCTACATTGCAAAACCTGCACATAGGTTTTCATGATTGGCAGTCCCAGCTGAGGAGAAGTTCAGGTCTGGGACAACTGGGGGTGCTGCAGGACAGAAATGAGGTGTAGCAGGGGAGCCCCAAAACTGGAATAGAACGGGAGGCTGCAGGACAGGAATGAGGTGTATTGATGGAGCTTCAGCTTGAGACCCAGGACTGAAACACTAGCTGCTGCAGATTGTGTTTAAGGGACACTGGCCAAGCTCTGGGGTGGTGGCAAGTCAGAATTGAGGTCCACTGTCAGATCTGGCCGGTAATCAGCATGCCATTTGCCTGAGCATTGCCTGGCTCTAGCCAGTTATCTAAGCCCTTTGCTTTCATGAATAGTAAATTTATGAGGTTAAGAGAAAAACATCTCCCTCCTCCTCCCCATATCACCCCAGGTGTCTGTCTGCATGTGGCTGTGTGAGTGCCAGGCTCTATTAGATAATTCTTTCCCCTCCGTCTGTCCGCTTAGACAATTCCTCGTTAGTACTGTATAAATGAACCCACGCCTAGGGAGCATAAATCAGGATGGATGAAAATTCCCTGCAGTCAATTTTTCCTTTGCCTCTTCAGTAACATAAGGAAATGTTCACTTAATTATAGGCATCAGGGATTGAAATAATTACATGAAGACCTCGAAGGGAAGCTCCAGGCGACAGGCTACAGATCAGAACACATAAAAGTTTCCCCTCTGCTCAGAGTGGGAAGCAGCTCTAGAGTATTGTGGGTAAAATAAGCCAATGGTAGCAACAAAGCAGGCTAGACTGCAGAGTACAGTGTAAGGGGGTGAAGGGTGAAGGTGCACTGAGTTCTGCTGCTGGCGACCGTGTGAATTTGCTGCCAGTTCTCATTGGTTATTTAAACACGTAATCCCAAAAGAATGGAGACAAGCTATTTGTCACCCGCACGAGTGCAGCCTGGGCAGAGGCACAACGGAGGCAAAGCAAACACATGCAGCCATTTGTTTATAGGGGCAGGGATGCTGGCAAGGCAGTTGTGCCCTGCTTAGCTAGGATGAGACCCGTGCTGTTCACGTCCCTGGTTAAACCCGGTTGTTGGCAGGATTCAGGCATGGATTTCTTGATGGGGGGAGAGAGATCTTGTGTGTGTGTGAGAGAGAAAGATATTAGAGCTCTCCCTCAACATGACAGTTACAACCAAGCCTGGTTACACTACTGTCTTTCTTTGCTCCTTTCAATTTTGTAGTCTAGCGTGGAACGAACAGTGTTTTAAATGGTGTCACAAAGCCACACTGAACCCTTGAACATGTCCAGAGGTTGAGCCCAGTTAAGGAATATGCATGAGGTCCTGACTAAACTACAGCATGAAACTGTTGAAATTGGATCCTGTGGCTTGGATATAAATATAGTAGAGGGGATCAACACAGTGCACCATATAACAGAAGGAAGTCCTGGGAGACCCTTTGTACGCACGGGCTGGAACTGAATTTAATTGCTGTGTTTAAGCTTAGTTCTGGCAAAATCAGTGTAAACACCATTTGGCTGACTGGGCTGATGGGGCCTCTAGCATGTTTCTTAGAAACCTGTTCCTCTGTGCTCTGGTCAAGGAGCTCTGGCTCTGCAACAGCTGTGCTGTTGGAGCCAATAATGCAGCTTTATTTGGTACACCTCAGATCCTATAACACTTTGAGGCATTATGCAGTAAACTGGGAGGAAAAATAAGAGACAAGGGCAAAGAGAGATGTTTCAGCTGATAGTGGAATTGCCCTGGAATGGTGGTGGAGCAGAAGGATCCGTAGGTTTTTCCCAGACAGCGGGAGGTGCAGAAGGCAGCTACTAGAAGAATGGAAGGACCAGGAAGGGGAAGGAAACCAGGTCTGTGAGGATTTGAAAACAAGGAGAGTAATCCTGATCTGGATCCTGGAATGAATGGGGTGGGGGAGGGAGGCGAGTTGGGTTTGTTCAGTGCTGGTGGATGGGATCAGTTTTCACTGCATGTGTGAGGAGGCATTGGGCAATGGTCTGCTCAGCATCTGGATCCTCCTAGCGTCGTGACACATGCTGATGATGGGCGCATGCCCTACCTTTCATAGTTGGTCCGTGTTAAGGACCTGGTTTTTCAGAAGTGCTGTGTGTCTGTATTGCTGATTGAAAATTGCAACCAGTTGAGGTGAATGGGAGCTGGGGGTGGGGGTGCTCAGCAGCTCTGAAAATCAGACCCCAAGATCAGGGCCACGTGGTTCTGAGGCGAGGTAGCCTCTGCCCAAGGGGAGGCAATTTCCAGCACTGCCTGAGCAGAACCAGTTACCACGTGTAGGCCTAGATTCTCTCCTGCATCCTCCCTGAAACAGCAAAACCATCTGGTGTGCACTTCTGTGCTAACTGCGGTGCGCCCTCCCCATCCCTCCCAGCATTCCAAGGTCGTCTTAGTGCAAGAGCCCCCCGTCTTGCTTGGTTTGGTGGCTCTGGGGTGGGGAAGGAGCATGGTGGTACAGACTTACCCCTTCCCATAGAGATCCTGCATCCTCTATAACCTCCCGGCAAAAACTCTCCAACTACAAAGACCTGTTAGGCCACATCTTGCCCATCCTTTTCCAGTCAATGGAGAATTGTTCCCATGATGGGTCATTAAACTACCACCACCACCCTGGCCTCCCCACACACATATATACATCCTAGTAGCCCAGAAAACATACTGGGGCCCAGGGAAGATAAGTGTGCTAGAAGGAGCCCTTGGTAAGGCACCTGTGTGCTCACCCCTTGGACTGTGCCAGAGGCATGCGAGCCTTCAAGCTGTTTTCCGAAACCCTAATTAGAAATGATAGCTCCCCTAGGCTTCCTAATCCAGCATTCAATTTAAAATGTTCCACTAGTAAATGAGAGCGACACAGCAAGGGGGGGGAATAGAGCGGGGGGGAGGCGAGGAATCTCGTAGGGGGAAGGAACAGGGGTCAGATAATCTCTAACAATGAGCACACATCAGGCCGATTAACTCTGGCTGGGGTCTGAGCCTCTCATATGTTTCTTAGTCCATGTCATTGAGTTTCCATGGGGCTGCTAATGGTGCAGATGATAGAGGGGAGCATCTGAGAGCAGCGACTCAACTGAGGAAAGTCAAGTTCCTTCTCCTTCTCTTCCTCCACCATCAGTACCTGGGATCAGAATTATCCTTGTGATTTCTCAGTTCGTTTTCGTTCTGTGTTTCACACTGCTTTAAAGAACCTAGATAATAGCCAGGCAGAGACAATAGCTGGTTGTCATTGTAAGTTTTAGCCTTAATTCCAGATCCGTTTCCCTCCTCAGCTCCCTGTGCCCACACCTCCCTCCTCTCTTAATGCCCTTGGGCCTTGCTCCCTCAGCTATTCCATTCTACACAGCGTTTTTGGATTGGAGGGGGAGGGGACATCGCTAGTAGATGCTTCCCTCCGCCAGTCATTGTGCTGCTGTCCTAACTGATTATCAGCAAGTGACCCTTTCCTGACCCTGCTACCCTGGTAAATAACATTCGTTGGGCAAACCCTTGGATCTGTTTGGGGTAAAGCTTGAAATGGAAGCTGGACAGCAGCAGGACCAAAGTTGGCTGGAGCCCTGAATACTCCATTTCCCTTCACTGTGTCATGGCTGCCCTCTTTCTGGTTGGGGACAACTTGAGACCCTCCTGCCCTCTTTCTGGTTGGGGACAACTTGAGACCCTCCTGACCCCCTCTGGTGCCTGTCACACACCCAGCTGGGAGGCTGTTGTACAGAATCTGCCAGTCAGAGACATGCCCCCTTTGAAGGAGATACGTCCTGGCTAACACTCCCCACTCGATCTCTTCTACAGTCATGGGGTTTTGTTTGCTTGTGTGTGTTCTCCTATCAGTTGATCTATATTTAAAGTACCGTGTCAGAAAACTGACACCAAATGGAAATCGTTTGTTCCCCCTTTGCTCTCCAAAGGAGTCTGGCTTAGGAACAGCCTTGGTGGGTGTTGGATCTCCACTCCAGCCATTGGTCCATTTCCTTCCAAGTATGCTCCTGCCTCTGCTTTGAGTCATCCATTGCCTGTCTTGACAACTGCCATGGGCCTCCCTAGGAAGCACTTGGGAGAATGTGAGGGGTGTGTCAATAAAGATTCCAAAGAGACATCCTGGGCCTGATTCTCCAGGCCCCTGTGCCTTGTGTTGCCCCTTTCAACTGTGCAAAGTGGATGTAAAACACTCCCATGCGTGTGAGTGGGGTGGCTGCATTTTATACTCACTGTGCACGAGTGTAAATGAATGCAGGAAATGCAGGATAGCGGAGAACTAGGCTGCGAATGTGTGCCAGGGCGGGGAGGTGTCCTGAGTCCAATTCCTCCATCTAACCCTTGTGTGACGCTATTACAAAAGTAAACACCCTGCAACAGACCCAGGGCTTTCCCAGGGACTAAAGCAACTACTTGGTCTTTCACCTGATGCTGGATGCAGACGCACACTTGCATTTGGGAGATGTTCCTAGAGAGAGCGGGTAGTGCCCACATGAACCATCTCTGCTGACAACTCACTCCAGGGTTTGAGACAAAGTAATTTCATCTTGTGCTGAGGGTAGTGGAACTCTGGGCTCAGCAGAATTTGAGTTTTATTATTTAGTAAATTCCACAGTTAAGATCAGTCATAATAACTGGAAGAAAAGGTTATAAATAAACAGTGTTAATATATTTTCACAGTTTCACAGCAGGACTATGGGGGGCTCTTTGTATGGATGCGGGCCAGGACAGCAGGGCTGCCTAGGACTGTGAGGAGGAGGAGAAGTCCCTGGCCATGAGGGAGACCACCCCATCACTGAGCGGCTCTGGCCCAGGGACAACCCTGCACTCCTAACTGTTTAATGAATTAATAAGGCCGTGACAGTGGGGCCGCAGAGGGCCCCCTGTGTGGCCACGGGGCCTGGATACCAGATCCCGGTCGGTGCCAAATGCAAGGGAGGCTGCGCTCGCTGGCTGCTGTCGATGGATATTTTGTTCATTGATTTCTGTGTAGGGTGGCCACATGTCCCATTTTGGCCAGGACAGTCCCCTTTTTTAGCCCTGTCCTGGCCATCCCGACGTTTTTGGCAAAACTGGACATTTGTTCTATTTGCTCTTGCCAACTGATCATCTTGCACAGTTTTGCCAAAAAAGTGGGTGCAACCCCTATCAGGGAGTGGAGGAACACGCGGGAGAGAGGGAGGCGAGCAGCAATGCGAGCCCGCACAAGAGGGAGGGCTCAGGAGAGCGGCTTGGGCTGGGCCTGGGTGGGCAGTGGTGGGGCTCAGGCTGGTCTCGCGCGTAGAGGGGAGAGGGAAGCCTTGGGCTGGGCTAGGGTGGGTGGCAGGGGGATTCCGGCCAGCCCCGCGGGCATGTGGCAACGGGGTTCAGGAGGGGGAGGGGGGCCTCAGGCCGGCCCCACATGGGTGGCAGGGAGGGCTGGGGGGGAGGCTCGCGTGGGGGCAGGGGGCCTCGGGCTGGCCCTGTGAGGTGTCCCATTTTCCCTTTGGGAAAATACGGTCACCCTATTTCTGTGTATCAGGGAAAGTCGATGTTTACCAACTACTGATGATTTCAATCTAATCCTGCCCAGCCTAGTTATAACCACCTGGTGGGGAAGGTCCAAGAATGTCTATCTGCCACCACCATTTTGCTGTAGCCAAAGTAATGAGGAAGGGTGGAAATGCCCTACTCCAAATAAATCGCCGCCATTTTTGTGGGACCTACGGAAAAAAGGAGCTGTGCTTTTCTCCTCTTGTTACTGCCCCAGCAGTTCACTAACAAACCACGTGTGTAGCAGCCTAGGCCTTCCTGGGCATTTGAGAGCGCAAGGGTGGCCTTGTGGTTAAGACACTGTGTGGGGATTCAGAAGAACAGAGTACAGTTCCCAGTTCTGCCACAGACTCACTGCATTACCTTGGGCGTGTTGTTGCCCCTCTGCTCTCTCACCTCTATAACTGGGAAAATAATACTCCCTTTCTCCCACTCTGTGTCTCTCTTGTCCATTGAGATTGTTAGCTCTTTGGGGGCAGGGATTGTTTTTTACTGTGCGTGTGTACGGCTTCTAGCACAGAGGGGTACTGCTCTCAGCTGGGGCCTGAAGGTGCTACTCTAATGCACATAATCAATTACCAGCTGTTTTTGCATGAGAACAAGAAAATCCTGAACAAAATTGTGTCAGTTTAACTTCTTTAGAAGCGGAGAGAGGAGAGTGCTCCAGTAGAACTGAACCTGCGAAGTCATTGCCTGTCAGGGACTATCCCATGTCTGGGCTTCTGCTGCAAAGCTCAGGATGTCTCAGTCCCATTGAGTGACTCAGCCACCTGCCGATGCGTTTGCCCATCCCTTGGGATGCCTGGAGAAGTGTCTCCACTGGCTGCATTATGCTGCAGTAGCTTTCCTTTCCATAATGCGGCTGCTTCTATGATAGTTTCTTTCCATTTATCTGTGCTGGGCTGAGCTGATCTTGTCTTAGATCAATAGAACAAAATTAGCAAAACCAAGCAGTGCTTGGGAACAGGTTGGGGGAGAAAATAAATATTTCCTACATCAGTAGTGAAAAGACTCTTGAGGCCAAACACAGGCAGCATACTTGAGAAATGCAGCCCGTCATTCCCAAGTTTCCCAGCAACAATGGCAAGTGATTTCTCTCTAGAGCTCTGTACAGGAGTGGGAGGGGTGTCTGAGCCCTCAGCTGGGAACTGGAAGCTTCTGGCTTCCGCAGCTGGAATCTAGAGGGAATATCCCCAGGTGTTACTTCATGCCTCAGATTCCCTGTAAGTAAATGGGGATAATACTTCACCATGTCCCAAAGCTCTAGTGATGATTAATTAACTAGATGGTTGTGAAGTGCTTGGAATATGACCATCACTATAGATGGGCTGAGTCTGTATTTGAAAGTATGAAAGAGAAACTGACAAGGTCTCATGTTGGATATGTTCTTCTACCCTAAATCTGAGAGCATCTCGGTCCCTGTGTACAGTGCTGCCACGAAAGCTTTGTTCCATGTAGGTATAGTGCAGGGGTGGCCAATCTGTGGCTCCGGAGCCACATGCGGCTCTTCAGAAGTTAATATGCGGCTCCTTGTCTAGGCACCGACTCTGGGGCTGGAGCTACAGGCACCAACTTTACAGTGTGCTGGGGGGTGCTCACTGCTCAACCCCTGGCTCTGCCACAGGCCCTGCCCCCACTCCACCCCTTCCCGCTCCCTCCCCTGATCCTGGTCTCCCCCAGAGCTTCCTACATGCCATGAAACAGCTTGTCGGGAGGTGCAGGGAGGGAGGGGGAGGTGCTGATTGGTGGGGCTGCCAGTAGGCAGGAGGCACTGAGAGGGGAACTGATGGGGGGCTGCTGATGTATTACTGTGGCTCTTTGGCAATGTACACTGGTAAATTTTGGCTCCTTCTCAGGCTCAGGTTGGCCACCCCTGGTATAGTGAATGGCAGTTAACTCTCCACTCTCCAGGTGTTTCAAAATAGAAGGGTCGCTCACTCAGTTATGGGGAAGAGCCCCTTGCCTCTGTTCCTGTAGGGAAGAGCTGAGCTTCTGTAGAGGGCTGTAGCAGTGAGCAAGAGAGCTTTATAAGGCTCATGTGAGTGAGCTAAATTACATGTGTAACGTGCCCCTGTACAACAAACTATGTTCCTAGGAGGGAGATAATGGAGAGAGAGAGAGAGTCCTGGGGTGAAATCCTGGCACCATTGAAGTCAATGGAAAAACTCCCATAGATTTCAGTGGAGCCAGGATTTTACCCTGAGTGTTTAAAATTCTGCCTTCTCTCCAAGAAGGGTGTTTAACAAGAATTCAGTGTTTGTGATCGGTTTCAGCCTGCAAGGCAGGACATCCCCTTATTATTTATTTATTTAGTAATTGACCACAGTGTGCCATAGGCCCTGCAGACAAATGAAACAGCTATGTTCCCTTCCCTTAATACCTCCCAGTCTAATGGTAGTTACAGCACAGCAGATGATACAAGCAGCTGGGGTGGGGAAAAGGAGGGCCAGGGTTACAATCATAAGGTCATGCAGTTACTTTGGCTTGCTGTATACATCTCCTGGGGGATCCACCAGTATAGGTATACACACATGCAGAGGATGTGTCTCTCTCACCCCCACCCCCACAGAGTAAATAATGACTGGTATCTTTTCTAACCTGTTGTGATGAAGGTAGTTATCTCGTATTCAGAGTACTGGGCGCTTCCTAGCCTGGTTAGGAGATGCCACTGACACCGAGTCCCTTCAGGACAAATGGATTGTTACGGTTCCAGAACTGCAGATTTATATCTGAACGGAGATGCTTCTGTGCTTAGGCAGTAGGGCACACTTTGGTGGGGCTGGGCAGTACGTGAACGTGCATTAACGCAACTGTTCCCTCCAGAGGGTGGCTTAGCAGGGTAAGCCCCAGGTCGGTAATGTCTAGACCAGAGGTTGGCAAACTACGGCCCGTAGGCCACATACGGCCCGCGGGACTGACCTGCCCAGTCCTTGAGCTCCCGGCCGGGGAGGCTGTCCCCCCTCCCCCGCAGCTACACCGCCGCGTGGGGAGCGCTCTGGGCGGTGGGGCTGCGTGCTCCTGCAGGGCAGCACGCCAGCGCATCTGGCTCCGGCTGGGCGGCGTGACTGCTAGACATGCTGCTCTGAGCGGCATGGTAAGGGGGCTGGGGCAGGGGGTTCCAGGGAACAGTCAGGGGACAGGGAGCAGGGGGCGGAGGTTCTGGGGGGGCGATCAGGGGACAGGGAGCAGGGGGTGGTTGGATGGGGCGGAGGTTCGGGGGGGGGCAGTCAGGGGACGGGGAACGGGGGGGGGGTTGGATAAGTGTGGGAGTCCTGGGGCCTGTCAGGGGGCGGGGGTGTGGATAGGGGTCGGGGCAGTCAGGGAGCAGGGGGGGTTGGATAGGGGGTGGGGGTCCCAGGATGGGGCGGTCAGGGGACAAGGAGCAGGGGGGGTTAGATGGGTCAGAGGTTCTGAGGGGGGCAGTCAGGGGGCGGGAAGTGGGAGGGGGTGGATAGGGGGTGGGGGCCAGGCTGTTTGGGGAGGCACAGCCTTCCCTACCCGGCCCTCCATACAGTTTTGCAACCCCAATGTGGCCCTCAGGCCAAAAAGTTTGCCCACCCCGGTCTAGAACTACAGGTTCAACGCTGGCTGGGTCAGCTCAGCCATTCATCCTTCTCATACATAACTGAGTTTTGTGCAGTTTAGGGAAGATCTTAAAACTAAGTGTCAGTCTCTGTAGCATGCACCAAGATGTCCTGGCCTAAGATGGAGCCTTTGGATAAAATGTTACCTCCCCATCCCTCTCGCTGTGCAAAGTGCTGATGCAGTCTGCCCTAGAGGTGGTGCATTTCAGAGGTGCTGTCTGTGTGCAGCATGGGAAGCCCTTTGAGATAGAGGGTCCTATAGGGATGTAACATACGGTGGTATTATTTAGAAAATGGGTGGGACTGCGGAAGCAATCTAGCTTGTTATGTTTCCAGCCTATCTAGGTTATCAGACAACCACCACATGGGGCTCTGAACTTGATGGCTGCATCAGCCTCTCTTCGGATCCATTGGCCCAAGACAAACGGCATTGCATTTTTATCCCTTCTACTCTGCTTATTTGTCATTTAGCATAAATCTGACTTAAAACGAATGTAGAAAAATCAAACACACAATCTCCCAGAACAGGAGCCTTCTTATGGGCTGAGAATTTTGAATGTCGCCACTGTAATCATGCAGTGTAGTTGTAGCCATGTTGGTCCCGGGATATTGGAGAGACAAGGTGGGCGAGGTCATATCTGTTATTGGACCAATGTCTGTTGGTGAAAGAGACAAGCTTTTGAGCCACACAGAGTCTTCTTTGGGTCCACTGCAGTCAGGCAGCTTTCGCCCCAGCCACATTGCGTCTAATAAGTTCAGTGGGGCCAGATCCTCAGCAGGGGTAGATCGGCCTAGTTCCCTTGAAGTCCATGGAGCTGTGATGGGGTAAGTGCCTGGGGCACCACTGACCTCAGCAGAATGACACTGCTTTACGCCAGCTGAGTCTGGAGGTGAACTTGTTGTGTCTGTGTAGCTTCCTGTGTGTATTTCTTAAACAGCCATGATTGTTTTTGTCCTAAGCTAACAGTGCCCTCAACCTGAGGAGGGTAGGGGGTTATTTCAGAGAGTGCAGCAGGAAGCTAGATGGGCTGATCTGGTTTGACAGGAGGCAGGTTACTGGGTTATATGGTCTTGTTGGTCTGACCCAGTACAGCTGTGTCTGGAGCAATGGAACCCGTGGCCAACTCAAAACGCGTGTGTCTCATTTCATCAGTTCCCACTCCTGTCTCTCACTCTGTTATTCTGACATGGGTCTCCCTGTCATTGTGTAGGGACCTTGTGCATCTGCCTTGTTTCATCAGAGGAGCCCACCGCCGAGGGTCTCACCTCAACCTCCTTGGTGGAGTTTACAATGATGTCCCATCTGGAGCTACTGGATTCCAGTGAGCAAAGCAACCTGGAAGCTGCGGAGCCTGACCCTGTCCTCAGTGCCCTGCATGCCTCCGCGGGATCAGGCTTTGCCAGTGAGGAGAATGAGGAGTCCAAGATCCTACAGCCCCCCCAGTACTTCTGGGAAGACGGGGGAGATCTCAACGATTCCAGCCTGGATCTGGGACCAGCAACAGGTAGGTTATTTTTATCCCTTTCTTTCCTTTCTTCCTCTGGGGGAGACTCTGTTCTCTTGCCCTGACATGATTCTTGCTAAGAGGAGCTGGGATTAAACATCAACTCTGTTATCTCACTTCAGTGTCTGATGTGTCCCTAGGGAACCCTGGGCCTGGGTGGATATTAAAAACCAAGGTATGGCTGGATCATTATTCACAAGCTAAGGAAAGAATCACCTTTATCTCTGTCTCTTGCTTGCCTCATCCTCCCCCTCTCTGTCTCTGTCCTCTTATTCTCCCTTCAATCACCTTTCTCTCTTTTCCCTTGCCACTGTGAACTAAACTAAGTGCAATCTAGTCCTCTGAGCATAAGCCTTGAGTAATCCAGGCAGGGCCTGGGTTTGAGTCCCAGCTGAACTCACTAGGCCCAATTCTAAGCCTTGACTTCAGTAGTAGTTTGGCCAGAGTATGGCCAATAGGATCTGGCTGGCTGTGTCCTGTCAAGTGAGTCAACCAACTTGCTTGGGCAGCCTGTCAGGCTAGCTAGAAAACTGGGACAAAAAGCAAGGACTCTCTCACTGTAACTGGGTGCCATATCTGAGCTGAACTTCCTCTGGAGAAGGTAATATACACAGTCTCTCCCACTTCCCCCCCTACAAGACTCACTGGAACCCACTGCTCTGCCTGGGCTGATACTCCTCTGGAGAACATAAATCTATACATGCCACCCGCTTCCTTCCAGGCCCACTGGAACCCACTGCTGCATCCAAGCTGAACTTCCTCTATGTTGACATTACAAAAATCAAGTTGAAACTAACCTGCCTGTGTTTGTCTATATAAATAGGGCTCTTGCTTTAACCCCCTCCTCAATCTCCCTGAGCTCCTTAGCAGAAGACGACTTAACTTTTGAGACGCCCACTGGGAGAGGGACGGGATAGGGAAGGGGCGTGTTTTGCAGGCTTTCCTATAGCTTATGAGATTATCCCACATGATTCTGCTCTAAATTCCAGGCTTGGCATGTTTAAATACAGTGCAGGAGACTGACCTTCAGCCCGATCCCTTCTGCCCCCCGCCACATTCTGTGTCTTCATCTCTTTCTCAGTAGGCACTTTCCTGGCTTGATTGAGGTCCAGAATTAGAAAGCTGCAGTCTTTCTAGTCTTCTCTTTGCACTGATTCCTCTGACCTTAGAAAGGCCTGCACTCCACCTGGGATGAGGGCTGAGCAAGCAGCAGCAGCAATCTAATTTACAGGGGTACAACACATTTTTGCGAGGACGCACAAATGTTCATGTCCTTGCATGCACTGTACTAGCTTGTATGCGTCTTGGGGCATGGCTGTCATTGTCTCAGGACTGGAAATCATCATGCTCACTAACTGTGCTCTGTACACATCCTAGTCACACTCATGGTGACACACACACACAGAGTCACAGGCACGCCTACAGATCACTCATTGTACATGCACACTCCCCCTCTGACACTCACATGGATCATGCAGATGCTCCTCAGACACTTGTGCTCATGGTGAGATACACAAAAGTTTACACTCCCCCCCATCTCTTGTATGTTCAGCCCCCAGCCTCACGTGTATAGAGAACACGCTTCGTCGTCATTCAGAAGCACTTTCACACATGTGTAAGCACACACAATAGCTTCACGCACACACACATACCCCTCACGCTCCCATTGGCTTGTACATCTAGCCAAAGAATCTCACCCCCTCATCACACTTGCACATTAACAGCAATAAACACAGAGCACCAAAACCAGTCTCATCCCATGCACACACTCGTCATTCAGAGCACACCTGCCTCTTCCCACGCTCGCACAGAGTCTCTCACATGCTCTCTCTTTGCTCTCCTTTACACACACACGTCCTTATCGACTCACCACCAAACAGCTGCAGTACTTCTGAGGGCTGGCCTTCTGCCAACCAGTGCTCTGTGCGGCTCACATCTCAGAACCTCAGTTAATACAACTCCTTGAATTATTCCGCAGCTTGGGAGCTCATTTCTATTTAAAATTTAATTAGAAACCTGGTGTGTGTCATTTGATAATAAAGGATATAGTAATAGCGTCCCTAAACTGGGAAGCTTTCCCCAATCACACTTGGCCTACAAGTCTGTGATATACATGCCACATGTGTGATGGAAATGCCATGTGATTCCCTATGGAACTGTGTAACCAATTGCATTTATTATGTTACTTCTAACATACCAACCCATGAGTGATGGATTGTTGTTGTTTTTTATACCAACCTGCCAGAGAAATGTTTCTTTTGTTCACCAAATGTAACATTTCCTCCCAAAATTACAGTGGAGTAAGGCCCAGGATGGGAAAATTCAGTTCTGGTCTGCGGTCCAGTATCAATCAAGGCTAGAAATGGGTCAGTGATACCATTAGAAAGGAATGATCCCCAGCTTTGTAACAGGACACATAACATTTGCTTCTTTCACTGTAAAGTGTAAAGATATTGGGCCTCAAAATCACAGTCTGATGTAGGCTAGATTTCTAGAGATTTCAAAGCTGTGTTCATTTTTTCCCTCTCGCTCTGAAGTCTGTAGAGTTGGACTCAGCTCAGCCTTTGTGTGGCTTTGCAGATGGAGGGATACAAAATGTAATCCCAACACATTTCTTTGTAATGTTCTCAAACTTTCCTAAAATATGTGTGCTTTTTGTGGCAAACACATGACATGTAGAGAACACCTGGTACTCATTTGGGATGGCTGGCATTACTCAGCTTGTGGCTTTGTCTCTCCTGGGTAACACGCTCCTGCTGATAAAATCTTTATGCCACACCACAATGTATTTACATTGGCTTCAGTGGGTCCCTGCCTGAGTAAGGACCTCAGGATTTGTCTCATACTGTCTTGGATTTTTATCCATGCTCCTCCTCCAACTCTTGCCATGAATGTGCATTGAAATGCACTGTCCTCCACACTAGCTCATTGCCACCCCCTGTATCTTTTATATATGCACATTCCTTGCCCATCAGTTAATGTATCTTGTAGAGTCAAATACTGAGTAAGGGGGCTTGGCACAGGGGTTTCTGTGGTGGACAAGGTGGGGGTTGGAATGCTTTGTCCTTAGGACAAGGAGCGGCAGATGAATTGCTGTACAGCTACGAGTGCAGCAATTGCACAGGAGGCTTTGACTGGCAGATTTATGTATGTGTGGACCCACTAGGTATGCCCCTAACTCTGCCTTGCCCTGCTTTCAAAACCCCCTCCCATTCAAAACCCATTTGCATTGAGGCAAATGGCCTGCAGAGCACAGGGGGGTGGAGGAGGGGAAAGATTTCTCTGAATCCAGCCTTCCTGCACAGTGGAGCAACATCCATGTCCTTGCCTGTTGGGCAGTGCGTGAGATGGGGTTTAGGATTTACACCATGGCAGCAGCCCTGCAGTGGCTGGAGTCTCAGACCACAGCACCAAAGCCATCACCCCTTTAGCCTTTGCTTAGTGAGTTGGCCGGTACTCTGGGGAGCACAGAGGGTATCTGGGGGCTAGTGCAGGGTCATGGATCAGTGTGAAGGTATTTCATTGCTTGTCCTTGTGTGTGTGGGAGCCAGCGCTAATTATCTGGCTTAGTTTGAAAACCCCACAGAGGATGTGCAGAAAAAAGTAAAGGGAATTTGTAATATACCAGTGCCTCACTAAGGAATGGGGAATATTTCAATGCAGGGTGCTTGGAGACTGAGTCCAGGGTTTCCTGCTTCTCCCAAATGCAGAATGAGTCTCTTCTAGTTCTTCCTGCTGGAATGGTGGCTGTCAATTGTGTCCAAGACATGATTAAATGATTCTGAATGTCTTGGGAAGCATTGGGGTCTTCCTATGATATTAAGGTGACTGATATGTATATGCAGTAGAACATATAGCACCCCAGCCAGAGGATGAGTACACCCAAGACCTGAAGTTATTGGCACTTCGGTCACTGACTTCAATGAGAACAGGATCTGGCCTGTGAAGTTTAAAACTCCCCCTCGAGGATGATGTGCTTGGCATTTTTCTCTGTCTTTGTTTCTGAATGCAGCTGATACCCTGGCCCAGGGAAGAAGAAGACAGTGCTGTGCGTGAGAGTCACATTACAGGGCTGACCAAGGACCAGAGCAGAGACTTGGAGGCAGATCACCACTGGGGTGAATTACTTAAGGAGAGCAGATGTTAACCCACAAGGAGGGACCAGTGGAGGAAGAGTCAGGGCAGGGCTGGTGCTCAATACAGGAAAGTAGACGAGGGAGGAGGCGCTCCTGTAATGTTGGAGCTCCCTTCTCGATGTCAGCAGCAAAGCTCTGTGTGTAACACAGCATTGATTTGCTCCTTTCCTTCTAGGCACAAGCTCCTGTTGTAATCCTGGGAAGGGGAATGAACTGTGCTGTGTTCCACATGGCATGTGCATATATGACAATTTCCTGTAATGTCCTGGACAAACCCAATTGAACTAAGGTTAAGTGTTTTATGAGTTCATTGTATTAAAAATGCAAATGTTTCCATATTATTGTGGGATTGTGTGTAATATCTCAAGGGTGGAGGCAAGACTAATGTAAACCCTGGGAAGTGTTATGATCTTCAAAGGACTCTTTTAAACAATGTGCCAGATAAGAATGAACTTTTATTTGAGTGGGTTTCCTACGACATACTTGGGAGGAGAGGAAGGCAAATTCCTACCTCTGGACCCAACCTTTTGAAGCTATACCCTGGGGAGAAATCCATTGTCTGCTCATCATCTGTTCTCAGGGTCCCAAGATCAAAGAACCAAACTGTATGAAGGAGTAACTCACAGATGCATGGGTGTTCTTGTTCTGTTCAAAAGGTGTTATGAACTTGTAACCACAGAAAAACCCCTGGGTGGGGTTTGAAGGACTGACCACCTCCCAGAGCCCATCTTGGAGTTGGGGGGTGACCTCTGGTAAGCTTATTAGTATCCATGTAGGTTATTTTATTGTTTTAATATGTAATGCTTTTACCTTATGAATAAATGTGCTTGCTTAGAAAGGGCTGTGTGGTACCTTCTAAATGTGGGCAATTATGCTGTTTGTTGCCTCCGAGGAGAAAGCAAAGCAGGCCTGCCTAGGCAATCTGACTTACAGGGGAACGCACAGTATCACAGGGAACTGTGCTGCTTGGAAAAACTGTGATCAGGAGGGAGAGATGGAGGTCTCTGCCCAAGAGAGGTGATGGCAGAGAAGCTGGAAGCCTAGAGTGGGTGCCCTTGCTAGACCATAGAGAGGAGTATTGGCGCAGTTGCTCTGAATTATGACAGCATGTTGCAGACTAAAGGACCTGGAGGCATGGCCTCCCTCCCCAGCTGTCCTCAACTGCCTCCTGGTCACCACCATTGGTCTGGTTAATGCTAGGTGACCTGGTATCCCCAAAGCTAATGAGGAAACCAGAAGCTTTTCAAATTGTCATTTGAGTTTGACTTTTTCATTTATCCTTTGCAGTAAAATTAGATTGAGTGACTCCTGCAGGGACGTGTGCCTGCAGCAGGGCCCCAAATGACCTCCATCCCCTCCTGTTTCCTCCTAATGCATTGCATCTTCATGGCAAGCAATGGGGTTTCCTCACTAACTTAAAAGAAAGAAGAATGGGGTCTGCTTTAAAAAAAATGGCTTCAGCTCCATCCCTGGTGTAACCCCACTAACCTGACTTTATTGACACCAGTAGAGTTGCACTGGGCCATATCCATCCCTGGTGTGTCTGCCTGGATCACAAATCAATATTATTCTTCTTAGGCTCAATCAGAATCAGTCCCACTGCCCTTCCTGTTGATTTTTTCCCCAGTGGTGGGTAATGTAGGCCTCTAAAATCCTCCACTTACCCCATCTGTTCCTCCCCTGCCAAGACTTCACGTTGGGCCAACCCAACCTTCGGGCTCAGGGACAGCTCTGTGCTCCCTGGCTGCCGAGAGTCTATTCCGAGAAGGGTCAGTTAACGTGTTAGCGCACGTTAAACCAGGATGTAAACAAGCGGCATCCTGGAGCTGAGTGCAGGCAGGGGGCTGCTCAGTGCTAAGCCTCTTACACATGGTCTTTACCAGGTGCTTCATTGCATTAATGTCTTGGCTGAAGATGGGATTAAGAACTGTAGATTTGCTGTCAGTCTGGAAAGGGAGGTGGCTCATTTCAATGGGCCTAGAGGGGAGCAGAGGGGATAGCTGTGGCGGAGGGCCATTAATGCACTCAGAAGAAAGGGGGTTCTTAATAAAAGGGCAATGAGGTGGGAGAGACTTTAATTCACTGATTGTTTAGTTGGAATTTATAATTGTAATACAGTGTCCAGCCCGTCTCTCCTGTTACCCCAGCATCTTCTCTCTCTAGGAATGGCCTCTGTTAAACAGGGAATAAGTGGGAAATTAAAAAGGGTTTTTTGAAGTGCCACATGCCACTGTAATGAACCACAACCACATGTATAAAGACTTGATGGTCCTCAGCAATGATCAAAACTGGGACTCTTAAGCAGGGAAGATTCCTCTGTCAAGGGTGGGAGCCAGCTAGGAAAACAGGGTAGAGAAAACTTGTGTTTTGAATTTTGGTAATAAACCAGACTCCTTTCTTGTAATGGAAAAGCATTCACACCAAGTACATACACAAGAGAAATGCCAAAAAGAGGACAGGTATTTGGAAATGGGGTCACCCTTTCTAGCGTACTCAGGGCTCCCCAGCCAGCAAGCCAGAATCTTTAGCCAGGTTCTCTGAATATTAACCTGATCCTGAACAAGTGATGTATGGTGCAGTATGTTAATGTTGTATTGTAACGTTGCCCTAGTAAAAAGTTTCAGCAAAATAAACCAAACTCCTAAGAGGGGAGAGTGACTGAGAAAGCACCTGCTGTGTGAAGCTTTATTAACTGGGGAAGAAAGCGAAATTGAGGCAGCAGCAGGGCCCCAAGCCAGACTGGGTAAGCCCTGCTACCTGGAGATGTTAGCATCCTCAAACTGGAGTTGCAGACCTCTGCACGTGCTGTCCTCTTGTGCCATTCTCCTCTGGGATACAGGTGGGGGTCCCATGCCTTTTTGTGTTGCTCACCCTGCTGTGCTGCTCTATTATCTCTTAAATCTTCATTTCTGGTACATGTAGTAGATCCTTCCACGAGGAAAAACTCATCTTTGAACATGGCCATATGTACCCAGGTATGATCTAATCTACCACCGACTTCAGTGGAATGCCCATAGAGCAGAGCAGCACGGTCGGTAGAATGGAGATCTAGCTGTGAAGGGGTTAATGATGAGACTGTAGCTTGCTCACTTCTGACCTCTTCTCTTCCCCTCTCTCTTGCATCCTTCTATTCCATAATAGGTCTCCACTTCCCTGTTGAAATATGATGCACTCATAAACCAGCCTGACGAATCTGGCATTGCAGCCAGCTACCTAATACCCATCCTGTTAACATAATACCCAGCACCTCCTCGCCAGGGTGAGTGCAAGTAACTTGAGTCAATCTGGACTTCATATTCAATGATGTAGGGTGACAGGATGCAGTTACTGTAGAAATCTCAGTAGTACTCTGACGGGGGCAGGATCAGTCTAGCTGCTCGGCACACTGGGGAGCTGGACAAGATATCACCTGACTGTTTCTTTGCATCCAAGCTCTGTGACTCAGACTACAAGAAAAGGTGATCTTGGGTGCTCAGCTTGAGGTGTCTTACAGGGACCTGATGTTCAGAAAGTGCTGGACACCTGCCCTCTAAAAAATCAGACTCCTTTGAAGTGATTCAGGAGGGGACCTTAAAATCAATAGTTGCTTTTGAAGATCTAGGTCTTGATGTACACTAACTAAAGAGGCTGAACCATTACTCCAGATCCCTGAACTCTGGAGGTGTCTGCATCCCGATTGGGATCTGGATTCTGCAAATATCTTTATAATGGGCAAAAACAGTGCCTGCCAGATCTGAAAACCCCTGAATTTAGGGACAATCCAAGGCCAGATCTGAATTTTGCCGTGTGGGCCTCATCTGTAAAGTAACTGGTAGAACAGAGTTCTTTGCAGGATTTTAGGGACATTTAGGTTTTAATCCGAGCCAGGTTCTTGCTGGGCCAGACGTGTAGTAGGACCCTGGGCTTAGCATGCAGGGAGGTGGTGCTAGTGGGGAGTGGAAACGTTAAATCGATTAGCACTGAGTCTGAGGACTCCTGCCTCTGCTTCCATCTCACTGACTCACTGCTGGAGAGAAGCAGCTCAGGTTTCAGTTGTAGGCTGCCCTGTAAACAAGAGCCTGCTGGGAGGTTGCAGGATCAGTTCTCTCTCAGCTTTGATCTCAGTGGTAAGACAGGAGGAGGCTGCAATCCATCAGCTTCCCTGAGGGCTCACTCACCCTGAATGCTCTCTGTTCAGAGGAGAGCAAGCAGGCTGAATCAATCACTTGAGAGCTTTAACCCTTAGGGAATTGGCTAATTCCCAGGTGCTCTAATAGTTTAAGAAAAGGTCAGCTGCAAGTGTTTCAAGGGAGGCTGATGTGCCAGGAGGGTTTCCAGCTGTTAGGGAGTAGTGCTCTTGCTTGCTACTTGGCCAGTCCCAACCCTGTGCAAGGAATCTGTCTGCTTTCCTGCTGTGTGTCTGTGTAGTCCAGTGTCCCATCTCTGACTGTGCCCAGTGCCTTACGCTTCAGGAGGAGGCCAGCCCTTCCCTCCTCACCCACAGTGCACCTGTGCAGGCGCGATTCCCACAGTTCTCAATGGGGCTACTGTATGGAATGCAAATACCAAGTGTTTCAATGGCAGCAGAAGCCTGAGAGCCTGGTGAGGTGCGCTAGTCCTCCCCGACCTAGTGCCCTCAATCCCATGGTCATTCCTGCCATTAACCAGCCTCTGGCTAGTGAGGCAGTGGCTGCTGCATATCTTCAGACAGGTGGATGACGACAGGGCGATTAGCTTCAAATGAGGGCACTTGGAAAGGCTGGTTGCAGACTGCAGCCAGAGAGAGGTTTTCTCTTTGCCTGGGCATTAGCTCACTGCTCTTGCAGCCACCTTGGATGACAGAGCATAGACCTCTTTGCTAGCCAAAGAGCGGTGGTGGGGAGGCCTTCAGGTAGCAACCATCTCCTCTGGCCCTTGGAATTCTTGAGACTATTGATCCTGTTTCAGGGGTTTTAGAGCACATTTGCTAGTGAAGAGGCACTTGCCTAGTAGCATGGATTTATGCCATATGCCCTTCAGAGCTCAGATTGAGCCTAAGAGCTCCAGTGGCCCAAGTGACAGTAGATCCTGGTGCCTCGTTTGGGGCCAGAGGTGGGAGAGGCCTCATGGGAGCTCAGTTAACAGCACCCTGGAGGAGCCTGACAGGATCTGGTTTCACTTTGAAGGAAGTCATCAGGAGAAAGTCACCAGCTCCCTGTCACAATGGGGGGAGTGGGCACTGAGCCATCACAGGCATATAAAGAGCCTTAGGGAGAGCTGGGGGCTGATTTTAATATAAAGTTACTGATGTGGGAGATCCATATAAATCAACCACCAGGGAAGGAATTGGTCTGTGAAACCTTTGTGGTCACTGTTAGGGGCGAAAGGATCAACTTGCTTCCTGCTTTGGGAGTATGGGGGGTGAGACTGATGAGTTGCTTGGGCATCACAGAGAGCTTTACCTGCTATGCAGTATCCAAGCGACTCTTGCTGACAACACACTCTCCCCCCTGAACTGAGCTCCAGACGCAGCAGCAGTAAATGGCGGTTTGGGGACGGGTGTCATTCGGAGGCTCCTCTCATGGATGCACACTGTAAGGCATCCAGACGGCTGCCTCCCACCGTGCTTAATGAAGCATCCACTTTGGCAGCCAGGCAAGAACACGGGCTTGGGGATGTCGGACAATCACTTATTTATTTATGAAGAATAACCACAGCCCAAGGAGGTGGGAGGGCCTGTGTTTTCTGGCCGCAGCGAGACTGCTTTCTGGCTCCCAGCATGAACCGCGCTAGGTGTGGGGGAAATGGGGCTTATTCAGAAGGGGGGCCCAGTACTCAGCAGCATTGTTATTGGCAGCTTCTTGATAAGGATGGAGAGACCGATTCATCCCAGGTGGGTCTCCATTGGCATCAGGGATGAGTGTGGCTGGAGCGTGTGGCCTGTCAGTTGTCAGGAGCTGATCTTGCTGCTACTGTGTCAGTCCAGGACATCTCATAGATCCTTGCTGGGCTTCCAAGAGGAGCAACTGACTGGTTTGATTTTCCTGCTGTGAGGCCAAGTGCTCCCTCACCCTGATATTCCACAGGCTGCTGGATTCCCCTCAAAACACCACACAGGCTGGCCTACCAGAACAGCGCCATGCTGCAGTTAGTGAGCCTTCGGTTGGGGATGTGTGGCTTTAGCTCAGTCCCTGTCTCTGTCCTTTATTCCCTATGGCTAAACAGCTTCTTCAATAACCTGATGGTTTGGGAACCCAGGAACCATCTGTGAGGTGATTTTATGCTCTGAGGTGCTTTCCCGACCCAGAGTCTGCTCTCAGTGACACCCGAGTCAATCCAGATTTCAGTGGCGTTACCTGTGTGTAACTGAGAGCAGGATCAGGCTTATCATTTTGTTGTTCCTTTCCCCCTAAATCTCTATAATTTCCACCTTAGTTTGGTAGTGGCTAAATGGCGGAACAGTCTGGTATCTGTTTGAGGGCCCCCATATTAAATGAATTGCAGGATCTCAGCCTACTCCCTAGTGCATGCAAACCCACCTCATGAACACCGCCAACAGAACTGGCACTGATTGGCCCCTGGGTTGGCAGGCTCAGTGGAGAGGCCTGGTACAGAAGGGGCTGTGAAGTCTGAACCTCTCTGTCGTCCCTCGAAGGGTTCCTCCAGGCTGGGGTGGTGAATGCATAGGAAGCTTGCACTGCTGTTGCCCAAGCTGCATCTGCCAATCACATTCTTCTCACTAACATATGAACTTAACTCTATTAAACGAACCCATTTCTCTCTTTGGTGGCAAACACCAGGACACTCTCATAGGGCCTCCGACCTCCGTCATCTGTGTCCCTAAATAGATAGACCCTGGGCTCGTTCCCTCCTCCCTGCTTTCATCCCCCAGTCTTTCAGTGTTCATGATCATTCGTGATAGACTCCTAACTGAAGCGTCTTGGATTTGTTTTAGACTACAGTTTTCCAGTCACCTCTCATAAGGCCCTGCCCAACGGAAACAGGACGCAGGTTAAAGACAACTGGGAAACTGCCCCCCTTCAGCCGTCATCGGATTCCATGGAGCCTGACCCACATACGCCTTTCTCCGGTGCTCTGGAGGAAGAGGAAGGGCTGCTCCCCATAAACAAATCTAAGGGAGGGCAACAGAGCAGCCAGACTCGCTGGCCAAAGGACATGTCTTCAGAAGTGGCTGGCCAGGAGGACTCCTTGTTCTCCCTCTTGATCTCCACAGCCTCCAGCAGACTGGGTGTTGTGACTGAGGCAGCTGTAGAAAGGCAAGAGGAGGACTCTGTTCCTGAGCACACTTCTTCGGGCTTTGACCTAGGGAGCAGCATGGGGCCGAGTCTGCTGCCTGTGTCCTCCATCCTGTCGGTCACCACTGCAGGATCCCAAGGTGTCGCAGAACATGCCATCGAGGTGACTTCAGGAAATATTGGGGCTACAGTGGGAGCTGGAGTGGAGCTAGCAGGGACCATGGCAACAGCAGAGTCCACACAGACCCTGGTGGGAGCTGGAGTGGTGCCCACAGAGCTCCCAGTGAGAGGGGAGCTCATTGAGCCCACAGTACGAGAGGGAGGGGAGCAAGTGGGGCCCACAGTGCTAACTGGAATGGAGCAAACAGAGGAAATTCCTGAGGTAACATCTCCTGGAGGCAGCCCCCAAGATCCCAAGATTGTTTCTGGTAGTGGTGGTGGCGGCCCCCCAAATGCCAGCTCCTCGGCGGCTTCCTTGGATGGGTCTGACGAGCCAGCTGCAACCCCTTCTCGGAATGGCATGAAGCTGGCTACCGAGACCATGGCAGCAGGGTGGAGCTTTGTGCCACAGACCGGGGACGCCCACCTGGCTGTGCTGTCAACAGGACTGCCCTGGAACTCGGCACAGGTATCCCATTGTGGGAGGGAGGGGGACTCATTATGGAATATGTTTGTGTATTAACCCTTCCTCTCCCAGTGCTGTGTGCTATTAACTTATACTTACCTATCCCTGCTTTCAAATTCCCCATCGCCAGGCTCGTGGACATAGTTGCTGGGACTTTTCCCATGACCCCACTAAAGGTTGTAGGGGATTGTTCCCTCTTTCATGGCACATTGTGGAGATGCCTCAGGTACTGGGTGTGTGTGCGGGTCAATGCACCAAGAAACCCTCCCACACCGTTTTGCTTCTACCCTGCTGTCTGTGTGTATCTAACCAATGTGACCTTTGGGCAGAAAACAGCAGTGAAAGTGTTAAAAGCTAGCTCCTTTCAAGTCCAGCTATATTTCTTCAGGTTGCATTATTGGAAATGTAAGTGCATGAATGGCCCCAAACACCTCTGGGAGGTGCCTATACCACCAGTACCTGCATCACTACCCGTGCTGCAACTGTTGGTGTCTGGACAGATGCAGGACACGTAGAGCAGGGCTGTGAGGATAGGATTGTGAGGTGCACAGATGTTATGGTAATAGAGGCCACCGAAGTGCCAAGATAGATGGGGGTGGAGGTTACAAGGTAGCAGTACAGTAAGATTGCAGGTGGTTGTGCAATTGCAGGGTAGCTGTGCAGTGGCACCTGCTTTGAGATCTGTTGAGGCTTCTCCTGTGCTGCAAAAATTTTCTGTAAGGGCTGGATGGTGTAAGGAATGGAGAAAGAGATCCAGAGCTTTTCACCACTAGCTCAGCCAATTTCAGGGCCACTCAAGCTGGTAGTGAGTGAGGTGACCAAGTCATCAGCATCGGATGGCTGTTGAACTGCACTTTAAGTCTCGTTTTGAAACAATAGGCAGCTGCTAGTAGTTTAGCTGAGGAGGAGGGCTCCATTTCGGACTGCCTGCAGAACTGCTTTGGATGGAGTCTCTGTTGTGATAATATGCAGCGGAACCTAAACAGCGGATCCGGCTACCAGAGTGTCTAGCTCCATTTGGAAGATATAACGTAGTAAACAGGTGTCCATATCACACAAATCAGTCTGGCAGTGAGCTCTAATTGCCTGTCCCCTCCCCCATTCTTATTCTCAATAAGGGAGCCAAGGACTGAATACACCATTAGATAGCCCCCAGACAGCAAGGCTGATGGGCATGGCAGCCTGTAGGGAGCTTACCCGGCCACTGATCGTATTGTCCCTGCTCTGTGGATTAACAGGGTACCGAAATCCACTAGCACTCAAATGAAAAAGAAGACATTTCTTTTCTACGCATGTATGTCACAGCCTGAAGAATGGGGCATGTCCTCCAGTATCCCGTCTTTGGAGAATCCCCTCCATATTGGAGAATATGCAGTTCCTCCAGAGCTTTCCCAAGAGTTCAAATCCCTGCTCTCAGAGTACAATACAGCCCCTCACTCGCTGTGCTCAAGCTTCTTGTGCCTTCTGCAGGAAACTGCATTCTCCTTCCAAACCCAGCTGTTATGTGTCTTGTCTTTTCAGGTGATCTGCAAGGACTGGAGTAATCTGGCAGGGAAAAACTACATCATTCTGAACATGTCTGATAACATCGACTGCGTAAGTCAAACACAAGAGACTTGAATAGAATGAGAGTAAATGGGAAATAGCTAGAATACTAATGTGGGGGCTGACTCTGCTACACAGGGCAGCAAAATATTTGTTAGTGTGACTTATCCTAGGATCCATAGGACATTTTCTAGGGCCAGCACAAATCCTAGCATCAGCACTGCTGTCAAGAAACTGCAGCTCTTGTGTGTTGCATGCATCTCTGTGTGCATTTGCCATCCTCTTCTTTTTCTGGGTTAGCAGGCAAGATAGTGGAATCAAGATGATCCTAGGTTTAGGTATAAACCCAGTTTTTCATAGAATGTCTGTCCCAGATCTTCAAATGGGCTTTTAAAAAGGTGTCTACAAGTTCTGCATTTGTAGCCTTCACTTGTCCCTCTTGTCTCTCAGTCAACGTAACTAGAAATTTGTGTAGGGAGAGTGGGAGCCTTGACTGAGGCCATCCTCCATGGGTTATGATACTTGGTACATGTTCATCACACTTTCCATTGGAGGATCTCAAAGCACTTTACTTTTCAGAAATTCATGGGACACTTAAAAATTGAATTTTTTTAATTGACTGTTTTTTTAAATCCAATTTCCAGTAGAGTGCCCCCTTTAAGTACTAAGGAGTGCCTGAAATTAAAATACATGTACTCCTTACATTTTATAGATTATTTTCTGCTATTTAGATGGGCCTCTTCAGTGAGTCAGTTTCTCTTTTGCTAACTGGCTAAACAAGAGAACAATGATATGTCCATTCAATAACATTTTGTGTATCATCAATATAAATCTGAAAATAGCTTTTTGCTGTATTTCAGTTTTAGTGATCTTGAATGTTCATTGTAACTAGATTTGGTATAATAGTTTCAGAGAGAAATGTGATGTTTTAAATTGATGGTGTTCCTTTAATTAATTGAATTAAGCCTCTCCACAGCCCAGTGTTGTTGATAAGCATTATCTCAGTTTTACAGCTGGGGAAACTAAGGCACAGAGCAGTGAAGTGACTTGCTTCAGGACACACAGTGAGTCAGTGGCAGAGCTGGGAGTAGATCTAAGATTCGCAATCCTGTGCTTTTAGCCACAAGCCCATCCATTCAGAAGGATAGAGATTGGGTTTATAATATTTAGCCCGTGGTCTGCATTTTCATTTTCCAGACTTTTTCAAATGCTAATGGTCACAATCCCCATGGGAAGACGGTTAATATTATTCCCATTTTACAGATGGGAAAAGAGTTGGCAGCGAAAGTGTTTTGACCAGTGTCGGATCTGGACTTAGATCATAGTAATTGCTGGGTAGAAGTCCAGTGTTCAAACTACTAAGTCATATTTCTCTTTTGGTTTTCTTCTAAACCAGTATGCAGTACTGGGTTCTATGCTCACAGTGCAGTCACTGTGGAAGCAAGCACAGCATCTGTTCTTAGCTTAGCAGTAGCTCCAATTCAGCCTGAAAAGTCAGAACCGATTTTACTGCAGGTAGGAACACTGCCTAAACACCAGGTTTGGGATCTTTAATTTCCACCTGGATGTTCCACCAGATGGGAAGGAGCCTTTGTTTTCCATCTCAGCTGCAGGCCAGTACCTGAGGTAACACTGCATTCCCTAGTCATGCAATGACCTGGCAAGATTGGGGTCTGATCCCAAGACCCAGACTTTTTTCCTCTCCTCACTTTTGGAGTATGATGTCTCTGCTCACGTTTCTCTGATGATTCTGCAAATAAAGACTCATTGTTTCCAGAGTAAATGGTTCATGCTGTCACTAAATCTTCCTTAAGTGCCTCTCCTCTTGTCCCCCTGCCTCCCCCTTATCTTGTTTGCTTTCTAGTGTCTGTTAACCAGAAGTGCTCTGCTAATCCAATACTCACCCATCAATCCCTGAAAGCTGCAGTTAATTGATGGACCCAAAGTCCCTCGTGTATCTCTGGTAAAAGGGCCCATTCACCTTTGGAACCTCCCACGGGCCATTTATCAAACCCTTGAAGACCAGTTATCAAGGGGACAGGGTCAGGTTGTCCTTTGTGATTTTTAAACTGATTTTTAAAATATATGATTACTTTAGAAATTTGAAACGGAATGTTCTCTGATTAAATATTTTCTCCTCTTTGTGTATCTGTTTTTTTATCATAGGTCCCTGTACAGGACTGAGCGTGGTTTTTTTGTTCTTGCAGGATTGCTCTTGAGCACTGATCTATGCACATGGGTCTTTTTTAAAAAGAGAAAATGACACCCCTGAAGAATTTGTTTTAGAAACAATAAATATATAGAATGAATGATAATTTTCTAAAGGGGTATAAGAAATATGTTCCTTTCAGTAAGCCTCCTGACATTAGCATTGCCCCTTCAAACAGAGAACTGTTTGTCCTTCATACCATTTTAAGTGCTTCTGTCACAACTAACATTTACAGTTCAGAACATCAGCGCTTAAAAATAAGCTTGTGATGGTTCATTTCCTATCCACCTCGGTCATCATCCCTCTCTCTCTGCCATTTCATCTGTGTACTACACAAGTGCAATTTTGCTGTATGTAATAGCTCTCGTCTCTTTCTGTTGCCATTTGCAATCATTGAGATTTAACCATTGGAAGCAGATGAAAAGTGAAAGCAAAAGTGCAAGGGACTGGAGGTGTAATCCTTGGCTATTCCCTGCCAAATATAGATGCCGCTCTTGGGCAGGCAGGACTGGACTGTTTTTCTACTTGACTTCAAGTTTCAAAACAAATATTCCCAATAAGTGGTTTATGCTGTCCTCAACCTTATTCAAAGGGACACCTGTCAACTTAAATATTTAACACAAATGTTTCCCTTCCCTGTGTTGTATTCTTGTTTTATATGATTGAAACTGAAAGGATTTTTGCCGTTTACATCAAACTCCCTCTTCCCCCGCCATCACAGTTGATGCAGTTTGTTTACTGTCTGTTGAACTTCATTCAGATTGGACAGTGAAAGTAGACAGGTTGGCTTCCATTGAGTGTATCAGTTTTGCTTTCTGGCTCCTGTACACTAGACCCATTCTGGGTTTTGTGGGGGTTTTCAGTGCTGCAGGAGAGAGTAGTATTTGCATTTTTAAGTGATTTATTGATTTATTTAAATTAGTTTAGAAAAAAACATGCAGATATTTCTGTTTGTTTTAAGGGCCCGATGCTATGACGTGCTGAGTGTCAACGGGCACCTCTCAGCACCTTGCAAGATTGGGCCCTAGGATTCTGTACCCCTTACCACAAACACGCTTTTACCAAGATCTCCATTGTAGACCCAAATTGGCTGGGTCCCTTTATCTTTCTAATGGGTTCTAAGTGCCCAGTTCCTGTCTGGGCAAAACTCTCATAGATGTCTGGTAGAATTGGACCTAACAATAATGCATGTCCATTCAGGGCCCTGCCTCCATTCACAGGCAATTTGAGCCTGAAGTCTCTCTAGCACTGCGAGTTATCCTTTTGCCGGATTAAAACTATGTCATGGCTGCCGTCTTTTCAGCCAAGGAGAACTGCTGGAGCTGTTGGGGCCTCTTCTGTCTCATTTGCTTCTGTTACTTCAAATATTCTTCCCCTCCCACCCTATTCTTCTCAGGCTGAGCGTGCTACCCCTCCCTTCAGGATCCCCAGGCCCCTGCTGAGCCATAGGTGGTGGTTGCGTCACAATGTGGAGAGCTGGCCACTAGGCCAATGCTGGCTGCATGGCCCCTGTGTGTGGTTCTGAGCAGGTGGCCCCCGCGGTGAAGTTGTGGAGCAGTTTCCTACCCGTGCCCTCTTCCCATGCCTCTCCTGAGTGGCTGCATATGCTCCCTCAGCTGAAATCCAGAGCCCTCGCCTGGTGAGACATGGCACTCATGGGCTCTTGTGATTCAGGCCTGAGTCCTAGGTGTCTTTTCCAATTAGGCCATTCACTGCTCAGGCCTGTGCCTGCCCTGAGCACTTGGGATTGCCATGGCAACCAGGAGCGCCAGCATTTATTAATCATCCGGGTGGCCTTTGGGTTGGCATGGCAACTGCAGACAGGAATAGAAACACAGGAGTGGGAAAGTGGCAGAGGAGCTGCCAGGCAATGGCACATGTCAGCCAGAGCTGGGCCCCCCTGACCTGGTGCCGGGTGCTGCGAGAATTGAGGCCTTCCCTTCAGGTCTGGCATTTTTTCTTGGCTTCTGAAACAATTTTACTTTAGGCTAAGAAGACAGCTCTGCACACGGGAGTGATTCTGGGATCCCTGCCTGCTGCAGGGAGGGGCTCAGTTGAGGCTGAAGGATGCTACAAAGAGAAACCCAGGGTGAGGATACAGGTTAGGACTGAGGTGCTTCAGCACAGCTGTGTGGGCCAGTACTGGACTGAAAGGAGACGCTGTGATTCTTGATTGAAGAGCCTCTGCAGATCTGGATGTGGAACAAGCACATTGATGGTTTGCATTGTGGTTACTGCCAGCTGCTTTCAGGAGTGCTAAATTCACTTAATTAACACATAAATTTAAACCATCCCTTGAGCCTGTACTGTTCCCTTCCCACCACACACAAGATAATCCCACCAACAGCCCCATTCAGCCCTGCTGTAGACAGGTATAACTCCATTGAAGTCAGTGGCATTGCACTCACTTACACCAAGTCTGCATTTGTCCCTGTATTTCCACTCCACTGGTTCGTCTTTGCCATGAAGGAGGGTAAGATGCTTTCGAATGTTCCTTGTTGCAGGAGGAGTTTCGGCTGGAGAAGGGTCCCCAGCTGCTGTCTCTGGTAGAGGATGCCTTCTCCAGGCAGGCAGATGGACTACAGGCCCAGTGGCTGATCTCTCTGAGCAAACCCAATGAGAATGACAAGCACCTGCTAATGACCTTGGCAGGGGAGCAGGGTAAGTGTTGGTAGAAAAGCTGAGTGGTGGTGATAGGACTGGGAAGGGGTATATCTGGCTTTAACTGCCAATTTTTCTCCTGGTTATAGTGACATTATCCCTCCTGCTATCCCATACAATGCTGCCTCTGTTAGCTATACCTGGTGATTGCAGGCTTGTCTGTATGTCCATAGAGTATAAGCCTCTTTCCCCGCCCACACCATGTCACCCCCCCATGTACAGTCCTGCGGTGGTTTTCCCTCTTGCCAGTCAAATCAGATTCCAGCTTCTCCTCCTGACCTTCAAGACTCTGCAAAGCTCTACTCTCATCTTTCTCCTCCCTTCACTCCTCCAGTGCCTCCTGCTTCACCCCCTCCCTTTTTATCCTTGCACACATTCATCTTTGTGCATTTTTTTTCCCATGCTTGCCTCTGTGCCTCCCTCCCTCTTCTGCTGCAGCACGTGAGATCGTCTGCTCTTTGTTCAGATCTGCAGAGCCTGCCAATGCTACCCAGTGAGGTTAGAAGAACTATTTCATGTCCATTGAAAAGCAATCCCAATGGGAACACTCTGATCAGCTGGGACTGTCACTGTTCTGTACTGCTTCTGCAGTCTGTTTAGGGTATAGGCTCGATGGGGAAGGCCCTATAACTGTGTTATTTCATACAGGGCAAGTAAGAAGTAATGTTATAAAGTGCACCACAGTTATTGGGAAATAATGTTGACATTTAAGAGGTATGTTCTACGTGCTTGTTTAAATTAGTGCATTTCTCCTAACACTGTGGACCATGCCATGTACCATTAAAATGGTTCTTGTAAGCACATGCGGCCCTAAAGTAAACCTTTCCTTCTATTGGAGGGGATCCCCTTGGGGATTAGAAGCTGGGCTGTGTAATGCTAGCAGCACAGCCAGGCTGGGAAGCTGTCAGAAATGGACTTCTGTGCCCAGTTAGGAACCCTGGAATCATCAAGGACTGAAGCATTTTCTGCTGTGAAGAATGAGGCTTTTGTTAGGTTCTCTCTCTGTTGCTGGACCAAACTGGAGAGGCACCTGGAGAGGGAGCAATACTCTTTGGCCTCCAAATCCTACTGAAAGGTCATGCTTTTCTGGCTTGCCAGCTTGGAGAGTATCCTGTGAGCTATGTGGGAAGGAAGCCACTTGGGGGCCACTCAGTGATGGTTAGTGACTCCCTAGCAGGGAGGCTTTTGCAGATTTCTTTCTGCCAGGAACAAAGTTGTTGCAGTATGCCTCCTGACAGTCAGTTGTGTCATGCCTGGTAGGCTGCCTTGCTAGGGATCCCTGCAGAGCACAACACATGTCCTTAAGGATGCTGCAGGTCAGGAGAGAGGTGTATTGGCAGAGCTGTGTGGGCACTCAGGAGTAGCGAGTGCTGCAAGTCAGGGCTGAAATGCATTGGCGGAGGTATGTGTGAGTAGCACAGTGCTTAGCCCCATGATTTTTGGATTCCAGTTATTCCACACTTTCAGTTGCACTTGCATGCACCTGGAATTCCTGGCCAAACATTTACCTCATAAAATAGTTTGTAAACTAATAAAATGTTTGTCCCCTTCTGTGCCACATACTGCCCTGGAATTCCCAGGGAATGCTGATATGCTGAAAGCATGAGCCAAAGCAGAGCATGTAGGGCTGACCACTTCCATCTGGTTCTCTTCTTCTCACCAGGTGTTGTCCCTACGAAAGATGTCCTGATGGCACTGGGTTATGTTCAGAGGAGCTTAGCCGAGGTAAGAACCTGTCTGCCTAACGTACAGGCTGAAGGCAGCCAGTTCAATTAAAATGGGATCGTGCTTCAGTCTAAGGGGGCTCTGAACCCTTCATAAGCAAATTGGCAGAACCCCCTCTTCCCTCCCTGGTGACTGCAGAATGATCAGATGTCAGTTCCCATTAAGAGTGACTGGCTATGGGGTCATCTGTTGTCTCTGGAAAGCTTCTTTGAAATTGCTGTCCACACTTTGGGGATCCTGCATAAACCAATCCCTCCTACCCTGCTCCCCACACCACCATCTGCCAGGATGGGTTGCAGATTTTGTCTGTAGGGTTTTTTATAAAAAGATGAGATCTGTCCAGCTCACCGTATTGCCAATTAGAGCTCTTCTTGCCAGTAGTTGCTCAGCCTCTGCTGAACAGTCCAGGTGAGTTCCCGCACTGGGCAGAGTGCCCTCCAGGGTTACTCAGCCCTCTGTTTCCTAGGGAAGTATCTTTTAATTGTTTTTGCCTGTCATCATATTCCCTGTGTTACGGGGACCATGCTGCAGAGCTGAACCTTAGATTTGCTCCAGAGAGGGGGACACCTGATGAATGGAGGAGGCTGTGTCTCGCTTTCTTCACTCCCCCCAGTGTTCAGGCTTGCTTTTCAGTCCCCTCTGACATCACAGCCTTCAGTACTCCATTTCTCTCATTGACGGCACTATTCGAATTCCATAGCAGACTACTGTTACTCACCAAACATTCCCCTAAGAACCTTGGTGCCCTGGATGAGGAGCTGGGAAGAAGGCAAACTAGTCTATTCCCTGTGAGTCTGCCCCTTTAGCTCATTGGCCTTGAAGGCATTAAGAGCCTGATTCTGTTCTCACTTACACTGGTGGAACTAGATTGACTTCAGTGGAATTACTCTAGTGTAAGTGAGAGCAGAGTCAGACCAGAATGTGTTGGCAGATGCATGTGTTCCCCTAACCCAGGGGTCCGCAATGCAGTGCCCGTGGGCGCAGTGGCACCCGCTGGGGCAGTTGTGTGCGCCCGCAGGACACCGCACTGCCGAAATGCCGCCGAGAAGCTTTGCCGTTTCTTGGCGGCATTTCAGTGGCAACGCTTCTTTACGCTGCCGCTTCTCAGCGGCATTTTGGCGGCGAGGTGTGTGGCGCCCTCCACATTCTTGTGGGAATAGGAATGTGCTATTCCCACAGAAAGGTTGGGGACCACTGCCCTAACCTAACAACCCAGAGCACCTAGACCTAGCAAATTAAGTGCTCAGTGTGGTATTGATTGTCTTACACCAGAGAAAGTCCTAAAAGCCCTACGAGGGGCATTGCTGAAATTGTTTGAATAAGGTACCAGCACCCTGAACTGTCCTTTCCATGGAAAATATGGGAGGAGACTTCAAGGCTCGTTGCTTGTTGTTATTTGAGAGAACAATAAAGCTACCTGCAGAGATCCTACATAACTTATGTTCTACCTCAGCACCTGGAATTCATTCTCCAGCTGTTCTACCTCAGCACCTGGAATTCATTCTCCAGCTGTATCAGTAATGAAACAGACTCTTTATCACAGAGACCTTGTGTAATCATAAGCTTGGAAGAAAGAGGGAGGATATTCTCTTACACTCTTCATACATACTATTGAATTGATACATAACCTTTTTGAAATCTGCCAAGTCACTGAGACCAATCAGCAATGTTCAGCTTTGTTTGCTGACATCCTGTTTCTAGCAGGCAAGGTTTTGTTTTATTTTTTAAAGTTTGGTTATCATGCTTGTCTGGAGTATGTAGCCTGGGGGAGTGAGCATAGGACAGGGAGTCAGGAACTCCTATGTTCTAATCCCAACTATGACACTGATCTGCCATTGTGACTGTGGGCAAGACCCTTAACCTGGGTTTCTCCCTTGTAAAGTGGGGCCTTACCTGCCACCCAGGGGTGTTGTGGATTGAAGTGAGTGTTTGTTAATGCGCTAAGATCATTTCTGTGAACACTCCATGGGTATGTCTACACTGCAGTGGGGAGCAAGCCTCCCACCCCGGGTAGGCAGAGTTGGGTGGGCTTGCACAAGTCTCCACCTGAGCCACACCATCCACACTGCTATTCTTAGTGTGCTAGCTCCAGTGCTGCTAGCACAAGCCTGTCTGCCCAGGATGGGAGGCTCACTCCCAGCTACAGTGTAGTTACCCCATGGGTCTGATTGGCCTCTCGAATATTCAGTATCCCAAGTGGGTCACTCGTGTAGGAACAGAATGCCAGTCTTCCATCGAAGGAGATTTTTATCCAGAACTTTATTCCTGCACTCCTGTGAGCCCAAGTCAGAGCAAAAGAAACAGTAGGTTAGTGCTTAAACATGTAACCACACCCAAGGTCACACTCAGCTGAGTGACTAGTTCTGCCTCCCCCACAGGCTTTCCTCCCCTTTGCCCTCCAGGTAGCTGTTTCTAGAGTATTTCCTCCTTCTGAATGGACTTGAGCCACAGCCCCTGCCTTGCTACCCCACTCTGCACACCTGTGTGAGCCCAGAGCAGGGGTTAACACCTGGTGGTCTGGTTTCTTCCCACTGTCAGTCCGTGGCCTCATGGAAGATTTGTAGATAGTATTAGACTGAGTCACGTGCTTCCTTCCCTCCAACTGTGCAGCATAATCCCACAGCGGATCCCACCAGTCTAGCTCTTGTCCCTGTTGGTCACAGTGAGCCTGTGCACACTGCCAGGGCTCTGGGATTCTGCACAGGACAGTGACTGCAGCTCCTCTAACCCCCAAGTGGTTGAGCAGGCCTTTCTTTTCGGTTAATTTTAGATTGGCATCCAGAACTACTCAACCACCACAAGCTGCCAGTCACGGCCCAGCCAGACCCGCAGTGACTATGGGAAACTCTTTGTGGTGCTGGTCATCATCGGTTCCATCTGTGCCATCATCATCATCATGGGACTTATCTACAATTGCTGGCAGAGGCGCCTGCCCAAGATGAAGAACATGGTGAGCACATGGAGGGTGCGGGAAGACATCTGGACTTGGCTCTTATCCCTCAGGATGGAAGGAGTGGGGTGGCTGGGTGGGCAGGGGATATGTTCCTTCTCCTTGTCCACCTTCCCAGATGAGTTTGGTCGAAGCACCTGGGCCAGATCACTGTGGGTCAATGGCCGTGTCCAGTTTAGAATTTGGGACCCTGATAGATCCAATAAGAGAGCACTAACCCAGTAGCGTTTGAAGCATCACCTGCAGTGGGCCAGATCCAGCTCAGTTCTTCAGTGCAGTCACCTCCATCTTTAATATGGAGGTGCTGCCTGCAGATCCTAGCATGCCATGCTCCATCTTGGTTCAAGCAGCCAGTGTGCATTGCATGCTGGGAACAATGTTATCCACCATAATTTACCCCTTGATATTAAAGTTATGACTTCAGGTGGCTCCATTTTATATAGAATAGGTGCAGCCTTTGGGCTCCTGGCATGTGCCACCTCCTTTCCACCACGAGGGCCAGTTGACCTTCACATGGGGCCATGAACAAACTCCACCCAGTCCTGTTCCCATGAAAACAATAGCAAAAATCTCCATTGACTTTAGCAGGAGCAAGATCTGGCCCTGGCCTTGTGCCTTTGCAGCATTGGGAGCTTTTCTCAGTTTCTGTGTCCCACCCTGCCTCCTCCTCCTCCCCCTTCCAGTCACACGGTGAGGAGCTGCGCTTCGTGGAGAACGGCTGCCATGACAACCCCACCTTGGACGTGGCCAGTGACAGCCAGTCGGAGATGCAAGAGAAGAAGACCAGTGTGAATGGCGGGGGTGCCATCAACGGCCCCGACGGCTGGGATGTCCTGATCACCAAGCGGGCGAGTGAGGACGCAGATGTGTTTGAGGAAGATACACACCTTTAAAAAGAGAAACAGCTTAAATATATGTCTATCCTATCTTGACTTAAGGACTGTGAGGTGAGAGGCAGCTTCTCAGGAACCTCTTATAGGGCTTGGGACAGAGTGACTCTTTCTTGTCGTGGTCCTGAGGCTGCGTCCGAATCCTGGAGCGAGAAGGGTCACTGTGAGTGGAGGGAGGCGGGTGGGGCGCTGGGGTATGTATGTGTATGTGTCTTTTGCTATCAGTAGCACCAATGCTTTTTTCATCACTTTTAAATGCACTTACTTAGCTCTCCGGTAGCGGCTGAGAATGGCTGGATTTGGGAAATAAAATGATGAGGCTAAGATGGACACCAAGTGACTGCCACTGGGGAGTCAACTCACACTGGGTGCCCAACAGGGAGACGGCAGGCCAGACCCTGACCTCACTGGCTCCTGGAGCTGGAATCAGAATCTGTCCCAGCAGGTGAAATAGGAAAATCTGTGTCTTGTTCTGGATCTGGGAAGCAAAGTGATATCCTGGGCAGAGAGTTTTGAAGATCAGATATTCTCTAGTGCCCTTGCTTCAGCTTCTGATGGGACGGGCTGCTATGTTGTTCAGATTAAATCATTTTCCTGTGAGCTCTCATCCCTGCCTAATATCCTCCCCCCACCCCCCCAATTCCTTTTCGGTTACACAAGCACTGAAAAGTTTGAGCACTTTAACCTAGCCTGGTTTGGCTGGATGATTGCAGAGAATTCAATGCTGCACTGCAGAGCCTCCGCTGGTACTTCAGTGTGGGGTGGGAATTCACCTGAAAAGGACAATTACCTGCCTCCTGGCAGCTTGGGAGGTTACATCAGCACAAGATCCCTTGTCTAAATCTTAGAGCAGGAGGCCTTTTCTGCTCCTAGCCCATTTCCATGGTCATGGCCTCCAGTTGTGGTTGATCTTGTGAGATGAACATACAGAGCAGCTGAGACATCTTAATGAAGGAAAATAAGATCCAGAGACTGAAAACTTCCCCTTTCCATTTGGGACCTTACCAGATCTGTTTCAAGGGAGAAGATTCTACTCTCATTCACATCGGTATAAAGCAGGAGTAACTCCGCTGAAGTTACTGCATTTAAACTAGTATAAAAGTCAGTGGGAGCTCAGAATCAAGCCTAAGCGCCCATAGAAGTGCTTCTCAGGCATGCCTTGGGCAAACCTTAAGGCCCCAGCTCCCTGAGGATGTGATAAAATGAACTTGAATATGCATAACTGTGCTCCCAGCCCTGCCTAAATCATGATGCTCAAAATTACTGCTCTTAAGTTTGAAGTGTTTTGTCCCTTTTTTCTCCTCATTGTTCCATGGACCTGGGTCCAAAATAAATACGTAAGAAATTCCCCTCTTCACCCTGTTTTGCATATCTCCATTTTCAGGCTGGCTGGCTGCCTGCGGCAAGATGCTATTAAAGTTTGGTCTTTAAGGGAATAACTGTACAAAAAGATCCAAATGTATTTAATGAGGATTAGCAATTAACTTGTAATTCAAATCAATCTATCTATCTATCTATCTATCTATGTCTGTAGGATGCTCATCACTGATATCTGAGTGCTGAAAGTGAGGATACAAATGAGCTTGTTAATACAGATTCATTTTTGCATAGCATCTTCCATACAAACTGACTTCCAAATCAGCTGAATTGAATAATGCAGGACTATAATCAGTCTGTGCTGTGGAATCAAGAACCACTATGTTGAAAATACTTTGAGGTTCTTCAGGATGAAGCAATGCTATATAAAATGTAAGACATTATATGGTGAATAAATAAAACACTGAGTTAAGTTATGTGTTTATACTGCACCTAGCACAATGGAGCCCAACCTGCTTGTGGCCTTTCGGCAGCACCACAGTATAATGTTAATAATATAGCTACTAATCCTCATTAAATATGTTTAATATTCATTAGCTACTATAAAAAATAAAATCATATTAAATCAAACATGGATTAGGACACCCACACAAAGTACATTTTTCCTTTGTTGGTTTCCCTCACTTGTTCCTTCAATGCTGGGCTGCTTTGCCACTTTTGTTTCATATCCTCTCACCATGTACAGAGACAGCAGAGAGCTGATCAGCTAATACTGAAGCCCAACGGTGACATAAGCCAGCATTTGTTGAGATGGCAGGGACCCACCAAACTTTAAATTGTTAAAGGTTTGTCATCAAGGCTTATTAATTAGCAGCTCTAGCTCTGAATGCTGCCAGCTACCAAGCTCTGGTGGCTTGCTACTCCAGTTCCTTATGGTTAGGGTAGCACCCTGATTGTATCTCAGGAGGCAAAAAGGAAGAGTTCCTGGCTCTTCCTTCTGAGGTTTAGGAGCTCACCACACATCTAGAGTGGTCTTTGGATGTCTGTCAAATGGCCAGATCACTTGCTTCAGTAGCATCTCAGAGGAGGTGTGGCTTGGCTATGTAATCCCACCTTGTCTCCAAAAGCCTTGTGGCTAATAGCATTTTACTATTAAAACTGAAATTCTTTAAAAATCTACCTTCCCCACTTAATTTACTATTTGCATTTGGCTGATCTTGGGAGGGTGAAACTTCATGCATCAGTTACACTGCATGGGCCTGATCCTGCAATCCTTCCATGAGCAAAGAGCTCTTATTGACATCCATGTGCAGGGTTTGGCCATGTGTTCCTAGTCAGTTTTACTCTGGTTCTTGTGTTTTGGGTTTCTAATGCTGCAAAGGGAGGTTTAAAGGAAGAAAAGAAACATATTTTTTTTTATTAATTATTTGTTTAAATCATGGAAACTTTTCTGTTCATATAATTTTGTCACACTTTTATTTTTAACATAAACCCTCAGTGTTGGGCACCAAAGTGGACAGAGGATAGGCTGACAGTTGAAAAACTTACTTTGCATTCAGTAAGGTTTCTTTGTAGTCCTGTCGGCCACGTATTAGGTTACACTGACATCTGGTGGCTTCTGGTAGTTATAGGTTAAATGAATAAAAAAGGACAGTTTTCTCTTAACTGTGAATGCTCATTTTTCCTGTGATTTTTATTAGCACATTCAATTGATAACGACTCACATCTTATTGATACTCTGTAGCTGTTGAGATCACTTGTGATCAGAGGGTTCAGTATGAGGTGAAGTGAGACCGGTGCTATGTAAGCACACCCCTGCTTTACCTCTGCAAAGCAACAACAGGGAGTTGATCTATTGTTCTTTGCGGTCACAGTGCAGAATTCTGAGCTGAGATGCACAGACAGTAGTAGATGTTGCAGTACACCACAGGACACGTACCCATAAGTGAGATGCATCTGCATGGAAATAAAGGTTTTTAAAATAGCTGTCTCTAGTGGTGAACAGCATACATGAAGAAAAGATGTGAGTTGGTGCTTGACTGGAGTGATGGGTAAGTAGGAAGGAAGAAAGAAGAATGGCTATTCAGAAACATAATGAGCTACAGCCTGTATGTTTGGTGGGGTAAAATCCTATTTGGGATGGTCAAAGTACAGGCCGCTAGCCAAATGTAGCCCAGGGGTGTCTGGAATGGGACCTGTGGCCACTGTGTTGTTTAAGCTAGAGATGAAACCAAATGGATCAAGATGCATGCTAAGACTTGTCAAAACTATAGGCTATGTGTCTAGGTGTAGAGTTTGGGGAAGGTATCCAGTAGTGAGCAAGCAATTCATTACAATATATAGTTTGTAAATTGCCTTGAGAACCCTCTGGATGCACAATGCCGCATAAAATGTACGGATATTATTATAGAAGTTATTAGAATGATTATTTTGAGAGCAACAATGGATCCTTTTTACCCTTTCCTGCTTGTTCTCTCTGGCAATAACCTATGTGTCCCGTCCACAGACAAAGTTCCTGGCAATACAGCAGCAAGAGTTTTTCCTGTGGAGTGGGTTGGGGTTCATGGGCCTGACTTTCAAAGGTGCTGAGCACCCTCAGCTCCCAGTGCATCAGTGGAAGCAGTGTGTGCTCATCACCACTGAAAATTAGGCCAATAGCCTCTAGCTTAGACAGCAGTGAGTGTTCTCAGATTCCTTGTTCCTGCTGGACTTGGCTGCAGCAAGCCACCCTTTGTATTTGTTTGCGGCCGTGGCTGAAGAAAGCTTAGGCTTGGTCTACACTGAAAAGATATATTGACATGGCTACATCAGCCAGGGGTTAAAAAACCCAAACCACCACACCACTCTGTGCCCAACATAGCTGTGCCAACAGACCCCCCCCCCAGTGTAGACAAAGCTATGTCGACTAAAGAGGGTTTCCATCAACACAGCTGGCTTTGCTGGGGGAAGCGGTGTTCCTACACCAACAGAAAAACTACTGTTGGTGTACGCTGCACCTCCAGTATGGGTCTCCAGCTCATACGTGGCTGACAAACATAAAGCCTTCCTCTCCCCACTTGGTGGAAGTGCTGCTCTCTCAACCCCACCAGTGTTCCCAGCCTCTATCTACTGGGATGGAAGAATAACTATACTATCCCTCTTCCAGCCTCCTGGCTGCTAATAAGTACAGAGTGTCAGAGTGTCTCTGCTAAAGGAATCTGTTGTTCCTTTAGCTGTCTGCCTGCTATTCCTTAGAGAGAATGTGTGTGTCTGTGAGAGAGAAAGAGAGAGTCTATATGGCACTACTCTTCCTCAGCCTTTAATTTTGGGTCATCCTCTCATGAATAGCTTCAGTGTCTGATCCTGCTCAGGGCTTTCTAAAGTAGCAGTTGCAGAGTGAAATTAACATGATTCTCATTAATTTCCTTGCTGCACACTGGTTTGAATAGCAGAGCACTGTAACTCACCACAAAGGTGTTAACATCAAACTGATGCTTCTTGGGAAAATTATGAGCAGGAGCAGAGACACTGGAGCTGCCTGTGTGCAGACTCAGGAAAACAGAATTTAGTGGTCTCATTTGAAAGATTTTCTTCCAAAGCAGTGGTTCTCAACCAGGGATACATGTACTCCTGGGGATACACAGTGGAGAGTACATCAACTCATTTAGATATTTGCCTAGTTTTACATCAGGCTATATAAAAAAGCCCTAGCGAATTCAGTACAAACTAAAATTTCATACAGACAATGACTTGTTTATACTGCTCTATGTACTATACACTGAAATGTAAGTACAATATTTATATTCCAATTGATTTATTTTATAATTATATGATAAAAATGAGAAAGTAAGCATTTTTTCAGCAATAGTGTGCTGTGACATTTTTTGTATTTTTAGTAGGGCTGTCAATTAATCGCAGTTAACTCACACGATTAACAAAAATATTAATCACAATTAAAAAAATAATTGTGATTAATCGTACTGTTAAACAATACAATATCAATTGAAATTTATTAAATATTTTTGGATGTTTTTCTTAATTTTCAAATATATCAATTTCAATTACAACTCAGAATACAAAGTGTACAGTGCTCACTTTAAATATTATTTTTGATTACAAATATTTGCACTGTGAAAATGATAAAATAAATTGTATTTTTCAATTCACCTCATACAAGTATTGTAGTGCAATCTCTTTATCATGAAAGTGCAACTTACAAATGTAGGGTTTTTTTATTACATAACTGCACTCAAACAAAACAATGTAAAACTTTAGAGCCTACAAGTCCGCTCAGTCCTACTTCTTGTTCAGCCAATTTCTAAGAGAAAGAAGTTTTTTACATTTACGGGAGATACTGCTCCCCACTTCTTAATTACAATGTCACCTGAAAGTGAGAACAGGTGTTTGCATGGCACTGTTGTAGCTGGCATTGCAAGATATTTACCTGCCAGATGCGCTAAAAATTCGTATGCCTCTTCATGCTTTGGCCATCATTCCGGATGACATGCCTCCATGCTGATGACACTCATTAAAAAAAAATGTGTTAATTAAATTAGTGACTGAACTCCTTGGGAGAGAATTGTATGTCTCCTGCTCTGTTTTACCTGCATTCTGCCATATATTTCAAGTTATTGCAGTCTCGAGTGATGACCCAGCACATGCTGGTCATTTTAAGTACACTTTCACTGCAAATTTGACAAAATGCAAAGAAGATACCAATGTGAAATTTCTAAAGATAGATGCAGCACTTGACCCAAAATTTAAGAATCTGAAGTGTCTTCCAAAATCTGAGAGGGATGAGGCGTGGAGCTTGCTTTCAGAAGTCTTAAAAGATCAGCACTCTGATGTGGAAATTACAGAACCCAAACCACCAAAAAAGAAAATTAACCTTCTGCTGGTGGCATCTGACTCAGTTGATGAAAATGAACATACATTGGTCTGCACTGCTTTGGATCGTTATCGAGCAGAACCCATCATCAGCCTGAACGCATGTCTTCTGGAATAGTGGTTGAAGTATGAAGGGACAAATGAATCTTTAGCGCATCTGTCATGTAAATATCTTGCTATGCTGGCTACAACAGTGCCATGCAAACACCTGTTCTCACTTTCAAGTGACATTGTAAACAAGAAGCAGGCAGCATTATCTTCTGCAAATGTAAACTAACTTGTTTGAGCGATTGGCTGAACAAAGGCTTGTAGGCTCTAAAGTTTTACATTGTTTTATTTTTGAATGCAGGTTTTTATTGTACATAACTCTACATTTGTAAGTTCAACTTTCATGATAAAGAGATTGCACTACAGTACTTGTAGTAAGTGAATTGAAAAACACTATTTCTTTTGTTTTTACAGTGAAAATATTTATAATAAAAGATACATATAAAGTGAACACGGTACACTTTGTATTCTGTGTTGTAATTGAAATCAATATATTTGAAAATGTAGAAAACATCCAAAAATATTTAAATAAATGGTATTCTATTATTAACAGTGCGATTAATCGCAATTAATTTTTTTAATCGCTTGACAGCCCTAATTTTTAGGTCTGATTTTGTAAGCAAATAGTTTTTAAGTGAGGTGAAACCTAGGGGTAGGCAAGACAAATCAGACTCCTGAAAGGGGTACAGTAGTCTGGAAAGGTTGAGAGCCAGTGTTTTAAACCATAAGGGATAGATACTTTTTTTTTACATGAAAGTTTAAATTCTATCCCACTTAACGGGGAAAGTTTCCTACTCACCACTGACAAGTGGATTTTTCAGTTTCTGCCATAAACTGTAAAACATAGAATTTCATTGCTTCTGTGGTTTCCAAAGTTTCAGTTTATAATCATAGGGGAAGATCATTCTGGATCTGAACATGTGTGTCACATCTTTGTGTGCATACATATTGTACATGTATGTATGTCATGTATGTTACGTTTATTGCTTGGCTAAAACACAACAGAAACCCACCTGCAAGTATCTGAGGCTCAAAACATCCAGGAGCTAAAGGAATAATTTAGAAAGGCCTAGAGGCTGTAACCAGGAGTAACGGAATGAAAATAAGCAAAGAAAAATATAGACCATCATGAAACATGTCTACTAATGAGATCTAACAGCATTTTACAGGGGAAGTGGTGGATGATCCATCAAAATGGGACAGGACAAAGCACTAGAGAGTATACGGTAGAGAATGATCCTGTACTGGCCAGGGGATGGATAAACTGATCAACCTATCTACAGGTTTATATGGCTCCCACACTGTTGTATCTAATTACCTAGATCTTATCTGTCTCTAATTTTTATAATTCTATAATTGCCTTCTCTATGAGTGTATGTTCATTAAGGGAATTTACTAAAAGACTTTAATTAAAATGTAGGGAGACTGGCCAGCCTATAAATGCTCTGCGGTGGGAAAGCTAAGCTGGAGACTAAGGCCTGGTCTAGGCACATATTTTATGCCACTATAGCTTCCAACTAGGGGTGTGATTTTTTTAACCAATATAGTTTACTCATGGGGGAATTCTGTGCAAAAAAATTAAAAATTCTGCACACAATATTTTCAAATTCTGTAAAATTCTGCATATTTTATTTGTCAAAATAACACAATATAGTCACACCAGTTGAAATTATTTTTGGTCATTTATTTCAAAATACCTGTCAGCAAGTATGTCTGTAACAATACAGAAAACAAAAAAGATTCAGGAAATGTTTTTTGACAAATAGATTTCTTACTAGTCATATTAATACAGAACTCTGAGTAATAATGTATTTAAACTACAATACAGAACCGTATTTCCTGTGCCCCTCAGAAGCAGTGCAAACGCTTGGGGGAGTCAGGGATAACGGAGGAGCTGAGGTAGAAGGAAGTAATTTCTGGGAAGGAGCCTGGGTGTGAATTTGGAGGGTTGTTGGGTATGGGTGGGAAAAGTATGGAACATGTTTTTTTGGAGGGCGGGGTGGATCTTTTAGGGAGCTTCCCCCATGCAGACCCTGGCTGACCCCTAGCCTCTCCCATGCAGTCAGGCACATCTGTCCCTGTCCCCATGTGTCCCTGCACTCCCATGTGTCCTTTACCCCCTGTCCACGTGTCCCTCCAACCCCACTCAGACACCCAGTCCCCCCATCCCCATGTAGCCCTGCACCCCCCCCATCCCCATGTGTCTCTGTGCCCCCACTCAGCCACCCACCTGTCCCTATGTGGCCCTGCACCCCATCCCCCATCACCATGTGGCCCTGCACCTCCCTCCCCCTGTGGCCCTGTGCCTCCATGCCCATTCAGCCCCTGCCCCAGTCTCTCTTCCCCCACTAGCCCTTAGAAGCCCCTGTCTGACCCCACAGCAGACCCACACTCTCTGTCTTCCCATAGCCCCTGTCTCCTGACCTGGCCTGACAGGCACTGTAAAGAAGATACTACAGGCTCTTTCTCTTCCCTAGCTGGCCCAGAGCTGCTGCTCTGTTCTATCACCACAGCGCCCTCTGTTGGGCAAAAGGCAGCATTGCAGCAACTTTCCAGCCAAAGTTATTTTCTGCTGGAGCTGATGGGGGGAGGCTGCTCTGTTCTAGCACCACAACTCCCGCTGGTGGGCAAAAGGTAGAACATCAGCAACCTTCCAGCAGAAGCTTTTTTCTGGGGAAAAAAATTAAGAATATGTGCGGCTCATTAATTATGTGCACATGCAGTGGCGCAGAATTCCAACAGGAGTAATAGTTGAACCAGTACAACCTCTAGCATGGACACAGTTACACCAATATAAATGTGCTTATACTGGGGCTTAGTCTACACTTACAAGTTAGGTTGACATAGCAATGCCAGTCAGGGGTGTGAAAAATACACACACCCCTAGAGCTGAAGCTATGTTGACCTAACCCCCAGTGTAGATATAGCTATGTTGATGGAAGAATGCTTCTGTTGATGTAGTTACAGTAGCTCGGGGAGATAGTGTTCCTACACTTAAGGAAAAACCCACCCCTTCTGTCTTTGTAGGCTGCGTCTACACTACAGGATTATTCTGGCATAGCTCTGGGAACCTAGCTATGCCAGTGTAGTCTCTGTAGTGTAGGCATACTCCTGGGTTAATTTATTCCCCTTCCCATACTGGAATAAGTAAAACCCACATAAGCACTTTTACACTGACATAACTTTGTCCACACTAGGGGGAGTTGTACTGCTTTAACTATACTGGTGCAGTTAAAGAGAGTACAAGCAAAGTCAGATCTCGAGTACTGAAAGATCAACTTCGAATGAAGCAGGATAGCTGTGGTTTATATAGACTGCAGCTATATGCCTTGTAGGAGCACAGCACATGAGAAAACTGTATTGAGCCTTTTGGGAACATCATGTTCTTGAGCATTTACACAGAACCCCTATCTAGAATGTTGCCTGGCCTGCCTGTGTGGCATATTCTAGACCACTGAGCAGACAACTGTGTGGAAGTCGAGTAGAGCCCAGATGCTCAGTGTTCCAATCTAGAGCATGTTCTAGACACCACGTCATGGACTAGAGCAGACCCACCCAAGCCCCCATTTTCTAGAACATCTGTGGTTCTTTACAGCAGCCTGAAGCCACGCAGGGTATGGTGTTTTAGATCCAGCACCACATAAAGCGTTCCAGAGCAATGCCCTCTCCCATGGGGCACTAGATGGAGCAGAACGCCCCCACCCCATTCTAGAGCTCACTGCAGCCCCCACACGGTCTAGAACAAACGGGAGGGGCCCCCCGCGGCTATGTTCTAGAGCAGCTTCGGTGCCCCTCCCCCCCCCCCCGCCGCCTTCGTTCTGGAACCGCCCGCCCCGGACTCCTCGCTCCTCCCGAGCGCCGGGGCGGGACGGGGACGGGGGCGGGGAGCGGGGAGCGGGGCCGGGCTTCGCGGTGTCAGCGCGCCTCCGCCCGCCGCAGTGTTTACATCCGCCGCCGCTCGCCTGCCTCGGCCCGTCCCGTCTCCGGCCCCGGCTCGGCCGCCCAGGCAGAGCCAATGCGGCGCCGCCGGCCCTCGCCCCGGCCATGGACACCAGCGACCTCTTCACCAGCTGCAAGAAGGGGGACGTGAGCCGAGTGCGGTGAGTCTGGGCAGGGCCCGGGCGCGTGTGGGGAGTAGGCTGGGAAAAGGGGGTGCAGGGAGCGGGGGGCTGGGACTAGGATACAGGCCAGGCCATGGGGGCCCAGGGCGAGGGGCCGGGCCAGGCCGTGGGGGCCCAGGGAGAGGGACCCAGGGCCTACAGGCCTGGTTTTGGGGCACAAGGAGAGGGGTATGGGGCATACAGGCCAGGTTATGGGGGCACAGGGAGAGGGGCCCATGGGATAGAGGCTAGGGCATGGGGTCATAGGGAGAGAGTTATGGGTCAGGGCACAGAGACACAGGGAGAGGAGTATGGGCCAGGGCATGGGGGATACAGGCTAGGCCTTGGGGGCACAGGGAGAGGGGCAGAAGTTGGAGCTGAAGGTGAATGGGGGGAGAGGATACGGGGTGGCCAGGCCGGGGGGGGTCATAGAGAAAGAAGTGGGGAGGGGTAGCAGAAAATGGAAGGTAGGGATTGCAAAGAGCAATAGGGAGCTGGGATCATTGGCGGCAACGACGGCTGGAAAGGGGCCAGGAGAGAGCAGTCCTTCTTGCCACACCCAGTAAGTTCTCAGGTATCTCATGGGATACCTGTGGGCACCTCCCCCACCTATAGAGTCGAGAGGGGGTGGGTGTGTGGCACACTCTTGTTCTGTGACCTTTCACCATTCCGTAACACCAGTATCCGCTCCCTGTGCCTCTGGGAATAGGCTGGGGTTCAGAGAGGTGGGAGCATTGCACGGGGCGTAGGAGGTGGCTGAGCTGAGGCAGTGGTATATTAGTAGGCATTTCTATAATGCTTTATCCTTTCAAAATGCTTTATGTGCATTAACTTCAACACATCCTGGGCAGGAGTCAGCATCAACACTTTCCTTTCACAGCTCAGGAACTGAGGCGCAGAAAGGTTGAATACCTTGCCCAGGGTCACCTAGTGATTCAGTTGTACAGCTGGGGTTAGTACCCAAGAATCATGGCTCCTAGTCCCACACTGTCTCTGAGGTACAATGGGTAGGCAGAGGGACTTGTGAATACTTATCCCAGGTCTGATACTGACTCACTGCATGATCTTGGACAAGACACCTAATCCCTTTGGATATGTCTCCACTAGGGTGACCAGATGTCCCGATTTTATAGGGACAGTCCCGATTTTGGGGGCTTTTTCTTATATAGGCACCTATTACCCCCCACCCCCTGTCCTGATTTTTTTATATTTGCTGTCTGGTCACCCTAGTCTCCACTGCAATAAAAGACCAGTAGCAGGGTTGCAGCTGGCCCGGGTCAGCCGAGTCAGGCTCACAGGGTTTGGGCTGCGGGGCTGTAAATTGCAATGTACGTGTTTGGGGTCAGGCTGGAGCACAGGCTGAGAGACCCCATGAGGGGGTGGGTCTCTCAGCCTGGGCTCCAGCCCGAGCCTGAATGTCTATACTGCTATTTTTAGCCCCACCGCCGGAGCCCCCTGAACCTGAGTCAGCTGACCCAGGCTCTCAGGGTATGTCTACACTGCAATTAAAAACACTGCGGCTGGCCTGTGCTAGCTGGCTTGGGCTGTGGGGCTATTTAATTGTAGCGCAGATGTTCGGGCTCAGACTGGGCTGCAGCCCCTGCTATGGGACCCTCCCACCTTGCAGAGTCCTAGCACCCCGTCTGCAGCCCGAGCCTGAACATCTGGATCACAAACAATCCTACAGCCAGAGCCTTGTGATCCCGCACGGGCCAGCCATGTGTTTTTAATTGTAATGTAGACCTGAGACTCCATGCTGCAGGTTTTTCATCTCAGTATAGATGTACACTCTGTGTCTGTCTTACCTATCTGTATGGGCTAATAACTTGCTTAGTTTCCACTGGTTTTGAGGAATTAACTGTTTGAAATCTGATGAGAGGTGCTAAAGAAGATTCTAATTAAATAGATCTGTCACAAAATATTAATCCAGAAATATTCACATGCACAACAAAGAAGCATGGATGTGTAAATAGAACAACTCCTTCTTGTGATTATGTTCTCTTTTCTAAGGAGTTCCTTGCATCTGTAACAGTGTTATCCCTGCTAGCTAGAACCAGAGTTGTGCTTCCTTTACAAAATGTGCCCTGGGATAGTTTCCATGTAACAGTAAAGTTTGTTACCACGAGCATGTGTGAATTTCTCTCTACACCTCTCTATTTTAATAGACAGTTTTGCTTTAATTAGATAACTCTAAAATGGACCTGGAATTTTGTAAGAGGATACTAAGAAATGTGTTCTTTCTCCTTTATTACTGAATGCTCATTTAATTGGGCTGCTTAAATTTAATAATCTGACTTTTGTAATATACCAATACCTTGTTGCTTCCTGACTGGATCTGTGGTCAGGAGAGTATGGGAACTAGTATTTATGAGAATTCTTAGTTTGTCTAGCCCTGGATATCAGATAGACCTTATGGTCTGAAACAGCTGATGACTTTAGATAGCAGTCAGAATACCAAGAGAGAGATGGATACAAAGGGGAAAGTCACTTTTTAAAATTATAAACATGTTTTTCCCAAGTTGTTGGGTGTACTGCATTTTTCTACCCTAATGTGTTTGGCTTTGCTTTAGTTTGATATATTTCTTTAAAGATCAAGCATCTGCTCACATCAACCGGTCCTTGTGTGCATCATTCACAAGCAACCAATCTATATGGCAGCTGTTTCTACTAGCCCTCTTTTTCTCTCCAGCTGGTCCCTCTCTAGAATAATTTCATACCAGTGCAAATATAATTCACTGCAATGTTGGAAAATGATTATTAGGATATCTCCATGATGATCAATAACACAGTCCCATTATCTAAAGAAAAGGCTGAATATTTACTTTGCTGATGGTATGAGTAACTCTGTGAAGCATTGGAATGTTAAATTCAAAATTATGGACTTTAGGGTCAGAAGGGACCATTGTGGTGATCTAGTCTGACCTCCTGCACATTGCAGGCCACAGACCCTCACCCACCCACTCCTGTAATAGACCTAGAACCTCTGGCTGAGTTACTGAAATCCTCAAATCACGATTTAAAGATTTCAAGTTACAGAGAATCCACCATTTACTCTAGTTCAAATCTGCAAGTGACCCATGCCCTATGCTTCAGAGGAAGGCAAGTCACCTCTCCAGAGTCTCTGCCAATCTGACCCGGGGGAAAATTGCTTGAGTCTGTTCTCCTGTAGTGAAACAGCATGATCTAGGCAGGGGACCCAGAACTCGTTAGCAGACCAATATTCTTTTCCTGGCTCTGCCGCTGACCAGCTGGGAGACCTTGGGCCAGGCACTATATTACTCTGTGCCTCAGTTTCCCCTCCAGTTTCCCCTTGTCTCGTGTATTTTGATTGTAAGCTCTTTGGGGCAGGAATTGTCTCCCACTTTGTGTATGTATAGTGCAGTGGTTCCCAAACTTGTTCTGCTGCTTGTGCAGGGAAAGCCCCTGGCGGGCCAGGCTGGTTTGTTTACCTGCCGCGTCCGCAGGTTCGGCCGATCGCGGCTCCCAGTGGCCGCGGTTTGCTGCTTCAGGCCCATGGGGGCTGCTGGACACGGCAGCCAGTACGTCCCTCAGCCCGCGCCACTTCCAGCAGCTCCCATGGGCCTGGAGTAGTGAACTACTGCCAGTGGGAGCCACGCTCGGCCGAACCTGCGGACGCGGTGGGTAAACAAACCGGCCCGGCCTGGCAGGGGCTTTCTCCGCACAAGCGGCGGAACAAGTTTGGGAACCAGTGGTATAGTGCTTAACACAATGGAGTGCTGGTCTCAGTTGGGGCCTCTAGGTGCTGCTGTAATATAAATAATGGATAATTTATTAATCTCGTGAGAAGAACCATGTTATTATTAAATCAGGCGTTACGCTTGTAAAAGAAAGAACAGGCCTTTTAATCCCCAACAGAAACATTTGGGATGGAGAAGAGTCTGTGATATCTATAGCAAGCAGTATTAAAGTCAGTTAATTTAGTTCTGAAAGTAAATCTGCTCCCTTGTACATGAAACACAGTTACATTTGCAGTAAATGCAAGCACAGTACAGTACCCTGTGCTAACTGTTTTAATCAGTTCACCCTACTGTTCAGCCTTAGACAAGACTAGAAGAGGATACATTAATTTAAGAGCCAGGCTCAGTTGGAGAGCAAAAGAAGCGTTCTGTACTGTTATCAGCTCTTGCGATGCTTTGCCTTCCTTGCTCACTCTAATGATAAATCAGATACTATATTCCATAGGTCCACACTTTGTTATAGATTGTAACAGCACTGATTATGAGTTGAGTCCATAATTTTGTTTCATGTCTTTCAGTCCAACTTTATTGTTTATTTGTGAGAGTACCCATGATGTGGTAGGTACTTTCCAAATGCTCCAGAAGGGTGACCTCTGCTCTGAGGAGCACACAATCTAAGGAGAAACAGGCAAATAGACAGAGGTTAGGGGAACAAGAATAGGCTGTTCGTATACAAGTTAGTACAGTTTACTGTGAGCAGTGCAGCAGAAGTGGATCTTTGAGAGACTTAATTGTGGACAGTGGTGGGGTCTTACAGATGAGCTCTTGGAAATTGTACCAGGCTCAGGGACTGCATGAAAGAAGGCCTGGAGGCAATTGTGGGAGAAATGGACCAGGCTGGTAATGCTGGCAGAGTGGAGGGGGTGAGGAGGTAATGTAAAGCTTTACAACAGTGGCTAAGTAGTGAAGGGCAGAGTTATGTAGAGGTTTGAAGGTGGTTAGAGGAATCAACATTTTGGTGCAGTAGCAGATGGAAGGAATCAAAGAGAGGAGTGATGTGATCAAAGTGATGGGCCAGGAAAATGACCTGAATGTTTTGTATAGACTGAAGGTGGCCAGTGTGTGCTCAGAAGGTCAGAGAGGAAGATGTTGACATAGTCGGGGCAGGCTATAATGAGACACTGAATAGGAGATGTGTCTGTGGGGATGGAAAGAAAAGGACAGCTCTTGGAGATGCCGAGGAGCAAGAAGTGGTGGGATTTGGCTATGGCCTGGATGTGTGGGGCAAGAGAGAGAGGAGTCAATTATAATCCTTAGTGATGGGGAGGATGGTATTGTTGTCAACTGTAGTAGAGAAGTCTGGAAGTGGGCAGGAAGAAAATAAATTCTGTTTTGGCTATGTTATGTTTTAAGATATTTTTGTGTGTGTGTGGTCAGTTATAAGTAATTGCTCAGCAACAACTGTTGCAGAAGAACTTGGAGGTGGTTTTTTAAATGATCTGGCTTGGTCAGTGATTTGTCACCTTAGGCTCAGAAGGTTGTGGATTTGAGTCCATCACCAGAACTTCAGGTCAGAGCCGGCACTGACACCACAATGCAGTATCATTGAGACAGACTGCATTGGTACAGCTGCTGTCCCTCAAGTGGGTTGTTGAAATCCTTTCTAACCATCTCTGGTGGTTGCCCAGTTGGAAGTTAAAGAATCCAGGGAACGTTTTGATATTTATTACTGTACAAACCCAAAGCTACATCTTCTAGAGGGTAAAATGTGACATAAGAAGTGTCTAGAAGAAGTTATAACTTATGACTTTTTCTTTCTTCTCTTTCAGATATCTTCTTGAACAGAGAGATGTGGAAATAAATGTTCGGGATAAATGGGACAGTACCCCTTTGTAAGTGTTACAAAGCTCCAGTGTGAGGTATTTGCGTGGGGAAGGTGGGAAATTACATATATGAAATCTCTAGGAATCATGCCTGGTTGGATGCTCTGCTGAATATTTTATTCGCCCTTTTGTGCATTTTGTGCAGCCAGGTGCCCCCTTGTCTAGCCACTGAGGTAGTGGATATAATAATCTGAATGGGACGTGCTATGGAAATGCCAGAAGAATCCCAAGGCAGACAATGGATCACTGCCTCCCCCTCTGGAGTGTGGTGTGGTGACTGATTTAGAGGTGTACAGGAACTCTGCATAACAGTGTGGGACAGGCAGTGAAGAATCCCATGTTCACTATTGAAGTCTGGTGGGAGCTCTGTGCACATAATATGCTGATTCCAAAGTGCCTTGAAACATCTGCAATGTGTTCTGAAGACTGAATATCTTCCAGAAGGCTTGTACAAAAATTAAGCAGTAAAGATTAAGGAGGTGGTGGTGTTTGAGTGCCAAAAGTGTGTGAGGCTCATGATCTCAGCTGGTCTCCAGGCACTCCCGTAATAAACATGAGTCCCTGAAAGTTTACAATCCAAATAGGCAACATATAGACAAAGGAAGGGAGATGGGATGCAGTAAGAATGAAAGCGAGTTGAGGCTAAGCATGTGTCTTGTTCCATGACTGTTTAGGACTATTTTTGGATGCTTTTCTGAAAGCAGGATGAAGATTTACAGGCCTCCTGGCAGAAGTGTGTTTGCAGAGGGATTCCAAGGAGAAGAGCAGAGGCATGGTAGACAGGGCATAGAAGATGATGTAGAGATAAGCATGGGTGAAATAGTGGGAGTGCATAGTCTAGTGATAATTGGGAATTAGGAGTCAAGACTTAGGAGTTTAATTTCCAGCTCTGTTACTGACTTGCTGTGTGACCTTCGGTAAGTCACTTCCTGTGTCTCTTGCTTTCCTGATGGAAAAGTCCTCTAGAATTCAATAGGGACCAAACCACCAATAGGGTTCTAAAATGACTGTAAGATCTGTAGAACTGAATAGAGACGGAGATCTCTTCAATAGCTTTTTGGATAGTTCAAAACACCTATATAAATGTTCTCATGTATTTCAGTCTATAGGCCAGTTTTATCTGCCTGTAAAAGAGGGATAATACCTACTACATTGAGGGGTTATAGTCTTAATTGATATTTATAGTGCAGTTTGAGATCTTCAACTGAAAGGTGCAAGAGAAGCATAAAATACTTGGGTTGTGGAAAGATGCCAAAAGGAAAATAAATCCATCCTAAAAGGGAATTGGGAACATTGGTTTACTGTACATCTGACATATGGGGTTGAGCCTACAGCATTCTAAGTGTGCAATAATGAATGTGCCTGCTGAAGAAGCAGGAGTGAGCTTGGGGCAGCAGGGCATGGAATTGCTGGGTGCACATGAAATAAACTAATGAATCAAGTTTGGCAACCGAGGGGCTGAGTCAGGGTTTGGACCCTGAGGTCCCCTGGCAGGCCAAGAGGACCTGAGTGTGCTGACAACAGAAGGCAGAACCTGCCTATCCTCTTTATATGGAGGGGGCACCTTGGGTCATTCCTGAGCAATCTCCTTAAACTCCAAGAGAGGACCATTGTTTAGCCCCAGAAGGAGCCATAAGCACCCCACCACTGATGGAAGGACAGGTTAGTGCAGTGTGGGGCCTGTTGGAGAAAACAGGAGCCTCTTGAGGCATTGTGATACACTCTCAAAGCAACAAAGGTTTCACTTGTTGTAATTCTGACTTTCTTTTTGTGTTAATTAACAGATACTATGCTTGTCTCTGTGGACACGAGGAGCTTGTATCCTATCTTCTAGCCAGTGGTAAGAGAGAGTGTTGAGATTATGCTGTTCTCTTTGAGTATCTGTCCCATTTCTAGCCTTCCATTTATCATTTGCTGCTGATGTGTGTAGAAGTCTGTATCCCTTTAACTGTTGCCTGCAGAGCCATATCATAATATAATCAAACCTATGGTTAAAAAACCTTGACTGTTGTGGGACTGCACAGTCAGGCTGAACTTACTAATGTCCCCTTTACAGGCCACTTACCTCTTGGGCTTCCTACAGGGAAGGTGTTTTTTGTTTTGTTTTGTTTTCTTTCCCTGGTGGCAGTAAGTTCACCACATGAAGTTGGTGAGTTAGAGGCTCTGAGGGCTGCCTACAGTTACAACAGACTTTTGCAGGAGTGTAGTGCTGTTATGATGTCAGAACTGCACCTTAGTCAATGAATCACCTGGGTGAGCTTTTTCCTTCTCTTCCTTTGTGGCCTTCTACTCATTTTTTTTTAAGTCTAGCTCCATACACAGTACGTAAAGGCAGAAGCTATCTGAAGCCTGCATCCCAAGCAGGGGGGAAAAAATTCATAGGGAAGGGTTGCAGACCAATCTGGATGAGCAAGCATCTCGAACAGGTGATTTAAGAGAAAGCAGAAAGCCTACAAGGAATGGAAGATGAGAGGGATCAGCAAGGAAAGCTACCTCTTAGAGGTCAGAAAGTGTAGGGATAAAATGAGACCTGCCAAAAGCCAAGCAGAGTTTGACCTTGCAAAGGGAATTAAAACCAATAGTAAAAGGTTCTATAAATAAGAAGAACATGAGAAAAGAAGAAGTGGGACCACTAAATATTGAGGATGTGGTGGAGATTAAAGATTATCTACGTTTGACCCAACACCTAAACAAATAGTTTGCCTTAGTTTTTAATGAGGCTAATGAAGAGCTTAAGGGTAGTGGCAGGGTGGCTAATGGCAAAGAAGATATGGAGGTAGAAATTACCACATCCGAGGTGGAAGTCAAACTCAAAGAATTTAATGGGACTAAATCAAGGGGCCCAGATAATCTCCATCCAAGAATATTAAAGGAACTGGCACATGAAGTTGCAAGCCCAATCGCTAGGATTTTTAATGAATCTGTAAATTCGGGGGTTGTACCCTATGACTGGAGAATTACTAATATAGTTCCTGTTTTTAAGAAAGGGGGAAAAAAGCGATCCAAGAAACTACAGGCCTGTAGTTTGACCTCAATTGTATGCCAGGTCTTAGAACAAATTTTGAAAGAGAAAGTAGTTAAGGACATAGAGGTGAATGGTAATTGGGATAAAATACAATGTGCTTTTACAAAAGGTAGATTGTGCCAGACCCACCTGATCTCCTTCTCTGAGAAGATAACGGATTTTTTTTAGACAAAGAAAATGCAGTAGATTTAATCCTCCTGGATGTCAGTAAGGCAAATGATACAGTTCTACGTGGGAAATTATTAGTTAAATTGGAGAAGGTGGAGATTAATATGAGAATTAAAAGGTGGATAAGGAACTGGTTAAAGAAGAGAGTTCATACTGAAAGGTGAACTGTCAGACTGGAGGGAGGTTACTAGTGGAGTTCCTCAGGGATTCGTCTTGGGACTAAATTTTATTTAACATTTTTATTAATGATTTTGGCACAAAAAGTGAGTGTGTGCTTATAAAATGTTGGGATGTATTGCCAATACAGAGGAGGACTAGGATATCATACAAGAAGATCTGGATGACCATGTAAACTGGAATGATAGAAATGGGGTGAAAATTAATAGTACAAAGTGCAAGGTCATGCATTTAGGGATTAACAACAAGAATTTTTGCTATAAGCTGGGGACTGATCAGTTAGAAATGTCATAGTAGGAGAAAGACCTGGCTGTATTGGTTGATCACAAGATAACTATGAGCCATCAATCTGGTGCAGCCATGAAAAAGGCTAATGCAGTCCTAGGATTCATCAGGCAAGGTATTTCCAGTGGAGACAGGGAAGTGTTAGTTCCATTATACAAGGCACTGGTGAGACCTCATCTGGAATACTGTGTGCAATTCTGGTCTCTCCTGTTTAAGAAAGATGAATTTAAACTGGAACTGGTGCAGAGAAGGATGATCAGAAGAATGGAAAACCTACTTTATGAGAGGAGTCTCAGAGAGCTTGGCTTGTTTAACCTAACGAAAAGAAGGCTGAGGGGAGATATGATTGCTCTTTATAAACACATCAGAGGGATAAATACTAGGGAGGGAGAGGAGTTACTTAAGTTAAGCGCCAGTGTGGACACAAGAACAAATGGCTGTAAACTGTCCATCAAGTTTAGGCTCGAAATTAAATGAAGGTTTCTAATCATCAGAGGTGTGAAGTTCTGGAACAGCCTTCCAAGGGGAGCAGTGGGAGGCAAAAAACCTAACCGGCTTTAAGACTGAGCTTGATAAGTTTATGGAGGGGGTGGTATGATGGGACTGCCTATGATGGCATGTGGCCCATCGGTGACTGCCAGTAGCAAAAATCCCCAACTGCTGGAGATGGGACACTAGATGGGGAGGGCTCTGAGTAACTACAGAGAATTCTTTCCCAGGTATCTGCCTGGTGGGTCTTGGCCACATGCTCAGAGTCTAACTGATTGCCATAGTTGGGTTTGGGAAGGAATTTTTCCCCAGGTCAGATTGGCAGAGACCCTGAGGTTTGTTTGGTTTTTTTTGCCTTTCTCTGCAGCATGGGGCACGGGTCACTTGCAGGTTTAAACTAGTGTAAATGGCGAATTCTCTGTAACTTGAAGTCTTTAAATCGTGATTTGAGGATTTCAGCCGGAGGTTAGGGGCCCATTTCAGGAATGGGTGAAGTTCTGTGGCTTGCAATGCGCAGGAAGTCAGAATAAATGATCAAGATGGTCCCTTCTGACCTTAAAGTCTGTGAGTCTGTGGGCTTGTCTACACTACCGCGCGGGGTCGATCTAAGATGCGAAACTTCAGCTACGTGAATAGTGTAGCTGAAGTTGACATACTTAGATCTACTTACTGCAGTGTCTTCACTGCGGTAAGTCGACAGCTGACGCTCTCCCATCAACTCTGCTTGCGCTCCTTGTTCTGGTGGAGTACTGGAGTCGACGGGAGAGCACTCAGCAGTCGATTTATCGTGTCTATACTAAACGCAACAAATCGACCCCCGCTAGATCGATCACTGCCCGCCGATCCGGCGGGTAGTATGGACAAGCCCAAAATTCAACCACAAAAGCTTTTCTTCAAAACACCCTTCAAACTTCCTGCTTTCTGTGCCAGAGTGAGTGACTGTCCGTTCAGTTCTAAGGCACCCGTGACATCCCTCATTCTGGCAGACAAACCAGGGCACTTGCAGTTCAAGATCTCAGAGAGATGATTTGTTATTAATGCTGCATTTAACGCACTTAAACAGCTTATTAATTTCTCTTGAAATCTAATAAATTTCCTTCTAATTCTCTTTTTTTAGCAAAACTTTTGCTGTTCACCTTTAAAAAGGGTTCCTTGCTTTCTGTGTAAAGCAGAAAATTGGTCTTTAAGTATCCTGTGGCTAATAGCACCATTCACACAGTGAGTTTCTTCCTCCTTGAATGACGGAGTTATGCCAGGGCTAAGGCCCAGATCCTTCTGTCACAGAAGATACATGAAACATCTCCTGGCTCGTTCATGAAGGAGTGGTAGTGGTGGGAGGTCAAATTTGGAGTGTGGATGGGTGGGGAGCCTAATTTTGGCTATTGAATTCCAGTACTGTATGGGATGATGATTCTCGTAAATCATATAGTCAGCCATAGGACAATTTCCTCTATTTAGCGAGGGAGCCATCTTTTAGAGGTGTGTTTGCTGTGTCTGTCTTGCAGTGTTACACCTGTTGCCATTTTGCAGGTGCAAAATGTGAAGCAAACACTTTTGATGGGGAGCGTTGTTTGTACGGGGCTTTGAGTGATGCCATCCGACGTGTGTTGAAGGAATACAAGCAGATCACAGCGAAGTGCATGAAGAGAGATTATTACGATGTCTTCTTGCAGCGGTAAGGTGATTGGACAGCTATTCAGCACATTTCAGAATCCCAGCCTGGATGTCAGCTAGGCCACTTAAATCTGTCATTCTGGCTTAAACCATTTGCAGGTTGATCAGAGCCCTGCCTCATTCTATACATGCTTTTACATATCTTGTCAAATTAGGCAAAGCTTCAAACATACACTAACGGATCATTTACCGCATACATCTGGGTGTTGAATGAAACTTCCATCAGGTTACGTATACAACACAGGCAGGGCCAGTGGAATGTTGAGAGAGCATAGTAAAAGCATGACATGTGCAGCGTACACTTTTGAACCCTTGACTGCCAAATCAAAACGCATTTTCATCAGGTTGCCAAGAAACACACATGTGAATTGGAACGACGTGTCAGACAAATTTAAGTTTCACCCCTAACCTGCTGCGGCAATAAGGCCAATATTTTCACTAGTGAGCAGTGATTATAAGTGCTTTATTTTGGGGGTGCCCAACTTATGGCCTCTTAAAGAAGCCTGACTTTCAGAGAGAAGGCGCTAAGCACTTCCTGAAATTCTGGCTCCTTTAAGGTGTCTCCAGTTGGGCTGCCAAAGTCAGGAGTCATTTTTTGAAAATATTGGCCTAAATTTTCAAACAAACAAATTATAGATTGTTTTAGAATGGCAAATGTGTGGGATTTTCCCCACTCTCTTTTGTATTAAAAAATGATAGAATTGTCCTAGCTGAGTCTTCCAAAAATATAGCTCTTGGACTGAGAGGAAACATGGGGAAAACTTCAGCTTCAAAGATAAGAGAAGGTTCTAAGCACCTGAAAAAGGCCCATTAGAATGGAAACGCTTAAGGCTTGTCTATACAAACGCTTAGTTCATGACAAGCTGGGATGCACATTTTTCCCACTGTAGCATGCTGTGCGCTAAGGCTATATCCCCACCGTGGAGCTAGGGGGTGTGGTTCCCAGCTCCCATAGACATACCCATGCTAGCTCTCAGCAAGCTCTGGTGTGCTAAAAATAATAGCATAGCTGGAGAAGCATGGGGAGCAGTTTCACAGGCTAGCTGTGCTGAGTACGTACCCATGGGGTTCAGAAGGGTGAGTACTCAGAGTGCCACTGCTCACCACTGTCTGTGCTACTGCAGCTGTACACCTTTTTTTAGTGTGCTGGCTCACATTAGAGCAAGCACAAGTATGTCTACGCACTCTGGGAATCACTCCCCCAGCTCATAGTGTAGATGTAGCCTAAGTGTCTGTGTGGACGCTGCAGCTACACCCTTAAAGTTCCCTAGTGCACCTTGTGTGCTCCCATTTCTCTAAATACAAAAAGCTTAGGGAATGCATTATAATGAAGTGTTGAATACAGGCTTTGTCAGCATGAGCTTGGGGTGGTCACATTCATGGGGGAATGGGCAATCCACAAGTGAGCCGCGCATCCCAAACAGCTGATAAGACATTCAGACTGCACTGTCATGTGTTCACTGTATGCCATTTACTTTACAGAACATAAAAAGAATGTACAAGAATCTTAAAATCTTTTAATGAGTCTCTATATATTGTTACTTTAGTTACCATGAATCCAATTACACGGGGCTCAAAGGAGCCATGAGTCTGTCTAAAACTGATCTAAAATAGATTTTTAATAGACTTTTTTTTAAAAAAATCATATTTTAAAGTCTGTACCTTCCAAATCTGGAAGCAAATGAGACCCATTGGGAGCTTGGAATTTCCCCTTAGTTTCCATTTTTAACCCTGCAGGGAAACCAGAAAAAATAGCTTGCTTGTTTTTGCAAAAAATTACTCTCCCCAGGTAAGTACAATTTTGAAAAGTTGATTTAAACATCTCAGATGTTGCATTATTGAGCTAATTCACCAGAACCAGGGTGAAACTGGCTATGTTCCACGTTCATTTTTCAAATGGAGCTAAAGTTAAAATTGTAACACATGGCAGTAATGCTGAAAAGTAAATTAATTCATCATTTCTAAAATCTTTCATTTGTACTTAGGTGAGATATCAGTAGGAAAGACAGTACCATGGTTGGAGTCCTGTGTGGCCTTGGCAAGCCTCTTTGCCTCTCTGTGTCTCAGTTCCCCATCTGTAATGGGGATAATGCCTTCCTCATGGGGATGTTGTATGGATAATGCATTTTAGATTGTGAGGCACTTAGATTCTATGATGAGGGCTATATAAGTACTGAAGAAAAACTGCAACACTCTTTATCTTGACAGTGTCTCCTTAAGGAGCAAGATGTTCACAAATTGCCATTTTCCCCAGTGTGTGAAAGCTTCCTTCTTCTCCTTCACTTTTCTCTGTATTCTCCTTCCTCATTCTGTGCAGCCAATTTTATCTTCCCCTCTTTCTTTTTTTCTTCCAGGCTTCTGGAACAGGGTTACCAAAGCGACATTGTCTTCATTGTCCATGGGAAATCCTTCTGTGCCCACCGCTGCATCCTTAGTGCCCGCAGCGTATACTTTGCAGAAATGTTTGAGACCAAGTGGAAAGGGAAGAACATGATCGCATTAAAGCACCCACTGGTGAGGAGAACCACGCTTCAGGTTTTTCCCCCCCACGTCTTAGATATTTTCTCTCCAAGGAAAGTGAGGCTGAAAAGGCAGTTCCAGGGGTAATGTCCATAGCTGACACCTTCCATAACCCAGAACAGTTCCAGAACTCAGAGGAAGATGGAACACTTTATGCACTAAAATGGCTTCTTACTCTGATACATTGAAAGCTGTGGGTTGTATGCTGTCAGATTCCTCTCATTTGACCTCTGGCATTGGTTCAAATTCAGCTCAGGTCAGTAGTAAAAGAGCTGTTACCAGCTGTTTGGTGACCCTTATGTGAAACGAGTTGAGCCTTTGTCTAATTCCCAGTAGACAGGTGGTCCACACCACAGAAATCACCACTGTAATTGGCACTAATTGGCTCCCACTTGTTGCCTCAGCAGAGAGGCTAAGAACTAAATAGGCCATAAGTGGATTTTGCTTGTCCGTTACCAGCACTCTCCTGCGTATGTTTCTGTGGTTTGGCTGTCTGTCGGAAACCTCAGATTCTCTCCTGTTGCGAACATCCTTCCTGTTTCTCAAGACAACCCTAGTTTTCATCACCTTCCATCTGTGTTGCTCTTTAGGCTGTAACTTGGGTTCCTCTTTAACTAGGAGGGTTGGAAGTGGTGGGGACCCATGCATGACCTGTTGTGATAGTGCTTCTACTGCAGTTGCCTTCTTAGATGTGAACTGCAATGTCTCTGTTACCTGCCAACTCTGCAGGCACAGATTCTGTGCCTTTCCCTGGAACAAACCTCATTCTCTGATGTGTAACACGAGGTGGGGGTGTGTAAATCAAAAAGTTAATATATTTACAGATCTCTGTAAGCTGGATAGAGTGGGAATACTAGTTATGTGAAGGAGCAGGGGAATGGTGTGTGTAATCAAAATGCTATTATTGTACTAGTTGGAGTTTCCACAGAGGAGGCATCCTCACTTACCTCCCTTGCATTCTAGAGTCCTTTCCTTGAACGTAACCCCCTGACCTTTACCTTAGTGTGTAATGTGCTATCACTTTAGTTAGGTCATGTATATCCATATGGACATTTCAAGCTCCTTGGATAAATGTGTGTGCTTTATATAGGTGACCTTTTCATGTCTTATTTTAGATCAACCCAGCGGCCTTTGGCTCCCTCCTGCAGTATCTTTACACAGGTATGTTGCTGCTGCTTGACATGTGCATGCATGTTGGAATGCAGTAGTCAGCACCTCTTTGCCATGGCACTGTTTGGGTGGCAGAGACTTCTCGACAAGCTTGTTTGGGTGGGTGGGTAATCATGGCTTAAACACAATCTCTGTGTCATCTGGCAGATATGAGGAGTATGAGCAATTCCATGTTGTTGTTGAAAGCTGGTTGTAAATGCATATTTGTGGTTCTGCCAGTAACTGGGGGAGTCAATAAAAATCAAATTTGGTTGAGTGGACAGATGTGGGAAATGTACCTTCTCTAGGATAATAAAAATATGTGTTTCAGAGTAGCAGCCGTGTTAGTCTGTATCCGTAAAAGAAAAGAAGTACTTGCCACAAGGACTCCTTTTCTTTTCAAAAATATGTGTGCCATCTAAGCAAATGATCTCCTAAGCTGAGCAGTGGCCATATTCCCTGTGTACACTGACTTGTGAGCATTTTGAAATTGGCAGCCCTGATTGCTGAATGGTTTGACTACAACTTGTTATGTCATTCCAGCAGAAGTTGTTCTTAAACCTTCAGCCAGTATTAACCAAGTATTTTGTATTCTAGGAGGGAATGCAAGTGCAATATTCCCTCAGACCATAAGGTGGTGCCCTAAGTTAAACTTCCAACGTGTACTGTAAGGGAAACGTTACTAAGGCATCTGAGTTTCTTCACCAGAAAACAGTAACTGCTTATCTCTTTAGGGTTATCTTTCCCCAGTGCACTCTTTAAAATGCTCTTTAGTAAATTTGGTGCTTCTGAAAGATTGAGACCGAAGTCCTTTCTCACACCAAAACATGATGGCAGCAGCAATGTAAGCTTCTACCACCCTGCCCCTCATCTCTGTTCTTCCAGAGAAAATGAAATTTTGTCTCCAAGAGCCATTCAGTCTTTGGCCTCTTTGCTGAGACTGCCAAGTGGGGGTCCAGCTGCAGTGTGGGCTACTGAGAAACTGAGCTGATATTCACCAAATTTGGTTCAGCCACTCAGCAGCCAACAGATAGTAATTTGCACTGCTGTAATGATACTTGCTTACCTGAGCTAGATTTATACCAGTGATCTAGAAGTGAGACTGCATAGCCCATTAGCAGTCCTTCAGTCCATCCAGTCCCTTTGTCTATAGATCAGCCATTTTTACGCCTAAGTAAGTAAATGGTGACTGGTGCGAGGTCAAGGAACTATCTGATAGAATTTTGGTGTTTCTCTTTGGCAGGTCGTCTAGACATTGATGTAGAATATGTGAATGATTGCAAGAGACTAGCCAAGCAGTGTCGGCTTCAGGATCTCATCGAGGATTTGGAGATCAAGTGTAAAAAGGTCTATGAATTTGGTGAGCTCCCCTTTAATGGCTGCTTCTCTTCATTATGTTTGTTTTTTCTTTTGGAGTGGGAGGGGAGATCATGACAATGGACATTCCACCAATGGGACACCTGTGGCACTCAGAAACTAATTGTGGGGGGGGGGGAACCCTGAGTAGTTCTATGCACAGCTGTTAGCTGAATAGGTCTTTCACATGGAGAATCCCTGTGGGGCAACTTCTGTAGTACTCCATGTCTGAACAGTGAACAAGTGTACATTATAGTAGTGGGAACCCTGGCAGCAAGGCTTTATTGAGTGACAGCAACAATAGCAGAGCACTGAGGAGCATGTTTCAAAGTCCCTGTAATCAGAGAGCTAGTGGGTTACAGTGGTGGCTCATGCGTTCTCTGCGTGTTAGAAACGCCTGACTTAAAGTGGAACAGTCAGATAATTTAGACTTGGTGTGTTCTGTGTGTGAACAGACAGACAGACACACAAAGTTTAATATAAAAATGTTTTATGTGTGTTTTTAAAAATACAAACAGTTGCATGGTTTTTGAACATTCTTCTGGAGTGTTCGTGATCCAAAGACAACAGCATTGGGCCATTGAATGAGAACCAGCAGGTGGGGTGTTAGATGGGGTGGGATCTGAGTTACTACAGAGAATTCTTTCCTGGGTATCTGGCTGGTGAATCTTGCCCACATGCTCAGGGTTCAGCTGATCGCCATATTTGGGGTCGGGAAGGAATTTTCCTCCAGGGAAGATTGGAAGAGGCCCTGGGGGTTTTTCGCATTCCTCTGTAGTATGGGGCACGGGTCACTTGGTGGAGGATTCTCTGCACCTTGAAGTCTTTAAACCACGATTTGAGGACTTCAATAGCTCAGACATAGGTGAGAGTTTTTTTGCAGGAGTGGGTGGGTGAGGTTCTGTGGCCTGCATTGTGCAGGAGGTCGGACTAGATGATCATAATGGTCCCTTCTGACCTTAATATCTATGAATCTATGAATACTAGTCTTCTAACAGCCTAAATATGGCAAAGTAAGATACGTTTAGAAAATGAACTGCTTTCAGATGTAATAGTTTAATGGTTTAACTGGTAAGGAAACATGTAGTTTGAAATCACACAGAGTCTGCGTCTCCCCTCATTTACACTCTAGTGTAAATAACTCCTTTGACTTAGTCGAGTTACTTCTGATGTGAAAGCAGAATCTGGCTCATTGTTTTTAATCTTATTGTGTCCTTTCTCTGATCTAAGAGGTAAGGTTGTTGTAGCTGCTCAGGTTTTTACTTTAAATATTAATTGTCGATTCAGATTTTGCAGATTTGTACGATTACATATGTAGCCTGGAGTGACAGTCCTCCCATATCAGAGGGGTAGCCGTGTTAGTCTGGATCTGTAAAAGCGGCAAAGAGTCCTGTGGCACCTTATAGACTAACAGACGTATTGGAGCATAAGGTTTTGTGGGTGAATACCCACTTTGTCAGATGCATGTAGTGGAAATTTCCAGAGGCAGGTATAAATATGCAAGCAAGAATCAGGCTAGGGATAATGAGGTAAGTTCAATCAGGGAGGATGAGGTCCTCTTCTAGCAGTTGAGGTGTGAACACCATGGGAATCCTCCCATAGTGCAATGTTAGCTCTACAGTGGCATCACAGATCTTGCATTTTTTTCCCCTGTTATATGCGCATGTATACAAAAATATTTAAACACATAAAGAAAGAATTGTTCTGCTGCTTTTAATGAGTGGCAGAAGATTCCACTTTACGTACCAACTGTATGCTGGAAAAGAAAAGGCTGCGGTCAATACCTTTAAGAAAAAATAAGTTAGTAAATCAGACAGTCAGATAACAAAAATGATGTTATGATTTACAGCATCTTGTAATACCAAAATGTTTCAGTGAGTCACTGGATGGCAGCTTTATGGTGTTGTAGTTGATTGGTGTGATGACCATTCTTCTCCAAAAGCCCACGTTATAATCCCTTATTAGGCTGCAAATTAAATAAAGTTAAGGTGGTCTGTTACTGTAATGGTTTGTAAATATTCTGAAACCATCGTGCAGTTTGGCATGATTGGCAGCTTCTACTCATGAGGTCCAGGACAGAAATAAAAAAATGACTGCAAGTAGGATTGAGGCATTGGGCCCCAGGATTAGAGGAACAAGAGAAGCATTACCTCATAGCAGCAGCAATTGGAGTGGGAGTCGGATATAGCTTCTAATCCCACCCTGGTGTAAGCTTCCTGTATGGCACTGGGCAAATCACTTTAACTTCTGTGTTCCCCTCTGTAGAATGGGGATGATGATTTTATCTCACAAGGGTGTTGTGGGGCTTAATCAATGTTTGCAAAGCACTGATATAAGTGATAGGGGTTGTGTGTTTGTGGCAGTTCAGGACTATAGTGAATTGGCAGCATTGTAGCTAGTAACATTAAATGTTTGCCTGTCAGATCATACATGTTAGAGGTGAACCAGGGGAATTAGTGTTGAATCCCCAGGAGAGAATTAATATGAAAGAATCAGAGAAGTTAAGGGATTGGAAAGACCTGTTGGGTCACCTGGTGTCCTTTACTTGCCAAAACATTATTGTTCCCTATTGTATATTAGAAGTTCCTGCTCAGAATATTTTCTAGGAAATAGGCATCTGGTTCAGACCTGGGTCTCTGGCCTAATTGCACTGATCAGGGTCCACAAAAACCTGTTACACTATTTGGAAGAGTTCAGACTGGATTTGTCCAGATTAAGTTATAATCCTTGCTATGGAACTGGAGGCATTTAAAAAAAAAATTGTTCAGGAGCATTTTCTGTTTGCTGCAAAGCATAAGAATTCAGGACAGGATTTGTGAACACCTATTTTCACAGGGCTCTGGACTTCAGCTCCAGGCAAAATCCTGCAGCTCCACTGCTCCGGAGCTGCTCCACGCTCCAGCTCCGGGCTCGGCTCCAAAGCCCCGTTTTCAGACCTCAGGCCTCGGATCTAAAGGGCCAGTGGCAGTGGTTGTGCACAGCATTGCACAAGTGCATGTGTAATGCAGATGTCCAGGTATTGCATGATCTTGGAAAGGTTTCTTTCAACCCAGCTAAACCAGTGGTGTATTAGTAAAGACTACAAAGAAGTATTAAGCAAGTCAAGAACAAAGACAGATTATGAAGCAGTCAGTGATGTACTGCGCTGTGCAGCTGTACCGGAAGGGAGTTTAATGACTAAACAGTATATTCCCTCCAGGCACTGCAGGACTGTTCCCTACAGTGTACTTGCCAGTGCTTTGGCCTGCCTTTTTTTTAAAGACTTGAGTGTCTTCTCTTGACACCACTTTACTACTCTAAAAGAGCCTCCCAAATACTCAATCTACATCCTTTTGCTTCGTTTCATACCTATTACAACTCCTTAGCTCGCCTTAAATGGTTATTTTCCCTCCTCAGTGCTTATACTTGCCAGACATTTGAAGGAGGTTAGTGTGCTTTCCTGTTCTTATTTAGCTGAGCTGCACGTGGATATGCTTCATTTAATCTTCCTTCCTAGCTAGATAAGTCACTCCAGCTCCTTTTATTATTTGTATTGCTCTTTTCTGAATTCCCTGCATTTCTTGCATTTCACAAACATCAGATGATGGACCCTTCTGCCTGCGGCTACCAACGATCTATTTTTTTGTCTCTTTCATCTGGTCTTTCATCCTTTTAGAAGCAAAAAAAATTGTAACAGTGGAATGTTGCGCCCATGCATTTGAAATATGCAGTGTTTGAATTGGTTTATACGCTGTCATCCAAAACCCACTGTTTCTGGTGTGAGCATCATGGGAAATTCTTTCAGGTTACTATGGAAGTGCCTAGAGAGGTTGGAGAACCTAGGGTGTGGATACTTACCATTGAGTCTGCCATATTTCTTGGCTGATAACCCGGAGTAGGCACATATGATGTGGCATGAGTCTTATGTGTGTGAGGGGAGGATTTCTTGTTCTCATTTGTCTTCCTCTCTTAAGTTTTTATAGTGTCACCATGGTATCTGAGTTCTTCAGTTACAAGGGAGCTTCAGATAGTTTCTCTGTTTGACCCTTTTAATCTCTCTTGCTGTTCCCAGATGTCTCTTGGGTGAGATAGGTCGGTTGACTCCCACAAAATATGGTTTTAAAGCAATTACATACACAGCCTCTGCTTTAAACTAGTACAAAGCTCTTTCCAGCCTTATCTACAGTAGGGTAAAAAGTGTGAACATGCTCTAACAAACTTTTTTATTCTAGTCTAGACAAGACCTCTGTGTCCCTCAAAGGTTAATGGGTAGAAAGTGCTTTGAGAGCCTCTGATGAAAGGCACCCATACAAGTGATCATTATCATCACACAGTCACAGTAACCTGTCTCCCGTAGACAGATAGAAATGTAGTCTAAGTGTATGTCTTCACTCCAGAGTTAACGTGGGTGATGGGTGCCCAGGTCTGAGCACCTGAGTTAGCCTAGGGTGAGTGTAAGCAGCCACACTGTGAAGCCGTTCCAGAGTTAGTGTCCTCACTGGTGCGACACTTACCCATATGTGGTATTAGGACTTCGGAGGGCCTATCTCATGGTTCTTTGTGCTGCAATAAGATGAGCCACTCTGACTCTTTGCCAGTGAATTTTGGAAGAACTTGTCTGTCCTTCTAGGCACACCTGTGCGGGTAAATTGTGGGAAGGCTTTGGAGGACTGTTGGCACTCTAATGATTTTAGCCTGCATTGTCACAGCAAAGTGGGTAGGTTACCAATGTGTGTGAAAGTGCCTCTTGGGTTTTAGCCTGCTGCCCCAGACAAGCCAGCAAGCCCAGTTTGTAAGCACCACTGAACTTGGGTGAGAAGATTTTGTGTGTGGACAGCAGGGGGATTAGCAGAAACACCTGAGTAAGAGCCCATGTTAACTCTCCAGTGAGGACCTACTTTAAAGGGACAAAGACAGTGTTCTCAGTTGCTTATGTGGATCTGTAATTCTCTGGGATTCTGTTCTGACAGCTTTGTCAGTTCAGCTTGGGTCTATGCCATACCTGTCCTGCCCCTATAGTAAGTATGGTTGTTTGCTGAAGACAAGGGCATCAGCATTCAGTCCTATACATAGAAACTGCATAGCTCATTCTCCAGGGCACCTCTCTGGATATAGATCATAGAATCAATAATGTCTTTACTTGGTGGATTGGGTTTTTATGCACCCTACTGTTTCCAGTACTACCATTTGGGATATTCAGCCAGTTCAGGTGACATGGTGGCCCGTCCTGATGGGTGCAATGCTTTCTTGGCGGTGGGGGCGGAGGATTCGTATTGTGGCACATCTCGGTCTCATTTCGCCCACCATCTGATGGAGTCATCTGATGAAGCCCATATAATGATGAGCAAAATGTCAGGAAAAATGAGGTCTCATGGTGATGTGATTCACCTGAGAAGAGAGGGGTTTTAATGTGGTGAATCATGCCTGTCAAAAATCCTTTGTAACACCCAGTACAGTGCAGTTTAACTCTTTAATCACCGATCGTTAACATCTCTTTCATTATGCTCCCAATGGAATCCATAAGATTTCATTCCAGCAACTTTCATATTTTCAACTGCACTTTGTTTTACGAGCATTCTCTGCTAAGGGGCTCTCAAAATCTGGCAAAGTCCAATCTAAACTGGACTTGAGACAGCAAATGAAGTTCATAAATGATCATGGAGAGGAAAGGCAAAGCTGACAATAATAAGATTACACAGTAATGCATGTACACACCTTGACAGTGCTGCAAACTTTTTAAAAACCTTTCCTTCCCATCTGTGCTCATGCAGCTGTACCCGAAAGAGGTGACGAAGACCCCTGAGACCTTTAATTTTACCTGTGCTGCTAGGGACCTGCCACACTACTTGCGTTCATCGTTCCTGCCAGTGGAACAAAAAGGCAGGCAGCTCTTTCTTAAGGGACAAAGCTGTTGGAGAAGAAGGGCCAGAGGAGAGATTTTAAATTAAACCTCTATTAAATCCAGACCAGCTTCAACTGAGTCTCCTGTTGTTGTGGCCTTTGGCTGTAAGGTGCCCATCACAGTGTTGTTTGGGGGTGGGGGGGGTGTCCTTTGTGTGATTTGGATCAAGGGAATACCATAGTTTCCCCAAATGGGGAGCACTTACTGTGTTCCCTTGTAGTAGACTAACTAGCTATCCTGACAGGACCAGAAACTGTGAGGTTCCTAGCCAGGAGGAGAACTGAGAAAGAGTTTCCCAGACCTCCTCTTCGTTAGTCTTTTCTTTGTTTGCTGGTCCCTTGGTGGTGGCTATTAGCATTTAAGACTTACAGTGCAGTAGCACCTAGAGGCCCCAATCAATATGGGGTCCCCATTGTGCTCGGCTCTATATAAATAGACTGTATAGAAAATGACAGTCTCTGCCTCAAAGAACTTAGTCTTAAAGGTTATGAATCCTCTTCCCCATGGAATTAAATCACAGCAGCACTTCTAGTACCTGATCCAGAAGAGAGGTGGCGCAGCAGAGGGAAAGCATAAGCCAGACTTCACTCTAAATAAATAACCAACGGGGGCACCAGTGGCCTGGAGTAAACGTGTCTGTAGTTAAATACGCTTCGCCCCCTTGCCTAGCAGGGATGTATCTTACGTTATTACTGTGTCACCTAGGGCTGACTCCAGCGGCAGGGAAGCAGCCTCCATAAGGCAGTTCTTGATCCTGTCTGTAGGGAGGGGTAGCAGAGAGGAGGACAGAACAGGCACATGGCTGCTCCCTTTCCTCACCATGGTCTCTGTAACTGATCTGCTGGAGGCGAGGGTTGAGTGGAGACATAAGAGGGGAAACGGTGGAATCTGTCTTTTCTTCCTCCCAGTGGTAGTTACAGCCCTGATCATTGCTAGCAGGTGCATGTGTGTGTCTCTCTGAAGGACATGGTTTTATATTCCAGTGGAGACTAAGAGCCAAACAAAACAAACATTCCTTAGGGATATTTTTTTTAACAGGAGGGAAAGTTTTTTAGATTTAGTTTTTTCTAGGCATCTATGCTTTTTGTTTTGTTTTTCTTTTCCCTTTTCCAGTCTCTTCCAAGCCAGGGACCTGTGTGAAAGTGCTGACGATTGAGCCCCCAGGTAACTGTCGGCTGCAGGAGGATCTGGCTCTACTAGCAGACTGCGCCCTGCCGGCTGAACTGCGGGTAGGGAGTGTTTCTATTTCTTCCCACACTCCACTGGGACCTTCGGACTGAGGGAGAGCTGCATGGTCACACACACTTAGGCTTACTTTCTCTGTTCGTTTTTGTGGTTGCTTGTTTGCTGGTATTAATGGCACAAGCTGACTTTCCAAACACTGAAGCCATGTATAGCACAGGGAAATGCTGTAAATCTCATAACCAGGCTGCCGGTTTTCCTTTTTGCAGCAAGATTATTCCTCCCTCAAAGATTTGTAGAGGTCAGATCCCTGGTCTCATCCAAGTCAATCAAAGTTTCCCCATTGATTTCAACGGGGACAAGATTTAGCCTCTAGTTGAGTATATTACTGGGATGCAAGAAAGGGGAAAAAATTCCTTGGATGACAGCAGTACCTTCGGGTACGTATAGATGGAATGGGATGCCTAACTGGGATTATTGGTCCACAGAGTTTAGCTGATCCTCTGGTTAAAAATCATCCCCCATAGTGTACTGGCAGGGAGTTAGTTTGTTACTTTTCTCAGAAGCATTGAGTCAGGATTATCTGTTAGACTCAGCTATGTGTATTCCACACTATTGATTCCCAGCGATGCAAGTAAACAGGGAAGATATTGGTGGACCCCAGTTCTTCCTGCCTTTGTTCATCTCTGTAATATCGATAGTTGCATCTTATATTTTCCTTCCATTAATATGTTTGTCCCAGTTTCTTCACATTGAGTAGTAAAACTAATAACATACTCATTTTAAGCAGCTCTGTGCCTGTGGGCTATGTAACTGAACAGTGTAACAAAGCTTATTGCTTTCTTGTGCGAAACAGAACTCCCTGATGCAGAGCTCAAGGAAATGTCTGAAGCAAGGTAGAAACTCTGTCCATGTGTCTTTTTTTTTTTTTTTTATGTGATGGTGCCTTAAGTTTCTTAAGCAAGATGTGCCAAGGTATTTTGTGCTGGCTCTTAGTGATCCAGTTATTCTAATTCCTGAGGGATTTAAAGAGGGAATCCTGTCCATTGATGTTCCCTCTATCAAGGCAGAAAGCTGCTTTTTTTGTATACCTTTGTTGTGGTTTTCTTTATTTATCATTAGGTACTTGGAAAAATCAAAAACCAGAGAGGAGTGTAGAATGAATTCCAGTAGTGTCAACCCCAAGCGCTTAAACATCATGAGTGAGGTGCCCAAATACAATGAGAGTGACTTAAAAATCATGCAATTAAAATAAATAAATCGGGTCTTTGGTTTTGTTTTCTGGTTTCTGAGCCTTTAGGGTGCACGTGGGTCACGTTTTTCGAGCTTTTCTCCACAACCCTAAGGGCTAGAAACACACTTCCTTTCTTTAAAAATGAAAACCGAGATTCCTCCATAGTTGTATGGGAACTGGTTCTTTAAGGAAGAAAAACCCCAAATGTCATGTGAATCTGGATAAAATAATGAGTTAGCATTGCTGAAATTTCCTGAATTTTTTTCAGCTGTTTTATGTATCTTAGAAAAAAGTACACCATAATCCAATCTAAACATGTTACATTGATACTGCTGTCCTACTTTGTGTGTGTGTTCATGAATGCTAGGAAGGAATGGGGGAAAATTTATTAGAACATCTGCATGGCACCCATAACAATGGAATCAGGGTTCTTATTACCCCTAATTGCCTTGTTTTAACTTGATAATTTTTTTAAAAGCTCCTCTCTTTCCTGGCTATTTATAAAGATCCTAAAGACAGGATTGTAGCCTTTTAATCTGCCTTTTACTGCTTAATTATCATTTACATCTCTTCTAAATCTTTGTTTACTGGGGTCATCCCATGAAGTAGGCATTTGAGTCCCAGGAGCAGCAATCCTGCAACCTCACCAGTAGATTCTGATACCATACAAATAATATAATACAAAACACTTAATCTACGAGGCCAAAGCGCACTGACCAGTCAGTCACAAACGTGAAGTTTCTTGTAATAAGCTACAGTACGGTTTCTGGTGCTTTGCTTTGTGCTTTTGTAGATGCTCTATTTTGTTCCTTGTGTCATAGAACCCTGATGACTCAACATGCAGCTGGATATAAAATCTTGAGTCTGCTTCTCTGCTGGTAATCCCATTATGGATTGTTAGGACATAATGGGCCTCTGTAGGTTGTCATAAATTATTTACGGCTGAATTTTTCTACTGTGCTTATTCCTATCTAGGAGCAAATTGCTTCTCCCTGTTGGTTGTGCACATTACTGTCCCCGCCAGTTGTTCTTGTCTGAATTTAGACAGCACTCTCTTTGGGGCAGGGACTTAGGCTTCCGATGTTTCTTGAAGTGCCATGCATGTCTCTAGTGCTGTATAAGATACAGAGCAGGTTCAAAGAGCAGGTAACAGAGCAGGTTAAAAGCCGTGGGGATAAGATGGGGTGAGACAGATACTCTGAAGCGCTACAGATCTTTTACTTTCAGGAGCTGTAAAAATTCCCTTTGTCCTGCTCCCAACAAAAAGAAAGAGTAAATAGGTTACCAACTGTAACTAAAGTCATAGATGAGGGAGACCAAGCAGGGTTGCTGCAGAGTTTGGGAAGGTGGCTTTGCTGTTTAATAACCGAGAAATTGTGACGGTCATTAGGCTTAGTTGTACTATAATTAGAAACTATTCTGCCAAATGGTCCTGAGTACTGACAGAGAGCCCAGGGAGTTGGGCCAGGTTGCCATGCTCCAAAGTAGTGTGAAATTCAGAGCCTTTGCTAGCTCAGTGGTTCTCCGCAGCCTAGGACCAGGAGTGCCAGAGAATCCCCATTGTGTATGAATTGAGCTTGCCTGATGGTATTGAAAGCAGCATGTATCTCTGTTTGTTTCCTGTTGAGTGAGATTGCAGGGAGGGGGAACCTGATACATCTCACTAATTCCCCACTATACCCAATGCTCTCTGCTAGTGCGGTTGGGTAGGAGATAATATCTGCCATTCTTCCACTGGATGTGGAACTTCTTGGCTTGTAGCCCTTGCACCTGGGGAAACCTAGAGCCAGTTTTTGATGTGATTTGCTCAGAGGAGAGCCTGGTGGTAGGGATCAGACTTTTCATCCCAGGCTGCTCAGGGTATACACCTAGATAGGAGAAAGCAGAGGAAACTCTTGTTTTCGGGGGATAATTGCTCTGGTTACATGGCTGTGAATATAGATTCACACAATTGAATTCCCTTGTGTCCAGAGAGAGAGAATAACTTATAAACAACATATCCATAATGCTATTTTTAAAAAAAACCAAGCCCACAACCTTTTATGCCGGTTGGCTTGGCACATTGAATTGGAGGGAGTTGTGTTAATAGTCTAGTGAATTAGTTTAACTTTAATTTCCTTGGACTGCAGAGTGACAAGAAATTGAACTGTGCATGGGAAGCTTTGTATTGAATGACGTTGTAGTTTCAATGCAATTGCTTCAGATCTGTGCATTCCTTTACTTAAGCTATAAAATGACTTTTTACGTATACTATGGTTAAAATAACATGCCTTTCCTTGACTGGTGTCAATGTTAAGATGCCCATCCCATGATGTAAACTAAATACCCACCTAGCAATCCACCTCCTCATTTAGAAGTCCGAGAGGAGTTATGAGCGTGCCACTGTTGGCTTGAAGGTCATTTGGCTTTGCTGGACAAACTGGGAAGGGGAATTTCAGTTCAGAAGCCTCTCCACTGAGACTACCAGGCATCGAGCTCTCAGATGTTCAAATCTAGGATCAGTCAGGAAGAGCATCTCTAGTGATCTCCATTGCTGCTGAGGTGTAAATGGGTAAAGGTGGGTGTCTCAGATAGCCAAGACACACAGGTCTTTATAGATCAATGCCAACACCTCTAATGTTGATACCATGGATGCAAACTGCAGAAATTTCTTATCTTTTAACTTGTCTTTCTAGGTGGGTTTTGGGGAGTTGCCATTTGACAGCACTGACAACTTTAGCAGCTGTCCTGATGTGTGTTTTCGAGTGGCAGATTACAACTTTTTATGCCATAAGGTATGTGCATACATTTAGAAACATCAAGGTCCATGTACACATCCTTCCCACGCACTTAGTACAAGATAGTTAGATATACTGCAGGGGTAAGCTTAAACTTAAAGCACTCTTCTTAATGAAACAACCCAGCTTGTCTCCCTTCAGGGTAAGGAGATTCGTGAATTGCAGTAAGAGGCGTCTACATTGTGTCTCATACTGTCAGCAACAAATCTGAACCTGTCATTGGAAATGCTGGATCCTTAATAGTTCAGGATGACTCAGTGTAAGGGTGGAACTGGAAACAGAACTCAGGAATCCTGACTCCAAGCCCTCTAACTAGAACTGTATTGCTACTCTAGATTAACAGTCACTCTAGTTAATATCTCTTTTGCTTTGAGAGCAGTAATGTGTAAAAATAAGACATGAAAGAAAAAAGACAAGTTTATCAGAGTCTAGGGATAAAAACACAGAGCGATGGCAGAGGTTATGCTACTGACTCGGTGCTTTGGAACTTGCTTAATGAATTCCTGAAAGTTGATCCCTTGCCTAATGCTGTTTGGCTCAGTGCAGCAGAAAGGGAGATGTTAATGTTGGATTTTTCCTTTCCAATGCAGGCATTTTTCTGTGGCCGCAGTGATTACTTCAAAGCCCTTCTTGAGGATCATTTCAGTGAGAGCGAGGAGCTGCAGACTCAGCCCACCATCCCTGTGGTGACCCTTCATAACATCTCAGAAGACATCTTCATCAGGGTCCTCTACTACATCTACAGCGATGACACTGAGGTGAGACCAGCCTACTCTCTCCTTTCATCGCCTTCAAGTTATGCCCAAATGTCTTTGCAGAAGTGTCATCCTCTAGTATCCTACTGCTGGTTTGTTAAATACCACTCGCCCAGTCTCCTACCTGGCTTGAAGAACCTCAGTAACCCAAATACTGGTATCTCGGTTTTATCCATGTTGTAGGCTAGGCTGGGACTTTGTTTCCTGAATACATCAGTGCAACTGCTCCTAAATGCCATATGTGTATCTTTCATCCTAAATTAATATCCTGTAAATTAGGATGCACATTACTTAGGCCAGATACATAATGCATGATTTGTCTGGCTGTGTATTCTTCCCCACTGAATTCTACTGTGTAGCACTGACTGCTCTCAAAGGCACACAGTCAGAATTCTGCCACTAGATGGCGGCTGAAAACAGATCTGCAGGTGTGCTTAGGTTAAGAGGCCTGTTCGTTTACTGTTGGCATTGCAGCCTATCTTTGCATTTAAAACAAAAATTATTTGCATCACTGGAATGTCTAGATGTCCCACTCAGAGATCAGGGACCCATTGTGCTAAGCACATAACAAAAAGACATCCCCTGCCTCACAGAACTAACAGTCTAATTAAAAGTGCAGCCAGCACTATACATCTTTTGGCAGCACTGAAGGGGTTAATGATGCTGATGAGCTGGTTTGTGTCCTCGCCAAAGCTTAAGGCTTTCCTGTATGAGTGAGACTGTACCATTCCTACTCTGGCATTCCTACTGTGGGTTAGCCTTTGGTTTGCTGTGACCACCTGCACATCTGTGACCTTATTCCTGCTGACCAGCTTGGCTACAGGCAGCAACATAGAATCTGTGATAGGCAGAGAGATGATTTATCATACAGGAAGTCACTGGCTAGCCTGCTGAGGCTGTCATTAATATCCTGTAGAACTTCCTCACATTAACTCATTCTGCTCACAACCTCCTATTGTCTACGCTCTGGAGGACAGGTGGAGTGGGAGGTGAGGAGCCCTAAGGCACATCAGAATCTTGTCACAGCCCTGCAGCCAGACCCAGTTCCCGCTGCCCCTCTTTGAACCTCCAGAATCTGGCTAACTCTCTGTTGTTGCTAAGTAGCAGTGTTTCCAAACCGGAGTTCTGGCTGCAGCCTTCCCTTTCGAGTGACTCTTCGGATGCTACCTGTTTGTGCACTGCACATGCCTGATGGCCCACCTCACTTAAACAATTTACTGTCATTCCAAAATTATTAGTCATATTTTCCAGTGGCTATTTGAGTCCCAAGCCAAATGAGCTTTTGTGGAAAGAGGCCATCTGTTTGAAAAATTATATTAATGTTTTCTTGATTATTTTTTCTGGCAGATTTTCAAAGTTCAGTAGTTTGTACAGTGTTTTTTTTCTTCTCAGGCTTAAGTCCAGTCTAGTGCCGACATAACCAGAGTCCCCATCCTGCATGACCTCACCTTTTTCAAAGGATTGACATTTCTGTCACTGTTGTGTCCTTCACAGCAGTCCTTATTATCAGTGAAAGGGGAGTGTGTGTGTGTGGCTTCTGAGTGGAAAAAATAAGCAGCTGAGTGGAACTTGTGTGTGTGTGTGTATATGTATATGTATGTATGTGTGTGTGTGTGTGTGTATATATATATATATATATATATATATATAAAAAATAGGAAGTTTGAAAAGGAACATCAGACTGATTGTTTTCTTATTGAACAGTGATCAGTCGAGCGTTTGGTGTTTTCAATTCAAATGCTCATGACCTTATAGGTTCCCAAAGCATCTTATTAGATGCTACAGTAGAGAGACTTGCAGTTACTGTGGGGGTGAAACTCAAGCAGTGTGTGGTCAAATTCTCCTAAGGAAGGGGTAGGTGATAGGCAAGCTTCCTGTACAAAAGTCCTTGAGAAAGGTATAAACATGGCTTCGGACTATGTAAAGTGAGAGGGAGCACAGATCTGGGAGACCTGCGTCTATAACAACACTTGATGAATAACCCCGACAACCTTGCTGTTGCTGCTTTGAACTGCATAGCTTTGTTACAGCACTTTAACAACTATTGCGAGCCTCTGACATGCCTCCTAATACACCTTTCATTCTTATGTACAGTTGTGCACTGTGGCAAACAAGGATTCACCTTTCCAGTCACATTCCAGTTCACCCTTGCTCTGAATGATCTTGTTTACTCTAGTACCAGTGTAGACAGCCATGCAAGCACTGCAGCTGCAATGGTGCAAGTCATCCTTCTAGTGCAACCCCACTTTGAAATGATCATCTGTATCTGTGTGTGGATGTAAGCAGCACTGCACCTGGCCCAGAATGGCTAGTGTGGAGGCACTGCACCGTTGCAGCTTGTACCTGTGCAACTTGCAACTGTGAAGTTTTTTAGCATAAACATACAAGATTTCATTCTCCTCAGAATCCTACATGACCTGGTCTCTTCTAGAGCATGTGCATGCCATGTCCCACAAATCCAGATGGGTAACAGTGCTCTTCACAGTTCCTTTCATATTAGCAATAGTAAAACTGCACAGAAGAGAACTCTAGTTCCAGATTAGTGATGTAGATGATTGATTAAAATAAACGTCAAGGATTTGACCAGCCAGGAAAAAAAGAGAGAGAAGAGTCTGAACAAGGTTTAGGACTGTGACTTTTTTGTTTAAAAAGACATCAGACCTTGCTATTTAACCATCTGTTGCCATATTACAGAGTAAGCATCATTATAACACTTACTTCATTTCTAGAGATTTCATTAAACTGAGTGAAAACTCTGTGTACACATATTTAACACAGCCCGGGCATGACAATCAAGTGTTAACATAAAAAAAAAAAAAAATTAGACTAGTATGCTGGGTTTATTTTTGCAGGTGAATGTATTTTGTCTGAGTATTGAATAAAAAGTAACCAAATATCTTGCTTGATGTGCCTAGTCTGTTAAATGTGTACAATAGCTTTTGTTTAAAAAGACAACTATTGTAAAGATTGTTCTGTTTCCCATATTTACATGGCAAGAATTTGTAAACTTGTTAAAACTTCCTAAATAAATTTAAAAAAAAATTTTTTTTGGCAATCTAGTATGTCGCTTAGGGGTGTGAGAAATAGTTAAGCCGATGTAAGCCCTGGCATAGCTATTGCTAGGTCAGCAGAAGAATTCTTGTGGGTGTGATTAATCACAGTGACAGAAAAACCCCTTCTGTTACAATAGCAAGTGTCTACACTACAGCACTGCAGTGCTGTGGCTGTGCCGCTGTAGTGTCTATAGTGTAGACATCGCCTCAGTCTCTCGAATGGTGGCATAGAGCTCTCTCCTCAGGGTTAGTACTCCTGCACTGGTGTTTTTCCCCTAACTGCAAGAAATTATGTCTGAAATAGATTGCCCTGAGATTTCATCTCTCACAGAGGAACATGGTGTAGGCAGGACTTTCTTTATGGTGACTCCCTTCTTTGCATTACCAGCTGTCCCCAGAGAATGCTTATGACGTGCTGTGTGTAGCAGACATGTACCTGTTGCCGGGGCTCAAACGCTTGTGCGGGAGAACCTTGGCTCAGATACTTGATGAGGACAATGTTGTCAACATCTGGAGGATTGCAAAGCTGTTCCAGCTGACGCGACTGGAGGACCAGTGCACGGAGTACATGGCAAAGATCATTGAGAAGGTATGCAAAACCCTTCCCTAAGATGTTTCAGGTGCGACTACTAAATGTGCATCTAAGTGTTGCCATGGTTTAATGTATGCACTTTTCATTTCTGAAGATGTTGGGTCATAAGTGAAGTGAATTTTGTAGTCCCACCTTGGTCCTCAATAGGACCCACCTCACAGTTTGACATGACTGGTGAAGAAGGCTGCAGTTATGGAATAGCATTAAGTGCCGCAGATCACGACTGATGTGCATTGGGGTGCTGTGTGCAGGGGGTAGGTGGGAGTGTTCATCTCCATACATGGCTCTTTCTGGTGCAATTAGTGCTTTTGTACTGTAGCCTCAAATTCATTATAACCCCCAAAAAGCAGATTATCGGGGCTTCCATAGGGAAAAATTATTACTGATGATTAGCTAAATAACGAATCTTATTACACTGGAATCCTATTTACAAGGATCAATTTGAACATTCCTTCCCGCTGCTATTTTGGCCATTCTCTCTTATGGCTGCTTGGAGATCCAGGAGTCAGTAATGTCTGCAGAGAAACAGTGACCATATGGCACAGACAGTCTCAGTTCTTCTACTAAGTATTTTGGTTCCTAGTGGGGTCAGTAGTTTTATATAAATGGCTCTAATTAACGCTCCCACATGAGCTGTAACATTCTTTACCTGCAGCTGAGAGGCTCTGAGAAAAGTGTGAAACTCTTTCCTGCCTCTGAAAACAGTGAAGAAAATCATTTCCAAACAGTTCTTCTCATTCAAAAGTGCCATTGATCAATATAAATGAGGGAACCAACACATCAGCCTATGACCAGAACTGGGTTCTGGAAAGGGGATTTTTTCGAACAGCTGAATGAACTGTACAAGCAGTGATCGGGAACATTTAATTCTTGCCACTGGGACTTTGCTTAGACTAACAATTTTAGGGCATTCCCCCATCGTTTTACTAGTGCTAAGAACAGTGGCAGTGCTGGTGCAGGGAGGGCTCTAGGGGACCACGAACTGTGTCATCTAGTGGAGCACAGAGCAAGTTGAGATGACCCATTAGTTAGATGCCAGCAGATGTCAGCCCCTTGTCTACAGTAGTGCTTTCTCTAGGAGAGCTGAATTGGTATGGGCAATGATGGGAAGTTCTTGGCAAAACAGTGTAGTGTAGACCAGGCCTAAAGTTCCATTGCAAGATTGACATCTCTTGTCTGTCTCTGCCATGACAGGAGCTGTTGGCTTTCCCTGTGGAGGTTTGTTTCCTGTTTTGTTTTTTTTTTGTTTTTTTCTCTCTCTCTCTCTCTTCCCCCCCCCTCCCCCCCCCCTTTGGGGGAAATATTGTGAGTTCATGTAAATGGTGCCCAAACACTGCAATGATGGACGTTTGGTCAGTGTGTTTACAATACACTGAGGGGGTTGCAGCCTAGTGACAGGTTTTGTCTGCTCTTTAAACATTTGAGTCTTTTTCCTGCTGGTTAAAGGTGCAGGATTGACAGCCCTGAAGACTGAATCCTTGTGTTTATCCATAGAGCAGATACAGTCTTGTAAATGGCAGGACAAGCTTTTCCTGTGGGCTGCCCCTTGCTGGTGTGTCTCACACTGAAGAAGGACTCCTGTAGAGTGTGAAAGGAGAACTCAGTCTCCAGGGGCTATTCAGTCCTTGGCACTCTGTATCCTCCTTGTTGGAAGTTTCATCAGAAGGGCCAACTATGGGGATGACCTTGTTTTCGTCATTTTCTCAGTGGTAACTAAGCTGAGACCCTCCAATTCATTTCACAAACCCAGGTTCCTGAACTCTCCAGACTTTCACTCATTACCGGCCTGAGCTTGATTTGAACTGGCGACTTAGTGGTGAAAGCTGAACATCACGTTGCCACTTTCCATCAGCCTTGCAGCGTCCCTAATTGTCTTCATCCTTCCAGCTGGTGGAGTTGGAGGAGTTTGCGGCTGCGGTGAAGGAGAATGCTGAGGCGGTGGAGGAACGGCAGGAGACCGATTCCATCCCCCTGGTGGACGACATCCGCTTCCACATCACCAGCAATGTGCAGACTTACAGTGCCATCGAGGAGGCCAACCAGAAACTAGAGGCACTGGAAAACCTCCTGGCCAGTATAGGGCTCGAGTGCTGAAGTATGTAAATCCTGCTGTTGGATGCAGAGAGCAGCTGGTGTGACCTCCAGTGGGTTGCCTCTGAGTGCAAGAACATATGAGTCTTAGTCAAACGACTTTTTTTTTTTCTTTTTTTTTCTCTCCTCCTACCCACCACCTCCCCCCCTCCCCCCCCCCCGGCATGGTTTCCTTTTAATTCATTCATGGCTGGACACTCACATGTTTTGTTTTTTTCCTTCCGTTAGTAGGATCCCAAAGTACAGACCAGTTTGATAGTTACTGCTTGTACGATATAGCACTGAGAGGGAACTGCCAACCACGTGGCTAATGGAGCTCTATTAATGGACTCCATGACATCTGGCCCCAGGAGCTGCCCCACCCTCTTAGCCAGCAATGCATTTCTGAAACTGTTTCAAACCAGGGTTCTTGTGTAGTGATCAAGGGAACAAAAATGGATTATGCTGAGTGTAAAGGAATCTATTAGAATTAAACTGGCTGGTCTTTTGCTGTCAGGATTATGGGGAGTTAGCGGAGAGGATGGCATGTTAATGGGGCACAGGAATTTAGCCTTATAGAGGCGCTAGCTGACTTCACCTGCTCTTCCTGTTTCTCAGTCACAAACTACTGGGATCCTCCAAGCATTGGCACTTGGATTTACACCCTCCGTGTAGTATGGAAGTTTAGGTTTTAAATCCATATTCTGACAGATTGTGACAGTGTATCCTTGATCAGGGGGACATGGCTAAATTGAATGATTTCTTTTCTGGATACTTTGTTTAATGCATGTCCCAAATATAAACCTGTAGAAATACATTCGAGAGCAGCAGGAGAGAGACCCAGTCTGCTAAAGAGCCAGTGACTTTTCAAAGGCACTCATGCAGAGGTACTGCCCTTGTCTCGCTCGAACAGGGGAGCAGCTCCTGTCCTCTGAGTTGCCACGTATTCTTTTTTTGGCCTGTTGTGTCAGGATGAAGGAGAGACTTATCAAAGTTTAAGGGTGGGTTACAAGGAAAAGGGAGCTTTACAAGGCCTGTCGCAGTTCATCTGTCCTGATCTTTCGTCTTCTGACTTTACTCCGGCTTAAAAACCTTGAGTTCCTTGTTCTTCAAGAAGCTAATTGTTCATCCTTGCAAATGTGTTTGGGGATTCTTCCTCTGCCATAGATATCATTATCTTTAGAAATCTGGTCTCCCTTGGCTTTTAGAGAGGGATGGTGCTGGTCTTTCCCTCTTTTCTCAACATCAGTCAGCAGTTGCACTAAGTACATCTCATCATATGGACTAGTTCTCCGAGCCCTGCTCCCATGCCGTTACAGCCCTTCCCTGTTACAACCCATCCTGTCTCACTAGATGTCCCTCTTTAGTGTTGCCCTGTTTCTAGATACCCTCGGAGGTGGAAGTGTAGCAAGAGTTTTACATGTCGCTCTGTTTTGTGTGACAGCATGGCTGGAAGTTGCAATTTTACAGGATGTTAGAGTTATGAAATGACTTCAGGTTGGATTCAGTGGTCCTGTGTGCTGATACTGGGTGATACTCCAAAGAGACATTATTGCCAGAGTACAGGCAATTACATCCTCTCTTTTTGTTAACTTGTGAGTAAGGTCAGGCTATTTTCTTGGTGTTGGCTAGAGAGAGGAAGGGGATCTACGGTCACAAAATCTTGCGTGCACCCAGATTTTGTTCTTTCTTCATAAATCTCCTGTCTCTTGTCACAAGGATACACTATGGTTGCTAGACTTTCTAGAGTTGTCATCAGAGTCCCAAGGATTCCCTGTCAGGTTTTCCCAGAGAGCAAAGCATGGAGACTTAACTGCTCTTACCCTTTAGAGAGTCATAGGAAGCGCGTGGCTTAATGGTGGGAGACAGAGGAAGTATCATGTTGGAAATTTAATGCTGCCAAGGACTTTGAGTGCTCTGTGTTACTAAGTCTCCTCAGAATTATGTACTACATGAGAGTTGATTTGTCAGGGGAAGGGAAGTGGATTCTTTCTGCAGTACTTGGGGCCTGGGAGGGAGAAAATTGGACTGTATTAGTTGCATGAGGAATCCTATCAAAATGTTGGTGCTGCTGTCACTGGTGGATGTTGCTGTTTAGAGTAACTGCATGATGTAGGGGTTTCAAACCACACCCCAGTGACTTGTGCTATCGTGTGTTGCCCCTGTGCATTGTTCATGCAGATAGGTGATCTGGGTCCCCAACAGCTCCTCTGACCATGCTTTTGGTAGCGTTTTTTCAACATAACCAAGGGAAGGGATTTAAGTTCCCCTGTATGGCAAGGACTGTGTTATGTGGGCTTTATGTTGTCCTTTCCCATCCGCTAGCCTGGCTTCCGAAGTGGCTTGGACAGCTAATGAAATTGCATATGATTGTCTTGGTTTAGTTACGATTATGAAGTTGCTACCTAGTTTGGCTAAGACTCCAAAAGGCTCAGTGTGGGTAGAGTAGTGGGTCTTGCCGACGGGGTTGAGCTGTATCAGCAGAGTTGTGCGTGGAAGCCCAAGAATAGACGAGCAGGTCAGGACTGAGATGCGTTGTCAGAGCCGAGAGTTTTCAGCTATGTACTGGCTCTCCCAGCCTCCAGAGGATTCTTCTTATCCATATTTATGTGGCGTCTCCTGCGGACGAGGCATCTTTGGGGAAGAGGGTGTCTCTGGAAGGTGTTGAGCTATTCGAGCAGGATCTGCCTCTATTTCTGTTAGAAATTCCTTTGGGGAAACAGGTGAGTTTTCTGGCTTGCTTTTTGCAGGCAGGTGCCAGCATCTTGGTTCCATAGTGTGCATGCCTGGTCCTGTATCAAATAGTGACATGGAAAGAGGAACTGTATGTTCTGCTCCTTAAATGTGTGTATTTTAGAACACCTTAGGTCTGTGTACTTCCGTATCCATCTACAGAGCACAGATTAGCATTGGCTGAAGGACAGAACGACAGGACAATGAAGTTCTGAGAGCCAAAAGTAACCTGCAGCTGGTGAAGCGTGTCTCAATTTAAGATGTTGGGGGAAGGGCTGGTTAGACTAATGCTAAATCCCTTGTATTTTGTGTCAGGGGAAGGAGTGAGTGTTGTCTCACCCTCTGAGATGTAAGCTCTTTAAAGATCCCGCAAAACCTGTTATTCATAAACAACCTTCTAGCTAAACTGGTACGATTCACCTGCCTTTCTCTTCCCTTTATTACTAAATATGACTTTGTATATAAGCACGAGGCTCAGGTTTTTATCACCTCTTCTCTGCTCCTGCTGCATACATTTCTCAGTCACTCTGCTTGCAACACAACCTTCCTTTTCACAGCAACTGTTGTGACATCCCCCCCCTTCCACCCAGAAGACTACGGGCCACCAATTTAGATGGATTTACACCAGCAGTGAATTTGGCCTTTGCCCTCAAAGCATGGTGTGTGTTGGAAGTAAGATTCAGGAGCAGGACTGTTGAGAAAAACACTGTCCTTTTTCCATGCAGGTATCTTAACTCTTAAAGTAAAAAGGAGAGTGGTACAAAAATGGGTGAAATGGCAGCCACACAGTTTGTAAGTATTTTCCATACAGCTGTTCTTAAATGTGTCCATTCCTGTCCCTTTAAGCAGGGAACCACTTAGAAGTTGTAATTTGTGGGATTAAAGGTCAATGTGGCCTTTTTATTTTCCTCCCTGGTAATGCAGTTTTGTTAAATGTGCTGGATGAATTCGGAACACCTTGTCTGTCCAGCTGTACATAGTGGCTAAATCTCTGAACTAAACTGGATTGTCCAATTACTGAATATCTAGGGCTCCTTCATCTCTCTGAAAAACAGATAAGCAGGTGGTTAACATACAGAACAAGCTCCTTAATTGTAAAATAAATAAACTGGTTTGTAACATGTGTTGAACTCACTTTAGTGTTGCAAATAATTTTATTGCAAGATGAAAAATTAGGATTTCTCTTCTGTTAGTCTTTTTTTGTGTTCTGTTCTGCTATCCCCATCCTCTTAATTTACGATTAGCACTTTCTTGAAATAAGAAAATTGTAAAGTTTATCAGAGCAGCAATATATTATAATAAAAATATTTAAAAATGTAATGTGTGAGCATGTGTGCAGCAATAAAAAAAAATGTATATTTCACTATGCCTGTCTCTGCTGCGGCCTGTTTGTTAATGACCCTAATGATGTCTGCGTGACTTTATTTCTGAAAAGACCCAGGTGGTGCATTTAGCCTGCACTCCACATCCCCACCCACCCACCAAATAACTATTTTTTTCTGCTCTCAAGCAGTGGGGGGAAACATGTGTTTCCACCCCCCACCCCCACCCCAGTGGGCCAGTCATATAATCCCTGATACAATACAACAGCAAAGAATTGAGAATGTTTTTATTTTTTCTCCACATATGGGCTTTCTTCTTCCCACCCCTGGAATGTCTTGCCTTATTACTAGTGCCCTGCCTGGGCCAAATTCATCTCTAGTGTAACTCCATTGAATTATGCCAGAGATTATTTTGACACCAGTGTACTTTGGGGGTTCTCCCTGAGGCACAAGTAATTTCATGGAAGAAACCTCAAGATCACAGAAGTATCCCACCTCCATCCACCTCCATCTCTGAGAAGAGACCAGACTTTTGTCTCCCCTTCAGACCCCATATGCAGCCAGATTGCTAGAATGTTGTTTCCGTAGCAAACGGTAGTGACCTGACTGGTAAAGGTGCTGAACACCTACAGCTCCCATTGACTTCAGTGAGAGTTGTGTGTACCCAGCACCTCTGGAAGTAAAGACCCAAGCGCATGCTAGGTAGCTCTATGTAAGAACATACAGTATTCTTGGGGGAAGCCCAGAAACCTTTGAATGACTTGAAACTGACTGAAGGGACCTAGTTTTGAAAAGTTCAGACAGCGATCAGTCTTCAGTTTGTGATTTGTACCAGCAGGACAACAGTGTTTAAGAAGGCTATTCATGGTGAAAGTGGAACTTGCTGAGACCCTAGAGTAAAAGCCATGGATTGGATTATCTTTTACCTGCTCAAGTAGTTTGTGTTGGTGCATTTATGGTCAGTTTCTAAAAATGGCACGTTCTCAGTTAACAGACCTCATTCACTGTGTGTTGACAGATTCCTCTGCTCTGTCTATTGACTGAAATGAAGTTTTCTCTATATCTTGCTCCTGTTTGCACTGCAAAGTCCATACATTTCTGGGAGCGGGATTCAATTTTGGGTTAAATGTAGTTAACAGTTCAGCGGATGATGTACATCCTCTAGTTGCGGAGTCTTTGCCAGTGATGAAGTTAAAAGCAGAGGGAGCTCTGACTCCCAGATTCCAGAGGGAGTTTCGGGGGCTGGTAGTTAGAGCAGTTCTTGGAAACCAAACAAATCTGACATGGAGTTAGGAGACACAGCCTGCAGTGGAACCCACTTATCAAAGTAGAACCACAGTTTAAACAAGGACTCTACACTTTTCCAAACTGCTTGTTTGTCTTGGAAGAAAAGCAAGAGTCAAATAGAGACTGAACTCCCCTCCTGGCAAAAGAAGTGGCCCCTCAGGGTTGGGGTTGTGAAATGCTGTTGGAAGTGTGTGCGTGTGTGAGAGAGAAAGATCTTGGCTACACCTACCTGGCCATACTCTACTTCTTTGGCAGATAAAAGGGACTTTCGTTTCCAGGGCTGTCAATCCAGTACCTTTCATGAGCATTAAATGCACACGAAAAATTAAGCTTAGAAATCAAAGAGGTGCCTAGAGAGATGACAGCAGTTAAGAATGATCAACGTTTGGGGGGGGGGAAAAAGCTGTGCAGTGTTGCACATGCTTTTTTTGATGAGGCATTTCTCCCATAACACCCTGAGGTTAGTAAGACTTGAAGGGAGTGTGACAGCAAGCAATTGCTGGAGAATAAAGAAGGGGACTTGGGGAAGGGACTTCAATTCCAGCTAATGAGCTAGCCATGTTCCCAAGGGTCTGTTTGCCAGGTTCCTGAGATAAGCTCTGAGAGGAGGGAGTGTAAGAGACAGCTCCCCTTTTCCCGCAGTGTTAGCTGACGAGGCTCCAGGACTGGAAAAGATCAAGAGGCAAGTCCAGGGAAAGCTCCAGGCTCTTTCCACATTGATCTCAAGGCATGGTTCAAAACAGGGGTTCTTCACTGGAAAGAGAGAGGAGAAAAGCCAGGTGAGGCTGTCTGAATCACTCCTATAAGAGTGGGGGAAGGGAGGCCTGGCCATTGTACTCCTCTTGCTAGGCATGCTGGGAAAGGGGAGGAGTCTTGGGCCTTTATAATTCAGGCTCCTCTCCTTCTCAGCTAGTGCTTGGAAGAAGTGCACCCAGGAAGAGTGCTGTCTGCTGGGCTGAGAAGACCCTGACAGATAAGACTTCTAGAAAATACTTGAATGAGCTTTTATTTGGACTGAATGTATTCTTATATTGAAGAAACTTGGGATTTGTATCATTGTGTATTTAGGGGAGCTGGTCTGTGTGTTAGGGTGTAATAATTGCCCTGTTGAAGGATGGGATGAAGAGGTTCTCTTATCCCATCGTTTCGGGTGGACAGGAGCATCCTGATGCCATTATGGTTAGTGACAGGGAGTTGCCTGACAAGTGACACTGATCAACTGAGAGAGAGAATCTGTACATAGAAATCTGCACTTCAGGCAAATAAAGTAATACTGTAGAATGAAATCCTCTGCTCAGACAGAGAATGGTAGGATCATCTTAGTGCTTACTGGAAAGATCAGCTTTGATCTCCCATAATAAACATCTAAAGAAGTGAGCATTCTAATATAATCCAGGCACAGAACAGCACAAGAACCAATATTGCTATTAATTTAATTTAAAATACTTCCATAACAGTGGAGCTAGCATTCTGCTGCTCTAGAGTTGCTGCCCCCATACCAAGAAGAACTTTACCAAGTAGTTTTAAGACCTAACTTATCAATGGCCTCATTTCCTTTCCCCTCTCCCCAAAAACACTGTTGCTGAGACACTGAGAACACAATACAAGATGGACAGGAGAGTATTTCAGAGGGGCTCTTGCTCTTCAGATCCTGATTACTTGTGGTCACTGAAGATTTTTAGAATTTTTTTTTTTTTTTTTTTTTTTTTTGCAAGAGATGAGTGTGTTGAGCCTGGTGTCCTGGACAAGTTTTAGCTTGGGTAACTCTTGTGTGTCCCTGAATTCCCCACAGAGGGTCAAGTAGGCACAGCATTCCTCACTCCCTGACCTAACTTGCTTTGTAGTGATGGTATATGCTGCTAGCTAAACAGCTGTCATGTTCTACTTCAGAAGGAACAGAATTAGAAAATGATTTCTTCCCTACTCTGCTGCAAAGTGGTGGTCGTGCTCTCAGTAAGAATCTTGAACTGATAACTTGGTGGCTAAGGCCTTGTTCCCACTGGGGGGGGGGGTTTGGAAAAAAGTTCCCATTGGTGCAGCACCCCCCTACAGATGAGTGCTGTGCATAGGAGTTGGAACTAGGGGTGTGGTGGGGTTCGGAGGGGGCATTGCTGCACCCCCTGTCTTGAAGTGGTTTCCATTATATACAGGATTTACAGTTTGGTTCAATGGCTCTCAGCCTCCCCACTATAAAGATTGTTCCAGCACCCCTGAAGTTGTGTGACACTGGTCCAGACTAAGTTCCTGCAGCCAGTGACATTAGCACCATGTCACATACACCTGCTTTGAGCAGGGTTAGAAGACACAGTGGTAAAAACATCAGTGAGTGGTGGAGGTTATCTCCATTAGGGATCCCAATGTTGTTAATGCAGGCGCAGCTCCATTGGTGTTAGCAGTGGTGAGACGCTTCCTGCCAGAAAACCAACCTGTAATCCAAAGTGAAGGAAGCAGTAACTTCAAATGATAATGTATTTGTAATGTGAGCTTGCATATGGCACATAATCTATTCCTAAGTGGAAGTCTTATTCAGAGTGCTGCTTTGCTTTTAGAAAAGCTGTGCAGGTCTCACCATTTTCCAGAGGAAAACCTAGTTTTTAAATTAAAAACAATAATTGTGGAAAGAAATTTAGAGCAAAATCTTGCTGTCCTCAGTAAACCTAAAGTCCCATTGACTTGATTGGTAACTTTGACTCAGAATACCAGGATTTGGTCCATCGCCTTTGAGTGGCTGAGTCTTGTTTTATTCTCTCTTATTTAGGGAAACTTTTTTAAAACTTGAAAATAGTTAAGGAATAGTATTAGCCATTGTCCTGACAGTTCTCTCTTATTGTAGCCTTAGCTGCCTCACTAAATCCTCTCCCTGGTCCCTCCATACTTTCTTCTCTGTAGACATTTTCTTGGGAGATGAAATAAATGCTTCCTCAGCTAGACTATTCACCTCCTTCTGGGCTAAACAGATTTCTTCGCCAAGTTTTCTGTAATTAGACATTTGTGCATATCAGGAGATTCATACAACCTCTTAATTGATCTCTTAGGAATTCTTTCATCTGGATTTCTGGAAATAGTCCAGGCGCTGAAGAGCATCCACAGCTTGACTTAGTCCCATGGAGAGAGAAAGCTAATCCAATGCCTAAATTAAACTCTACCTCCCAAGGAGTCATGAAGGGCATGGGGCTGATCTCTAATAATTTATAGACACTGTATGTGACCTGGCTATTGGGAGAGTTACTGTCTGGCTGTATTGGATTACTGGAATGCTTACTGCAGGCATATGTTGGTTTCATTTAATAGTCATGTTGTTAAGAAACAAGCAGGAAGGCACCACAATAGCTCCAGATAAACAACCTCACACTAAACAGAGGAGGGGTCATTAAAAGATAATGCCTCTAGCCAAAGTTACAAGATTTGTGTTGCCAAGGCTGGAAGTAAGAAGATCAAAAGGATACTAAACTGTTAAAGTCACTCACTGGAGAGAGGGTGAGGCGGTTGTTGGAGAGCTGTTTGTGGAGAACAGACTGAGATAGTCAGACTCTGCTGGTGGGTCTGAAGCAGCAAAGCCTGCCTGGCCAGATACCACAGGGTGATGGGGCTTTAGGTTTGTGTAACTTGTTTATGTAGCCTGTTAAAAAATTTTTTTTTCTCTTATGGTGTGCTTTGTTTCAACTGTTAAGATTAAACAGTACTTTGGCTTGAGAAAGCTGGCTGATCACTGATACACCACTGCATCCAAAGGAAAGATGTGCAGACAGGGCCGGATTAACCTTTTGCGGGCCTGGCGTCAAACATATTTGTGGGCCCCCTTGGGGGCAATGGAGCATAGCGTGTGGGGGTCAGTCCCCAGAGCAAGGGGATGGCCAGGGGCATGGCATGGGAGGGCTGACCCTGCTCCACCCAGCCCAGTGCTAGGGCACTATTTACAAACCGGCAGTTGCCAGACACACAATGGCCCGCCTGGCCCTGTGCTGCCAGCATGCCCCTTCCCCTCGGGGGGTGGGCCCACACCATACCACACCACACAGCCCCCTGCACTCAACACCCCTGACTCCCAGTGGCCAGAGCCTCCCCCCGGACCCATTATGCCCAGGCCCCCCCAACCCTGTCACAAATGCACAACATCCAGCGCCTGCCCCAACACACACAGTTCTTCCCTGCCCACTCCCCCATGCCCTGACTCCTGGCCACACTCACCGGCCCTCTGGGAGGCGATTGTGTCTGCCGGGCTGAGCCAGCAGTGCAGCCAGGGCTGGTCCCGGGATGGGGAATTGCTCCAGCCCCTCGGGAGTGGCATGATCAGCCAGGCCAGGGCCTGCCCCAGCCAGGCTCCCTCAAGACCCGATTGCCTGGAGGGGCCCAGCCAGAGCCAGAGGTGCACTGGGGTCCAGCCAGGAGGCAGGCAGAAGCCGGTGAGTGAGGCGACAGGGCAGAGAGGAGCCGTCAGCTGGCCGACGGGCTGGCCAAGAGGAGCAAGTGGTGGGTGGGGGTGGGGAGCCAGCAGGCTGGTGGGATCTCAGGGCACAGTGCAAGCGGAGCAGGCCTGGGCCCCTTCTGAGCATGGCCTGGCTCCATGGCACCACTGGCGCCATTGTAAACCCGATGAAGTGAGCTGTAGCTCACGAAAGCTTATGCTCAAATAAATTTGTTAGTCTCTAAGGTGCCACAAGTCCTCCTTTTCTTTTTCTGGCACTGTGTGCGGACCCAAACCCAGTTGGGCATGCTAGGTAAGCATGGTTTCACCACAGGGTGCTGTAGCTCACCACCCAGTCTAGCAGGCGGAGAACTGTGGTATCCTACCCTGGGGGAAATAATGGCACAAGGCCTAATGCCTGAGGGACAGCACTCGGAGACCCAGAAGAGGGCCAAAGGTGCTGCTAGCCTTGTAACCATGACAGTTGTGTGTCTGGGTCTCTCTCACCTTATCCAACCTGATCCTTCCTCTCTTGGTGACAATCTGTTAGAAGAGTCTGCCACTGCAGGCATTCCTAGTAATGGCTAGGATAGGTAATATTTGGTACTCTTCATTCACAGACCTCAATGCACTTTACAAAGGGCAAACAAGCATTATCCACATTTTACTGGAGGAAAAACTGAGGCAAAATTTAAAGATGAATAGGGTTTATAATCCAGCTTTCCTATTCGTGTTCTGTCTCCCCGACCCCACTCCCTTTCTGGAGATGACCGTGCAGGTGCCCATGTTGCCTTCCCCACGTGTGACAGAAAAATGAATGCATGTATCTCTATTTCATCCTTTATGAACTATCCTTCTCTGTAGGTGGTTTTAGTGTGAATTACAGCCCTGCTTTACTCTCCACTGCCATCTAATGTCCTATTAATAATGCATATATATATATATTAGGGCTGTCAAGTGATTAAAAAAATTAATCGTGCTGTTAAACAATAATAAATACCATTTATTTAAATTTTTGGATGTTTTCTACATTTTCAAATATATTGAGTTCAATTACAACACAGAATACAAAGTGTACAGTGCTCACTTTATATTTTTATTACAAACATTTGCACTGTAAAAAAGAAACATCAATTTACCTCCTTGAAGTACTGTGGTGCAGTCTCTTTATCGTGAAAGTTGAACTTATGAATGTAGAATTATGTAAAAAAGAAGAACTGCACTTAACAATAAAACAATGTAAAACTTAAGAGCCTACAAGTCCACTCAGTTCTACTTCTTGTTCAGCCAATCACTCAGACAAACAAGCATTCAGTGTTGGGGGAAGACGGGGAGGGGGGAAGTAAGCAATGACTTGTGCAGGAGGAGGGTCTGAGAGGACAGGAGATGACAATGGGGAGGAGCCAGCAATAACTTGTGCAGGAGGAGCGGGAGGGAGGTGTCTTGCTGCTGTTTTTGGAAGGGTGGTATCTGGTACTGGGCTCACCAGGCTCGCCTCCTTTTACTGAGCTAGGTGGGCTCCCTTCAGCTGAGTGAGCCCCTGTTTGCAAGGGGGGTGGATTTTACCTCAGGGTCTCATACTGCCGGGGAGGAGAGGCTGGTGCAAGGAGGCTGACCTCACCAGCCCCATGTTCTCTGTGGGGCACGCCTGGATCGAGCGGTTTGCTAGGGGCAATGGGGCGCAGCGCAGGGGGGTTGGTCCCGGGAGTGAGGGGCTGGCTGGGAACAATAGGCCCGGGCTGGCTAGGGTGGTGATACATCCCATTTTGGCCAGGACAGTCCCCTTTTTCAGCTCTGTCCCGGCCGTCCCTACTTTTTTGCCGAAACTGGGCATTTGTCCTGGCTGCAAGGCAGAGCAGAGGGTGGCGGCTGCTGCCAGGGGTCAGCTGAAGGCAGCACTGCCCGCCCGCAGGGAAGCGGAGAAATTTGCTGCTGGCAGGCAGTGCTGGTTTCAGAGCTGATCCCTGGGTGGCGTAGAGCTGCGGGGTTGGGGAGGGCAGGCACAGAGTGCGGGGGGGGAGGGGGGTGGGAATCAACCTCAGCGGGGGAGGTGCGGAGCTCGGGGTGGGGGTGGGAATCCGCCTCCGCTGCGGGTGGCACGGGGACAATCAGCCCCACCTTTGGGCAGCAGAGGACGGGGGGAAGGGGAGGAGATTGAGCCCCAGCCGTGGGACGTGCAGAGCTGGCCCTAGCTGCGGGTGGCACAGGGCTCGGGGGTGGGGGTCAGCCCCTGAGCTCGGGGGGGGGTGGAGGGACAGCCTCAGGCAGCATGGGGGAAGGGGGCATCAACCCTAGGGCTGGGTGGGGGGGAGACCCTGCCTTGGGCAGTGCAGAGTTTGGGGCGGAGAGCCCAGCCCAGCCCTAGCTGTGGGCAGCACGGGACTTAGTCCCAGATGTGGGCGGCTTGGAATGGGAAGGGTCAGCCCCAGCCCCAGGAGGTGAGCTCTGCAAGGTGGGGGGTGGCTCGGGTGAGCTCTTGGCCATCCTGTTTTTACTTGAAAAAATATGGTCACTGTGGGGTATGTGTGTGTCAAGATCTCTACTTCTCTGCTGGAGCTGGGGTGAAAACCACGTCTTTCTCTAGCCTCTTCTCTTCCTGGTGGTGGCTTTAGTTACTGTGCCTGACCATATGTAGGTTCTCCAGAGCAGCTCATGCTTCCCTCATGCCCAGAGGGTCTGCGATTAACGTGCGTTAAAAAAATTAACGTGTTAATTGTGCTGTGCATTAATCTCACACATTAACGGCAGTTAATTGACAGCCCTAATATATAAAAAACTATTTGCCAGTTGTATAGTGTTACTGGTTTATATCGTACGATAAGTGAATCTTCTAAATTAAAATGCTCCATCAATGTTTAAAGGTGGTGGCAGTTCAGACCTTTCACCAGTCTGCCTATCTTAGGTACTTATATGGCCTCCATTACTCTACTATCTGAATGTTTCACCCCTCTGAGGTATCCCTATTTTATAGATGGGGAACTGAAGCGCAGAGAGGCTGGTTTGCCCAAGCAGGGCATTGAACCCAGGTCTCCCAGGGCCAGCCCACAACATTTTGGCTCCTGAGGCGGAGAGCTCAAATGATGTCCCCATGCCCCCTCGCTTGGGCCAAAACTTTGAAAGTTCTCAATTCTGCCTTCTTCCTGTTCTCCTCTCATGGTACTGCTCTGCTACCTACCCCAATAATGGAGAACTAACAACTTAAAATGCCTTGTTCAACAATTTTAAGTAACACTTAACTTTCAAGCACCTGAACAGCAAATGTAACTTTTCGTGTCTGCAAAGTGAACACTGGCATTTTTATCTGTTTGAATAATCAAAGTGGTGTTTTCCGTGCCTTCTTGGTTGCAAAGATTTGAACTGCTTCCTGAAGGCCCACAGTCTGGGCCAGCTCATGCTCTGTTGAGATGGTTGCAAGGCCAACCAGCCTCTCCTGTGTCATTGTGGAGCGTAAATGTGTTTTTATTAACTTCAGCTTGGAGAAGCTGCTTTCTCCACTGGCAACTGTTACAGGAAGTGTTAGAAGTATGTGCAGAGCAACAAAAGCATTTGGAAAGAGAGTGGTCATCTTATTTGTGCACATATATTGCAGAACAGCCTTTGGAGTTGATCCTGTTGAAATGTATCTTGAAAGGGCTTTCAGTTCATCACCTAAATCACTCGCATCAATATCACGCATGTCATCCTGTGTCAACACTGTCTCTAGTGCCCTGCATTGCTGGTGCAGGTCTTCTTCAGGTATAGTGAGGAGTTTTGGAATATCGTACAATATCCCAAATATCCTGCTGTGTTCCTTGAGCTACATGAAACGTTCTTCAGCTGACTGCATTGCACAATCTAACACCTGGTTAAAGAATTCAACTTTGAATTGTTGTTTGGGGTCTCTTATGGGATTATCCCGTGCCTCATAATCAAAATGTCGTCTTCTTCAGTGACTTCTGTGCACTCTTCAGAACGTTTTGAAATCCCTCATCTGACCGGTAAGACTGTAGCTATGACTTTGCTTTGTCCAGTTGTTCCATTGCTCCAGATATATCAAGGTCAACACCTTGGAGTCTCTTGCTTACAACATTTATTTCAAACAGTATGTCATGCCACAACACTAAGCCAGACAGAAATTTGAAGTTATGTATGTTTCTGGTGATTCCATTTCCCTCTGCCATTGTTCTCCCACAAACAGTTCCTGTTATAGCATTATCCTCCATAATGGCAACTATGGCATCATCTATCTTCCCAGTTTGGTGTTTGATAGGCTTTATCGCCTCCACTCGACTTTCCCATCGTGTGGCACTCAGTGCTTTCAATGTCAGAGAGGATGTTCCCAGATGTTGCTTCAAAATTTGCCATCGATGAGCTGATGCAGAGAAAAATACATAGATGCTTTGAATTACATTAAAAAATTCAGCCGGCTCACTAGAAGCTGATGCTGCATCACTGACCACCAAGTTCAATGAATGAGAACTGCACGGGACAAAAGAAGCTCAAGGGTTTAACTCTCGGATCCATGTCTGCACTCCTCTGTTCTTTCCTCTCATGTTGGCACCATTATCGTAGCCCTGACCTCTCATGTCAGCTATCACAATTCCCATGTCTTCCAGCTTTTTAAGAAGTACATTTGTCATACCACCTCCTGTGGTATCATCAATGTCAATAAATTCTAGAAAATGCTCTCTGACAGTCACCATTGCAGGGACATTTTCACTAGGTTCTGTTGGTTTTTACAAAACGCACCATTAAAGTCATTTGTTCTGTATGGCTAATGTCACGTGTGCAGTCCAGAATAAGGAGTAATATATCTTGCTGACTTCGGATCTGCCACAATCTTCTGTTTGACTTTTGTTGCCAGTAACTGTATGATCTCATTTTGAATTGTTTTTCCAAGGTAGTGGTGTGTGTACATTTCTTGGATGGTGACTCTTCTTAGATGCTCCTGGAGTACAGCATCAAACTCGGCCATCAGCTCCACAATTTTAAGGAAGTTTCCATTGTTTGGCACATACAGCTGATCTGAAGTGCCACGCAGTGCTAGGTTTTGGGTAGCAAGCATTTTCACAATGGCAATGAGCCTTTTCAGAACATTTTGCCAGTAAAGAGACTCTGATGCAATCTTCTCTTGATGCTGATCATCTATGGTGGCCTTTAACCTTAGTCTCATCTCAAGCTCTTTCCACCTATGGAATGCTCTCTGGTGATTTGCTGCCTTCTCATGGCATGCCAGATTTCTAGCCAGATTTTTCCAGTCCTTTGTTCCTGTAGAACCCAATGCGGCTGGAACATTAGACTGGAAGAGTTTGCAACAAAAACAGTATGCAGCATTCTGGGTTTTTGAGTACATAAGCCATGGCCTCTCCACTTTGTCACCCCTGGGAATTTCACGCCAGTAATGTGTTGGATGGAAACTTCTATTTTCATTGTCTTTGGGGAACATGAAGTTATTCACTTGCTGTGGCCCATGCAGTACAAGGAAGTCCCTCAGGCTACTGCTCAAGTGAGTCCACAGTCCTGGATCATCCTAGACTTAAGGAACTAAACTCAGCAGCAGCTGTTTCTTGTTCCTCCACCACACTCTTCTCTGATCTACACTTTTCTTCAGGAATGTGCATGGTTACATCCATTTGAGAGGAGATATGGATGCTGCAGTAGCTGCCAGGTCACCTGCACTCTGACTAACTGGAAGATCAGGCATCTCCTCACCACTCACATCCTCACTGGGGCCGGAAGGCTCACCGTGAACATTTGTGTCTATATATCTCAGGAGATCTCCTTCCTGCTTAGACAGAATGCTTCCTTTGCTTTCTGTCTTTTTCTGAATGCTGCCCCAGAGGGGCGTTTTCTTCTTTCACTCATAACTGCTGTTCTGTGCCAGCTATGGTGGCTCTCAACACTCAATTAAAGGGGACAAATAAGCAGGCTGGTAGCAGGGCCTGAGTGAAGGAAGATATCAGCGTCTTAAGGGCCTAACTGGCTCCTACTACTTCAGTTGACTGCCTGGTCTCTCCTCAAGTGGATTCAGGGAAGCAGCAGAAAACAGGAAGCTCCCTGAGAAGCTGGTGTTAATCAGTCCAGGCTTCTGGGGGTGCAAGAGAGGTACATAAGAGGCTCCTCCTCTCTCTCTCCCTGCAGCTCCTGCTGCTTTCTGTTATTCCTTCTCCCCTTTTCTCCTGCCTGCCTGTTATGTCTCTTGTGCCCTCCTTCCTCCAGCACAGCACTCCACCATCTCTGTGCATCTAGAGCAGAGAGAATACATATGCACCAGCAGCAGACACAATTTTCTACACTCTGGGGAGGGCGCCTAGTGGCGCCCCCCCCCCCCCCCCCAGTCTGGCACCTGAGGCGGCCGCCTCAGTTCGCCTCATGGTAAGGCCAGCCCTGAGGTCTCCTAAGTACTAGGCTAGTGCTTTAATCAATGGATCATCCTTCCTCTTGTCTGTTACTTTGTGAAAGTAGAATGAATTATATTGAAATTATAATTCATTAAAGAAATGCATCTGGTGGGTTTGTTGAAATATAGTTGTCAGGAAGAGAAACATTAAGGAGTGTGAGACAATGGGTCCTCCAACTAATTAACTTAGAGCTCCTACTGAGCTAGGAGATTGGTAAATGTTAGTATGCAAATAAGATATGTATGTATATTTGTCAGTTTCTGCTTCCTTTTGTCTCTTATGTTAAATTGGCTTTGCTTATCTGTATAAATAAGTTAGCTTGAGCTTTTGCAGGGGGCTCACATATCTGGGTGGATTGGCAAAGCGCTTTGCTAATAAACAGAGTGATCTGACAAATTCTGTGAGCCTGAAACTGACTTTGACAACTTCATAAGTCTCTTGCCACCCATCTCCCCATGTCGCATGCTTGACAACCTGTCAAGCAAACTCTCGCTTATGGACCAAAGATGCCATTTGCTCTCATTTTAGGTGTGGTTAGTAATGAAACTGGATGATAGAATTTACAAAGAGGATCTTCAAAGGGCAACTGAGCTAAGCACTGAGTCCCCACAGCAGTGTGGTGGTCCTAGCTAACATTTCCACTGTGCTTTTCAGCATCAAAGAGATTTGCTTGCTTGGTTATTACAGCACCACAGTTGAACATGACAGGTGCTTTATGACAGGTGAGACCAGGCCCTGCCCTAAGGGGCTTAAATTGTAAATAAATGGGGGAAGGGATGCAACCCTATCTTTTTTTTCCTCTCTCTCTTTTTTTTTTTAACCTTTCCTTCCTATTTTCCTTTCCTATGTGAGGATAAATAACAAAGAAACACCCTTGGAATTCCAGGTAAATTTTAAAAATGCCAGTACCCTTTGGGTGCTTAGAATGGAAAAACATAAGCAAAAGAAACACAGTCATATTTAGGGCTGTTGATTAATCACAGTTAACTCATGCGATTAACTCAAAAAAAGTTATTGCGATTAAAATAATTAATCTTGATTAATCACACTGTTAAACAATAGAATATCAACTGAAATTTATTAAATATTTGGATGTTTTTCTACATTTTCAAATGTATTGATTTCTATTACAACAGAATACAAAGTATACAGTGCTCACTTTATATTTTTATTACAAATATTTGCACTGTAAAAATGATAAACAAAAGAAATAGTATTTTTCAATTCACGTCATACAGTTACTGTAGTGCAATCTCTTTATTGTGAAAGTGTAACTTACAAATGTAGATTCTTTTTATTACATAACTGCACTCAAAAACAAAACAATGTAAAACTTTAGAGCCTACAAGTCCACTCAGTCCTACTTCTTGTTCAGCCAATCACTAACACAGCAAGTTTGTTTACATTTACGGGAGATACTGCTGCTTGCTTCTTATTTACAACGTCACCAGAAAGCGAGAACAGGCGTTTGCATGGCACTTTTGTAGCGGGCATTGCAAGGAATTTATGTGCCAGATATGCTAAACATATGTATGCCCCTTCATGCTTCAGCCACCATTCCAGAAGACATGCTTCCATGCTGATGATACTCATTTAAAAAAACAAACCCCATTAATTAAATTTGTGACTGAACTTCTTGGGGGAGAATTGTATGTCTCCTGTTCTGTTTTATCCACATTCTGCCATATATTTCATGTTATAGCAGTTTCAGATAATGACCCAGCACATGTTTGTTTTAAGAACACTTTCACAGTAGATTTGACAAAACGTAAAGGAAGTACCAATGTGAGATTTCTAAAAATAGCTACAGCACTTGACCCAAGGTTTAAGAATCTGAAGTGCCGTCCAAAATCTGAGAGGGACGAGGTGTGGAGCATGCTTTCAGAAGTCTTAAAAGAGCAACACTCAGATGCAGAAACTACAGAACCTGAACCATCAACAAAGAAAATCAACCTTCTGCTGGTGGCATCTGACTCAGATGATGAAAATGGACATGCGTTGGTCCGCTCTGCTTTCGATCGTTATCGAGCAGAACCCATCATCAGCATGGACGCCTGTCCTCTGGAATGGTGGTTGAAGAATGAAAGGACATATGAATCTTTAGCGCATCTGGCACGTAAATATCTTGTGACGCCGGTTACAACAGTGCCATGCGAATGCCTGTTCTCACTTTCAGGTGACATTGTAAACAAGAAGTGGGCAGCATTATCTCCTGAAAATAGTAACCAAACTTGTTTGAGCAATTGGCTGAACAAGAAGTAGGACTGAGTGGACTTGTAGGCTCTAAAGTTTTACATTGTTTTGTTTTTGAGTGCAGTTATGTAATAAAAACATCTACATTTATAAGTTTCACTTTCATGATAAAGAGATTGCACTACAGTCCCTGTATGACGTGAATTGAAAAATACTATTTCTTTTGTTTATCATTTTTACAGTGCAAATATTTGTAATAAAAAATAATGTGAGCACTGTACACTTTGTATTCTGTGTTGTAACTGAAATCAATATATTTGAAAATATAGAAAACATCCAAAAATATTTAAATAAATGGTATTCTATTATTAATTGTAATTACTTTTTTTAATCGCTTGACAGCCCTAATTTTCATTGGGGTATGCTGTGTTCTCTGGGCTCCAAAGTGAACAGCCTGTGAGATCTGCAGATGCTGTCACCACCCCTAGAGCTGTGGGGTGTGGCTTTCAGAAACCCTCAGCTGTTATAGGAAGCCCTGACTGACTTCCTAGGCTACCTTAGTTTTCTAATAAAGTGCCTATTAGGGCAAGGTGAACAAAGTTTAGACCTCTTCTATCCCAGGACTCCTCTTGGGAGCTGTGGGCAGAGTTTAGACTTTAATTAATCGGGGGATGGGAGGGGGGATAGAACACCATGAAAACTAAAATGCTTTTTAGTGACGAGTTAGAAGCTGGTGGGACTTAAAAAAAAAAAAGGCAATAAGATGCATGTGATACTGTTTATAGCTGGACATTGCAGGAGAAATGGAATAGAACTGGACTTTCTGTAGGGGAGTTTCCTTCCCTCCTTTAATGACACACTTGTAATGCTCCTACAAAGTGCCAGTCTCTTTGACTGGGACTGGTCAGTGGAGCCCACCAAAGCAATGACATTCTCCTTGGCTGAGTGAGGGGCCACAGAACCCAGATATCAACAGATCATGGCAGACAAAAAAAAAAAAAGTATAAACAATGAGGGGGTGCAAGTCTCGGGGTCAAAATGAGGGAACCAGGAGGGGTCATGGAGCAGAAAACCTCAGACAATGCCCACTACTGCAAGATGTCGAAGGAGTCAGTAGATGCCATCCAGTAGAACTCTGCACAGGTGTGTGAATGGACAAGTGCCCAGAAAAAAGACCCCCCGGTTGCAGAAACCTCATTTCCTCTGTGCAGGGTCCTCCTGGAGCATGCCAGCTGTCTCTTATCCACAGATAAGTACAGAGTAGCACAGACGGTATGAGTACAAGCCCTCACAGCAGATACACGCTCATCACTGGTAGGCACCAGATAGCGGTTTACGCTCTCTGGCCCATTCATTTGCTCAGCTGCTTTGGCTGCCAATAAAGGTATCGCTTGTGGGGGAAACTTTCTGTGATGTGGACAGATATCCCGCAAAGAACCGCACTGAGAACACTTACTTCATGTAGGCCCCCTGACAGCTGTACCTAGACTATGACTCTGTCACTGCTACCCTGGGAAAATTTGGCAAGCTCTGTTCAATTGCTAGTCTCCTGCTCCTCCTACCTGTGGAAGTAGAGAGCCGGGCCCTGTGTGCAGCAGCGCCTGCTCTCTGGGTGATGAAAGTGGAACAGCAGAGCCAGGCATACCAGTGACACTGGTGCGTTGCCTTTTTTCTGCTTTGGGGGCTCCTGTGGGCAGCCTTGAGCTGTGTCAGTGAACGTGCATGCGGAACTCGCCTGCCACTGTGTATTTAAAAACCCCATTTGGGAAGTGGGAGCCAGTGACCCTGGAGAACCTGCTAATTTGTTTACCATCATAGAATTGTGCCCGTAATTGGGATCTGAAGCTAATTTCAAAATAATTAGGCAGCTGCTTGTGTAGTTTGCATTTCCTCTGACAAAAGAACCCTACTCCAGTATGCAATGGAAGGGTTAATAGGAGTCTCTGAGCTCTCTTCTCTTCCACCTGTGCCCAGGAGCAGTGCCTTGCTCCCCACAACACTTGAGACAATCCTTCTTTTCAAAGCAATCTTAAATGTGGTAGATGGTCAAATGCTCTGCATCCATTTGGAAATGGGTAACCTAAAGCTTCCATTAGCCATAGGCTGGAGAGCTTACTGTGCTTCAGAAGGGTGTGGTAAACAAAGAAGCCACCTGTGACAGGAAAAAAGTGTTTGTCTAGTGATCAGAGCAGTGCTCTGGCAGAGCCTGTGGGTTCTACATGGTGTGTGACTTTGGGCAAGATGCTTATGACCTGATCTTGTGCTGATCATTCCACCTTCAAAACACAGACTAGGAGTCTGATTCAATTGTCCTATAAGTAAGATGGGGAAAAGCCTATTCCCCACTGCATAGAAAGGTTTAATGTATATGTATAAGGCAGCTCAAGGATTGGTGCTACAGTAGTGCAAAGCAGTAGTTCTCAAACTTTTGTACTGGGGACCCCTTTCACATAGCAAGCCTCTGAGTGCAACCCCCCCCCTTATAAATTAAAAGCACTTTTTAAATATATTGAATACCATTATAAATCCTGGATGCAAAGCGGGGTTTGGGGTGGAGGCTGACAGCTTGCGACCCGCCATGTAGTAACCTTACGACCCCCTGAGGGGTCCCAACCCCCAGTTTGAGAACCCCTGGTGCAAAGGTTTATAGTCTAATATCAAGTAGCACAACACTTAACTCCTCTGTTATCGCCTCTGCTGTTTTAACTGTAGGAACCTAAAGAGAAAATATGTATCAAAATAACAAGAGAAAACAGATTTTTTTTTTTAAAGCATAAAGGCTCAGTGATTAGATTAGAAAGGCTGGGGAAAAAAACCCAAGGTTAATTAGGTGACAGATTGCACAGCCCCAGGTGGTGATGGTGTCATGCCTGCCTGCTGGAAAAACCGCAAAGCACAAAAGGCTTTTGCATGTGCATGCTGCTCCTGTCCTTTCTAATTCTTGGACAATTATCAGGAACTTATTTTTCCTCTCTGAGAGTGCGGCTTCTACATATGCCTACTTGTGGGGGGCAAGTGTGCAAGCTCATGTTTTTATAGAGAAGGCTATCGGCTGAGAGCCACTTGTTTCTTGTGCAGATTTCTAAGATTACAGAAGAGGGAGCAGCCCCTCCGGTTCTGTTTGGTTGCAGTGAGCTCAGAGCTCACGCAGTGTCCTCGCACTGCCCTTGATTTCTCTCTCTACCCCCTCCCCCGTAATGCTTATTGAACCAAGTGACACCCTACTCCAGCAAAAAGAAAAGGAGTACTTGTGGCACCTTAGAGACTAACAAATTTATTTGAGCATAAGCTTTCGTGAGCTACAGCTCACTTCATCGGATGCATTCAGTGGAAAATACAGTGGGGAGATTTATATACATAGAGAACATGAAACAATGGGTGTTACCATACACACTGTAACGAGAGTGATCACTTAAGGTGAGCTATTACCAGCAGGAGAGCGGTGGGAAATGATGCTCACACTGGCTGCTGAAGGAGTTCGTTGCAGGGCAGTTCTGTGGTAGAACTGGATGCTGAGAAAATAGCACACAACTGAGCTCAATAGCGTGTGCAGCATAGAGTGGAGAAAGCAGACCAGACCAGTACCTAAGCGGAGCCCGCTGTACAGTGGGACAGAAGGGATGTTTCTGCCACTGCCTATTACATGAACGCTCCCTGCCCACACTGCACCAGTAGAGATTATTATAGCAGAGGACCAAACTGCAGTTGACCTTACTCAGAGAGCGTCTACTTCAAATGGTGGTGTGGATTCTGCCACGGTCTGATCTGGATCCTGCCTTGATTCCAGTTTCCACAGGTTTACATGAGCGTAATAAATTGGAACCTCAGGGATTCTCTCCTGGTCTCAGGTCTTGGGGACTTTCTGTGGCTTTTTTTAGACAGGCTGATGATAGAGGGGGTTGGATTTACCAGATTTCAGTATCTGTCCACTTGCTTCTCATGGAGAGCAAGCCTCTTACTTGGACTAGACACTTGTGTAGCAGAGTCAGAACTGCCCCTGTGCACATTATACCCCTGCGTGGGCTGCAAGGACCTTGGGTCTGGGTACAGAAGTAAGAGGTGCTTCACAACCTGCCTGCTTGCTCCCTTGTCATAAATATAAAGGGAAGGGTAAACACCTTTAAAATCCCTCCTGGCCAGAGGAAAAACCCTTTCACCTGTAAAGGGTTAAGAAGCTAAGATAACCTCGCTGGCACCTGACCAAAATGACCAATGAGGAGACAAGATACTTTCAAAGCTGGAGAGGGGGAGAAACAAAGGGTCTCTGTCTGTCTGTGTGATGCCTTTTGTGGGGACAGAACAGGAATGGAATCTTAGAACTTAGTAAGTAATTTAGCTAGATATATGTTAGATTCTGTTTGTTTAAATGGCAGAGAAAATAAGCTGTGCTGAATGGAATTGATATTCCTGTCTTTGTGTCTTTTTGTAACTTAAGGTTTTGTCTAGAGGGATTCTCTATGTTTTGAATCTAATTACCCTGTAAGGTATTTACCATCCTGATTTTACAGAGGTGATTCTTTTTACTTCTATTAAAATTCTTCTTTTAAGAAACTGAAAGCTTTTTCACTGTTCTTAAGATTCAAGGGTTTGGGTCTGTGGTCACCTATGCAAATTGGTGAGGATTTTTATCAAGCCTACCCCAGGAAGGGGGGTGTAAGGTTTTGGTGAGGATTTTGCGGGGAAAGATGTTTCCAAACGAACTCTTTCCAAATAATAAATACGGGTTAGATGTTTGGTGGTGGCAGCAAAAGTCTAAGGGCAAAAGGTAAAATAGTTTGTACCTTGGAGAAGTTTTAACCTGAGCTGGTAAAAGTAAGCTTAGGAGGTTTTCATGCAGGTCCCCACATCTGTACCCTAGAGTTCAGAGTGGGGAAGGAAACTTGTCATCCCTAAAATGTGCTCAGGGAATGGAGGAGCTATGACCTGACCCTTGCTACTTCTGGCTAGCATAACTGAGTCAGCATGGGTGGGTCGGGTTGTAATGTGATATAAACCAGCTGCAAATAGTTCCCCCTTAGAATAAGGAGGAAGTGAGAGAGGAGTGAGTCAGACTCACAATACCCTGAGGTGTGATGCAGCTCACGTGTTCCCCTTTTAAGCAGCGAGCATACAGAAACCATGGAAATCACCCACTCTACTTCATCTCAGTTTTGATCTCTTCATCTCCCACTGAGGTGTCTGACTCGGGTTGATTGACCTTCTAGTGCTACATGGTTCCAATGGAACCTGTCAGGATTCTTCTGGCTTTGCCTCAGTGGGGATCACACAACAGCTATCCCACCATGTTCACCATTTGCCTTGAGACACAACATGTTTCCTTCGCAGCAGTGTTCCCCCCACAATGTGGGCTAGCTCCCTCCCGGCCCCTCTTCTCTTTGAACCTGGCGAGTTCAGTGAAACTCAGTATCATGACTTTCAGTCGGGTCTGAAAGGGTTTTTACTGGAATGCAGGGGGCTGCCTGACTAGCAAAGGCGAGATAGAAAATGGCTTGGAATGCCTTGCAGATCCCAGACATTTTAGTGGGTTGACCCTTCCCCCCCCCCCCCCCCCGAAACCCTCTTCCCATCTGACAGTCTCTCTCCAGCCTTCACCTACACAAGAGACCACACCGGGTTCCTGACAGCATTTTACAGCTAGATTTTTTTTTTTTTCTAGCCAAGCAAAGGGTTTTGCTGGACATAATCCAAAACCAAAAGGACCTCAGCACACCTTTGTGATGTGTGTTCTTAGCCCAGCTTTGATGCCTGGACACTGTTGTCCCACGTGAGGCCCTGAACTTGGTTTCATTTTCAAGGTGTTTCCCCAGCCTCTCACCTTCAATGAATGAGGCGCTTTCTCTTATGTTGGTCAATGCATTTAGCACACATGGGTTACTGAGTGGGGTGATACTCTGGTGGTGCCAGCAGTCTTGGATTTTAATGTCTGTCTTTGCTGCCCTACTCTAGCATGCAAAGCTGTAACCCCCTGCAGCTGAGATCACTACCAGTGCCTTCCTTGTCACTGCAGTTGAAAGCAGCTTTTCCCCACTCCCACTGCACTGTGCACATTTGTCAGCTAATTACTTTTGCGTTTAGGCCCAAGCTGTGACAAATACCAAGACTGACCACAGGGCTGGGGAAAGGGAAGAGGAGTATTCTGATTTAACAGATTGGGGACTGAGGCCCAGAACTATTCAATTATTTGTTTCTGGTCACAAATCAGGTTTGAAATATTTTGACTGCTCAAAACAGAGCCTTGAATTCTTAGGAATGCTGAGTCAGCATTTTCCCTTCTACAGTAGCAGCTATAATAACTAGGGTTTCCAACTTTGTAATATTTAAGAACCAGACACTCCAGCAGGAGTGCCAGAACCTCCCCTACCCTTTCCCCTGGAGGACCCACCCCCCATCCACTCCTCTTTCCCCCTCCCTCCGTCGCTCACTGCTTTTCCCCTCTCCACCCGCACCCTATGTGGGGCGGGAGGGACTTGCCTGCAGAGCCAGGGCTGGGAGCTGCAGCCACCCAATGCAGCAGGTACCCACTGCTGTGTAGCGAAGGCACCAGGGCAGTTTATTGGATTACGGTAATGGTAGGGTCACCAATCAGGATCCAGTCCCCATGCTGCTCGGGGTTGTGCAAACATGTAACAAAAGGACAGGCCCTGCCTCGAAATGCTCAGGGCTTGTTTACACTTGGATTCCTTGCATCAGTGAAGCTTCTCTGATGCAAATGTGAGGGTATGTCCATGTAGTGTAGACACTTACTTACTACAGTGATGGAAGGGGTTTTTCTGTCACAATAGTAAATCCGCCCTCTTGAGAGGCAATCAAACGGTTGATGGTCAGCCTAGTGGTGTCTATACTGGGGTTTAGATTGACGTAACTACTGCTCTCGAGGGTGTGAATTTTTCATACCCCTGAGTGATGTTGCTAGGTCAGTCTAAGTTTTAGGTATAGACCGGGTTTAGATACACTGTGGTATAGCTACGCTGGTGTAGACCTTCCCACCCCAACTAGCCTTTACATTGCAGGTTTAGGACAAGATGACACGTGGTAAGGTTGCACCTGCTATATTGCTACACTGGAGATTGCAGTTCAGCAATATCTGTGGCTCAGCTGTTCCCCGCCCCCCCCCCCAAACCTGAAGTGTTTTAATAACCCCCCCTCTTTCTACTGTTCTTTCGCTATAATCTGATGACACCAGCAAATAATGCTCCCAAAGACGCCACCTTCAGAAAACATAACTTTATTATTAGTTGCAATATACATTGTATTCCTTTAAAGAACCCTAAACTTGTACACACTTTTCCCACTGAAAATACATGTGTATATATATTATATTCAACTGGAGCACAATGGAATGACGGGCTCAGAAATTACTTGGAAAAATAAGTGATCTCTACAGGTTTATGCTGACCGTGTGCTAGGGTGACCAATATAAAAAGAGCAGGCTAAATAGAAACCTGTGTGGATTACACATTATGAGTATGGTCTTGTAGTGATACGGCATGTCCAGTAGTTACAGACTACTATTGCTCTGTCATAAATGCATTCTATACCCAGAGGGAAACTGTCCCCTTTGTCTCAGCAGAGCAATCTGGAAGTTCATAAGGCCAGCAGTGCTCCCCATAAAGTGTCCATGATATTTGAAAATAAAGGTTTTAATTACACTTCTGCTGGTGGCAGATCTTCCTGCTGCTAATGAAATTGCTCAAGAAGGGATTTCCACTAGGACATGGTGGAGACTAAACGTGCCAGTTTAAGCCGGTTTGGACCTGTGGCAATGGATCAACTATAGCAGCAAGAGTTTAAATGTGGGGCGGATCCCCAACTGCTGTCAATCAGTGTAGCACAAATGACCTCACTAGAGCTATGTTAATTTACACCTGCATCTTAAAGTCTATACTGAAAAAACACTGATTTACACTACCTGAGGGTCTGGCTCTGTTTCTATGTTAAACAGTGAGATTTGAGCTCTATTCAAGTCTGTTAGAAACTGGCCCTCAATTTCTCAGCTAGGTCTTCCTGAGGCCCAGTTTCCCAAAAGATAGTGCTTCAGAAAATTGTCTGAGAGCAGCAGCAAATGTCAGTTTCGCCAAATGTCATCTGAACACTTTATTTTCAAACACAGCTTCCCCTGCCTGTGTGACCTTGCTGAGCTTAGCTGGACAGAAGGACAGGTTTTCTTTTTATCATCCTCATTTTCTTCTTACATATTGCTTCCAAGCTCAGGAAGAAAGCAGCTCTCTCTCAGGCTAAAGAACAGAACTGATCAAAGGCACTGACCCCAGGACTTCCTATGGCCACATACAGGTTCTAGGGAGCAGCAGGGCTGCGGCCATCACACTGTAGGGTTAGTTCTTTCTTTCAAGTGCTTGTTCATTTAAGATTCTCCCCTCTCCCCCCTGAAAAGAGCTCCGTACTCAACTAATTCTGCTCCAATTTAAGTCAATGGGAGCAGACTCAGGACAACATTAGGTGCTTTTGAAAATCATATCTTCTAATCACCTCTTTTTATTTATAAAATATTTCTAGTACTCCCTATGTCACCCTAGCACATATCACTGTATGATTACACCTACCCTAATGCATGCTCAAGGCCTAAGAGGTAGGCAGGGTCTCCCACCACTGTAATGTCTCCATGCTCACCGTCTCTTCCCAGCTCATGGTTAGTGTGTATGGGGGGGGGGGGGACGACCGACCTGCAGGAGAAAAATGTTGCCACAAGCCAGCTCACTGGACGCTCTTGAGCATGCAATGCCTGAGCTTCACCTTGTGTTGATACCCAAAAGCCATTGTAGGGGGTTTACAGGTGTTGGTGGTAGCAGTTGATTGGCTGGAACAGGGTTTTAAATTCAAGTCGAGCTGAACTGCTGAGATCTATAATGATTTCTCAGATTGCAGCCAGGAAGCTAGAGCTGTACAAATGCCAGAGCCAATCTGTAAAGAACAGCATTTCTGATTAGATGCACTACACAGTTGCAAGCACAAGGATGACTTCCATTAACTTCTCAAACCCTTATTAGAGAACAGGTCTGAGCTCATGAAAGTCAGTCTCTGATGCCTGTTGTTATTGCACAAGGTTACCTTTCCTGTGTCCTGCCAGAATGGGCTTCAAGGGGAAGTGAAATATTGGTACATTACCTTACAAGCCACTGAAACGGCACCAAACTGTCATGATGGGAATACTGCCCTACTCTCCTCCAGGGCAGAGTTGGAAAGGGAGCAGTAAGGACCTGGGATAGCTCCAGCTGCTGTACAATGCCTGTATAAGACAGTTGCCCCCTCTACAATGGAAACTTTGGAGGATACTTGCTTTTCCCTGTGACAAAATGCTTCCCACACCCTCTGCAGAACTTTGATGGACTTATTGTTGAAACGCCTAAGAGAGTAGGAGGAAAAAACTAAACTCTCCCTTGCATGTGGGCAGAGGCCTATTACTAAGGGCATGTCTGCATGGGACATTGCCTGGCAAAACTATCCTGGTATAATTATACCAGTATAACTGATCTAAGAGTGTCCACTGCTATAACTGTGTGGATACTTGTATGTCCACACAGGGAGTTTATGCCGGCATAACCACAGTGGTATAACAGTACAGTTCTGGCAGTTGATTTCCCTGTGTACACAAGCTGTAACACAACTACCAGAGGAAAGGCAAACAGGTTGATGCAAGCTCACTTGCCATGTGAGTGAGTTTTCACGTTGAAAGTTCTCCTAGAAGTCTTCCTCTAGCCTTGCTGGTATGAAAGACCAGTGAGCTCTGGCATTTGGATCTGTAGCTTCCAACCAGTATCAGAATCTGCTGGATTTACGAACTTTCTGGTGGCAGCTGTCTTTGTGGTAATTCATCAGTATCCTTCTGTATAGCTTGTTCTATGTAGCCCCAATATTCAGATACAGATGTTTGGCTACCTAGTGTGCTCTATGATATGCTTTTAACTGCCCACCTAACGCTCAGGAGCAAGTGTGACCCTTCATTGCCACCCAGCTAAGACACAGCTGCTAAGTCTAGGAGAATCCACCCAAGAAATGACCATTTCACAGAATTGGAAGAGCTTGCAGGGAAACCTAATAACATTATGAGGCTCTTAGTAAATAAGTGGACTGTGAGGGTACATGTCAGCCATCTCAATGCCCTTCCCTTCACTAGATGTTCTGAGCTTGACTAGCATTTCTGGCCATCTCCAGCTGATGAGGGGAAAAGGCCAAATGATTGCTGTAGAGTAGTTATGAGAGGAATGGACCATGGTGGGACAACCTTGCCATGGCTACGACAGTGCAGGGGTGAGGACAGTTAGCTCCTTCTTCAGACTCTGCTCCCTTCCTCAGTGACAGCTCTCTGAGCCGCCAAGATAAACACCATATAGTATATTAATATTTCCTCTTAAATAAAATTTTGACTTTACATCTTAAGTATCAGTAGCACAGAGTTGCTCATCTTGCAGAGGGGAGAGGGTTTGGTATCTGGAAGTCACACAGTTTGTGTGTGCTTAGTAGGTTTTAAGTATCTTATTCTACATTAGTCCTTCTCCTCTGTGAACTCTGCTCTGGTGCTGGGAATTAAACAGCGGTTAAACAACATGTCTTTCTAGAGTGCAAACTGGTAGGGTAGGTCCCTACCCTTCAGGCCTTGTGCTAAAAGAGGTTGCTTCAGATTGGTTTGACCTAGAAAATTAGCTTTTCACCTTCAAGTATAGAATTATTCCTCTCTCCCCATCCCCAAGCTCTCTTTGCTAACTCTCTCTAGTGTTCCCTTCTCAAGGGTAAAGACTTCTTATACAGTATGTTCTGCAACTGCGGGAGCAGGGAAGGGGACCGTACTCCGCAGGAGTAGAAACGGAATGAAATGAAAGATGCAGAACTATTGAACATTCCAAAGATTATTGCAGAATAAAAACAGCCTTGGCACATCAGGAATTCCAGAGAAAACAAAGAACATGGGGGGGATGCGGGGGGGCTTTTGCAAACAGGAGCCTTGCAGTACAATAACCAACCTGGAAAGTTTTTTCAGTGACTTCTTCCACTGCCATAACCCCCTTTCCTGCTTTAGGGCAATGGCCTCTTTAAATGACTGAGCGGAGTCTCCCTCCTATGTAATAGGAATGGCTATTCATAGCAAAGTATCCTAGGAGTCCCTCTAAGTTAAATCTTTTCCAGAGAGACTTTTTAAAAAAAACCCAAATAAACAAAAACTTCCATCCCCAGAAGACCATTGGGAAGGTAACAAGGTGGCTTAAGTGTGGCTGGGTCCTCCAGCTGCCGAGACCTTCTGACCAATCCATGTTAGTATTTCCTTAAACACAGCAGTGCTGACCTCAGGCAGCTCTTTATGGAGAGCATGATAGGCCTCGTCATACACCTGCAATCAGAGAAAGAACACAGGTTCAGACAAAACCCCAAAGAACAAAGCAGCCCTTAGGTCCCATTCGCCAGTGCCCACAATCCTGACATGACCTGCACACGTCTCGTTGGTCTTCCTGTATTTCTTAGATATGGTGAATTATGAATATTAAGGGATGCCACCAACTTGAGGTCTAGTCAGTTTCAGCAAGGGAGTTAACAGGAGTTCTCAGGTTTCACACCTGTCGTCTCCACACAGGTTTGCGGTGTTGCAATCTCAATTCCTTCTCCTGCAGTTCTTTCCATTCCCCTCTCCATATGGGGGAGACTCACCAACAGGAGAATGTGCCATATGATCACATGTTCAAAAATGGCCTCTGATTTTGGGTTCCCGATTTAAGACACCTTTCTACAGCAATGCTGAGCACGTGAAGCACTGACTGACTTCAGCTGGAGTTGGGAGAGCTCATCACCTTTGAAAAACCAGGCTCCAGGGCCCAGTGCCACTAAAGTATTTAGACACCTAAACTCATTTGGTGCTTAAGTTTCTAGGTACAAGTTCCCTTTGTGCTTCAGTTTTGGCCTCTGGGCATTTGCACTGCTGTCTCACTCTCATCTGGATACCTAGTTCCTGCCTGAGCCCCGGAGCAATTCATGAATTGTGGGGAAGGTAGATGTTTGGCCGTCTGAGTTGCATGCAGGACCTGACCCCGTAGGCGGCCTCTGAGCACTGGATCCTGAGTCTCCCACCTCCTAGGAGGCGACCTAACCACTGGACCTCAGAGTCATTTCCCTCACTTCCCTCCTTCTCTGACCCAATGATTGTTCCATTGTGGATAAATACTTAAACAGTCATTGGGCCAGAGAGAGACAGTTAGAATAACTCTATTGTCCAGTGTTAGGGCACCCATCTGAGAGAGGGGAAAGCCAGGCTCCAGTCCCCCTGCTCCAGTCACTCTCTTTGAGTGCCCCATGCTGCTCCATACCCTCTGCTGCAAGTGGAGTTTAATAGTGCAGACTCTGGAGATGGTATTGATGTTATCAAACCTAGACCCACCGTACCCAGGCAGAACATTCCTTTGCCTACTGCCCTCTAGTAAGGGAATCAAAGCCATGCAGACCCATTGTCACTCTTTTATTTTAATCCCTATACAGTGTGTATGCTGAGAAGCACAAGTCTCTTGCGAGGGCTGCTTTCATGCACTTAAGCAGTGGATATAACCGTTCCCTCAGGGTCTCACACCCGCCTTCCCAGTCCTTGTATCCAGTGAGCCAACTGCAGCATATCAAGCTTTCAACCCAATGAGAGGCAGGAAATATTAATCACACCCTTGGCATGTAAACGCAATGGGAGGCGTTCCCACAATCCTGGGTGTAATTTCACTCTTTTGATGCCTGAGATAGATAGTTATTTTTCTGACAACAAAAGCTTTTGCTTGGTCTCCCCGTCTCCCTTTCAAGTTCATTCATGTGCTAACAATTGGTTAATCAGCTGTGTGCTCTCTCCAAATGAGCAGATGTGGAATGGCTTTTGTTCAGCTGCTTTTGGAACGTTCTCGCTATACCTTTATGCAGTGAGGTGGGCCTGGTGTGAAAGCAGCCTGACCGGTCGCAGAGTTTGGGGGCACTGGGTTACCTGGTTGGGAGCCCAATCCTGGAATGAGCCAAGTTCTTTCAACTCCTTTGGGTATTCAGCACCTCCCAGAATCGGACATTTTCCCATGCTCTGCACTCTTGTCAACAGCACCTGACACCTGCTCTGACAGTGACTCAGTCAAATCCTTAAGCCTACACTGAACAAAGCAGAGGCTGATATGCACAACATTACACCCTTCAAATACAAGAAGCAAGGTGACCTTAAGTGTTTTGTCCTGACTCTGCACGGTGTCCATCAGTAAGTAGGAACCTTTGATGTCGCAGAGCTTGTCGGGCAAACCATGTAGCACCAAGATTGGTAGAGTCAATTTAGGCAGGGATCGCTCTATTTTGGCAACGGCATTCATCAGCTGGATGACAAAGGAGATCTTCATGCCCCCATGGTAGACCAGGGGGTCTGAGGTGTAAGATTCAACCTATTGGAGGGGGGGAAAATCATTGTCAGCAACAGTCTGTTCCGAAAATACAAGGCAGAGCCCTTCATGTGTGATGAGTCTGTTTCCATCTATTGCTTAGGCTAACCATTTCCCACCCTCAGTGGGCTCCTGTGCCATTTCACCCTAGATCGGGGTAGTCAATTTATTTTTTGTCAAGGTCCAAATTTCTTGGTCAAGGTCCAGACTCCAGAGAAAATAATAATATAATAATAAATAAATAGATTTTGAGGTCCATTCAAAAGTGCCTGGTGGTCTAGATTTGTCCCGCAGTCTGCTTATTGACTACCCCTGCCCTAGAATGATAACCCCAGTTAGCAGCCAGGGCCCATCACCTCTTGTGCAACTGGAAACTGGGCTACTCCAAACTCCTCTCTTACACCACTGAAAAATGTTCATGAGCCAAAAACACTGGGGGCAGGCAAACAAGCAGCATCAGTCAATGGACTTTGCCCAGGGGAGCTCCTTTCTGCGCTTACTCATGCTCTGCCCTGGTCTCCTACCACTCAAAGGTGGCAGCCTTTTTCCCCCATAGGCAGTTTTTCATTCTGCTTTATTACAAAGCTGATATTGATATAAGCAATTCCTGAGTACCAGTAATATCTCTTGTGCTGAGTGGCCCTGCCATGAGTCACTTTACCTCTCTTTTCCTCAGTTTCCCCATCTGCAAAATGGGGATAAAGATGTTTATCTGTCTCGCAGGAGGGTTGAAGGTACTGATTAGCTCCTGCTTGTAAAGCACTACTAAGATGAGGAGCTCTGTGTTGGTGTTAAGTGTGTATGCGGAGATCGTGCTTGCAAAGATGATGGGTCTCGACAAGGCGTGCTGTCTTGAGCCCAATGGAGGCTGCTCTGCTTAAGCTGGAGCTTTGCCTGTTGGGGCCTGTAGTATCCATGGGCCACCCCTCTGTATTAAAGACAAAGGTAACTTCAATCTGCACACTATGTGCTCACTATGTATGGGCCTTGAGCTCCTGATTGGGCAAAGTTTTTCTTAGTTTAAACTATGAGATAAAGTGCCAGTAGGCCAAAAAACCAACAAAAAACCCCCCAAACCCAAAAAAACCACATACCCCAGCATTTCACTTGCAAATTTTTATCCTTCTCTTGCAGGCTGGCTAAGAGCAGAGAGTCAGCATGAAAAATTTGGAGTGATGAGAGTGCTGAAAACAAGGCACTGGATTAATCAGCACAGGGTCTGGTAGCTAGGAATGGGTAGTTACTGCATCAGGCATATCTACAGTAAATATTTGTATGCTGTATACAGAGAAACGAGCTTTGGCAGCCTACGCAGGCTTTACCAGCTCAATCTTTGCCAGCGCATTTTGATTATAGGTGGATCCCTGGCACAGCCGCCAATTCCTCTAAAGTCTGATGTGGTTTTAAAAAAAAAAAAAATCATCATTTATTTGTAGGTTGGCTGAAGGAAGCCTAATTTTTCTTCTCTACGGCAGCGTTTCCCATGGTGGGTCCTGACCCCCCCAGTGGGTCGCAGGAATGTTCTAGATGGGTTGCCACATCCAGGGCTGGATTAACCAATCACCGGGCCCTGGCCCAAAGCAAACATACTCTTCTCCTAGCTCGGTGCGGAGGGGAGACCCCAATGGGGGGCGATGGTGTTCAAAGGCAAGCCTGCCCTGCTCTCACCCCACACCGATAGCTCCTGCCCTGCGGGGCTGGGCATGGCTCCCCACTCTGGTCATTGACACCTAGTGAATGAGGTTGCTGCGCCACTCAGGTTTTGCACGGCTGCCCCTCCATGACGAAAGGGAAGCCAGGCCAAACTGGATGACACTGCAATTGTGTGTGCCAGGTTGCCACGCTCTCAGCAGGGAGCTGCACCCAGCCCTGTGGGGCAGGAACCGTCGCTGTGGGCTCTGTGTAGGGACAGGCTTGCTTTTTTACACCCTTGGCCACCTCTCCTCTCTGCACCAGGCCATGATTAGGGGGATAATGCCAGGGTGAAGGTTGCCTATGTGTAATGATGGGTCCTACAAAAAGCAGTTGGTGGATTGCCTTAGTACGAGACCATTCAAAAATAACCCCCCCTCCTGCCCCTGCACAGCAGCCTCCTATGGTAACAGTTCATTGGACACCGAAGCACAATTAATTCTTTGGCAGCTGACACACCCCTCGTAAAGTCAGTAAATTACAAAGATAGTTATTCTAACCGATGAAGTGTTTTAAAATGTGCCCATTGCACCCTGTACTAATTCCAACAAGCACACAGGTTAGTCTAAACTCCCTCCTCACTGTGCTTACACAGACACCACATTTGAGCATTAGAAGGCTCAGAGATTGATTCTCTGCCCCAATCTGGTCTTTGTGACAGGCTCAGGTGGCACAAAGGGACTGGAAACCATCACCCCTGTTCTGGATACCGTCCATGTGGGGGACGGAGGGGGAGGCCCCAGTGGATGTAGAGCCAGCCTCCCTCCCCACCACCTTTAGCACAAGAGATGCATTGGGGCAGGGATGGAATGGCTAGGATACACACTACAGCAATCCCTAGTTGGTGGGTGGTCCTTAGAGGAGCATAACCAGCAGGCACAAGTTAGAGTGGCCCCTAGGCTGCTCTATTTTTGCCAGGGCTGGGCCAGAGAATCAGGGAGCTGTAATTTAGCTATCTGATGCCCCCTGCTTAGCTGGCCCAAGTGCAGGAGAGAATCTGCCATCAGTATCCAACTCAGGAGCATCTCCTCTACTCATTCGCTGACGGAGCCTAATTCCATAGATTATTTTAGCAGGGTGATTGCTTTTCCTTTCCTTCCCCTAGCTGAGATCTCACTAAATGAACAGTCTAAGGCTATGTCTACACCCAACTTTTGTCAGTAAAACTTTTGTCAAGTAGGGGTGTGAAAAAATACCCCCCCAAGTTTTACTGATGAAAAGCACTGGAGTGGACAGTGCTTTGTTGGCGGGAGACCCTCTCCTGCTTACAAAGCTACTGCCACTCATTGGGGGGTGGTTTTATTTTGCTGGCAGGAGAGCGGCTACACGGGAGACCTTACAGCGGCACAGCTGCACCAGCACAGTAAGGTATACGGTGCAGACCTAGCCTAAGAAGAACCCTCATCCTCTGCTGTGCTGATGGTCTGGAGAGTGATTACAGATTTGCCCAGAGAGAGAAGTCTTACCCGGAGCCCTGAAGCTCACCAAACTTGGGCTCTGGTTGACCATTGCAGGGAGCAGGCTTCACAGGAATGGTCCTGCCGCTGAGACATCCATGCTGCAGGGCTTGGAGAGCTCAGCCCCAGGAACTGACAAGAGTGACCCACATTACAACTGTCCTGATGGATTATAGGAAACGAGAGCAAATCTGTCAGACTGCTGGGTCCCTGCCCATTTACTTGGGAATGTTGTCCCTGGTTGGCCCAGAGGTGAGCCTCTGATTGGACTAATTAACAGCGCCAGCGTCCATGTGACTTTACTGGTAGTATGGGATCCTCTCCCTGACCGTGCTGGTGCAGTTTGGCTTCTCCTCTGGAATCACTTAAACTTCTTTCAAACAGCATACTCTGCTGGAGACAGCAAAGGGTCTCTTTTAGAGCCCCCCACAGGACTAACCTTTTAATTCGGCTCCTGCTATTATGGCCATGGATCCTGCAAGACCCATAGGATTCCAGTCCTGCTGCAGGGCTCTACACTTGTCCTGTGCAGGTCCATAATCCCCATGACTGGAAACTCAAGTTATGGGTGTGTTGGAGTGGACCCCAAAGTGAGGGGCAGTTACTAGAGGAGAGAGAAATGCAGTATAGCTCCCCTCATCCTGATGACACATCCACCCTGAGGGTCTGAGACCTAGCCCTGGGAAATGCTTGGAAGAGCCCGCTGTGGAGGTGAAATGCTGGCTGAGACTGAGCTGTCATGCTGGCTGAGACTGAGCTGTCAAGGCCTGATCTGAGGAGGCAGTAAGCATCCTCGACTCCCAGAGAAGTCAATAGGAGCTGAGCATGCTGAGCACCTCCCAACATCTGGCCCTCAGTCAGTATCCACATAGACTCTTCAGTGCCTGGAAATCTTCTCTAGAACAGCTCTGAGGTTGCACCATGGCTGCTGTAGGTACCTCCAACCTCCTCTGCATTCCCTACAGGCAGGCAGCCTTTTTCAGTGGGACCCTACTCTCGTGAGATACAACCCTGCTCGTTTTAAGTATCTGTCTTGTTCCGTAAACTGTCTCAATCCCAAGAGGCTGCCTTTCATGAGAATGAACCGCCCTTCCTGTGAACCGGCTCATGGAAAAAGTTACACTTTGGCTTCTGGAACACCCAGTTCATCTAATTTTGTCAACTCTCACTTTAGCAGCTGGTAACCTGACATTTTCACCCAAACCCATTAACTTTTCCTCTGCAATTTAAACAAAAGCACAGGGTTCCTCTGGCTACTTAGCAACTGGCTTCAGCCTAATCTGGGAGTTATTTGCTGGGAGTTGTGTCACAGCACTGCACTAAGGCAACGCAGCTTTAAGGGGTTTTTATTTTTTTTAGTGAAAGCAACAGATGAAGGATTCCAGGAAAAAAATCAAGAGGGGTGGGTGGCTGGATTGACAGACATTGCCTTCCCATGGAGTAAAATAATGTAGATTAATTCATATGAGCTGCCCCCTTCCCCGCCCCCGTGTAGTGCCATAAATGCCAAGAGATGGCCTAATGGGTTTCTTTCTTCTCCCCCCCCCCCCCCAAACAACAAAGAATTTTTAGCTACTGAACAGCAGACAAATCTTTTGTGTAGATGGCGGGTGGGGGGATCTTTGAGAATGATCGACATTGTGAGAAGGATAAAAACAGCTAATGGAAAAACAGTCCTTCTCAGAAAGTTAATGATCTGTGCATGGGGCAAACACATGGCACAGGGCATGTCCTGGTGAAAGGAGGAGAAAAAAGGGAGAAGGCTTTCTCTTGAGCCTTCAAAAGAAAGTAGAGAAAAGGGGAAACCCTTCCACTGTGCAGCAGGGCAGCTCGTAATGGGGCAGGAGATGAGGATTAAAGAAATGTTCTCTAGAACGCTGGGGATGCTGAGGATTAGTTGTAGGGAGGGATAAGAGAAACTGGGGTCACCTTCCAGGCTCTGCATCACTCTGTCCACCTCAATCTCTGCTCTTGTTTCTTAACACTCCCCGCTTGCCCACCTTCGCTCTGCCAGCGAATCCTGTCTCATCTCTTCCTTTGTGCCGTCTCCTACTCTCATGTCTGCGCTCTCTGTCTGTTTTGGAAACCCTGGGTCACCTCTGCTTCCTTCCTCTGCTTCCTGTTCTTCCTTCCTTCTTAGTTACAGCTAGCGGGGCCCCACTTTCCAGGATCGATACCTTGGACAGTGTCTGCATGGTGGGTCTGGTCTAAATACTTGGATCCGGTTCAGTCCATTACTCCTTTCCAGCCCTGGCTCGGGCTGGGGTCTATGGGATCCATCACAGCTGCCAACTATTTTTTTTAAAAGAGTCTCTTTAAGACAGAACCATCCACCAGGTCTCCTGGCGCATTTGGTGTCGCCCACCTGTTTAGACTGTCAGCTCTGCTTCTGGGCAGGGGCTGCATCTTTCCTTTCCATCTTGCACAGCACTAAGCATTCTGCCAGGCAGTTATGGCCTGTTCCAACACGCACTGAAGTGGGGATCTTTCCACTGATTTCAATGGGAGCTCGATCAGGCTTTAACAAATACTGATGAGGACGTTAGATTTTGGGTTACCTCTCACCCCACTTGTTTCCTTGCACTTGATAAGGAACTAGATCTACCAAATGTCTCCACTCCACCATGTACATTTCAGTCCCTACATCAGAAGGCCAAGCCTCCTGTGAAGACAAACAAGTGAGGGAATTCTTGGAGGACTGCCCAAAGATATTTATAGAAAACAGAAAGTTGGTCTGACGGATGATTAAATTCAACATGTAAATAATGGATGTTTCCAGCACAGTGTGTGCTCAGAAGCTGCAAGGCTTGAGTCTAGGGCTTCATCTACACTGCCCTGCAGTTTGGACTTCAGGAATGTTCATAGTAGTGCCCACTAATGTGCTGGGAAATAGGGTGTTCGCCTTGTTGTGAAAGCAACGGTTTTGTAGACAAGTCCTAATCAGGCGGACTGATGATCTGATCCAGTGCTGCAGAGGCAGGATATTGGACAAAATGGGCCAATGATCTAATCCAGTAATTAGATGGACCAATCTCATATGATAGCTCTAACCTCCCAATGACGGGGACAGCACAGAAAAGGAAGTGGCAACAGGAAGCTAAAACTAAGAGGACGAGCATGAAGCTAGAGATGCCTTTGCCAACCCCAGCAGTGAGCCTCACAGTGAAGGCCAGCATGAGTAAGTTGCAGGAAGAAAGAAAACACAATTATTCTTATGGTGGACTGTATCCTGAGGACACTTGGACACTTCTGAATGTCACCCTTGCAGCCGCCACTGAAATACCTAGATAAAAGTGTGGGAGACCGTAAATAAATTTCTGAAGCTGGTCTGTCCTTAGATCAGAGTTCACACCCTGTAACAATATTTAGCATGTTCTTAGCACCTTCCATCTGAGAACATACCCCTTCAAGGTAGGTATTTTTACAACCATTTAACAGATGGATAAACTTTGGCACAGTGAGTTTAAGTGGTCACATAACAAGTCAGTGGCAGAACCAGGCAGGGAAACCCAGGAGGCCCTGCTGTGACAGCTATGGCACGGTCTCCTAATATATAGGCTGTGGCTTTGATAGACCTCTTACTTTATAAACCTGGTATCACTTATCCTTTAGAACCCAGGAATATAATTCTTCCTTCATACGATTTTATTGTACCTTTTCTCTACTCTGTTGCTTACACAAAGAATTATTGGTAACACCTTCCGTATGATGGAACACTAGCGAGTAGGATGGTGTTCCTATAACAATGGAAACTGACCATATTTATTTATCTGTGTATGTTTTGTACATCTTTTGTTATGATAAGGCTTACCAAAATATCTGAGGACATATACATTACAAAGTGGATGTATACTAATGCTTTCTATGTTGGTTCTTACACTGAGTCCAGTATCATGGAATCGCAGTATTTGCCCTGTCTCTAATTCTCTCTTCTCTAGCTAAAAAAATCTCAAAGGGCTTTTCAATTTTGATGTTTTTAACCCAGTGAAGTATAAGCCCCTTTTACAGACAAGGAAACTGAGGCACAGAAAGAAGAAGTCACTTGCCCAGAAAATCTGTGTCAGAGCCAGGTACAGAACCTACGCGTCCATGTGGCTTATCCACAAGACCAGTCTTCCTTCCAATTTACCTACAGGGCAATTTGGCAAGTTGAATGTGCAAACAAAAGTTAAGTGTATTGTACTTCTATATGTATCAACAGCCTGCTTGCTCCTTATCTAGTCAGCCTGCATTCTGATGTCAGCATGGACTGGGACCCGCCTAACCGCCCACAGCCGGGGAGTTCATTAGCATCTATTTAAAATAAGAATCCAGCTTATCTAGCCAGTCAGAGACACTGAAAAATTACAGCACGCCTTGGGGGCATGTGGGCTGCCACAGAAGTAAGCATTCACTACACTTACAAAGCACTCCTGCTTTTTAGAGACCCTTGGGTGCTATCTTCTGTCATTCCAGTTGATCTTAGAAATGAACTAAAATCCTGATTTGTGATCCCTTCCCAGACACAGCTGTTTCATTCAATTTTTTTTTTTCCTCCCCAGCACTGTAAATACAAACCTAAGCCTCCATGTGGCTGTTTTCTACTGAAAGGCGTGGGAGCCTTTTTAGTGGTGCTGCTGCAGCAGCAGCTGACAAGACATCTGGTTTTACCAGTACTGCCGAACCAGGCTGTCTGTAAGCAGGAGGAGGGGTGTTGCTTTTCCACACAGCAGCCTGGTCCCACAAGCCTTGTCTAGACTGGCAAAAATGGGGGCCTACAATTCACAATGGTAGAAGCTCTAATTAGTTGCATCGGATGCATCTAATGTATCCGATGAAGTGAGCTGTAGCTCACGAAAGCTTATGCTCAAATAAATTGGTTTGTCTCTAAGGTGCCACAAGTACTCCTTTTCTTTTTGCGAATACAGACTAACACGGCTGCTACTCTGAAACCTGTAGTTAGTTACAGTGGTTAAATGATGGGGCAGGGATCATCTTTGTACAGCACCTAGCACCATGGGGGTCCTGCTCTATGACAGGAGTTCCTAGCCCCATCTCAGTACAATACATATAATAGTAAGTGTAGATGAGACTCAAGCGTCTTTGCTACTGTATTTATGTGAAAAGCAGATTAAGAGAAACGTGGTCTTCGAAGTATCTGAGCCCTGTCTAAACTACAGCTTCTATCACTGCTGCCCCGTTGGAGCTGCACTTGGTGGTGAATTATGGGTCCCACTTTTTTGTTGTTGTTGTTGCCAATGTGACCATCACACAGCCCAGATCTTAGATCTCCTGCCCATAACTGGACATGGATGCAGAGTGCACTGAACTAGTGACTGAATGGTTCCAGACTGGACTAGTCAGCTTATGAGCCAAATTTTCTGTTGATGTAAATGGGCACAGATATTGGCTGTAAGGGCATTTCACCCCTTTCCACTAGCAGAGAATTTGGCTCAAGGTGTTCAGCCCCATTACAGAGGGCCAGCAGTGGGGCTATGTACCGCCGTTCCAATGACTTAAAAAATGATATTAACATCCTCACCTCCTTTTTGTTCCGGGAAACCACATTTGGGTCTATAGCTCCCAGCGTCAGGTTTGGTAGAACAAAGTTGAGCACTTTAGCTGCAAAAACCTGTGGGATATGAATGAAATAAATTAACTGGGCAGCAAGCAGAAGAAATACGTAAGCCAAAGCCTCTGCTGGCATAAATTGGCATAGCACCACTGAAGTAAACAGAGTGTCCCGATTTGACACCAGCTATGGATCTGGCCCTATTTTACCAAACTGTCACGAAACCAAAGAATTTGGATATCCACCGGCATCAATTACAAGAATGGGCACAATACTATGAAATATTCACAACCGCCCTGACATTACACTCTGCATTTCTTCCCCTTGCAGATGAGAGATCAAATCAATGTGGGAAAGGCTTGGCTTAAGCAGCCTGCTAAGGGTCATTGTTTTATGGAGCTGGCAGTATCCCTGTTGCTGCTGCCCCTTCCTACCATCACTCAGTTCTGATTTCAAGCTGCAGCACTTAAGTGATATATTTTGTGCAATTTACAGTGCTTGCCGAGGCTGGACTCTCTTTGCTAAGCACATTCTCCAGGGAGTCTGCAAATAAACAACGGTAAAATGTGTCTGCATTGACTAAGGAAATCTATTGCCCGCTTGTCTCCTGGGAATCAAACACAAAAGCATTCAGCAGCCTGAGCTTGAAAGCACTAGCATGAGAAAGAACATCCTTTATTTCAGTAACATTCCCCAATCCCTCCAGTGCAAGATTCTTCTCTGATAACTGTCTTCTAATTCAGTGGTCACCGCTTAGAAAAGATGACAATGTGTAATTGGCCTTTGTACTGTCCTACTGCATCCACAGATACTACCTGCAAGATTAATTTGTAATCTGCATACTCTGCTTGTGTTTGAAAGCACAGACTGTAAACCATTACATAGGATTATCTGATGCTCTTGTATCAAAGATACTATCCAAAGGAAAATTACCAGGATGAAATTAGAGTTCTCCGAGAGTAGCAAGGAGTGAAGGCTCATAGTAAATGTCAAGGAAACCCCATTCCTAGGGGATATGTAAAATCATGTAACTTTCACCTTGTACACTGATACCCCATTGGTACTCCAACCCCATGAGCCAAATTCATTTCCACTGAGGTCAATGAAGTTGCACCAGGAATGAATTTGTCACCATGGGTATAAATACAAGCTCATAATTTCAGGTAAGATTCCTATCTAGGGATGGAGCAAATTTTCTCTGGCCTTCTTTAATTTCTTTAATTTAAGACACACTGTTATTATCTGCTCGCTCTCTCTCTCTCTCTCCGCGTGTGTGTGTACTTATTTATACCCTCATGATGGGAGTCTTGCAAAGAGAGAGTAAATCTGAATTTTCCCACATGCGAGCACATACTACTCTAATGAGGCTCACTTTTTGTTGTCATGGCTCCACACACTTGTGGTTACCTAACCTTTAGAACATAAGAACGGCCATACTGGGTCAGACCAAAGGTACATCTAGCTCAGTATCCTGTCTTCCAACAGTGGCCAATGCCAGGTGCCCCAGAGGGAATGAACAGAACCGGTAATCACCAAGTGATCCATCCCCTGTCGCCCATTCCCAGCTTCTGGCAAACAGAGTCTAGGGACATCATACTTGTCCATCCTGGCTAATAGCCATTGATGGACCTATCCTCCATGAATGTATCTAGTTCTTCTTTGAACCCTGTTATAGTCTTGGTCTTCTCAACATCCTCTGGCAAGGAGTTCCACAGGTTGACTGTGCGTTTTGTGTGGGAAAAAATACTTCCTTTTGTTTATTTTAAACCTGCTGCCTATTAATTTCATTTGGTGGCCCCTAGATCTTGTGTTATGAGAAGGAGTAAATAGCACTTCCTTATTTACTTTCTCCACACCAGTCATGATTTTATAGACCTCTGTCATATCCCCCCCCTTAGTCGTCACCATTCCAAACTGAAAAGTCCCAGTCTTATTAATCTCTCCTCATACGACAGCCGTTCCATACCCCTAATCATTTTTGTTGCCCTTTTCTGAACTTTTTCCAATTCCAATATATCTTTTTTGAGACAGGGCAACCACATTTGCACGTAGTATTCAAGATGTGGGCGTACCATGGATTTATATAGAAGCAATGTGATATTTTCTGTCTTATTATCTATCCCTTTCTTAATGATTCCCAACATTCTGTTTGCTTTTTTGACTGCTGCTGCACATTGAGTGGATGTTTTCAGAGAACTATCCACAATGACTCCAAGATCTCTTTCTTGAGGTAACAGCTAATTTAGACCCCATCATTTTATATGTATAGTTGGGATTATGTTTTTCAATGTGCATTACTTTGCATTTATCAACATTGAATTTCATCTGCCATTTTGATGCCCAGTCACCCAGTTTTGAGATCCTTTGTAGCTCTTTGCAGTCTGCCTGGGACTTCACTATCTTGAGTAGTTTTGTATCATCTGCAAATCCCCTTTTTCCAGATCATTTATGAATATGTTAAATAGGACTGGGCCCAGTACAGACCCCTGGGGCATACCACCATTTACCTCTCTCCATTCTGAAAACTGACCATTTATTCCTACCCTTTGTTTCCTATCTTTTAACCAGTTACCAATCCATGAGAGAACCTTCCCTCTGGTCCCATGACTGCTTACTTTGCTTTAGAGCCTTTGGTGAGGGACCTTGTCAAAGGCTTTCTGAAAATCTAAATACACTATATCCACTGGATCCCCCTTGTCCACATGCTTGTTGACCCACTCAAAGAATTCTAGTAGATTGGTGAGGCATGATATCCCTTTACAAAAACCATGTTGACTATTCCCCAACAAATTATGTTCATCTATGTGTCTGACAGTTTTTTTTGTTCTTTACTGTAGTTTCAACCAGTTTGCCTGGTACTGAAGTCAGGCTTACCGGCCTGTAATTGCCGGGGTCACCTCTGGAGCCCTTTTTAAAAATTGGTGTCACATTAGCTATCCTCCAGTCATTTGGTACAGAAGATGATTTACATGATAGGTTACAGACTACACTTAGTAGTCCTGCAATTTCACATTTGAGTTCCTTCAGAACTCTTGGGTGAATACCATCTGGTCCTGATGACTTATTACTGTGTAGTTTATCAATTTGTTCCAAAACCTCCTCTAATGACACCTCAATCTGGGACAGTTCCTCAGATTTGTCACTTAAAAAGAATGACTTAGGTTTGAGAATCTCCCTCACATCCTCAACCGTGAAGACCGATGCAAAGAATTCATTTAGTTTCTCTGCAATGGCCTTATCATCCTTGAGTGCGCCTTTAGCATCTCGATCGTCCGGTGGCCCCACTCGTCGTTTAGCAGGCTTCCTGCTTCTGATTTACTTAAAAATGTTTTTGCTATTACTTTTTGAGTCTTTGGTTAGCTGTTCTTCAAATTATTTTTTGGCCTTCCTAATTATATTTTTACACTTCATTTGCCAGAGTTTATGCTCCTTTCTATTTTCCTCACTAGGATTTAACTTCCACGTTTTAAAGAGTGCTTTTTTGCCTCTCACTGCTTCTTTTACTTTGTTGTTTAGCCATGGTGGCTCTTTTTTGGTTCTCTTACTATGTTTTTTAATTTGAGGTATACATTTAAGTTGAGCCTCTATTATGGTGTCTTTAAAAAGTTTCCATGAAACTTGCAGGGATTTTACTTTTGGTGCTATGACCTTTTAATTTCTGTTCAACTAACTACCTCATTTTTTGTAGTTCCCCTTTCTGAAATTAAATGCTATGGTGTTGGGCCGCTGTTGTGTTTTCCTCACCACAGGGATGTTAAATTTTATTATATTATGGTCACTATTACCAAGCGGTCCAGGTATATTCACCTCTTGGACCTGATCCTGTGCTCTACTTAGGACTAAAACAAGAATCGCCTCTCCTCTTGTGGGTTCCAGGACAAGATGCTCCAAGAGACAGTCATTTAAGGTGTCAAGAAACTTTATCTCTGCATCCCGTCTTGAGGTTGGCACATGGTTTGGACATGTTCTCAAAGCTTTCACTCATTTCTCGCCAAGTTGAGTCAATAGCAACAAACCAGTACCGAAATAGAGGGCCTGGTTCTGATCTCCCGTACCTCCAGTTTTACACAGGTGCAGTTCACTGACTTCAGTGGAGCTACTCCTCATTTATAACTGCATGAGAGAAGAATCAGGCTGTGTGTGTATGTATGTTTGTGCATGCACACACACATCCTCTGTGTGTGCATATATACAAATATTACTTATGCACAGATATAACTAATCTTATGGTCAAAATGACTGACTGCCAGTGATAAGGAGGTATTTGGACACCGTACTCATAAGGAATTTCAGAGATATGTGAAAAGCCACATTACCCTTGTAAATTTAGTGTAGGGGACATCAGTCAATACCGCTTATAGCTCAGTGCTTCTAAGAGCCAAGGTCACTGCCACTGGAAAAATAATCTTTCATGTTATAAACCAGAGCTTCTAGGGTCAAAAGGTTCCAATGTGGCATCATTGATTTTGTGAGGGCCATGGTGATGGTCTATAACACAATGGGCTTTTAATTAAAAATACTGTGTTGTTAAACACCCTAGCTACATTTGATAGCTGAAGATTTTATCTCCTAACCGGTTTGAAGCAGCAGCTGATGCAATATGGATTATTTAGGGAGTGGTTGGCAGGCCAGACTCAATAAAACGGAGAAGACCATAATCAGGCAGTTTTGGTCTGGGGCAAAAGAGAAGTGAACAGTACATCCATTCAGGTTTGGTAAACCATTCAATCTTACCCTTGTCCACCCCAGTCTGTAAGAGAGAGACCCCAGACTGAGATGGAAAAACGTCTGAGGGCTTGCTACACACCAATCTGTATGGGTTTTTAACTAGAAGTGTGATTTAAAACTGATTTTGTTAACCTGGTGCAAAAGGCTTTGTGGGAATGCCTAAACCAATATATACTGGTCTTATATTGAGCCATCTTAAATTGATTAGGAACAGGTTTAAGCTAAACTGAAATAAACCACTCTTAAACCAAAATAAGAGTGTCTACACAGGGTTTTACCCCAGTTCAACTAAATCTGTTTTTAAAATGATTTAGTTGAAGTTAAGCAAACCAGGGCAATTTTAGTGTGTGAAAATAAGACCTGAGTGATCAGAGAAGTTGTAACAAGAAGTTTATTGGGACCAGCTGACATCCAGCCACAAAGAAAAGTAAATGGACCTGGTCAGTAAAGGCCAAGTGGAATGGAGAATGGTAACAAAGGTCAGACAAATTAGAGATGGAAAAATCTCATTGGGTCCCATCTAATCCTCTCCTGGGAGGCCAGTGCAGGATTGTTTGTTTGTTTCTTACAGAACATTTTTTAGGGATTTATTCCATCTAGTTGTAAATGTTTCAAGCAATGCAACCTTTACCAGTTCCCTTCAGACACAAACAGATTCCAGGGCTTACTAGGGACATGCTTTCTATTATTCATCTTATATTTTTCTTTTCATACTTCTATACGATTCCCCCTGGTTCCATCTCCTCGTGCCACCAGAAATAATCCCTTGCCTTCTTGCTGTTTACATCCTGCACATAATTGAAAACACAGGGCCAATTTCTGGCTGCTCTTACTTGGGTGAGCAAGAAGGGAGGAAAGTGCATTTGTGCAATGAGTAGCCGGGTGCTTTCATTCTCTGTGGGAGGGAGTCACAGGGCACGGGGAGAACACAGGCTGCATTTTTAAAATGCATGGTGGCTGCCACTCCTGCATATGCTCCCCCAGCACCCCTTGAGCTGTTCTGCCTGACTCTGTCCTCCACAGCCAGAATGCCTCCAGGTGCTACCCCAGGTGCAGTACTGTTCTGTACACCTCTTCTAACATGCCTGTGGCTGGTTAAGCTCTGTTCTGTGGCAGCAACGACTGCGGGATCTGGGCCTCTCTTATGTTCCATCTGATCATAATTTACCCAGGCCACGCCAAACTCTTCTTGCCACAAGAGGATGAGCGTGATGGCCCTTGCTCCGTCACCAGGGAGCAGGTTCGGGCATGACAAGTAAAACAGCTCAAAGGGGCTATACGCACCACTGTTAAAGCTACTGACTTTCAGCCCTTCCTGAGGAGAAGAGCAGACAAATTACCTGATTGTTTGTTTTTCTTTGTTTCCATCTAGAGCATTAGAGCCTTACTGTGCAAGGTGCTGTGTGCCCTATGGGGAGCCCTCCTTTTTCACTGACTTCATTGGGTGCTGAGGGTACATAGTGCCTTGCAGGTTTGGGCCTCCAGTCATTTGCCTCTGCATGCTCTGTTCTCATCACAGACTCTTCTCCTGCTCCAGCGCAGGAAGAATTTAATCATCTAGATTTTTTTAATCCCTCTTCCCTTTTCTGATTTGACTAATAAAAAAACCAAACTTCCTGAACCAGAGGCCACAGTAAATTCTCCTTTTTGAATAAACAGCATTTGCTTAGAAACAGGGGCTGATGGAGGAAGAAAGTGATGGCTGGATCCCACGTGATGCAAAGAATGGGGATCTAGGTAGGACACCTGCAGTTAGAGACAGGATTTCTTTCATAGTTGCTTCTTTAAAATGATCTGATCACAAGAAGAACAATGTGGTCCCTCTCTTTCCTGTTTTGTGTGTGTGTGTGTGTGTGTGTGTGTGTGTGTGTGTTTTTACATCCATTGCTATTACCTTGATAGGCGTCGCTGCCTCTGGGCTTGCTACAACTAAAGGAGAAATTAACACCAGGCCTGAAAATTCGTTTGGTCTCTGGCAGGCAGTTAGGATGGAGATGGCTCCTCCCTGCAATACAAAAGTGAAAGGCAGCCTGAGCACAAATACAGATGATCATTCTTTACATTTTGTACAGCATGGTTGTGTGCTGGGCACTTTACTGGCAGGTTCAAAACAAAGTTCTCTGCTCCAGGGAGCTGGCTAGACACTTTGTGCAAGCAAAAGATGGAGTAACTAGAAGCAAAGGGGTAGATTTGTTGTGGGGTTTTTTTGGGGTGGGATGGCTGGCTTTTGGAGGGTGGAGTAGGATTTTGTGATCTAGGCTTCAGTACTGCAAACCCTTATGCATGTGCTTAACTATATGCACATGAGCAGTCCCATGAATTTAACTGGATTATTCATGTGCATAAAGTGTTTGCAGGTTCAGGGCTTGAACAAGCCTCTGTTGGGAGGTCTAAAAATTAAAGGTCTCTTGGAAGTAATATAAATTTCCCGTGAGACCTGAAGGAGGAGAAGGTGGGGACTTGGTGGAGTGGATCAGAGAGGTGGCTGCATGACAGAAGGTGTGGAGATGAGCGGGAATGGGACACAACGGTAGTGGAAAAGCAGGCAGTAGTTTGTACCCAGTATTTCCGAGTTATACTGATATCTATGGGTAACAAAGTATTGTCACCTGGGAATGGAAACCATAAAAGTTTGGATAATTACCGTAGGCCCAAAATTATCCTCTGGCAAATGTCTCTTTCTTCATTCCCCCCCCCTCCCCCCCCCCGAGCAAACAGTTCACAGAACTCTACAATCAGCAACCTACTCATGGGCGGCAAGTTAAACAGAGGCACATTCCCATGTAGTTTCAAGTCAAGTGCTGGCAGGATTGCAGAAACTGTGTGAGAACTGTAGGAATTGGGGTGCTTGGCTCGCTTGCTCAGTAAAGATCACAGAGGATTAGTTGTTAAGGAAAATGCTTGGCGAACTTACATGCTGCTGAAGAACCACTGGCTTGTTTAAATGGAGCAGCAGCAAAAAGAATCTCAATGACCTTATTTGGCTTGGTACTTGGAAATTAGCTCCTTGTTACACAGGCTTAGAGCACAGTGAACTCTTAAAAGCATGCCATGCGCTTTAGATCAGAATTCTTGTTTATCGGAACATGGGGTTAAATCCTGAAGTGCTTATTCATATTTTGTACGCAGGGACAATGACCGTGACACCAATAGGAATATTGCCTAACTGAATCCACGGGATTTGGCCTGTGCTGTCAGAATCACACTTAAAATCTGCTCACAAAACCAATCCTCCTTTTAGTTTTTCATCCCTGATCCCTGAAACACTGTCCACTACAGTTGTGTAACTGAATGAGACTACAGTGTGTCGCCATATTTTATTCCCAATCCACTCACAAGGCCAGAGTGTATAACCTCCTGGTTACCGGTTCAAATACAAGCCTGGTTGTTGGTGAATGAAAGAAGTTACCATCTGCCAGTTGTTCAGTGCGCCAACTCAGTCTGGTTCCTAGTGGGTTGGTAGGGATGCACATCACTAATTAGCCCACTGTTGCAAATGGCACTAGCATCCTGATCTCAGCAGAAAGGCCAAGGACTGAATGGGTCACAGAGACTGAAGTCCCCTCTAGGGGTGAGGCAGTGGAGGGGAAGCTTGTACAGTAGAACCTCAGTGTTACGAACACCTCGGGAACAGAGGTGGTTCGTAACTCTGAAATATTCGTAACGCTGAACGAAATGTTTGGGTTGTTTTTTCAAAAGTTTACAACTAAACATTGACTTAATACAGCTTTGAAACTTTACTCTGTGGAAGAAAAATGCTGCTTTTAACCCTCTTAATTTAAATGAAACAAGCACAGAAACAAACTTTCCCTTTATTTTTAAAATCATTTACATTTAACACAGTAGTGTACTTGGCTTTTTTTGTCTCTGCTGCAGCCTGATTGCATATTTCTGGTTCCAAATGAGGTGTGTCAATGACCGGTCATTTCGTAACTCTGGTTTTCGTAACTCTGAGGTTCTACTGTTTGTTACTTTGCTTTTCTTATAGTAGGTTGTGTGATTCTCATCCCCCAGAATGGGATCCATAATGCTGTGGCAGATGTAATGATGACTATTAAGGTGTACGGTGTAGCGTGCTTACCATGGAATGCCCCAGAATGAAAACGGGGAGGTCTGGGTGATCCTTCTTCATGAGGTCAATGTGCTGCAAGCTGTCTCTGATGAAAACATGGAAATCTGACACGACCATGCGGTCACCTTCACTCTGCCCATGGCCAACTGTATGGGGGGAAAGGAAAACATTGCTTCTACATCACACAGAACAATATTAACCTTTTACTTGGCACCTAGATACTCCAGATATGGGTGCATCAGAAATGCAATAGACCAGTAAGTAGGTCAGCAATGTTCTAGTTCCCACATACACTGCTTATTACTTAAATCGGGTCCCACCCAGCTTCCTTCCCCAATACCTCATAATGGATAACTTCAATGTCCTGTAGAAATACGCAGTACAATACACAGGACAGCAAAACAAGCTTATGGCTGCCTTGGTCTTGTCTAAGAGGATTGTTAATTCTTCACATACGTATTGGCTCCCCATCATTAGAGACAGGCCTGACTAACAGAGTTCAGATCTAGTCACTGACTACTCTCAAGTTCAGGGACTGTTCCGTTCTGGGGGTTTGGATTGGCCTATTATAGAGACAGAAGGCAGATGCCAAGTTCAGAGTTTGATCCTGATCCAAAGTTGCCCAGAATTTGTGGACGCTAAGATGCAGGCACTCAGATGCCGTGTTGAGGGGTGCAGTGTATATATACATAGAGAGACAGATAATTTTAGATATTGGATTAGACCAGTGGCTCTCAAACTTCATTGCACTGCAGCCCACTTCTAACAACAAAAATTACTACACGACCCCAGTACCCTGTGTGACTCTAGATTATAGAGTCTAGAATCAGGGCTGGCATTAGGGGGTGGTAAGCAGGTCAATTGCCTGAGGCCACATACAGCAAGGGGCCACACAAAGCTAAGTTGATTGGGCTTCGGCTTCAGCCCCGGGCGGCACGGAGTCTAATGGTGGCCCTGGAGGCCCCATTAAAACGAACTTGTGACCCACTTTGGGGTCGCGACCCACAGTTTGAGGACCGCTGGATTAGACTATTATAGGCTAGCAGGTCTCCTGCAAAATTCAGACTTGTGTACAAGCTTTCTCACATTCTGGGGCTCTTGGGACTCTGGTCTTTGATTTTGCCATGTCTGTTCCAGAAACAGTTTTTATATTTGGAGAGACCTGCCTTGTCCTCTGCTTCTGGGGCAATGGGTTAGTGCGCTAGCCTTCACCGATGGAGAGCTGAGTTCAAATGTCAGCTTACTGTAGGGCCACAAGCATGGGGAGTGTAAATAAGGCTCTCCTCCTAAACAAGTGGTAACGCAAACCCCCAGCCTCCCACCCTGACAGTCTATTTATGCTACACGCAGCATTTGTCTTGTTTTTGATCAATTTTTAGTCTCCTCTGCCTTTTTTCCTCTTTGAAGTAGACTAGTTACTATGGAAACAATGGTATCTTTAGTAGGGGAGGGATTAGTGACATCCATAAGCACCGTAAAAAGTCCATTTATTAGCATGCCAAGGTTAGAAACCTATATCACACATTGTGGAAACAACAATGTATATATGATGATTATCATAACCACACACATTGTGTGATATATATATATATATATAATGAATATAAATATTTTTTCCCAAAAAAGAGTCTTGCCGTTTCTATTCAATGTAATTTGTCATTTAAGGAGACCTGGGGGAAACAAAAATTACTGGTTCCATGTTACAGGCTGGCCATGTCTGCCTCTAACACCCACCCTCCTTCGCAGGTGTTGATCCCGCTGGGAAATGCTAAGTGGGCCCTTCTGACTCAGTGATGCAGGTGTCTCTTACCTCCCCTGGATGTTAGGGAGGTGGAGAGGAGATTCTCTAGAAAGAGAGGATCTAAGGTGTAGGCTGAGCAAGCCAGAAGGAGGAATCCTGGGAGTAGCGAAGTCTAGGGAAAAGGTGTGAGCAACACTTTATATGATCTTATTAATTTCTGTGTTTGAAATCAAATACCAGGCAGAGGGTGAGTTTGGCTTCCACACAGTGTGTGGACTGTGTTGTACAGCAGGTTGGGAAAGGTACTTGCTCATATTCCGTATTCTTTCCTAAAAACATTGGTTTAAAATAAATCTCATCACTAACTCTACACATGGCTTCATTTCCACAAAAGATTAAATTCTACATCTCTTCTGCATTTTAATATTTATTGGACATGTAAAGCTGTTTTCAGTCCACTGATGTATGGAAGATACTTTGGGGGAGAGATGCTAAATGCTTGCTACTGTCTCTACAAATGGTCAGTGATGTACTGTAACATGTCATTTGTAATATACTAGCATGTTGCCAACACGTGGGCTGATCCTGCAAACACACTATTGATTGTAGTGCTTCTTGCCCTGGCCTCAGAGTTAGGAAAGCACTTAAGTGGGTACTTTAGCCCCACTGACTTCATTGGGATTACTAAGAGTAGAAAGCACTGTGCTTGGTGGCTTTTGCAGGCTCAGACCCTCAGAGGGTGCCCTCTTTATTATGTGGAGTTGATTTTTTTTCTCTTATGATAGATCCTGCCATGAATAGCGTACAATCTTTTATTCGGTGTTTGGAAAGTTCCTTGCACATGGTGCATGCTACCACACTTAGGCCAGGTGTACACTAGACATTTTTGCCATTATAGTAATGTTGGTTTGGAGTGTGACTTATTTTTTTTAATGAGATTTCTACACTGGCAAAAGTCCTAGTGTAGATGTTGTTATGCCAGCATAAAAGTGCTTTTGTTGATCCTAATAGGACGTACGTGCCCCAGTGATACAAAAAGAATTCAGTGGAGCCAGAGAGCAGTTAGTGTACTGAGTTACACCTGGAGGATGGGTCAGGCCCAATTAAAGATTAGGCCTGGCTGTGGCAGAGTGGAGGAGCTTGAATTAGTCCTATCTGAGAGGAGCCATGGTCACTAATAAAGGAAGGCCTTCAGGGCAGTAGAAGGGTAGGCCTTGAGATCCTGTCTCAAGAAGGGAGCTTTGGCAAAGGGTTGAGAGAGATACCGGGAAGCCACAGGGGTGAAGTGAGCTCTTGTGGTGAGCCCTGACAAAAGAACAAGACCCCCCAGAGAAGCAAGACTCCAGAGGTTGAATTTCAGGAGGAAAGAGAGAGGTGTATACAGAGGGCCTTGGGAGAAGCAGACAGGAGCCAGTTCTCCAGGGCAAAAGCCCTGGAAGACACTGTTCAGTACAGGAGTTGCAAAGAATTCTGCAGCGCCTGGGGAGGGGTGAAGGTCTGTGAATGAGTGAGCCCAGGTAGGGGCTGGGGAAAAGGACCTAGAGACAGGCTGAGGAAGGCAGCAAGGAATCTGAAGGAGCAGATGTTAGCTGTTTGCTACAGGGTCCTTGGAGAGGAACCCAGAGGATAAGGAGGGCCTGGGTTTCCCTACCAGCTGGGAGGAAGGTGGCATGAAAGCCCGGATGTAAGGACCGGCTGGCATAAAATCACTGGACTATTGTTTTATAGGACTCTGTTACCCTGGAAGGGCTGGGACTAAAAGTCAACTGGCTGCTGGGCTGGCTGAGTCACTAGACAAAGCCAGATAGGTTGTCTGCAGGGGGCTCTATAGTAGAAGAGCCTGCAGTGCCACGCCCAGCCACAAGGAGTGTGTGCCAGCCAGTGAGTCATTCTTACATTGGTATAGTTTATTTCGCACAGGGAACTGGTATAAGCTATACTAAGAAAAGCACTATTTTGATATAAGCTGTGTCTATGCTCAGAGGGTCACCAGTCTAAATACATTGGTATAGCTATCCTGGCAAACCTTTTCTGGCACAGGCCTGGTCTATACTTAAAAATGAGATTGATCTAGCTATGTCGCTCAGGAGTGTGCTGAGTGCCGTCCTTTGGTTGACCTATCCCCTGGTGTAGCTGCAGTTGACAGAAGAATGATTTAATCAACCTAGCTACTGCCTCTCGGAGAGACGGATTAACCACATCAATAGACAAACCCCTTCCATTGATGTAGGAAGCGTCTATGCTACAGCAGCAGGCTACGGCACCGTACCTGTGCTGCTGTCGCGCTGTAGTGTAGACGTGCCCCACGCAAACGGCAGTGAGATGTCTAGGGCTCATTGACTTTCAGAGGAAGTTAGACACCCCACTGCCATTTGTGCCTCTGAGAATCTTCGCCTCTACAAATGGTACGTGCGCATCTAGTGGTGTGCAAGGCATTTTGTTTAATGTTGCATATAAAGTCATAACAACACTTTGCACTGAAATGGTACCTTTCAATCCAAAGAAGTCTCAGCACTTCTCAAACATTAAGGAATGAACTCTCCTAACACCTCTGAGGGGAAGAGCCATGTCAGTATTTCCAGTTTTACAGACAGGGAAAGGCCTGGGGAGATTCAGTGAATTCTGCAAGCTGGCACAGTGATTTAATGGCAGAGTTAAGAATAGAACCCAGGAGTCCTGATTCCCTTCCCCCTGTTTGCACCCATTAGATGAGCATTCCCCTCTCAGATCTCATAAAACAACAGATTAGGAGGATTTCCCGCTGCATGTAACAGGAGTGATGCATGGGTAATAAAGGGAGAACAGACTCCTGCACCCCCTCCCCCCGTTAATATATTTTTATTTTTGGCATTGATACTATTATTACCGATCCAGCAGTGTTAATGAGAGAGTCTGTGTAGATCACACTAAGACACACTTTTTTCCCCTTCATTTTATTTTAACAGAGCAGTCACTGCACTTTTATCTTTTCCTCCCTAAGAAACCAAACCTGCTCTGAACGGTAATGAGTCCATTAAAAGTTAGAATCTCCCAACTGACAACTGCTCAGGGCAGGGAGCTGAGACCTTCTGAGCTAAATGAAAGGAGGTGGCACAACCAAACATCAATACAGTAAAGACTGCTGATATTTTTCCTTCAAATTTTACAGACTTTGGAAGAGTTTTTGTGAGAGTAAAGGGGCCAAATGCATCCCTAATAAAACCCCAATATCTGCAATGGGGTTACACAAGGGATGAATCTGGCCTAATGGTTCTAAAAAGCCAGTTTCATGAAAGTTGGTGCAGAAAAAAGCTACATCTGTGAAATGTCTGGAGGATGAAACTAAGCAAGTGATGCCTCAAAAGTGAGGAGCACAATAGTGGGTCACAGAAATGCCACAAGCTCTAAAGCCCTGTGATTTGGACAACTTGTCTTTGAGGCGAGAAATCCCAAAATACACGAGCCAGTAAGCCACCTTGCTCAGAATTTTTATCTAACATACAGAGACAGCCATTTTAATGACAAGCCTTTCAAGACGCTCAGCTGAAGGGGCTGAAAATGGAAGAGACGTCATCACCACACAAATTCTATAACATGGGTTTGATTTTCCAAATTATGCAATTGTGTGTCTAATTTGCCCACTCAACCACTACTATTGCAAATGCAAATAGCCAGAGAGACGACAATGCAATGGCTGTAACTAAATGCACAAACTCAGTGTACAGCCGCATGCATGTTGTTGTTTTTTAAATAAATCAGGCCACTATTCTTTTTTAAAATTGTTATTCCTAAAATGAGAGGGTCTAATCCTGCCTTCTTTACTCCAGCAAAAGCACCATTGCAAAATGTTGTGTGTTTTGCCTGAGTAAGGACTGAAGGAGGATTGCAAGGATTTCGCCCACTGACATTAGAAAAGGAAAATAAGCATTAGGCCATTTTATCCTCCCCCATGGCCAGAGCAGGACTGTTCCCTAACGTCTGATCAGAATATAATAACTTAGAGTCCAAACCCAGAACAGCAAGAGGAGCAGATGACAAACTCAACCATGTCTGAATGGGGCCTTGGGCACATGAGTTTCAGCCAAGAATCATAGTCATGTAATTTAAGGCCAGAAGGAACCACCAAGTCATCTACTCCGACATCCTGAATATCACAGGCTACCAGCACCCACACACTAAACCCAACAACCGGAGCCGTAACTAGGCATTTTAGCGCCTGGGGTGAACAAGCATATTTGCATCCCCTACCGTTTTTTCCTGCCCCCTCAGCTTTGCGCCCTGCTCGCCCCATCCTGGTTACAGCCCTGCCAACAACCAAAATTAGACCAAAGTATTACAGCCCTCAGGAGCCTAAACTATTATGTGGAGTCTAGATCCTGCATTGTTACACATCTTTCCAGAAGGAGAACTACTGACTAGCCTTGCTGGAAGGTGGGGGTGAGGGGATGGAAGAGGGAGCATTTGGGGGTATGGAGAGAGAGCTACCACATATAAGCAAGGATTTGCTGAAATATTCATCTTGCCTGCGTTATTTGCGCAGTTCTGCTTGCTCCTACATCCTAGAATTGCCTTGCTTGCTTTGACCCCAGTCCCCTGGTGTGATGGAGTCTTGCTCTTGAAAAAAGACTGCAAAGTGAAGTCACCAAGAGTCCTTCACGCTCTTTAGGAGACTTGACACATGGGCAAGTTTGCAGAGGTGCTCAGCAAAAATGCACAGTGCAACTTTACACACTTTAATACAGGGTGAATGGTGCATCAATGGCTATTAGCCAGGATGGACAGGGATGGTGTCCCTAGCCTCTGTTTGCCAGAAGCTGGGAATGAGTGACAGGGGGTGGATCACTCGGTGATTACCTGTTCTGTTCATTCCCTCTGGGGCACCTGGCATTGGCCACTGTCAGAAGACAGGATACTGGGCTAGATGGACCTTTGGTCTGACCCATATGGCTGTTCTTATGTTCTGATACTTCCTGATGAGTGAGCTCAAGGAACTTGCACAGCCCTGCACTGCCACCACTGAAGGAACTAACCCATCATCCACAATGATAACCATGCTATGTGCTTAGGGTGACCAGACGTCCCGATTTTATAGGGACAGTCCTGATATTTGGGGCTTTGTCTCATATAGGTGCCACTTACCCCCCCCACCCCCGTCACGATTTTTCCCACTTGCTCTCTGGGCACCCTGTATGTGCTTCTCCTGCTGGTGACGGCCTGGGGATGATTAACGTATAGCATGATGCCTTCTCCTTGAAGTCAATGGGAGCTGCAGTTCTCAGCAAAAATCAGGCCTTTTAAATACAGTAAATTAGATAAGCAAGGCATTAGCCACACTGGATATCATGGTAGCGTCTGCTCTTCGCCTCTCCCAGGTCCTAGGGCCTCTGTCACATTATTTCACAGATGTATTAAAGGGTTGGTGAAGACTGTTTAAACCTCATCAAGGTCAATATGTGGAGAGTTTGCTGGAGAGACCAGGTCCTTTTGAAAGGCTTTTTATAAAAGGTGCTAGCAGCTTTCATTTCAAACTTAGAGAGGAGTAAAGAGAACTAGGCAATGCGCTGGTGCTTTTTATAGCCTGGTTTCTTCTCTACATCACACAGTGATCCCTTCTTGGGAGAAGGAAGGCTCCAATCTTCCTGGAATCATGTAAATTATTGATGGAAAAATCCCACTAGGTCTTTCAGATCAGCTCCCTGTCCATGCAGGACAGGGGTGAAAGTAATATTAAATTCTTACCTGGAAGGGGTGGGGCCTCGGACAGAAGGGGCAGGGCTGGGGGTCAGCCTCCCCCAACCAGCCCATCTGCGCTGCCTGGCCTGCACTGCCTGGGGCTCCGGCAGTGATTTAAAAGGGCCCGGGGCTCTGGCCGCTGCCACAGTAGCAGCGGTCAGGAGCCCCAGGCCCTTTTAAATTGCCGGGCCCGGGGCAACTGCCCCTTTTGCCCCCTCTGTCGGTGGGCGGGGGGGGAGGAGGTGCAAAAGGGGCGCTGCCAGCTGGGTGCGGGCCAGTACCAGCTTCTTACTGGTACGCCGTACTGGCCAGTACCAGCCCACTTTCACCCCAATGCAGGATTGTTTATCAAACGACTGTTAGTTTTCTCTTTAGTTTTAAATGTTTCACATGATGATGCTTCCACTACTTCCCTTGGGAGATTATTCCACAGTCCAAAAGATCCCATGATCATAATTTCATCCTATTCCTCTGTTATCTCCCTTAAATTCCTATGTGGTACCCTCCCTCGTTGGTGCTTAAACCCGTCAAATATTTATGGACTTTCATCACTTTACATATTACTTACAAGCCATACATATTTATTTATTTTAATCCTTTCCTGTAAATGCTGCCTTCTAAGACACAGGCAGCAGCCTAACTCTGGTTTTTAGTGAATCGTTTTTCACAGCTTTATCTAGAACATTTCATTGCAGGAGGATTAGGTGGTCAGGGAAAATGCAGCAACAGATACTAATCTCAGTTGTGCTGGGGTAAATCTGTTGACTTAGTGGAGTCACTCCAGATTTGAAATGGTGTCAGTGAGATCAGAAGTTCTGGGCATATTCTGCCCTTTATCCCTTCACTCCCAGTTTACCACTGAAAAACCATGAGACTGGGAAGCATGAGGTGAAAGACCTTCAGCCTAGAGAGGAGCTGAGATGCAGTGCTTGAATCTGGATCCAAAGTTCAGTGGATGTCAGGTCTGGGAGTCTGGCTTACACCCATTTTTACTTAAGACAAAGGCTGCTTAGTGACCAGGGTGTAGCATATTATCACAGGGCTCCCTGATGGAACTCTGTCCCTAAGGGATGTCTCTACTGGAGATGGAAGGTGTAATTTCCAGTTTGAGGAGACATGCCCATGCTAGCTCTGATTGAGCCAGTCTGCTAAAAATACAAGTGTAGTCATGGCAGTGCAAGTAATGGGATGGGCTAGTCACCCCACTATGTACCTAAGGTCTCACACAGGATCTTACTTGGGGTGGCTGATCATGCTGCTGCCGCTACACTTCGATCCTGCTAGTGCGCTAAAAATAGAGCAAGTGCAGGTACATCTATTTGAGCTGGAAAGTACACCCCCAGTGCCAGTGTAGACAACCCCCTGATCCAACAGGTTGTAAAATAAGGGGAAAGAATAAGAAGATACATCTCTCCTTTTACTCATGTTCTAGGTCACAGTTTCCCACTAGGCTTTCTCTAACTTCTAGGCTTCTACAGTTCAAAGGGGAAGCTATTAACCGATGAAGGAGGGAGGGAGAAGATCACAGTCCACCAGCCCAAGCAGTGCTTTGCCTGTAGCCAGAATTCAGCTCCCACTCTGAGCGTAAATAAATATTAAATCCAAATGACACTAAGAAAGAAGCTGGGATCCAGAGATTTGTAAAGGTAGTTAAAGGTGAAAACTCTGTCATCACCCACATAGTCAAGAGCATCTCCCATAAAGCAGAATCCACACATAAGGGACGCTTATTAATTATGCCACAAGAGACCTTCAGCAAGGCAGAAATTAGATTCAATGCAGCAGTGGTGTGGCTGATTTAATAAGCTGGAGTGTGGCTGAGAAGCTCCTTTTCAATTCCAATAAGCCTTTTGGAGGCTAGAAAGGGTGGTTTTACTGCTTCAGAAGTAGCTGGGCCGTAGCAGCGGGTATATTACGGAGGATCCTGCCATCACTCTGAGCAGTGTAGTGGAAAGGAGGGCGTTTCATTGGAGCTCAAACCAAGTTCCAGCTGTAGGACTCATTAGTTACCCCACTGCCTCTCTGATCAATAAGCCCATGCAGGAACCCAAAGAAACAGCAGGGTGACAAGGTGAATATCCAAACCGTATGGGGGTAGGAGGGCATTATCCTTATTAGATTCCCCCCAAACAAAAATCATTAAAACCCAGTTCAAATTGCTGTCGCAGTCATCGGGTGTGCTGCCCCTTTGAGGCTCCCTTGAGCACCGCCATCAGGGGACAGGCCTGGCTTCCTGCACCTCACTCTAGGTGGTACCAGGTGGTCCAACCACTCTTAGACTGGATCTCTGCACAGCAGCCCTGTGTTTACCAACTGCGTTTATCTGACAGGCCCAGGCACCCGTAAGCTGTTTCCTCTGGGCACATGTGAGCAGCAGCTGATTAAATTGACTCTAAAAAACAGCCTCTTCAAAACAAAGCATTATTTATTCACCCAAGGTACATAGGTCTAGATGCATGGGTATTACCTACAGTCCTGCACCTAAATCTTGACCTTTCAAGCTTTTGAAAGTTCTCCTCAGCCCAGATACGTCCATCTCTGGGATGAGTGATTTTCAGAGTAGCAGCCGTGTTAGTCTGTATCTGCAAAAAGAACAGGAGTACTTGTGGCACCTTAGAGACTAACAAATTTATTAGAGCATAAGCTTTTGTGAGCTACAGCTCACTTCATCAAGTACTCCTGTTCTTTTTGGGATGAGTGAGACACACTTCCCTTCTGCAGCTTCTGTCTTGTTCTCTCTGCCAGAGGCTCATCTCTAGCCACTCAGTCCCCCTTCCTCCCTAGGTCAGCATCTTTAAGGTTTAGGAGCCCCTTTGATCCTTAAAAAGAAAAGGAGTACTTGGGGCACCTTAGAGACTAACAAATTTATTTGAGCATAATAAGCTTTCGTGAGTTACAAACTCACGAAAGCTTATGCTCAAATAAATTTGTTAGTCTCTAAGGTGCCCCAAGTACTCCTTTTCTTTCTGCGGATACAGATTAACACGGCTGTTACTCTGAAACCTTTGATCCTTGGCCTTCAGCCTTGGAAGGAGTAAACTATGCTAGCCTGGTGGGAGCCAGGCAAAGGTGTTCCCCAATTAACAGCTTCCTCCGACCCATTTGTTTCCTTATCTTTGCCATTGTTTCATTTCCTGTTTGCTTCCCCCATAATAGGCCCCTTGAACTTAACTCCAGTCAGACAGGCTAATGCCACGCAGAAACTGAATTACTGATAATTATGAAAAAAATACTTCCTCCTTCTCCACAGTTACTCAAGTGCACGTAGCATCAACACAGCCATCCAAAACCCCATGAAATCACTGGTAAAGTCCTCACCCATCTCTTGCAACCCACACCCATTATTTTCCTCTTCTCTACCTGACCTTGCCCACACCCACCACCCACAAAACATGGCTTCTCCCTCCACCTCCACACCAAACATGTGACTTTCAACTCCAACCAGGTGGAGTGGCTAGAAATTGAGGTGTCCCGGTTTTTCAGTGTTGAACTGGTTTTGTACTGAAGTTGATGGACAATGTGTAGATTTTTAGCTGATGGTTATGCTGAACTGAGTCATGCTGGATAACTGTCAATAGCAGTGGAAATAGTTTGCATAAGAGTTTGTTAGTTTTGGAAGTCATAGGAGTTGAATTATTTAGGTGATGGAATTATGAAGAGTAGGGTATTTTTAGTAGCTGATGTCTGTATTTAGATCATCTGTACTTCGATTTTAAGCTTGTCAGGACATCGGCTGTCTTTTTTGCATGTGCAGCACCTAGTATGGTGGAGACCTGGACTCTGAGTGGGGCCCTTAGGAGTCACAGCAATACAAATAATAAATAATCACAACATGCGATCAGAGTTAAGGCTGCACGTTTTGTGTGGAGGCACGCAGGCAGTGGATGTGGGTGAGAAAATGCAAAGACAAAATCATAAACGTAGGTTGCAAGGGCTGTGTGAGGACTTGGTGATTTTCCTGTTTTTTTTGTTAAGTATCCTCACACCTTCTTGTCAACTGTCTAAATGGGCCATCTTGATTTATCACTACGAAAGTTTTTTTTCTCCTGCTGATAATAGCTCATCTTAATTAATTAGCCTCTTACAGTTTGTATGGCAACTTCCTAGTTCTCTGTATGTGTGTGTATATATATATCTTCTTATTATATGTTCCATTCTATGCATCCGATGAAGTGGGCTATAGCCCATGAAAGCTTATGCTCTAATAAATTTGTTCGTCTCTAAGGTGCCACAAGTCCTCCTGTTCTTTTTGCGGATACAGACTAACACGGCTGCTCCTCTGAAACCTGTTTTTTTAAGGTTTATGTGGAAAAATACCAAATGTACTAGTAAACATTTGAAATTAAATCAGAACAGTTCACTACTGAGCAGAACACACTATTTAAAAATGAATCAAGTACATACTTTTTATTGAGTGAGCAAAGTTCATTAATTAAACATACGAGATTTCAAAGCTCCCTGATGCTGTTTTCATCATTTGTTTAACAAGTCACATACCTCATCTGCCATTCAGACACAAACAACTAAAGCAGCAGGAACAAACATCAAAGCAGGACAATCAACATCTGGAAAAGTCAAGAGACTGTTCCGCGTCCTTCATATCATGCAAAGCAAATGCTACACTCACAGAACAAACACACACAGGAAGCAGCTCAGACTTCACCAGAAAGATGGGGAGCTGCAAAACAAGCTTCCTCACGCTGGAAACCATCTCTTAGCAACAAACACAAAGTGAACTTAAAAAGAAAAGGAGGACTTGTGGCACCTTAGAGACTAACCAATTTATTTGAGCATAAGCTTTCGTGAGCTACAGCTCACTTCATCCGATGAAGTGAGCTGTAGCTCACGAAAGCTTATGCTCAAATAAATTGGTTAGTCTCTAAGGTGCCACAAGTACTCCTTTTCTTTTTGCGAATACAGACTAACACGGCTGTTACTCTGAAACAAAGTGAACTTGTTCTCCATCCACCTGCCAACAATCAAGGCAGGACTGTTCCCTACAAGATATTCACCAGTGTCTGCCTAGGTAATTAAATGGCCCCCATTACCTTAGTATTTGAGCACCTTACAATCGTCAATGTGTTTATCCTCACAACATGAGGTAGGGCAGAACTATTCTCCCCACTGGACAGGCAGGGGATCCAGGCACAGAGAAACCAAGTGACTCGCTCAAGGTGACACAGGAGGTTGGTGGCAGAGAAGGGATCTGAATGCAGGTCTCCAAAATTCCAGGCTATCACCCTAACCACTGGATCATACTTCCTTCCTTCTAGTTCTGAAATGTCTCTCAAAGCCCATTTTTAGTGAACTGTGTCATCTTTTACCTGCACAGAACACACCAGGTATAGCTTATCACCTGCACACACATAGCTAGTATATACAGTGCTCTCAGATGCTATGATGATGGGCATGTTATAAGACCATAGAGGGAGAGATACACGAGGAATATCCCACTCATCCTCTGTACAGTACACACTAAGGATATCCTGCCTGTGACCTGCCTAGAGCATAGGAGATGTGTCCCATCCATCCTCTAATACAGGGGGCTTTTTCCCTACAAGATCAGGATGATCTATTTTCTTTCAGCATTTACAGGATGGGTTTTTTTCCATCTCCTTCCTCACACAAACACTGCAGTACACTGAGAGCCTTCTCCTCCCACATCAGACACACATTTGCAGAGCCAGGATATTTTTAGACAAGCGCATGCACACACATACATTATTATTTGTTGCCTTGGCAAAAAAAGAAAAATTGGAAACGGGCAATTTTCTAGGCTAAAATTATTAGTGTCTTATTGCTTGGGATCTGAGAACTCCTGTGAAGCCACTTATAGTCTTTACTGTGCTCAGATGATAAACAAAATGACCTAGTATATTAGAATAGCTGTTAATTCCAACAGCTAGTCCAGCAAGGTAAAGTGTAGTTCAGAATTTCGGTCAATGTTAAGGATCCAGTTCAGCTCTGGTATAAGCAGGCACCCTCTTTTGAGTTCAGTAGAATGGCCCCTCCTTAAAGGAAGGTTGGATTCAGCACTGAGCTTTGCTTTCTTTAAAAGACATTATTGGAAGGTGATATTGATAATCCCACAGCAAAACTTCAAAGTGAGCATGTTGCAAAGTAACAGGTTCTTTGCAGAGTTCACTTGCAAACAGAACTACAACTGAATTGGCAATATTAAAACTAACTCCTGCAATGCACTGTAATATGGGGGATGCAATGGTGGTGTGAAAAGCATCGTTTAGCTAGCTAGTCCTTGTACCAGCCCTGCCTTTGAGACATTCACAGCAAAATCTTTGCATAGTTTTGAATGGCTTGTGAAGGGGTCACGGCAGATGTTCTGTCTCCTTCCAATACATCCCTCCGCATTCATGGGAGATGCAGTTCTTTATTCAGCTACTTTTGAAATGCAGTTTCTGAGGCCAGCACTGAACCCACTCTCTTCACGCATATTAAGGCAACCGGCTGACAGGAATGGATGCCTTAGTCTATTGATTAGCTGTGATCCGTCGTCCTAAACTGTTATGTAATGCTGCTGCATGTGGTTAAATAGCCGTTGAGTTCCACCCCAAAAGAAGCTGCATTTCAGTAGGGGATGAAGGGATTCCTATCAAATATTTTGTTCCTCAGGAAGAAAATCTCTAAGATCTATAATCAGCAATGCAATCCGTAGGGTGTCTCTAAGGAACAGTATATCCAGGCATTACGTGGTTGTGCTAAAGGCCCTGTAACAATTTTTCACTGTTGCTTCAGCAGCAACTGGACAGTGTTTGATTGCCTCCAGGGCAGAAGGGTGACAGTGGCTAATATTAGAGTTTGTCTCCAATGACCTATCACCCTGGGAACTTTAAGATGACACAGGGCTGTGATGGTTGGTTGGTACACCCCCTGCAATGGGCAGGCAGGGGTTCACTATTTACTTTGGGCCCAAGAGGCCGCAGCCCCTCGCCCTTGCTGGGCATGCTCCTGGTAGAGGGAGTATATAAAGGGAAGCAGCTCAGCTCAGTCTGGACTGGCTGAGGAGGAGACTAGACCTGCCGCAGGCTCCTGTGGAAGAACTGCCAAGATTGCTGAGGCAGGGGACCCTGACTGCGCTGCGGAGAACCAGTTGACTGTGGGGACTGAAGGGGATGCCAAGCCACTCTCAGCTGAGGAGATGCCTGAGGCATGCCTAAGGGTAGGAAGCAACCCAGGGAACACGTTGGGTGATACAGAGACCTAAGCCCTGCATCAGGGGAACTGGTTTTGCAGAGGCCTGGGTGGGAACCTAGTGGAGTAGGGTGGGCCCGGGTTCCCCTACCCTCCCTGCACCTATGCCAAGGCGCTACTGCCAGGGGCTGTCAGTGCTAGGTGCTATTGCTTTGGGCTATTGATACTGCTGCTATTGCCTGGGGTTGCTGACAGTAGGCACTACAGCTGGGGACGATCTGTACTAGGTGCTACAGCTGGGAATTATCGGAACTAGGCACTACTGCTGGAAACTATTGCTACTAGGCGCTATAGCTGTGGATTGTTGATGTGAGGTCTTACTGCCTTGGACACTTGCCACTAGGCCTTGCTGCCCTGAAGGTAAGGGCGGCTCTGAGAACCCAGACCATTAGATGTCGTGACTGCAGAAGAGGGGGCAACCTTCATTGGAACCCTGTCGTCCCATGTGGCAAGGACCAATTTCTACTCTGTTACACAGGAAAATTCTATTGAGTTTATTGGAGTTATTCTGGCTTCATACTGGGTACAACAGTTCAGAGTTTGGCCCCCATGCTGATCTTTTATGAACAATGAGGGGGGCCTATATATTCTGTTTTCCCTGCACATGAGTTAAGATTCCATTAATGGGAGTGAGAGTTTCACACCCACAGGGAGAGAAAATTAATGTCTGTAGCAGCCAACATTTCCTTGCTATTTTTAATCTAGAAAGATTGCCAGAAAAGCACCTGAAAAAAATGCACAAAGGACATGTTTTTTTGTTGCTTTAGAACTACATGCAGTATAATTGGGTGCATGTCTTTTTTTCTATTTATAAATAAGAAGAAAACAAATCTACCTACATTAATTTGTTGGTCAAGATCCAAACAAAAGTCCTTTAAAAACAGTTGAGGTACTAACTCAAAACACCAGGGTTTCCTCTGGGGGGAAAAATAGAGCTGTAATGGAGCTATGCACTATACTTCATGATCACCATCACCCCTTTATTTCCCAGCCATTGTTGGTGTGTGGATCTGCTTTCCCACACGCACATGCTATTAAGTCCTAAATGACAGCTTGTTTAACCAGAAAACGTTTCCATTTTTCCTCAACAAAAGCCATTCATTTCTTCCTCTTCTGTTTGCTTAAAGACAGTTTCATTCACCCTGCCTGAGAGTTCTGTACAACCTGTTTGATTGTTCCTCGTCTAATAGAGTTGCAAGTTAATGATCCACCTTTTGATCTCTGAGTCGGGAGCCCTGTCCAGTCCATTGCAAGGCTTTCTGCATTCTATTAACTTTGCAGACTGCATACATGGGCCTCATATATTTTTATGACTGAGAAAACATGCAAATCAATTTATCTCAGGAAAGACAGTCCTGATTCTTCTCTACTAACGCTTCAGAACAGGCACCAAGAGGAGAGGAGACAGAAAGCAGGACATGGAGTCACATTTAATAACTTCATCCATGCTGCCTTCTCTGCTTGGAACTCCTTCTCTATGCAAATATCTCAAGGGCCTTCTTTCAAACCCTATTTCTCCTTCCATGAAGACCACCCAACATGAACCCACATCAGTAAAAAAGCTGTCACTCACCCACGCTATTTATTTTTAAAAAATAAATACATGCTCTTAGTGCTCCTACTACATTCTGTTTTGCCGGTAAGATTCTTGGGGCTGGGAGTGTATACTGTGTGCCTTAAGTACTGTTGGTATTTTAATGACTAGTAAATAAATTTTATGCTTTTTAAAACGAAAAATGCTGCAGGGCATTGCAAAGTACTTTATAAGTTAACCCACCAGAAGTATGTTCGCCGGGCAACATTTTCAAATTCATGAATTTTGGGCCTGAGTCTCTACTACCTGGCATCTTGTGTTGTCAGTTACACCTGTGCAAAGTAAGTACGGAATTAGGCATAAGTAAAACACCACTATTCTGAGCTGGTAAGATTTTATATCCACTTTGCACAAGTTCCTTGAGTACACAAGGCGCAAGGCAGTTGGATAAGTTAGACAATGGTGTTTGGAAATATTCCCGTCTCACCATGTAAATACCTGGGGAACCAGGATGGCAGAAAATAGCTCAATTCACCTTGGCATGTAGCAAAACTGTCTTCCTTTCTTATTGCGGATTGATCTCACTGCTACTGTTTCCTCTAGTCTTTAGCATTTGGTTCCCTTTCTCTTCAATCCTCTTCCCTATGATTATGAATACTTCATCATATGCTCAGGCAATACAATTACCGGAAGAGTTGGGATCAAATACACATTATCAACTCTCCCTGCCCTACAACTCAAATTAAAACCACAGCTGGTTTGCTGTAGACAATGAATAGCACCTGACAAAATTGTGCTACTTTAATGTACCATGAAAACCCACATTTACTGCTTTTGAACTGCCAAAGATCAGGGACCTGTATGTTGCTCTTCGGCGCTGCCAGAGCTATGCCACAAGACCTTAAAGCAGCAATAAAAGGGGGGAATCCTCATCTTGCTGCTCTCTCTGCACCAGAGTAGGTTGTTTGCTGGGTGTGGGAAAAGGCATGTGAGGGTAGGGGGGAATGGGGTCACAGTGGTCCCAATGGACTGCTTCAGCCAGTGCAATTTAGAACATCCCTCAGGCTGCTCTAAGTTACACCAGAAACTGTTTATGATCCCACATCTGGGGACTGGAAAGGTGGCATGGAGCCACCTTCCCCCTCCCTCCCCATAGCTGTACTGAGCATAAACTTGGCACAGCTGAGGCTCTTGGTCCTCTGTACCTTAGTATTATACAAGATGCTAGGGCTTCCCAAAGCTCTGTCTTTTTATTCAGCTTCAGAAAATAAATGCAGCTTAAAGAATGCCAGTTTTAAGGGATCTCGGCTGGTAACATTAGTCTTTGTATCATCTACAATTCAGCAATTTTTTTTTTCCAGGCTGAACAAGAATTTTCAAATTGCAGACTGCTGCCAAACACTGAACAAATCACAGCATTAGAGATGCTGTTGGCATAACAGCTTTTCCCCATGAATTGAATCAGTAGATAGTCTCTTTCGAGAAATTAACTGCATTCATGCCATGGGTTGGCACATCTCTTTGACATCTGTTTGATGCACTGAGAAATCTTGCCCTCTGGCGCCCAATGATTGATATTAGTTATTTTAACCCGGGGAAAGAAAGCTGAAGATGGGAGCAAGAAAGCCAGGCCCAAAGCACACATTTTAAATAAAACACAGAATAACTTTAGTGCCTGGCTTGCAACAAATTGGGTATGTAGGTGCAATTATATGCACAAACTGGGTAGGCATGCAGGTAAATAATCAATTGCGCATCTCACCAACCATTTGTACATGCAATTACCTGATGCATTCTCGTAATCTGGATAATTACACATACAGGTTGGGCCTGCAGTTGCTTGCATGTCTTCCACCCAGTTGCATGCTTAAATTATTTTGAAATCTTACAGTTTAGATGTTCTGAGATGCACTGTGAGTAATGCTCTTAAACATTTTACTGTAATTTTTGCCTCCTTGAAATATTTGTATTTCATTTATCCTAGGCAATAAACTATTTATTGCACAGACCATATCTTGTTTTAAGGTTTTTGAAACATCATTCATATCTATAGGCAACATGCTCAGCACTTACTCAGGGCTTTTCATTTATAGATCTCAAAGCTCTTTAAAAAGGTGGGTCAGTATCATTTTCCTCATTTTACAGCTGGGGAAACTTAGACACAGCAACGTGAATGAAGTAGTTCAATCCTTGAGGGGGCCATTTAGGGATCTGGGGCAAAAATTGGGGATTGGTCCTGCTTTGAGCAGGGGGTTGGACTAGATGACCTCCTGAAGTCCCTTCCAACCCGGATATTCTATGATTCTGAGTGCTTTTGTCCCAAGTCACAGAGTGAGGCAGGGCTGAGAAGAGAAACCAGGTCTCTGGACTCCCCACTTTGTGCCCTATCTACTGTAATGAATTATAACAGTAATTAACCACACACCAATTTGAATCATATATGATATGCTGTAGATCGCTGTAGGGAAGTATTCCATGAAACACGCTTCTGTGGCCACTGACATTGCTATTATATCTACGTGTAAGAACAGAGCATCATGGGCCTCATCCAAAACCCACTGAAGTCAAAGGGAATCTTTCCATTCACTGCAATAGACTTTGGATAAGGTTCTACTTGTGCAACTGAGAGGACTAGTAATGAGTTATGAAGCTTTTCCACCTCAGAATCATCAGACTGGGGCTGGCCCAGGTTGGGACTGACCAAAAAGTGTTATCATCTGATGGATGGATGAGTGGTGGCCTTTGTGAAATGAGTTGGTGAGTTCTCATTCCTGTACTTCACGAACAGGTTTCCCCATCACAAAATCCACCACCAGAATAGGCAGCCTCATAGCTGATCTGGTGGGAGATTTCATAATGGGGGCAGCATAAACCTTCAAATGAGATTTAACACATCTGGCCACTGGCTGAGTGAGATCAAATGTTTTTCTTTCGCAATCCTACTCTCTTGTTCTATAGAACAGGGAGGTACAATCAGGCTAGAAAGAATGTGGCTGTGAAACTGAAAACTGGCAGGTGGTTAGAACATGTGCCAGATGCTAACCAGATGCTCTGTTCAGTGTCACTAATGGGCTCACCAATGAAGATGCCCTCACTGTCAAAAGCTTTAAAAGATGAAGATTAGACTTTACAAAAAATTCCAGGAATCTCTCTCCCAAATCATCAAACTGACTTTTAAACTAAACGTAACCTGGTTTCGCAAAGCTGCCTGTGCACCTCCGTCAACTGGAATAAAGGAATTTTTCTGCATTTTAAAAAAAGTGGTACCATATATGTTTGTTTATTTTCTTAAATAACAGAATAGACATTATAACCCCTGGGTGAAATCCTGGCCCTACTGAAGTCAATGGCAAAGCTCCCTTTGACTTCTGTGGGTCAGGATTTCACCTTCTAGGAAAGCAACAATCCTGCTTAGGTGAATCAAATACAAACCACCTCAAACCCTACAGTATAAACACTATAACAAATATTTACAAAGGAAATTATCAAATTTAAGCTCAAATATGGATCTCGCTGCTTCTTCGATATCTACTGGCGACCTGTGGGGCTTCCTAAAGGGTTATGTGCATCAGTGCCCTTCATCCATTCTGGCCCTGAAAGTACAAAATCTCTGCATGACCCCCAAGTAGGAATCTCCCACAGAGCTTGATTCAGCCACCCTCACTCAGGCACGTTACACTGCAAGCAGCCCATCTTTCAGCGAGGCTACTTATGATATAAACCGTTCCTCAGTGGGTTTGATCGTGAGCCTGGCTGCATTCCTGATCTGGGGATTATAGGAGCATAGGATGGCTTTTTACTCCCCTGTGTGTGCCACAGAGACTGTGTAGTGGGGAGACTGCCATCCCCAGGTTGCTGTCACCCTCCTATACATGTGGGCAGGCAGAGACAAGGAGAGTGCAGAACCCTGACTCCTTCCATCTCCCCTCTGTGCCTAGCTCGTCTGACACAGTGGGGGAAGTAATCTGCATCAGTAAAAGGGCTCGGGCAGATTCCTTCCTCCTGGAGCAACAGGGTACAAGCACAGATCAGATCTGCCCTGCTCCTCAGCAGTGCAACTAAAGGCTGCCCCCTACTCAAACTGAATTGTGTGGTGACACTCCAACCTGATGTAATTGGGTGGCAGAAATAGGCCCTCTGAAAATGAAGGGGGACAATGTATTTCTTTTTAAGAGCATCGGGGAAAATAAATTTTGTTATCCTGGGTTAGGCTATTGGTCCACTGAGTCCAGTATCCTCCAAACTCAATGATTTGGAGGAAAGCAAAAAACCCTCCTACAGAATGCACCTGCTGACTGTGCAAAGGTGGGCAGAGCAGGAAAAATTCCTTCCTAATCTACCTGGCTATCAGCTTCCATCTTCCCAACATTACTAATGTTCAGAAACAGTCCTCCACAGACTGGAAATTGACTCTCTAACTGCATGCAGCAGTGAGTACCATAAGTTGAACATATGCTGCGTGAGGCTGTATTTCTTTTTATTTCTTCTAAATTTACAAGCCATTAACTTTAACAGGTGACATCCTGTCATCTGGTCTCAGGTTTTGGGATAAGATAAGATGGAGGGATAGGGTAAAAAGAATTGTCCGTCTCAACTGTAGGTGAAACATTCAAATAGATGGGCCAATCTCTGCTTTTGTTCATAACGTATAAGAGCTGGGTAGCTCTACTGACTTCATGCGACATGAACTTTACAATTTGAGAAAAGAGAGCAGAAATTGCCTCAAGGCACTTGGTTCTAAAAATGTATACAGTGTATGTACATTGTTTACTAGTGAGATCATTAGTATTTGGGCCTGGATTTTTAGAGCTGTGTGTACAAAAATCCACACTCAGAATTGGAGAGTGGCAATTAGGGCCAGAATCATGCTCAGTACTTGGGGATGGTGCAAAGAGCCTTCCTACCACTTCCATGGTCTGCATAAGGGTCAGGGAGATTTGCAGTGCCTGTGATCGATGGAGTGTAGGGACTGCTTTGTCTCTACTCCCTAGGTGGCATATGGTTCCGCCATGGGAGAAGAGAGAAGGCAGGGCCATGAACCTGAGTGGCATTCTGGGATTCAGGAGACACAGGTTCAAGTAACAGCTCTGCCACAGATTTCCTGTGTGACCTTGGGTAAATCATGTAGTCTCCCCGTGCCTCAGTTTCCCATCTGTCTCACAGGGTGTTGTGAGGATAAATGCATCAAAGACTGTGAGGTGCTCAGGTACCATGGTCATGGGGGCCATATTAGTACCTGGGATGGCTGACCCTCACACACTGGCAGGAGGGAGAGGTGCAAGTGTATGCCATAAACGGGTGTCGTGGCAGGCATGGGGAGCTCAGAGAGGGCATGCTGCTAGCTGGCTTGTGCCTAGAATGCATCCTCTAACCTTTCATAGCTGTGATGACAATCTAAACCAGAAACCCGAGTTCATCCAAGGAACAGTGAATACATTTAATAAAACAAATAAATGGCATTTCTATTTCTTAACATTTAAAAGTAATTGAGTAATGGAAGGGACACTGTAAACCTAAAAATGACGAACAAACAAAATTAATGTCCTCTGTGTTACTAACAGCACCCAGGATTATTAAAAAGAGAAGAATTCACTTTTGATTATCAAATGGAAGAATTTCACTTTTGTTTATTGTCAGTCACATTTTGAGGGGTTGGGGTTCAAAGTGCAGTACTTGGCTTGCAGATGCTGTTGGGGAATATTTATTTCTTTTAAAATAACTGTCTCCAGTTTTTTTAAAATATGAAAATATTTCTATTGGTTTTAGGGTTTGTAGATGTTTGTTTAAAAAAAAAAACAATTTTGGAGCAAATGTGAAATGATACATGACCCTTCAAAAGCTCTCATGACAATTAACAGACGTTACTATTTATAGAAAATCAGTTCTGGGCTGCTATATACAGAAGAAACTGACTTATTTGACTCAGGACTAGCAGCCCTATAGCTATGTGTCATATTTTGTGAATGAGCAAGTCAATAAACAATAAAAATAGACCCCAAAGCTGCTGCAGAACAAAGCGTGCTTGGGTTCATTTATTTTGACAATTGCAGTTCAGGCCCCAACCCTGCAATTGGATCTGTGTGGGAGGACCATTATGTCTGAGAAGAGAACCTGTTTGAAGTCAGCAGAGCTCTGCGGGGCTTTGAAACTCCTTCTGCATGGATCCAAATACAGGACTGGGGCCTTTGTTTTCATCAGCTGATAACACTCATAAGGCTAATGTACTGTAATGTATTTTAAAAAAAACGATGACGTCTTATTACACCACACACCTGTTAAATCCTTGCTATGACATGAGTGAGATTGCTACATTTTTACACAAATTCTAAACCATGGAGCTTAGCAAGGTTAGTGAGGTTCTGGCTCCAACTATGGCTGTTGGTTATTTATCCTGTTTTGGATTCTGAGCAGGTAGGTCAGAATTTTTATTTTTAATTAAAGAAATCTAAAATATCTTCCATTTTTCTCTTTCACATGTGATTCTGCCCCCGACTCTCCTTCTCTTAGTTTGGTGGTTGTTCAGTTCAGCTGTAGAAAAACCTACAGTTTTACCTGTTGGTTTCCAGCATAGGGTACAATAACCATAAAAATGTAACTGAGATGAAACAGCAAAGCAGCCCATAGAATCAACAGGAAAGCATTTCATAGAATCATAGAATATCAGGGTTGGAAGGGATCTCAGGAGGTCATCTAGTCCAACCCCCTGCTCAAAGCAACTAAATCATTTAGCTTCGCTTCATAGACTAGCCCTTCCCTTTCCATTGCTTGTGTCGAATAACAAGCACACATGGGACCTTCTAATAATTCTACTCCTCAGTTTGCTGATAAATGGGGGGCTGATCCAAAAAGCGCTCAGATTTCCCCCAACTCCCACTAGCCACCAACGGATTTGAGTGTCCTCGGTGCCCTGCAAGAGATACTCAGCAACACACAGAGAAGGAACTAGTGCAGCCAATTTTACCCTGCTTAGATGACAAACTGAAAATCCTTGTAAAGATAGATTTACATGGGAGGAGTCATCTGCAATTGCCTCATAAAACACAACCTTTCAAATTAGATGTGGCTGACA